>NC_139322.1:41152734-42412734 GCF_056507025.1 Lutjanus erythropterus
TGATGGTCCATCCATCCATCTAATATAGTGACACCAACGCTCACGCCGTGATGGACGGAGGGGGCACTGGAATCCACACAAACTCAATCTGCCTTTATTGTCAATAAACATTAGAGAGATCATCAAGGAAAAACAGGGGACGCTTGTTTATATTGCAATAATGACAGTGCTTTAGGAGATTAAAAATCAATGGAGCCCAGCAGCTTGCTGAGACACTGTCCTCAGATGTACAGTGTCCACATGCTTTATCCATCGCCGCCACAGAGGTCAGAGGTGAAGGTAACTCCATCGGTCCGTCTATAAGGAAAAATACCTCTTTGTTAGAGGACTGAACAGATGTGAGAGGAGTTCTTTGCAAAAGTCACTTCAAATGTAAAAATCTGTACCATGCATTAAAGGTCCAGGGTGTAAGATTTAGGGGAATCTATTGGCAGGATGTCCCAGAAATGGAATTTAATATTCATAAGCATGAGTGCCTACTTGGGTTGTCAAAACAATGGAGGGCAAAAAATATCGGCCTATGTGATGTTAGACGGAGAGGCGAGGAGTAGGGATTCATGTTGTTTCCTGAAAATTAGAAATTTTCTATCTGGGAATCGAAGCACACTGTCTCAACATGAGCTCCAAACCTGACCACTTCTGTCTACGATCTGGTGGTGTCAATAGTTACTGATTAACCAACATCATGATAAAAATTAGACTGCACATGCTGCAGCCAGCTTGACCTTTGCTGTAGCACCACGGATGAAAGGTCAAGTTCAACCTGTTATCTATAGTACAGGTCCCTGCTCCATCACAAGCCATGTTAGTGCTCCAACTGCAAGTCATGTGATTTTGTCTATGGGAAAAGTGAATGGAACTTTTACCTCAGCCAGTTTCTTTCATGGTTCACTGGTACATTTACAGACATGTGGCTGTAATAATATTCATGCAAGTGTACCTATACCTGCTATAAACTTCTTATTGTTATTCTGTTGTTACACTTGTGACAAATCCTTTTGCTGCTGTAGCTCTTTACATAACTGACCAGAGGTGGGAAGTAACAAAGTACAAATACTTTGATGAAAACAATGTAAAATACGTAAGATGAAGAAAACATATACTGTAAAATGAAAATGACCTAACAAGATGTAACAAGATGAAAGAGATGTAACCAAACAAAAATAACGTAACAAGATGTAACAAGACAGAAATGACAAAAAAGATGTAACAAGACCAGTGACATGACCAATACAATGTAACAACACGAAAACAATGTAACAATATGTAACAAGACCAAAACGACATAATGAGATATAACAGGATGAAAACCACGCAACAACACAGAAACAACATAACAATATGCAACAAGATGAAAACAACGTAGCAAGACAAAAACGACAAACGAGATATAACAAGATGAAAACCATGTAACAACACAGAAACAACATAACAATATGCAACAAGATGAAAACAACGTAGCAAGACAAAAACGACAAACGAGATATAACAAGATGAAAACCATGTAACAACACAGAAACAACATAACAAGATGTAACAAGATGAAAACAACATAACAAGACAAAAACAACATAACGAGATATAACAAGATGAAAACCACATAACAACACAGAAACAATATAACAAGATGTAACACGATGAAAACAATAAAACCAAACAAAAACAATGTAATAAGACATAAAAAGACAACAAAAGACAAAAAGAAAAAAGAAAGAAAAGACATAAGACCCAAGCAAGGTAACAAGATGTAACAAATGAAAACGATTAACAAGCCCTAACAAGATAAAAACAACCTAACCCGATGAAAAGGACCAAACAGTTGTAACAACGTAACAAGTGGAAAAGAACATAACAAAATGAAAACATAACAAGACAAATCAGGCACACGTCTGATTGAACGTCAGAAAAAAATGTGAGGTTCTCTTTGCACAGAGCCAAAATGTCCTTCAGAGGACTTTTTACTTTTATACTTTGAATACATTTCTGAGCCTGTACTTTTTCACTTTTACTGCAGTAAAGTAGTTGAATTAGTACTTTTTAACACAATTTTTCATTGAGTAAAGAATGTGCATACTTTAACCATCTCTGTGACTGACATTAATAAGTATATTTGTTGACTTTATGACTCTTTAATAACACTGTTACACCACTATTTAGCATGTCACAGATAAACATGATTTTCTTTAGCAGATGGAGTTTACCCAGTTGTTGTGTTCAAGGACAAACCAAAATTAAAGATGCAGCTCCTCTTTAATTTTTTGATTGTGCATTTTGATGTCAGTCACCTTTAGAGTGTTGCTAAAACTCTCCATTAAAACTAGAAGCAGTGACAATCCATCAAGCGAGCTGACAGCTGCTAGATGGAGTGAGCCGCCCTCCTGTTTAAAGGTGAGGAAGACACTATTACAGAGCCACTACACTATATTTACATAACTGTCTGCTGTGAGCACACAGGGCCCTGCAGGTCAGACAGGTTGTCAATAACAAACAATGTTGAGATGATGTGTAGCAGATTGACACACAGACGGATACAGGCAGATGTACAAGCACAGTAGCAGATACACACAGTGCATGAAAAGATCTCATTTTCGTGGGCAGCCTGCAGGACGGTCTCCTGTCAGGGTATTCATCTGGAATAACCTCCCTGCTGACAGTTGACTCTGCTGAGGCCTTTAGATCCAAAATTAAACCCATCTTTTCTCAGTAATTTAGTTGCTTATTCTTTCATTACTTCAGACGGTGGTGGTCTCAGGCTGTCTGAGGGGCAGGGACGTCCACTTGAAGGGCAACTCATCACATTTTGTCTACTAAAAGGGCACTATAGCGTGCACTATTATCATGTTTTGTCCACTTGAGGGGCACTCTAGAGGGCACTTTGTCATCTTTGTCGACTTGAAGGGCACTCTAGAGGGAACATTACAGAATTTTCTCCATTGAAAAGGCACTTTTGAGGGCACTTTATCATGATGCATCCACGTGAAGGGCACTGTAAAGGGCACTTCATCACATTTACCCCACTGACAGAGCACCCTAGAGGGCACTTTATCACATTGTCTTTGACATTGTAGCATGACTAATGTTAGCCGCATTAGCCTCACCCTCACCCTCTGCATTGTCTCCAGTGGTTTCTGAGCTGGAAGGTCTGTCAGAGCCTCTTGCTTATTTATTTTTTTCCCCAAGACTGTTCCGCTTAGTCCCGCCCTACTGTGTGGTGATTGGCTACATCTTGTTTCCTCAGCAATATGTTCATGTGACTGCCAGAGGGTCTTTCTAATGTGAGGGTCTCGTTTAACCATAAACTATGATTTTTTGGTAAACCTACCCAAGTATTTATCTTGCCCAAACCTATCACATGGTTTTTGTGCCTAAACCTAACTACACTGTGACTGAAAACTGAAAATAATAAGTCAACTAAGTCTAAGGAAAAAGTTGAGTGACATTTAGCTTCACATGCTGAGTGAAACTCCTGTTTTTGATCCATTCATCTTACAACAGTCGGCTTGCTAACTTCTTGCTTGCTAAACTTCTCCAGAGTGCCAGTCTACACACTCACATCACAGCACAATGAGGTGGACTGAGGCATAATGCACATGATGATGCAGTGTTGTACAGTGATTTAGTAGGTTAGCTAGCTGACATGATTGCAATAACAGACCCTCTACTGAAGACCCATGCACTAAAGGAAAAATCAGCATCACTGCCATCCTTTGAGCCATGCTGCGAGCATTGCTAAACACTGACATTCTTGTTGGAATAGAAATACTAAAATGTCATAAAAATTGTTCTAAACTATTATAAAACCTCTTAATGAACCTTTCAATTAAACTTACCCTATATGTTTGCTACTTTGTGTTTTAAATGAACCTGCTTTTAGGAACATTTACACAAAAAGTCATTAAGATAATGGCGGCTGCTTTAGAATCATCTGCCAAATCAGGTAAATGTCCTTGGCTGTACCAAATCAGGGAATTAGCTGTGTGATAATGCATTCAATGTTAATGCTCCGGCTTGTGTCAGTCTTTTGTGTCCATTGTGAGCGTTGGCATGTTTGATTCATCTGCTGCTGCTCCTTGTTGTGAAGGGCTGTGATTGATAAGTCCATGTACTATACTTTGTGCTTTAGTGGAGTGCTGCTTAGTTGTGTGTGTGTCTGTGTGTGTGTGCATGATTATGTGCATGTGTATATGTGTCACCCTGCTCTCTGCAGTTGTGGTTCGTTGGTATGAAGTGGTCGGAAATGAACAGAGTCCATTAACACCTTTCTCCCTAAAGGTGATCCGGTGCTGACTCAGGTTCTGAGAAGGAGGAAGTGATTCTTGAAGGACAGTCCACCGATGATGAAGTCCACTCTTTTGCAACCCCCCAACCCCTGGAGTGAGGGATTGTGGGATTGGCACTTCAACCCCACCCTCTGCCCCTCACAAAGGGAAGCGAACAACGTCAGGGAATAAAATGCTGATCCAAGAAATCAGGGGGAAACCACTTGGGGGTCAAGGAGAAAAGAAACGCAAAGAGAGTGGTGTAATGATTTAACTCAACTGAGGCGCTTTTTACGATGGAACGAGAGGCCAAAGGAAGGAGCGAGCTGGAAAAATAAGGCGGAGGGAGGGGAAAAATGAGTCGCAGGGAGCAAAAAGAAGACAAAAATAGCAAGAAGATAGATGAGTGTGTGGACAAGATAACACACTGAGTAGAGGAGATACAGAGTGATGTGTATGAACAAGAAATACTCTGATATTATCCCACACTCTCTTTATGGCAGTTTGTCAGTGATAAGAGGTGATAGCTGCAGTGTTAGAGGTGTTGGCTTGAAAGAGAGATTGAGAAAGAAAGAAAGAGATGTAGAGAGAGATAGAGATTAAATGGAGAGAGGATGGTGACATCACTTAGGAGATGGAACCAGCCAAAGAAAAGTATGCCCTTCAGGCTAGAGAACATATTGTCACACACACACACACACACACATACACACACACACACACACACACACACACACACACACACACACACACACCAGCATTTTGCTTGTACACATCACATTTTGGTGGGTTACATTCTCTATTATCTGTCACCACATCTCATTTTGCACGTGCACTATGCAAAGCCAGAAGATAAGACGATGTGATTTTTTTAAGCAAGATTAATGGCTCTATATTCACCGTTTGGGTAATTTTGTGGGCAGGCTCACAACACAGGCCACGTTGATTTGCATTTCTATTACCACTTAAAAAGGCTCCAAGCTGAGCCGAGTCGCACCCAAGATGGACCATCTCCAGACTTGCCTCAAAGCATGCCCAACCCGCCTCCACCAGGTTGCAGTGACATATCTTGCTATTACTTCTATTGCTATCATCATTTTTACAGTTATTGGCAGTAGCATCACTTTAACACACTAATGCTGCTGCATGACCATTCACAAATGGGCCTGAACCCATACCAGTCCCTGGTTCAAATCCCAATCTTCACATTTCATCCATTGGCTCTTAGGGGTAAGTGTTAACCAAATGCAGATATTACATTTGTAGTTGTGGTGGGATCTCTCCGGTGCTGTCTCTTCACTCCATGCGTGGACACTTCTAGTTGGCGGGATGTATGTAACACACTAATACAGCTGCATGATCCTTTGCTAAGAGGCCTGGCTTTTTAGCTTAACTGTTATGATAGGTCCCTGATTTGAATCCCAATCTTCAGGTTTCGGCCTTTGGCTCTTAGGTATGAATGTTAACTATGCTTGGATGTTACATCACCTTGCACAATCTGGCAATTTAGGCAAATGCCAGATGGGCCAGTCAAACTAGTACCATAAAAACAAGCAAACAAACAAAAAAATCAACTAAAATACCTTCATAAATTTGACCTGTCACCCATGGACCACTTGATGTCCGAGCAGCACATACAAGTGGGGTGTTAGACAGTACCAATTCTGTAAGGCAGGGGCCATCAGTGGTGCTGACTGGTGTCACCTCCGCCTGCCCTGTCAAGAGGATCAGTTCATCCATGTCAGAGGTGAAATGGGAAACAATCAAATGGAATCAACACAGAAAGAGTGGAGTTCAAGCTGAAAACACCTGTCCAGGAGGATTAGAAATGAAGTGGAGGGCCAGTCCAGATGAAAAATCCAGGCTGTTATATCAGAGAGGCAGGCTGTGAGGGCAGAGTGAGTGGCAGCAGTAATGGACTTGGTGGAGATGTAGAGTTGGGTGTCAAGCTGAGGCAATGACAGTATATGATGTGACCAAGAGGGACCATGTAGAGGATGATGAGGAGGGGCACCACACCTTGGGGAACTAAATTGTGCTACGTTCTCTTTCCTCCTGCTCCCCATCCCCTTCCTCTCAGTACTATTGTTGCTTCTAACTGAATTTCTGTGGTCTGAAGTTTACTCTCTCTTGTGTGTCGCTTTCAGGTATCTGATTTATTTTACTGTTTCATGTTCACTTGCTGCTTTTAAAGCTTTTAAATAATGAAATAACAGGTGAGTTTTATTGTGAAGAATGTATAGGAAATAAAGTATTTATCCACATCGTTATGTTGAGTTCATCTTGTTACAGCTTGTAACATCATATTTGTGTTGTTACACCTTTTTACGTCATTTTTGTCTTGTTACATTTTTTAGAAGTTTTCATCTTGCTGTCATTTTTGTCCTGTTTTCTTAATATGGGTTTTGTCTTTTTACATCTTTCAGTCATTTTTGTCTCATGTCTTTTTTTTTGTCATTTTCAGCTTGTTATGTATTATTATGTAGTTTTGTCTTGTTACATATTTTACACAATTTAAATCTTTTTATGTATTATGTTATTTTCATCTTGTTAAGTTGCTTTCATTTTGTTACACCTTTTATGTAATTTTCCTCTTGTTGTGTCTTTTTACATAGTTTTCATCTTTTTACATTTTGTTATGTTGTTTTCATCTTGTTTTGTCATTTTCATGTTATTACATCTTGTTATGTAGTTTTTATCTTTTTACATCATTTTTGTCTTCTTAGGTCATTTTCATATTTTTATGTCCTGTTACATCTTGTTACCACGTTGTTTGCATAGTTGCATCTTTGATGTTGTTTTTGTCTTGTTTGCTCTGACAGGATCCTGGAGGGTCTGGAATCTTTCCAAACACTCAAAGATGAAGGTAAGGCGATGTGTTAAGTGATGACAGGTCTGAGAGACAGGATTTAAAATTTTATATTTCAAGAAGCATTCTGGGAACAACTGGCTTGAGAAATGAGAAATCACTGATCAGAATGTGTGAGTGAGGACGGGAAAAGATCTTTATTCAACTTTTGCCAAAACCACTTCTCATTGGGTGCAAGAGTCAGTTCTTATCGAAGCTTCTGTGAATCTTCATACAGTAGTTTCGTTATCAATGATAAATTAGAGTGATGATCGATTAGAGTGGAAGGTCCTGGAGTCCTTCATTGAGGCAAAGCTCAGAGAGAGTCATGATGTTTCTACCCCATGGGAGCTACTTTCTCACAATGCTTATTCTGGCTGAGGACCAATGGCGATGTGAGCCAGACTACTGGAGGCCACAGAACTGTGTAAATGAGTCCCTTTACAGATTCTGGATTGCCTTGCATTACATTTATTCTTACAAATGAATTGTTCCAAATCCCCTTTAGGCTTAAAGGACCCCTGCAACATTATTTCCTAGAAAATTCAGATTATTCTAATTGTTGGAGCTGCATAGCTTTGAGCACAACATATTTTAAAATATTTTTAGTACAACCATATGTTAGTGGAAGACCTGACGGCAAAATGTTGCAATAGTACAATAGTCTCAATGAAACAAAGGCGTGATTTTGTGATCTCTTCATCAGCTCTGGACAGAAGTGCATCATTTAGATCACACAGATGTTGCATAGGTGAAAAAAGGTGATTTTGGTGATTGCTTTAATGTGGTGATCAAGACAGAGGATGGAATCAAATCTAACGTCAAGACTTTTGGCTATCAAACAGGTGTCAGGATGCTAAGAGTTACTGTTACTTCTATCTTTAGATCTCTAATTTAATAATTTGGGAATGATCATCTGCCTTACAGGCACATACAGCTGAGTATCATCAGCATAGAAATGGAAATTAAGGGCGTCCCTATAGCTCAGTCGGTAGGGCGTGCGCACCATGTATTGAGGCTGTTAGTCCTCTGCAGCGGCTGCCGTTTCGAATCCCGCCTGTGGCTCATTTGCTGCGTGTCATCCCCCGTCTCTTCACCCCCCTTTCCTGTCATACTCATTCCTGTCACTGTCAATAAAGGCAAAAATGCCCAAAAAATAACCTTAAAAAAAAAATGGAAATTAATTGCGTGACTGCATATTATTTGGTGTGTAACAGAGTAATGAGAGGGCTAAGAACAGAGCCCTGAGGTACTCTTTTTGATGCAGTATTACTGCAGGAAACTCAGTGTTCTTCCAGATAGGTAAAATTAACCATGCGAGAGCCAGACCAGAGGCAACAACTTGATTTTTCAGTCAGTGTAAGAGGATACAATGATCTGTGGTGTCAAAAGACACACTGTAAAAGAAGCACTAAGGTGGAATATGAATCCATGGTAAGCAGAAGATCATTTACCACTTTAGTAAGTGCAGTTTCAGGAGAGTGACATGCCCTGAAAGCCTGAAATTTTCAAAAAGATAACTTAATTACATGGGCCAAAAGTGGCAGAGACACAGCTCTTTCTAATACTTTTGAAAATATTGGAAGGTTAGACACTGACCACTAATTATTTAGAGACCATGGAGATCTTTAAGAAGTTCAGTTGGTGGGGGATCGAGAAGACTGATGTTTGGTTTAGAAGCTAAAACCAGCTTAGACAGAATACAGATATTCTCAAAATTGTCAGAACAGTGACTAAGTGGAATTAAACATAGGAATACTGCACAGCTGATTTTAGATAAGTAGAATTCTTTTTGTATCTAACCTTATCTATTTTTGATGAACTGATGATGCTCTCGTCTTTTGTCAAGCGTCTGTAAATGGTGGGTGTGTCAATTCTTCACAGCAAAATCACTTGCTCCTTGATTATTTAAACATTTTTATTATGAAGCAGCAAAAGCAGGAAATGTTTGGTCTTCATCAGCAGTAATTTAATATAACTCCTGTTCAGCTGAAAGAAACACCAACGCAAAAGAGAAACTAAACTTCAAACCACAGGGATTCAGTTAGAAGTTACAAAAGTAGTGAGAGCTTAACACACAGAGACCCAATAATGCTTTTCTCTCTGCTTCCTATGCATACAATTGAGTCTCAGGTTTTCAGTGTACATCAAATATGCCTTAATTTTGGTGTAATAACTTAATAGGACATGGGGCGCAAGCCCTACAACTAAGTAATCAGGGCACCCCAGAAGGGCTGTGCCATGATCCCAGAGAGACACTCACCACATGCAGATAAAGCTGATTGGCCTACGTGGTGAGTTGTATGTGCGGCTTTTTTAAATGGACGGACTGTTGCCTTATTTCCTGCTCCATTCTGCTCCAGTTTCACACACAAGTCTGATGCATGTCACATGCCCTGGAAGAGATGGAAGCCAAGCTTCAAGACCTACTGCAAAGAGCTAATGGGTTTGTTCTCTCTGCTGACATTTGGACCAGCAGAAGAGAGCACAGCTTCTTTGGGATCGTGGCCAGTTTCATTGATGGGACGTTCCAGGGGCAAACAGTTTTGTTGGAGTGTGAGCACATACAGGGGCACCATACCACAGATCGCATTTACCAAAAATATGACAGTGTGCTCAAAAATTGGGACTTGTAACAATGTGTAATTCAGGTCGTGACTGATAGTGCCAGCAACATGATCAAGGCATTTAACCTCCTCCCTTGCACTGAAGAGGAGGCTGAGGGTAATGAGGTGAGTGCGGGTGCCAGCAGCAGCAGCGCTGCACATGATTGAAGAGGAGGACGAGGGACCACTTGCTCTCTTGCAGGTTAAAGAAGAAGAGATAACCACCAACATAGAAACTATGATAAACTAATACTTCACTGTGTCAAATTCACATCTGCAGTGTCCCATTCACATGCTTCACCTGGCAATTAAAGACGCTGGTAATGAGGATGACAACATTTATCAGCTGCTAGTGAAAGTCAGCCACCTGGTTAAAACTGCATGCAAGAACATCCTGAACACTGAGGAAACCAACCAATTAGGAGCCCGCCCCACAAGTTCTTGTGCCATGCAAGAGAGCTGCAAATGATTCGGCTGGTCCTCCACCTGTACCAAAAAGACCCATTCTGGCAAAGCAAATTCAAGTCTAATGTTGCCAACATGACCCTGAACAAAGTACGCCATCTGACACACCTTGTCAGTGTGTTGGCTCCACTGGCAGACCTCACAGACAAAATGCAGAAGGAGCTGGGGAACCTAGGGATGATCCTCCCTGCAATCACAGAAATCAAACCCCTGCTTACCTGCTTGCAGAAACTTTGGCCAACAACGTGTCAGCTTGCTATGGAAGATACTACACTGACAAACACCTCCTTTTAGCATCAGTGGTACATCCCCCTTTCAAGACAGCATGGATATTCAGAGATGAGTCTGTATGCATCGAATTCAGAGATCCGCAACCTCCTCATTGAAGAAGCTGAAGAAATTAATACGGCCAGCAGGACGCAAGAGACTCCCCATCCGCTGCTGCCCCCTTGAATCCTGAGCCTGAATTAAAAAGAGCTCGCCTGTTTTGGTTGAACTTCAGTGAGCAGCAGCCCACACCTGGAAACGCCAAAGGTGAAGTCGAAGTACCTCTCCTCCCGAGACAGAACCCAGACACAGATGTCATTCGATTTTGGAAAGAAAACTCTGCATCCTTTCCCTGCCTGGCTAAAGTAGCTTGCAAGCAGCTCTGCAAGTTCTGAGAGGGTCTGCAGGTCTGCTGTCAAGAAACCACCGCATGAGTCTGAAGCCTCAAACTTTGGCCAGACTTGTATTCTTGAAAGTGAACTCAAAAGAATTGTAGATAAAGTAAGCAACTCATCGTTTCTGTTTCATTTAAAGCACATTTGATAGTAAATATAGGCCAATTTAATTTTTAATCCATGTGCACATTGCAGAAAAAAGCAAGTAAATTTTATTAAGTTATAATTATACGCTTTGCCTAATAGTTCATTAAGTTTTAAAACTTGGATGTATAGCCTATATATTATTTATTTAGTTAGGCCTATTGATTTGTTTAATTTTACGAGTGACTTTTTGTGTTATTTTCCTTGTTATCTAAGTGTAACTTCAAATAAATCATGTATATTTGGAAAAATGTGGGTGTTGCTCCTCAATTCTTTTGGATGTCAGGTTATCTTTTAAGTTACAGCTGAAATATAATGCAGATTTTTCTCTACTAATATTGTGTAGGTCCTCCTCGTGCCATGAAATAAGCTCTGTCCTGTCGAGACATGGACTCCACAAGACCTCTGAAGATGTTCTGTGGTATCTGGCATCAAGATGTCAGCAGCAGATCCTTTAAGTCTTGTAAATTGTGAAGTGGGGGCTTTCATGGTTCAGACTTGTTGTTCCAGCACATTCCACAGATGTTTGATTTGAATAAGATCTGGGAAATTTGCTCTGTCTGAAAGTCTCCATTGTAGGCATTTTTGGTGGTGCACAGGTGTGAGCGGCAATTTCTTTTTCATCACTTTTTGCTGGGGCTCTTCTGTGGGATCGGACCATATGGGCTAGCCTTCGCTCCATGTCGAATCTGTGAGTCTTGTGCATCCATGACCCAATTGCCAGTTCATCAGTAGTCCTTCCTTTGACCACTCTTGGGACACCCCACAACACCCACCATTTTGGAGATGGTCTGACCCAGTTGCCTATGGCCATCACAGTGGTGGTCATCATCAAAGTTGTTCAGATCCTCAAACTTGCCAATTTTTCCTGTTTCCAACACATTTAAGATCTGACAGTTCACTTGCTGCTTAATATATCCCAACCCTTGATAGGTGCCATTGTAACAAGATGAGCAATGTAATTCCCTTTACCCCTAAGTGGTTTTAATGTTGAGGCTGATCAGTGTGTGTTTCTTGGAGAAGGCCTACTGCTTGGCATTTAGAGTTTGAAAAAAACAGAAATTGACTCCACAGACTGTAGGAATTTAGAAAAGAAGTTCACTGACTGAAACACTTTAGAACTTTGAGGGACATTTTGATCCCCGGTGCTAGTTGTCATCTTTCTGGAACCAGTGTCACAAAATAGTAATTTGGAACAATATCTGTTAAATCAGCCGGCGAGACAGTAATCAGCTGTGGATTTCATTCAGCCAGTGACACAAGTGATTAAAGCTGAGACATCTCATACTGTGCCTGACAAAGTGTTTCAATCAGAGCAAGTTATTAGCAAGTCAGACTATATAACAGTGGTCAAAATAACAATTTATCTTTGAAAATTATCTTCCCTGACTTTTACATGACTTGAACAAGTAATACAGAATCTGGATTTGTGTTGATATACTTGGAACAAATTATAAAATGAGAAAAACCCTTGAGTTAATGTGAACTTTAGTCATTTTATCACTATTTATTTACTTTGATTCTGAATTCAGCAGCAGATTAATCACTTTAGAGGCAGTTCCTCCCCTTAATGTCAGTTGTGGCATGAATAAACACATGCTAAACCTCTTGGGTTTATTCAGCCTCGATCGATTCCAAACGGCAACACGACTTCTAATTCATTCAGCAAAGGTGATCTATCACTGCGATCGAATTTTGCAAAGTGGCATAAGAACATTAATATCCGTCTTTACACGCTGTTTAGATGAAAATGGTGTCTTTCTTCACACTTCTCTGACTTCTGTCAGCATAAATTCATCTTAATGTTTGTAGCAAAGACTTTTTTACTGGAAATTATGTTAGGGTAACCTTATATTTGAAGAAACATGAACAACAGGATGATTCTGTTGAGTAGAGTGAGGACTGGCACTTGTGCTACCCAGTAAACTTTGGGAGATTTTTGTATTATGGATCGTTTCCAACTTGAACTCAAGACAAGGAGCCAACAACCAATGCTGAAAAGCAAATGTACCTTTATTTTCTGCAAATACAGTCTTTGCACAGTCATGTAATATCAGATCGTTCTCACTCCAAGTACAGCAGCTGGTCAGTGCTGGCTCCACTGAGTTTGATTCAGTACGTCAGTCCAGGGCAGCAGGGATTTGTGAGTATTAAATGATGATGCACTGTCTTGAGTCAGATCTCTGAAAGAATACGACCAAACGTATTTCCCAAAATGAGAGTCCTCACTTATTAAATTATAACTGGATCCTATTCAAGCAATTGTGGATTGCTGGACAACTCCTCAGCTTAGTTACACCTCACTGAGAATTCTCTTCAGGTGCACCGATTCCTGTATTTCCTTGTAGTTTTAATATTTTAAAAGCAAAAAAGAAAAGGCTCAGTCAGTCTTGTTCATTTTGAATGAAAAACTGGATCAGAAATTAAGCAAAAGCTACAAAGTTCATCTTGACAACTATTTTTCCTTTAGCTCTGTCTTCCTCTCGCTGTGTTTTTCTTTTTTTCCTCATCTCTTCAGTTAGTTGATCTTGTAGACCAAATGTTGACATTTTTCTCAGGCCCAAGCAGTCTGATCAGAATATTCATAGACTATTGATTATTTCAGCTGAGGAAATGGAGACTGTCCCTCCACACTTCTTTGGCTTTACACACCCCTTCCTCAGTCTTCTATTACTGTGTCTGTGGAGGAGAGAGAGCTTAAAGGTTAATTGATAGAAAGAAGTTAGCTGAAAACGAAGTGGATGAGGCTAGTCACTGCAGTTTATTAGTGGTTCCAGCTGTCTACCACTGATACCATGTGTCTGTGTCTGCTAATTTTAATTTGGAATTTAACATTCAGGGTCCTATCTTACGCTGATCTAAAGCACAAATGGAAAGTGCGAGGCACAATAGATTTAATTTATTCAAGGTGTGTCCAAATCCACCTTTGCCGTCTTGTGCCAGGGGCAGGAGTGATATTTTGCCCTGCCCCGCCCTTTGCGCCACCAGCGCAAAGCAGGATACACCTATCAGGTGTGCCCAAGTGACCTCATTAATTCACAGGCGGGTTTAGGCTGAACAGTCAGCTCTGAGGCGGTGCAGATATCTAACTGGTTAAGTTTTACACCAAAGCACCTTGAAATTGTGTTGTATTTTATAATTAATTATTATCATCATCATCATCATTATTATGCAGGTCTGCTGACTGAGGAGCAGGGGAGAGAGATGGTGTGGTAGAGAGGGGAGGTGAACCAATCCAGTCCAGCCATGAAGCTGCCATCTCAACCCGGCTCTGCTGGTCACCTGAGCTAGGTCAAGGAGCAGTTACACAGCTGCCTGTGCTCCTCCTTCTTCTTCTCCCCCACCTAATTCTCATCTCCTCCTCCCATCCTCGCTCATGGTCCCACGACGAAACGATCAGAAAGATTTTCTGAAGTTTGAAGTGTGCAAAATTACACACAGGTATATCCAACCAGCTCCGACAGAAGCACACATAACTTTCTTTCTCCGGGACGGGCCGGACTCGTGTGGTCAAATATTGTGTCTTATATATTTTGTATGTCGTAGATCATCATTGCTTAATCATTGTTTTTCTGGATCATAACAAACATGCAGACACAAACACTACATGCTGACTCATCTGATAAAGATGATCTGACAGCTGTGATTTTGTCCCGTGCGCACTTTGCAGGTCTGTTTAGATTTATTAGGCTTTATATTTACAAAACAATTTCTTTTTCCTAATTAGTGAGTTTATCTTTAAAGACACATGCACACACAGCTGTTTAACATTAATGAAAGGTGTTCTGTGATTGTGGAGACGTGTGTGCGCCTCAGCCAAATGCGAGACACACATGTTTAACACTTAACTAATCCACACTCCCGTGTGAGGGAGAGAATGATCATAAATGAAGGTGTCTTGTGATTGTGCAGATGTGTGTGTGTTTTGGCCAAATGCACCGGGGGCTATCTTGTGCTGAAAGACCACACACTTTGCGCTTCGACCAGACCTTTAGCTGGTCTAAAGCACAAGTGCTTTTAACTCCAATGTCCCAAGCACAAGATACCTAATGCACCAGGCCATGGCTTCGTTTGCCTTCACAGCTGCAGCTCCCGCCCACAGCTGCACAGACCATTTGCTATCTTGCAGACGTGGCAAAAATGGCACTTGTGCCACTGTAAGATAGCAAAAAATAAACAAAAAATCAAAAATACATACATACCCTCTTACCTGTAGTGCTATTTAGCCATTTAAATTGTTCTGGTTTGAGTTGCAGAGTTTTGGAGAAAGGTGTAGGATACACCAGTGTATCCTTGCTCTGAGCTCCTCCAGAAGCCTCCTCTCTCCTCGCTCCTTGTCTCCTCCAGGTGCATTTTAGCAATTGAAAAAACCTTCATCATGGCAGAGGGGAAACGACTTCCGGGTCGACGAAGGAGAGAGGAGACGAGGAGGCAAAATTCAACGGAATGAAAAGCACCCACAGAGACAGACTGGGGGGGGGGGGGGGCAACAGGCAAAGCCAACAACCCTAACATATTATACTGTTTCATAATAAAAGCTTTTAAATAACAAAATAGCAGGGAAATTTTATTGCAAAGAATTCATAGGAAATAAAAAACTGAAAACAAGTCATTATGAAGATGCAAGCACCTGCTGCGTTGGGCTGGTGTGCCGAAAAAAGGGCTCTAGAACTTGTTTGTTTGGGCATCAACCAGATTGCTTAAGCTCGAACCGGCTAGGGCACTGAATGCACTGCTTACATCAGTATTACTGGCTTTCAGTTGAGCTGGTCCTCACCAGGACACTAGGGACCTGTACTACAAAGCAGGCTCAACATACCAGGGGTATTTTTAAGTGATCTGGCTCAACTAAACCAGGCAATCAATGTTAAGCGGTCACACAAAGCTGGGTATCAACTCAGTAAGTGAACCCAGGGTTTCCCAGTCCAGACACAAGCGCGTTCACATAAATATAAAGCAGGCGGTGCTTTATCCATACTGATCTCTTATCTTGAACATAGTCTGCTCCAGAGAAGGTTAAGCGCTCAGCGTAAGTTACCATGGTGATCTACCCCAGTAGGAAGAGAACCACCATTGTAGGGCCAAAAACCCAGGTTTAACCCTGAGAGTTACCTAACCACAAATCCTGCTTAGTAGTCCAGGTCTTTGCGTTTGTGTCCCTTGTGAAAGCAAAAAACAACAGGCCCCATGCATGAACGTTTTCTTACTTTTCTCTCATATTTGTTCTTAAAGAAAGCAGTAGGTGGAAAATACAAATATCCTACGTGGGATTCATTATGTTGATGAATTGCATTTGATCCTTAATTGGAGCACCTGCCAGTGAGTTTGCGTTTAGCATATAGAAATCCATCCTTTGTCTGTAATCGATCCTGAAAGATTACAGGGGGGCTGGAGCCTGTCCCAGCTGACATTGGCCGAGAAGTGGGGTACACCCAGGACAAGTCGCCAGTTCATCTCAGGGCTGACACAGAGAGACAGACAACCACTCATAATCACATGCACGCCTATGGGAAATTTAGAGTTGTCAACAAGAATGTTATGCTACATGTCTTTGGACTGTGGGAGGAAGCCGGAGTACTCGGAGAGAACCAACGAGGACACGAGGAGAACACGCAAACTACACAGTCTGCACGTTCTCCTTGTGTCCGTCTGTCCACATATAGAAGTGTCCAAATTAATCCATATAAGGAAAGCAGACAGAAGTGTCGCATGCAAACTAGAAACCAACAAGCTGGTGACATTTTCTAAATGATGTTAAAGTCAGAAAAAAAAGAAGGAAAAGGAGAGGAAATGTTGAAATACCACTGAAGGACTGCAAAAAACATAACTTTTCTAACAAACATAAATGAGTGTATTGGAGTATGACGTGAGACATCTCTCTGTAGTCTGGTAATGTAAAGTGTTAACATTTAAAATAATTAAAGGAATAAATACCTGTATAAGATTTTTTCATTTGTATTTTCAGAAATCAATTTAGTTTTTATTCATCATTGTTAACATTTCACAGCACAAAACACAAAATGTTTGTGCAGATGAGGACACTGTAAAAATTTTGGTCTTAGCTAAAAACAAGTAAGAAGCACAAAAGTGTTGATTAATGCCACAAAAGTTACCGTGAACAATTCATGCACAAGGCCCAGTGTTCACTAATTTAGTTTTAAGTTTTGTGAACTTCCATTACACATGACACACATAATACAGCCCTCAAATCTGGACCAAAACCATCATTTTTCCAAAATCAAACCAAGTAGTTTTGGTGCTTAAACCTAACCAAACTGCTGTTATCTCATAATGTTAACCACATGTTTAATGTCACATGACTTAAGTAACATATGGAAGATTGTTACACAACCTTAAGTACTCTTGTTGCCGGTACTCTCCACAGGACCAGTCATATATGTCGTTTTGGGAGTCACCAGCAATCAATCTCAGTCGTTTCCCAGTTTCAATGTACCTTGGTGTTCTATGAAGGTTTCTAAGGTATCCTTAGAAAGGTAACTTCTTTTTCTGTAAGTGTTTCCCAGACTGTCCCTTAGTGGGGTGGCCTGAAGAAAGAGCTGCTCAGGTCCATCGTAAGCTGTAAACTGTCTTTCGCCGCGGTGCATGCATTGATTGAACACTTGTAAAGGCTCATAAATGACGTTTTAACACAACAAATGTTGTTATAACTACCTCAATCTAATATAAAAACAAAGGAAGCTATTACTAATAAAGATCATCTGCTTCATCTATTTAAGAATCCAGATGAAACCTTGTAATAGTTCTAATAAATACGAAGCCTATAGCCCACAAAATTTAAAACAGGAGTATGAAAACAGTATGAATCAGGACATATGACAGTCTGAGACTTCTTAAAAGGTCAGGATACATACAGGATACATTTTATTGCAGTGTGTGTGTACATGTATGTATATATGGTCTCTGTCAGTACTGTGTTCCTCTGCTGGTGGTGTTCAGCTCTCAGGGTCACTCTGGGTTCAGGCTACTCTAGACTAACCAGACAGTCAGAAAGGCCATATCCTCAGGTAGCTCCATTATATTAAAATATATTACGATGCAAGCGGCGCTAAGGGGACTCTGGGAAACAGGGCCCTGTTCTGTTACTTAGGTATGAGGATGACTTGTCTCGATAGTGTCCAGCAAACGTTGTCTCTTTAATGTTTTCTCTGTTGCTTAAAGTGTCAACGATGACTCAGCTTTTGTGTGTTTTATGTCACATTAATTCATTAGTACAGGAATGGATATCCCTCTCACTGACTGTACTGCTTTGGCTGACAGTAGACCCACAAACAGTCACATCCATTCCAAGATGTACACAAATGTGCACTCTCACATACACATATTGTAGACCACTATTAAAAGAGGCAGACTTTTCAGCTGGATTTCTGAACAGCTCTGTGATTAAAGTTGACAAACTGTTTTAAAATGTCAGAGAGCAGTGTAGCATTTGACAGGAGTGGTAAGAAGGACAGACTCACAATATACTCTGGGGCCGTTTGCAGAAGTCCTCTCCTCATTACGTCTAACCCTTACCACTGCAGCCTTGTGTCAATAAGTCCATAGAGTTGTCAAAAAATGTTCTTGCAGTTGTGATTTTGAAGATTGTTTCAGATGGGACATGTAGTATACAGAATGTGTGTGTACACTAACAGTATAAGTGAATGTCTGAGGCCTTTTTATCCCATGGTGCTTTTGTGATTGATCCAGTCAGTCTTGTGACCTGCAGGCCTCATGTATGAGCCCAATCAGAGGGAGCTCAACTGCTCAACTGCTCCAAGGCCTTTCCAGAGAAGTGAGCACAGAGAAAAATGATAAAGAATCAAAACAAACTTTATGATGCGGGTGGCAACTTAAAATTATTTTGCAGGAAGATAAAGTCAGTTTCTTTAAATTATTCTCGTGAACATTATACGAGAAGTTATCAGCCATTTAATGTAAAAGCTTTCCTGAGTACCTGCAATAAAACGCATTAAGCTAAGAACTGGATAGCATGAAGCCACTGCCAGTTTTATATGTATGGTCTAGGTAGTCTAAAGGGTAACACTTTACAATAAGGGTCCATTAATTAACATTAGATAATGCATTAATAAGCATTAATAACAGTTAATTAATTGTTAACTAATGGTGTTCATGTTAAATTTGGTTCCATCACAAATTAAGCCCTACTCTTCATCAAGTGCCATCACCAGGTCAAAATGTAGGCCTAAATAAGTTGAGTACTTTGGTTTATAATCAAATACTTCAAATACAAAAAACATCAGCATGCTAGCATTGTCACTGTGAGCATGCTGGGGTTAGCATTTACTGCTGTGTCTAGTACACCCTAGAATCGTTAGCATAATTTATAGTTTCTGCAGCATCATCATGTGCTCATGTCTGCACAGTCCATACACTGCCTATGCAGATACACACCCAGTGTGTATCTGAAGGATTCGAGGACATTTATTTTCATTAAACAACACAGGGTTGTGCACTGAAACTAGACTTGTAGTTCCTTTATAATGCACACAAAATACAACACAGATGATTAATTGAATTCAGACAGGGTGAAAACACAGTAAATACATATACATGTGTAAATATATGGCAGATACCTCCCCTACAGAAATAACATCATACTTCATTTATATAGAAGTGAATGCTTACAAGTTGAGATGTATTACAATGAGATCCAAAAAGTGCTACGAATTTATTTTCAAATGTTTTTTGACATTGATAATGTAGATGTTAACTGTAGAGAGCTAGGTAGATTGTTCTGCTGTATTTCAACATGTATTGATTAAGGGAGTTAAACGTAACAACATGAAAATGACTTAACAAGGCAAAAAACGACATAAAACAGGAGGAAAACAATGTAACAAGTTAAAAAAAAACAGCATAAAACATGTAACAAGATACAAACAACGTTAAAGGTGTAACAACACGTAACAAAACAAAAATGACGTGAAAGACGAAAATGATGCAACAATTCTAAATGAGAGCAAAAAAAAGTAAAAGGTGTAATAAGACATAACAAGTCTATAAACACTGCAAAAGAAGTAACAAACGCAAATGATGTAACAAGACAAAAACAACATAATGGTGCAAAAGATGTAATAAGACACAAACAACGTAACTAGATGAAAATGATGTAAAAGGTGTAACAAGACAAAACAGACAGAAGGAGACTCAACCGTGGAGAAAAGTTCAGTTTCAGTTAGCTTTGCACAGAAACAGTCGGTAGCAATGTTCTGCAGAGGATGACTTCTTACTTTTATACTTGAAGTACATTTCAGAGCCTGTACTTTTTCACTTTTACTTGATTAAAGAGGTTGAATCAGTACTTCTACTTTTACCAGTCTTTTTTTTCAACAGGTACCTGTATTTCTACTTGAGTACAGAACTTGTGTACTTTTGTCACCTCTGCAGAACACTTAGACACACACAACAAACCAAAGTGTCGTCCCTTTCCTACAGATTTTGCACTCACATGCAGATATCTGTCTTCACAGAACAGTGAGGTAGAAGAATTAGACTGTTATATTGAAATGCTTTTTCTAATTTTTGTTGTTTTGCCTTCACGTCATTTACATAAAAAATGAAGACAGAAGATTAGAATGACCGTCCTCACATATAGACACAACCACACATAGAAAAGGAAGACCTTGAGGTTCACACAGATAAACACATCACTCAAAACACATTTTTGTCACACTGAAATTGAAAAAATACTGCATCATTGTCAGCAGTGCCACTTCTGTAACTTGGTCAGTGTCCTCTCTTGTCTTCCTCGCCCTATCATCACTCACCTCCCTCCCTCAGTCCCATCTGCCCTTGCCCTTTTCTGCACTACCAGCTTGAATATACTGTAGACAGCATCAAGTGAATTTCTTAGCGAGTTTCCCAAATATTTTGTAGCTGGAGGAGCAACTTTTTTCCCCCGTTTGAGCGGGTCATAAAATTATTATGAATCTATGTAGGTTTTTTTTTCTTCTCGGCCCTAAAAAGAAATTATTACCCAGAAAGCAGTTTGTGCAGAGCCTCTAGCTCTTCCTCAAGCCACTGTCTCGGGGAGTGGGAGTGAATCAGTGCATGAGGGATGGTATTCTTGACACAGCTGTGTGCATGGTTGTATTGTCGATTTATGAATATTAATTGAGGTTTGACACTATTATTGCCTGAAATGCATGCTGAAAGATGGCATCTTGCCCGAATCATCTGCACGGCAATAAAAACTTAAATTGGAGTGCTGCACCGTATTCTTTATCTATGATTTATGCACTTTGCCATGACTGAAAATAGAATCTGAGGACAAAATAAACCACCTGAATGAAACCACATCCTCAAAGCATCTACTGTCATAATGTCACATCAATCAGATGTTGTCATTTTGTCTTTATTCAGGGTTTTAAATTATACTCAAACCTGCGTTAGATGCTTTTTTGGCCACAACCTCTACAACATTTACGTATTATCACCTCATGAAGTTGATATAAGTGGTTAGTGGTTGTAAAAACATGCAAGAGGCTGCACTTTTGGGCATATGTCAAGTCATGCATCTATGAGTGCATTCACAGTTCATTTGGCCAAGGGGAAAAAAATTGTACATTGTCGCATTTTACTTTTGGTCTGGTTGCTGTTCACTAACTTACTTTTTGCAAACAAATCAAGAGGAGTATACATACTGACAGGTAACTTACTTAAAGCCAGAGATGCCATTCAAACCATATTATGTTCTACATCTTTTGTACATTATCTTACACCTGGTGCAAAGCCATCTTTTTTAACATGTCAGCAAGATAGCAAATGAACTTCCGTCTGGTCTGTGTGACCATGGGTGGGAGGTCTGAAAATGAAGGAAAAACAAAGGCGTGGCCCAGTGCATTCATTATCTTTAGCTCGGTGTATTGGAGTAAAAACCACTTGCCCCTTAGACCAGCTAAAAGCTGGTTGAAGTGCAAAGTCTGTGTTGCAATCAGTCTGTCTGCACAAGAAACACACACACACACACACACACCCCTCCACAATCGCAAAACACCTTCATTAATGTTCAGTCTTGTTCTTTTTTACATTTGAAAACTGGTCTCCATTCACTTCCATTGTTTGGGAGACTGTTTTCCTGTGAAACTCCAGCAGTGTTATATGGACTGAAAAACTAAACCCGACCTTCAACTGGCATGAGGGTGAATAGATAATGACTGGATTTTCATTTTTGGGAGAACTATCCCTTTAGACTGTGTGTGATGATTGTGTAAAGCTACAAACTACAGAGATCAGTAAGGTAACACTTAACATAAAAGTCCTTGTGATAAGTCTTTGTTAATATGTAACTGGGTCCTTATAAGATGCTTAGTAATATTGTTTAAGTGTCAGTAATGGCATATAACAAACATGTTTATTGTTAGATTATAAGACATTTATAAGCACTTATATTAGCACTTATATGAACACTATATGGACTGCATGAATGTTAATGACAGTCCTATTAATGTATACATAATTACATGTAATATTATAATTATTCAATATGTTTGTTTATAATAGCATATAATTACAAACATGTTTACTGAGTTTAAATACTATAAGCTTGTGTTGTTGCTTTATTAATAGTCATGCTAACTTCATGCATTTATTAGCCTTTTTATATTAGAGGAAAAAAGCTTGTAACTGTTAACAGTCTTAACTGTTAATAAGTGTGTTGTTAAGCTCTAATAAATGCATAATGAACTATGTAGAAATCTTAAGAAAGACAAAAGCTTAGTAAAGGTTTAATAATACTGTAATAGATAAGTGAGTTGATCTACATAAGTGTGTTTGTAACACTTTCATAAACAGTTATAAGAAACTCATAAAGCTTTTATCAACAATCACAGTCTATTAACTGATAACAAGTTTGTTATAAGACTGCTAGCACTTTTATAGTCTTATTAATGCATAATTGTGTTAATAAGCATTTTATTAAGGTCTTATTACATATTAACTAACACTTATTACAAGCACCTTTAAGTAAGGTGTTCCCTTATCTGACTGTGGTAATCTAATACTAAACATGTTTATTATGCTATTACTAACACTTATATTGTCTTATTAATACATATTCATGTTAATAAGCATATTTTAAGGACCTCATTACCTATTAACTAATTCTTATTACCTAGTACCTTTACATAAAGTGATACCTTACCTGACCCTAATAACTAATTAAACATTAAACATGTTTATTATGCTTTTACAAACATGTATATGGTCTCATTAATACATATTGATGTTAATAAGTATCTTATTGGGATCTTATTACTTATTAACTAACATGTAAGCAACTTAATATGAAGTCTTACCCCAGTGAATTATTGTCAAGTGACTACAAGCGTCTCCTTTCACACTACACTCAGTCATTTGATCCATTGTTCATAGAGATATTGATAGAAGCAGTTTTAACGTGAGGAAGAAATGTCCACAAATGCTTTAAAAACTAAAACATCAGGTAAAAATGTTTGTCTGAATCTAAGACTGTCACAAAGTCTTGAAAAGTTGCCTTTTTGATGATGCAGGGTTTTCCTCGGTTGTCAGTGATATCTATTTACAATCTTGTTCCTCAGCTGACATCCCGCCGTTAAGGAGTCGGGCCATGATTATGCCTTTTAGGAAGACACCTTCATTTTTAACAGACATATAAAAAAGTCGATCTGAGGCAGCCCAACAGGCGTGAAATGTGAGAGGAAGACATTCGAGGACAGAAAATGCAGAGGACTCAAATTACACCCCTCATCGCTTCGCTACCTACCACTCCTTAGCACAGTCACCGCTCTCCCAGACACCAAAATGCCTTTTAAACCATCATTTAATCCCACCTAATGAAATAGAATCCCTTTTTCTCTTTGCTGGCTAAGTAGGGCTTAACAGTAATTGAATGGGTAGTACTACTCTGCATAATTTTTCTTGTGCTAAGAAAGGGAGGAGGTAAAAAGAAAGATGTGTGAATTTAATGTGAGCTTACTAAGAGGAAACTGGCCTTGAGTCCACAAAACGATCTTAAGAGGAGGGGCGGGGGCTGCTCCATTCTCGCCTGTACCACCCCTCTGCTGACCTTTCTGAAATGGACTTTAATGCATAAAGTGGAATAAAGCGGAATTAATCATGTGCAGGGACTAGGTCACGGACAGGGGTGTAACACAGATGGCTGAGTGGCACTATTTGTGTGTGTGTGATCACCGCCAGCCCCAAACACGCACACATACACACTCGTGCATACACACACCCGCGGGTATAATTCGCGTTCTTTGTCAAACAGAGGTGCAGACACACACAGATTGCTCTTCCCTTTAATCGGCTCGGCTGAGTTTGAAGAGTTTCAAAGGTTACCGCTGCAGCTGGAGTCGACTCAAGACCTGTGTTTGGCTTCTCTGTCTCCTGAGGAACTGGCCGAGCTGATGTGTGAGTGTATGGATACGTACAGGTGAGTTTTCTGTACATGACTTTTGCAAGTGCGAGTTCCTGTGTGTGCGTACTTTCTATGTATCTTCACATGCACACTGACAGCATGTGAGTGTGTTTGCTATGGAAGATGAGATGCACTGCAATGTTTTTAGGACATTTTTGGCAAGCGAAAATCGTTCCAGGGAGAAAAAAAACTGCACTCTGCACACTGATTGTTCCACGTAACCTTTACTAAAAAGTCTTAGGATTACAAATAAATCTAATAAAATCTGCTTTATTTGTAAATGAAGTGTATCTGGGGCTTGTTCAACAAAGAAGCAAAATCTTGTTGGAGCTCAAACACAACATTATCAAATATAAAAGTGCACAGAATATTGATAAATGTCAATAACTTCTTGTAAATAGTGTAAAAGTAGAAGTACTGACTGAACCTTACTGCAGTAAAAGTGAAAATCTATCTGTTTCATCTTTTACATCATTTTTGTCTTTTTCGTCTCGTTATGTCTTTTTTTCTGGTGAAATTTTTTTTGCTTTGCAACATCTTTCATGTTTATTATCTTCAATGTCTTGTTATATTTATTTTGTCTTTTTTTTTTATTTTGTTACATCTTTTTTACCTTGTTACATTTTGATGATTTTTCACCATTACATCTTTTATGCTGATTTTGTCTTGTTACGTCTTTTCCATCTTGTTACCTCTTCTATGTTGTTTTTGTTTTGTTGTGTCTTTTTTGCCATCTGTTCTGTCATTGTCAAGTCTTTTTTTTTCTTAGCTTAAACTCAGTCAAAACACAAGCAGAATATTATGAAGTATAAAAGTGCGCTGAGCATTAAGACATATCCGTAACAATGTGTTCTTGTGTTCTTTTCAGTACCTGTTACAAAAAAAAAAATCTAAATAATAAAACATTAGGTCATGGGGGGGTCTGCTGTAACTGATGGAACTCAAGAGAAGCTATGATGATTGGTCAAATTTGTGTAAAAGTTGCAGTGATTGGACAAAATTGCAAGTTTGTGCAGAAGTAACAGGTTTTGGATGAATTTGCATTAACTGTTGTGATTGTAACATTGTCACTTGATGGAAGGACTGATTTTTTTTAATCTTTTGGTTTTTTTCACTGTTGCTTTACACAATCTTAAAGCCTAAAAAACATGACAAACTTGACAAGTTGTCATGCTGCAAATGGTCGCCATTTTAGTAAAGGAATATGTTTTATAAGAAAGTTGTGTTCACCACATGTATATCAGGGCATGTGCAGGGTTGAAATGTGTTGCCCTTTTTTCTTTAGGAAGTTTTGGGAGCATTAATCCAGTGTGCGAGTTCACTCCACTTTATCATTTGAATTATATGTGACACTTAATTAGAAATGAGGACACCTTAAAAGCACTTTGGTCTGCTGGATGTTTGAAAAGCATATCTGTTACTTTAAGTGTATTTCTGGCTTTGTGTTCTTGGTTCCATTCTGCAGACAAATCTGTTTTCAAGTTTACCTGGTTTTCAAGACAGAACGTTACACAGGTGAACGTCACATGTTTGTAGTGATATTCACTCACATGTAATGATGGAAAATACAATGTAAGTGGACCAGTGGTAAGAAGACATGAGACAAAAATGACTTAAAAGACATAACAATACAAAAATGAAATAACAAAATATATCAAGACAAAAAATTATGTAAAAGACGTAACATAACATAAAATACTTAACAAGATGAAAACAATGTAACAAGACATAACAAAGGTCACCAGGTTGGTGGAGGATGTGCCCCATGTGCTGAAGCTGTCGGTCCTCTGCAGTGACCACCAGTTTGACCCCCATCTGTGGCCATTTGCCCTCTCCCTGCCCCCCTTCCTGTCATGTCTTCAGCTGCCCTATCAGAATAAAGGCCAAAGAATAATCTAAAAAAACAAACAAAAAACTAGATGTAACAAGACGAAAAGAATGTAAAAGACGCAACAAGCTGCAAATGACATGATGACATTATAAGATGGAAATGACATAAAAAGATGTGATAAGAATACGACGTTACAAGACAAAAACGATGTAACAATACATAACCAAAAGACAAAAATGCCATAAAGACGGAAGTGATGCAACAATACAGGGGATGAAAATGACTTAAAAGATATGACAATACAAAAACAATGTAAAATACTTAACAAGACTAAAATTATGCAAAAATACTAAAGACGAAAATGACGTAAAGTAATTAACAAGACTAAAACTATGCAAAAATACTTAAGACGATAATGACGTAAAATACTTAACAAGATGAAAACAGCATACTGAGATGAAGACAAGATGAAAGACATAACAGGACATACCAAGACAACAATGATTTAAAAGATGTAACAACACAAAAAAACAGTTAGAACATATAACAAGATGAAACAGACAGAGGGAGACTTGACCGTGGAGAAAAGTAGAGGTTCAGTTGTCTTTGCACAGAAACAGTCGGTAGAAATGTCCTTTTATATTTTCACTACATTTCAGAGCCTGTACTTTTTTCACTTTTACTGCAGTAAAGACGTTGAATCAGTACTTCTACTTTTTTCTCTTTTTTGACCCAACCATGTGTTCTTCTACTTGAGTACAGAGAACATGTACTTTTGCCGCCTGTGTTTAAATATTTATTTGAAATGCATAGTACCTGAACAGTTCCACCAAACCCACTGATATTAAACGCTGGCATTCAGGTGAGTGTGTGTTCCCCACCGTGTGTGTGAGTCGCTGCTGTTAACATTTCAGTATTCAGGTGAACAGCTGAGGCAGTTGGCTGAAAGTGAGGAGAGCTGCAGGTCTATCTCTCCTCTGATCCACTGAAGCCTCGGGGTTAGAGACACGAGTCGAGGGCTCACCGCTGCAGCTCCGAGAGCCAGTCGCTCTCTGTAGGAGAGAAAAGCTGGAGCCGACCCAACGCGGGGGAGGCCTGTAACACTTCAAGTACTGTGTAAGGGTTATGCGATCCTCTCACCACAAAAGAGCCACTCTGGTGTGAATGTGAGGAGCGAGAAAAAGGAAAGGCGAGTCAGTGAGCATGAGAGGAAGGAGAGCACGGGAGAGGAGGAGAGAGAAGCACAAGTCATAAAGAATAAATCACTGAGCCAAATGAACAAGGAGATGAATGAGAAATGGGAAGGTGAGAGAGAAGAGAACGTGTAGAGAAGAAAGTCAGTCAGATAAAAAGAAAAAAAAGGAAATAATAGACTGAGAAAAGGAGGGAGGGGAGGAGGAGAAGCAAGGGGGGAGACACAGAGAGGGAGAGGCAGAGAAGTGTGTTCAGTGTTGTAAGTAATGGCAGCAGAGCGACCTTACTGCAGCGCTGCTCCACACTCTGTGTGTGTGTGTGTGTGTGTGTGTGTGTGTGTGTGTGTGTGTGTGTGTGTGTACACTTGTTATATGCTTGTATTTATTATGTACAAATGTGCACAGCAGTGCAGTTCTGTCTGTGTGTGGAGGAAGTTGTTAGAATGTGAGTACTGTTCTCTGTGTGTACACATGCATGTCAGTAAGACACACAAATGTGTGTGTGCATGTGGTCATACAAAACAAAGGTCAGGCAGTGAGCAGGGTTCAGTCTGTTATATCTTTGACATCATTTTTGTCTTGTTACATCTTTAGACGTTATTTTTGTTTTCTTACTGTTTTTACATATTTTTGGTCTTGTTACGTCCTTTTGTCTCGTTATTTTTTTTTTGTCTTGTTACGTTTTTTAGGTCTTTTTGGGATTTTTTTGGTTTCATTACATCTCTTTTGTCTTTTACATTGTTTTTGACTTGTTACGTGTTCATGCATTATTTTTATTTTGCTACATCTTTTACATCTTTTTGGTGTTGTTGCATCCTCTTGTCTCGTTATATGTTTTTGATCTTGTTACATTTTTTTATGTCATTGTTTTCGTGTGGTCTTTTTCATCATTTTTTGTTTTGTTACTTTTTTTTGTCTTTTCCATCCTTTTGCTTTGTTATGTCTTTTTTTGTCTTGTTGCTTCTTTTATGTCATTGTATTCATGTTAGGTCTTTTTCATCTTTTTATGTTTTATCACGTCTTTTTTTCTTGTTACAAATTTTTTGCCTTGTCACGTCTGTTATGTCCTTGTGGTCTTCTTACATCTTTTTTTGTTTACCTACATCTTTTTTATCTTTTCATGTTTTTTACATTGTTTTTGTTATGTCACGTCTTTTACATCTTTTTGGTCTTGTTATGTGTTTTATGTCGTTGTCTTGTTACGTCTTTTTCATAATTTTTGTTTCATTACAATGTTTTTGTTTTTACACTGTTTCTGTGTTGTTATGTCTCTGTACATTATTTTTGTTACATTGTTTATGTCTTTAAGATCTTTTTATGTCCTTTTGTCTTGTTATGATTTTTGCCTTGTTACATCTTTTATGTCATTCTTATCATGCTAGGTCTTTTTCATCTTGTTTTGTTTCATTATGTCTTTATTTTGTCTTTCAACTTTGTTTTGTTACATTCACATCCTTTTTTCCTGTTATGTCCTTTTTGTCTTTTTTTTTGTTTGTTTTGTTTTAAAGTACAGAAGTAAATTAATGACACAGTTAATACATTCCTATGCAATAAATGCACCAAATATTAAATTTAATATGAATGTATGGCAAATTCATTAAAATGAGCAATACATTTATATTTCTGCTTTTAATTATTTTTTAATTAATTTATTAATCTTAAAATGCATTTGTCTTAATGTCTTTTTCCTGCATTAGCTTTTGTATTTTCCATTTTTTTTCCATGTCTCAGGCAGAAATAATGTTTAAGTTTTATTCACATTACATTTAGTCACATTCAACAACTTCCTTCCTCACTCTCTGATGTATCTGACATATCCCTTGCTTCAGCAACTAGCTAGCAAGAGCAACCAGGAAACACACTGTTACCTTGAATAAATTGTGGATTTCTCTGTGTTTTAATACTGTCAGAAAGATTTGGGATAATGTAAGGAAAGACAGCTCAACATAATCTGTAACATGTCTTGTGTTTCTAGTAGAAATGTTACGTATTATAGTTTTTAATGTTCTCAGCTGTCATTTTGTGGTTCTTCTTAAATAAAATATTGGTTCCAGCATCGTTACCCTTTTAAAAGCACTGGTATCTAAAAAAAAAACTCAAAAATACCCAACCCTAGAACAGCATGTTCATATATGTGTGTGTGTCTGTGTGTGTGTGAAGCTATAAACTAGCAGTGCGCGTGCAGTCAGACAGGAGGCCACAGTGATCCTCCTCCTCATTCGCCTGATCAGTGACGCCCTCAGCATCAGATGTGACAGCCACAACTGTCCAGTCGGCGCTGAAATAGCCACCGTACGGCTGTTTCAGGCCACAGTGACAGAGCTCTGCTTACAGCCACTGACAGCATCACATTTCAGCAGCGGCTCAAGATGCAGAGGGGAGGGGAGAGGGGAGAGGTGAGGGAGGGGAGGACAGCCAGGGTGGCAGAGGGAAGGGACAGGGCGAGTAACAGAAGGAAAGTGAGAGAGATGATGGTGAAAGGTGATTGGACGAAGTTGAGATCATCCAAGATTCCTGGTATAACTGTTTTCAGGTCATTGCAATGAATTCACTTCACTTGCCTGATTTTTACTGTTTGTTCTGTAATACTGTAACCATAAATCAAAGTTTAAAGGTGAACAATGTCAAAAGGTAACATTTGACAATATAGACATTTAATACTAGACCAGCCAAGGTGCTCATTTTGAGCATTTTCAAATTTACATGTGGAATAACTTTGCCAAATTAAAAATACGATGCTAGTAGTAGTGTCTGTGTTTTCATTTAAAATGTTTTTTATATACATAAATTACACGAAAGTCAAAGAAAATGTGATATTTTTACCTATTCTGGCTATGTGCGGTCACATTGTTGAGGTTATATTGTTACTTTTTTGCATGACAGGAGATGCATCTTGGTTGCTTAGCGACTATCTTTGTCTCTGTCAAAGAAACTTTGCAAGCAGTGTCGAGTTACATTAATTTGCCTAGATTCAATTATAAATAATTAGACTAAAATATCCTAATCAGAAGCCTTATTGAAGAATTTGAGGAACATAAAGTAGGGGAGACCAGGGACAGCTGTAACACTTTTTTGTCTTAGCACCAATAACTTGCAAAATTTTTATGTTGGAACACTCACATTTTGATACAAAATATTCTAACTTACTACAATGTTTTCAACTTTTTGCACAAAATTGAAAAGATAACAAACAGCAGCAGAAGCAACCCCTGCAGCTACATGCCCTGAAATGGCTTCTTTTTGCTTTTGTATATAAGATCAGCTCATCAGCTCGGCTATTATTTTCTGTGATGGTTCTAGAAAGAAATTTGTTATGGATGTTAAAATAAATCTTTTATTATCTTGTAAAATACATTTAGTTATAATCTAAAGTAATCTAAAATGTTTTTTTTAATATCATGAGAGACTGTAGAGTTTAGAATTGTAAAGATCAAAATGAACACAGAATTTAGCGTCGAGGTTGTGACCTCATCACTCCTCACTGTTTATATAGAGATATTGAGGAGTGATGAACACACATCTTGAACCCCACAAAACTGCATGATTTGGAGCCTCGCACTGCTGATGTGAAGATCTTCTACTGTACGTGAAGGTACATAGTGAAAGTGAAATGCCACAGGGCATGGAGCGCTTTCAGGATGCGGCGTGTAATCCATCCAGCCAGACGTTATGGGTGGTGCGAGAACTCCAACGCAGTTGGAGGGCATCTAATTCTTGCTCAGAGCCAGAATAAAGTCAACCTCTTCCCCTGAAGACTGAAACCCACACTCTGATGGCGAGAAACATAGCGACAAATGCAGGTAAGATGACAAGATGACATACGCAACAATAGTCAATTTACCAATATGCTCAGATACTGAAAGAACAGGCAGTGACGCTGGTGCAAGGCAGCAATGGCAGTGATGGGCAGAGGGAGAGATGGGAGGATTTAGCCATTTAAATAGACCGCCAGATTGGAAGGGTGTGTTTGGTATGTAGTGTGAGGCGTGTCACATGTGATTAGCGGTGCAGCTTGAATTGGCTGCCTGAACTAGTCTGCAGGCATCGCTACAGTTCTGGCAGATATGAAATTCTGGCACTTGTGGTGTTAAAATGATCATCTTTAGTGACACTTTTGGCACATCACTGTGATATTTTTGCACAGCACCTCACTTTGTCAATCAAGGAGTGTTACGAAGGAGACCTGCTGTGACATTTTCACTGCAGCTGTTTGTATTAAACTGGAAACAACACAGAGGGGAGAACTCAACAGCCACTACTTCAACTGTCAAGCTTTATTATTATTATTATTATTGGTGGTAGTAATGGCAGAGGTGTTACTAGGGATGTCCTGATACAACTTTTTCACTTCCAATATGATACCGATATTGCAGCCTTGAGTATTGGCCGATATCAGCACAAATCATACATACTTTCATTATTTATTTTGTAGTGTGGAATGTTAGAAAAGGCTTGATCAAGTGATGTTACTCAAACAGAGAACAATAGTCAGCAACCAGAGTCACCTATGGATAGAAGAGCTGGAGCAGAAAATGGACTGTTTATTGGAGCGCTTATATCGGAGATTTTAGATGCAGTCCGATAAAATCCGATACTCGTTTTTTGGCTGATATCGGACCGATATCTGATATCAATATCGGATCGGGACACCCCTAGGTGTTACTATTATTGGCATCAGCATTCTGGTCAGATTTCACTTTGATGAACAATAGAATAAACTCAAGGATCCTCAGTTGTTGTACTTGAGTATATACAGAGCAGATCCTGGAACAGCGTGGCCACATGGATGCAGTTCACACCAAAAGCTTAAAGACATAATAGAATCACTCAGTTTTATAGTGTATGACTCACATCACACTGAGTCACATATCATCAAATTATACTGCCACAATTCACCAAAGCTGAACTTAACGTGAGATTTACTTCACCTCAGAATGAGTGAATCGTCTGATCATGGGGGTTCCCTCTGAAATAAATGGACGTTGCTGGGAAATGTCATCATTTTACATGTCAGAGACCTTGTAAATGAGCAGAGTCATAGCTGAGTTAATTGAAGTGACCGTCTGCTTGATGCAGTCCTGTTCAACGTGGGTCTTGTGTCCAGATAACGGTTCAAATCAAAGTGTAGGTTCTCTTCTACAGAACTGCTGGCTTAGGAAACCAGTCGACGTATTTCAGAGCTATGATCACAAGCTCTGCTTGTCAACAGAAATGATTAAACTGACTGTAAAACACCTCCCACCAAGATTATTGCGGAAGTCTTTTTGTTGTTCTCAAAACTTTTGACACAGTGGTCTAAAATACACATTGGTGTCAGTCCTTCCACAGAATTACTGCCATAAACACAAACACACTACATCTTCTCACAGCAGAAATACTGTAGGCTGAGTATATTAGCTGCTTCACTCATGATGCACTGAAGTGAACCTGCTGTGAGCCGAACGGCAGCAAAAATACAAATTCATGCAAAGTGCATTTAAGGCACAGCAGTGGCCTAATGTATAGAAAATATCAGTAGGTACCACTGTGTAGTAAGACACGGTTTTAAACAGCTGCAACAAATGTCTTTATTTATTCATAATTTATTAATGCTTTCTAGATCAGTATTAAACATTATGGTTGTAAAAAAGCCATTTGATGTTTTTTATTCAGAAATAATGTGGTTATAAATGTTGATAGTCCACTATGTTTAAAGGGATAGTTCACCCAAAAATTAAAATTCAGTCATTATCTACTCACCCTAATGCAGACTGAAGGTCAGGTTTATTTTGTTAGTCCACAAAACACTGCTGCAGTTTCACAGGAAAACAGTGTTGCAGAATCTCCCAAACAATGGACATGAATGGTGACCAGTTTTCAAACAGAAAACAAACAAACAAACAAACAAACAAACAAAAAACACCTCCATACTGCTCATCCCTTGTAATCCAAGACTCCTAAAGTCCTGACATGCCAAGTTGACCAAAAAGTTGTTTACACCATGTTTTTATCCGGAAGCTTCACTGTAGATTATTAGCTTGGAGCCATGTTCACATGCACACTGTCTGAACTGTGTGTGTGTGTTATGATGGTGTGCAAACAGCATGTCGGGACTTTAGGAACTTGGATTTATGCCAGACGAGCAGTATGGAGGCATTTTATGTTTTTTTCCAGTTCTTTTTCACATTTGAAAACTGGTCACCATTCACTTCCATTATTTGGGAGATTCTGCGACACTATTTTCCTGTGAAACTCCAGCAGTGTTTTATAGACTAAAAAACTAAACTCAACCTTCAATAGGCATGAGGGTGAGTGGATAATGACTGAGTTTTCATTTTTAGGTGAGCTATCCCTTTATTGATTGACTTGTTGATAAATTGATTTGTTTCAGATCTTCTGCAGCCCTTCTCTAGAAAGTTAGTGGTCATATGGACCAGTCTCAACTAGACCACCCGAAAGTTGTTCATTATGGGTTATAGCTGATCTGTAAAGTGTATGTGGGGGGGGGTCCTATGTCAGATATTTCATTCATTTTATTTCTGGTGAATTTTTATGCACCAATTTATGCTTTCCATGCATCATTTTCAAAGTCCTCTGCTACTCTGAACATGAATGTAAAGGAAATATAGAGTTAATAAGAGTAAAGAACAGTTGTATCAGTTATATTAAGGACTCAACCATCAGATCAGAGAAATTGGGCAAATTGTCTGGTCTCTCAGACTAACTCCACTCTGGGCCTCTGCTCTTGCTCCAGGTCAGACAATCCACTATAGGTGACAGAAAGTGTCTGTGGCAAACTGTACAGTTTGTCTTGTACTCACTCCCACTGACAGGACTGATCTACTTTTGGTCTGTCTGTCATTTAGATGTGAATTTGGACAGCTTATTAAAGCAAAACGAAACAAAACAAAACAAAAAATGTGTGTCTGAGTCTCTGTAACCAGGGCAACAATAACGTTGAGTGACAAATAACTTGCCTGTCATTCTGATTTTAATAGTTCACTATGTCTCATGAAACTGGTATGGTTTTATTATTTGTCGTGTCATTTCAAGTATGTTAAAGATGTTGTGTTATGCATTAGACTCTGTGTGTGTGAAAATAAGGAGCAAATTGCATCCTGTATTGATTTAGTACAGGACAGTGCATTTTAATTTTCAATACAGGACAATCCTGTGTTACACAGGAAAGGTGGCAACCTTAACTGCCTGTTAGTGACTGAAAGAGGCGCGCCAGGCTTTTAAGTGATGGTTTAATGTAAAGCCATGTATGGTTGTATGAGGCTTTAATACAGTATAAAGAGGAAAAGATACCACATGAGGAGGATATGGTGTGGATGGGAGGGCTCAAACAAACACAGGACAGGAGACAGTCCCATGTGAAACAAAAAATATCATGGAAAGTTGTAAGACACATGATGTAACCTGCATCACATGACTTTCACCTGTGACATTTGTGTTGCGAGATGATTCAGTGACTTCCATGCATCACATGACTTTTGTCATGTGACTTTCATGTTGCGAGTTGCTTCAGTAAGGTCATGTGACATACATCAAGTATTATAACTCCACACAACATCTTATCTGTAAACCTAAAAGAAGTTTTTGTACCTAAACCTGCCCAAACTGCAAGCGTTTCACAGCATTAACCTTTCTGGTTGCGTCTCATACAGCCACTAAAGGGCACCTTTTGCTTCAGAATGAGATGCTGAGTGATGGTGACAAATCATCAGGTTTGCAAAAATGCATTTGAAAAATTCAAAACCAGTGTCTCTTTCCAAAAATCATGACCCGGTTACTCAAAATAATCCACACACCTTCTTACAAGCCATTACATGTAGGAAGTACTTTCTTACTAATAGAAAAGAAAGTAGTTCTGGTTGATTCTACTGCAGAAGGACAGTCATTTCCTACATGAACGTGCCCACAACAAGTCAACAGTTCACTGTTGAAGTCAGCTGCTCACACTGTTGGTTATCTTTAGTAACTCTGCATATTTCGCTGGAGGCTGTGTGGCGGAAATCTGGATGGATGAAAGTCTGGTTGTTTAATCACCGGAGAGACGTACCAGCGGATTATATCTCTCTCGATCTCCTGAAGCTGCAGCATCTGTGGAGTGACTACTGACTGACTTGACGGAGACATGGACTGGAGTCACTGGACTGAACTAACGAGAGGTGACTCTGGGTAGCCGTGAGTTTATTTTTTGTTCTTCTTTTTTGTTCCTTCTTTTTTGTTCCTGAACTGAACTGTGGAAAAAGTGTACCTTTTGTTTTGGGTTATTTGAAAGGAAAATTCCGGACTGGATTTCTTTGAGTTTCTGGAAGGGACTATTTCATTTGTTGTTGTGATTTGTTTTGTGTTGCTTGAATACACTGACACTCTCGCTTTTAATGCAGTGGTTCTGTGTTGTTTGTGGCCTGTTATATTGAAGAGAAGGCAGACATCTCTACAGCTGACATCTCCAAAACTGCAACGCACATCCAAACTATCTAAATGGATAAGCAGCACTACAGGCCAGGGGAAAAAATATGTTGTTTTTTTTTTAATTTTGGGGTGTTTCTGGGTTGCTTAGGAGCTATAAAGTATGTGTGGAGGAGGTGGGCTGGATAGAGGAGATCATGGAGAAACCAAAAGTCAACGCTGGCTTGTTTTTAAGATGTTATGCAAGTTTCACCAATCAATGTTACATGAACTTACATAAGTAACATCCTTATTTTCATCTTTTTGCCTGTGTGCTGAAAACAATGCCAGTAATAAAATAATAATAATAAACTTACTGTAAACATTTCAGCACTATGATGCCATGTGGTAGATGCAATGTTTTTTTCTTCAAAAAGGAAAAAGAGATCAAACAGTACTAAAGTGGCTTAAATGCAGAGAAGACAACAAGATAAAAAGCACCATTCACCCTCTCTGCAGCACCATCATCTCTGTAATGTCTGACCCCTGAACTTTAAAGTCTCCTCAGAGCCCTCTCCCAGACCAGAGCCCTTAAAGCCATCCTGCATCTCTGGGGAGCGTTGCACAGTGCAGGTGCACTCTGTAACTCGTACAGCCTTTATTACACCCATATATCCAGATCCTTCAAGCCGCCAAATGCTGCTGATTCTAACTTTACCGTCTCAAATGTTCCATAGCTTTCCTTTAAAAAGCTCAGCAGTGTGTCTCCTCTGCAGACCCGTGGACCTGACACTGACTTATGCTCCTGTGGAAGTCTTTTATCCACCGCAGCACTCACTTTCTTTCATCGTGGGAGGTTGACTTTCACTTGCTGTCGTTATTGTTAGTGTAAATCACTTTGCATTCTTAGCTGTGATGTTCATGTTGTGGATTTTACAGTGACAAATGACAGCTGAATGAAACTAGACGGCTTCAGGCTTCTTTAAAAACTTCCATGGCAGTTGTATGACTCTCTCTAACTTCACTTGCAGTGCATCTACTGTGTGACCTAAAATTATCTGTTCTTCTTTCTTTGCTGATGTTGGTGTTCAGCTCAGAAGTTCTGAAGGGGTGATCCGTCTACAGTAACACTGTTACTATATGTTTGCTGTAGGAAATACAAACAGCTGATGCTGCGAATGTGTGAATAAGTTGTAGTTCTGTGAAGTTCCTTTTCTTACTGTATGTAAAATTCACTGATATTCCACTGAGATGGGAACTCCACTTGTACTCAAAAACAACTGTCTTCAGAACTAACTTAAAGGAGCAATATGTAGCCATTGTACGTGTAAAAATGAGTACAGCAGTCCAGCAAGTTGGAGCTGTAGACTATATATTAAATAGGCTGTAATCCTGTTTAATATATGATCTATGGAGGTGACCACTGTAAGTTGATCAGCTGTTTATAACTGTCAGTTGTCTGTCAGTGTAAAGTTCAGCCTGTTATCCTGAAAACAAAAGCCCACTGCTTTGAAATAACACACTCTGGATGATGAGTTCAGTGTCTGTCTGTCTCACTGCTGCCAAACTCCATTAACATTTTACTCAATTTAACAGTTATAGACTTCTACAGCTTCTAAAAGACAATTAATGACTTCTTATAACTCATAAAGAGACACTTACCCATTTGGCAAAAATTCGGTCTTAATTTGAACTCTGATTGATGTAAAACAGACAACAAAACACTTATTCTGGTGCAGAATGGAACACGGTGGCTGAAGTGTTCATGTGAAGTGAACTGACTATTTCAACTTTTTTTTTTATCTTTTTTTGATCTCTGATGACACATAGTGGTCATTTTATGATTTATTACACTAAATATATTACAGATTTCTCCTTTAAACTGGCACTGTGTGACTCATGAACATGTCTGACATGTCCTGACCTCCTAGGAAATGCAGCAGATTCCTTCACTTTCCCCAAAGGTTGGATACCAACAGTTTGTTATTGGTTTGTTTTTCTTTCCTTTGTTTGATTCGATGCAAATTTGTCATGAAATCTGCACATTTTAAGTACAATAATAAAGCTGCACTATGGGGTTTTTGTCTAAACAAACAAAAGTTATTTTTTCATTCAGTGTTTCTCACCAGAACACATTGTGTGTATCCTACATGTTTAAATTCCCTTCCTTATGGAACTTTCTATGTTTCTATGCTTTTAGGATATTTTAAATTATGTGTTTTGCTATCATGTAGTGCTCCTCTTTGCCTTTGTTGGTGCATTCCTATCATCATTGTTGGGCACAAATTTTGTATCCACACATCCTGACGTTTTTATTTCAAAAACACACATTTATTTGTTGGCACATTACTGCCACCTTGTCTGAAATAGCATGAGACAAATGGCATGTGAACGGCTACACCAACTTGCTCAAAAGCGGAAGTGTTTCCACTCCCATAACCACCAAATGGGCCAAATATAAAATTATCTAATCGCTGCTTCTTTTTAATGAGCTAATGTATGACTCACTGTAACTTTGGCTGAGAAAATGTTAATACAGGCATGTTTCATCTGATTTGACAGAGACAGACATTTAGAATAACTATACTTAAAACAGCAGGTCTTCTAACAGATGGTCTCATTTGCATATGTGCATCATACAGAGGCATCATTATTGAGACTGGATCATAACCAAATAAAAACTCAGTGTTTTAATGTTTAAGTAAATCACAATTAAGCTTTATCAGTTAATCTCCTCACTCCTCTTAAGCAGCCAGTCGGGGCCCCAAGTCCTTAACAACTTCTTCACTTTAGAGTCTTGTTTCCATTTAGGTCAAGGCTAAAAACTAAACTAAACTAAAGTAAAACGACTATTGCCTTTGTTGTGCCAACAAAGATTCCTGAAACACTCTAGTAAAAATTACATTAAGGAGCATGAATAAAATTTGTTACTTCCGCCTTTGTGTGGACAAGGAGGGGAATTTGGGCCCCAGTTTTTGTAGGTGTCATTGGTCAGAAAAAGGGGAAAAAGGAGGGAAAAACTGCTGAACCATGGAGCAGTAGAGCGACACAGGCACCATGACACCGAAGCAAAAGTAGGGGGGAAATAAAAAGAGCCTCACCAACAGTACCACTGGAAATAGATTGTTCCCTTTAAAGAGCTGCACTCAGATCTGCTCAGTTAACACCCAAGTCTTTGTCTCCTCCTGTCCCTGAAAACTGTATCCTCTCCCACTCAACCAGTCCTGTGTCAGGTTATCTATAATAAATGAGATGTGTGGAAGAGACTCCACACATATTAATAAAGCTTTACCTTCTATATTTGGAGAGAGACTACAGACAAAGAGAGTATGACCACTGATAGATTCATACAGTTAGAGATGCCCTGATACCACCATGTTTAGACTGATACTGAGTACTGATACGAGTACATACTAATACCATCACAGTTCTTATAATGACTTTAAAAACATGTTTTATTGTCATCAGGTGTTCCTCACTCCTCAACGTTGTAACAAAGATTTCCCACTGCTAGTGTAACCATAGTTATTGTACGCTTTAAATGTCTGGGCTGTTTGTATGAAGTTACTGTGCTAATGTTGTGTTCCTCACTAAATGTGTACATTTTATATTTCAGTAGGAATAATTCTACAACATTATTATGGACTGTGGTCTCTACACACACAATGTTAATAATAATTATTTTATTATTATACATTTACATGTTAAGTATTTGCCTAAGTGCTAATTAGTTTCTACCATCCATTGTTTAGGAGTGTGAGGTATCTGTGTAACAGTAGAGTAGTGTGTAGGGTATATTGTACTGTTGTGTGGTCAAAAAAGGAAGGAATAGCAGTTTTTAAGGCAGATAAAGTGTGTTTAGTAAGTTAAATGTTCCAGTCCCACCTGCTCCCGCTGACTTTTTTTTCCCTGTCCTGTGATGAACAGTGAAATTGATTCCCATCCTGTAGGATTCCCAAAAAACTTCCAGCCTGTACCACTACTCACATATGTCAGGATACAGGATTGTATGTGAGGGTGTGTTTACTAGTGCTAAGAACATAACTGCTGTGAAACAGTGAGAAAATAGAAAATAAAAATCAAAAATAGAAACCTGAAGAAGCTTCATCTGAGAAGACATTGAAGCTGTGTACATTAAATAAACCAAACAAGAACACAAGAGTAGAGTATGACCATGAACTCTGCCTGGACAGGAGCTGTTTTCAGTGGTATTTCAGGCTGACTGTTGACACAGTCTGATCGCTGGCTCCTGATTGGCCACCGCAGCATGACACTGGGTTTCTACCAGGGATCTTCTTTATATTCCAAGAGTTTTATCTGGAGCCCATCCAGGGGTTTTATCTAGAACACACTCAGAGGGGGGTCTACCAAGAACCTTTATGTATTCCTAGAGTTTTATCCAGAACCCACCCAGGAGTTCTTCCAAGAACCTTTTTATATTCCAAGAGTTTTATCTTAAACCCACCTAGGGATTCCAAGTGTTTTCTTTGAGCATAACCAGAGGTTCTACTGAGGATCTCTTTACATGCCAAGGATTTTATCCACAACTCACCCAGGAGTTCTACCAAGATCTTTTTACGGTAAAAAAGAACCCTTGACAATTTCTTGACAAAGTTTTTACTCTTTCTTCCAAAAAGGTTTCTTAATGGAACCCCTAGTTTTACAAAGAACCCTTGATAAACCCTCTCTTCCAAAAAAAGGGGTTCTGTAAAAACAAAAAGTTCAGCAAGAGCCCTTTTAGACTCTTTATTTCTGGGAGTGTTCCTCACTCTGTCCTTGTGACCCTGCTCTGCAGCCTCCACCGCCGTCGCCCAAACAGACTACCCTCATTAAAAATTAGCAAGAAGACCCGAATTTTCACCACAGATCCTGATTTAGTCCTGATTTACTTCTCGGCCTGTGGTGCTCAGAGTTCCAAAATAAATAATTAAATAAAATTTTAAAAATACATTTGAAAGAGAAGAGAGAAATGTCTCTTTTCAGAAATCATGACCTGGTTACTCAAGATAATCCACACCTTGCTGGTCATGTAGGAACTATTTTCTTTCCAGCAGAAAGAAAGTAGTTCTGGTATATTCTGCCATTGCAAGAAAACAGTTCCTTCATGAAACTGCTACAAACATGTCAAATCTTAGAATAACAATTGCACTGTTTAGTGAGTTGTTGAGAGAGGAGAAACTTTAAAACTTTAAGCTACTACAAAGAGTACAAAGACGGGTTATGAAAGAGTCTCAGTTTAATACTGATGCCTCTATATGACTTACATTAGCACACAGGGCCATCAAAGAGATGACCGGCTGTTTCTGTAGTTCTTGTTTATGTCTGCCATTTACATAATTTCTTTTTTGATGTTATATTTTGTGGTTATAGCAGTGGAAACGCTACTGCTTTTGTCCACAAGAGGCTCCAAAGTCAACAAAAAGTTCCTTGTGGTAGCTTTAATTCACTTTGTAAAATGCTGTCTGAGGCAAATTCTTAATTATTTGGGCCCTCTTGTAAACTCAGCAAGTGTTGTACATTATGAGTTATTTCTTTCTTTGTGTAAAAACATAATGTCTATTGGTTGTTCCAACACCAGTATTGGAAAATGCCTCCAGGTCCGGTCTAAAATGGGCAGTCAGGTATTGATGATACCGATCAGATACCATCGAATATATTAGCCCCTAAATGTGACACTGCCACTTCCCAGGAGAGCCCCAACTTTGGTATGGTCAGTGGAGAAGAGAAACTCCAGCTTTACCTTGGCATCAGATTGCAAAAGCTACAAAAGCATTATTGTAGCCAGCTTGTGGTAAGCAGAAAGTCTCTCTACTCTGTGTCAGGAGGAGGAATAATCTGGCAGATTGTGTATTTACCAGTTGGCGTTTCTCCAGGAGTTTCCCGTGTTTTGGTGGAGCAAATGCCAACAGTTCAAACCTGGCTCACTGATAAACTGATCAACAGGTACCCTGAGAACCTAAAGTTTTTTTTATCTTTATTTCCTGATTTGGTACGGGTTTTTTTTTTTCTGGCTTGGACTGAACTGTTGTGGAGTTGAAAAAAGGACTCTTTACTGAGAGGATTGAGACTGTCATTCTTAACACACCACTCCGATGGATACTTGCTATCAGTATCTGATACCAAGCATCAGATACTTGGTATCAGAATCAGTGTCAGGAAGGACAGAACGGTATTGGAACTAATGACAGTAAATAAAGATGGACGACAAGTCTTCACTTCCTCCTACTGTACAAAAATGAAGCCCAAATATCCTGGATATGAGAGCTGCCATCTTGTGCTGTTGATGTCATTTGGAGTTAATATTTGTGCAGCAGTGACCAGTGTTGGTGGTACCGAGTTCTTGCCCACACAGCTGGCCAACTCAATCACGAGCAGAGCCCAGCTGTTAATCATGACATAAAACCCTGAGTTTATACCATCAAGCAACTAATGAATATTAAACTGATGAGAAAAATGAACACCTGAACAAAAATCAGCATGGTAAGAGCTTCCTACAGTGACAGAAATCATCTTTGTGTAACATTTTAATTGTCCCTTGTCCAAAACACTCTATCCAAGAGGCCTGGGGGCTGAAGTGCTGTTGTGGATTTCGGGGACCGCAGCGCGAGCAGCCCCGCTCTGCGCCTGGGTTGCGGTGCTCTCTGACCCATAAATCTGCAGCTGGGCACTGCTGTTTTTCATGCTGCATAAAATCATCTTCTTCTTCTGCTGTTCAATTTTGGTAGTTCTCTTCTTCTTTCAGGGACAAATTTTTGTAAGATGATACGTCACAGCGTCCCCTACTACCTGGCAGTGAAAACAGCAATTGATGAAATAGCTTGTTTCGGTCATGCTTCAAAATGCCCTCTGGCATTTCAGAGAATATTACACACACATTCAGCATAAACGTCTCCGTGCTGGTTCTACGGGGGGCCCATGCCATGGTGTCTCACACAAACAAAGACAAGGTTTAAGAAACCACACATTACCCAGTGTTAATACCTGGTGTAAACAGGGCCAGGTGCGTAAAGAGCAGATATGATTCTGCTTTTTATTCATGAAGGTGCTCAACTCTGACGAAGGAATTACACGAAATGCTAACGCTAAAAGACGATTATGGGAGACCTGTTCAGTGGTTCCAGCAAACAATTTTTCTTCCCTTCATCCACTTATTCCTCCATTCTGTGTGTCTCCGGGGTGCGTTAGTCACAAGACAGAGAGTCTGGAGAGGAGGACTGTGTGCACCCCTCAGCAGACACACACAGTCTATGAATAGGTCAAAGGTCGTTAATGAATGTTGTTTTCCTCCTCTGCTGATACTGTCCCACTGCTAAGCCCTCGTGTTTAAAGCTGTCAAGTGGCAAGCCAAAACCATTACGGTCCCGGGATAAATACACAACATTCACTGTAATCCCATGTTTGTGTGTGAGTGTGTGTGTGTGTGAGTGTGTGCTCCTGCTTCTGCTGCACCTTCTGCGAGGGCTGATGTTGTCAAAGTCATCGGGCAGCATTTCGAGGACGAAGAAATTGGGTTAAGTCAGGAAAACTCTGTGATGCAAGAGTACACAAACAAACAAACACACACTTTTGTGCTGCATGCAGGGAATGGCTGCGTGTGTGTATAAATACCCACATCATCAGCAGTGCTGTGGAAGACAGTGTCTGAGAGTGTTTTGGAGCTTTGTGCTCATAAATCATACTGAAGCAGAGAGACGGGGAGAGAGGGACCAATGGAGGATATGCTGAAACTCACTTGGCTAGCTGCTTTTTACTGTTTCAAACCTCCCCCATCTTACACTTCTCTTCCTCCTTTTTCTTCCTCTTTCTCCCTCCCCTCCGTAGGCACCGAGCAACGGAGCAAACCCGGGCTTTTGCATCCCTACTTTTTGATCATACAACTTTGCTATTTTTAAACATTTGAGCTGCGTCAAGGTAAAATCTGTGCCACCACAGAAAATAACAATCATAAAAGAAAACAAAACGTTCCACAATCATAAAATCAAACATGTTAATATTATCTAAAGGTAGATACCAGGTAGATAAATGCATGAAAAATCTGCTCAGATACCCTCACACGATAGATGGTGAATTAAAGGAGAAATCTGTAATATATTTACTGTAATAAATCACAAAATGACCATGTCAAGTGGAAAGACTCACTTCTCTGACAGTAATGCTACAGCAGTGTCCTTTCTTTTCATTTATATCAGTGTGTGTCTTGTGTTATTGCTTACCAGGTTCACATTAATGCCAAATATTTGACAAATGAGTAAGTGTATGTTTATGAGTCTTAAGAAGTCATTAATAATCTTTAAGATGGAGTACATGTTTATAACTGTTCAACTGAGCAAAATGTTAAGTTTGGCAGGCAGTGAAACAGGAAAATTACAAAGTTGCACTTATCTTGTGCTCCTGCAGTGTTACTGCACCCTGCCTGAGCCTCCTTGAGTTTGCAGAGGAGGGGCCAGAGGAAAACAACTCACTTCAACCATAGATCGTATATTAAATATAATCTCAAGCTATTTAAAAGATATTGTATATGGCTCCAACTTACCACAGGGACAGAGACTGGTGGAGGTTTAGGTTTGCTTAGAAATAGAATTCATCTTTATGGATTATATTGATGCCAAATTGTTAAGAAAACTGTCAAGATATGACAGCCTTTATCTTGTGTTTCTAGACTTATGGGTTGTATGGACATGTAAGGAATTGTTAAAATGTCATATTTGTTAAAGTGAAAATTGTCATGAGAGCGCAGGGATAGTTTAAATGTATAATATGCAGGTGGCTCTCTCACTGTAATATTAATAAAACATGTAGTTCAATGATATCTTTAGTAGCGTGGGATCATGAGAATTGTTGTCTTTATTTTTTAAAAAAAATAGCTATTGCAGATTTTAATCTATCTGACGTGACTCAGGCAGAAATCATGATGATGAACAAAGTAATATATGAATCATGTTTAGTCACATTTGCCAACTTCCTTCTTCAGTCCGACTTCACTCTGAAGTACATGACGTAGCCTGTGTTTACACAGAAGTTATAGCAGCTAGCTACACTAGAAGGAAACACACCATTACCTTGAAGAAAATATGGATTTCTCTGGGTTTGAACACTGTTGGAAACATTTACAATAATGTAAGTACACAAGTACACAACTCAACAAAATATATAACTGTGTGTACTGATTACTGATGGTGGCTGATGATCAGGTTCATTATCAGCAGAAGTGGCAAAAGTCCACCCATTCTGTACTCAAGCAGGAGTACAGGTTCAACTTCTTTACTGCAGTAAAGCAGTACAGACTCTGAAACGTACTCAAAGTATAAATGTAAAAAGTCGTCCACTGAAGGACATTTCTACTGACTGTTTGTGTAAAGCTAACTGAACTTCAGCTTCTCCACCAGTCTCCCTCTGTCTGTTACATCTTTTTCATCTTGTTGCTTTTTTGTCTTCTATTTTGTTTGTTACATCTTTTACATGGTTTGTTCTGTATGTCTTTTCTGTCTTGTTAGTCTTTTTTGTCTTTTTATTGTGTCTTCTACGTTGTTTTTCAACTTGTTACACCTTTTTTTTTATTTTGATACAGTCTTGTATGTTTTTTACATTGTTTTTCATGTTATCACATCTTTTACATGCTTTGTTCTGTACATGTTTTCATGCTTGTTAAATCTTTCATGTGTTTTTTTCTGTCTGTCTTTTTCATCTCTTTCTGTCTTGTTATGTCTTTTATGTCCCTTTTCATCATTTTCTGTTGTTTTTTCTGTCGTCTTGTTACTTCTGCCAGGTGTGATATACACTGATGGACACAGCCAGGAATCGTATTTCTGTGTTACTGTTTCATCCATTTAAGTTGAAATCAGTCTTGACGTTGGGAAGTTGGTGCACAGTGTTGCAAAATTAAAATAATCATTAATTCCCCTCAGATACATTAAAACATCAGTAATGAACCTATTTTGAAAATGTGAGTAGAAAGTACAGATATTTGTGTTCAAATGCAGGGAGTAAAAGTAAAAAGTCAGAGAAATTAATATAGACCTGAAATATCCATTTAAGTACAGTATTTGTATTTGTATTTAGTTACTTCCCACCTCTTATGATCAGTTAATTGTATTCAGTAAGTATGCAGTAAATGGTTGTACTTTTATCTATAACTCGGCACCCATGCTCCCCTCTCTCACCATCTTCCCTCTTCTCTTCCATTTTCACCCTCCCTCTCCTCGTCCTCTAACCCTCCTCTACTCCTCTTCCCTCTCCTCTCATTGTCTCTGCAATCGTCCACCTCCTTTCGCCTTTTTTTTTTTTCTGTCTGTCCCTCGTACAACTGATAGCAGGTACACCTCGGCCCAGCCAGGACCAATCCATCTCAACACAGACCTGCAATCTCTGATGTCCGGACCCCGCCGCCTGCCCCCTCCGCATCCACTCCTTCACTTACCTGCTCCAGTCGTCCTGCCTTCCTTCACTTTAGCTCGAGTCTGCCTCCATCTTTCTACAGCTACTCACCATTTCTCTCTTCCATTATCCATTACTCTCTTCCCCAGCGCCCTCAGCTTTTGCCTTTCCCTCAAAGTCAAGCAGAGATAGTAGACATTCCTTGTCTGTCCAGCACACATCCATCTCCAGCCGGAGCACCAATCTGCTCTGGAAGCAGAAAAACACTGAGGCCTACATTCAACTCAATATGAGTGCCAAGACGTGAGGGTGTGAAATCACAGAAGTGACCAAATCACAGCACATCTGTTCACAAACCCATCAATGAAAAGTTAGAGTGGTAACACATATATACATGTGCAACACCATCTCACTTTACCAACATAAACTTTAATACTCACTTCATTTGGTTTGGACCACACTCTTAGAAATAAGGGTTCCAAAAGGGTTCTTTCTGAAGAGCTGAGATTCTACCCAGACAAGGTTTGTCAAGCATTCTTTGTAAGATTAGGGGTTCTACTGAGAACATTTTTCATCCAAAGAACGCTTTTTGAAAGAAAGAGTTCATCAAGGATTGTTGTTGTTGTTGGTTCTTTATACCATACTAGAGTTCTCAGTAGAACCCCTTGGGTGGGTCCTAGATGAAACCCTTGTAATATAAAAGGTGGGTTCTTGTTAGCACCCTTAGAAGGTGGAAAGATTCTGAATAGAACTCCCAGAGAGGATTCTGGGTGGATGCATAAATGTACACTGTAGATGAGTTCCCTGTAGAACCTCTCATAGTGGGTTCTGGGTGAAATCTTCCACAGAATGTTGTAGGTATAATCCCTTATGAGAGTTCTAGGTAGAACTCTCTGGAACTGTTATAAAAGGTCCTACTAGGAACCAGAAAGGGTTCTCCTATGGAGACAAGCTAAAGAACCCTGTATGGTTGTAGTTAGTGCCTTTATTTCTAAGAGTGTGAAGTAAAATGATGAATTGTTGCATCTTACAGATTTATAGAGAGTTGATGTATTTTTGTAGTCCAACCCTGAAGTTAGCATCACTCTGGTTCCCTCTACAAAAAGCCAATTGGATTTTTCCACTGGGTTTACGGATGTGTGCAGAAAATAAGCTCTGTGGAAAACAAAAGTTTATGATACTGACGCATTTTGTTCAGCAAGATAATCTTAACAAATCAAGCCCACTGTTATGGTTCTTGAAGTGCAAACTGCCAGGAGTGAAAAGCTGACATGAGGCTGTAAACAAACTACACCACAGTTACATGACTTCAGCATCACCACCACTAAGTGACTAGTGTTAAGTGTGATGATGTTTAATGTCCCCGACAACCTCTGTAGTCTCATTAAGCTTCATAAAGCCTTCACATTTCACAAGTGATAGAATTAGTCATTCAGCTCACCTGGTAAGAACAGACTTGGGTGTTTAAGAACATTTGATGCATCTGGAGTTGACTTGTGTGTTTTTTTTCTCTTAAAATTAAGAGAAAATGTAAGAGACAATTTAAGAGAATGTTGCTGACACAGTGACTCTTGTTTTCAGGTGATGATACACTAATGACCAGGTGTGGGGAGTAATGGATTACATGTAATGGGACTACATAATCTGGATACAAAAAAGGTAACAGTATTCCATTACAGTTAGAGATAAAAAAAAAAAAAAAAAGACGTGATCAGCTATAGATACATATTATTATTAAAAACATAATATTAAAAACGACCATGCGCAGTGCACACAGCCTCTAGTGAAAAACTGTTTCACTGGGTGGAAATTTCACCATTGTTTGTCTCTAAATTAATCTATCAATCAGTCAATCAATAAATTGTGCACAACAAAGCAAGGAACAGCTGGACAAACTAATAAACCTAAAAACAAACACTAAAGGGCCCTTCACATGATAAGAAATGTGTTCCAGACTCACTGTGAGGTAGGGCGCAGAGTTCATAAACGATATGATTCAGAAATCTTATAACCCAACCTGACTGTTCACATTTCACCAGGCGTTTACTGGCGAGATCGTAGTCTGTTTTTAATGTTGTGTTACAGAGTTTGGGGAACTCTGAAACACTTTTATTAGGTCGTGTCTGGAAGGGAACCCTTGATTTGTGAAGTTCTGGCGAGATTTTTCTGTGTCGTCCCCTCATTGTGACGTTAAAATGATCACTGACGAGAAATTCCACGGTTCTGGGGTTCCCTTCAAGAGTTGACCATCAGTCACTGTCTCCTCTGCTTGTGTCACTTGGACACATCTGTGGTCTCTTCTACCTGCGTCGTCACATTCAGCTGTTATCTCATTGGTTGCACTTTGAAAGGTCAGTGACAAACGATGTCAAAGTTCAAATGATTTGAACTTTGAGCGCAGTGCTCAGCGGCAGATCTGAGCGATGCGCCACGCCGAGGGTAGTGTTGCCACTTGGTTGGTCGACACCGCTCTGTCCATAGGAAAACAACGGGACAACCAGTGCAAAGCGTTTTTACCGCCGATCATGTGTAGGGGCCTTTAGAGCTGCAACAATTAATCTATTATTAATCTATTATAACATTAACTTGCATCAATTTTGATGATCAATTCATCATTTTGAGCCATTTTTTATATTTATATTTGTATTGAGGACACATATTTGAGTTGAGGACAAAACAAGATATTTGAGGACGTCATCTTGGACTTTGATCAATATTTTTCTGACATTTTCTGACATTTTTGGACCAAAAAAGTTATTGATTAATGGGAGGAAAAATTGATTACTCAGTAATAATAGTCATTACAGGAAAGACTTGAACAGATTATTTTTCAGATGACTAGATTGTGACAGCATTAGTTACTTGATTAACTGCTTTTAGTCCAAATTTTTAACAAAAAGAATATTGAAATCTTAATGTCTTGTATGTTAAATGGCAAAGCTCTAAAAATAAAGTGGACAAAAACCAAATATATATTAAAATTCTCTAATTTCAGCTTCTTCAATCTGAATATTTTCTGCTTTCTTCACTCCTCTCTGACAGTAAACTGAAAATATTTGAGTTGACAAAACAAGACATTTGAGGACGTCATCTTGGACTTTGATCAACATTTTATGGGCCAAAGAATTAATCGATTACTGGATCAGTCAATAATAATAGAATAATGTGAATGTAATATTTCACTGAACAATGTCACCATATATTATATTGAGATAATCCACATGTAATGGAAATTAATCAAGTTACATGACTTAAATGTTGTAATACTTGGATTACGTTACTGTCTCTGTTATTTAACAGGTAATCAGTGAGTGTAATGGATTACTTTTTTCCAACCCTGCTAATGAAAACATTCTGCCATATTCTGCCAAAAACAAAAGCTCCTTCAGAAGTGGACAAAGACTATTAGAGAGGATGAAATGGGAACGAGATGAGGGAGAAGGGGAACTGGAATGTAAAGCTTTATTGTCCAACAGGTGAGTGAGCGAGAGACACTGAGACAGAGTGAGGACACAGCAGAGAGAGAGAGAGAGAGAAAGAGAGAGAGAGAGGTTGTAGAAAGGCACTTGGTATTATCTCTGAGCCTCAGCCCCGGCAGCGTCCGCCCTGAGCCCAGGGCCTGCTGTATCACGCCTATATCTCAACAAATTCTCCCTGCCAGAGCCTGCAGCCTTTTCATCATCAGCCGCCGTACCGCTCCTCATAATGTCCTCAGGAGCAGCCCCCACCCCCCCACCCCCCTCCACCTTTCTCCTTTATAATAGCCTCAGTCTGCTCCGCTCTATCATTCAGCTAATATTTTGTTCATCTTCCGGGAAGTGGATGTGCACCTTGAAGAAACTTTTGTCCCAGAGGTAAAAGTGTTTCTATTAGCTCTGTTCATGACTGGCACCGGCCGTCTGACTGCACATCACACACACACACACACACACACACACACACACACACACACGCATTAAAAACACACATAGATGCAGACTTGAATATTATAACATGCCATCCCGAGCAATCCACGCAGGTGAACACATTAAATGCAGGCACGTAAAGACACACACACAGACACACACACACACACACACAGCTGCAGACACCCAGTTTGTCACCATCTCTGAAGTCGGGGGTTTCCATCTTGTGGAGCGACTTACTAATTTCAGGACCTTGAATAAAGTGTTGGTGATAAATCAGAGCTGCCAGCACCAAAATACACACAGATTCATCACTGGATTAGCGCTCTACTTTTATTCATCTCTCTTTCTCTGTCTGCAGTCCTCTCTGTCTCTTTCTCTCTCTCTCACACACACACACACACACACACACACACACACACACACACACAGACACATGTATGTAATTAGTCTTACACCGCCTCTCCCACTGTCTGTTTTATTAAACACATTTGAATTAAAGGACACGCTTTTGCTCAACTGCAATTTGCCTTCCATTGTGTACCGCTGAGCAGAGGAGGAGGAGTCCACACACTCTGAACTCAAGTACAACTACTGATACTTGTGTAAAAAAAAGACTGTGGTAAAAGTAGAAGTACTGATTCAACTTCATTACTGCATTAAAGGTAAAAAGTACAGGCTCTGAAATGTACTCTAAGTATAAAAGTAAAAAGACGTCCTCTGAAGGACATTTCTACTGACTGTTTCAGAGATAAAGAGAGATAAAGAAAGATAGAAAGGTAACTGAACCTCAGCTTTTCTCTGCAGACGAGCCTCCCCCTCTTGTCTGTCTCATCTTGTTATGTCTTTTTTGTCTTGGCATGTATTTTCCATAATATTTAGTACTGTTACGTCTTTTCCATCATGTTAGTGTTTTATCTTATCCCTAGTATGTTTTTCATCGTATGTCTTTTTTGTCTTGTTGCATCTTTTACGTTGTTTTTTGTGTTATGTTTTTTTTGTTTTCTTAGTTTTTTCATGTTGTCATTTTTTTTGTATTGTTACATCTTTCTCATCGTGTGTCTTCTCATCTTGTTACATCTTACACACTTTTTTTGGTCTTGTAACATTGTAATGTCTTGTTGCGTATTCTTTGTCTCATCTCTTTTTCATCTGAATTTTTTTGTGTTTTTCATCGTGGTACGTCTTTTTCGTTGTTTTTTTTTTATCTCGTTACGTTTTTACATCCTTTTTGCATTATTACTTGTTTTCCTTCTTTTTAGATGTTTACATCGTTTTCATCATATGTCTTCTTGTGTTGGTCCATCTGTTTTTGTCATCTTTTTCATCTTGTTAAGGTTTTTGTCATCATATTTTTTCATCTTACTACATAATTTTCATCTTGTTTCATCTTGTTCATCTTGTTACATCTGTCGTGTTTGATATGCACTAATGGACACACTGAGATACTGTCGTTTCTTTGTGTTATTGTTCCATCCATTCAGCCTGAAAATGGTCTTGATGTTGGGAAGACGGCATGCAATGGTGCAAAATAAAAATAATTCCCTTCAAATGCATTAATACTAAAATAATAAGTCTGTTACATGATGGAGCCTTCAGCAGCTGAGAGTCAGATCAGCCAGATCATTTTTCTCTTGGAGACCAAAACAGAACTAAAATCAGACTAAAATCAGCTTGTTGTGGAGTTCTGACGCCAAACATAAAAACAGACTTAATAATGGTTTTGATTTTCATTCTGTCCGTGTGTTTATCACAGATATGGTATCTCCACTATGTTATGTTCTCTGCTTTTCTGTAGCAGCCTTCAATAGTCCACTGATTATTCAGACTATTCTCTTCAATCTGGGTACAAGTAACATGACTTTAGACTTTGACATTACGTGCAGTGCATATTGTTGAGTGTAAGTGCAGGTGATATGCCAATCTCTCCCATTAAAAAAATGTCAAGTAGAAAGAAAAAATAGAATCGTAGATGAAGTGAGAAAGTGTGAAAATGTATGGACGAGGTGAGTCCAGGGTTACTTTCCAGTGTGAAACCAAAAGTCATCATTTAAGTTTAAAGTTTTAAATGATGTAACATTACATCACTTATGTCACATGACATATTTAACATAACATACTAACGTATTTGAACCCAAGCCATGATCTTTTTAAACCTAACCAAGTAGTTCTGTCGCCTAAACCAAACCAAACTGCAAACGTTTTTTAATGTTAACCACATGTTTAACGTCATGTGACTTACGTCACAAATCAAGTTGAAGGACGTCCAAACGTAACCAATCAAATCTTTCCCAACCTTTTTATAATGTAAAGCATAGCAGTGTACAAGCATCAGCACCAGTATTTTTTGAATTTGCAGGCCTGAACTGTCCACAGGTCACATGTCATTTTGAAAGTAATCCACATATCATGATGCCCTTCATTCTACCTGTTACAGCATAAGCATGCGTGCGACAATCAGACACCGATGTTAAAACAGGACCTGTTGCCGTGTGTCCGTCTTCGTGTCCAGAGTCTATTAATTGCTTTCAGGGTTGAGCTGTTGAAGAATGTGTTTGCCCTCTGGCTGTGTACTGGAGAGCAGCGCTGCAGACAAACTGGAGGTACGTCAAGCTCTACAGAGGAGTAAGTTAACACAATCAATCATCATGACGGCAAAAACTAGGAAATGAAAGCCCAGGTTGAAAATAATTAAGTTATCCTTTAAGCTGTACTATCTGTCCTTCCAAAAGTTTCCTCAATTAATTTTGCCAAGCCGACTCATCATAGTTAACACAAGACTTAAACAACAACTTAAAGCAACCTTGATCCGATGTGCCATAATAAACTCTGATAAATATGTAAAAACAGCATGCACACTGTTAAATACAGAAAACACACACAGGATTAGACAGTGAGTAGGTGTGTGTTCTTAAATCATCAATAGCCCCGTTATATATTATCACCCTGATAATATATAAGGTGCAGCTTAGAAACCTCTGCTATCATGACAGAAACTCAGAGACCTCAGTTTTTTTTTAGCAGAATTGTCAAGAAATACTAAATGCACCCAAGACCATGCAGTGTTTTAATGGGTGCTTCCACACCTTACACTGCTTCCCAACTGGAAGTGATGTCAAAGAGCAAACATCAGATTGTTTCAGTTTTTCCCAATGACAGTTACCTAACTGGCTTCATCCAGCAGTGAACAGGTTAAGTGGCATGTTTTTTTTTTAAATAAGGTCACCCTGGTTCTATTTTTGAAAAGTTTCACATTCTCACTTTTCTTTAGTCAGAATCAATCTGAGATCTTTAGTGATTCCCCTCCAGTCTACAGTCAACGTGGACAACGAGAGACTCATTTTAAATTTTATAGAAACAAAGTTCACTTCAGAAAATTTGGTTAGTTATGAATAAATAACTCATCTTCAGACAAAGAAATCACAAGGACTGCCACTGTGATATCCCCTCAGTATACCAAGGAAGTGGTGTGGGTCATTTGCCCATTTGGCTTAATTGTTAATGTCTGTGTAAAAGGAATTCATATGTTTTTCTTCTACATACATTCTACGTGTTAGAAAATAGCTGCTGAAAATTTGTGAAAACACTACTTCATTGTGGAGTTAGACCATTCAGGATTTTTTGGGGCTGACCTGAAACATGGCTCAGTGATGTGTCGGAGCCATAGTCCCCCAACACTATACAAGCTTCACAAACCGACACATGAATGACACCACCTCCCACCTGGTCTGATTAAGGGAGTCAAGGATTCAACTGACAATTTTCATGGAGTGCTGACGATGAATTCTTCAGTCTCACAGCCTGAGGGAAGGGGCTGCTCATCAGTGTGGTGGAACAGCTCTGGATACTTCTGTAGCTCTTGTCAGACTGCAGCAGAGTGAACAGACTGTGGGGGTGTTGTCTTTTAAAATCCTCTGAGCTCTGCAGGCATCTCACCTCTTTGATATCACTGATCAGTAGGTGGCTACCAATGGCAGATAATCACCCACTGTAGAGTCCTCCTGTCCTGAGCCAGGCACATCCCATCATGCCAGTTTGTGATGTTTTTGTCAGGATGCTGTCTATGACTCCTCTGTAAAAGTTAACAAGAATGTGACACATCATTAGGGCACCATCTATGATAAACACAGTGCAGTTGCTAATAATTCATCATTTCATTTTGAGCTCTGTGAGACACCAGAGAAGATAAACCTAGGGGAGAGTGGGGTATTTTTTTTAACCCGTATTGCCCTCTAGGCAATGAAAAATAAGTACGATGAAAGCATTTAAAAAAAAGTCAACTATTATTTTTTGAGTGATAAACATTGAATGGGGTCAAATTGACCCCAAGGATAATAGGAGGGTTAAGTTAAGAACCAAAACTAACTAGTAAAGTTAAAGAAAAATTAACATTTGGTTATTGTTTGTGATTTACCACCCCAGTTTCTGAGTTCAGTTCACCTATACATGGCTGTGGTGAACACTGACAGTTGCAAACGTGTGTTTGTTACTTATGATCAAGTCACCACCTCTGCCATGATGTCCTTAAACACCGTATTGCCATTGGTCAAACAATCCTAATAAAATTATGTGGTGAAGAAAAAGGGGTCTTGACCCGAGCTGGTTGTTCTCTTTTAGATTCTTGACATGATTAATACATGATAAACCAAACCAGTTGTGTAATACTACACTGAAGTCTTCAGTTGAACTATTAGCTCAATTTAGCCCAAACCAGTTGGCTCACTTTGCCCCCCAAAAACTGCCTAGCTTAGCACTTCAGGCTATTCTTTCACTAAACGACTCACATGGTTTTATACATCGGCAAATCACCAACAAGTATAACACATTTTTAGACCTGGATAAATTTGCTTTCACATAACAGTCATTATACTTTATATGCAGAAAATGTACTGTGACAAGCAAAAAAAGTTTCTTGAGTAAAAAACTACTTTCCACTCCTCCTGTATGCTTCTCACCATCACAGCCTGGTAGAGATGGTGGATGCGTCCTGAAATTATTAACGTATTAACAAATAAGCCAAGGTGCAGAGAAAGAAGGGGTGAGTCAACTTACCCACTGACTCATCTTACCCCGTTCTCCCCTATAACACGTGTCATGCAATTTTACAACCAACTATGAAATGAAGAGGGATGCAGTGTTATTTCCTCCATGTTAAAAGCCTTGCTTCAGTGTTTTGTATCAGCTGAAGAAGAAACAGAGAGGTCTTTGTGGTGCAGAACAGTTCTAGCTGACACAGGCAGATATGAGGGAAATTAGTGTTATTAGTTCATCTACTGGTGTCTGTTTCAAAATGGCTGATGTTAAGTTACAACATTTTAGAGAGCATGCAGATAAGAGCAATAACACAAACACAAAAACAGGCAAAAAAGTAAATGATAATCAAAATGTACAGAAACGGTGGTATATGCTGTCTTAAATCAGTGTAAAACTGCAACTATTGCAGTTGTCCTGTAGCAGCGGGACATGATAAAACAAGTGTCACATTTGTACAATGCTGCGCCGGCTCTTGGCGACAGCCGCTACTTGTGTGTGCTTGCTTTCTCATGCTCAATTGGTTGCGAGAGACACTGATACACAGCGATCCGCCCTAATGGACTGTACTCTGCCGGGAGTCCTAATTCACAGAGAAAATGATCACCTGGCGGCGCCCGGCTCCGAGCGAAGGGGAATGAATGAACAGATGTACGAGGGGAGCGGGGTAGCGTGTTAACACGCGCGCCTCTATCGCCGGCTACAGCTGCAGCTCTGATCTCTCCGAGCCTTCAACATGCTCAGCTCCCTCGGCCCTCCTTTACAAGCCCCCCCCACCCTCTGACTCCATCCTCCTCCATCCTCCTCCATCCTCCTCCCTCCCACTCATCCCAGTTTCTCCATCCAAGTGCTCTGCAGCACCTCTTCGCTCCCTCCTTGCTTCTCCCTTCTTACAATTTTAATTCTCTAATTCCGCCTTTTCCCTCTCCTCTATTTTCCCACTCGTCTTTCTTTGTCCATCTCTTTGTCTCTGCTTCCTCTCCTCTGTCTCTCTTGTTCCCTTGCTCTCTGTCCTCGAGTGGCCAGGAGAATGATTATGCGAAGCAGGACTGAGATCCATCAATGTGTCACCAGCTTGTTCCCCAAGTCCCCTCCGAGGCCCCCCCGCCCTCCTCCGGCCCACCGGCCGCCGCTGCATTAGCATGGCGGGGAACAGCGGCGAGACAATATGCTCTCACTGACAGGACGGATCATTGAAAGCTGCCTTGATTCAACATTGTTCTTATTGGTTGTTGTCTTGCTATATCTGGGACCAAGTGAGGACAGGTCAGGCTGAGACAAAGAAGAGACAGTGTGTGAAAGTGTCACATGACCTTGCCAGTGAGACAGTTATATATGTGTGTGAAACAGAGGACAAGTCAATGCTATTCTCAGCCTGAGGAACAAGTCCATGTAGACATGGAAAAAGCAGCCTGGCCCAAAGCCATGGACCTCCTTCCTGTCTTCCTCCGTCTTCTATCAGAATTTACTCTCACCTTACTCCGCCCTCAACTGGGCAAACCATGTTTCTAATGTGTGTGTGTGTGTGTGTGTGTGTGTGTGTGTGTGTGTGGAGGGAGGGAGATTCCCTTTATCTCTACCTCTGAGTGATGGCTCAGTCAAAATCCAGCAGTGCAGTAACATCATGAACACTCATTGTCTCCTCACACACTCTTACACACACACACACACACACACGGCTCCGTCCGATGGCTGGATTTTTATTGAAAAATAAAATGGGGATGATTTTGTCAGCGTTACATGAGACAAGTTTATATTTAGATGTGTACATCGATTTGCAGCTGACACACTACACTGGGGCTGTCTGCGGCCCATAACTCAGCCTGCGCCTCAGAGATTGGCCAAATCCTGCTGCCACTAAATCATACAGCCGAGGAGCAGCACAAGAGGACAGAAACAGGCTTATGAATGATTCTGAATGCTTTATTTCAGCTGCTTGCGGCGAATTTGATGAGCTCTTAAAAGTGATGTCACCTGGATGAAAAAAAATGTGTAATGCAATAATATCAACGATGATGACAGCCATGGATATGTGTGTAACTGGGGAAGCCTCCTCTCACTTTCAACACGTCAAACACAGCAGCTTGGTCAGTGTCCCTGAGCTTCAAGCTACACTAGCATAATTTTTGGAGGAGCCCTTTTAGTGTTATGTAGGGGTGTAAGAAAATATCTATACATTTGCGCGTTATGATATGTTTTGATTCTCAGAAACCTGTCTAGTGATATTGTGATACATGCACAAATTCATGGCAGCGGTTCATTTTGTGTTGTTTAAACCCTCCACAGCAGTGTTGTAATCTAGATTCACTGTTCTGAAAGTTAAGTTTTTTAAAGAAAATTTCTGCACATAGTGGTGCGTTCTTTATACTGTGACAGTTTTACTAAAATTTAAAAAACAATATTGTTCCTTCTTTGAATCATAATTGCTGTATGTGACATTTTTTCATTCCTGCACAGTTCGTGGGAGTCAGTTTCACTATTTATCACAGGACTGGGACAAAAGTCAATGAGAGCAGGAATTTTACTAACAATATGTTAGTTTTTTTCATATATGTGTATTTTCGTGTGGACTGTGGATTGACAGGAACGGGAAGGAACAGAAAGGATTGTGATGAGACAGGATTTTTTTTTACTCTGACATGGGACATGGGACAGGAGTGAAAATCTAGTGCCATGTCATCCTCTAATTTGTATCGTATCACCAGATTCTTGCCAATGGACATTGGTGTTATGTGTCAGTGTGCTGTCAGAGTCAGGTGTATAAAGAGGGAGGAAGTCTGTACGGAGGAGGTGGGTGGTGGTGGATGGATGGGTCAAATAACTTGGGCAACGTATTTAAGTTACGTAACATACGCAAGTGACAAATTCCTTAATGTACACAAGTGAGGTTATTGTTGTCTGTGGTAGTTGTCATAGTGAGTATAATAATCCGCGCATGGCCAGAACCTCTTTTAACCAGCTTTATTAGTGGCCATACTTACACATCATCACTGTCAGGCAGAAACCTTGTATGTCCAAAACAGATAGTTTTCAGGAAATGAAAAAAAAACCCCTTTGTTTGACTTTGTTAGTAGCTGTTTTTAATACTTTTCAACAGTTAAATATTTGTAAAATTCACAGCCGTTCATAAAGGGGGACTAACAGCATTGATTGATGGAAAAATAATAATGTCAAAATATGAAGATAAAAGTTTTGTGGCCCGACAGCAACAACATGCTACATGCAGCTGAACTTGAACGTTACACACTTCTTCTTTGCTCTCAATATGTTTTACAAGAAGCCATTCCAAGGTAAACTCTGCCACCTAGTGACAGACACAACAGTTGTGTATGTTAACTACTTCAACTTGATGTCCTGTAACGTAACCCGTAAAAAAAAAACAAAAAAAAAAACACACCTATCTCCAAATTTCATGATTTTGAATTTTTCTAACTGAAACTGACAGAGGGAGTGCCACTCGATCATCTGAAAAATTCATTACCACAAAGCTGAAAACATGGCTGATTTTCTTTTCTCCTGAAAACGGAACAGTTTGGAGATAAGCATTCTAAAAAAAAAAAAATAAAATAAAATAATCAATTTTCCATTTAAATCTACCCAGGTAGTGTTCTGTCTTTATTTTGAAAGTCTACCCGGATGTGGCATATCTGTAATCCGTCCTCCACATGGCTGCATGTCCCATCAGCAGGGTTTTAGCAGCGGAGCATTTTGCCCACCTGATTATGTTGACCTGCTCAGATTGTGTAGATTTGGGCATTTTCCCATGATTTTTGAGATTCCAGTTAGTAGGCTATGTAGTTAAAGAGTTTATTTTCACTGTTTTTATGATTGCCAGGATGCACAGGGTGTTTTACTATGAAAATTGACTGGATTCTCTCTGCTTTATCTGTCTGACTTCCTGCCTGCTCGATATGCTCTGTGCAGCTGTCATCAAAAACTCTGCTGCTGGAATCACAGGCATAGTGTAGAATGGCGGCATGGCTGTAATGCAGCCATGCCCACTGGAATCAAGCCATTACAGTAGAGGGCTACCAGTCATAGTTTGAAGTGTAGCCCACTGGCCAAGCTGCTGTAATTGACGAGCTGTGGGTGAGAATGTGTTGGTTCCACCATGAAAACTTGTCTGTTTTTTTGCAGGTCAGTATTCATTATCATGACGGTAACACACAGTCATTCCCAAACACTGGGTTGTGATCCATAGGTGGGTCACAGGAGCTTTTATTTGTCTCACCAAATAAATAAAAGTTTATAGAAGAAATTCTGCAAATTTAAGATATATATCTGCAGTTGATCTTTAATAAAGTCTATATTATGTATATGTATGTACTTATTTTGTCTCATTTATGAATGAGGCTAAAAATGTCCTATACTTGTTTCCTGATGAGAGGAAATAAAAACAGTGAGATGGCCTGTTAACACTAGAGCTGCAACGATTATTCAAGTATTAATCGAGTATAAAATTGATCGCCAACTACAGTATTTTGATAACTGATTAATCGGTTTCACTAAATGTATGAGAAAAAAAAATTCAAAATATTTTTTGGACAAACATCCATAAAAACATTTTATGGACCTAACAAGTAATCAATTAGTGGAAAATTTATTGCCAGATTGAACAATAGTTGAAAAATAGGTCCAAACATGTGAACACAGGTGGAGTACATGGATGTATGTATTCTGATTTGGTTCACGATGGTTTGTCATTTTTAAAAAGTGGGTCCCCAGAAAAAAAGTTTTGGGAAACACTGTGTTACAGTTTAACTAGCAGGTGGACCCAAATGCAGACAATCAGAAGCAGAGGGGAGAATTCAAAAGAAATTTAATCAACAAAAGACCAAACAAAAGCTTACATGAACGGAGCAGGTGAATCCAAAAACCGGGCAGGGAGAACAAAACCAAAAATCCACACACAGGAGAACACTAGGAAACACTAACTAGCACTGAGACGAGACGAAGTAATGAACCAACAAACTAAGGAGGACAAGACACAGGATTAAATACACTAGGAAGGGGAAGGAAAACAAGACACAGGTGAGGGCAGTCAGAGACAGGTGAAAAGATGTTTGGGTCAAATAAACACAGGACTTCACCCCGGTCCACGTGAAACCAAAACGTTGTTAAAAGCTGGAAGGTACATAACATGTGTAACATGTGACTTTCGCCTTGCAAGTCAATTCGGTGGCGTAACATGAGGAACATAACGTAATATACTTATTGTGAACCCAAACATTCCTAAATCCACCCAAATTGTGAGAGTTTCACAGCATTAATCATGTGGTTAAATGGCTCTCTGGTCACGCCTGATGCAGCCACTACAGGGTGACTTGTCTTTCACTATGAGACGCCCGAGGGGTCATGACATTGGAGTAACATGCAACACAGGTCTGCAGGTCATGGACATTGCAGTTGTGTGGCACGTGCACATTTTGCAATACTCTTTCTTGATCCTCTGAAAATGTTACAGTTGGTTACAGAGGCGCTGTTTTAATAATACATCTGCACTGCTTCAGGCTCTGTATGTGAGCAACAAGGTGCTCATGTTCAGGCTATGGACTTATGGTCAGTATACCGTGTCCATGTCCACTGTTGCTCTCAATACAGTTTCATTAAATACATTTCTGATTAGAAGCAAGAACAACTACATAGAACGTTTACTGAGATTTGGCAAAGACAAACAGTTAGTTAAAGATTTACAGAAGACATAAATGCATTAAGATATAAAAACACAAGGTAATGAAAAAGGACAATTACACAAACATGGAAACAGCATTTAAAGGATAAAAACAAGTAACATAGAAGATTGTAATAAGACAGAAAAAGAGATTAAGCAGTAGAACATTACACTTCAGCCAGAGTGCCAAAATCAACTTAATAGAATCCAGTGGCAAGCTGCTTAAATCCTGATTTAAAAGAACCGAGAGTTGGAGCTGGCTTAACTTTTTTTTTTTTTTTGTTCCACATACGAGGTGGATAAAAACCAAATGCTGCTTCTGTCTTTAGTTTGGACTCTGGGGACAGACCTGTTCCAGACTGTCAGAGAGGTCTGGATGGTTCATAACAGAGCAGCAGATCAGAGGTGTATTCTGGCCCCGAGTCATTCACTGCTTTCTACACCAACAAAAGCATGTCAGAGTCAATTATTTGACACAGGAAGATAAAGTAAAGATCAGAGAACTGGAGTCATAGTGAGGACTCTGGTCACAGCATTCTGAATCAGCTGCAGCTGTCTTTTGGAAATTTAAGATTACTGGTTTGATCATCTTTAATGTGACTGCAGCTGAGCACTGACTCTTAATGGTTCTACTTTGGATTTTATGGTTTTATCTTTGTTGAAAATGAAGACTGTTTTGGGATTCCAATCAATGATTTATTAAACACAGTTACTCAGTGCTTGTATGGGACCATAGTCACCTGGTGATAGTGATATATAAATGTGTGTGTCGTCGGCATTATTTCATCTGTATAAGACTTTTTTTACAATTAGCAGTAGAGGGAGGGTGTAGATGGTTCGACAGCTGAACAGAGGATTTAAAATGTTGAACAACAGACTCAGAGTTTAAGGTTGATCGGCCTTTTCTCGTTCCTAACTCGTCAGATACTGACATGTTGGCACAGCCCTGGTGGTTGACATATGTTGTAGTATAAATAGCGAAAAGGCCCACATACGGAGACAGTGGGGTGGATGGACGTCTCAAACAAACACAGGATTTAACACCAAAAAGATTGGTGTTCATGTGCCATGTGAAACCAAAACATTATTAAGGTGCATAACGTTACAACTTTCATCCTGTGAGTCGCTTCAGTGACATCACATGATGTATGTAACATAGCATTCTAATGTAAGTTTTGCACATGCAGGGCTCTGCAGTTAAAATAGCAATAGTATGAATGCAACATCCAGCTTGACTTTCAAAATAAAGGCACACAAATGTCTTGGGTAGTCATGTCAAATTTATTTATATAGCACTAAGCCATAAGTGGAGCTATCTCAGAGCACTTTTTATATAGAGCAAGTCTGGACTAGCCCCCTATATTATTATTTACAGAAATCCACTGGTTCCGACCAAAATCAAAGCAGGAGAAATTTAATAGTAGTTTAGGAAAAACCCTCTTTTCACAGACAGAAACTTCGAGTGTGACCAGACTCTATGGTTGGTTTAGCAAAAGATCATTGTAGGTTAAAATAATTATGTTGCTTACAGAAGTTACTTACTTGCATTCACAATGTACCTAATATTAGCAACTTAAATAACGTCTTAAAAAGAAGTCAACGTTGACACTTTTTTTTTAATATTACATCACCTGACTTTGACGGCACATTAAAACCTACTGCTACAGGGGTAGTACCAGTGCACCAGTGTTGGTATTCTTTCTGTTGGATGTTTATTGGCCAGTCCTTTTAGATTTGGCCCAATGTGAGTAATTGTCCTTACCTCCCTTTCAGAGAAAAAAAAATCACAGCAGATTCAGGAATGTTCTTCGTCCTATGTAGACCTCTAAAACCCAGACGGGCCACTCTAAGGTCCTGTTGCAGTGCCAGTCCCCTGTGTGTAGCAATTTAGACTTAACATTTAATTTGACAGCAGTGACAGTCTGGACTGTCCATTCACAGCTCACCAAGCCCTCACCCTAATGGTACATTCACTGAACTTTTATAGCCGGTTCATCAAAGAGACCCATAAACATAAAACTGATATGGGAACAGATGGGTGGCATTCCATACAATATAAGAGACATAAACCTCTGGATTACATAAGTGGTGGTACTACACTGTCCAGATCTACAGAAGCACTGGGAATAAAGGGAATCCAGTTTTTCAGATTTGATTCGTTCTCATATTTGTTTACAGAGGAGAGAAGATATATCAATCAGTAAGACTCACTCACATACTTTGAATATTTAATCCAACATCAGATATTTACAACCATTTTTTCCAAGTGGAACAAAAAGGAAGAAGGGAGAACTGAGACAAATGTGTAAACAAAGGTTCTTTTTATTATCAAATTAAGTGTGAAATTAAGTTAACAAATTGAATAAATCAAAGGGATTAACTTAATCAACTAAATTAAACAACAACACACACAAAAGACAACAAGTGTCTAGCCAGAGTGACTAACAAGAACACATGGACACACAGGATGAGTGCCTTTGCTAGCTGGTGGAGCTAGCACATGGGGGCACCCAAACAAGTGTCCCCCAAATGTTATGACCAAGTTTGGGCTAGGGGATTAGGGGTGTAACAGTCCTCCTCTGTAAAATGGTTTGTTAAAGTTAGAGGTCAATATAGTGGTAAGTTCTATATTAAATTATAAGAGTGTGGACAGACAATGGATGTAAACCTTAACTTGACTGGTTGATGGAGACAAACAACTGTGAGACAGTAAATCTATTTTCTGACTGCTCTGTTTTATACGACCACTGACAGCTGACTTCTCACTCTTCTTAACCGACCACTAGGGGCCACAAGTGATCAACAACCGCTTCAGTTTGAAATCTTCTTTCAGCTCAGGACAACATATATGAAGGTCGTGTTTATGTTGGTGGAACTTTGCAAATGTCCACTGGTTGCATCTGGCAGTCGTGGTGGCATTGCAGTAGGTGCTTCACCATCTGTTGCCTGGGAGAGATGTGCACTCTTTTGACTGATCCTAATCAGCTGTTTTTGCACTATATAACTTCGGTTGAGCAGGTACTATCTCGTGCGAGGAGTGCGTAAGTTGTTACGGCATTAGATCACCACCAACAACTATAAAGCTAGCTCGGTATTCTCCATACAGACATCATGGCAGAGGCAAAGAGACCACAGAGAATATTAAGAATGTTACGAAGAGAAAAAATGAGTGACCGAGCAAGAGGTCGGACAAGCATAAATCTTGGACTGTTTATACTCTCCTGACATTAGCTGTAGTGATCTGTCTCACAGCTAAGAGAAAAACAACAATCCAGCAGCAGCGTAAATCCCTGCCAAAGATACTTATAAAGGCTGTGATGTAGTGCTTCTTCTTCTTCTTCACAGTGAGGCATATGAAACTTGAAGCTGAATTTCAAATGCCACACATCTGTGCTTAGCCCTGTTTTGTCATATATTTGCTACAAACTCTGAAGTCTTACCAATACGTGATGAAGCACTCAACCAGCACCAGTAAGAAAAGTACTGACTGAAAATGTTCTTGTTTTTTTCTTTTTGCTATCTTATTAATTTAAAATTTTCTTATTGTCGTACTTTTGCACAAAAGTGTCCAGCAATTTCTTTTAAATACCATATTTATATATGATAATTATATTTTTATATATGTTATGTGTGTATGTCATCTATAAAGTGTTTTGGTTTGCTTTAATTTGCTTTAAAAATTTTTTTTTGCTCTGTCAGAAAACAGCCTAGTCCTGACAAGAATTCATAACTTTAAACAATTTAAAAATGTGTTTAAGCCTTCAAAATCTAAAACGAACAATATCTGCTGATAACATAGGTGTAAAAATATGCTATTATAATCATATTTGTTTTTAATCTTTTTTGTTGTTGTTGTTGTTTAAATGAAAATGTTGGCCCTTTAAAGTTGTGTCAACTCTGTCTGATTTTTACAAAAACATGATGTAATCAGGCATAAAAAGGGTTAGCTATACTTTAAAGACAGCTGTCTCACTTCCTGGTTTAAAAAAGGGCTTGAACACTACTCAACCATAACATCAACTCTGTAGACCTTCTACATCAAAGCTAAATAAGAATTATGGTTTCAAAAATGTGTATTTTGATTAACATTCAGAGAATTCTGAGCAGCAAGTAAATAAATAAATAAATAAATAAATACAGTTTTGTTCCAGTTCTTAAGACTGAGTGAGAATGGATAGCTCCATTTCAACAAAAATCCGACTAGATGAAACCTAGTATATGGCTAGAACAACCTCGAATCAAAGGGCTGCTGTAAGATGAATTTATTATTATTATTACTTTATGGTGCCTTTATTTAATAGTGCTTCCTTATACATGGCCTTTAAGGTAAAAATCTAAGTAAACTAACTAATCATTTTGAGAAGACTGCACATTATTTTAAGATAAAATCATTATTTTGATATTTGAACTCATGATGAGATACTATTTCAAGATACTAACTCATTATTATGGGAAGGTTTCACATTATTTTAACAAAGTTTCTCATTGTAATGAAATAAATGATCTTATTGTTAGGGCTTCTATAAAGAGACAGGGCATGGACATGCATGCATGGAAACGGGTGTTTCATAAAGGTGTATATAATAAGAATCTACTGGTTAAGAGACTCCAGTCTGCAGCCACAGAATATCATCAGGCTTCATGATCGAACAAAGTTTATATCACGTCAACACTTCTGTCCATATTCACATGCTGAGTCTCTTGTGGTTGTCCTGAGTGATCTCTCTCTCTGCTGGGATTCCTCACACAAAACAGCCTGATGGTTTTCCATACAGTTCATATAGTGCGGGCGGAGCATTGATGTCGCTGTTGCCACAGAGAGTATGATATGTTTGAGGGGCGTTGAGACCGAACTGTGCAAGGCTCGGCCATGGTGATATTTCTGCCCTGATAAGCTCTGTCTGATATGAAGAGCTCAAAATTTTAATTAGGAATCAGGAAAAGTTGATCCCGAAAAGGCCCAAGCCCGACAAAATTCTTTCTGAACCTGACTCCAACCCATCCCTCATTAGCATATTTCAGCCCAAACCTGATTACAGGCCAACATTTTTCTTAACAAGTTTCCCTCTATAGTATGTACCAAACAGTCGGAGTTGGCAGTGACAGGGACAATACATGGGGGGAATTTGAAATGAAAATAAAAAAAAGAATTAATACTTCTACTATTACTACCGATAATAATAATGATAATAATAATACAGGCCAAACCCGACTTAAGCCTATGAAATATTTGAGAAATAAGGCGCAACTCAAACCAAACCCGTCGGGTCCCAATGGGTTTTGGGCACAGATCTCAAGCTCTGGAAGAGCTTATAAAGAGCTGCTGTGTCTAAAACACAAAACTCTTTCGAAAACACTTTAGGTTATCGTGAGAGAGGTCTTTTAGCTGCAGCCTGTTTTCCAGGTGAAGTGTCCTGAGTGGGTGCAGCCATGTGTTGTTGATGATGTCATGACGTACGCTGAACTGACCGGTGGTGTAACTTCATCTCTCAGCTACTAACTTACTTACTTAACCACCCAGCAATCTTTAGGACTGGCTGTTGTGGTCCAGCCAAAAAGGTGAAACTGTGTCTATAACTCCTCCTGTAAGTTGCTGTAACAAGGCTGCCGATGCTGCATCTCCTAACATTGAATATTAATTCTGGCCTGGATCCTCAGTGAACTGAAAGGTAAAGGGACATATCTTTTGAAGCTGTATATTTTTTCCTTCAATAAACAAAAGATTTTAATTTAGATTGAACCTCACAATACACAAGGTCACTGACGGCTGCAGGGGATGATACAAGCTGGATTCACAAGTCTGTTTGCTATTTTATTTACATTTTGCTACTTAACCAATTGAGTTGTTCATTAACCTCTGAGAGCATCTGCTTTCTCTGGCTGCTGCTCCTCATCACCGACACAGGCTGCGAGCTCATTGTTGTTTTTGGGCAGTGGCCCCTCATCCACAGTTTGGTCCCCGTGTTGGTGCTCAGAGACCGGGCGGCCAGTTAGATAAGTGATGGAGCCAAATCAAAAGTCTTTTCATTAGATTGAAACCCTCTCCTGTGGTAAAGTATTACCCAGAGTCATATATTTAACTTTCCTCTCCAGTGGTACTAATTAAAAACACAATCACACATCTCGCTCTTTCACTCACCCCTCCGTCTCTCTGTCTTTTTTTGTTGCTTCCTCGTCTTTGCCTTCCGGCCCCTCCCCTCTCTTTTCACATTTACTTTTTTCAGTCCCGCCGCTGGCTTGGATCAGAGAGCTCTCTCTCCCAGATTAAAAAGTGTCAGTGGGATCTGTACACTGTATCCATTGCTTCTCCCCTGCCACCAGGTAATGCAGAAAAAGCATTCATCTCCGAGACCATTTCACACGCCAGCTAAAGTAATGGTCCCCCGGGAAGTTTAACTGCATCATGGGGAGGGGGGGAGGGAGGGGAGGAAAAGAGCAGAAAAAAAAAAAAAAAAAAAACAAGGAAATATTTTGGTGTTTGGTCTTGGTGGTTGCAGTTTGTCTCCGATGGGACTGTCCCGTCACGGAGCTTATTGTTTTTTTGTCCTACGACGCAACCTTATTATTCTGTCTGCTCGCCAAGCCGGATCAGATGAGTGTACAGACTCTAAAGTGGCCGTTGACAGCACTGTGGGACTCACAAACACACACATCAGCACACGCACATGCAGCACTGAAGGTATGACTGGAAACAGGCAGGCCGGGGGCAGGGATGCTCACACACTTGAGCATGAATTAAAACACACACACTCACACTAGCTAGGCAAACACTTGACTTATGTAGCGTTTGTATATTCAGAAATTAAAGATGTAATCTGGCTCGACACAGCCTTCACACTGACCCAATCACAGACAAATACTTCACAACACAGAGCTCGAGTTTTAATTGGGCCTGGAAAGTTAAGCCCAAAAAAGCCAAACACAAAAAAACATTCTGTCCAAACCCAACCCAAACTCGGCCCTCATTAGCATATTTCAGTCCGAACCCGATTACAGCCCAACACTTCTTTTAACAAGCTTCCCTCTCTGTAGCCTAAGATTATTGGCCTGAAAACATTTGCATGACAATATTCAGTCATAGTGACACCTGCTGGCAACAGGAAATGACATGTTTTAGACTTTGACGTGATCCCTCTAACAGGCTGACCATATCAACGTCAAATATGGTCAGAAAAGCCTGCAGATGTTGATAATGCTGTTTTGTTGAATAGCATTACTCTGATGGCACATCGAACTTCCATTTTTTGCCATGGCACAGGAAGTTGATATAACTTCTGTGTACATTGTTGAATCTATCCCCAAATTTCACGTTTGATCAGAGTCCCAGCCTGAAGATATCTACATGTCACAGTGGGTCACGTTAGCTGAATGTCCCGACTTGTGCAGATGTGCGAAGGCGCGTCCAATGCTGCTCACAGCTTTAATTAGTTTTAGATTTTGAAGACTTTTAACACATTTTTAAATAGTTTGACTTTATGAATTCTTGTCTGGGACAAGGGTGTTTAGAGTTTTGCAAAGTCTAGAAATTAAAAAAAAAAAATAAAGCAAATGAAAGCATTTCACAAATCATACATATTTCATACATGTGTAAATCCTTAAAAAATACATTTTCAAATCAGAATTAGAGTTGTTAATACATTTTGAGGTTTTTCTTGGTAGGACATGATTTGTACCAGTTCTCAAGAATGGATGAAATATTAATAAATACATTTTACGTCTTAACTCACTGCTGAGTTTTGACTAATGCTGTATTTCAGTATGACTGGCAGAACACAAATGAAAACATGAACAACAACTTGCAACATTTTTAGACATTTATTTGCACAGGAAACATTTCAATAGCAAATTTTATTTGCTTAATGTACTTGAAATGTGCCACATCAGAAAAAGAAGAACGGATCAGTATCCAATTATAATTTAAAAAGTTTATTGTCATTGTTTATTATTACACTGCCACAGAAAATACTGTTGTATTGAATACTGACATTTAAGTTTGGCTGTATGTATGGAAAATTATGTAGCTATTGCAAATGAAAACATGAATACAGTAATCTAAATAGCTAGAGCCATAGACTGTATATTAAATAGGTTGTAATCCTGTTCAATATACAATCTATGGTTGAAGAGAGTTGCTTACTCTGTTCCCTCCTGCCCAAAACACAGCAGAGAAAGGCAGGCTGCAGGAGCTCTGCAGGAGCTCTGCAGGATGCATGTAACCCCATCAACTGACAATAATAAGTGAGGATGAGTCCTCCACTGTAAGTTGATCAGCTGTTTATAACTGTCAGTTGTTTATCAATGTAAAGTTCAGCCTGTTATCCTGAAAACAAAAGCACACTGCTCTGAAATAACACATTCTGAATGATGAGTTAAGTGGCTGCCCATCTCACTGCTACCAAACTCCATTAACATTTTACTCAATTTAAGAGTTATAAAATCTACATCTTCTACAAGATTATGAATGATTTCTTACAACTCATGAACAGACACAAACTCATTATTAATCATTAATTTGAACTCTGTTCAATATGAAACAAACATACAAAACAGATATTCCAGTCTGGAATGGAAATTTGAATTGAGTATTTCAGCGTAACGTTTGCTTGAGGCGTTTCTCAATACCAAGTATGCCACGTTCGGACTTACGGACTTGGCAGTTCGGACTTAGCAAGTTCGATCTGGGAGTACAGTCTCTCGAGGACGGGAGAACACAGGACGGTCATTCTGCTATTGGGACAGTAGCGTACTTGATGATGTCACCATCTCAGCTCATCCTGGCTTACCCACTTCCAGTTATTTTCACCATTAATGTATATTTGAAATAAAACGAAATATGATATAAAACACAACCCTGTATCTTTTGGTTTAAATGTGCGGAAAACGAATTATATCTCGTTTTACTGCTATAGAGACATCAGAGCCAGCGGCCAATTTCAAAAGGTCATGCCGGGATGAGGCTGTTTTAGCGGGGTAACATGTATGCTATCAGCCCGGTCACCTTGCTAGCCGGTGAGGTATGCTGGCTGTCCCGTTAGCAGGACGACACATCGTCGGAGCAAATTTTAAACTACGTGCTATCGTGATGAATCGACCACAGATTTGAAGTTTTAATGTCTACATTCTCGCATAAAATAATCTTAAAATTGCATTCCATGGTACTAAAACAGCAGTATTTCAACACTTGTAACTTAAAGTTGTGGGTCCTCTCCTCTGCCATTGTTGCTATGAAATGCATTCTGGGATACGTGGCTGCCCCAAGTCCACACAAGTCACCACCCGATGCATCCTCGATAAAACGGGTGGGGCAAGAACACATCCGGGTATTTGACTGTACTTGGCGAGATGCGGACTTCTGAATTGGAACAGTACTTGGACTGAGACTGATGACGTTTCTCAAGTAGACAAGAACAGAATTACAGAGAAGAACACATATTGAGAAACGGCTTTGGTCTCTGATGATATACTGTGGTAATTTTGTGATTTATTGCAGTAAATATATTACAGATATCTCCTTAAATTTGAGTGGTGTTTGTTGAAGGAAAATGTATTCATACATACATGCAATTTATTTATTCATAAACTGTTATACACATACATAAGTCCTGGTTTTATTTGCAGATTACAAAACACACAAATTCTTTTGTATCAATACTGGAGTATTTCTTTTATGTTGTCTCTGAGAACTTTCTGACTCCCAAGCCAGAGAAATGTACATCTCTGGTAGGCAAAGAAGAAAAAAGCAGTTCAGAGAAAGCTGTGAAGAAGAAGAAAAAAAGAAGGAATAAAAGGATATACAGAAGTGGAAAAAGGAAAAATATTAAGACTAATAGGACTAATTGGAGTAGTGGGACATCTGTGAAGGAGCCACAGCAGGAAAGTGAGCAGTTTAAAGGTGTTATTTTGTCTTTTCTGCTGCTCTTTTTTTTATTTCTTTGAACCACATTAACATTCCAAAACTGCGTGGGTGTGTGCTTCATGTCTGCACCGGTGTCTCCAGTCTCCACTGTGATCCCAGGACAGATCATACACACACACACACACACACACACACACACACACACACACACACACACACACACAGGCACAGACACACACTCGGTCCCTGGAGCTCCTGAGAAGCGGAGATTGCCTCTTTAAGGTGGAAATCAATATCCTTTCTTTCCCCATCTCTCCTCCCTTCCTCCTGTCCTCTCAATTCCCGGGTCCTCTCTCTCTTTCTCTCTCCCCATCTCGGCGCGTCTCTCGGCCGCTTCCTCCGCAGACACATTCTCCTCACCTGAGACTGTTCATCAGCTCGCACACGCACACAAAGTGAATACCCTTCGCCCTGCTGTCTGTACTGGGTTCCCTCCCTCCGTCGTCACCAAACGTGATGCAGTCCCAGGCAGGGGCAGGGTGCTGGGGCTACAACTGGTGGGAGGGGGTGTGTGTGGAAGTTTGGGCGGGCGTTTGGCGTTGAAGGGCTCACACCTCTTTATTTGGCAGAGCTAAAAATACAGTGGGGAGATTCGGCAGGGGGCAACGACAGGGGTGCTCCGGCTTAAGGAGGCTTTAACTGTAGCGCAGACATCACAACTTTGAAGGGCAAGACTGTGGAAGAGGTGGAGTCACACCAGTACTGCTAAACGTTATTTTTCTTATTTGACTCCCACATGATTAAGATGACAGCAGACAATGTATATTTTAATCTAAGGTAAAGATATCATGATGCATGTTTGTTTCTCTTTGACAGCGGGTCCCAACCTCTGCCCTACACAAACCCACTCACACTGGCAATATATTGAGGAAAAGATTTAAAAGAAATTATGTCTTATTCAACATTAACAATAATAGTTCAAAACATTTAATAATGGTACACTGAACTGAAAATAGTTAACTGAATAAGTTAAGATAACAAAGTTCGGCGCTAACATGGCACTGGTTCCCATCTGATCAGCACCTACTGGCTCAAATCACAATGCAGATTACTGGCAAGAGATTCAGAACCAGGCAGTTTAAAGCATATTTTTATCATACATCTGTTTCCACAAGATTACGTGACATCATGTTTCCTATGTGCTCCCCTCTGGCACATAACATTCAGATTGTAATATAAGTTACAGGTAATCTGGAGAAAATACAAAAGTTATTTAACTCTTTCTCTGCCAGCGTTTTTTAATAAAGTTGCCAGCAAGCCCCATTTTTGACAAAATTCACTGATTTTTCAACACCCACAGAAAATTCTGAATTCTGAATAAGTTAACATGGAATGTATTAAAAGAAAGAACAGATCACATAGTTTCAGATACATTTTGTTTTTTGTTTGAGCTTCATTTGTAATTTTTTTTATATGCACTTGAATGTTGCAATTTTCAGTTAAAAAACTTTTCAGAAAGTGGCTTTTTTGTGACATTTTAAAGCAAGATATTGACCTCACATTGTTGTTTTCTTTTTTTATCACTTCATATTGTGACATCACCTGCCAGCATCTTCTTCTGCTTTTCGATGGCGGTGGTTCTCTTCTTCAAGAGAGACAGCTTCTTCTTAGATGATCCGTCACAGCGTTCACTGCCTGGCAGTGAAAACGGCATATGACGGACTATCTCGTCAACGGTGAGGAAAGTTAATAGTCAGTGTTTTATTATGAACATCAAAATTTTACATTAAAGAAAAGTTGCAAAAATGTTTGTGTGTTCTGGCAATTAATATTTCTTACAAAGACTGAAAACTGGAATCAGCCAAAATCAGAATTCACAGGTCGAGCCATAAAAAAATCTGAGATTGGAATTGGCCAAGAAAATTGCAATTGGTGCATCTTTAATTACAGTGCCTCATTCCAGAGCCACATACCTGAGCTATTGAAATAAATAGTTGACCCTTGGTGTGGACGTTAGAGACGCACCACCAAAACACTGCTTAAAATTACAGCAACACTCTCTCTGACGCTTGCTGCAGGTGACGTGAGGTGATGAGCAGAGATATAAAACACGAGACAGTCCAGGACTTTTTTGTGATTGTTGCAGCGTAACACGCCTCATTTCACGGTGGCGTTTCTAAAAAAAAATTGCAATGCATGCTGCAATGTTTTTAGTCGTAAAATTGCAAAAAAAAAAAAAAAGATTCTTCTGGGGAGAATAAAACCACGTTTTGCTCCAAGTCTTCATAGTAATTTTACCAAAAAGGCTGTAAAAAAAAAAAAATTAGGACAAAATATGCTTTATTTGTAAATGAAGAAGTGCACCTAGGGGATATTCCTCAAAGAAGTAAAATTGTTAACTCACAAATTTTAGAATGTTTGTGTGTGCGTACAGAACACTGATAAATGCCAAATAAAAATACAAAAAATAATTAAACAATTGAGTTGGTTCATTGAAACATACATGCATTACGTTTGAATGGGGGGCTACTATGATTGGAACTGCACAAAGCTATGATGATTGGTTGCATTTGCGAGAAAAAGTTGCACCCTCTGGAGGGGACTGACCAGATACAACATGTCTAATGACAGCACAGATGATGATCACAGCAGCCTCTGCTCAGGTTAGAAAATATGATCAGATTTCTGCAAAAGAATTAAACCTGAACCATTAAGCTTAAATTTATAGAACATGAATACACAATTTATTTTGTTGTTGTTAGCTCTGTAACTGTTTATTAAGTACCAAAATAGTGCATTTCAGTGAGGGTTTACTTATGTGAAATTGTTATGTTTAAGTGTTTTATCTATTTACGTGAACTTTCAACTGTTAACAGTTAATATATTGTTGAGATTCAACAAAAACAAAATGTGATCTCCAGTGTGAAGGCTTATTTGTTACCTTTGGACAGAGCTAGGATAACTTCTACTGTCTACCTGTTTCCATTCGTTCAGATGTTAAAAGATTACTTAACAAGGTTTCCAAACACTTTCATTAGAACAGGTGTCTTTAATCTTTTTTAGACCATTGACCCCTTAGCTGATATCAAGTCCCAGCAGCGACCCCCTGCCATATATATATATATTGAATATTTTCGGGTCTTCTTTTGTTTGCACTTAGCTATAGCTGCTAAGTTAGCAGTAATTGTAGCATGGCTAGTGTAGCTAAGTGTGTTAACCTCACCTTCTGCACTTTTGCCAAAGATATTTGTGGTCATCTGTATAAGGGTACCATCAAATAAGAAGACATCACATGTTTTGTGATACTGTATCAATTCTGACAAACACTCTATTGTGATATTGTGATGCATGCAAAGACTCATGGCAGTGGTTAATTTTGTGTTGATTTTAAACTCCCGACCTCTAGATAGCAGTGTTGTTCACTATCTTCAGTGTTCTGATTGCATAAAAAGTGCAACTCAGATTTTTTGCAGATGGTGATGTGTTCTCTATACTATGACCATTTTCCTAAAATTGGACTTAAAAAAATTGCACTATATCACCTTTGTTATCATATGGCAATATATTGCAACATATTGAATCATAACTCTTGTTTCATGATACATATGGGTATCACCAGATTCTTGCCAATACACAGCCCTAATTCTTGCAGTAACTCAGAGGACCCCCTAAGGATCACAGACCCCCTGTTGAAGACCCATGCAGTAGAGCATGGAGCCAGTAATAGGACAACCAGTATGCATTGTGTGATAGCCAAACTAAAGTTATTGTCCACTTTATTGCGTGCCTTTGTGACAGAACGCCAATAGTCTTTGCTGACAGGTACATTCATACACATACACAGTGAATGACAAGAAAAGTTCTTTGTTCTGAGAGCCATGATTTCATTTCTTTCTCCTGTAGCTGTTTAATGTGGTGAGGGAATTATCTGATCAAAGCACACTATAAAGCCATGGTCAATACAATTGCTCTGGTAAATCCTCTTTTTCTTTTGCCACTGTGTTCCTGTCTCCTTGATACTCCATTTGTGCCGTTAGCTCATTAGTTTTAGCTACAGTAAACCTAGATGGCCAGCTATCTAGCAGGCTTGCTAACTCCTACTTTAGAAAGTGTAAGGGTCTGTGGTTGGACTGTGGATGTCACAATACCAGAATTCTAGTAGTTAATCACAATACCAGTGATTCCACAGTTGTTCTATGCCGTCCCCAAAAGGCTTGAAAGAATTAGCATGCTAATATGCTTACAATGACAATGCTAACATGCTCATGTTTAGCAGGCATGTTTACCATGTTCTCATCTTCCTTTAGTGTGTTGTTTGCTAACATGCTAACATTTGTTAGATAGCACTAAGCAATAAGTATAAGCTACTGAGGAATGTCATTAGTTTGCAGCAATTTTGTAATAACCCAAAGTAGTGGACAAATAAATGTTTGACCTTGATGATGGAGGTAGATGGCTAGTTAAAGGATCACCAAAGCTGCTTCAAGCCATCCTGAGGAGGACAGAATGTTTATCATATCTCATTAAAATACATCCAATAGTTGTCAAAAGACTTCAACTAACTTTAACTTAATGGAGACACTAAAGAAACAGTAATCCCTTGTTAGATCTCCAGTGTCCTGTCAGCATCATGCTCACATGATGATACCATTCATGTATCAGTGAAGCGTCTGTCTGTAAAGAATCCATATTGTCTGAAGCATCCAGCAGAATCAGACATACTTCCTGTGCTCTATGCAGTTTTCCTTCAATGTGTGTCAATATTCTAGATTTATTTTCCATCAACAGGATGCATAAGCACTGCAGCATGTTGTGCACCCACAGTGGGTGTGGAGAAGAAAAAGAAAGGAGGGAAAAAAGAGAGTGAGCAGAGAGATTAAAGTTTACAGTAAAATTGTCTAGTGGCAGTAAATGTACATTTTGCCCCAAGAAAACACAGCAGAAAAAGTGCAAGAAGTTCCCATGTCTTGATTACCAGCTGCAGGATTACGTGAAGGTTTGAAATGTGTGTAATTTACTGCTATCAGGCTGTGCAGCACATCCCACCTAAGTTACAAAATATAGCTGAAATACATTTTCAGCATCTTTTTACTGAGCACGAGCCTCACATTCATGTGTCTATTGTCGAAAAAACAGAAGTCTAAGTAAATGCGCTAGGTTGCATTTATGCCCGTCAGGCGTAGCTGGGATGCATGACGTGGAGCTGGTGCAGACAGGTTCACTGATAAAAATGAAAGTGTTTCGGATATTTAAGACATGTGAATGTCTGACTTGCTTGTGGTTGAGACAGGGGGTTAGGGAATCACCACATGTACAGAAGTCTTTCTCCTCCAATGTGCCTCATTGGACCTAAATTCTGAAAAAAAAATGTGAAAGGTAGTCTATGGAGAGAGACAAATATTTTTGAACTGTGTCACTAATTACACATATGTTGTTTGTCAATTTTAACTGTAATGTTACAAGTCAAGAAATCCTGTTTGTCATACTTTAGTTTCATTTTATGTGAAACCAATCAATGAACCACATGTCTTGTCTCACACAACATACATAATCAACAGATTAACTTTCAGATGTCTGAACTGATTTCATTAAATTCTATTCATGATTCAATTATCAATTCAGTTAGGGATATTTCAGTTATAATATCATTTTTTCCTGGATATGAAATACTGTAATGCTGTAAATTGTACAAGGAAACCCTCTGAGCTGGTGAATAATTAAAAACATAGAAGTGACATACAAAAATTAATCCCAAAGTAGTTACATTAATCATGTGCTTTTTATTAAACATCACCTAATCAATATATTAAATTAGCAAAATCTAACACTACAAGATCTTACGCAAAAGGCTGGTTACATGAGACTAGCGGGGTTGAAACTGCAGGTAGTACCACACATCCACAGGCACATATGAAAGGATTAATGTAGGGATTTTATGAACTGACGTTGGACCAGGCAAAGGAAAATCTATGCAAATCGCTTAATTGTTTTTTGTCTTTTTTTTAACCCAGCCCTAAACAACACTAATCTGACTGTCCCTTGTAATGTTATCTTATTTGAAGTGTTTTATCGATGACTCCTGGTCTTTTTATCAGAGAGAAAGAATGAATAAGACCCGCTGTTGTGTGAATTCAGCGTGTCACAGATACACATAGGCATCATAGTTTCAGCAGCTAACGTTCGCTTTTGGAGGGTCAAAGTCATCAAAAGGATCAAAAAATAATTTGTCTCTTGTCTCTTTCAGTTTTTCTGTAGTTGCATCCTTATGTTTTTCACAAATACAAACTGCTAAACATATAAGCCATTTTTTTCATCCAATCAAGGCAGCATCACAGTAGACAGAATGCTTCAAAGTGACTGCATCACCACCACCACCCCCAACCTTCCTTGACATCCCCCTGCCTCACCTCCCAGCCTCCCCACCCTGTCCCTGCCTGTCTCCCACCCACCTACTTTTACCCAGACACCCCTCACTCCCACCCTCCGCCTCCCCAGCAGCACTTGGGAGGCTATTTTTTGCCACACTTCACTAAATAAGGCCGTGGAGCACGGCTACGAGGGCGGGCTGGCGGAGGGGTGCACGTCTCCGGTTCTTACCTTGGTATAAAAACCCTGGGACAGAGGGGGTTTCCTCTGATCGTGCTCATAACCTCTCGCTCGCTCCCCCTCTTGCTTTCATCTATTTTTGACACTTTGTTGAAAAAAAAAAAAAAAACACAAACACTGCCTGTGAGCGGTATCATTTGACCTTTTATCCCAGCAATTTTTTTCTTTCGTTCTTTTTTTTTTTTTTGGAGGAATTGTTTTCAACGACCACTGGACGTCATATTGGGGAAGTGACTGAGTGGAATATGGGGGGCAAAAGGACGAGGAAGTAAGAATGCTACCCATTCTTCTGAACCTGTCTTTCCTTTTTCTTTTTTTGCTTTTTCTCCACCTTTTATCCATCCACACTTTGCACCTCCCTTCTTTCCCTCTGGCCATGCTTTATCCTTTCTTTCCTTTCATTCCTCATACGTGTCATCTTCTCAGCTAACATCCTTTTTTTTCTTTATCTCTGTCTTTGAATCTCTGATTTTTTTCTCTTCCTCCCATTCCTTGTCTGATTTTATTCTTTTATCCACATTTTTTTCCTGCTTTCTTCACCCACTGTCTCTCTTTACTCACTCTTTCACTCTCTCAACCCCTCCCTCCCTCTTTCCGATTTGTCCTTCAGCTCTGTCAGCACTCACTATCTCGCTCCATCTCCTTCTCTGGCAGTCTGATCAGCTGTCTTCCTTCTAACTTTACATGGCCTGCTGTGGTGTGGTTGCGGAGGGACGGGCAGCTGCCGGCTGACGCATTTCACTGCCCAGTCATCACTTCAAATCGAATCCTCTTACACAAACCTCTCTGCTTTTCTTTTTTTTTTTTTTTTATTGGCCACTATTTTTTGCTCTTTCCTACCTGCACGAGGTCCTGTGTGATTTTTTTTTCCCTCTCTTGGTCCGCCTGTTTTTCCCCTCCTCCTTTTTTCACCCCCCATCCTGCAAGAGAGAGAGGCGAGGCAGGTCCCGTGACCCTCTTCTTTTCTCTCCTCTCCCCTCTTTTCACTCCTCCTCCTCTTCTCCTCCTCTCCTCTCCGCAACCTTAAACTCTCCATCGCTGATTCAGCTCCCAGGGAGGAGAGACTCCGCCTGCAGCCACCGCTTCACTCCGCATGGGCCAGCATCCCGCTCTGGATCACCTTTACTACGGTAGGTGTCTGTGCGTGTGTAGATATTTGTAGAAGGTCTGGTTCTACTGAGTGTGCTTACTCACTGCATAGATTTGTGAATGTGTGTGTCAGTGTGCTTTGTCCTGGCCACCTTCACACACACACACACACACACGCACACACACTACAGCTGCTCTCTTGAAAAAACAGACAGATTGTGTGCGTTAGGGAGCTGGAAAGAGTCTCTTTATTTATTCATCACTCCACTCCTTGTTAAACTTGTTGTAGCAGAGCTTGTGATCGCCAAAGAAGCGTCTCCACACACTCACAGGGGGTTAAAAGGTCAGAGGTTGTCTCTGAGCTGTTACACTCACTGTTAGCTCAGCTGGATTGATATACAGTGGAAGAAGCTTACATCAACTCTGCAACTCTGTGAACCTACATGATTAAATAAAGGTTAGATCTGACATGTGTATTTACACAGTGCTTGGGTGCAAGTTAGATCTGCACGCAATACCTTCAAAGTATCGACTGAAATAACCCGGTGCCAAGTAGTACCGAAACTTCTTCAGCTAAACGATACCTGCATTCAATCATTTTGGTACCCAGATCTAGAAACAATGATTATTTATATGGTTTCACCTCAAGCATTCTTTATAAAGAAGTGAAGTACTGTATTGGTATTGGTATGGTACTGGTATTGGTACTGGCATCATAATCTTTTAAAGAGTATCCAGCTCTACTGTAAATGCAGTAAGTTGTTACAAGAAAGTAATGAACTTAGGTTGTTGCCATTTTTTATGTGCAGGCGAAATTTTAGGGCTGCAATGATTGGTCGATTAATCGATTAGCTGTCAACTATTTAATTGATCGCAATCTGTTGTGATGATCGGTTAATTGTTTTAAGTCACTTTTTAGGGAAACAAATGTGCTAATTTTCAAATACCATAATATTTTCTGTCTTTTCTGACAGTAAACCGAATATCTTTGGGTTTCCCTACTAAATTTATTTGAATTTATCAATGTATGAGCCAGTTTCACAGCAGTTTGTGAAAGTGTCACAAAATGTCACATATAGATTTCTGTACATGGGCACGAATTGTCCATAGTTTTTGTGTCAGTCAACATGATTTTCAAAATGTTGGTCCCTAAACAACCCTGAAGACCTTTTTTTTGAAAGTGCAAAGTTACATATTTATTCACGCTGTCTTGATGGGGGAACAAGAGCAACACTGGATAATAAACTCATTTACAAGTAAGTCTGAGTTTTATTTTAAAAAAGGGAAAAATTTGCATCCACGCAGACAAATAAAATAGCTTATGTTAAATTTTGTGACTATTTCCCAAAATGCAGTTAGACTGTGTTGCAATGTATGAACATATACGTGACACGTGTAGTCGTCATTGACATAAACATCCATATTATTCTTTCAAAATCCAGCTGAAACATCTTTGCTGCTTCAGCACAACGGCATTATTTTTTCAGAAGCATTTTATATGTGTTATATATGTTATATGTAAGTGTTTTATATAAATATTCATTGCATTTGAGGCACGCAGGACGAAAACTGTAAAAAACCTTTCTGTATAGTGGCAGCAGAACATGGTGTAGAAGGTGTAGAGCTGCATGGTGTTGCAGTCCTGCTCCATGTACTATATTTGCCTGCAGGACAGGTGAGGTTTATCTGCAGGAGCACCACACGAGTATGTTCTAACGTGCCTCCGTGTTAAGCTCAGTGTCGGTGCGGCCGTCCCGCCGGGACCTCAGCTCTATCTATAGACAGGACACACACATGTGTCGTCCTCCTGAGAGAGCCAGAGAGAGGTTAAAGTAGAAGCGAGGTTCTAAAAGTGTCATGCATATGCTCCCATCCCTCTCTCTGTCTCAGGCTAGTTTTACCCAGTTAGCAGATACCAGGGAGATCAGCGGCGCTCAGCTGTCTGTCAAGCGTCCGGAGCCCTGACAGGCTTCACACTGAATTGCTGGAGGTGGCGAGGTGTCGGGTGTCCTGGCACGGCCCTATAGGAGATAGCCTGCATGGCTGGAGCGGTTATAGTAGACACGCAGCTGTTTGAAGGGAATCTATCTGTCTTTCTGTCTAGTAAGCGATCTCCCACTGGGTGTGAAAGTTGGCTTTATATGGTGTTCACTCTATACAGAAAGGAAGGAGGTCTATAAGAGGACTTATATTGTTATCTGCTTCCGACTGGTTTATTGGGATGAAAAATGCCTTTCCATACTGCACCCTATTGTAAGGATTACAGAAGTCATGCCAGATGTTGGCAAATTCCATCCGTTTCCTGCCAAGCTGTGTATCACAGTGCAGTGCGGGTGCATATTACACACCGCCCTTATCTTGCAATCTACAGCAGTTGGCTATTTCTCCCTGGAGAATTGTAATTCCTGCCAGGAATATTGGGACGGCGGTGGCGTGGAGGCCGGAGTGGATGGGCGGCTTAATTCTTCGTAATGTGTCTGTGTCTAGTGCTGGACCGGAGTGTGTCTGCGCGTCCGCGAGCGTGCGCGTGTGCAAAAACCGTCTCGTTTACCAGCCGTGGCCGGTGATTTACAAAACCTTCGTTCCATCGCTGGGAGAGAGAAGAAGGGGAGGAATGAGAGAGAGGAGAGGACGAGTGTGATTTATGGAAGAGACTTTTAGTTTAATTACTGGGCGGGCAGGACTGATGTGCACAGCCCCCATGGCACTGGTTACACAGTGGTAGGAACACACAAAGGGGCTGTTGGGGGGCTACAGAGGATGACATACTTGCAGAGGTTTTTGCAGATGCAGTTGATGCATTCAGGCAATTTGTGTGTTCAAAGCACAGGACAAGACACCAGAGTCAAATTATGTAGCATGGAAAAGCAATATACAGCACATGTGCAGTGGACTTAAGTGGATACGCACAAACACACGTACAAAGTACAAAATATCCATTTTCCACTTCCCTGTGGAGGCGCACTCATAGAACCCTGCACGTAAGAAAAGGAGAATAAACAGTTGTGGTGATATTGTTCTGATGCTGATTACAGTATCAGAAAATACCTCCAGTACTGCCTAAAATGATGAATCTGGTATCACAGAGCAGTGTCCTGTACACTAAGTTATTTAACCTGAGTCAGATTTATGTATAAAGGACGAGTATTCAGCTGTTTGAAAATTCTAATATATATATTTTTAGGGCCCCACTGAATTCTTGATTTTTGGGGCCAATGCCACCAATGACATTAGGGAGTAGAGCTGCAGTAATTAATCGATTATTACTCCACTATTAAATTAATTGTATTCAGTCATTTTTGTTTTATTAAAAACGTCCAAATTTTCTGATTGTGGCTTCACAAAAATGAATATTTTCTTGTTCTTTGGGTTGTGGACAAAAAAAAAGACATTTGAGGACATCATCTTGGTCTTTGGGAAACACTTTTTCACATTCATCACCATTTTATTGACCAAACAACTAATCAATTAATCAAGAAAACAGATTGATCAATTATGAAAATAGTTAGTTACAGCCCTATTGATCCATCAAGTGTGGTTGTCAAACACTTAATTGTCCAAAATGACATCAGGTCACTCAAATATTAAGCTTTCACTGATATTTTTAATAGCTGACTAAAAAAATAATAATGGAAATAATATTTACCTTGAATGAAAAATATTTCATATTTACATAAAATGCTGCCGATAAACAAAAAATTAAAAACAATCAGCACTATGTTCATTTTGGCACATATTCACTGATGATATAGACCAGTATAACTGTGATGGGCCAATATCGGACCGATATTGTCACATGTATTGATGATCGCTGATCGTTGTATTTGTCTGCCTCTAATATTATTTTCTAAACACACTGGTTTTGGATATTGCACTTGGCCATACTGCGATTTCAATAATATTGCGCTTAATTGTGCAGCCCTAATTGGATTGGTAATTGGTATTAGAGCTTTGGACTGTATTATTATTATTATTATTATTATTATTATTATTATTATTATTAGGGGGCCAAGCCCGCGGGGCCTGGGGACCGCGAATGCAAGGCATACGCGGTTCCCAGGACCAGCGGTGCTGGGAACCCTATTGTTTTTGTTCTGATTTTTATTATTATTATTTTCTTCCTCTATTTTTATTCTTCTCCCGATAAAACTCATGCTGCAGGCTAAACCGTGCAAGGTAGGGCGGTGCAATTTGGCGGGCTGGCCCACACCCCCGCACGTACCTCAGACGCAAGAAACTGCACACGTCCGCCTACAGGGGGCGCTATAACCAACGACAACGCGTTTTGGCCTATAACTCCCAGACCGTATGTCGCACATTCAAAAACCTTATATCCACAGATTCCTTGAATGGAGCTGAGTCACTTTGTAATTGGCCACGCCCACTTCCGCCTAAATAATTTTTTCGCAAAATCGCGAAAACTGGAAAACCTGCTTTTTTGAACTCCTCCTAGGGATTTTGTCCGATCTGCACGAAAATTGGCCCGTACACTTTTCTGGTCGTCATGAGCTTAAGTTATCAAAAGATTTTTTTTGGGTTGAAAATTCCGCGAATTATTAACAAACAAATTTCCGTAGCTAGCCATAAAAATGGAAAATGTTGCATATCTCGGTCAAAGTAAATGCTATCGACACCAAATCAGAGATGCTTGGTTGGCATGAGACTGGGAGCGTATGAGCTGAATTTGGCGAATGTTGGCACCTAGGGGGCGCTAGAGATGTGGGAAGTTTATATCTCTAGAACGGCTGCACCGATTTCTACGAAATTTGGTCCGTACGAAGGAGGCCCAGTCCTGAGGCCATATATTCAAGGGGGTCATGACAGGTCAATGTGGGCGGGGCTTATTACAAGATTAACAAAAAAAATTAATTTCTGCCAAAGTATAATACTTAGGGCTTTGAAATTTTATGGGTACATGTAGAATAGGACTCAGATCCCGCCTACCGAAAATCGCGTTTGTGCTCCACTAGGGGGCGCTATAACGCATTTTTGCCTATAACTTTCACATTTTAAATGACACGTTGAAAAATCTCATATTGCCGTGTTCTTTGAATAGCGCTGGATTTTCTGACGTAGGCCACGCCCACTTTCGCCGAAAATTCCCGTCGCTAAGTCGCCACATGTCCGAAACCTACTTTTTCGAACTCCTCCTACAGTTTAAGCGCCATCTGCGCCAAACTTTGCACATACGATGTCTAGACGTGTCCGATCTAAAGTTATCAAAAGAATTGTTGCACGACAAAAAATGCGCTAATTATAACCGAACAATTTTTTGGGTAGCTTAAAAAACACATGTTGTGTCATATTTCGGTCAAACTACAGTCTTTTGACTTCAAACTTAAGACGCTCGTTCCAGAGGTCATCCACACGCTCTGTGCCAAATTTGGTGCGGATCGGCCATTAGGGGGCGCTACAAACCCAAAAAATCGAGTTTCCCAAAAGTTGCTCGGATTCCTACGAAATTCGCTGTGCATGATGTGGACTCCCTCCCGAGGCCAACCGCAAACTTACGTAATGATTGGTCAAAGTGGGCGGGATTTATTGCAACAAATCAAAATCGCCACGCATTCTGCCTTTGGCACTAACAGTGCACATCCACTACAGTGAATACTGCAGCTAAGCTTTGTCCTGTGTTTTGACAATTGCCCTGAACTGGAAGGCCGCAGCTCGGACGACGGCGCGCGTCCCCGCGATCGCCCCGAGCCCCGCGTCCCTCGGGGCCCGCGGCCGTGGGTTCCGTGGGCCGCGGGGAACGGCTCGCGCGGGGAGGCTTGGCCCCCGTTCATAACTGCTTGCAGTTCTAGTTATCATTATTATTAATTTATTAGTAATTTTTTTCTACGTTTTTCTCACTCATTTTGTTGTTGCCAATTCAACCCCCACCCCAATGTATTGTCCCTGTCACTGGCGACTCCTACTGTTTCGTACATAGAGGGAAGCTTGCTTAGAAAAATGTCGGACTGTAATGGGGTTTGAGCTGAAATATGCTAATGAGGGACGGGCTCGGGTCAGGTTTGGACATAATGTTGTCGGGCTTAGGCCTTTTCAATGATTAAAGTTCTAATTGGTATCAGCTGATACGCAAACTTCCGCATCGCGAAGGGAAAAAAAACGGTATCGGAACATGTCGAGGAGTATTGTGCTGTGTCAGCGGTCCAGCCTCAACATGCCGTTTCATGGAGATTTGATCAGCTGTAATTGTCAATCAAGGTTAAAGGTTGACAGCCAGAGACGAAAAAAAGACTTCCTGATACTGCAGCTTTCCAGAGCAGTGCATGCTGGGAGGCCTGCCCTTTCGTCTTGTTCTCAGTCCATCCTTGATATCATAACTGACCTCATATTAGCGCTATCAAATATTTGAAGGGGAAGACCAGTTGGAAAGCTGCGACACAGTAACAGCTGTTCACCCGTAATTCAAACACACACACACCATCCCAGTAACACTCCCATGCTTCCTCGTGCTCTCGCCGCAGGTTTCCTCGCCGCCTCTCTCAGAGCCTTCATTAGATGCCTGACGTTAGCAATGGTTCAATTCATTAAAAGCGCGACTCAGCCTTTGTGCATTTGCCTATAAATTGGTATTGATCTCTGGGAGGACAGGGAGAGGCGGAGGGGGGCGATAGAGGAGGGTGGGGAGGTCTTTGTCAGTGTGTGTGTATTTCGAGGGTTGGGGGGGGGGGGTCAGGGGACTGAGGCTAATGGGAGGGGGCAGGGGGTCTCAGGTGAATGGGGTTCACTCAAGCAACAAGGGCAATTGAAGACACACATATAAACACACACACACACTGACACACATTCACAGATTGACAGTAGGTCACACACACACACACACACACACACACACATATTGACATTCCTTTAGTCTGCTCTGGCTGCTCCCCCCTCCCCAAACCTGTCCACGTGCCGCGCCGCACACGCCACTCAAGCTCATCATCACCGCCGTGCGCTCAGCGTGGGACTGTAACGCTACTGTAGTTTGACTGAGAGGGGTGAGAGAGTGTGTGTGTGTGTGAGGAGGAGAGAAAGAGAGAGAGGGAGACAATGAGAGCACATGGTATATAGAGGGGAGTGGGCAGCGGAGGGGAGACTGCAGCCTATACAGTACAATGTATAGGACAGGGTGTGTGTGAGATGAATGGCACAGGGAGGGGAAAAAAAGAGGGATAGCTCTGAGCAGCGCAGGAGCGGTGGGACAAGCGGCGGCGGACTAAAAGTTTTCAGTGAGAGGAAGAGGAGAGATTAAGGAGAGGGAGAGAGAGGATCAGAGTGAGGACGTTAGAGAGAGAGAGAAGTGTGTGTGGCTGAACACAGGGAGAGAGAGAGAGAGAGAGAGCGACTGCAGAGGCAGCACCTGGGACACACACTGAGAGAGGAGAAGAGAAGAGAGAGCCAAGCACTTCTTCTTCTTCTTCTTCTTCTTTTGCCGGTCCTGCTTTTCTTCTTCCTCTCTCTCGCTTTTATTGCTCCTCTCTCTTTGGTGCATCGGCCCAGCTGAGGCAGGGGGAGGAGGAGGAGGAGGAGGAGGAGGAGGAGGGAGGAAGAGGAGGATGGAGGGAGGGAGGGAGGGTTCTATCCAACATCTGCCTGTAGGTAAGTGCAACATCTCCCTCATTTCCCCTCCCCACCTCACCCCCCTTTTCACTCCACCGCTGCAGCTGAACCTCTAAGCGTGACACTCAAGGTGAATCGCGTGCCGTGTGTGAATGTGTGTGTGTGTGCGTGTGTGTGTGTGTGAATCATAATGTACAGTATGTCAAAGCAGAGCAGACACATGGTCGCCAGATATTGTAGTTGTGTTGTAGTGTTGAGGTGTTCTAAGTGTGTTCTTTCAGGGGAAAAAAGGAAAATTTTAATAGAAATCGTGAGAAATGTGACTTTTAAAAGTAGAGTTTTTCTTGGTGACAGTAGGGGTAAGGTAGGGAGGGGTTTTTTAGATGAAACAAGGTTTAAATTACTGTAATCTTGTGTCATTCTGTGCATTTAAAAACACACTTTTAAATGTTTTGTTTGAGGATTGCGTAGTCATTTTTAAAGTGGTTAGAAAAGTTGTTTAAGCGTGTATTTATATGAACTGTGCGCTTACCTGTATGTAATGTCCAGAGGGACCCTGGAGCGGCGCCGTGGCGGATCACGGGAGGGTGGGTTATGTGCGTTCAGTGGATCCTGATTCAACATTTTTTCCTCCCCGTTGAGTGGGCGATTGGCGGGGGGTGGGGAAGGAAGGAAGGAGGAGGTGATGGAGCAGGGATGGAGGGCGGGGGGATGGGGTGGAGGGCCTGATGCGCCACCAAGGACAGTGGCCTGCTTGGGGGACATACTTCTTTATATGCCCATATGAACAAGAGCAACTATGGAATGTAAAGAAGTATGTATCCCAGGTTGGGAAAAATTTCATCAAACATTTAAACGCAAACTCTGCATCCACAAACTGAATCTACTGCACGGAAACGCGGAAAGCGGAAAGGAGATGTTCTGTGCTTTATTTCCACACAATAGTCCCAGCTGTTCTATATGCACGGCTCATGTACGTGTGCAGGGTGTGTGTGCGTACTTTTCCAGCCCTGATGTGGCCCAGTTGAGTCCAGTCAGCTCGGTGCTGCAGAGAGATGCATACAGTTGAAAACTGTAGATGCAGCTGCAACTCAAGTCAGCAGTTTCCGCCTGCCCGCAATAGATTTTCGGATCGCTCTTTCACTCTGTTCTTTGGGGTTTATTTGCAGAAAGGAAGATGTGATTCCTCAAGAGAACCTTCTGCTTTCTTTGGAAAACTCCTCTTCTGTCATTTTTGTATTGCATAGTGTGAATTTGCTAAATGCTTTAGAAAATACACACACACGCACACACCACAGACAGACAGCAGTTTCCAGTAAATGGTGCAGTGATTAAATGCTTGCTAATGGATAGCATGGTCCGAGAGGATGGTCAGAAAGAGGAAGAGGCAGAGACTGTCTGCAGGACTCTCCAACAGATTACCAGGATCAGACGCCGGTGTGCAGTCACACTGTCTGCATCTGGGCTCTACTTGTTGGCCTGGTTATGAACACTTCATATTTAATGTTGCAGTTTTGATCATCGCAGTATTTTGTGGTTGAATGTGAAGTCAGTTTTCACTCAGGCTGGGATCTCTTTGGGGATGGCTCGATACCATTTTTTCAGAGTTGAGTATCTGATAGCGTCTTTTTCCCTCTCTTAACCAACTAAGCTGTTAATAATACATTTGTAGCGAGGCACTTTGCTTAACCTTGCCATCCAGGGCTCAAACTGTGAAAGGAAGAAAAAAGGAAGAATTACACAGCCCTGAGCGTGACTCACTTACTCAATTCTGCTGCTTCTATTTATATAAACTTTTTCATACACAGAACTTCAATCAGAATTTTTGATTGGTCAGCATCATTCAAAGATTCAAAATTAAAATAAGTTCTGTGCTACCTGTGTAAGCATTTACGTGAAACTATATTGTTTTTTTTATTCCAAAATCTGAGCCAGTGACTTTTGCCAGTGTCAGTGATGCAGATACAATACACCTCACTCAACTTTGTCACACCTAGGATTGGGTACCATTCACATTTGAACCGATATGCTACTGATACCAGAACTGAACAGTACTTTTTTTCAGTACTTTACTGTCTATGTAATAACAAAACTGTAACTGTTCTAAAAACAAGTCCAAAGTTCTCAATTTCAATATTGTTAATTATTTTAAACATTTTCATACTGTAACATTTTACACACAACATCTCTCTTCCCTCTCAAATCTGACAATTAATCTATCGATTATAATCTAAATGAACCAATTAGTTGTTTGGTCAGAAAATGGTGAAAAATGTCAGTGAGCGTTTCCCAGAGCTCTGTTTACCGTCATAAAGGTGCAAAGAAAACAGAAAATATTCACATGGTTGAAGCTGGATTCACAAAATTTGTTCAAACCAATTAATCCATTATCAAAACAATTAGCCATCAGTTTAAGTATTGATTCATAATTGGTTAACTGATTAATCATTGCAGTTCTAGACACTGTGGGTTATATCTGCTGCAGCAGTGGGCCAATTACGTCATATTAAATCGAAGGATGCTTGCGCCTGTGAGCAAAACTATACAAATTTTTTCATTTTTTGTTTGTTCCACAGAACCATCTGGGAGGTTGTCCTTAGACACAGTTAGGAAAAGGGCGGGCACTTCTTAAAAAACTTTAACCCATCAGACAAAACTCTTGCCAAAGCCGGTCAGGCAGAAGACTGAAAACATATTTTCCATTGATAAAAGCCTTCAGCGTCGTTCTTTGCTTTTCTTTCAATATAGAAATGCTTCTCAGGTCTGATATAACTGATGCGATCTTGGTTTTTATGCTAACCTCTTCAGCAGCCGCCATTGTTTGTCCAAGACAAGTCGCTTCCATGCATGTAGTCCCTCCTAGGAAGCTGATTGGCTGCACCAATTTTGGTGTGGACACAATCAGATAACTTGAAGCCTGGTAAGAAGGATTCTTGTGTGATCCCTTGAATCCAGCTGCCTCACAAACAGATCAAAAAAAGGTGTCTTTAGACAGGAGAGGTTACGATACATGTTACTGTGTTATTTTGGTCGAGTACCCAGCCCTAATTTTCACCCATCATTAATTCTTGCTTTGTGTGTCCTTTCACAATACCTGAAACCTCAGGAGCAGCGTCTATCTGACGGGGGGAAACTTTATGTCTTGTGGCATTTACTAGATAGCTCCGAGAGGCAAAAGTGACAGGAAAAATGGGAAGCAGGAATGAGAAAATGACTTATGACGACGGTTTTGAGTCAAACCCACAGTGTCAGGATACATGATATCTGTCTCAGCCCGCTGAGCCAGCAGAACACATCGGTGCCACTTTTTTTTAATCACTCGTGTACGTGATCATTCTTTATCTCTGATTAAGTATATAAGGGATGTATACTGTGTGTGTGTGTGTGTGCTGGAGCAGTGACAAATCCGGGTGCGGTTTGGGAGCAGGTACAGCCATCGTGTCAGGTTTTAGTGTATGTATTTTGGCCTACTTTGTATATAAATACTGTATGTGACCTAGTTAGGGTTTACCTGTCCCTGTTTAGGTGTTATTTGGGCCAGTTTCAGTGCAGTAATTTGGCCCTGATCAGGTGCACACCCCGGGGCACCGTGCCTGTGTGGGAGCTGCTGGCCTGACAGGGATCTGCAGTTGGATTACACCTCCTGCCAATCTTATTTTACAAGGGAAAAAAATGTTAACAAGGGATCATAAAGGAGAAAAAGCGCTTTGTGCCAAGAAGAATTGTTGAACGTTACAATACACACAGCTGAAGCGTGTTTCAGTGCTAATTAACCATCAATACAAGAGACAGTTCTAATCTTAGCCGCAGATGAAGAGGCCATTGAGATAAACTGGGTCCAAAAATGCACATTTCAGCTGGGAACATGTTCATAAAGCCCCCCCCCTCCAAACATGAGATGTGTTTGTGAGTGCAAGCATGTGTGGCGGTGTGTGTGTTTTTGGGTTGGAGGGATTTATTGCAGTGATTTTTAAGAACCAGAGGGAAAGGTCGTCGTACTGTGGGAGAATTCAAAGATAGAAGGGCACAGTGCTGAGGGTGAGAGAGAGCACGGGGGGTGTGGGGGGGTGACAAAAGGGAAACGAGAGAGCGCCGTGGACTGAAGTGGGATCGGAGCGGAGGGAGTTGTGGCGTGTGAGCGTGCGAGATGAGGCGAGGCGAAAGAGGCAGGGAGAGAGAGAGAGAGAGAGAGAGAGGGAAGCTGGATTGATGATGGTGTTCAGGGCTGGTGTGTGTGTGTGTGTGTGTGTGTTGGGGGTGCGAGGGGGCTGGGCGGGTATTGTTCTGTCACTTTGCCTGTGTCAGCAGGTGGAAGCTCTCATCAGGACATTAAATATGCAACAATGCTGACTGCGGCACCGTGCTGAGACAGCCAAAGCCGGACGACTGGGGGGCCCCACTAAAAGTAAACCGGCGGCACCGCTTTGCCTCGCGCCGCTCTAGACAGCCATCCATCCACGCACACGCACACACACACACATCCTGAGACCTCAGGCTTCTTCTTCCCAGGTCTGCCCTGACCCTCTCCCTGGCCGCTCTCCTCGGCTGGCTGGGTGGGTGGCCGGCTGGTAAAGCTGGCCGACCGACTGGCTGGTTGACTGGTTCCCCCATCTGGGAGTCCACACAAGGGCAAAGGCAAAGCTAGTAATCCACAGGCCCAGTGAGGGATTAGTGGTAGTTACATACAGATCAGTCATGTGGAACATTGACTGTAACGACCGAAAAAATCTGCCTGTGTGAATGTGGAATTTAATGCAAAATCTACAGTACAGCTGACTGTATCCATGTGTCGATGATTGACCACTGTCAGCTAAAAATGCCTGATTTGCATCTTTCTAAAAAATCTGTGATGCATGTTGCAATGTTTTTAGGCATTTTTTGCAATGAAATTGTGGGGAAAAAAGTTTTTGTTTGGTGTAATTCATTAAAAATCAAAGGCATCTTGTTCCTGTGAGGATAAAACTATACTCTGTAAATCTTACTAAAAAAGGCAAACAAAATATGCTTTATTTCTAAATGAAGTGCACCTGTGGGAGTTCGACATTTTTGGATCAAAATTATAAAATATAAAAATGCACAAAGCATTGATAAATGTCAATAACAATTAAATTAAAAATAATTAAAAAATACAATTAAAAAAAATAAATAATAAAACACTGACTGGGTTTATTGAGATGTACATGTGTGACATTTGTGTGAGACACTACTATGATTGGTGGAACTTGCAGGAAGCAACAAAGATTGGTCAAATTTGTGGAAAAGTCAGACAAAGTTGTGAGGTCATGCAGAATTCACAGGGATTGGTTTAATTTGCATTAAATGTTGCAACATCGCAAATCTCCTGGTGGCTCTGATGAAGCACAATAGTCCATCAAGCTCACTGAGTTTGTGAATTATTTTAGATTTGCTGCTCCAAACATCAGGGGCCAGTTGCATAAAACTCTTCAGCTTCATGACTGAAAATATGCACATCAAATGTATAAAACGAATGCTTCTGTTCTGTAACTACAACATGGTGGAACTGGGCTCATGTGCCAGTTAGGTCACATTCAGATTGATTTGATCCCTGCTTGGAAAAAAAACAGGCCCCTCATTCATTTAAATGGAGCTGCTCTGTTGACTCAGGGACACCAGTAAAAGAACATGGGGTCATCCAGCAATAAATGTGACTTACATAAGGGGGCGTCATACTTGCCAACCTTGAGACCACAAAAGTGAATTTGCGTAGGTTTTAAGACAGAAACACTTTACATCTTTCGCAGGTCTGGGGTTCTCTCCTAGACACGACCTGGCATGGATATATTGAGGACTACTGGATGCGGCCATACAATGGGTGCAAGCAGCTCTGTCCATGTCATGAAAAAACATTTGGTGTGAACAGCAGGTTATAGGGCTTACACAGGCTGTACAGTGTCAGAAATTTGTCATAAATGGGATGAAATGCGGAAGAATTGCGATCCCAGGAGGAAACCTGGAAAGGGCAATGAAAACAGGGAGGTTTTTTATCTTGCAAGGGGTCCTCGGTTGAGGAAAAATTAATAAACTCTGACTCAGCCAACACAAACACAGCATCCTGCACTGTTTTAATGCTAGTGCTGAAACCCCAGTTAGCCATAGATGGATGTGGACACACCCTTAATCCTGTGTTTGCATATCAATACCAGTGCCTGCTCCAGAACTCATTACACCTGTAAATGAAAAGAACGGCAGAGGAGAGGAAGATCTGCTGTGTTTTTTATAGTGTGTGCATGGTTTTGGTGTAGACTGTGTATAAGGAACAACTTCTAGAGGTTTGAAATAAATTGAAGAAGTTGGTAGCAGTGGATTAAATGGCTGAACAGACAAAATGAAGAGCATCTGAGACAAAAATTGAATTTGCAGACCACGTTTGCACATTTCAGGGTAGAAACATGACAGTGGTGATGGCTTAGTGTCACAGATGGACAAATTTAAGTCAGAACAAGAAGGAATTTGATAAATATTCTATTAGTATGTGTTCAATTTAAAGTCTTTAAATACTGCATTATTTTATGGAAGTACAAATAGAAGAAATGCAGTGTTGGCAGATAAATCAGTCCCTCCAGGATTTTGCAGGCTGTTTTTGAGATTGTTGCAGCCTAAACTGCCTGATGTCACAGCAACTGTTCTAAAAATAATGCAATGCATCTATTACAAAAACAAACAAAATGTGCTTTATTTGTAGGTGAAAAAGGTACAAAGAAGCAACGTTTCTTGCTCAAACTTGAGCTCAGACTCAAAGCAGCACAAAATTACAAAATAAAAGTGCAGAGCATTGAGAAATATGATACCATTCACAGATGCTGTGTTTTTTTTCAGTATATGTGATAAAATAAAAAAATATGTTTAAAGAAACTGAATAATAAAACTGAATTGGTTCATTGAGATGTATGATGACTGTGTGGGGGACTGCTATGATTGGTGGAGTTTGTGGGAAGCAACGATGATTGGTCAGATTTGCAGAGAAGTTGCAGGGGTTGGACAAAATTGCAAAGTCACGCAGAATTCATGAAGACTGGTTGAATTTGTGTGTTGCCATTGCATCTTCCTGGAGAGGGAGATAAACTGAGCTGTAATGATGAGTTTCTGAGGCCTCATGCTCGTGCCCCAGTGGAAGACCTGCAGCTTCTGGACTTCTGTTTCTCTCTGATTTGTTTGTGTGTGCATATTAAACATAAAATCATGGCTGGTTAGCATGTATCCACGCGCTGGTCGAGGGAAGCGAGAGCAGGTGTGTGCCGGATGAGACTGTAAAGTCAGGAGTTTTATATTAAGTGTCAGACTTTATTGCTGGCATTTTTTTTCTCTTTTAATCATGTTTATAGTAAGTGTGCATCGGCAGCAATCCGCAGAATATAATAGGGCTAAAGAGTAATGGAAGTTGAAACAGATGCAGTGGAGTGGTAATGTATGTGTCGTCTCGCCCTGATACAAGGACACAGACGCAGCCTATTATATCCCCTTCTGTGTTTATGTCTCCAAAGTGAATCTCTGGAGGAATGTACATCTGAACCCCCCAAAGTCATTCCTCAAACAATGGGTGCACACATAAAATACACACACAGATACCGTCACATGGACTGTAATGTAAATGAAATGTGTATATGGACACACAGCCGCTCTGCTATACGTATATGTACTTTCACCAGCAGCAATCCAGCCGCAGTATTGATTTATCTGACTGTTTATGTGCTGTTTTCTAATATGTACACATTACATGGATATAATGCATCTGTACTGAGAGCAGCGGCTCACTGATTTGTTTCTCAGGCTTTTATTTGTAGTATCAGCAGTGTGCTAAAGCCAAGGTAAATGTGTGATTTTACAGTTTACACTAGCAGACTGCTCATACACTCAGTCATTACACAAGTGGTATAAAATGTACCCAGCTTATTAGAGATGGAACACGCGCCGGACAGTGGAGATGTCACAAATTACTGTCAAGAAAAAGAAAAAAAGACAGATGACAACAGATGAAACAAAAAAGATAAGGCCCTGATAATAAATGACTTCAGAAACATAATGAATTGCTCATAATTATGAGCCTTAAAAGTCAATTAGTTAATTGGCCCGGTGTTTTAATGTGAGAATGATCGAATCGATTAAGACAACACACGGTATAATCAGAAACCAAATTACAATTTATCATTTAGCAATTGAGTAATACATTCTGTGTGAGCGGGTCAGAGCCGAGGAGCTTCAACCTGCCCTAAACACACACACACACACACACATATACACACATATATAGATACACACACACACGCAGCGTGCCTCCAAAAAGCCGATCAGTCCCTAGACCGGGACAGGGATCAATGTTGAGGTAATTTGTTTCGATCAATTAAACAGACATCTGCTTGAATTAGACTCCAATAGACTGCGAAAGGCCCAGCCTCATCCCATCCACCCGTGTGTGTCTGTGTGTGCGTGCATGTGTGTCCTCTGCATGGACGCGAAAAGTGAGCACACACCACAGACACAAGCAAACAGATGTGGCAAAGGTCCACACTTTCTTAACTCAAGAAGTACAGATACTTGTGTAAAAGTAGAAGTACTGATTCAACATCTTTACTGCAGTAAAAAGTAAAAAGTACAGGCTCTGAAATGTACTCAGGGTATAAAAGTAAAGAGTCGTCCTCTGAAGGACATTTCTACTGACTCTTCCTGTACAAAGCTAACTGAACCTCAGCTTTTCTCCACGATCGAGTTTCCTTCTCTGTTTCAACTTGTTAGGTCATTTTTGTCTTGTCTCTTTTGTATCTCATTATGTTTTTGCCTTGTTACAGCTTTCCCATAGTTTTTGTCTTGTTAGGTCTTTTATGTCTGGTTAAGTCTCTTTTGTCTTGTTATGTCTAGCTATGTCTTTTTGGTGTCATTATGTCTTCTATCTCATTTTTATCTTGTTGGGTCTTTTATGGCATTTTCGTCCTATGACTTTTATGTAGTTTATATCTTGTTAGGTCATGTTTTTTTATTTTTGTCATTTACACTGTTTTTTGTTTTTTGTTTTTTTTTGTTTTGTTTTACAGTGTTCTGTCTCATGGCTTTTATATAGTGTATGTCTTGTTGGGTCTTTTTCGGCATTTTTGTTTCACGGCTTTTATGTAGTTTATATCTTGTTCAATTTTTTTACGGTATTTTCATCTCATGGTTTTTATGTCGTTTACACCTTGTTGGGTCTTGTATGGCATTTTTGTCTTGTTATGCCTGTCGGCATGATATACACTGATGGATACATCAAGGAAATGTCTTTGTCTATGTGTTACTGTTCAACCCATTTAAAATAAAATCAGTCTTGATGTTGGAAGGCGGCACACAGTAATGCAAATAAAAATAGTCTTGCATGCATTCAACTAAAGTAATGAGCCTGTTTAGAAAATGTAAAGAGTAGTACAGATATTTGGGTTAAAATGTAGCAAGTAAAAGTAAAAAGCTGTAAATACTTAAGTACAAACACCTGAAAACTCTGCTTGAGTACAATAAAAAAATTTTTGTTTCTTCCCACCTCTGCAAACGATGGCTAAAAGGTGAAGAATCAAACATTCCTGTGGAGCATAATTGATTCTAACAGCTGTGGGACAGCAGCTGGATTTGTAAATTATTTCATAACTTTGCAGTTTATTTCCTTGTTTCCTCCTATTATACTCCCTGCCAAACATGTTCAGCTCCAAAGATGCAATGCAGGGAAGAAAAGGCAAAATTTCACATCTGGAAGGAGCGGTGCCACGGGCAACTTCAGCGCCTGTTTATTGTTTATGGTACAGTACAGGAGAAAAAAAGAAGTAAAAGACAGCTGTATTAGCCCGAGTATAATTTAATGGCTCCCACTAGTGTTCTCTGTACATCAAGTGATGTTGCTGACACCAGAGCCTGTCCATTACTGTACGATATGAAGAGAGAGGGTCTGCTCCCTTCAAATGAACACGCAGGATAATTGTTATGCAGTGAAGCTGTGAAGCAGAGGGAAGTAATTAAAGGAACAAGGGCACTGTGGTGGTGGTGGGCCGCATCCCCCTCCTCTACGTCCCCACCGCTACTGTTTCCCCCTGCTCGCTGGAGATTACACACACACACACACACTTTCTCATGCAGGTTCCCCTTACACTGACACCCTCATAATTACTGCCAGGGTTTACAGTCATCCTAATATTCTAATTACACTCTGTCTGTGTTTATAAGGTCATAACATTTACAATTTTACGACACAGTAATTGTCAGTTGACCAAAAAATGAGAAAAAGGCATTTCCCGCCCTAATTGTTTCTTCTGATGACAACACATGTTGGACAGTAGCACCAGCCACCCCAGAATCAGCACTTTTTAATTTGTTTCAAATACATTTGGGTTAGAGAACACACAGTATCTGTGCCTGTGCCTTTCATAACGCCAAGAGCACATGCATCCATCTCCTGCTGTATTTCAAAAATATATTGCCTCGAGAGGCATGTCAGGGAAATATAAAGTGGAGTTTCAGTGATATATCTCATAAGGTATAACTGGGAATATAATGCATTCCCGGGCACATTGTTATTCCCATTACTGGTTATGAGAATAGTGAATGAAGACTGAGAGAGAAAGTGGTTTTCATGTGCTGTAGGTTCATTTTTGGGAATAGTGTCACGAAGCAGTATAGGAGATGCTGCCAATGAAAACATTTGGTCTCAAATGTTGAGTATTTCTATATGAAATCATATATTCAATCATATATTCATTCAACAACAAATTCAAGTTCAGAAAAAACAGTTTCACCATCAAAAACGTGGCTAATCTGCTTCATCATGACTGTGGTTGTGAATTGATTTGATTGAAAACATTCTGATTGGTGCTCAGAAATAAATGACACATTTTTCCAACAGAGGCCAGCACACTTTAAACCAGCAAGAAGAGCACAGAAAACAATTTAAGAGTGAATTCAATTTTCTTCATAGTGCCACATCACAAGAGAAGTTATCTGAGAACACTTCTCAAAGAGCAGGTCTAGGCTGTATACTTTATTAAATTATTTACAGAGACCCAACAGTTCCCACCGTGAGCAAGCACTGGCGGCAGTGGAGAGGAAAAGCTTCCTTTTAACAGGCAGAAACCACAAGAAGAACCGACCTCAGGCAGGCATCGTTCAGGAAAAAGATATTTATCAAATGTAAGATCAGCCCTAAATAACATGAATTCTATTGATCTGGCGTCTGAACATACAATAGATGCATTGCTTTTTAGCTACACTAGCAGCATGGCTCTAGCTGGGCTGTCGGTCGTTCTGTAGGTCCACTGTTTTGTCCTGGGCTAGGAGCTGACCCTGAGACAGCTGTCTTAGCCTGTACCTGTTAAACATCAGCCTGTTAGCGTTGTAGCATGATAATGATAATTGTTTTATCTCTAATTTCAAGAAGTTGGTTCATTTTTGGGAATTAGTCTCGTGAAGCAGGGCGTGACTCATAGAGAGAAATTAAAAACTTGTGCTGGATTTTAATGGTACTCTCTTTATATGTCATAATGACGCTATTCCAGCAGAGGGTTCAATATTAATTGTTTCTTTCAGTTGGTTGGGGAAGTGGGTAAAAAAATCTGCTTGCCCAAGACAATTTTTACTTGCCCCTTTACTTATTGTTTTATTGGAGGATATTAAATAAAAAATGAGTAAATCTGATTGTGATGTTCATAATATTGGGCTGCAGTGTCTAAAAATGTCAAAAAATTGTGAAAAAAAATCTGTTTTGTCAGTGTAAAAGACAAAGAAATCCAGCTTAACATGATAATAAATGAAAAGAAGAAAAACTCCATATTTGAGAGGCTGAAAACAAGCCTTTTTCTGCCATTTTGCATGAAAAAATATTTTAATAATTAATCCATAAATTCGGGCAAGTGAGTTGGCAAATTTACTTGCCCAACATAGCATTTTACTAGTCCCGTGCGAGCCTTATTGTTGAACTCTACAGCAGTTGGGAAACAACACAAGGGAGCTTTGCTTTTGTCTTGAGAGGCTGCAGCTTTTATTCACTGAACTGTACATTTACTGCCAGACTGACAACTTCATTGTTCACCTTATCCTCTGCTTAGCTGTCTCTATCTTGCTCAATTGCACATTCACTATGCTATACCCTTCTGACAGTTGTCTGGACTAAATCTACAAAAAAGAACAAGTAGAACTGAGCTGCGCTGTACCATGCAGTGGAAACATGGTTTATGTAATCCAAAATCAGGGTTAGGGTTGAGGTCATGCAGGGGAACATGTATTATTTGTGAAATATTTGTATATTTTGTGTGATTCCTTTGTGTATATGTATGAGCATCCAGGATGTACATTATGCATGTTGGTCTCCAGCAGAAGCAGCTCTCATGTGTGATTTCTGTGTACTTCCTTCATCGACCTGCCCATGCTAACATGTCTCCTGTCTGTGTGGGGCCTCATGCATCCATCTCCCTCCGGTCCAGCAGAGAAGGAGTGTAATTGGGAGCAGCGTGCAGGAGTGCAGAGTGTCAGGGAGTCAGCGCGCCGGCCCGCTGCAGCCGGCGATACGGGACGATAGAGGAGGAGGAGGAATGAATGGAGCGGCCAGCAAGGCAGTAAAAGCAGTGAGTCAGTTGTGGCCCGTCAGCCGGTAAAATGAGCCAGTCAGTCAGGGAGTTTGTCAGTCAAACGGCAGAGCATCAAGTCGGGCAGGGATGGGCTGTGATCACCCCTCCTCTCCTCCCTCCCCTCCTCTCACCCCTCCTGTAAGTGCACATATATATCTAAGAGGAGGAGAGTGCAGCGTCAGGACAAGGCTAGTTAGCATTCCTCTGTCATCACCCTCGCTGCTCAGAACTCCTGTTGGCGGAGAGGAAAACGGAGAGACGGATTTAGAGGTTGGAGTTAGAGGAGGTAAAGGACAGAAGGAAAGCATGGTGGCAGAAGGGCTACTCCAGAATGTGTTTGGAGGGGTGGTCGTGGCTAACAAGAAAGGCAAGAAACAAATGATCAATACACAAAGCAAAAAAGAAACAAAGAGAAAGAGAGAGGGATCGTAAAGAATTACGCAGAGAGAGAGGAAGTAAATCTCCCAAACCCATAAAGAGTTATGCATTGTGATCTGTTCCACCGATCGTTGTGTGCTTTGAGATAATTGCTTCCATTTTGTTGCACAGAGACTATTACAGTATATGATAGGCGGATTACCATCTGTAACAGTGGGCTTTACACAGCAGCAGTAGTGCTGTATCAGCAGCAGGGCCACTGTAGAAACTATAGGTTTAGTGAACAGCGTGAGCGGCTTGTGTATCGGCCTCGGGCTATTGTAGTAGTTATGGTCTCCTCTGGTAGAAGTGAAAACAGTCTTCCCTGTCGGATTCAGCGACATCAGCACATCACCTCGATGGGATCAGATTTCATTGTGTGGAGGTGTGAAAAGTAGCAGCAGTGTCACCAAGTCTTCAGAATCGGGTGGCGGGTCATTGTGAAGAGCCAGTGGTGGAAAGAGTACTGAAAAACTCAAGTACAAGTTCTATCACATCACTAAAGTATTACTAAATTACAGTTAAAAGCACAACGTATTAATCTCAAAAACTACTCTACTATTATGCTACTATTCGTTACTTTTTAATCATTGATATTTAATTTCATTATCAATGTTTCTCCAAATCTTCAGGCTAAATATCTCCAAACATGCCAAGTTGACCAAAACATGTTATTTACAGCATGTTTTCAGCCTGAATCTTTGCCATAGATCCTTAGCTGGGAGCCACGTTCAGGTGCAAGCAGTATGGAGGCAGTCTGTCTTTTTTTTTTCAAGTTGTTTTTTAAGTTTGAAAACTGGTCACCATTCACTTCCATTGTTTGGGAGAATCTGCAACACTGTATTCCTGTGAAACTTCGGCAGAGTTTTGTGGACTAGCAAAATAAACCTGACCCTCAATCTGCATGAGGGTGAGTAGATAATGACTGAATTTTAATTTTTGTGTGAACTATCCCTTTAATGGGGTCAACAGCTATACACACCCATCGCATACTGCTGCAAAACATGAGGCCAATATATTGCGCCTACCTTTTTCAATCCAGTGTGCTTCGATGTTTAGTTCCCTGTATTTTGTGTGTGTGTGTGTGTGTTATGTAAGAGTGCACTTTCTATATAATTCTTCTTTCTAGGTAATGACTGAATTGTGATTTTTTTTTTATTTGGGTGAGCCATCCTTTTAATTGCTCTGTGATGAGCTGGCACTTGTCCAGGGTGTACCGCGCCTCTCACCCAGTGTCAGCTGGGACAGGCTCCAGACCCCCGCGACCCATCAGGATAAGCGGTCATGGACAGTGGATGGATGCCTGGATCTCTTTAATTGAAACTGTTGAGAGCTCCATGTATGCAACATCTAAAAGGGCTTTTTGAGTTTGGAAAGATTTAGAATTGATGGTCATTTAGTTACAGAAACACTTTGACGTATCAGACCAGAGAATTTGTATTTGTTGCTGTTGGTAAAATGATGCTGACCAACTGGAGGTCACAAGTTGTTCTCTCCTGCACTGACTCCTCCTGTCACTGTGTACGGAGATGTATGCTGCTAGTAATACATCTTAAGATAAGGACTGTAATTCTGATTATAGTGGTAGTTTCCCTGCTGTGCAGGCATTTAAACCATCATTGGACTGAGATCAATGCACTGGTGCACCAAGCTGCAACCAACTCTGAAACCTAGAGGTTGGTGAAGTGTTTTATCCTTATCCTGTATATACAGAGACTGACTGAGAGAAACAGAACAGGAAGACAGAGATAACATGAAACATAGGCATAACATTTGTGGTAAGAAATGCCTTTAATTGCCTGCATTAAGCAGGAAGTTATGTGTCACATTATATAATACATTTCCATGTTGCATTATGGTCACGTGTGTGTTGGATCTGAGTTCCTTCCATGCATCTCCGGTGGTGAGTCTGTGGCCGGACACACAGCTGAGAGCTGAGAGCCGCTCTAAGCTTCACGAGGCCGGGTCAGAGCAGCGGCAGGCAGAGATGGAGAGATACAGAGAGAGAGGAAGAAAGAGAGAGACGCTCTTCTGCGGTTTGTTATGGGAACAATAAAGCTGCAGGGCAGCGGGGCATTCTGGACGGCCACAGAGTCCCTAAAGGAGGAGAGGAGGAGGAGAAAGGAAGAAAGAAAGAAATGAGTGTTCAAAAAATATACACTCAGTTTGAAAAGCTAAGCAAGGGAAAAAATATTCAGATTTATATTATTTAGTTTCATCTGTAACAATGCATCATGTTTTGTATTAAAAGTCTACTAACTTTTCGGCAAATGTGACCAATCATCATTGCTTCCTGTGAGTTCTACCAGTCATAGCACTTCCCTGCACAAACATCCTGCCGTTTCTGTCTCATTTATTTACTTTTTTAAAATTTATATCTATTTTTTTCATGAGCACTGATAAGAATATAAAATTAGTCAGTGTTATTGTCATTTATCCATGCACTGTAATATTTTATAATTTTATAATTTTCTACTTGCTGTTTTGACTGAGTTTGAGCTCTTTGTGGAATTCCCCCCAGGTGCAGTTTATCTGCAAAGAAAGCAGATTTTTGTAATTCTGAGCCTTTCTGGTGAGGTTACTTAGAGCGCTCAGAACAGAGTGTGGCTTTGTTCTCCCTGGAACAAGTTGTCTTTGATTTGAATTATCCCAACAAATACTTCCTTCCGCAATTTTCACTTCTTTCCGCAAATTCATTACAAAAAACCACTGCAACACGCATCGCATTTTTTTTTTTTTTTTGTTTAGAAAAACTGCCATGAAAACAAGCATTTTACGCTGCAACTATCTGCAGCAGAGTTGACAAAATGTTATGTTTTTTCATTTCACAGCATAGTCATAGTGAGCAGTTTCTGATAAAAAAAATAGAATTAGAGTGTTGTATCAATATTTTTTAAAGGTTTCTTTGGTAGGTCATGATTTGTCCCGGTTCTCAAGAAACAGGTGTTTAGCGTTTTCAGTGTCTCTAAAGTTTCGGGCCATAAAACTGAAACAAAGAGCTGAAAGGCAGTAAAAAGCTGAAGGGAAGTGCAGCGCTGGGTGATAATCCCTCTCTACTCAGTGTAAAGGTTTAACTTCATAACCATATTATTAATCTCTGACGAGCAGTTGATGAGAAAGTCAATAAAGAGTCAACACTCTAACTTTATGCTTCTTCTTCTCTACTGACAGTAAACTGCATTTTTCCTTTAAACCAAAGGCTTTGTTGACTCACTTTAATCACACTCACCCATTTCGACTTGTACATCTTTACACCAAGACGCTGATCTGCCACAGATTTTAATCTTGATGTCTCTAACTAGCTTGGGCCTCTTTCAGTCCCTTTTGTCCTGAGTTAAAACAGAGCAGTTGTAATGAAGCCTTTCACCCTCAGAAAGAGCGGGCGTCACAATAGGAAGCATGTCAGCTGTGGCTATCTTTACGCCCGAGCTCCTTTCTGACTTAAACTGCATTGGATTTTTTTTTTTCTTCCACGACAGAGCGTATATCAAGTGCGCCTTTGTGGCCCTGCTGCGGCCTGTAATGAATGCATGGCTAAAATACCTAAGTGGCGGTGGTGGTTCGTTAAGGGGAGGGGGGTAAGAGGTGGAGGAGGGTGGGGCGGGATGGGAGGGGGGGGGGCATTGGAGCGTGCTCAGAGTGAGAATCAGCCTGCATAAGTAGAGAGAGGGGGATAAAGAAAGGTGAAGACAGGAGGCAGATCTGCTGCGGTTTGGCAGCCGCTGCATATGGATCATGACATCATTCCCCGACCAAACGAGATGACGTCTTCTCCACTTTAACGTCTGAAAAGAATTCGTAAAAGAGTTCCTTTAAAAAGCCTGCACATGTTAAATTGTTTCATTTAACTTCAGCGGTGCCCTTCATTCTCTTAATCCGATCTCCTTTCACTTGAGAAGCCGAAGCTTTTCCCATCATTTCTTTCTATCCGAGCTGTCTCCGTTTATCTCCCTTTGTTCTACTTTGCCAGGAAGTTCAGTGACAGGCCTGTGTGCAGGAGTTAGCGGCTGGCATTTTTTTATATCCTTATGTTAGTTTATGAGCAGATAATTACTGATATTGGCTGTCCTAAGCATCTTTAGACACCACTTCCATTTCATTTCTGAAGCTACATCTCAGCACTTTCTAACACATAAAATCACACACAGCAGCGTCGGCTCAGATCAGATCTTTCCTCTGCTTGTTGCCATGTTTTTTTAATCTCATTACAGTTATTGATGGCGCAGTGCTGTGGTGAGGAGAGGTCCGAGGGCCAGTTAAAGCCGGCTACACGACTCATACACGTGTGCTGCGAGGAGGTGTGTTTGCTGAACGCTGTTCCAGGTCACACACTCTCTGGATATATATTTGGTGAAATTACTGGATAAAGTGGCTCATTAAGGACACTTACAGTGTCATCCTTCTTACATTAATGTGAAGAATTTCACCTCTGCAAAGTCTAAGAAAAGACAACGTCCCCAAGAGTCCAATAAGGTTCTATTAATGGAGGATACAGACCCTGCTCCTTCATTAAAGCCTCTGGAAATTTGTATTTAAATAATAAAAAATGCATATGTGATCCCAAAGTTGAGAGTCTCATGAAGCACCCATGAAAATAAATGCTGATAACTATTAGAAAACTTAGAACTAGGTTCCAAAAACTAACTAACTAAACTAACTAACTTAGAGAACTCTCATAACTATTTGCAAAATCTATTTCCTCATTTTGGTGATCATTTGTCAGCACAGAAACTAATCATGTCCTGCTGTGAATAGAGTCAGCAGTAATGTGTACTTTATACAGCTACAAAAATGAAAATCAGTAGTGTACGCTATATTTAAAGGGTTTCACTGTTTTACTGCTGTCAGACAGACTTTTCCAACAGGGAACTGAAGCCGTCTGTGCGTTCTTCAGAGACACCAGACTTTTTTTCGTACAATTATGTGAATATGGTGTTTGAAGAAATGATTTCAGATCCAAACTAACATTATTTGCTGCGGATCGAAGCAGCAGTAGACCAGCTACTCCTCTGTTCTGTGAGGTAAAATGACTTTTTGTCAAAGAAGTCTGGTGGCTGTGTAGAGAGCACAGATGGTGGCTTAAGATCCCCGTCAGAAAGGGCTGTCTGACAGAAAAGCATTAAATAGTCTTAATAAAATGTACTTGTAAACCTAAGTCATCTGGAGAAATATAATCAAACTCAAAGAGAAAAATGAAATGAAAAATGCTAGACGTGTTTGTTGAGTTGTTTACTCACCAGGGCTGGTCAATATAAAGATATTATATTGTTATCAAGATATGAGAGTAGATACTGTGGATTTTAGATATAATTTTATTATAGTGTCTTTACCCACTTAGTCTTTATGTCCACATTGCTGATTAGTATTTATCAAAGATCTCATAGTGTCAATAGTTAGTGAAATCACCAACAGTCAACCCTAAAATATTGTCACAATATTGATATTGAGGTATTTGGTCAAAAATATCTTCCCCTCAGTCCATAACTGAGAATTTATAGTATGTCACTGTATTGAATAAACACAGACAGACGGTGTTATTAAGAGACAGTAAGATATCCATAGGCCCATGGTGAATACACATACTTAGAAACAAAATTATTTGGCAACCACAGTGGTACAGCTATATTACTACAGTGTCCCAACTATGCTATAAGCAAGTTCTCACCTTCATATCTGACTCTAGCTAACATTTGTGCTTTTTCCCAAAATGGGTAAAAAAGTTTACATTCCCCGATTTTATGTGTCAATGTTTTTGTGCCAACATAAATCCACTAAGCCCATCCTTTGGAGCTTAGAAGGTTAAAAATAAAACCTATATATTAATTTATATTGAACAAATTTCTCCCTAGTCGACTCTATATATTTCCCAGTATTTGTTCCTCATCATTCAGTTTACAGTTTGAATCCATGTTACTGTATTTTAGAGAAAATGTGTTTATATCAGGATATATATATATTATATTTAAAAGCCATATCGCCCAGCCATAGGACTTACATTATCCCAAGTGTTTCCAACAGTGTTTAAATCCAGAGAAATCTACACTTTATTCAAGGTGACTGCATTTCCTTGCTAGCTGCCAGTTGCTATAACTTCTGAGAAAACAGGAGGAAGGAAACATTACCAAAGGTAACATGAATAAAACTTGAGTATTATCTCACCCAATAAAAAGATTTCTGCCTGAGTCAGATCATTGACATAAATCACAAAACTGAAGACAAAATATCCTGGATGTGAGTGCTGCCATCTGTCAGTGGTGACGTAATTTAAAGCCTTATATGATCAGAAAACTAATTAAAACCAAACTGATGAGAAAAAATGAAACACTTGAACAAACATCAGCGAGATGAGAACTACCTAAAATGACAGAACCCATCTTTGTGAAGCATTTTTTTGGCGTGTACTCTGATGTTTTAGTTTGGCCCATATCCCATTTACTAACATGGGTGGAGGCAGGATTTATGACCTGTACTGCAGCCAGCCACCAGAGGGCGATGAAGATGCTTTGGCATCATTTTTAGGGAACTCTCACTTTGTCCACTTCTCTGTACAGTCATACAATCATGTGTCAGATTGATTCTCATCAGCTATGGTGGTTGTTTAACAATGAAGACAACAACACCCATGATCATCCATCATCATCACCCATTTTTTTTTTGTAATAAATATCTTAGCATATTCCCAATTCTAACCCAGTATCAGGAAAGTGCACAAAAACTTTAATGACAGTATTTCAAATTTGGATTACAAATATCTTTAGATTCTTACTATTGTACATAAGACTCTTTCAGGAGGCTTTAACAAGCTAAAGAAGAGTTAAAAACCCTGTTGACATGTTGTGGTGGTCTACACAGAGGCAGGGCGGGGAGAGAGTGTGAGGGAGGAGGAGAGGATATAATTAAATATATCATCTAAATAGGTATTGATCGTCTTAAGGGTGTTGCCGTTAGATTAAAAGGTTAAGGAATAAAACCGCTTTGAGGATTAAATCATTGTGAGGTAAAATCAAGAGCAGTGGAAGATAAACACTGCAATAATCACAACGTATGAGCGCTGCACACACACACACTTAATGATGTCTTATAGAGACATTAAAGATCACGTCAAGATGCATTTAAGGACCGTAACCTAAAACTGCTTGTGGCACTTTAAACAGAGAGAGAGGCGTGGATCAAATATGGACACAAGGTCAAGATTATGTCTGTGGAGATAATGTCAAAGTTATGAACTACAGTAGAGCGTGGACGTAGCTTTAGAGATGCTATCGTCGCAGGCCGCAGTAACCCCGAGAGGGCTGATAAAGAAAAAGTTGAGCGGCGTACGGTACGGCAGCCACAGTGCGACACCTGAGCCGAGCAGCCGCACAAGGTCAGGAAGCGTTTTTATCCGACAGACGTGTTTTATCTTCGGTGGAGAGTAAGGGAGCGAGGAAGTGGCTGAGCAGAGGATAAAGGGTCCTGTTACGCTCCTGTCTCCTCCTCTGATCAACCAATCAGGCGTGGGAATAGTGCTGAGTCAGCCGCTGGGTGCTGCTCACGTCCGAATGCAGGGGGAGGGAGGGAAGGGAGGGAGGAAGAGGAGCCAGCCAGCCAGCCAGCCAGCCGGTGTCTGCAGTGGACTGCAGCAGCATTAGCACCGCTAACCCCCATGACAAGGGGCCTCGCTGCGGAGAGAGGGGGCCGAACCACCAGCCTGATCTCCCCTAATGGACTTTTATTTTACACCACTCCTGCAGTGCCCATCACATCCCACAGATATTAGATCCACCCAGTTTGATATATACGTCCCACTTTTCCCTCTGCCTCTAGTCAGTGGGTAATTAGCAGGAATAAATACAGCCAGCCACAGAAGATAAAGTTTACAGCCTGACCACAGGTCAACTTGTTTCATTACTATAGTGTGCCTTGCATTAAGCTAATTACCAACTGGCAAACATCTCCATCAGACATGCACAGAGGCCTTCATTAGGATGCTTTGTCTAAATCTGCTTCATTTAAATGCAGCATTACAGAAGATTATTGCTGTTTTAAGTGGATTTTAATGGTTAGTTTGTAACAGCGGGCTCACGACTGTCAGGCGTTCCTGTTGTCAGCGCCTTGACGTGATGCTCTCCGAGGTTTCCGGGGGCCTCGCCCTCCCACGGCGTGGCGCCGGATGGAGAGCCGTGGCCTGACAGTCAGTCAGTCAGTCACTGAGAGAGCCACTTGTCCTGATAAGGAGAGAGGGAGCTGAGAGGAGTAGCAGAGACGCGGAGCGTGTGTGTGTGTGTGTGTGTGTGTGTGTGTGTGTGTGTGTGTGTGTGTGTGTGTGTGTGACGTGGTCAGCAGGCGGAGAGGCTCAGTGAGTGATGGGAGCGGTAGCTTGTGTTAGACCCCCCCCCCCCCGGTGTCAGGCCATACATCTGAAATGAAAATATCACGGTGAGCAAGAGTGACAGAGTCCGCTGCGGGACTGGTTTCAAAGTGTCACTCCTCCTCCTGCGAGGGCCGTACGTGGCGTTGGGGCTGGCAGCTGCTCCGTAACACCACCTGTACTGTGTACGTCTCCCCTGGGGACGCCTCATACCCCCGCTGACCTTCCCACTATGACTCCCTGACTGTCTTTACCACTACGTCTCTCTCTCCCACCCTCTCTCTTTGCCGGCGTCCAGCTGTCCCTAACCCTCGCCCCCCCCGGTCTCCAATATAAGGGCAGGAATGCAGCGGACAGCACAGTCCCAGAATAGACAAGTAGCCAGCCTATCTCCAAGCATGCAGGCAGCCTGATAGAGGGCACCTACAGTAGCAGCCGTACTCATGCAAGAGTACCAGCCTGGTCTCACTCCAGAGTTGTCAAATGCCATTTGATTTGTCACGGCTGCTGTCACGTACCTGTTAGTGATTGTAAGAGATGGACTGTGCTTTTCACATAGTATAAAGAGCTAGAAAGTCCACGACTGGAGGTGTTGGGGTGGATAGCAAACTGTACTTTATTTTTTCTCAATTTATGATAAATAGTCACACCTTTTTTCCCCTTTTCATCCCCATGAACTGTTTCTGATTGAAACTGTGCAGCCATACGACTCTAACAGTCTACTGTTTTCACCCGTACAACAACACAGCAGCACCAAACCAGAATTCCTGGACAGAAAAACTGTCTTCAAGGAAGTTTTTAAAGGAAAGAGGCATACATTTTGTAAAATCTGCCACCTTAATTTTCTTATAAGGTGCAGGATCATTTTTGGTTTTGAAATTCTCCCTATTTTTGAGGTCTCAAGGTTGGCAAGTATGGTGGATGGATGGGTAAAATAAACAGGACTTTTAGGTCAAGACAATTTTATTTGTATAGCACTAGGGGTGGGAATCTCTCAGAACCTAATGATTTGATTCCATTGCAGTCCAGAGGGCTATGATGTGATGATAAAACAATTATTGATGCGTCTTAATGTATCAGTATTTTAGGCTTTTAAGCCACAGGATGCCAGTCAGAGTGTTGCTATAAACTCAAGAAGTAGCTAACTAAGTAGTAGTTAAAAGTAAACATGATGTACATGTTGCATTCAGGGGTGGGAATCTTTTGGTCCAAAATCCAAATTAATTTTTTATTCAACTTTTACTAAATAAAACACAAAACCTGAAAATTGATCCAAAAGATATATAAATGTAGAAACATGAACGAAATATGTGAAATTAGCTCTCCATAATTTATTTGAACTATTTACATTTTTTTGTTTTTTAGATTTGAATGAGTGTGCAAAGGCATTGTTATAGTTTCATCTGCAAAAGGAATATTTCCTCTGTGCTGACACTGGAATTTTGTGTTGTCATCATGTTTTATTCTGCATGTAACATGATGCAAAAGACTTTAACTTTATGCTGCAAAAAGAATGAATGCTCAAGCTATGATGGTTTTTATTTTAGATTGATTTAAAGGGATGGTTCACCCCAAAATCAAAAATACTTATTTCTACTCTTACCTGTACTGCTCTTTATCTAAATCTAGATTTTTTAAAACATGAGTTGCAGAGTTTTGAAGATATCAGCCATAGAGATGTCTGTCTTCTCTCCGTTATAATGGGCCTAAATGGTACTCGGCTTGTGGAGCTCGAAACACCAAAAAGATACATTGTGAGCAGTTTCATTCTACTGCAGAAAGAAAGTAGTTCCTACATAAAACTGCTCACATCAAGACGTGTGGATTATCTTGAGTATTTGTGGAAACAGATAATTTAGACCCATTATATTGGCGAGACGGCAGACATCTATATGGCCAACCTCTAAAACTCTGCAACTCACACCAAAATTATTTAGACAGATAAATAGCACTACAGGCCCGAGGGAAAGTCTGTATTTTTGATTTTGGGGTTAATCCTTCGTTTTAACAGCATCATGATCAGTTTGATCCAAACATAACCTTTTCCTAAATCTAATCAACGTACCCAAACTGCGATGTTAAACACGTGCTCAGAGTGCTTTCTGGCGGGGTCTCATACAGACACTGACGGGCCATGATGCAGCAGCGTCCGCGGTCAACGTGCTGGGATAAGAGGGTGTTGAGAGTGCACACACATGCAGCAGCCCGACCCACATTCAGTCCACTTCCCTGAGCTGCTGCACCGCCAAACTTCAGAATGCACGACACCTTTACTTATTGTAGTTTTGATCTTGACAGAGCTGCCTCGCAGTTTAATGTTGAAAGAGCACTCATCGGTGAAGCTTTCAGCAGGCATCTGAGCGAGGTTAATGATAAAACGCTATGGGTGTAATGATTCTGTTTGATGTCGGATCTGAGTGGAGGTGCGCGGGGTGAAGGAGGGTTGCCCGTTTGATGAGTGTGTGGGCCACAGATTGCCGGAGTAAAGCGCAGACAGCGTGGCAGAGGGATTCTCTCCCTAATCTACTGAAAATCCTGCTATGAAAAGGATTTCATGTGTAACACTTTCTCCTCTGAAGTTGATATTCGCGCTTGAACACACACGGAAGGAAGCCTGCCGAGCAATACGCAGAACATACACACACACTGTTACTGTCAGTCTTATGTGGACATTCATAGATCATCGTCCACGGAAGAGGTACGTTCACATTCACACCTCACAGATCAAAAATAGACATACAGAAAGCACAGAACACACACACATGGACTCCACACACACACACACACGCACACACACTGCAGTGGTGCATGTTGCAGAGGTAGAACAACAGCGGCTCTGGGACAGGTAGAGAATTCAGGCCATGCCAGCTCGTCCTCTCCTCCGTGTGCTACTTCCTGCTTTCTTCCTCCTCTCTCTTTCCAGCCTCCTTTCTTTTCCTCTCCATTTTTTTTTCCCTCAGTCAAGGATGCGTCCCCCTCATCAATTTGCTGGTCTCCCGGGTGACAAGTTTATTAAACATGAGAGACAGAGAGAGGTGGAGGGAGAAGAAGGAGTGAACAGGTCCTGTCTTGCTCTTTAGCTGCGTACACGCTCTGGCAGTATTTAAGCATTTCTGTTTTGAATGTGATTTGTGTGCAGTGAGGTGATGTATCTGTTATCTGGAGAGGGGTGGACAGCTTTCATACAGGACTGACAGGATCATCTCTCTCTCTCTCTCTTGTGTTTCCATCACTTCAGAGGACATTATGTTGACTTACATTCATTTCCTGCAGACTTAACCTAATCCTACCTCTGCTTACCTAACCTTAACCCTAACCCAAACAGAACCCAGAAATGTTGAGTAAGGAAGTAAAGTATGGGTCCCCAGCATTATGAAACTGGTGGATGCTAACTTGCATATGTTGGGCAATTTGTATAATTAGCATTAATTAGCATAATCACCTATATTGACAATATTTCAGGAACTGCTTGGAATGATTTGGACAATATTGGAGTGGTTTGCTGAATGTCCAGTTGTGTGTCACCTCAGAGTGTAATAGGTATTAAATGTACATGTTGTGCATCATTTATATAATTGTGTTCATATATATTCTACAATTTATAGTTAAATTAAAGTTATGGCTATGTTTGGTAAAAAATGGCTATTTTAACATTTTAAATACATGCAGATAAATACATTTTAAATGTAAGTTAGGTAAACTTCATATAATTTATGTACAAGTTATTTTAATAAGTTATATGTGCAATCAGATTGGTTCAGTGTCTTCTAAAGCTTCTATATTTACTGAAACTTGGAAAATGGCTACCTCTGGTTTACACTGCCATTTTGAATTTTGAAAATGTCAAATGCATTCACCATCCTCAGTATCCCCAAAAGCAAGCCAGTACTGTCCAGATCAGCCCAGCAGTTCCTGAAATATTGTCCCTTTAAATGATTATGTTAATTAATGCTGATTATGCTAACTATACAAATTGCCCAGCATATGCAATTTAGCATCCTGCAGTTTTACAATGCTGGGGACCCATAGCTGTTGCAAATGACTTAAGTCTTCATCAGGGTCATTGTCACTCAGCTTTGCATTGTGTTGTCACTATTTTAAATACATATTTGTGGTGAGGTCAGCAGAGGTCATGGTCAGCAGGATCGGCAGGTTTTTATAACTGAGTTGGGCAGTTCGCAATAAAAAAATACTTAAGTGAGATGAAAGGAGTTTTTAACAAATATTAGGGAAACAGGAGGAATTTTTGTCAGGGACTATTTTCAGTTGTGGATTAATACACGTAGTGTGCTAGTGAGCCCTTCCAGCATACAGTGTAGTGTAACCCAAACTCTAGACCACAAACGTCACGTCAGCATCATGCTTGCATGAAGACAGTGTTCACACTGAAGCATCTGTCTGTATAGGCTGTGCTTTATCAGCGTATTTCAAAGCCTCCAGCAGCAAATGAGCAGCCAAACGTCCTGTGCCGTCTGCAGTTCTCCTACAATGTGGGTGAATATTCCTCATCTATTTTCCATTAGCACGATGTATAAGCACAGCAGTGTGTTGGTGTGATTGTGCGTGCAGTGGGTGTGGATGAGGCTGTGGATGAGTGTACATGGCTGCACTCAGAGCAGACAAGTGAAATAGATTAAGCTTTGGCAGTAAAGTTGTGTTTTGTCTTGTGGCAGTAAATCTACAGTTTCCCCAGTAAAACACTGCAGAAAAGGTCCAAAAAGTTCTCGTGTCTTGTTTACCAGCTGCTGGTTGAACTGAAGGGAGACTCTGGGGGATTAAACAAGCTGCTCTCGGGCTCTGGAGCACACTCTGCTCCGCCAGGATTACAACATGTGGATAAAATGTTTTTACTGGACATCAGCCTTGCATTTACACATGTATTGTCCAAAAAATTGACAAGAAGTCTACATAAACTGTCAAATGTAGCTCAGATATGAAATGCAAAGACAACTGCACTGATAAAAATGGAAGCATAATGGAAGTATGGTGGTGCCCATAAACTACATGTCCTGAAATGCATTATAATTTTGCTATCTGGACACTGAAGGTGTCTAGCTGCTAGATGACAGTATGCTCATAATGTCTCATTATCATGTAGTGGTTTCTAGCAGTGGCACTCTAGCCAATAGTTGTAGCTCGTAACATTATTAGTAGCAGCTGAGCCCGGCATGTCTTGTTCGTCTTTTTTAAATAAATTGTATTTTATCTGAACACTCACCATTATTTTTACTAGACTTCTGCTCTCAGAGTTAGTTATTAATTATTCAGTTATTGCTCAAAACAACAATAATAATTGAATTCAGAGGCAGTCATGTCAACAAGTAGATACATTTATGTAGGTTTTCGTTTATAACTGGCCCTTTGAGGACACCTCTGTTATAGATGTTTCTCATGTTATAACACAATATTTTCATGTTATTACAGAATACAGACTTATCACATTATAACAAGAAACTTTCCTTTCAACAATATATTATTTTTCTTGGTATAACATAAAACCTTTTGTGTTATAACAAGATAAACAATATATTTTTATAACAAAAAAGGTTCTTATCAAATTGTAACAAATTGCATTTTGCAATAACATAAAAAATGTTTATAACATGTATAAGCACAAAATTTGTTTCCATAGTTTGGTGGTGGGCAGGTGGTTCACAGCAGCTGCTGTGGCTGAAAACAATGAAGAACTGAGTCTGCAGAGCTGAAGAGAGGAGAGAGTCGAGTGATTATTCTCTGTTTGTCACTACATGCAACCCTTTTCACATTACACAGTCATTTAATCCATTACTAATATAAAACATATTGATTATAACAGTTTTAATCTTTTAAAAGCAAAGTGTAGTCAATTAAAGAGGAGGATAACGTGCCAGACTGGATACACAAAAAAATGCATTATGTCAGTTGAAAAAATATCTAGAGAGAAAATATCAATAGCTTGGATTCCAGGGCCAAGACTCTGCTTAAACTGTTTATTTCCTAATGATTAAATGATTAGCTCGGCTAATTGAAGCAGGAAATGAGTGAGTTGCTCCAAGGATGAGCAGAGCTGCGCAGCTAACGGGAAGGACTGCTGAGTCCATGGTCTGCGTGCCGCCGTGCTCAGGCGGGCCCCGACCGCAGGCCAAAATATCTGAAACTACTGAACAACGGAGCAGCGAGAGCAGCTGGGAGTGTGTGAATGGTATAGCGTGTGTGTGTGTGTGTGTGTGTGTGAGAGAGAGAGAGAGAAAGAGATGTTCCACACGGCGCTGGAGGTCAATGAGAGTTAATTTTCCTGCTGTCCTATCCGCTGGCTTCATTAGCAGTATTGGCAGTTAGGTGATGAATTCATTGTTTTCTCAAGTTTGTCTGCAACCATCGTTTATATGCGCTCCTCTCTTATCTCTCAGGGCCCTGCTCCTGTTTTCCTCATCTCTTTTTCATCTCCCACATCTCCTCTTCTTCCTCTTTTTCTATCTCTCCTTCTTCCTCACACACTCTCTTATATTCTTCCTTTAACCTTTTTGCATATTTTTCCTTCTTCTGCGCAGCAACATGCACTCTTTCAAGGGCGATGTCTCCTCCAATAATCAATGGCTGTTTGCATGTTTGTGTGTGCACGTGTGTTTTGTGCATGCATGTACAATGAGCACTTATTTGATGCCACTTGTGTATGGACAACCTTTTTTCTTATCGTTCCCTCCTTCTCACTCTGTCTCTTTCAGGTCCCAGATTTGTCTGTTCACTCCTTCCTCCTTCTCTCAAACTGGCCCCTAAAATGCTTTGCTAAAGCTGGTAAAATGGAACCAAATCAACTGTTCAATGGATTTGGTCCCCTTCAACCAGCTGTAGCTGTGCATTGATCACTCCGAACACACGTGTGCACAGGGACAAATGGACGTGGACAGAGGAGCGGTGTGGAGACTCGAGCTAATTCAGTGGAAAACGGCTTTGAAATGTAAAACTGAAGCTACATTAGCTTCCTCGCAGAAACAACTGGACTGAGACACAGCATGCTGAGCTGTGTGGATTTATCTCTATTGCACACATTACCCACAAGACACTGAAGTCATTTGCTAAATCTGAATAAAACAAGCCAGGTAAGTAATTAAAGATACTGTATCTGGGTGAATTTGTATTTTTGTTGTGTACTGGTATAATTGCATTGTCCTTCAGAGACTTCTTTTTTATTCTATTTTCATCTGAAATGTGTGTTTGGTTCATGAATTGCTCTCAAGTGTGTGCAGAAGGCTGGTATGGTTGTATCAAGTGTAAGAACAGATGCTGTGTAAGAAAAGCAGCAGTGCGTATGTTTGTGCACAAGTATGTATGTATGTGTGTGTCTCTGATTCCTAATGCACATGTCTGATCAATAAAGCCCGGTCCTGAAGTTCATACAAACTGCTGAAGTGGTCTTTGCTTTGAAGTGTGGCCTCGCTGTGAGGGATTGAAAGGAAAGAAGCTAAAAATCACTTGGTGAAAAATTTTGGGTCAATATAAAATTGATGCATTACTGGGTTAACTTTACCCAGAGCCAGTGGACTGTTTGTTGTTGGGTTGTCCACTGTTTGGACACTGTTATACTTGTTTACAGATCTGTTTTTTTTATTTATGTGCTTATTTATTTTTTACTTTTCTCTTGGGTTGGTTACCCCAAACTAAAATACAGTTATTTCGACCCAGTGTTAGACAGAATGAGCTCAAGTTTTATCTTAAAACTTATATGGATCAAAAAACTGCAAAAGATATACAACAACCATTGTTGAGAACTGGGATGAATCATGTTCTAACCCCAAAAATTATTAATACCAACACTCTAATTCCAATTTTATGGTGAAAATCTATTATTTAAGGATTTATATATATCTATTTAATATATTTAGTTTTTTTTTTAAATGTTTTGGTTTCCTTAAATTTTTAAACTTCTGAGCCCTGAGTCAGAAAAAACAGCCTTGTCCCAGACAAGAATTTACAACTTCAGACAATTTAAAAATGTGTTAAAAGCCTTCAAAGTCTAAAACTAACAATACCTACTAATGAAATAGGTGTGAAAATGTGCTATTTATCATCACCTTTGTTTTAAAATCTGTCAGATTTTTACAAAAACATGATTTAATCAGGCATTAAAATGGCTAGTTATACCACTTTTTGGTTAAAAAAAAAAGGCAGGAATGCTTCTCAAGCACTGGTAAACTTTTATAATATTGCTATCAGATGTGTCTCAACTGTAACACGTCAACTCTGTGTCAGCTCTGTAAGACATCAAGCTGTTAGATTTTCCATTTTTGATTTGTTGACATATACATTTAAGAAAAAAATGAAAAGTTAACCCAGGAATAATGTAACCCACTTTTACACAAGTCCAGAGCTTTATGATTCACACTGCACTTCTTCTAGCCCTGGGTAGAGTCCTGCACGAGTTCAGGTACCTGCAAAAACACTGTATAACAGATGAAAATATATTTATATAAATTCACTGGTGTAGGCACAGGGAAAAAAATTAATAACAACAACAGTTAAGAGAAATTGTATAACACATTCAGTCCCATAGTGTCCTTTTTTCAATGGAAAACTCAAAAATGCAGTATTTTAAACATTTATATCTGCTAATACAGTAATATCAAGTCTAATCAGCTGATTAGACTTGATATTACTGTATTAAGTGTAATCAGCTGATTAGATTTGAGTGTTTAGTGTTTTATTGTGAAAGGCTGCAACACAAACTTTGATCCCACATCCTGTCAAACAATGGGACATCATTGTTGGATCTGACAGCGATGTCGACTAGCTGCTGGCTACAACTGATGACATAACGACAAAATGAACCAGTGGAGGACGTCAAACTGTGGACAATACATCATCAAAGGCCAAGTTGGATGTTTGGTAGGATTTTGGTTCTCAGAGACTACAAGAATAACGCTCTCAGTGACTTTGATGCATGTAAAAAGTTTCAAAAAGTATTTTGATTGCTGCAAGCTCCGGTCATCGTCACTATGGAAACATGGACATTTGCAGGAGCACAGGCGCTGAGCCAGCTGAGAACACAGTGAGTGACTGTGCGTGTGTTTAATCGCGGGTCGGGTCGCGGACCTCAGCTTTGCGATGCGGATGTGCAGAGCTGGACCCGTGCAACTCGGGTTAAATGTTAAAAAGTACTGATGTGAACATTTTAGAATGTTCTGTGACTACCCCTTTAATCTTTGACCCCTGTTTCACAGTGGCAGCTTTTAATCTCGGGGTTTAGTCGGATTTCAGGGGATGACCCCACAAACTTGGGGCTCAGCAGGGCCGGCGAGCCCTTGGTTAAAGTCATGGTCAGAGCCCACTTTGGAATGTGCCAGTGTGAAAGCTTTCTTTGCCTCAAGCAAATTGTAGAATGAAAAGCCCTTGTAACATGAAGCTTTTTACATTATAACAAGATAAAGAGTATATTGTTACAATACACTTTTCATGTTATAATGTGATACTAATCCATTTTCTTTTTATGGCATGCACTGTAAAAAAAAATGTTGAGGACAACAATGTAATAAACTCTTAAACTCCTATAGTTGAAATAATTTACTTTTCTTTTTTAGGAATCTTTCAGTAGTTTTAGAAATGAAAAAAAAATCAATAATTGGTCACAATGACTGATGTTTCTATTGCATGAAAAAATTGTTTTAATTGTTTTAATTGGTAATATTAAAATTCAACCAGTTACTTTCACTTCAATTAATTTACTCATTTTTTAAATACAATGTTTTGGGTTTCTAAGATTCAAAGCTTTAGGTTTATCTAAAGAAAAAAGTAAATTATTTCAACAAAAGATCAGTAGTTGGTAAAACTTTTCAAAACTTTGAGTTGTGTTCAGAACTCAAAGATCTATTGCAGTCCATTGTCTCAAAATTTTGAGTTTTATCAACTTTTTCATTTTTACAGTGTAGTAGCAATATCTTACATTACATTCTGTAGTAATTTATAAAATGCTGTAACACAATACCGTTTTTTGGTGCTTTTTTAATCCATCATTTTGTGAAGGCACTGGGAGCACCCTGGTAGTAGAACTTGAGCTCTGTGCCTGAACCTGACAGGGCCCGATGGGTTTGGGTCAGGTCAGGCTGTATTTCTCACATATTTCAGGGCTTACATCAGGTTTGGGCTGTATGTATTGTCCCTGTCACTAGGGCTTTAATCGGGCCTGAAAAGATGCACCCATCAAGGGGCCTGATACTGACCCAAACCCAACCCATTTTAGCATATTTCAGCCTGAACCCAATTACAGTTCCACATTTGTCTTCCTTCCCTCTGTGCAACAAACAGGAGTTTTCAGTGACAGGGACAAAACATGCAGGGAACTGGAATTGGCAACAACTAAATTGAAAGACTGATTTTGACAGAAACAAAAATAATCGTCATCATGAATGACATGAGCCCGTGAAATATTTGAGAAATACGCCCCGACCTGACCCGACCCGAACCCGTCAGGTTCCATCAGGCTTGGGCACAGATCTCAAGCTTTACTGTCACTGCCAACTCCCACTTTTTGGAGATAGTATAAGGGGAAGCTTGTTGAGAAAAATGTCAAGCGGTCAGGTTCGGGCTGAAATATGTGAATGAGGCATAGGTTCTGACAGATTTTTGTCGGGCTTGGGGCTTTTCCGTTCCATTAAAATTCTGCCTGGTAGCTCAGTTGGTAGAGTGTGTGTGTACATGTACTCAGGCCGAGCTTTGGGTTTGATTCCCACCTGCTGCCCTTTGCTCCCTTTTCTTTTGTACCAGCTGTCCTGTACAAATAAAGGCGTAAACACACCCCTAAAAAAAACATTTAAAATAAAGAAATATGAGTCAGGGATAGAGGAAGACGAAAGAAATAAAGAACCCAAATCGACCCGTCTGTTCCCTCACTCTCACACACCTCCTGTCTTTCTTCCCCCTCTCCTCACATCCTACCACCTTCCTTTTCTCACTCCTTCATCCTCCACCTCCTCCCCGGCCGCTGTATCGCCCGCTGCGCGTGGCTCTGGAGGTGTGACAGATGTTTTAATGTGGCTGCGATTCCTTATCACCACTCAGCTGAAAGCTCCATTTGCCTTGGTCCGCAGTGATAGATGGGAGGCCGGGGCTGAGCGGAGAGGAGACGCTATGCTAACGAATGGGAGAGGAGGCATTTTCGGAGGCTGAGGCGGCAGAGAGGAGGAGGAGGAGGAGGGGGGATGCGATGAAGATGACACACACTGCTGGAAATGGTAGATGTGGTCATTTTCTGTTTTTCATGTCCCGGGTGTGATGAGCAAGTGAGTAATTATAGGAGGGGAGGGGGGTGCGTGCAATTACACTGGGATGAAACAGTGCTTGTCAAGACTGCGAGTGCCGACGCAGAAATGGAGAAATCAAGCAGAACATACACGTTACAAATAAACTCGCAAATAAACAAACAAACCGACAGCGAGTTTGATTAAACCTCGGTGTGTTTACAAGCCGTTAAATCTGTGGGATTATTAAAAGTCAGTGGCATTACATCTTCTCAGTGTTTCAAAGCAAGAGAAGAGGAGGAAAAACAAGAAAAGGGCAGAAGTGATCCATCAAGGCATCATACCTCAACCTGTGAAGCAGGGGTGCGTTACACAAACACAATGTAATTCATCTATAATGCTTCTGAGACAAAGGACACACCCTCTGTAAAATGCTGGAAAAATTAATACAAGGCCAGAAGATTTCTGCACAAGACACAACAGACAATATTATGCTACAGTGTTGCCTCAAGATAACATACCCATTATTGTCCCTTCACACTCAGACAAAACAACTCAATTATGTGCAGTACTTCAAATAAAAGAGGCAGAACCCTGAGGAAACTAACAGTCGTGTTTTAATTTGTCACATGACTCTCTGGAGCTCATGTTGAATCCCTTTGTTGTAAACTTCCTCACATGGTTTAACACAAAAATGGTCTGAAAATGATCAACAGATGAGTATAGTTTAATTTTTAATTGTTTAATGTACTTTATTTGATAATGAAGTCCCAGAAAACTATTAAAATGTTGGCTTGAAGTAATTCTGGACTATTATGGAAGGTATTAGGTTTATTTTGTCACAAACCACCAGATGTGACACAAAAATTTTATATAAAAAGAAAAATGTATCAAAGTAAAGCTAACAACAAATCGTTAGACAAACCAAAAGACAACACAACAAGGTGGATGCCAGCTGTTGGAAGGGAGAGACAGAGTGAGCTGGTGGTCAGCTTGTATATCCTTCAGCCAGAACAGGTCGACGACCCAGACTCCGCCCACCAGGCTGATGTTAGCTGAAATATGCTGACACACTTAAACACATTTTTTCCTATGTGCTGTCCATTAAGTATAACTGCACTTTTTGTACTTTCTCCCTGCTACAGTTGTACTTCAAGTGTGATTCATTTGCCAAAAAAAGACAAAATGCACATTAAAGTTAATGATGAAACTGACTGATAGTCCCCCTCTCCATTTTTTTCTACATATCATGATTATATTGATTTGATATTGTGACAGACCTTACTGAGTGTAAAGTCATCAAATCCATGACCTAAGTCTGACTTTACTTGACACCTGAATAATTTAAATTCAAACTGATTTATAGTAACTTGTAAGGTTCCTCAAGGCTCGGTGTACAGCCTACTGTTGTTTTATTTTTACATTAAAAAAAACTGTTTCATCTGGGTTATGTTAATGACATAAATTACAAAATGCAAGGAGTTTATATAACCTTGTATATTTAGAGTCAAAGTTAAATAAAACATTATGGTCCCCAAAGGAAAATTTGTCTTGGACATGGTGCTACATTTAATCGCTTCATATAAAAAATATCAAAACATACGAAACATAAAAATCGTCACAAGCGTCACATAAAACATCCTAGTTACAAGAAGCAGATTATGTATTTCACGTTGACGACAGTGACATAAATAAATGCATATAAGTTAAGCATTTGAGCTCAGCAGCTTGATGAAGGCTGGAAGAAACAGTCGCTTCAAGTAGTTTAGAAAAGTTCAAAATGTCCTTTCCAAAGACAAAAGGTCTTATCAGACGACATGTTCTGTGCAGTCTAACAGATGTTTGTTAGATAGTCATGAAATTTAAAGGTTTTTTTCGTGAGATGTCATGATATCAATGTGCAGCCACCACCAGCCTGACAACCAGCTGAAAACAGACAGGTGACTGTGAGGAAAAGTATAAAAATAATAGAATTACTCTCGTTTTAGAATGGTTTTCCACAGCTTGCCATGTATGAAAAGACACAAAATGAACACTGCAAGCAGACTACTTGATCACTGTGAGTGAATTATTTAAACAGCATCTAAAGGAATGATTCTGTTCCAGTTTTTTTCATCCATATAAGTGGTTTTTCACTATACGAGGATTACCCTGTCATGCTGGTTGTCATTAAAAATATCCGCGTCCGTGCAGACAACTTTATGACAACATTTCGTAACTATTTGACAGGCTGCTGTGATGATGTGCTCACATGTGCCTGACTCACACACAGGACACCAGCAGCTCAGTTTCACACTGAATTCTTGTAAGCAAAACTGACTGAGGCTCATAGTGAGAGATGAGCCAGCCACTGTGGAGAACACCGGCCCATCATGGCATATGATAACGCTGCCCTTTACTGTGCATCGATTTATTTATCAGCCCGCTGACATTGGAGAGCAAGGAGCAATGTGCCAAGTCACATAAAACAATGGGAGACATTTTAATATAGAAATTGAAATGGAGGTTAGAAGGATCAGAAAAGGAGGTGGTACTTTTGCAAAGTGGTGTGTGAGAGCATACGACTGTGAATGTACTGTAGCCCTGCGTGTGCGTGTGTGTGTGTGTGTGTAACCACATGGTGCCAGGCCTCATCATTCACGCTGTATTGATGTTTGACCACATTCATCAGCAGCAGCTGACACGGCTCTTTAAAGAATGGAGGGCTCCTTTTCTCAACTTTCAGCCTCTGACTCCTCTCTTTCTCTCCCTCTGTTGACTCCTTCTATCCTCCGCTACTGTCTCCTCACGTTTTATCTTTTATCCTTTCCTCTTTTCTTTCTCATCCTTCACTCCCACTTTTGTCCATTCAGTGCATCATATTCTTTTCTTTCCTGACTCCTCTCCTCTGTCCCTACAGGCAAAAACACTACACTGTACATTTCTCTCTTAAGGTGTAAATGTTTTCAGCAAGGATAAATTTCTAAGCTAGTAGTAGTTTTTATATTTATAGGCTATGTCAGGCAAATAATGTAGGCAGTGTTGGGGCAGTTACTTTGACGGTACATCAGCTTTTCAAGCTACCAATAATATCACTGTGGAAAAAGGGGAATTACAGCAAAGCAGAGGTGGTAAAGTAGAAATACAAATACTTGTGTAAAAAAAGATTGTGGTAAAAGTAGAAGTACTGATTGAACGTCTTTACTGCAATAAAAGTGAAAAAGTAAAAAGTCATTGAAGGACATTTCTGCATGTTAATTCAGCTTTCCTCTGTGATCAAGTCTCCCACTGACTGTTACATCTTGTTATATCTTTTTTCTTGTTACGTCTTTTTCCTTGTTTTTTGTTTTCTTTCTTTCTTTTTGCTTTGTTCCACCTTTTTTGTCTCTTACATCTTTTACGTTGTTTTTCATCCTGTTACTTCTGTCAGGTGTGATATGCACTGATGGACACACCAAGAAATCCTCTCCTCTGTATTTTGTTCTGTCCATTTCGGTTGAAATCAGTCTTGATGTTGGGAGGACGGCACAGACTCTTTTTTTCATAAGAGTTGCACTGACTTATGTAGGGCATGAACATGAAAATACATGCATGTGTATGTGTCGGACTGACATTAATTTAAGCTTCTCATATCTATCAAGTATCTTAATGATTTTATCCTCTTTAAAAACGGAACTTAAACAGTTTAACAGTGTGTTGTAGTTGTCATATAATGTATTATAAAGCTGCTATACTTTATTATTTAAGTCCTCAAAAAGAAATTGTACCTCTATCCTCAGCATTCCACCATAGTTTTCTTTTTATGATTTATTATTTACTCACCCATTTCCTGTATAAAGTTTATAAAGACTGGCATAAAGAAAACTACAACTAATATGTCATTATTTAATCTTGTCGCTTGAAAGGACAATCATGATACCGTGGCCAATCAGATCCACCCCCCCACCCCACCCCAGAAATGTCCCTGCTGATACTCCCTAACACTGAATATAGGCAAGTAAGCAAAAACATGATGCAGAAATCTGATGATAATTGTCCCTTGGTATATTCTGGATTATATAGAGCAGTGATCCCCAAAGTGTGGGCCGTGGCCCACTGGTGGGCCATAAAAGGCCCTGCTGGTGGGCCTTGACAGGTCATGAAAAATTAATACATATATATATTTGAAATTATCATAAAATATGGGGTTAAATTAAATGTTATTTTTCATTTATTTGGCCTAGATTCTCAGGTGTTACACTGTATATAGTGACCTGTCACACTAACATCACGATGTATCTAACATGTCATTACTGGTTCAGTTAGTCTTGTGTGTTGATCAGAGTTGTGATTAAAGTTTTGGGTGGGCTGCAGAAGATTTTCAAGTTTCATATTGGGCTGTGGCATTCTTAAGTTTGGGAACAGCTGATATAGAGGATTATATATGTATATGTAGCTTCAGGTTCACTTACACAATTTATTAGAACTCATGTAGTGTGAGTATGACGGCTCTTTACAGAAGAATGATGCAGCAAATCTCAAAGGTTTTTGTTGAGAGTGGCAGCAACAACTGTGACCTCAAACAATCGATACAACAGTCAAAGTGAAGGACACTTCAAATTAAAAAATTAACTTTGACACAAACCATGTCGCTGACCTCTCTGACTCTCTCACAGGTCAACACCTGCACTGTGAACAGGGAGTGTATGATGTGTTTCTGGAATTGTCATAAAAAGACGTAAAGCTGATTATTCTTGTTAAGATCACAGTTATTGATCTGTTGATTGACAGCCAGATGCTCCAGTCGCTAAATGAGCCTCACTCATACCGTGCACAGGATGCCGAAGTCGTGGTGGGAAATACACACTAATAATATCTGAAATATTTGACTAAATAAGTGAAGGAGTAAATAACTAAATAAAGCAAGGCTCTGCATGAACGCAGCTTGTTTCTTCCAGAACTTCAGGGATGGAAATGATTCTGCACATTATCTGAGGAGCTATACGAGCTCTCAAACTTTGATTTATTGCTGATTGAACTTGGTGTAAAAGACCTAAATGAAAATGTTACAAAGCTGCATTTTCCCGTCACTGCAAGATTTTGAGAAGTGAGTGTTCGTGTGCACCTTCAGCTGCACAAGGTCTGGTCACATTTACCAAGTCTCTGCTTCAGTGTTTCTCCCTCCCAGAGAGTGTACAAATGTTTCTGACCAAATTCTCTGGCAGTACCTGACATGTAGACAGTGAAGACTCCTGAAGCTGTCTGAAATATCAGCACAAAGTCATTTCAAGTTTAGAAAAAACTTTTACTTCTGCTCCTAAAGGCAGGACCAAAAACTTGCCACTCTGAGAGGCTTAAATACTGTGGTGGAATGTAACTAAGTACATTTACTCATGTACTATAGTTATAATACATGAGTAAATGTAAGAATTTCCTTTTAATGCAACTTTATACTTCCACTCTACTACATCTCAGAGACAAACATTGCACTTTTTACTCCACTACATTTGTCTGAATGTAATAACAGATGAGAGATTTTTTCTTTTATGTCTTTTTTTTTCTCATTCTCCTTCTTCAGCTAAATAAACTCTTCAAAAACCTTCTTGTATCAGCTGGAAAATGCAGCGTCAGAAAGCTGAAAACAGGCTGCAACTCTACAAAGTTGACTTTTTAGATATATGTGTTTCTCACAGGACAGCCATGCTACACTCATGTGAGCCTATAGACCATGATGCATTGCTGTATAATAAAGTTTAATACCAAACTTTTCCATGCTAAGGCTCCGCAAATAGCATTAGCTTTTGGCTGGGGCTCCCTTTTGTAAGGTATCTTTAAAAAAAACACACACATTTTATGACTATTATTGAATGAATTTGTCTAAAAATAGAAAGTTCACCAGTGTTTGAGCAGTATTCCCACCTTTTTTAAACCAGGAAGTGAGACAGGGGTCCTTACTCTACAGTTAACCCTTTTTATGCCTGATTAAATCATGATTTTGTAAAAAAAAAAAAAAAAAAAAAAAAAAAAAAACCTTTAAAACTTTAAAATGCCAACATTTTCATAAAAAAATGCTTTTAAAAGAAACATGATTATTATAGCACATTTTTACACCTCTGTTAGTTCGGAAATGAGGAAAATTAAATCAAACCAAAACATTTTATAAATTACATATATTCTATACATTAAAAACCTTTAAAAATCATCAAACATTTTAAAATCATCAAAAATTTGTTTTAATGATAAATAATTAGGACATGATTTGTCCCAGTTCTCAATAATGGGTGATAGACATTATACATTATATTTTATAATATACACAATACTACTACTACTACTACTATTACTACTACTACTACTAATAATAATAATAATAATAATAATGTCCATTTTTTTTTGTAGATTCTTCTTTCTAAATGATTTTTTTCCCTCCAATTTGCTGAGGCCCCTCGGTGCCCCTTGGTGGCCCCCGACTTTGAAAATCTTGTGATTAAACCAGGCAACAGTCACACAACAGTAACATGCAACATTCACATGAATACATCAGTAATACTAATCCAAAAACATCAGATATAACAATAAAACATTTTACTGCACTATGAGAACTTTTAGTTACATGGTTATACTTTTACTACCACTGGATGAATACGAGCCCAGGATTTTTTTTCCCTCATATTGATTTTTCCTAAATATATACCAATGTATAACCAATGACTTTTGGCATTCAACATTTTACAGCATTGAAAACTTAATGCAGCTTAATGCAAAGTCACAATAATTATTTTTGATTTGATGATGGTCACAGAGAAAGATGATACTTCCATGTATTTGCTGAATATTGTCACCTGTTGACCTCCAGTCCTTGCTGGCTGGTCCCAGTGTTCCCTCTGTGAGAAGCCTCCTAGTGGACAGATCTCAGGAAGATTTATAGCATGAACACAGTGTCCTATCATCAGACGCCTCCACATCCACCTCAGCGTTGCAAGTAAAAAGCTGATCTGAATAAGGAGCGGGACTTCCTCGGCTATGCTCTGATGGAGCATCTGTCTAAATTGTTTATCGGCCTTATTTCCCCATTTCTCAGGGGGGAAGAAGAGCAGATTCTGCAAAGGGAAATTAATGGGAAAGGAACTTTTTACTGTGGATTGCGTTCCCCTGTAAATGAAAAATGACAGTAATATGCTTTCATTCAATAATAGAAGAGAATTCAGTAAAGTAGTTTGCTGTGATATACTGGAAGAAGCATCAGGCCAAATGTGTGTTCAGGGTGTGTGTGTGTGCATGCGTGTTTATTAGAGCAATTGTCTTCGAACACAGGAGCTTTGGAGTTAAATAACACTCGTACGAGCTGAACGCACGGCGTACCAAATTACTGACTGCTGGAGAATAGCAGAGGAATGTCTGCATGAGCCAACAGACAGCGTGCATTATGTTGTAGGACAAGACGTGTGACCAACATCTGAATTCTATCTGAATTTTAATGAAGTGAATCTAATAGTTTTTACACTCGAGCAACATCTCAAGGTGCAGCAGCATCCTGCAGCTCACAAATACACTCACACTGTGTCCACAGCAACATACTGAGTCTAATATGAGCTCACACTTGTGCCTGTATGAAGAAATGTTTTTAATGCAGTTTCCACAGGAAAATCCCTTTACTTTAGCTCAGTTTGAACTGTCATTTCATCCTTTTGCCTTCTTGGGTGCTTCTATGGTAGATAAAATGCGGAAAAATGCCCTCTAAGGTGCCCTTCAAATGTACAAAATGTGGTAAAATGCCCTCTAAAGTGCTCTTCTAGTGGACAAAAGATGGTAAAGAGCGCTTCAAGTAGACAATAGTTCGCCCTCTAGGGTTCCCTTCAAGTAGAGAAAATGTGGTAAAGGCTGTCTACAGTGCCTTTCTGGTGAGCAAAATGTAGTAAAATGACCTTTAAAGTGCCCTTCAAGTGGACAAAATGTGGTAAAATGCCCTTTTGGGTGTCCTTCTAGTGGACACAAGATGATAAAGTGCCAAAGTGCTAAAGTGCCCTTCTAATAAACAAAATGTATTAAAGTGCCCTCTAAAGTGCTTCTCTAGTGAACAAAATATGGTAAAGTGACCCCCAGGGTGTCCTTCACATGGCCAAAACATGATGAAATGTCCTTTAGGGTGTCCTTCAAGTGGACAAAATGTGTTAAAGTGCCCGCTAAAGTACCCTTCTAGTAAATAAAATGTGGTAAACAGTTGAATAGTTCCCAGTGTGTTATTATTACAGATTTGTAGTAGTTCTTGTACAATAAAACAATTTTAATCTAAACCAGGAGTTGGAACTTTTTCACTTTAAATGCATAACGATTTTCATTGCACTGGTTCCCCACCATGTATGGTGCCCTTTGTATTTTCTTCGCCCTGCTCCTGAGTCCACCACTGGTTTGAACGCTCTACTCCATCAGACGCTCCCATTTGAATTTTTACATGGTGTGTTTGCTGAATCAAATGAGTTCTGTTTGGCTGTTTGCAGACACCAGAGTCCTCTTCAAACACTAAAAACACATTATCGTTTTCAAAGTTAGATATTTCATGAATATTCTTAATTTAGAGAGATGCTTCAGGACCTTATTTTTAACTGATGACATGTTTCAATCAGTCTACTATCACAAATCACAGTTAAAGACAGTGGATTTTTATCAACTCTATATCTGTAACTGTTAGAGTTTTATAACAGTCGTCATAGAGGGACAGTCGTCTCACAGGAAGTTGACCTCTGCGGGTTCTCACTGACATATACCATAATAGGAAGTGACAACATTATCCGTTATTTTTAAGTGCTTGAAGATCCAATCATCAGTAAAGCATATCTCACACAAGAAAGCCGATAAAAATAAATGAAATGGTCAAAGTTGTCATATTGACAGTTAATTGATGAGAAAAAGGTGATGCAGACTCGCAGCAGAGAGAAGGAGAGAAAGAGTATTCATGAATTCTTTGCATAATTCATATTCATGATTAAAAAAAGAACAAAATGATTTACAAATGCTTTTTGATCTATATTCAACTGAATACAGTACAAAGACAAGATATTTAATCTTCAAACTGTTTAACTTTATTGTTTTGTGTAAATATAAACGCATTCTGAATTTGGTGCCTGCAACATGTTTAAAGCAGTTTTGACAGGAGAAACAAAAGACTGTGAAAGTTTCTGAACGCTCCAAAAACATGGTAAACAGGTGAGTTGGTAACAGGTGACAGTATCACGATTGGGTATTAAAGGGGCGTCTTCAAAGCATGGATGGGGTGAGATTCACCACTTTGTGAAAAACTGCAAATAGTCCAACAGTTTGAGAACGTTTGTCATTTATAGATTTGACCATCTACAATCCATAATATCATTAAAAGATTCAGAGAATCCAGAGAAATCTCTGCATGTGAGGGTCAAGGCTGAAAACCAACACTGAATGTCTGTGACCTTTGACCCTTCAGGCAGCACTGCATTAAAAACTGCATTAAAAACCCACATCATTGTATAAAGGATACTACATGGGCTCAGGAACACTTTGGAAAACTGTTCATCACTAAACACAGTTTGTCTCTGCATCTACAAATGAAAGTTAAGACTCAACCATGCAAAGAGAAAGACAAATATCAACAACATCCAGAAACACTGCAGACTTCTCTGGACCTGAGCTCATCTGAGATGGACTGACGCAAAGTGGAAAAGTTTGCTGTGGTCTGACCAGTCCACATTTCACATTGTTTTCACTAATCATGGACGTCACATCCTCCAGGCTAAAGAGACAAAGGGCCATCCAGATTGTTACCAGCACTAACTTCAATAGACAGCAGCTGTGATGGTATGGGGGTGTGTTAGTGCCCATGGCATCGTGGGTAACTGTCACATCTGTGAAGGCCCAATTAATTCTAAAAGGTACATACAGGTTTTAGAGCGACATATGCTGCCATCCAAACGTCATCTTTTTCAGAGACATCCCTGCTTATTTCAGCAAGACACACTGTACACATGTTCCACTGAAAGTGTGTTCTGTTACACAACAGAGCACCTGCAGTTGTGTATCAAGCAAGAATCAGTTCATAAATGCTGACTGAGTGTTGTTAAAAGAAAAAATGATGTATCACAGTGGTAGACATGATCCTGTCAGAGCTGTTTTGGAATGTGTTACAGGCATCAAACTCAGAATGAGACTATTTTTAACAAAAAATAGGAAAGTTCATCAGTCTGAACATTAAGTATCTCATCTTTCTACTGTATTCAATTGATTATGGGTCAAAAAGTTTTTGCAAATCATTGCATTGTGTTTTGATTTATGTTTTACACAATGTCACAAAGTCTTTGGAATTGGGACTGTGTAAGAGATGATGTTGTACTATATTGTGAAGTGACCAGCATGGACATGGTCTGATGGCTCCAGTCAGGTTTTTAATTGATACATTATCAGATAACCACAATCTTCAAAAAAATATTATGGAATACTTTCCCCTCAAAAAACATAATTCATGTAATAGAGGATTAAGATGTTGACAGATCTGTCTCACTGGCAGCGTTCTCTGCTGGTTGTGGGAATGTTTTGCAGTGTAAGCTTCACTATATTTGACTACAGTAGAAACACTGCAGACACCAGTACAGTGTAAGGCAGCAGACAGACAGCTGACTGACAAGAAGAACAGCTCTTTCTTCTTCCTCTCTTCCCTCCATCTTTTCCAACTTCTTCCCTTACCCTGAACGCCCCTCCTCCTCCTCCTCCTCCTCCCTCTGACCTCCCTCCTTCCGTCCTGTCTCTGTTCCTGCTACACAAGGGCTTTCAGTAAAAATATATTGATTTCTGCCTCTCTCTTCTGTCCTCTCGTGCACCCCCCACCCCCACCCCACCCCACACACACACTGAACACACACTGAACACACACTTGTCTCTCTCCATAGCTCTTCAGAGAAGAAGAAAAAGGGAGCAGCAACACTTCATCCAGCGTGTCATAAATAAAGGGCTGCTAGATATTCAATCGACTGATAAACTGACATCCTGTATCAGCCAAAGTGAAAGTCAATGGAGGAGCAGCCGGGAGGTCTCCACACACACTGCTACACACACACACATACAGAAGCATACTATCATGTCTAGAGAGGACAAATATGTTGATCACTGGAGGTAATGGTTCCAGTACAGCCTGCTGACCCCACACACTGCTGTTTTTACATCTCTATGACTTGTTTTCATTGTAAAAAACATGTATTATTAAAGTACTATGGTTGTAGTCCATTCTAACAATGTATCATACACTGAATAAAGAGAATAATTTATGCAGGGGTGGCATGACGTGCATGCATGCATTTGCAGGCACTCATGCACATTGATGTAACATTTCTGATATCTACTTTAACTCTTTCTCCTCCATTAATGAGATTTCTCATCAATTGCTGTTTTCACTGCGAGGCGCTAGAGGACGCTGTGACGTATCAACTGACAAAAAAAAATGTTACTCGAAGAAGAAGAGAACCACTGGAGTGAATGAATGAAAACATCGGTGCTCAGCTGCAGACCCACGGGTCAGACAGCATCATGGCCCGGCCACAGAGCGGGGTTGCTCGCCCTGCAGACCGCAGCCACTGGGACTCACACCACAGCTGGGGCAAACAGCACGCCAGCCCCTGGGCCTCTCGGACAGTGTTTCTGGTGGGGGGGCTGGGGACACACACCGCCTAATGTCACCACACTGGTGACAGTGATGTCATACATGTAATATGTGATTAAAAAATAAATACATAAAAACGTGAAGTCGATATTCTGCTTAAAAATGTCTCTGACACTTTTAAGTTTTTTATCTGAAAAAAACAGCATTCAAGTGCTTATAAAAAAAGGAATGAATGAAGCTAGAACAAAACTGTTTTTTGTGTCTGAAACTAGAAGATCTGTTCTCTGTGTTGATATGTTCCATGTTATCATATTCATAGAAGTGAATATTCTGTACCTGTTGAAAAATCAGTGAATTTGGTCAAAAATGCTGGTGCTGGCTGGCAACTTTATCAAAGATGTGATTTTGATGCAATTTATGCAGTCTTATTCCACCAACATGGGAAAGGCCCCCATTTCTGCTCATACTCCTAATTTGTTGAGAACATTTGCACCAAAAATCAATTGGTTCAGAACCGAAGACATTGGTTCCCAACTGGAACCAAAAATAGCAGGTTCTCCTTTGGGACCAACGTGTGCATGTTACATTTCCTGTTGATGACATCCTTGATGACAATGGCTCCATCTGAAACTAGCGGAAATGTGGGCTGGTTCTTTTTTCTATCCAAGAACTAGATTAATTTGGTGGAAAAGTGACGAGGACGGACATTTAAGGTTATTGTTGACCTTTTTTTTTTTTTTTTTTTTAGCATTTAAATTAACTCTTTCCCCAAAAAAATCGCTTTTCAGGCAAAACATTTCTTTTTTTTTATCACTGCATATTACGTGTGACATCAGTGTGGTTAACATTAGCTTGTGTGTCCCCTGTCCTCCTGCACAAACACACACGGTCTGAGGGGCCAGGAGGCTGCAGTGCGAGTCTCCGAGGGTGTGAGCGACCTTGCGGGTGCTGTGGAGGTCTGGGGACTGCAGCGCGAGAAGCCTCGCTCTGTGCCCAGGTCGTGGTGCTCTCTGTCCTACAGCTGCTACATAACATCATCTTCTTCTTCTGTTGCCAAATTCCAGCAGTTCTCTTCTTCTTTGACTGACAATTTTTTGATGATCCATCACAGCATCCCCTACTGCCTGGTAGTGAAAACAGTAATTGACAAAGTATCTTATCATTAACACTAAATCAATCATTTAATCGATTAACAAATTAATTGCTAACTCTTTTGATAATCAGTCTCTCAAATGTGAATATTTTCTGCTTGCTTTACTCCTCTCTGACAGTAAACTGAATATCTTTGAGTTGTGGACAAAACAAGACATTTGAGGACGTCATGTTGGACTTTGAGAAACACTGATAACATCCTTTTTGACATTTTATAGTCCAAACAACTATTAATTGAAGAATGTAATCAGTGATTAATGGTTAGTTGCACCCTGGTAATTGAAACAGTTCTGTAGTACCAGTATATGCAGTCAAATTACAAGAGCTCCCCTGATGAAGTAGATTCACTTTCACTGGCCTGGATGGAAAAGTTGCAGACGTACGGTGGGATACTTTCTAACATCCCTCTGCTCTGTAGCTTCAGTCCTCACTCCTACTGGAGCAGCTGGGAGGGAAATAACTCTTTCAGTGGATAATACAGTAACAAGAGATGTGCTCTCTGTAAACATCAGCAGAAACGTAGCCCTCTCCTCCTCTCCTCCTCTCCTCCTCTCATCTCGTCTCCTCCTCTTCAGGGGTGGATCGTGTTGATCTGAGGAGTCGAGTCTATCTCACCAAGCCAGCTTATTATCTCCCCCAGCGCTCTCTTATCTGAATGGATGTGATGTCAGCCTCCTCTATCTATCTTTCTCTGTCTGTCTGCAGGCCAGGCCTCTGTGTGTGTGTGTGTGTGTGTGTGTGTGTGTGTTTGTGTGTGTGTGTGTGTGTGTGTGTGTGTGTGTGTGTGTGTGTGTGTGTGGGATTCCTTATGCAGGACGATGTGCAGGATTTCCCCTGACTAACCTGTAGCATCTCACCTGTCTCCTTGCTGTTTACCTAACTTCCCGACTGTTTCTCAGTCTTGTCTTTCCATGTTTTGACTTTTTTCTCCTCCGATCTGTCCATCACCTCCTCCGTTTACCTCGTTCTCATTCGCTGCCAATATCAGCCATCGTTATCTGTCAGCTGCTAAAACAAACAGATCAACTGAAAGGTGCTTCATTTTTATCGCCACCATATAAATTCTCAATCAGGACACATATTTCAGTCTGTGACGGAGCGGGAGGAAATCATGTTTGATAGGTTGTGTAATTTCCTGTGGTGTTTCCAGCGAACTCCCGCTCACACCAATGCTGCTCTTAATTATTCGAGTTAATGTGTTTTTACTTACCAGTTACATTCATTAACCTCAATTAGCCTCAGAAAGTGGCACGGAACCACTGCTGGCACTTATTCGTCACCACATGCAAGTGTTTTCTACATTTGTGTGTGTGTGTGTGTGTGCGTGTGTGTGTGCGGCAGTAATGGAATGATAATTGGAGCTGGGAATAATTAATCAGTCATTACTGTGTACAATCAGAATAAATGTGTTGTTAACATGAATGTGACACTGTGAGCACATGAGCATACATTTACAACAAGTGCATGCACACACACGCACGGACACACACTTAAATACGATACATGTGGCAGGGAGAGTCTGTCGATGTCTTATTCAGTAGGGACATAGAGGGACAAATGAATGATTAGAGACTGGTGTGTCTGTGTGTGTTTATTAGCTCCCAAGTTAAAATGATAATTCCACCAATCAAAGTAAAACACATTTAATTTAATGTGTGTGTGTGTGTGTGTGTGTGTGTGTGTGTGTGTGTGTGTGTGTGTGTGTGTGTGTGTGTGTTTGTGTGTACATCATCATCATAATGATGGAAATTGCCACACATGGCAGTTTTGTATAATAAGAAAATAATGTATGTATAATTTTACAAAAACAAAAACATTGAAATACACAACAGTGCCAAATTAAAGGGGCATTCCACTCTTTTATAGTGTAAAGTATGTCTTCTATGTCTGTGGCCTGGAGTGAATTCCTAAGTTGTACAAAAAACATTACATTTTTGCCAATTTAATGCCAGAGCTGGCCTGGCCAGTTTAGTAATTAATGTTACACAGCAGCACAATGTGCTTCAAGGACAAAATACTATCCATAGTTACTTTTGCTGAAAATAATGTTGGAGAGGCCAGGAAGAGCTCTGGTAATCAGACATCTCACTCATAAAAAGGCAGAATATGGAGTTATAACTGACCACTCTGATGTGTGGAGAAGTCAGTATTGGGGTTGAACAATTAATCAAAATTCTATCGAAATTGCAAAATGGTCTGCTACAAATTTCAAATCGCAGGATATTTGTTAAAGGCAAAATGTGTATCAAAATAGCATTTTAAATGAAATATTGTGGTGCTACAGAGGTGTCCTGGCCAACACATTCTCTAGACTTCCAAACATCTTTGTTTAGTACAGATCCCTGAAAAAAAATAATTGAAACATTCATTCATTCATTTTCTGTAACCACATATTCCGTAAGGGTCGCGGGCTGCTGGAGCCTATCCCAGCTGACATTGGGTGAGAGACGGGGTTCACCCTGGACAAGTCACCAGTTCATCACAGGGCTGACACATAGACAGACAACCACTCACACTCACACCTACGGGCAATTTAGAGTCATCAATTAACCTAGCATGCATGTCTTTGGACTGTGGGAGGAAGCGGACAACCTGGAGAGAACCCACGCAGACACGGGGAGAACATGCAAACTCCACACAGAAATGCCCTGCTCCAGCAAGCCGGGGGATCGAACTCAGGACCTTCTTGCTGTGAGACGGCAGTGCTGACCACTGCACCACCTAAGACTATTTAAAACTTTCAGCATCATCTGTTCATCAGACTGAGTTGTTGTAACTGTCCGTTAGGGAGGGTGAGGAAAGGCTGAGGTGATTCATGTGTTCATGGGTCTTATATGGTGTTGAGCGACCATGGCACCGGCACGTCACCGAGCCATGTGTCAGGTCCGCCCAAAACATCCTGAATACAGAAACTGTGAACAACAGTTTAACCATCTAACTCCACAATTCAGTACTACATAGTTCTCAGTCTTTTCACGTTTTCAGCAACTATGTTCTAACCTGTAATGTGTTTAGAAGAAAAACACTGACTTTAAGGACTGGAAGTCAGGACAGGGTCTGGATTTACTAGAATAAGCTGAGAAATTCCTCTCAATCTCCACCAAGGGTCCATATACATGCTGTGATGTTCTTCCTGCTCACCTCACCTCTGCAATGCGTCCATGTTGGACAGAAGCAGAAACCTATCCTAAATACAGTGCACCACTGTGCCATCCCATCATGTGAGTGGATCGCCATGGTTACAGTGGATGGACTGGATGGCAGGTTAAATGTGTGAGATCCCCCCCAACGCGCACACTGCGCACACACCTCCTCCTGCTCTAACCCTTTCCTCCCCCACTGCTCTGATTGGCCTGGTTTAAACTGCTGGATGCATCCTAAAGAGGAGGGAAGTCCCAGCGGGCCGCCACATAATGAATGCCCTCTATCTATCCTGGAGAGCGAGCGCCACAGAGAGACACAGGCAGGGAGAGAGAGAGAGTGGCTATACAGTACTCTCACATGATGTGGCGTTGGAAAGATGCCCCCCCCACACTCTGCTCTCTTTCTCCTTCGTTCCTGCTCTATCTCTGTCTCTCTAACCCTCCCCCATCACCTCCCTCTCTATTTCAAGCTTACCCACACACATTCACATACGTACAGGGCTGAACTCACTGACCGTCTGCTGCACTGGCCCTGACATCCATCCATATATCCAGACTGTGACCTTCAGACGGCTCAGAGCCCCAGCTGCGCTGCACCTCCACCAGGCGGGCAGCAGGGGAACGGGACATGGGGGAGACAGGAAACAGCAGGTGTCACCTCCACTCATGATCGATGGATATTAAAATCATACAGCAATCACATATGAGCAGAACAGGTGACAGGGTGGTGGTGGAATCAGGGGTGGCAGTGGGAGCATGGTAGCATCATGGTTGAAGCGAGGTTACCACATACCTGCAAAGTGGTTGTGTTGAGATGGTGACGCTAGATTAGCAAAACTCTTGCACATTCACACTTGATTCAACCCAGGCTTGAGGAAGTTAGGCAGTGGAGTATAAAGAGCCACAAACTCTGTGTAGAGAGGTCATGATGGATGAATGTTTTTTTTTTCTTATCAGGATCGTGAAGTCATGGCCTGCCCTATTGTCCCTACTGTCACTCTGATTGGCAAGTACTCGCTGTTTTTGTTGGTTGGGGCTGGTTAGGTTTAGGCATGTGGAAAAGGACTGGTTGGGGTTAGGGTAGGAATATCAGGGTAATGTAACGTTTTAACGAGGAGGAGGACCCAAATGCAGACACTAGGAACGAGTCAGAGGGGAACAGTTCAAAAAAGGTTTAATGAATTAAACAGAGAAACAAAGACTTACACAAATATGAGGAGGGGAACATCCAAAGAAAAAGAAAGGTAATCCACAAAAGACAAACTCAAAAATAGTCCAGGGGAAAAATATCACGACGGAAGCACATGAGGGTACACACGGCACACAGGCTGGCAGACATGGGAAACAAGCAGCACAAACTGACAAAGACACTGAGGAACACAGGGACTAAATGGGGAGAACTAACAAGACACAGGTGGGCAAACAGGTGAAACACATGACAATCACAAAGGGCAGGAAACAGACAAAGACAGGAAGTAAAAACAGAACACATGAGGGAGGACCAGAAACTACCAAAATAAAACAGGAAATAACAAACAAAATCCCAAACCATGACAGGTAAGCCAATCAGAGGCAGTTGTGGGCAGGTCATGCCTTCACCATCCTGGGGAAAAACCATATGGCATCAAGCACAGAACTTTCATCCAAGAGCAAGTAGACCAGGGGTTCGCGTCAGAGTTGGGACCAAGTCATTGTTCAGCAAGCCACAAGTAAGCCTCAGGTCTTTGCAATCAAGTACCAAGTCACGACTAACAAATCCTAAGTCCTAAATTTTGAGTTTCAAATCCCAAACAAGTCATTATGGAACAGTGAGTTTCCAGCCTAATTGATTTGTAAAGATACTTAGGTGTTAAGCTAATTAGCTTAGCTTAGCATTACCTTGCTTATGATGTTAATATTAATATTAATCTTGACTTACTGTTGTTGCAACAAATGAAGTTGGAATTTGTTGCATCTTCATCTGTAATTTTCAACAAACATGTTTTACATACTTAAGTTCATTTTCTGTTAATTACGTTATAGTTTTTGTACACAAACAAAATGATCTTTGGTATCAGTTTTTACATTTGGAGCTCAGTAACGTAACATTAGCTTTTGTGTGGATCTAAGGAATAAAGTGTCAACTTGCAAAGATAGCATACATTTAAGTTGATTCAGGAAATGAAGGAAATTTTTGGGGACTTTTTAATCTTTGCCTGGGGGAAGGTATCAAGTATTTCCAACTCAAAATCAAGTCCAAATGAAGTCAAGAGTAATGGTGTTTTTCAAGGCTATATTCATCATAGTTGTGACTCAAATCCACAAGTCCACACCTTTGGTTGCAGATCCTGTGCAAATCCAAAAGTCAATGTTGACTTTTTATTTCTGGACTTAGTTGACTTATTATTTTCAATTTTCAGTCACAGTTTGGTTAATTTTTTGGGAAAGATTGTGGTTTGCATTAAAAAAAAAAGTTGGTTTAGGGTTTCACATGGGACACAAACTACAGCACAGTGGCTTTCTGGCAGACAGCCTTTTTGCCAGAAAGCCCTAAAGACAAACTTTCCCATGTGTGAGCTGCTTCAAAATATGAAGGAACAATGCATACAAACTCCCAAGAGATTTCTCAAGAGATACCGTGTAGACACAACTGTGCAAAGTCCCTGATTCTGGTTGTGTTTGCTGTCTGTTTCTCTGCCAAGGATAGACAATAGAAAATATATAGAAAATTCCAATACTTTTCAACCAGGCTCTTACTCTCATTCATTCTGTCATGCCATTTTTCCACTCGCCACCTCCATCGCAGAGCTTTGGGGAATGCAACTTGCACACACATGGGAAAGGCAAGCTTCTGAAAGATTTATGAATATATCACAATTTTAAATCATATCAAACACTTGTGAGTCCAACTCAAAGTCCATCTATCCATCGTTTGTAACCCCTTATCCTGACGGGTTGTGGGGGGGCTGGAGCCTGTCCCAGCTGACACTGGTGACTCTAAATTGCTCGTAGGTGTGAAAGTGAGAGTAAGTCAACCACTCACTGGTACCCTGCCTCTTTCCCAATTAACCTATTATGCTGCGTGTATTTGGACTGTGGGAGGAAGCTGGAGTACCTGGAGAGAACCCACGAGGACACAAGGAGAACATACAAACTCTGCACAGAGCAGTCCTGCCCCTGCCGCAAACTGTCCAGCCGGCTCTGGGATTTGAACCCTCTTGCTGTGAGGTAACAGTGCAAACCTCTGCACCACCACGCCCAACCAAAAGTAAACACAGAAATTAGCCCCCTGGATAAGCTAACTTAAAAAAAAAAAAAAACAACTACAGTTACTGGTGAAAAACTGTCCATTTGAAGATGTTTTGATTGAACGTTCACATTTGCATATTACAACAGGATTTGCAAAAGGGAAATTTTAGTGACACGTTATATGCATATTTTAACTGGTTGACAGGAGGGCATTCAGTCTGAATATTACCCAGATTTCAATGAGAAATCCACATTAATCCCGGCTGGTGCTCACTGGTCTTTATTTGGCCATATTTACTTATTGTCCTTAAATTAATATTAAATTAAGCAACTAAGATCATTAAAATTGTGAGAGTCACTTGGCTTTGGTGGAATAAATTGCATACATGTTAAATTCAGTAGATGACTTTAAAGTTTAATAGTGACAAAACAGTCAATTCTAGCAATCCATGTTCACAGGTAGCAGTAATCCTGTGTTGGTCGCACATGTTGCTGCTCAGACTTCATACAGACAGCAGTGGTTATGTAGCACACTAGTGTTTGACAGTGGTTTCATGGGAAAACTGCTGCAACTGTAATGTTTTTTCCCCCTCTGGAAACAGAAGTATACACACATCATGCAACTAATACTTGTGCTAACATCCAAATCTAAACTCTCTGACAGTGTTGCCACGTTGGTTTGATGTTTACCAGTCCAATAATTTCTCACAATTATTGTTTATCTATAATAAACAATACACATTGTGTTTAATCACAAATTTTGCAATATATTATAATAGTAAAGTAGTAGAGTTCACAAGATAGGATGCTATATCATACAGAATGTAGTATACAGAGTATTTTCACAGTGTGTATTAGTGTTTTTACTGAACTAAAGCATGTGAATAGTTTATCCAGCACAGCTCACCTCTATGAAGATCACCTGGTCTCAGAGTGAGGCTGAGTTCCACTCTTACTATGTTCTCCACAGGGAGTTTATCATCTTTCTCTGATTGTTGTTGCTTTATTATGTCAGCTGATCGGGTTCTTTAACTCTGAGCTTCTCTTCTAACGTTCTCCTCTCAGAACATGTTGTTTATAGTGACTTCACTTATTTTATGACTCTATTCTAGCAGCTGATGCGCTAAACTCTTCCTACTGTCACCACATCTCACTCTACTGTATTAATTATCAGATTTAGATCGAGCCAGTTGCTCTCTGCTGCCACCCAGAGCTTGACGATGTGTAAACCAGCAGCATTCATTGTATTTGATTTCTGTTTAATCCACTTGGTTTGTGTTTAGTATGTAATAGTTCCTCCAAACACCAGGAGGGTGTCGAGGTTAGACTTCAGGCCAGAAGAGATTTAAGGTAATAGCATCAAACAGGTGTTGCAATTGGGAAGGAGGCAATCAGTTTTTGACTGTGCTCGGTCAGCATCGTGGCTGTATTTTGTTTGTTTTAAGTTGTTTAATGTGTCGGATTATTGAATACGGAACAAAGAATAAATGCAGTGTGATGATGACAAGGAACTGGTGAGACTGGACCTCGTTTTTCCGAGTACACGTCTGAACAATTGTAGCCCAAGTAGCAGCCAGTATCAGCTAATAGGGATGGAAATCAAAAACCCAGTGTTTCAATTTCTTGGAATCATTTGCCAATTTTGCAAACGATTCCCTTATCGATTCCAGTGGGCGCGAATGACGTCACCACGCATGTTGTGTGGCTTACGCAAGCTACACAATGTGCGTGGCGATGTCATTCACCAGTGCAGCCAGCAGGAAACATGGTGCCCAAGAGGCACAAACGCTCGAAAATTTGGTTGCATTTCACAAGAAAGGATGAGAACAGGGCAACTTGCAATACTTGCAAAGTGGAAAGGGAGGAAATACTACCAATATGTAGAAACATTTGCACACACAGCATGCGGTAACTTCGAATGAATGTCCACTCCGGAGTGAATCTCAACCCAGCAGCAGCGGCAACGTTAGCACGTCCTCTGCTGTTACTACTGCAGGTAACTAACTAACACTGCCTATCATGTTAGCGCCATTTGCCTCATTGTAAAACCTGATATTACTAACTGTTAACTATTAACGTTAAATGAATGCCTTCTCATGCATTATATTTAGATGACCATGACGAGAGACAGTCTGACTGGCTCAGAGGCTGGCAGTACTCGCTCCAGTTCACATCTAGCTTCCTGTTTCTTCTCCTTTTTTCTAAATGAGAATCGATAAGAGAATCGATAAAGAACAGAATCGTTAAGCAGAATTGAAAATGGAATGGGAATGGTAAAAATCTTATCAATTCCCATCCCTATCGGCTAAAATATAGGACCTAGTCACTACAATCTGAAAATGATCAATAATCGAGATTAGCCCTTACAATTCATTACAAGGTATATCACATATGCATGAAAGTATTATTCAAGTTTCAGTCAAAGTGATTTGTTAGACAGTTAGTCAGCATTACAAAATGTTCCATATAAATACACAATGCAGTGTGACACAAAAAAGATGAAATTGGCAAAACAAACCATGAGGTCCAGGTGGAGCAGGATGTGAAGGGTGGGCATCTCCATCATTACTGTCGTGACCTTGTATCCTCCTCTGAAGAATTTCAAGTTGACGTACCTGAAGTCATAAAAAATATCTATAGACTGGGCATGGACACGTTGGTGTCACATATTTTCTTCAGTATTTTTATAATGTTTTGAATTGAAAAGGATAGTGTATGCTAGTGTGGGGTTTGATTTGTACTGACAAGTGAATATCATACATTTAAATGAAATCAAACATGAGATTACTTGGCAACTTCAGGTAACTGTTTATGGCACATCTGGAAGTAAGTGACAGAACTTGACATACCATCTTAAGGAGGTTATTATTTACTCAGTATTAGGCTTTTCTGTGTTTTTAATTGGTGGAAACAGGATGATGATCTATGTATGCGTATAAATGTTAAATGTGTGAGTACATATTTAAATTAAGTATGTTTATTGAGGACACATGTAGAGCCACCAGAACTTGACCTATCATGCTGTGCAGGTGGAGCTGACTGTTCCTCACTACTGTTGTCCCTAAGCTGCTGACTTGACTGGGCTTCACCACTGCTGGTGGAAGCTGTGGTTGGATCTGACTCTTTTCTTTTTTTGAAAAAGAAGCTTTGGATATCTGCACTTCTTTTCATTTGGGCTATTCTGGGGAAAAGTGGCTTATCTTCATGTAACCATCAGCATTTTCTGATGGTTTTTATAGTAACACAATAAGCACACTGCAAGTTAAAACATTAAGGGCATTAGAATGCAATTTGCTTTCATATTGCTCTGTCTATGCATTAAATGTCCAATAAAGAAAATTGAAATTGAACATGCAGATCAGTGTACAGAGAAAAAAATAATAATTTGAGGCTTGTCTCTGTTGCAGAAACAAGCCTCGGTAATAACGGTATGGTTTAGTTAACGTTTGCCCTATGTACACACAGTATAACTGCTGTCCTGCTGCGTGCTAAATAAAGGTTTCACACTTTCAGAAGAAAAGTCAGCTTAACTACACATTAACATACCTCTCAATCTATAGATGTCAGTAGTTTAATCCATCTCAACGACTGGTGCAGAAGGGCATGTAGTATTACTCTCGGCTTACAGGCAGTGGAAAACTTTGCTCTCATTGATCAAATTATGCTGACCAGGAATCAGTTCTTATGGACAGAAACACAGGGTCATATAGGTAAGGTGAAGCTGATGAGCAGCAGGTGTGTGAACAGGGGCAAGCAAACAGTTTTTTGACCGTGTGTGTGGCAGCATGGAAGTTTGTTGGACTATGTATTGGAACTTAAACTGTTAAATTGATACTTGACTGTAATGGACACTAAAACCCTCTTTAATGGTTTACCTGTGTGAAGGTGAGCACAGCTGAAAATAAATGGGTCACCGCACCCAAAGAGACCAGCGTATTGGACATTGGATTATTGTTGTTGCCAAGAACACGCGTCCGAACAAGTTCTCCCTGTCCACCCCTCAGTGGACTTAAACATAACTGTTTCAGTTTTTATTGAAAGACTCAGAAAGGCCACAATTACAGTATGAAAATACCCAGGATGAAAAACACCAAATAAAATAGACTATTATTAATGCGCAGTTTTTTAAACTGTTACCCAAAATATCCGAGAGAAAACACAGTGAAACCTTTCACTTGAAGTCTGTTCTGTTCTGCTCTCTGATGCAAATCTCTACAAGATATCAAAAACACATCAGAGTGTCACCCTACAGCAGGAACAATTCTGTTACAGGTGAGGAGAGAAGAAACGGTCACAAACAGAGATTTTCACAAGCTGTTACTGCTGCAGCAGATCTGCTTTATGATGTCAGGAGCGCAGTCTGATACTTAACTAAAAACGCTGGAAGCAGACATCAAGACAGCTGGCAGGACACACACACACACACACACACACACACACAGGTCTACACTGCTTGCTGCTTCAGGCAAACATCTTTTTAAAAAATGCTCATGTCTTTCCTCCAGCTGAAATTCATTGATAAATACAGAGATCAATTCTTTTCAGACAAAGTGCTATGGACGGACCCCCAGGGGCCGAGGCCCCATCTGGCTGCTGTAAAAGTAAAGGGGCTTTATAAGTTTTAAGATCTAATCAAAGTCAGACATTTATATTGATACATTCCTATTGGTATCTACACACGGCACAGAGAGGAAACGCTGAGTAGGAGACCCTCCACCACGTGGACCGGGGTCAGTCTGCCTCAGCTGCTCCATGCCAAACCAATCAGTGATGACTGTTTCCCATACTGCACCATAGCCATACTGAGTAGGGCTGCTGTGGTGCAGACCCAACCTCTGATTGTCTCCTCCCCTCAGCTGTGTCCACGACGGCTGAAGTCATGTGTGTCTTTGCTGGAGGCTTGACAGAAATCTGAGTGACAAACGTACAGGGACACAGAAGGTGCAGTCAAATTTGCTCCAATTCAGCGATAAAGAACAATGCTCCTGTTCACAGCCTCCAGGGAAAATCTCTTCATGCCACTCTGTCCTGGTGCACAACCTTTATCCCGGTAAAGTGTTAGCGTACTTTTTTAAAATGCATATTTAATTTCAGTTTTTGGAAAGTGATAACAACAAGAGATATTCAGCATGAACAAAACAAAACACAACACGTAGAACTACATATAAATGGGTAGCCGTGTAAAGTGCAGTAAATTGATAAATAAATGTATATAGTCAAATAGCAAATTTCATTCCTGCATTATGTTCACTGGCAGCTCAGTTGGTAGACATGTACTGAGGCTGAGTCAACCTTTGTTGCCTTTCATCCCATGACTCTCTCTCCCCCTCTCCTGTCCTATCTTCAGCTATCCTGTCAATTAAAAGTATTAAAGCCCCCCCAGATTTGTAAAGAACAAAAAACAGGCCAGTCTATCCGGTGTGAAATCAATATTACTGGTACATTCCCAGAACATTCTGGGAACATTACTCTAATGTTCAACAGCAATGTGAGTTTGTTTTCCATCACTGAAAACACTGACATCATAAAGGACATGACAATAGTTGAGAAGTTTTCAATATAAAACATCTGGGATCAAGTTCATCTTCCTCTGTTTTTACATAAGTGTGCATTTAAAGTGATAGTTCACCCAAAAATGAAAATTCACTCAATATCTACTCACCCCTGTGCTGATGTGAGGATGAAGATCTCCAGTCCACAAAACACTCCTGGAGCTTCAGCGAAAAACAGCGTTGCAGCCAAATCCAGTACAATTGAAGTGAATGGTGACCAGTTTTAAAATGTGAAAAAAGAACAAAAAAAAAAAACAAAATGTCTCCATACTGCTCGTGTGGTGTAATCGAAGTCTCCTTAAGTCCCGACATGCCATTTGCACACCGTCACAACACACACACACAGTTCAGACAGTGTGCATGTGAACGTAGCTCCAAGTTAAGGATCTACAGTGAAGATTCAGGCTAAAAATATGGTGTAAATAACATTTTTTGGTCAACTTGGCATGTTGAGGCTTTTAGGAGACTTGGATTACACCAACATTAAAATTTGACCCAAAAAGACACCATTTACACCATGATTTTAACCTAAATGTCAACTGTAGTCTCTCAGACTTGATCCTCGTGCACACGTCTGAAGCGGGTACACAAGCTCTCGCCCAGGCGGCGCGACACGAGATATATGAGATCCCGCGATACCTTCACATCTGTGTTTACATGCTACCTGGAAGTGACTCAGACAACAGAAAAAGATCTGCTCAGAAATAGTGACTTGTTATGCAGACAGTTGACTTCACAAACTTTCAACAAAGAAGAAAATGTCTTTGACATGGATAGAAGAACATCATTTCTTTGCTGCAGCCGCGCTACTTGAGCAAGAACCTGTGTACCTGCTTCAGTCGTGAGAATATGGATCAAGTCTTCAGAAACTGCAGTGTTTCTTAACTGACACACTAATGAAGAATTTTCATCAGTCTAAAACATCAGTAAGTCTTGTTTTTGGGTAAGTTATATCACTCAGTATATCATTAATAAAGCAAGTGCATTGCAGAATCTCCCTCTTATCTGTGTGTGTGTGCGTGTGTGTATATGTAAAGAGAAAGCACCCATACACACACCAGTGCATATTGTTCCTTTGACATAAAAACATAAAACATTCCAGCCAATATGTAAAAGCTACACCCTGGTTTGCTTTCATTCACTCTCCTCAGCCAGTCAGAACATTCAGATTGTTGCCCGTCACAGAGTTTAACCCTCCTTTAAGGAACAAACATGACAACAATACACAGAATTCAGCCAAAGACTTGGAAAGACTCGGGCAAACACCAGCTCCTCTGTTTCAGTATGGATGACCAGTCAGTAAAAAAGTGAGGTATGACAATAAATCACCTTTGAAATATAATAATGATGACGAATGACTTCTTTGAGGAGAAGAGATATGGCTGACCTGTCTTTCCACTTTGTGCATGGTGGAGCAGGAAACTAGGGAGGGCTGGAAATGTGTAGGAGCAGTACTCCTGGTAAAAGCTATAAAATAAAGTACTTAGATGGATAGTTAGGGCAGGTAGTGTGTGTGCCCTGTGTGTGTGTGTGTGTGTGTGTGTGTGTGTGTGTGTGTGTGTGTGTGTGATTGCAAGTGGGGTGTAGACTGAACAACTTGATGAAGCGGTAAATTTCACTTCTCCTTCTTGCGTGTATGTTTCCCCCAGCAATCCCCCCATCCTAAACACACACTCACACACAAACACACCTAAACACACACACCCACACACACACATATGCACACACACTCAACATACCTTACACTGTAAAAAAAAAAAAAAAAAAAAAAAAAGTTGAGAAGCTTACAAAAGTAAAGCAACGAGTTGCAAAGTCTTTTTGAGTATTTTTTATTTTAGGTTTGTTAAATTCAACATCGCTATTCAAATGTACTTGTGTAATTAAGTTCACTCAAAGTGCTATTATTCAGATCTGCTCGTGAGCTTAAGTTACATGAACGTAAATGATCTTGCTCAACTGGAATCTGTGTGTCTTTATAGATTAGAATTATACGACAACAGCACTGCATACAAAACTATATTTAGAAATATCTGACTCCTCACAACAAGACAACATTGTGGCTTTAAAGACAACTTGCTATATTTTGAAGTATAACCTACAGCGGTGGAAGTAACTAATTACAAATACTCAAATTACTGTGATTAAGTAGTTTTTGGGGGGTACTTGTACTTTTATGAGTAGATTTTCAGGTCTGTACTTTTACTTGTACTTAAGTATGTATTACCACCATGTAATCTACTTAATTACTTTTAAAATTATAGTTGAGTACTGAGTACAATTTGAATTAATATCCAAAACTTTCATCTGCATTTTTGTAGCCAATCAGGTGATCTGATCACAAACAAACCAGTAAGAGCCATGAGATACAAACAAGAGTAAGGATGTTAATGATGAATTATTAATAATTCATCATTAATTAACTAATCACAGTTGAGAATTAAACCATTTAAAAATGTCTTTGTGGATATTTTATCAGTAGTCATGACTGTATAACTGCACCTCATCTGACGGAGACATTCATTAAAGAAAGAAACTTAGTAAAATTAAAATGAGAAAAAAAAAAAAAAAAAAAAACACCCAGAAAACATCAAACTTGAGAAAGATAATGTGTTTTGTATCCTATAAATAATCAATCATTACTCAATTGTTAATTTATTGGTTAAGGAAAATACACAAAGTTTGCAACAATAGTTTGCAAATCTGAGCAGCACTGAGCAGAACAGACATGGAGTTTGGAGAAATTTACACTGAATATTTGGAGAAACATGTTAAAAACTAATATTCTGAGTAGTTTTTAATATTTTATATATATTTAAGATTATTTGGGGGGCTTTTTGCCTTTATTTGGATAGGGACAGGTGAAGATATGGGGGTGGGGGCGCATGCAGCAAATGGGCCACAGGCGGGATTCAAACCAGAGACCACTGCAGAGGACCAACAGCCTCAGTACATGGGGCGGACACTCTACCAACTGAGCTATGGGAGCACCATACTTGCTATTTTTGTAACCCCAGTACTTTTACTTGTAATTAAGTAACATTTTAGCAGTGTAACAGTACTTATACCTGATTACAGATTTTCAGTACTCTTTCCACCACTGATAATCTAGGTGTGATACATGTATATGTGTGTGATGTGGGATATTGCTTTAAGATATAGATTGACTTATACTGTAGTAATAAGAACATATAGTTTTCAGTTAATCGAATGTAATAATTTAAGTCTTCTTAACTTAAATACATACAGTAAGTAGATCTAAATTGAAATTTTAGTTTGACACACTCAAGATGGCACTTTGAGTGAATTTCAGCTCATGAGTAGATCTGAGGAGTAATGTTAAATTTGACAAGTGAAAAGCAAGACTTTTTTAACTGGTTATGAAACAGTCGCAATTTATTATTTATCTTCCTATATGATTTATGGAAGTTAAGAAGACCATTCACGAGAAGTTAGGCTATTCCTATATATATATTTTAAATGTCTGCCACCAGGTCAGATTCTTCTTGATATCAGATGACAGTTGCCCGTGTTTACTTTTTCCCCAGCCAAAGTCACTGTGAGTAGTAGTGAGTTAGCCTAGAGTCTTGCACGGGTCCAGCTTTGCAAACCCTGACCCTGTACCCGCAAAGCTGAGATCCAGAGCTGACCCGTTACCTGCAATTATCTCCAAGTCAAATCTGCACCTGCACAGAACTGTGAATATATGCCCTGCAACCTGACCTGCACCCATGATTAAAAACACATACAGTCACTCACTGGTGCAGCTCCTGTGCTTCTGCAGCTGTCCATGTGTTTCCATAGTGACAACAAGCCTAGCTTGCGGCTATCAAAAGCTATTACCTTATACAAGCAGCAAAGCCACTGACAGTGTTATTCTCACAGTTTTTCAGCACCAAAATCCTCCCAAATGTCCTACTTGGCCTTCTATGATTTATTGTCCACAGTTTGGTGTCCTCCGCTGGCTCTTTTAGCCTCCATGTCATCAGTTTTAGCTATCAGCTAATCAACATCGCAGGCTTTCACAATAAAACCCTGGTGGCTGATTAAGCTTGATATGACTATATTAGCAGAGAGGAATGTTAAAAATACTGCATAATCATTTTCATTTCTGATTTCTCCAGGGGAACAAAACATATTATTGTATTGTACATGTTATATTGTGGCTCTCACCTGCTGCCTGCCTGCAGTTATTTAATTTTTATCCATGCCTGCACATGTAGATTTATATAGATAATATATTTTTTTTCACCTGTTCCAAAATGTTCTCATGGGTACCTAAAAGTGCCTTATTCGTGCCTGAAAATGTTAGCCCGACGTGGCCCGATGCAGACGAAATTCTGTCTGAAACCCACCCGAGCCTGTCTCTGATTAGCATATTTCAGCCTGAACCTGATTACAGCCCGACGTTTTTCTTAACAAGCTTCCTTCTGTGCACCAAACAGTAGGAGTTGGCAGGAACAAGAGACAGGGACAATACATGCAGGAAATTGGAATTGGCAATGACAACATAAGGGGGAAAAATGAAAATAAATAAAGAAATATAGTACAGCGTGTACTGACGTGAGCCCATCAAATGTGTGAGAAATAAGGCTGTAGTAGATAAATTTATGTTTGATGTCGTATTTTGAGGTTATTACAGTGGAATCACTTCCACTTTTGTACACAGTGGCCACAGTCCCTTTTAGCATCTTTAAAATAGCACTCGGAGTGAACTTAAGTGCAAGACTGTACCTGTATAGTATTAAGCTAAGTTTGACAAACTTCAGAGAGCACAGCGAGTAAACTTCTTTAATCTAAGTTGACCAAAATAAGTGTCTTTAGTTGAGAACTCAAGAAGACTTTGCAGCTTTGCTCTACTTGTCACTTTTTGCAGTGTAGTAGTCGCTCTGCTCTGGCTTGACCCTCCTTCACACTTGAACTGCTCTGCTGTGGAGAAAGAACCTACAGCACTCATTCAAACACAGACAAACACACACACACACACACACACACACACACACCGCAGCCCTCCTACACAAACAGAACCAGCAGTGTGTTTCTGTCGTTTACTCAGAGAGGAAACATCCATGATGCATCTCTGCGTCTGTGGCTTTGATGCCCTCAGACACACTGGAGGTTTGCCCACATCTTCGTCTGTCAGGACTTCAACGCCCTCAAACACGGAGACGAAGAGAGGAGGAGAGACAGCGAGAGCGAAGAGATTAATAAAGAAGAGATTTACCGTATCGGAACAGCAGGAAGATGGACCGAAGGGATGGAGGAGGATGTGAGGGGAGATAGGGGGAAATAAACGGTGACGTGCCGGAAGATGGAGAGCAGGGAAAATAAAGAAGCGGAGGAGAAGAAAGTGAAAGTGAGAGGAAAAAGAGAAAGGCGAGGAGGAGGAGGAGGGAGAGTGAGAGGAGTAGAAAGAGCGAGCTGATGTTTGCTGACAAGGGCAGAAGCGAGGCCTCCTCTGAGAGCAGCCTGATGCAGAAACAAATGAGGCGACAGGAGGGAGCAGACAGCTCCGTCACACACTCTGATGTGCGCGAGTGTGCGCGGACGTGTGTGTGTGAGAGAGAGATTGTGTGTGTGTCTTTTCATAAGTGTGAAAACCCCCAGAGTGGTTGTCACTGTTTCTGACACTCAACCAAAGGAAAACATCCACCTTCAAGAAAGCCACAACAACAGTAATGCTCATAGGTGCATTTAGCAAGGACAGAGAGGACGGAGGAGAGGAGAGAGGAGGACGGAGGAGAGGAGAGGGGAGGACAGAGGAGAGGAGGGGAGAAAAGAGGAAAAAAGAAAGTGCAAAGAGGATTTTTCTGCTGCTGGTAAAGAGGACGTTAGTGGGGCACAGGGGAGAGTCGGCAGTGTCACGACGGCACACCAGCCTTTCAGTCAGGTTGCAATAACACACACACACTCACACACAGACCCCCTCCCCTGACTGGCAGAGTGGTATAAACTAGCAGCGTGTGTCTGCTGTGCTGGGCTTCTGAGAAGGCAGTTAGCAGAGTAATGGGCGCTCAGTCGCTCACGCAGCTTGTTACAGGACAGCCAGAGATGTGAAGAGACAACTGAGGAAGGTATCTGCATAGACGCAGAACAAGTGATATAACTATGTAATTATTAAGGATGTGAAGCTATGCAGAGTGTGTGAGAAATTACCACATTATCGTACTTGGATACATCTCAATCCTGCATTGGCTGTGACAGCTCAGTGCACTGAAATAAAAAAAAAAAAAACACAAGCAGAGCCAAAAACATCACCGGCTTTATGCCCTGAGTGTGCGGAGGTGGCAAAAGTCCATATATTCTTTAGACATTCTTGTGTAAAAAAAAAAAAAAAAAAAAAAAAAAAAGACTTCTTTACTGCAGTAAGGTGAGTAAGTGAAAAATACACACTCTGAACAGTACTTAAAGTATAAAGTATGAAAAAGATTCCTGATGGCTGTTTGTGTGTTAAGCTAACTGAAAATCAGTTTAACTCTGTGGTTGAGCTGCTCTCTTTTGTTTTTTTTTGTCTCTGTGCCTCATTTTCTTTTTATGTTCTTATATTTTTCATCGTACATCTTTTGCCGTTTTCTTCTTGTTATATCTTATGTTGTTTTCATCTTGTCCTGTAGTTTTTGTCTTGTTTTGTCTTTTACATCAATTTTATCTTGTTTTGTTTACATTGTTTTTGTCTTTTGCCATTTTTGCCTTGTTACTTCTGTTACGTAGTTTTGTCTTGCCACAGCATTTTGTCTTGTTATGTCTTTTACGTTGTTTTTTCTTTGTTATGTTGTTTTCGTCCTGTTACATCTTTCATCTTTTACAATGACCTGGATACAGGTCTATGTGTTATTGTCTCATTCATTTTGGTTAAAATCAGTCTTGATGTTGGAAGGCGGTGCACAATGATGCCAAATAAAAAAAATCAATAATTCCCCTCAAATGCATTAAAACTTAAATAACGAGCCTGTTTTGAAAATGTGAGGACAGGTATTTGTGTAGAAATATAGGGCGTAAAAGTAAAATGTGTGAAAAATAAATACTCAAGTAAAACACAAAGTCCTGAAAAATCTACTTAAGTACAGTAACTAAGTATTTGTATTTAGTTACTTCGCACCACTGCATGTATGTTAATCTATGTCACCTTTACACCATCTGGCCCAACGATGACAAAAAACACATTGTTCTGTAGATGATCTCTGGTATTTTACTGCTGTATCAGACTTGATGTTTTCCTGGAAAGCAATTCAAAACTGTTGATACCTTTTACTTTGTTTTTTCTTGTTGCATAGTTTTTGTCTTGTTACGTCTTATATGTCATTTTCATCTTGTTACATCATCCTATGTCATGTTATGTCTTTCACATTGTGTTCACCTTGTTTCATCTTTATTATTTCAGTTTTTCTTTTCCTGGAAATTCTTTAAAATTGTTGATAACATTAAATTTGTACCCAAAGTGTTTCTGGGGGCGTCACTGTACAAAAGCATAACTTTATTTCATTGTAACAGGATCCTATTTTAACAGGGAAAATATTTTCTTGTTCTCTTGCTGATGTCCTCTGGTGTCAACTCTTAGTTATTTAAGTAAAGAGTTTCCTGATTGACTGAGAAAACTAGCTTAAGCAGCTGACTTGTTGCTAAAGGAGCTAACTGCTGTTATCTTCCTCTGCCTGAGAGTAAAAGCTGAGTGTTTACAGTACGCACATAAGCAATAAGCCAGTTCATGGGAAAGTTCCCATGAAAACAGATAATGGTGTGCTTATTGCAGCCAAGGAGGAACTTGTCACACACATTGATTGGTATTTACAGTAGCCAATAGCGTGGAATGTGTGTTAGCAACAAGTAAAGCTCTCTCTCCACTCCCTGTTGAGCTCTGAGGCCGTTTGTCCTGATGACCGTTTGTTTTCACTGCAAGGCTGCTGAGCCTGGTTCTGTTTTCAATAACAGCAGCTAACAGTCACAGTTAGCTACTTTAGCAACAGGCAAGCTGCCAAAGGTGTCTGTCCACCTGTAACCTCTGTAATTAAGTTGAAGCCGGAAAGAAAGTTGCATTTTTGTATAAGTTACAAGGTTAGAAAGTTGTGGTTTTATGTTGAGTTGGACTGTGTTTCAGTCTAGACAAGAAGAAACAGAGACTATTGGAAACGAATAGACACAGACACCCTTGTGTGTTTCCTGTGGGTCTTATCAATCATGATGTGTTATCCCCTGATTCATAACACCACGAGCATACAGAAGCTGTGAGGCTTCAGTTTTATTTACTTTTAGTTGTAATGCTTGTTTAAAAGTTAAGGTTTCTTGATTTCTAGTTCACGTTCATATCTAACATTACTCTCGCTGCTGTTTTACCAAGAAAAGAGACACTCATGCATTCTGTGGTGAAGGTGAACAACTGACCAACAACCAATCTACAGTTCGGCATCACTCTTGGACTAACTGGGTCTGAATCTGGCAGTTTTGCGCCGCTGACCACCGCCACCACAACATGGCTAACAGAGCTAATGGGTATTCACATTGTATTATCTGAGTGACAAGGGAAGAAAACCACTAATTCATCTGGATTATCCTGACAACTTGTCTCAGTCATAAATAAATAATGGATTCATTTTGATGTCTGAAAGTTTGCTACTATATGTTAGCTGCTAGCTTTGGTTAACCTGCTGCAATGATGGTAAAGAAATACAAAGAACACAAAGTCATTGATAAATAAATCTCCTGTATCTCTTACAACTCAGAGGGCCTCGGACCTAAATGTAAGACACAGCAAAACTCACACATACAAACATGGCGACCCACAGCTGTACTCACAGTCCTCTTCTTCTTCTTGTTCCTTCAGTTTTTCAGTTGGGTGTAGAATAAAACTCATGGTGATTAGCTTTGTTCTACCTGACAAAGACCTGTGGGTTAGTGTGTGTGTGTATGTGTGTCTGTGGGGATGAATGTGCTCCAAATCCTGTCTCCTCACACACACACACACACACACACACACACACACACACACACACACTCACACACACACACACACACACACACACATACACACACACACACACACACACAAAATAAGCATGAGGAAGAAGACAAAGTGCCTTGAAATTAGCAGTGGGAAGAAGGATTAAAATCAATGGTACTTATACTGTATCAGTGTGTGTGTGCATGTGTGTGTGTGTGTGTGGTACCACAGGGACACATAGGCCCGTGGTGCTGCTGTTCACAGGGCTAATATGCATAGCCACCTCACTCCTCCTGCTGAAGAAGATGAATATTTTAGCCTTTAGTGGTGACTGCTGGCTGCCTCTTCCTCACTATCTGCTGCTTCCACTTCCATTTTTCTTCTTCTCTTGTCTCTTTCAGCGTCCCTCCACATCTCCATGAGCACTAACTAACTCCAGCTCCCTGTCCTGATATCTGTTTTCTGCTCCTGCAGCACCTCAGCGATTACTAACTCTGTCTTCTTCTTTTTCTACAACATTATTAGCAAAGTCATCACAAGCTTCTTCTTTTTTCGTTTGATGCTGCGCCTTCTCTTTGAATCTGAACTCATACATTCAGTCCATAAAGTTTTCTGTTCTTTGTCTCTTTCCTTTACACTGTCCCTGCCGTCCTACAGAGCCGTCTATACATTAGTGCGTCCCTGGTGCCTTGTGTTTCAGTTGAGTGAGTGATCAGTCTTCAGTGCTGCAAAGCTCCATTCAAGGCTGCCATCAGTGTGACAATTAGGCCGGTAAATAAAGATAATGTGAGTCATCCGGGGTCCTTAACTGCTGCACTGCAATTAACAGAGCTGATTGGTGGGCAAAGCCTCAACAAGGATGGTGGGAAATTAGTCAGGCAGAGAGAGTATTGGGTGAGCTAGACTACCACTTCATTTGGAGAGGAGTGGAACAAGACACTTGTCGAGTAAAATGTTTCATACAAAGAAAACTATGACCAACTGTGACTGTGATCATCAGGCAGAGGCAGGGCCAGGTCATTGTTTTGTAATCTCAAGTCTTTGCACTGAAGTTCCCAGTGAAGAACAAAGACATATATAAGAAATGGACAGGATCACTGCTCCCCAAAGAGAAGCCAAAGCATCTTGATCGTCAAAGTACACTGCAAATATTTTTTCTCTGATCAGTGTGGTATTAATTAGTAATTTGATGATATAAAAACAGGGTTCATGTCATGATTCACAGCTGAACTTTGTTTGTGACTGAGTTAGCCGGCTGTGTGAGCGGAAACTCAACACTGGTCACTACTGAGCAGATTCTGGCTCCAAATGACGTCACCAGCACAAGATGGAAGCGCTCATATCCAGGACATTTGCGCTTTGTTTTTGTACAGCTGGAGTGACACCCATCTTTATTTACAGTCATTGGTCAAGACTGATGAGTCTTAGGTCAAGTCCCAAATCTAAAGTTTTGAGTTTTACACAAGTCATAATGCACTCTTTTCTAAATGTAATGCCATTTTAACAGCAGAGTGTTAACTTACTGTTCTTTGTGCAACTTCAAATGTCGAACAAAGGTGGAAGTTGTGTATCCGTCTGTAATTTTAGACCAAATTTTCAAATTTTTTGTTCACCACCTTGTAGTTTTCATGCACTAAAAAAATCTTCATGGTTCTCTCCAGCAATTTGATTGGATGTTATCAGATTGGTTCAAACAAAGTGAATGTGGGGAATCAAGTGTCGACTTGCTGAGAATAAATAGTGTTAACGTTAGTTGATTCGGGATGGTTATCACACACTTTTTAAATGAAGTTTTTTACCTTTGGACTTGGGGAACGGTATCAAGTGTTTTCAAGCCAAAAGAATCAAGTCCAAGTGAAGTCACAAGTCGTTGGTGGTAAAGTCTGTGTTGAGTTGCAAGTGTTTTGAGAAATGTTGTCAAGTTGAAGTCAAAGTCATGTGTTTCAAGTCCACACTTCTGCCATCCAGTTCAACAACTGCTGATGTGGCATCAATCCATGCCCCTGATCTTGTGTCTTAGCTGTGAACAAGATCCCTAGATACTTCAACTCCATCTCTTGGTGCAGTGACTCACTCTTAACCCAAAGGGAGAAATCCAATTTTCTGGTGCAATAATATGGCCTTGAGGACACAAGAAGCCAAAATGAGATCTCTTCGCTTGGGTTCCTTGCTTAGCTTACTGCCACCGTGACAGGAACCCAGATTCTTTTGTTTTATATATATAGATTTTGAGATATCCATGTGCCTTCATCCCTATACATTGGAAGAGAATAAACCTAATTAATATGTGTTGCTCAAAGCACTGAAAAACTTTAAACTTCTGAACATCTGTATTGGAATAAAGGCCGAAATCTTTGAACCCACACCCTTTTGCTCTAAGGCAACAGTGCAAACCACATCCTGAATGTCAGCCTGAATTGTTAAACAGACTGCATTTCATGTAACGCTTTTCTACTCTGTTGACCAGTTGAAGCACTTAACAACTACATGTCACAGTCACCCACTGGCAAACACATTCACACACTGATGGTACAGCCATCGAGAGCCATTTGGGGTTCAGTACCTTCCTCAGCACCATGCAGACTGAGTTTTGAACCACCAACCTTCTGATTAATGGATGAACTGGTCAACCTCCTAAGCCACAGCTGGCCTCAATCCCCCCCTTACCTCTGTGTTTTGCAGTTGTGTTCAATTAAACATTGTCATTTTCTTTTGAGTTAGTTTAAGTAAAAAGTTGTACTACAGTTCTCCCTAACTGGAGACAGTGTGAACAAGCAAACATCTGATTGGATGTCCTAACCTCCTCAATGCATTAGGGAACAGGCTAAGTGAAGTGTCGCTTGTTGAAAATGCACTTGCCCTGGATCTATTATGTGATGTCTGACACACATGCTTCAGCTCCAGCCTATTTTATTTGGTCAAAACTGATGCTGACATCCTTGACCTTTCTGTTTCCCTCTGCAGTCAGCAGTCAACATGGATGAGAGACTGATTTTTGAGGTTGAGAAGCACCACATCATATGTGATGCACAGAGCCATTTTTTTAGGGATGTCCTCAAATTATGAGGCTGAATAAACACATTTGACACTTGATATGGGCTATTCCAGAGGTTTTATTTGGGGCCATAAAACAATGAAATAGGTTAGGGTTAGGTAAGTGTCAATAAGTACTATACATCCCTGGATACCTGAGAAAAGATGGACAGACACAAACAGAGCTTGCACTGGCAAAGACAGAGTGAAAGTAAAGTGACTGATGTAAGCATTAAAGAGAGGAGGGTGGAGCAAAGGGAGAGGGGATCATGATGTATTACACAGTTGGCAGAGCTTTGGTGTGCAGCTGAGGAGTGTTTGCCTGATGCCAACTCTCAGGGTAAGTCTGCTGGGCAATGCCAAGACTTCCAACTGTGGCTTCTGTTTCCCGACACCTGTCCCACAGCAGCACTTGAGGAATCTGCCTGGCATCACAACACAAAGGCACAGAGGGAGAGGTCCCATTTGCAAACCTGGCAACACATCTGAGGGGGAGGAGAGGCTGACAATAAACTGAGAATCAAAGGTTGCTCTTCTGTGTTTCTCAATCTGGATATCTCAATCTCAGTGGACCCTCTGTGATCAGTGGATTCGCTCACAAGGAAGTGAACTCAGACTCAGACAATTCAGTGTTGACCAATAGCATGCCATCTTGACAAACTACAGAAAAAGTGGCCTCTTGGACCTTCCTATGGTGAATGATCATGTCATGCTTTAGAGTGGCCCAATATCTGTGACAACGAGATAAAATGCCCACTGAATACATTTCCAGTGGACAAAATGGGATAAAGTGTGACTTGCAGCGTACTGATGTCCAGCTGGTGCCCTTTATAATTTTTCCCTGCCCCTTGGACAGCCTGAGTCTGCCACTGGGGGTAGATTTTTGTTACTCCTTTGCATACACCATTCACTTTTATCTCCTCAGTAAAGCCAGTCAGACACTTTGGACTGAGCCTGACTTTTACCACAAATTTTATTGCCTTATTTGCCAGATCCATCAAATTGATTTCTTGGAGGCTAGAAATTTTGGTCATTTGAACAGATCCATGGACATTCATCAGGTAGCCCAGTTAGTAGTCACTACATCACCAAGACTCCTGAACCATGTATTACCACTGAGCCACTTTCTGTTCCAACAGGGCCTGATTGCATTTAGAGAGCACTTTAAGGAGCAGTTCTTTTAAAGTGACATTTTTTTTCAATATTTACTCTGCAAAGTATCAGAAGACACTCAACTAAGGTGTATTCACCAAGTTCCACATCACACCTTTTCCAATCAACTAATGTGAAAACAGTTTTTTCAATAATGGATGAAATGACCCAGTGATATACAAACAACCACACTGTGGCACCAAATGTCCAAAGTAGGCGTATATATTAAAGATCAAGCAAGGAAAAATTCCGTTTTTCTAAACACATTATGCATGTTGGAACATAGCTGCTGAAAACATGTGACAAGACTGAGAACTATGTAGTACTGAATTCTGGAGTTAGACTGTAAAACTGTTGTTCACGATTTCTGTGTTCAGGATATTTTGGGCTCAGTGACGTGCTGGAGCCATGCTCCCCCAACAATATTCTCCACTTACACAATGTAGTGTGACATATAGAGCTGCTTTACAGACTGCCAGTCACTTAGCGTCCACTGTCAAATCTGCAGCATACTGCTATGGTTTTCATCCTCAAGTTAGTGTTAAGTTAGTATTTTGATTAATTTAAAAATTGCATAGATGTTTTTATATAGTGAGGTTAGCCAGATAGCTAGCCTAGCTAGCTGCTAACATGAAGAAAACCATGGTGAAGTTAATAAGAAGGGCAGTCAGCTCTGCAGAAGTCCTTTTTACAGAGAAATCCCACAATATCGCCACTTTAAGCTGGCTTTGTGCTTTACACTGACCAAGAAGCACGGTCACAAAGCCTCCTCAATGTGTCCTTACAGCGAGCCAACATTGCAAAATCAAGAGAGGCATGACATAACAAAGCAGCACACCGGTCACCAGCTGATTCAGCTTGTCTGCTCATTTTAATCACACACAGAGAGCTGATAACCTCATGGATTTATTACATAAAGGTTTTTGTGTGTTCCTGGATAAACAGCCTGTCCCATCTTCTGCAACAGATAAGTTAAATAGATCAACGCCTTGTGTGATGATCTGTGGGGAGGATTTCTCTCCTCCTGTCTGTCTTTGAGTGTCTGCTTAGTGCACACAGCTCTGTGTCAGCATTGTAAATGGTGTCTGCTCGTCTCCCTCCCTCTCCCAACTTAAAACAGCTGACAAACGTGGAATAAGTTCATCATTTAACACAAACAGCAGCAAACATGCAGGCTTAATTGTACATGGGTCACTTTCATTCTGGGCAGCTCTTCTAAGTACTGAATGCAAAAACAAGAGCCACAGCAACCTAATATTAGCTTGTGGCTGATTAATGTTACAGTTATCTATTTATCAAAATGCTAAAAACACTAACTAAACACTAATACACACTATATACAAGGTGAACAGTAAAATATTAACAATACTTACAAATCCAACTGTAAAAAGTTACGTTTTTTAACTAATTTGTGTAAAAGCTAGACTTGCACCGATTAATCGGCAATGCTCGGAATCGGGCTGGTTTTCATGTGACTGGCCTTGACCGGTGACCGGCCGGTCAGCGTCACAAATCCGGTTCTGTGCCCGTCATTGTCACACACGTTCTGCACGATGGTCACGTCATGCGCGCAGCAGACAAACTGACCGTGACGTCAACACAGCACTGATAACAGCTACACACTCTGACACACGTCTGCTTGAAGATGGTGTCAGCGACAGATTCCAAGAACAGGATAAAGAGAAGACGGACAGTCTACAACGAGACAGAGCAGCTGACAATGTCGCAAAACAGCCGTAAACTCTCTCGCACTTCAGGCTAATGCTAGCAAGCTAGCAGCAGACTGCTGTTCACAGAGGGACAGTTAAAATCTCACCTCCTGTTCTGTCTGAAGAATAAACAACATGTGTTGATGTGTCTCCTCAAACATTTTCTCATCCAGACTCCTTTAACTTCTGTGTTTGTTTTTCTCACGGCAAAGTTTTACTTCAAACTGTTGCACCGCGTTAGTCTCCGGTTTGTTTCCACAAAAGATCACGTGAAATAGCGTCTCACGAAATCCCGCGAGATGATCTCGCGAGATCACGTTCACCCAATTCATAATCTTAATATAAAATTATAATAAGGCCTGGTTGTAATCTGGATGATTTTGGAGAAAGTATTAAATGAATATTTAATAGTCAGTGTCTTATTATGAACATATTTACAAGAAAAGTTGCAAAAATGTTTGTGAATGCTGTCAATTACAGTTCTTAGAAAGACTGAAAATCGGAACCGGCCAAAATCGGAATCGGTAGGTCAGACCCCTCAAAAATCGGAAATCGGAATCGGCTAAGAAAGTTGAAATCGGTGCAAGTCTAGTAAAAGCACTTGGCTGACTATAGATGTATACTGCAGATTTGACACCGGAAGTTATACGTCACACTACCTTATGCAAGAGGAGAATATAAGCCCTACAAATCAACACACAAATGCCTCCCTCTCCCTAATTGGTTTGTTACGATTAATTGACTCTCTCAGTCAAAATCAGCCCAGCAGTTCACTTCAGCTCACTTCAGTTCCAATAACCTGACACAGAAGAAAAAATAAATACCATGTCCCTGCAGTCTGGCTGTGGTGGCTCAAAAATGTCTGTACATCAGATTTATTTTTCATTATTTTGAGACCTAATTTTATATACTATATAATTTGGCTGGGTGGTTAATAACACGTGTTTCTGTGGTGTGACAAACTCAGAACACACATTTGTTGTTGCTTTAAGTTTATGGATGTTACATTTTTACACTCTTCTTGTACAATATGGCAGCTAGCCAGTAGAAGACATTGAAGGCAGACACACAGGCTGACACAGACTTCCCGTCTCTTACTAACTCCTTCTTCCTGATGCTACAGCTGAGACACAGTTCCTCTGTGTCTGTCAGCTCTGTTGCAGCACAGGTCTGGGACACCAGCGAGGTGGAGACAAGAGAAATCGATAGGGAGTTAAATTGAAGAATCTGTGCCCATTACTTTCCCTGTTTCCCTTCTTTCTCCCTCTGTGCCTGTGACAGGACTGCAGCAGCGCCTGTCCCATTCACATCCACTCATTTACTGAGCAGCTCAGTGTGTTTGCACGTGGAGCACACATGCACACCACTGAGGCACGGAGAGGAACTGAGGAAGACGATTTGTGATTGAAAACTTCCTCGACAATATCTCAGGTTTCAGCACTTTTAATGGCACGTTAAACATATTCAGTGCAGCAGTGTCTCCCAGTGCTATTGCTCCTTGACTTTATGTCTCTGGTCTGTCTGTCCATCCTGCTCCATACCCAGTCCACAGGCTCATTACTCATTTCACACCAAGCAACGGAGCAGAACAATTCAGGATCACATCTATTTCAATCCGAAATAATCACCCTCGTGAAATCTAATAAATTATGGAGCACTCAATAGCTCGGCACTGGCCCCCTCTGTATTAGCGCCAAGCTAATGATGCCAGCACATTATTCTCAAAGTCACTGCAGAACAACTTTATGCACTTCCTGTCCACAGGACCCTTGGAGGGGTTAACAGACAGATAAAAGACAAACGTTTTGCTGGCAGGGATGGTCAGTCTACCCCTGTGGTCCAGATAGAAAGATCTCTGTTGAATAGGATGCCCTGAACTCTTGTACCTAATGACTGTGTTGATCCACTGATTTTTCCTCTAGCGCCACCAGCAGGTTGACATTTGTGGTTCAGAGTCTTGACAGATGTTAGAAGGATTAACATGCATTTTGGTGATGTGCACTATTCAAATATTTTTTATTAAATTTTCATCCAAAATTACTGTACATTTTAAATTTCTACAACTTATGGGGATAGTTCACCCAAAAATGAAAAGCTAGTCATTATCTACTCACCCTCATGTCAATTAAGGGTCAGGTTTAGTTTTTTAGTCCACAAAACACTGCTGGAGTTTCACTGGAGTTTCACAGGAAATAATTCCAAACAATGGAAGTGAATGGTGACCAGTTTTCAAATGTAAAAAACCAACAGAATAAAAACATAAAACGCCTCCATACTGGTCATCTGGTGTAAAGCAAGTCGACTAAAAAAAGTTATTTACACCATGTTTTTAGCCTGACCCCTAATTTACACCAGGCGCGGCTGTGCCATGGCACAGCTATACGCCGCCATTCTAGTCAATGCTGTAATTCACACCAGAAGCACCTTGGCGCGTCTCAGCAGCGTCCCAGAAGCAGCTCAGTGCTCTGCTCCCCAGAGAATACGCAGCAAGTCTATTTTTGACGGATGGTGCGTCAATTGGCACAGAGCAGGTTGAACGGGTAGGAAGTCAGGCACGGAAAACAGGGGAGAATCTGTTTGATTTTCAAAATAAAAGACCCCATGCAGACTCGTGATCATAAAGACAGACAGAAAATAAACAATTTAAGTACGTAGCCTGCTTATCCATGGTAGAAGCACAAAGAGCAAGGAAAGAGGACTTAATCAACAAAATCAGAGCAAGTAAACATAATCAGACGGGCAAAACGCTCCGCTGCTGAAACGCTTCTGAAAGGCTGCTGGTGTAAATTGAAGTCCTGTGCATGACAAAGCAAGACCACGGTGCAGCTGTGACGCAGCACAGCCGCGCCTGGTTAACTTACAGGTACATCTTCACTGTAGATCCTTAGTATGGAGCCATATTCACATGCACATGCACACTGTCTGAACTGGGTGTGTGTGTTGTGATGGTGTGCAAACAGCATGTTGGGGCTTTAGGAGACTTGGATTACACCAGATGAGCAGTATGGAGGCATTTTATGATTTTTTTTTTTTTTTTTTTTCTAGTTTTTTACATTTGAAAACTGGTCACCATTCACTTCCATTGTTTGGAAGCTCTGTTTTCCTGTGAAACTCCAGCACTGTTTTGTGGACTAACAAACTAAACATCGCACCTAGTCTGCATGAGGGTGAGTAGACAATGACTGAATTTTCATTTTGGGGTGAACTAACCATTTAAAGGGTAACTTTTTTTTTTTTTTTTTTTAATATGGACCCTATTTTCCCATGTTTTTCTGTTTAATTAATTTAACAGTCAAACCAAGAAATTCATTAACCAAAAAGTATTTTTTGGCTCCACAATTAGCAACTTTTCAACCAGACAGTTGACTTGCCCAGTTAGAGTAATTCTAGGTATGACCTAACAAGTATTAGGCTTCCATGGAACATTTTTTTTTAATTTAACCAACTACTTGGGATTAATTAATTACCCAATATAAACTAACTAATAAAAGAATAACATTTAGAACAATCAATTAATTAATCGATAGATTAAATTTTGTGTGAAGCAACAATAAATGTGTGTTTGGAGTTTTTCATACCACAGAAACATGTTATTAACCACCCAGCCAAATTTGAATGATTAAAATTAAAATTAGACCTCAAAATCATGAAAAAAATGAGCAGTGTTCTCTGCTCAGAAACACTGGGGGGTTTTCCACTCCACTGTCTCAGTATCAAACACCACTACAACCTGAAAACCACCTGCAACATGGACAGCTTTATTGGACATGTCCAGACACGTTTAAGCCACCAGAGCCAGAGGACAGTGACAGGATGGTATTTTTTACTTTTTTTGTGTGTGTGTCAGGTTGTTGGAACTGAAGCAAGCTGAAGTGAACTGTTGGACTGATTTGGACTGAGAGAGTCACTAAAGGTACTGATCATTGCTGTGTCGTTGCTGTGTCAGTTCATGGGGCTTGTATATTGCTGGGTCACCATGCCTCCGGCACGTCACTGAGATGTCTTTCAGGTCTGCCCAAAACAGCAACAGTTTAACGGTTTAACTCCACAATTCAGTGCAACATAGTACTCAGTCTTTTCTATTATGTTTAGAAGAAAAATTCCCTTTTCCTTTACAGATTTTAATTGACAAATCAAATAAGAAGCATTCAAGCATTTAAGCGCTCAAGGAAGCAACAATAATTGGCCTGTTCTGTACAGGCACTGCACTTGTATGATATAAAATCTGACAGCTGAATGAACATTTTATCCTTTCTGCCAACGCCATCCTCACATAAATTAACTCTGTAATACTGGCACACATATCTCTGAACACCAACACGCTCACAACATGATAAACCCTCCTAATAGGTGGTGCCAGAAGCCTCATTAAATCTACTTTCCCATAAAGATCAGAAGCTAATTTTGGACTTTAATCCAGTGAACAACTTGGTTTTCTTTACAAAGAGGATCACAGCCTCACTGACCACAGCATGGATCTACTCTTAGTCTTGTTATAAGATATGTTTTATACCAGTAACATCTGTCTGTGCTCGGAGTGACTAATCTGTTTCATTGTCATTCTGATCTGGCCTGACGAGCCAATAAAATAAAAATTTATAGGATGATAATGTACTGTATACTGTAATGATAGCCAGTCAAGTATCTCATTAAACTTAATTTCTGAAACTTTACATCAGGAACCAAAACAGGTCACAGGCCTATAGCTGGCGGTGGGTCCCTGGATGTCATGAAAACCAATATATTTTAATGAGCCTGAGACCTGGGGCCAGACAATCATTTTCTTATTTGGGTCATGGGCTGAAAAGTTGAATAACCTCAGCTGTAAAATACATGCTATTTAATGGTATACTTAGAGCCTATAGTGTCCACTTATCACCTTGTGGGCAAAGAGGTGGGGGCCAGGGTGTGGGGTTGGATTTTACAGACTGGGGGTCACGCTGTGTAAAGAGGCCAGCAGAGATATGGTCAGCGATGAGTGTGGTCTATTTAAAGGCCCTCAGGGTTGGATACTATCTTTAATTCCTCAACCACCGGTTGGGCTGTTATCAGCTCTGCACACCACTGGGTGACTGCAGGTCACATACACAAAGAGAGAGTCAAGATGCCATGAGGTATGGAAAGCCCTTTTAACATTTAATCAGAAAGACCACTGGTGGATTCAAGGGGGCAAAAGAGGGACGATTACCAACCCCTGCTGTTTCCATGTTCAAAAAACAAACAAAAAACAGCAAAAGTGCCCTAAAGGATGCACCTGTGGTGAATAAAACATGATAAATATCCTCTAGAGTGGTTTAATGACTAAGACAACATGCTAAAGTACCCTCTAGTGTGCCCTCTGAGTGAGTACTGAAGATATTGCCACTGAAAAAATGAACAGAAGTTGGGAACACTCAACATTTCATCTTTTAGCAATAAGTTTTAAAGTTTTGAGCGCAACTCAATTTTTTAAGTGTCAGAGGTATTCCAACTACTTATCCTTTGTTGAGATAATTTATTTTTCTTCTTTTGATAAACGTAAGTATTTGAGTTTTAGAAACACTCAAAAAATGTAGTTTAAAAACTCATTGAAGTGAAAGTGAATGATGATTAAAATCAATTAAAACCATTTAATTTTTCCTTTTTACAGTGCAGGCTGCTGCACAGACATGAGTTGAGTCCATTTTCATGGATACCAGGGTGATGAGTCCCCATCTGACATATGATTTGCTGACTGGACAAGTTCAGAGATTTTCAACTTGAAACACTTGGAGCGGCCTTACAAGAAGGCGGAGTGCTCAGCTTGGCATTGGGAACAATTTAAAAAAGACACTGGCATTCCAAAAAAATAAAAAACACCACAACAATTGTATGACAAACTGGAACTCTCGTGATTTTGAATGATTAATGTTAAAAGGACTTGCCATACATAAGAGAACATTGCATTTATTTGTTCGTGTTGATTTCCCTCAGTGTTTCTGTGACTGTGAGGTCGTCTTCTCCTCCTCAGCTCTATCAGCCCTGCGGCGACTTCACTATAAACCACTGAGCTGAGAAAAACTGCTCTCTTTAGATAAACAAACGTCGACATAATCTACATATAGTTCCCTGCCCTTTGTCTTCAACAAAGTGTTTAACAAGTGTGTTTTGGCATGGAGTGGTGTTGTAAAGCACACGGTGAGGCAAAGTGAGCCATTCCAGGGCCTTTCTGAGCTGTTATTTACTGGGCCTCTGGGTTTCCTGCCATAGATCACAGCAAAGCAGCCGCTTTGGTTTGCAATATTTCACATGATTTGCTAATCACACTCTGAAGCAATTACAGTCAAATCATCTGTACGTCTTCATGGGACAATGAGCAGTTTGTCTCAACTTCATCTCTGTGTACTGTAAAATTTGGTGGCAAGGAGACGGAGGCCCTGGATACATGTATATATGTGTGTGTGTGTGTGTGTGTGTGTGTGTGTGTGTGTGTGTGTGTGTGTGTGTGTGTGATGACAGGGAAATGAACCAGAAGAGACTGAGTAGTCTGAGGGAAAAAGTGAGTAGCTGCTTTCTAATCTTGGAAACACTTAAAGACTCGGAGTGTTTGGCTGTGGTCCAGATCACTCTCTCATCAGATCCGCTCTCTCTCCTCCTCTGTGTGTTTGCTTTCTGTACATCTGTGAATGAAGACTTCATAACTACTCATAACTCTTCATCATAGCTGGCCCCATATGTCAATCAGTTTATCAGTCCAAACAACCACCAACCAAGTCCATAACAAAAGAAAATAGTCCACTCTGTTGATACTGTGTTGTAATTTTTGTGTCTGTGGTTGGTTTGTTCTTCTTCAGCTAAATTTAATCTGAGATTACTTCTAATCACAGTTCAGCAAAACTAGGCTTAAATTGATTAAATCCAGATTCCAGCAGAGCTTAATTGCACAATTAAAACTGATCTCTGTTGAGTAAATTTTAAGTTTAGCTAAATCAAAATTAAAGTTTAGTATGGGGATGCTTTCTCACCCAAATTAAACTAAACAAACAACTAAATACATTGAGTGCTGCTGGGACCTACTAAGTATAAAAATAGGGGAAATCATTAACTCTGGCTGCTCACTACACACTATAAAAGAAGGACACACACATCCATGAGGCCCAACAGGTCAGGTGCTGGATCACAAAATATCACAAAATATCAAATGGATACAGCTCAAAACATCATGCTATTCAGTTTTCATATGGGAGCTCTTTTGGTGTGTTGATCCTGCCTTTTTTCTCTTTATTCATTAACAACACATTACATGTCTGCCAGTTAGCTAAAAGGTTAACAAACCATTACATTGTTTGCTTGCTAGCTAAAAAGTTAACAAATCATTAACAAAACATTGCATTGTTTGCTAGCTAGCTGAAAAGTTAACAAAATGACATTGTTTATTAGCCAGCTAAAAAGTAAAAACGATGGTATGATGTTTGCTGGCTAAGTAAAAAGTTAACACTATGTTATTGTTAATTAGCCTGCTAAAAAGTAAAAAAAAAAAAGTTATATTGTTTGCTAGCTAGGCAAAAAGTTAACAAAATGATATTATTTATTAGCCAGCTAAAAAGCAAAAAGAAAAAAAAAAATCTGTATTATTATTGCTGCCTAAAAAGTTAACATATTACATTGTTTGCTAGCTAATTAATAAGGTAACAAAACATGACACTTTTTGCTTGATAGCTAGAAAGTTAGTTAGCCTAGCAGAGAAGCTCTAATTTGTCCTGTGAGAAAAACTTGTTGGCTGAATTAATGCACCAGTATGCCCAAATAATAGAAGATTAAAAAACAGACAACAGCTCAGTAAAGAAAACTAACTTCCTGGCAGCAACTGGCTGACTGGTTTTAATGCATCAGAACTAAATTGGCTTGAATCTGGCCCGTAACTTTCTTTGAAGAACTTGATTATTTTGCTCAATCTATTTAAAACTGCAGCTATTATAATTTAATAATCAATATGGATAAATGAGCCAAACTTGCAAACATCTGTCCCAAAATGCACACTGGGTTAATTACATCTGCAAGGCTGACAGGTTTTACTTTTAATTTATTATTATTTTTTTTTTGCCTTGGGACAGTGACATGGCCTGGTTGTTGCTGCTGCTCCGTCTCCTGCCTCCACCCAGTGGGCAGCAGAGAGCTGTCAGAGAAGCTGTGATACATGTCAGTCAGGTTGGATGAGGTAAGTGACCTCAGCTTCAGATATTATTTTGACATCAACTTGTCAAATAATTTACTTTGCGGTCTATTTTTTTACCACTCATAGTTGTCATACAGTCATGGATCAGATGAAGGGAGGCAGACCTACATCCCACACGACTCCATCACCACTACAACTGTACATTATGGTGAATGTTCAGCTCATTCCCTGCCAGGCTGAGGTATAAGACAGCATGCTCAGAATCACTAGATCACTCGTTCTTGAAAGCTAGGACAAAGCCATATTTTTAGAGGGGTTTGATTTTTACTCCTCAATCATGCTGGACAATATATTTCTTAAAGATCAAACTCTTGTTTAATAAACCTTGACACAGAAAGCTGTTGTCATGTTGCGATCTTCACAATAAAATATTTTTGGTGAGACATCATGAATCTTTTGGCCAATTACAATCAAGAACAAACTGCATTGTCTTCTTCTCCCTCTTAAACATGGACGTAAAAAATGGACGCAAATATCTCGTTTGCTAATTAATATGTTGTTTGACTAATTAAACTTTAGCTAACTGGTTGCTTAAGTAATGTTAACCTGCCAAATCAAGTTGAAGGGTGTCCGTGATGACCACGTGATGAAACAAGACCCACAGCTCTTCCATTTTAATGAGTGACCATGTTAACTGGTGACTCAGCAAAATAAGCTGTAGTACTAGTGACGGTGTTACACCGTATTTGGGGACACATCAGCTTTAGTATTAATGCCACAATGTACTTTACTATGTGAAGTAACTTTACTTTTACTTTCGTACTTTGCTGTGTACTTTGTACCTAAGTACTAAGGTAAAAGTAAAAGTATGAAGTGTCTGCAGAAAACATAAACAGAAGATGTGGGGTCACTCTTTGTGCACCAGAATACTCTGATTATATATTAAAATCACAACGCTTTTAGCAATAATATATAATGTATTTGTCAAAAAATAGAAAGTTTACCAGTGTTTGAGCAGTGTTCCTGACTTTTTTAAACCAGGAAGTAAAACAGGGGTCCTTAGGGTATAGCTGACCCCTTTTATGCCTGATTAAATCATGTTTTTGGAAAAACAGAGTTGACAGAAATCTGGGACACAACATTTTTATTTAAAAAAAATATATTTTAAAACAAAGATGATTATAATAGCACTTTTTTTTTACCTATGTTATCAGTCAGTAGTGTTAGTGTTAGACTTTGAAGACTGAATTCTGGGAAAAGGCTCATTTCTGACACAAATTAAAGTTAACAAAATGTTACAATGTTTGCTAGCTAGCTAATAAGTTAGCAAAACATTACAATGTTTGCTTACCAGCTAAAGCGTTAAAATGGGCCATTGTTTGCTAGCTAGCTAATAAGTTAACAAAACATTATTTTTAACATTTTTTCAAGTTTTTTTGGTAAGACGTGATTTATCTGAGTTCTCCAGAATGGGTGATAAATTAATACTCACCAGTATGTGAGGTTGAAGGTTATCAGTAAATTAATTTTGATTGCACTATTATCACATTTAATGGGCAATAAATAGATAGAAGGAAGGTGGAGGAAGTATTCATTAGCCCCCCTGTGGTCACTGCTCCATACAGTAACAACAGTCGTTCAGGTTCACATTAAAAACTCAGAGACAACACTTCGTGAGCTGAGAGTTTGAGTGTTGACAGCTGAGCTCTGTATTTCATTACACGTGCAGTGCAGGGGTCAGCCCTGTACAGTAAACTGAAACCTCCACTGCATCACACGCAGCTGGAGGAATATTTCGGGAAGCACACGGCGCTGAGGCAGACTCTGTTCAGGTCCTTTGAGATGCTGCAGCCTTGCAGAGCTGCCTGATTCTGTAATTGAGTTCAATTACAGAGTGAACCGAGGAGACGGGATAGAATACAGTATGTACAGTACATCAGGGCCTACAGCGCTGTACACCAGTGTTTCCCAAACTTTTTTTTCCTGGGGAGCCACTTTTGAAGACCCAATCCACAATAGACCTTATTAAGAAATCTTGATAAGACTTAATTTGTGCATAAATCACCATTTTTACTTCCATTTCCACATCACCTGTAATTCATTGTAATTAAACGCCAACTATTTTCATAATAAATGAATGTTGAAGTTTTCATGCTAGATAACACCTCTCTTCCTCTCTGAATGAGAAATTTTTGTCAGATGATACGTCACAGCCTCCCCTACTGCCTGGCAATGAAAACAACAATTGATGAGATATTTCCACCATATAAAGTATAATCTCAAAAATAAAATCTAAATTAAAATCTCCGGCTTCTGCTGGTAATTCCAAAGCAAATTTCACCTGCAAATTACTCCAAGACTTCATGGTACGTATGTGATCATTTGTAAGTGTAAGTAGGTGGTATTTACAATTTGTTTATTTAGAAATCATGGAATATCATTTCTAAGAAATTTCAGTTATTGTAATTCTTAGTTATCACAAATTTACCATGAACTTTGGGGTAAATTTGGAGTTGATTTCAAAGAAAGCTCAAATATGTGAAATGGTAATGACCACCTACTTACATGAAAACACCACTTATGCATTATCACATACTTACCATGAAATTTGGGGGTAATTTGTGGGTAATTTAGAGAGATTTCAAATATATTTTAATTGGTAATTTCCATCTATTTACTGTGAAATTATGGGACCTGGAAATTAAAGTGTTACCATTAACTCTTTTTTATTATAATTATATATATTATTAAATTTGTATATGCTGCTTCCAAAAGCTAAATAGGTGGGGTTGAAATTAAGTGCAAGAAGAAAACTTTCCAACAGTTATTTTGTAATTCAGCACACACAGATTGTTAATATGTACACCAGCAGCAGCACACATGTACATATGCAAAAACACACACACACAGTCATGATATGTACATAATATGATGGGAATCACAGCGCAGGTGGTTGAAATGTGACACCGGCATAAATGAATATGAGGGGATGAAATAGGATTAGCGTCTTTGCTATTGATTAGCTGGCCGTGTAATAATTAAAGCGGGCTGAGCCGCAGGGCTGCTGCAGTGTGTGTGTGTGTGTGTGTGTGTGTGTGTGTGTGTGTGAGTGTGTGATGAATGCCAAGGTCCCCAAACTCAAGATTGTTCCACTCAGCACAATCACAAGCTCCTCTCTTCCTCCTGCCAGCACGACCACAGTCAAACCACCGCACGGTCACGCAACACGGCCTTTACTGGCTCTGTGTGTGTGTGTGTGTGTGTGTGTGTGTGTGTGTGTGTGTGTGTGTGTGTGAGAGAGAGAGAGAGAGTAAAAGAGAGGAAGAATCACTTTTAGAAATAATGGTTCCAATAAGGTTCTTCCTTAACGGCTGAGGCTCTGCGCAGAACCATTTGCTTCTAAAGAAAACTTTTTAAAAGAAAAGTTTGTCAAGGGTTCTTAGTACGTCCAACACTTCTATAAAATGAGTTCTTCAAGGATTGTTAAAAGCATGAACCCATCATTGTTCCAAGATTATAAGTAACATTTTTACTCATTAATTTAAACATTGGTGATTGTAACTACAGCTGCAACAATTAATCGCTTAACTGATTAACAAATTAATTGATTCCAGCTTCTTAAATGTGAATATTTTCTGGTTTCATTATTTCTCTATGACAGAAAATGTAATATCTCTGAATTGTGTGCAAAACAAGACGTTTAAGGACGTTCACTTGGACCTTGAGAAACTCAGATCAACATTTTTCACCATTTTTAAAAAACAAACAACTAAATGATTAACTGTAACATAGACTGTTAAAATGAGGGATGACCACAATATGTGGGAGTCAGTCATTTTTCCCCTCGTCTTTAGATTACAGAACACAGGTTCTTCGTAGAACCCTCAGAAGATAAGAGGGTTATAAGAGAAACCCTTGGAAAATCAAAGGGTTTTTGGTAGAACTCCCTTGGTTCCAGATTAAACCCTTAAAATATGAAAGGGTTCTTGATGGAGCATTGTTCTTGTTAGTAGGTGGAAAGTTTCTGGATAGAACCCCCAAAGACGGGGTTACATCATAGAGGGGTTCTTTGTAGAATTTCTCAGAGAGGAGGTTCTCAATGAAATCTTTCTCAGATAGTTCTAGGTGTAACCTTTTATTTTTAGTTGTAGGTAGAACTCTCTTTCTGCTCTCGTTCTTGAACTGCTTCCATTCAGGATTCTTGGAACCTTGGTTCTATCTAGAGAACCAGCCTGCATTTCCACCAGTTTTGAGTGTTGAACAAGGCACAATAGCCTGTAAAATATGACACGCCCACTTTGTTTCCAAAGGAACTTGGGTTCCAAACCAATTAATTTTTGGTTGAAATGTTCTGAACGGTTCAAAATCAGGTTTGTGAACTGGAACGGTCCTATGTTGGTGGAAAAGTCTTATGAAAGGGTTCCAGGTTCCACCTTTTGCTGGTGCTCGACTGAGGGTGATCTGAAATTTGTACTTTTTCATTAATGTGCTGGTGTTCTGATGATTTATGCCACTTTGTCAAAAAATGCTACCATAGCGCAAATTAATAACAGACTAACCATAACTCTGCTTTTACTAATCAATGTGTGATGTGATAATTTTTTAATACTTTAACACTTATATTGAAATGTTCTGGACAAGAATATATATGGATATTTATCTCACAGATGTATTTAATATTTATTCCTAGACTTTTATGTATGTCTACATTCTGTCCTTCTTTTTATTTATCCAGGTTGCCATTATAACTTCACTTTTATTAACGGATCGACCTGCAGGAGAACCATGGGGAGCTCAACATTTTAATTAATTACCATTCCCTCCCCTCTGCCAGCTTAGCTGTCAGTATCAGTCTCTCTTTTTAAGCAGTTTTATTTTATTTTATTTAAATTTCATCTATAAAGGTTATAACCAAATTCAAGAAAAAATTTGAAGTATTTTTTATACCTTCCTGGTCCTTCTGTGCCTGTGTCCCTGTAGTATCTATTAAAAATGATGCGTTCTTAACTAATTCTCAACTTAACCACCAAACCCAGAGAACCGCCACAGAGCACATCTTGATACATAGCACATATGGACAGAATACTGGTTGCCAAAAGTTGCTTCTGCAAAACCCCTGACACACGTATGTATTCACACGCAATAACAATGTCACTCTGTGTTAAAGGGATAGTTCACCCAAAAATGAAAATCCAGTCTCACCCTCATTCCAGTTGAAGGTCGGGTTTAGTTTTTTAGTCCACAAACCACTGCTGGAGTATCACAGGAAAACAGAGTTGCAGAATCTCCCAAACAATGAAAGTGAATGGTGACCAGTTTTGTGTGTTGGTATGCAAAAATGTGAAAAAAAAAAAAAAAAAAACAGAATAAAAACATAAAATGCCTCCATTCTGCTTGTCTGCTGTAATCCAAGTCTCCTAAGGCCTCAACATGCCAAGTTGACCAAAAAATATTATTTACACCATATTTTTAGCCTGAATCTTCACTGTAGATCCTTAACTTGGAGCCACGTTCACATGCACACTGTCTGAACTGTGTGTGTGTGTTGTGACGGTGTGCAAATGGCATGTCGGGACTTAAGGAGACTTGGATTACAACAGACAAGCAGTATGGAGGAATTTATATTTTTTTCCTAGTTGTTTTTTTACATTTGAAAACTGGTTCACCATTCACTTCCATTGTTTGGGAAATTCTACAACACTGTTTTCCTGTGAAACTCCAGCAGTGTTTTGCGGACTAACAAAATAAACACTGATCCTCAATCAGCATGAGGGTGAGCAGATAATGACTGAATTTTCATTTTTGGGTGAACTATCCCTTTAAACACAAAGCCAGATATTCAGCACAAGGGCTACAGATGTAAAGTTCACAAACCAACCTTATTAACACACCTCTTAATGTAAAATTTCACACAATCGTGCCCCAGAGAGGCCTTAAATACAGGCCGCAGTGAGGAACAGACACAGATTTGTGCACATTTCATCCTCAGATTCTGAGACCACAGAATCGCTGCCGGTTACCAACACCAACTAATGACTCAGCAGTTTTCCTTATATATAAATGAGCATCACATAGAGATAACAATAAAGAGTCAGCATTTGTGCATCAACCACCAAATATATTAAATTGAAAATAGACAACTGGGCTTCATAACAAAACAATACGTCTGTTGTTGTGGTTGAGTGTGAAGGCATCAATGATTTTCACTCTCCAGGCTCCTGGTTCTCTCACAGTTTATAGCCAAAAGTGTCCAAGTGTCCCCTCTGCTGTTCTTCAGCACAGACTCACAGAAAAACTCACAACTTACCAGTGGTGGAAAGAGTACTGAAAATCTGTACTCAAGTACAAGTACTGTTACGTTGCTAAAATATTACTCAATTACAAGTAAAGTACTGGTGTTAGAAATATACTTAAGGAGAAGTATGAAGTGGTCATCATGAAACTACTCAGAGTATTAGTTACTTTTAACCATTGATATCACCATCACTGTTTTGTTTTCCTGAACCAATAGTTAAGCTAACAATCAATCAGTCATTAATCATTTTTCTAAGATACAAAACATGTTTATTTTCTCATTTTCAATTTTGTTTGTCATTTTTTCCCCATTTTAAGTCCATGTTTAATTGTCCTGGCTCCTCCAGACAAAACAATGTCAAATGAGGTGCAGTTACTGCCATGACTATCGATTAAATATCCATGAATACATTTTTAATTGGATAAATTCTTTACGGCAATTAATCGATTAATGATTGATGATCCTTACTCCAAACGTGCTGCTGCAGCCTTTTGTTTTGTTTTCCATCTGTATGTGTCCTTGTTTTCATTGGCCTGTTTGTGATCAGATCACCTGATTGGCTGCTAAAATGCAGATGAAAGGTTTGGATATTAATTCAAATTGAGAGGACATGATTTTGAGACCTAATTTACTTGACTAATTTACTCATTTTCACTTAGTGATTTTGTGATTGGGTGGTTAATAACATGTTTCTGTGGCGTGACACACTCAGAACACACATTTATTATTGCTTTACACAACCTTTAAAAATGTTGAAAAAAAGTGTCTAAATCAATATGATTGCAGTTTATTTGAGTACCAGCAATAAAAGTGCCAGTCTCCATACTCTGCATAAAACTACACACATGTAGACCTACATTAGTGAGACTGTGTGTGTGTGTGTGTGTGTGTGTGTGTGTGTGTGTGTGTGTGTGTGTGTTGTATGTGTGTGTGTTGTATGTACACCAGTGAGCAGTTAGTCCTCTATCTCCCCGCAGCGTAATCTCTTGATTTGTGGGATTGACCCCTCTTAATTCAATGGAAGAGAATCGCTGTGACAGCAACACTGAATGGATTTTCAATGCACTGCACCTGCTCTAATAAGTTTAAGGATAACCTCCTCCTCCTCCTCCTCCTCCTCCTCCTCCTCCTCCTCCTCATCCTCCTCCTCCTCCCCCACACAAAGCGACACAGAGCCGAGCGGGGAGGAACAGATCACATGCACAGATATTGTACAAACTGAATGAAGTCATCGGGCCGAATCAAGCGATTGAACCCCTCCGTTCTATCCTCTTACCTTTCCCCAGTCTCTGTAATGTGTCTCTTCAGTCTGCTGGCTCTGATCAATGTCCTCTCTATGGGCTCTGTCTCTGTGGACTCATCCCAGGACGTCTTCATTAGGGGTCTGTTGCCAGATCTCACAGTCCCAGACAATAAAGCCTGTTAAACCTCAGATCCATCAGTCTGATACCTGGCTGTCACATTTAACACCGAAGGAAGTTGGCTGACACTCTGGTCTACACCTGGAATGAAGGACGCTCCAGGATGATGGCTGCTGATGTGCACATCTGCATGTATGAAGAAGAGACCTGTGATCTTTCTTCCTCCTGGTCATGGTCAGAATCGCTGCTGCAGCTGAGCCTGAGGTGACCTGGAACAGCAGCAGCACCCCACCACACACACACACACACAGCGCATGCTGTGTGACCGCCCGTCTGGTGTTGAGTGTCTGCCGAGGCTGGGGGAGGTCAGGGAGAGTCCCACCTCTACACTGGACTGAACAGAGACGGGGACAGAGGACAGGAGGTGAAGGAGAAGTGAAGGAGAGGAGGGAGCAGCTGAGATAATGAGTGATAGTGTGGATGGTAGAGGGTGTGTACATGCAGAGGTTATATAAAGTATCTGACCAACTGAAATATACATTTAATCAGGGCAGGAAGTAACTAAGTACTTATTTAAGTACTGTTCCTTAAGTACAGTTTTTAGTAGGCTATGTGTACTGTACTTCACTATCTTTCAAAGGGAAATATATATATATATATATATATATATAAATATATATATATTCATTCATTCATTCAGTTTCTGTAACCACATATTCCGTAAGGGTCCCTGGGCTGCTGGAGTCTATCCCAGCTGACATTGGGTGAGAGGCGGGGTTCACCCTGGACAAGTCGCCAGTTCATCGCAGGGCTGACACATAGACAGACAACCACTCACACTCACATTCATACCTACAGGCAATTTTAGAGTCACCAATTAACCTAACATGCATGTCTTTGGACTGTGGGAGGAAGCCGGAGAACCCGGAGAGAACCCACGCAGACACGGGGAGAACATGCAAACTCCACACAGAAATGCCCTGCTCCAGCCTGGGAGCGGGGACCTTCAGGACCTTCTTGCTGTGAGGCAGCAGTGCTAACCACTGCACCACCGTGCCGCCCTATATACATATATATATATATATATATATATATATATATATATATATATATATATATACATATATATATATATATATATATATATATATATATATATATATATATATATATACATATATAAATATATATATAAATATATATATATATATATATATATATATATAATTTGAACTTTGCTTGAATAATTATTTTCAGAGGTGGCAAAAGTACACACATTCTGTGTTCAAGTAGAAGTACAGATACTTGTACGTACAATGTTGTTGGTACGACTTTATGTCATTCATTCAGTTTTTAAGTTTTTTTGTCATTGTCATTTTTGTCTTGTTTCATTTATCTTGTGTTTTTTGTCTTCATCTAATTGCATATTTAACCTTGTTTTTTGTCCTGGTACGTCTTCTTTGTCTTGTTATGTTTTTTACATCATTTTTTATCCTGTTGGTTTTTTATCATGTTACATCTTTTTCATCTTGTTGCATCATTTGTGTCTTGTTAAGTCTTTATTGTCTTGTTGTGTCTTTAACCTTGTTTGTGTCTTTTTTTTGTCTTATGTTTTTACATTGCTCTTTGTCCTGTTAGTTTTTATCTTGGTTCATCTATTATATGTTTTTGTCTTGTTACATCTTTTTCTTCTTGTTATTTCTGTTGTACTTCATTTGCACTAATGGATAAAGAAAAAAAATCATCTTATTTTTTCATTAGGAATTCCATTTCCATAAGCACTGAATGTTATGGCTTGGGAGAATAAGGAGTGGCAGGTTGATATTACAACCCCAATACACATTTACCTATACAGTTCAACAACAATGGTAATAAGAAAAATAATAATAATAATAATAATAATAATAATTTAAAAAAAGATATAATTAGTTGTTATAATAATCGGTGGTGTGTGCACTCCACTATCTCAGTGTCAAACAATACTATAAGCTGAAAACCACCTGAAACATGGATGCAGCTTGTCCATGTCCAGACATGTTTGAGCCACCAGAGCCAGAGGATGGTGACAGGATGGTATTTTTTTTTCTTCTGTGTCGGGTTGTTGGAACTGAAGTGAGCTGAAGTGAACTGCTGGGCTGATTTGGACTGATTTTCACATGTTTTTGGCAATTGTGTTCTAAAATTTAGAACCCCTTTTCCTTTAAACAGAGCTCAATTTGTAAAGGTTTGGTGCAGTTTTGCAGTGTGCATCACCTGGTGTTCACTCAGAGTCAGGCAGCAGAAACAGTGCATGTTTATCCTTTGTACTTGCAGCTCTACTAATTGTCTCCAGCTCTCTTCTCCATTTACAATTCTATTGTGGAACTGCTGTTATCTGTCACTGAGATCAATGTAAAAGTAATAATACTTATCCCCAGTTAACCGTCAAGAAGTGTGTACAGCAGTGATACAAACAGGCTGTACAAATACATAGTGCATCCTCTGTCTGCTCTGAGTAATAGTCTTTTAATTACACAGAAGAGGGAGAAATCGTTGGCAATTTTCAGGGGGACAACTAATATCTCATACTGGGACTGATGGACTGAGGAGGGGACGGTGGAGAGAGCAGAGTGGGCCCTCTAGTGCTCGACACGGAGAAGTACCTGGACCTCCAACAGCTTCACATGTCACCGTGAAGGATGCCGACACATCAGATCCAATCAGGAACAAGAAGAGGAGTCATCCTGTAAAGATGACTTCTTCTACACTAAAATACTACACCCAATTTTAATACAGTAAATACGATCACGGGGCTCTACTGTACGAACAGCACGCGCTCACTGCCTGATAAAGCAGATGGATGCCGGGACGGGTTCGGATTGTGATATTCATCAGGCTTAAACAGGATTATTTGTGGAGCATTACATCACTCAACTGTAAGCAATCCGTCACTTTTACACGGCACATTATCCACGCCGTGTAATGCACATGAGTGGCTGTTCCTCATAAAGAAATACTGTAAAGTTTCCCCCGGCCTCCTCAGCCCCTCTTTATACAGACAGAGCAATAACCTGAGTGGACTTCAAATGTTACAACATAGCTGCAGCAGTAAACAGCTGTTTGATCCACAGCTGGGAGTGTGTGTCTGCAGCACACTCTTACAAATAAAGGTACTAACTGGAACCATAGAGGGTTACTCAGCTTGTCCTTATAAGAGAACCATTTTAGGTTTGTCTTAGAACTTTGTATAAAGGTTCTACTTGGAACCATTTCAGAGAAATCATAAAAGTTTCCACCCAGAACCCCCTATGAGAGGTTCTACAGAGATCCCATCTATGATGTAAACGTTCTACCTAGAACCCTTCTGAGAACACACTCAGAAGTTTCTAAGAACCTGTTTATATTCCATGGGTTTTATCAAGAACCAACCCAGGGAATTCTAAGGAGAACCCTTTTATGTTCTTTTATCAAGAACCCACCCAGGGCGTTCTGCTAACAACCCTTTTGTTTTAACACACTCAGGGGGTTCTACCGAGAACCTTTATATATACAAGCAGTTTTATCTAGCATTCACCCGGGGGGTGGGGTGTCTACTTAGAATCTTTATATATTCAATGGGCTTTATCAAGAACCCACCCAGGGGCTTCTACTGAGAACATTTTTATACCCAAAGTATTTTATATAGAACCCACCCTAGGTGATCTACCAAGAACATACAGTATTCATATTCAGAGGGTTCACTGAGAACACACAAAGGGGGTTATACCGAGAATATACATGTTGTATTCCAATGGTTTTATTGAGAACACACACAGGGAGTTCTGTAGAGAACCTTTATATATTGTAAGGGTTTTATCAAGAATACACACAAGGGGGTTCCACTAAGAACCCTTTTATATTCCAAGGGTTTTATCTAAAAACACTGAGATGGATGAAGTGCTGCTGGAACAATGCTCTGCCACTTCTTTCTCTCCAACAGAGGAAATAGAATATTTGTAGTTTGCATTATTGATTTTTTTAAGCACTAAAGCTTGATCAGTAAGATTACAGTTTTTGCTGCGAGAAGCGTCTTTTTCCCATTGTTTTGTTGTTTTCTGCAGATGGAGAGTGCTCACATGGGCTGACTGCTGTGTAAGATTCTCATCATGATGAAACTATTCATAAATCCAGTCAAACATTCAATTGTGTGCTCAGTTATTGTTGACTAATGTATGTAAACTGTGAGTAAATGACCTGAAACGGGCCACAATTAAGTGTGCATGTGCATGCAAGACGCATCAGAGGTGCACTGCAGTGCTCAACAAAATCAACAAAGCCTTGTAATAATCAAGAATAATTAACCATATTTTATGAATTGATCTGATGTAAAACATCTAGCAACTATAGTAACAGATCAATGTTTTTACTACATTTACAGTGGAGTTAAAAGTGAAATATTTACCTTCAACATGCAGTAGAAGTTCAAAGTAGCATAAAATGTCAACATGTTCTTACTCCCAACTCTTCAAATACAACAGTTTGGTCAGTGGACCTATAAGCTTCAAACTATGACATTGGTAGTTTTGCACATGCAGGTGTCCGTGGTCATGTTAGCAATAATAAATATACAATGTCTCGGTAGAGTTTTAAAATAAAGGCACAAAGGCTACTTAAGTTTGTTTAGGAAAAGGTCATTGGTTGGGTTAAAGTACCTACATAAGTTCATGCATGTAATGTAACATACATAATGTCACTTCCAAGTTCCAAAACACGTCTTGAGAGAGAAATCTGTAATATACTTAGTGTGCTAAATCACAAAATGACCATGATATGTCATCAGATATTAAGGAAAGATGCTAAAGTGAAATAGCAGCTTCTCCAACAACAACGCTACAGTGAGCATGTCCTCCTTTGAAATGTCCATTTCTGGAAAGCGAGTAAGTGTCTGTTAATGAGCTGAGAGTTTGGCAGTCACTGAACCCCAGCTTCACAGTGTGTATTTTCAGAGGTGTTTCTCAGCACAAAACTGCAGGAAATTACAGATTTGACCATCTACAATCCATAATATCATTAAAAGATTCAGAGAATCCAGAGAAATCTATGCATGTAAGTGACAAAACTGAAAGCCAACATTGAATGTCTGTAACCTTTGACCCCTCAGGCAGCACTGCATTAAAAACTGCATTAAAAAGCCACTGTCAAAATATGTAGCCTATAAACCAATTTCTTAAGCAAGTAGTCTTTATAGATGAATCCAGTCACCACTCTATGTGTTCTGCCATCTTGTGGCTCCACCATTGCTGCAGTGGCACATTGTGTCTTTTACTCTCTGTGTCTGCTGGTTGGGTCTTGAAGGGAACCCCTAATCTGCAAGATTTTTCATGGTTTGGGTGAAAACATTCACTCATTCAGAGCTCACAGATCTCACGGGTCTGGGGTTCCCTTCTTGACACTGTGTCTGCTGTTGCTTGCTGACAGTGACAACATGGATAATTGGACTTACGACATTAAACAGCGGCCCTCAGTAAGAGATGAAGGTTCCTTTTAGGATGGAGATATTAATGTTCTTTAAATTTTACATAGTTTTTAGACATTGGTAGTGACAACGGTCAGAGATGGATAATGGAGAAGAGAAAAACCAGACCACCTCCACTACATTTAAGTGATGAAGTACTGTGTAAAATTAAGAAATATATATGAATTCATACTTTTCATCAGGTATTCAAGATTTTCATGATATTTCTGATCCACTCTAACACATGGTGGTCCTCTGTACACTCAGACAGCAACTCTTTTCATCAAGTAAAGGTTAGCATTTTTTTTCCCCCAAAGTTGAGGTTTGACTCGACTGTTGGAGCAGCCGAACAGCACAACGTCTTCACGACTTCCTAGACGTTGTTGCCAAATGTAACGTTACATAAAAAATAAGTGTAAAGGAAAGAAAACTGTAAACTTCTTATGATGGCTCACATTTTTTCGTACTCATACTGTAGCAGCAATGGCAGCTTTTTCATTTCTGGTACTTCGCCAGATTCGTCTATATCCTAGATACTGAAGTGGTGGTGGAAAATACAGAATTTCTAGTTGTTTTTTTTCCTTCTTTTTTTTGACCAAAAATGGCTGTTGTGATCATAAAGGTCGCAGACCTCTGGGTTAAGCTAAGGGTTAGGCAAGTAGTCTTTATAGGTAGGGGTAGGGTACTGTAAGTCTCCAGGAAATGAATGTAAGTCAATGTGATGTACCCCGAAGTGATGGAATCATTACTATGTGCGTGTGTTTGTGTCACTATGAGCATACCACAGCCTCATGCTCCTCTGTTTCTCTGTCTGGCCTTTATCGTCCCCTCTCAGTCCCCGGCCCTCCATCAGCGTCTCCTCCGTTGTTAGGCCGGTGTCGGGGTGGAGGTTGACAGATCTCCACAGCGTTACTGCTGAGAGCAGCCTTTCTCCAACACGCATCGATTTCTCCGGCCCGACCTCTCTCTCCCCCTCTTTCCCTCCCTCTGTGTCCAGGCCAGCTCAGCACACACACACGCTCCTCCACACTGAATCATCTGAATATCATAATACAGCCCATGATGAATGCTAACTAGACAGCAGCTCCCGCTTTGATTAATGAAGATAGCGTGCTGGTTCACAACAGCAGACCTGGCTCCTCACAGCCCAAACCACAGATAACTATTCAGTGGGTATTAATCATGGTTAACCAGGCAGCAGCTTCTCACAGGACAAATGAAGTAGCTTGCTGTAGACTTAGAGCTACAATGAGACCACCGACACACACATAAATGCACACGTACTGTATAGCCACATACATTCACACAGCAATGAGAGGACATAATGCACAAGGTGAGCTTTTGAGGCTGCTTTAATTACATGTCCGTGCGGGGTCTCTCCTCACCTTGTTTAACTCACTTCTTCTTTTGTGTTTTTCTCCTGACTTTGCAGCAACATTCAAAATAAATCATCAATCTTTACTGGTTCCATCTGCATAGCTTTTCTTATTTTCTGATGACTTATACAAGTCTGTCACCAGTAACTGGCTGTGAAATAACAATTTCCATTAGCAGCAACCACACACTCTCAGACAGGGAAGCTCGAGAGCAGCACTATCCTCTCTGGTTATGTTTGCCTCTAAAGCACAGAAGAAAAACTGTGCAGATTACACATGGATTAACAATGTCCAGTTTAATTATTTTAGGTTAAAAACTTTTGCAGTGTGGTAGAAAACACAAGCCTCTACAGTTTTTTAGCAGCAGCATTTTAGGTTGAGGAAAATTCTGTTTGACAGCAGCAGACAGCAACACAGTTTGTAAACCTGATGTGATATTCTTAAAGTCCATGTACAGGAAAAGGGGAGTTTTACCAATAAACACATTATACATTATAGTTGCTGAAAATGTGTGAAAACACTGAGAACTATGTAGAACTGAATTATGGAGTTAGACCGTTATACTGTTGTTCATGATGATTTTTTGGGCCGACATGAATCACTATATAAGTCCCACGAACTGACCCACAAATGACTGCCTCACCCTCCCAACAAAAGTACCTTCAGTGACTCTTTCAGTCTAAATCAGTCCAGTAGTTCACTTCAGCTCACTTCAGTTCCAACAGCCCAACACAGATAAAAAAAACACACATTTTTTGTTGCTCCACAGTGATTTTTTGTAGACTAAACAACCCGGATGTCTAACAATTAGCTCCAGTGTTACTAACAGTAATAATATCAAGGAATGTATTTGCTCTCTAAGCTTTTTTGTTTCCCTTGGGAACTTAACCCTAGCATTACCTTCCTTGACTTGTGGTGTCCCTAAAGGATCAATCTAAAGCCTCTTATCATTCAGTGTCTGTACCCCAGTCTCCTCCAGTCCTCTCTTGACCAAATTAAAGCCTGGATGTCTCACAACTTTCTTGAGCTGAACACGGATGAAACATGAATAGTAAAACTGAAAAAAGCAAAAAGAAGCGAGACGTAGCTTTGCCAGCCATCTTGAGATGAACAGACTAAAAGTAACAGACATTGTCAAAAACCTTAGGATGCAGCTTTTTACCATCTTAAAAACATAGCAAAACTTAGCTTTCATTTCCAGCAGCATTGATTATTGCAAAGGTCTTTTCACAGGTCTTCCTAAAAGAACCCATTAACAAGCTACAGCTTGTGCAAAACACAGTTCTTAAGAATATCAAGAGTTACCACATTACTGCAATACTTATATCTCTGTGGAGTTAAATCTCTTAAATCTACCACTTGTTTTTAAATCACCACATGAGGCACAACCAAAATACCTCTCAGATATGTCGCCACAATACACACAGTCATTCCCAAACACTGGGTCGTGACCCACTGGTGGATCACAGGAGGAGCTTTATATGAATTTTGAATATATGAAATGAAAGTCTGAATATATGGAATGAAATTTATGAAATGAAAGCTGACATCATCCTACTGGCGCCACCTTGTGTTTTCAATGTGTATTACTGCTTAGCTTGATGCTCATATATAATGGGAATTACGATTAACATGCTAACTGAAATTAGCACTGGGATCATAATATTTTCTAAACAAACAGATCTATAAAAACAACATACTTTCAGTCATATTTCCTCTGTGAAATAAACTAATCTCTGCTGACTTTAACTCAATCTGTTACACTGGCTTCAACACGCCACACTGATCAGCTACAGCAGCCTCAAAGGGTCAAAACTGGCTTTAAATTCAAGGTGGAGGCATTTGAGAAGCAGCATACATTTATTTTTATTTTTATATTTTATTTAGGATTTTCTTATGGTACTAACTTGATGAGCAGCTAAATATAGCAGTTTACTTGAAAAGGTATATGTTTTGTTAATTCTGTTGTACATTTTTGGCTCATATCTGTGCTGTGTGCAGTTTTCAGGAACTCTATTAATCTGGATCAAATATTTTTTCAGTATTCTTTTAGAATCACTTCAGTGACAACCTTCTGAATTCCCTGGGTTTCACAGAGGGGCTTTGGCTGAAATATTCCAATACTTGTTGAGCTGAAAAACTTTTTTTGCTACAGCTGCTCAGACTCCAAACAACAGAGAATACATTTATTTATTGGTTCAACTTTACTGAATATGGCTACCAGTTATTTTGGCCTGTACATGTATTGACAAGGGTGTTAATTACTCTTCATTACATAGGATTGCTGTGACAAGATCTTGTGCTTACTCACTCCAACACTTCCAACAGCAACACCATACAGAATAATATTTAGGGTTGGGACGATATCTTCGATACTACCACAGTATGGCGAGGCCCTCCTGGCTGTTCCACAGTCGAGGCTTAAATCTAAAGGTGACCGCCATCAGGACCCCTCCACTTTGGAACGAGCTGCCGCAGGAGATCGGTCTGCAGAATCAGTGACATCTTTTAAATCACTTCTTTAAACCCATTTAGTAGACTTACTTTTATGTGATGTTGGTTGTCTCTTTTTAGTGTATATTTAATAGATTTAATTTTTCTTTTATTATTTATACTGACTCGACATCATCATGTTATGTCTCTGTGATCTCCTATACATACATACATACATACATATATATACAGAGTGCATGGACATGCATGATGTACACTCCATCTGTTTTTCAACTGACAAGACTGTGACAGGATTAATTAATCGAGTTTCATGGACCAAACAACTAATCAATCAGAGGGAAAATTACTGCCAGATTGATCACTAGTTGAAAAATAGGTCCAAACGTGTGAAAACAGGTGGAACACACAGACGCACACAATTAAAATTGTCTTGCCTTATATAACTACAGCGGCAACCATCATGATCATCATGTGATCATTTCCTTAATCAATCGCTAAATTGTTTGATTTCTAAAAGGTCATAAAATAGTGAAAATAAGACATCTATGATGGCTGAAAAAATGGAGGGAGCCATAAAATCTGTACAGTAAACAGTTCCTTGTTGTGTGTCTGTGTGTGGATGTTTGCAGTGTGAGCAGCTCAGCAGAGCTGATGGACTCCTGTGGACCTGCTCTGACTGAGGGTGAGTCACCCGCTGTGACCTGCTGCCCCCTGGCTGCTGACTGCTGAACTGTACCAGACCTGGGTCCCGTCCCCAGACGCTGCCCACAGCGGGGGACATCAGTCCTGCCATCATGTCCACATCAGAGTTTGTCTCAGAGCTGCAGAGGGTCACTGCTGCTTTACAGCACTGCAGGATTTTATGATCCACAGCAGTCTCTGCAGTCTGTTCCCTGTGGGAAGATTTAAACTCAGGTCAGAGTGGTGAGTGGGAGTCAGTTCACTGTGAGTGTTCGCTGGCTCCTGCATCCTCACCAGACAGGACAACCTCCCATTCAAAGGGAGATGACCATGCTCAGACAGGGAGAGAGAGGACAGCTTGAAGGTGAGGAACTGATGAGGAATTCAGGACAAGAAATGCAGGATAATAAGGTTCAAATCATAAGACAAATTTCACAAAAATATGCAGAAGAAAAGAAAATGTGAATTAATGAGCCAGCTGATGCTGCTAATTCTCCACTGCAGAATGATGAGATATAACGAGATAATGTGATAGAAAATAGAACCAAAGCTCAAACAGTGGAGGTTCTGATGGAAGTCACGTTTCATGTAGTATATATATATATATATATATATATATATATATATATATATATATATATATATATATATATATATATATATATATATATATATATATATATATATATATATATATATATATATATATATATATATATATATATACATGTATATATGGATAAGCAGAAGAAGATGAAGATGAAGGTCTTGTAGGCTGACAATAAAAAGCAAAAAGACTCTTTGATTGCTAGTGCAGAAGACAGTGTACAAGTATTTCACATTCTTAAAAAGCAAAAACATTATGCCTAACACATTATTTACTTTCTGCAAAAGTCCATATAATTCTGTATTTCATAATTTTGATGCTTCCAGTATTAATCTTCAATGTAGGAAAATAATTAAAAATAAAGAAAAATGTGAAGAGAATGAGAGGATGAGTCCAAACTTTTGACTGGTACTGTTTATACATACAGTTACAGTAAAAGTAATGATATAAAACCAAAAACAGCTGTACATTTCACCCCCCTCATACAGGTCTGGAGGTGACACATGACATCATGCTGTGGATAACAGCCCCCTCTGGTGGTGGCACAGAGACATGAATATCTCAATAGATGAAACCACTGCAGTACAAGACTTTAACAAGCACTGAATCATTGACTATGATGCCAGAAGTATGTGAACCGAACACATCATTTAAATATACATCAGGACCACTGAGCCCTATAACACAGAGCAGTGTTTGCTAAACTTTTTTTTTTTTTCCTGAGAATCTTCTTTTTTTAAAAAATGACAAACCGTTGAGACCTGATTCACAGCAGGCCTCATCAATAAATCTTGTGCAGGGTTAATTTGTGCATAAATGAAACTTCCTGACCATTTTTACTGCCATTTCTGCCTCACCTTATATTCTCTTGACACGTGCAGATACACTTTTTGTTTTGTTTTAAACATTAAATGTAAACATTAACATTTCAACAACCCTAGCCAAATAATAAAAGAAGAATGAAATTAACAGAAATAAAAGAAATAACATAAAATCATAATCACAGCAGTGCATAATTTGCAAAATTCTTGAAATCGTTCAAAGAGTTTCTATGTAAGGACTCCACAAATGAACAAAGTTCTTGTCCTTCTTTTTTTTAAAGTATACATCCATCTCCCCAAAGCTACACAGGCCGTCAGTTCTTTTGTCCACATTCCAGTGGAAGTTGTATAGTAAAGTGCAATTATTCATCTGGCTTGTAAAAGTCCAAAGTCAATAAGCAGCAACTGCTGCAAAGTTACAACAAAGTCCTCAGGGTGTATTCCTAATGTACAGAGCGTGGCTCGTAAAGGAATTTCCTTTCCAATCATGAGGCTTATACATTCAGTCACACTCCTCCAGACTGGCTGTAGCTTTCGCTCCCATTAACAATCAGTTAATGTACCCTTTTTCCTCTCTGCACTTCACACAGATATCTGGGATATTAGGGAACATCCAGCTTAACCTGTTAGGTGTAAAATAGGTTCACGTTAACCTTTTGTATTGTAATAACTTAAATTTTGTGTTAATAGACTGGGTCTGGGCCTTGAAACAAGCCATTTGCCAATTTTCTCAACACCTTATTGATCCAAATTTTAAATCCACCATCTGCTCTCCCAGGTATAAAACTACTGTTGCATCATACAGGAGAAAACTGACAATGCAGGTGTATCACCACCATTCTGACTGAGATGATGTTTTTAAGAAAGGGATCCCTGGTCAGCCTGAGCAGCTTTTTGACACTTGCTGAAAAAAAGTAAAGTCTGATGTTCATATCTGCTCTGTAGTCACTCAAGCTGGAAAGGGAGTCACAGAGAAATGGTAATTGCTGATCTTAACTGGGCAGCCCAGTAATACCAGTCTAAGTTGTGGAGTCTGGCCTTTTTATTATAACAGATGAATTTGTTGAACAAATCATTAATGTTGTGGAAAAAAAGTGGAAGTGACTGAAAGACATATAAAAATTTCAGTAGGACTTTTATTTCAATTATATTTATGTGACCAATAATAGTGCATATAAACATGTTAAATACGTTATAAATGATAAATAAATGCATTTAGGCTGAACAGGTCATCTCATTGGTTTTTTCCTCTAAAAAACGCTGAGACAACTTAAAGTTTCGAGGCAACTTAATGTAATAGATTTTTTGAGTTTTGAATCAAACTCAAACTTTTGAAATAAACTAAAAAGCTCCAGTAGTTAAAGTGGAGTTAAAGCTCCAGTAGACAACACTGTTTTGGTATAATTGAGAAATAATTTCATAAAAATCTTTCAGCATCTTGTAAATGAGGTGTTCTGAGAAAAAAAATAGATTTCTGCACCTCATCCTGGCTCTGTTTTCAGCCTCTAAAGGATCTTGCCCGTGATGGTAGACTTTAACCAATCACAGCTCCGTTCAGACCACTGCATTCCTATTGGCTGTTCTACTGAGGCAGACACACATTCCTGTGTCTTTGATGGCAGTGGACAGCAAGAAGCAATGGTGCAGCAGTGCAGCAGGGCGAGTAGCCATTCCAGCACTGGCTACAGCTGACTACACTGACAAACAACCCCAAAAAAGGAAGACAGAAGTAGAAAAGAGACACTCTAAAAGAGACTCTGACAACAAAAGAAACAAAACTCAGCGATTGAATTCTGGCCTGAAAAGACAGTAGACAAAGGAAATATGATTATTTATTATTAAAACTAGATAATGATATCTTTGTGATATAAAGTCATGTTAGACATGTTAGTCAGACCCTCTGCCACGTCCCCGTCCACGGCCCCTGGCTCGCCCCCTCCCTCTGCTCCGTCCACTGGACTCTGGCTGCTGCTCCGGGACATAAACGTCCTCGGAATCTGCGCTGCTCTGTTATATAATATATGTAACAAGTGTGAGGTAACACGTTTCCAGATTATGACAGACATCTGTGTGGCTTTAGAGAATTTCAAATGTGTGTCTATGTCGATCACACACCAAACAAGACACTAACATTAGCAGGCCATTTCTTATTTAGCTACATTGAGCGACTGCTTTCGCCAACACTACTTTAGCTTTTGTATTCCTGTCTATCAGTATTTTACACTAGCATAAATAGTATTTACTGTTCATTCATATGCTCAAAGTTATTCACAGTAGTAGGGCTGCGCGGTAATCACGGTATGACGGTAGAAACGGTATAAATTTGGCCACGGTAGAGATTTGTGCTCTGCCATCATACCGTCGATGACGTCATCGCACCTGCCTCGGTGTGAAAATGGCTACAAGCACAGTAACGGCGGAAAAGGAGGGGCTGGTAAAAAACGGTGCTACATCCGTGATTTGGACGTGGTTCAGGTTTAAAAAGTCGGATGTTTAGCAGAAAAATGTCATTGGCAAGATGTCTGTCCGAGTCCGGACCTAGACGCCGTCCTATATGGACCCGGACCTATAACCAATAAATCATTAAGAGATTTTAAATTTTGGCGGGACACTTCTATTTTAACTAAAATGAAACTAAATCAATTTAGTTTTGCTAAGGGACTACAAAACCCATTCAGAAACACTTCCATTATAAGTTTTACACCGCGACATTTATACCGCGATATATACCGTTACCGTGAAGGGATTCAATTTATACCATGATATGAATTTTGGGTCATACCGCCCAGCCCTACACAGTAGGTTTTTGTGGATTGTAAAATAAGTTTTTCTTACCTGTGACTCGGACATAACTGTAAATTGAGCAAAACGGACCGGTAAATTCCAGTAGTGTTTCCCTAGTGATTGCGTCAGGAAAATGGTAGGAGGGGCTCGGGGCAGAGAAGAACGAAACCTAACTCAGATGAGACTCAAAAATCAACCGTTTTCAGGTTTTTTACCTACTGCAGCTTTAACTTTAGTTGAAATAATTTAATAAGATTTTTTTTACATTAAATAAACTTGAATATTTGATTTTTAGAAACTCAAAAAACAAAAACAAATTGTATTTCAAAAATTGAGCTGTGAACCTGATTTGTCTGTTTGGGTGCTCAAAAATTAAATGGTGTTTAATCAATAATTTTTGAAAATACAATTTTGGTGGTTTCTAAATCTCAAATATTCAAGTTTATCCAAAGAAGAAAAGTAAATTATCTCAACAAAAGTTGTCGTTGGTCAAACTTGTTCAAAAATTAAAAGCCTGAGTATGGCTCAAAACTCACAAATCTATTGCAGACTTAACATTTTTTCAACTTTTTTGTTTTTAACATTTTAGCCTGTCTCATAAATGAGACAAAATTAGTGCATTTAGGCTGGAATTTAGGGACTCTAGTTTTGCCCTCTCATCAGCAAATCAATTGTGATGTCTTGAGAGGTCAGGAGCTTTTAGGCTTTTGAGGTGAGGGTGCAGAGAATGAAGACAGCCAGGTCAACTTATTCTCAGCAGATAAACAAAACCAAAACAGGAATTTAAATCAAACTGGAGTTAATTGTCTTCTCTCTAACAAAAAGGACTGCTCCTCTCTGTTTGTCTCAGAGCGGTCTCTCCTTCACACACACACACACACACACACACTTCTCACTCCAGTCTGTGGGGCAATCAGCTCATCTTGTTCAGCTGGGCAGCAACCCTTGCCTTGACTGCCCTCCTGACTATGGGGTTCGTAGTCCTTTAGTGGATGCCATGCTGGGTTGTAGTCCTTGCTGCAGCCATTGGGAGGAGATATATCTTCCCACTATGATACAACCACTCATGACATCACACAATAGACCTTTTCACTGCTTTATAAATGGTGCGCTGCAGATATAAATCTTAAAATATGTAGAATTTCTTCTGTGGGTCATGCTCCCCCCCCCCCCCCCCCCCATAAATGGGGTCTTCTGAAAATATGGCAAAATCTGCTGGGTTTCATCATAGAAAATTAAAAATTATAGGAATCTTTGGAAACTGAAAACTGTCATGATATACATGTTCTTTACAAGTGTAAACATGTAAACATTAGGCCACAACTGCAAGTGATACACTGCAAGGAAGTATTTATTACATTATGAAACAAATACTGAAAAACAAAGTGTGAAAAATATGTGAACAATCACTGAAATAAAGATTGAAACTCAACTTCTCATCATCTTGCATCATTCATTTTCAGAATTAAAGAGTTTGGATACAATCAGAGTTTTATTTCATGGGACCCTCTCACCTTTCAGCCAGTTACTCCTCTGTCTCTCTGAAGCTAGGACATGTAGCTCCTGTTATCATGACCAAGTTAAAAAAAAAGGACAGAAATGAGGGGAGAGACAGAGAGAATGAGCTGACAAGATGACAAAAACAAATCTCTGTTTTGCATCATTTTCCTGAATCATGTCTTTTTTTGTAAATCGTGCACTCAGGGGAACACAGTGTCAGTCAAAGAACACACTCACTCTGTGCTGTTCTCATGATGCATTTCAAACAGCATTGTTGTGTTCTGAATCATCATAGCTCTAAATTACGAATTACGGAAGAAGGTTCCTGCATGGAACTGCTCAACAACAAGATTATTTTTGAGTGACCAAGTCGTGACTTGTAGAAACAGACACTGCTCTTGAGTTTTTCACATTTTTTTTTGTAAACAGAATCCCCTCTGCTCAGCCAGTATCAGGGATCAGGTGCTGGTCGGTTGTAGGAACATCTCAGGTATGAACATAAACCAGCGCATACTCAACTGAGTCACTGTCATTTTATTTGAAGTGAAGTGAAAAATGTGTTTCAGCTTTGGCTTCTGCAGGTTTGCTCAACAGAATCACATGAGCGCCCACAGATGTGATAAATATACATGGGTCACATGACTAACTATAACAGTCATTTAATTTTTTATTTATATTCTGAAATGCCCATGTGGTTTAATGTATGTGGGCCAAACAAAGCGTCATCTTCAGCTGCTGAGTGTTTTGAGCGTTTGCCATTACAAACAGGAACATGAACTACACCATCACTAAACACTACAAGGAGAAAAACCATGGATGGGCTATGTAACCAGTTTTTAAGAAAGGAGGCATATGGGATCCATATGGACTAAAAGAAACACAGGATTTGAAGCCTCTAGGTCTGCTGTCGCTCTCCCTTTCCACCTAACAGTGTAGAGGGACAGATTTTCAGCTCAGTTCAGCTTACATATAAAATGTTTTCATTGTAACTCTTATGAATCTTGCTATTTTTTCTGATTAATGTCATTTTGTTGCTATGTTTTCTGATAAATGTCATTTCGTGTAAATCATTATGCTCTTTTGCAGTATCACATGATGTCATACTCTGAAGTTTATGATGCCACTTCTGCAGGAACTGATCTTTTAACCTCTATTCATCTGTAAGCTTAGGCCAGTTGATATAATCACACTTCTGGTCCAGCCAAAGGTATGAGAATCTACAAATGAGATCCACGGTGATACATACAATATATTCCAGTCACATACAGATTAAATAAAAAACAGTACAACATCCAGCTGAGTTTTGTTTCCTTTCAGCAAACTCCCCCAATAACCAATAAATCTAATTTTAATGCTAATACAGAGTGCATATCTTCCTAGCTCTCTGTATATCACGTTATTACAAGTAGACAGCTTATCTTTTAAAATGTACTCAAGGAATTTCAGTTGTAGCTTCTCTAAAATGCCCAGTGAGAAACAGTTTTTTCCTCATAGTCTTATTTTCTTCACCTACTATACTTTTAAGTAGGAACTGGCAAGTATTTTACTGGTACCTGTTATTGGTACATCTTCCTGATCTTTTGATTTACCTGCCTGATATTGGTACAAGTGTTGTGTTTCTGAGATGGCATTCTTTTCATGTATCTATGCATGTTTGCTGATTATTATTATATATTGACCCAATTTGAAATGTCCAGGTCCCTATATTCTTTTCCAGTCTCTGACACTACGAGCTCTGATGCTGACCTGTTGTTTTATTATTTTGGCTCTCTATAAATACTATTACAAAGAGGTCGGTGTCAACTATATAACAAATGCCCTGAGATAACTTCTGCTATGATTCTGCGCTATATAAATAAAACTGACTGTACATGACTTGGTTTCACTGAGGCAAAGTAAATATAATGTACCTGAATAAATGCATAGACCTACACAAACCTGACAGACACCATACTGTATTTCATACAGATAAATGGACTGAAATGAAATTCTAACCACAGTGGTTTTATTTTAGAAATAATGCAGGCTAAATGCTGGGAAACACATATTTTAATCCTCTTCTTTGGCCTTTATAAACATCATGGCCAACTCATGAGTCATACTGGCAACTTGTCTGTAGTCTGCGAAATGTTTTGTGGCTGTTTGTGTTGTTACGTGCTGCTCTGCTGACAATAAGAACATTAAATATCATATTAAACAGTTTTTGTGCCACAACCCATGGATTTGTCTTGTTTTTTTGTTGACATGAAATGTACAGGTGCTGATTTTAATTACAGGTGTGATCATCTGCTGAAACTGATTCCTTTGCACACAGAAGCAGTCAGCCTTAATGGTGTTGTGCCAATAGCCCTTTCTGGCAGAAATCTTGCTATTATCACTAAAAACATGATTTGTTTCCCCCCTCTAAACCCAAGAAGGGCTTTTAAAGTGTTCAAAAGAGATTGGATGGTTAGAATTTACAACACAGAACAGGTAAAATAATACAGATGATAAACAAGAATATAAGACCAAACACATATACAAGAGGACATGACATTATGTTTATTGCACATTATGACTGTTTGATCCAGATAAATGCAGCTGTTATGATATTAGATGTATATAAACTGGTTGATTCAGTTTTTGGTGGACTAACGTTATCACTTTTGGCTCGACACAAGTCAACATCAGCACCTACGGTCCCAAAATGTTTTCCAGTAGTAGTTGTACAGTACAGTAGTAGCACAAGTAGCAGTATTGACAGGTTACTGACAGGTTTTTGGCATGTTAGCAAGCTAACAAACCTTAACTTTAGCTTACTGGATTTCTGTGTGTTTCAGCAAACATTAGCAATTTGTCTTTATCCCTGCAGATGTTTCTTTAAGTTGAACATCAAGTCTCTGGATGATGACAGTGTTTTGACAACTGGGAGACATAATTTGATGTTGTTCCACTTTTCTGATTTAAACTCAAAATGATGCCGGAGTTTCCATCCAGTAAAAGCATTTCTCTCTCCGGCAGTGGCCATAATGATGATCGACCGTAGCTTACATTATGTTGACACACGGATCGAGGCTACGCGTTGGTCGTTCCACGTGTTGATTTGTTGTGGTGTTGAGTCGTAAAGTGTTGCAATGCGTGCGCACTGTGCATGTGTCTGCTGCATTGTAGTATATCCCATTTGATTTTAAAATGTAATCTTTCTAACTAATCCCTGTTTTTATCAAATATACTGGTAATCTGATTACATATTTTTGTCTGTACTGTAACAGATTACAGGTACCTTTTTTTGTATCCTAATTACAAAACGCTGTTACATGTAATCCGTTACTCCCCAAGCCTGACAAAATGTTATTGGCTTGTAAGTTAAAGAAACGCTCAGCCTTAACAATAATGTTTACAATAGATACATCAGTTTTCAATTCTCAGTGTGAACAATTCAATGTCATGAAATGTGACTGCATTCCCTCCAGGAGACACTTAAACACATTAGTCACATATTTCAGTTTATGACTCTGTGCATTCAGTTTTATTTTATTTTTTTTATTTTTTTTTACAGTGTGAATAGTACATCTTTTTTTTCATCTTGTTCACATCTACCACTCTCAGTTTGACCATGACTGAGGTCATCGCTTGTTGTGACTTTATGCAACAATGAAGAAGCATCAGGACCAGATGACAGAGGTGGTCTGATTGAACCAGATTTTGTTTGTTTGTGTGGGGAACAGCTGCTCTTTCATCAAAAAACAGCAATCCTCCAGTTTTTTGTGACTAAGTTAACAAAGAAAAAAAAAAAAAAAAAAAACAGATTTACAAACACTGGACCAATACTATGAATTTGAAGACTTGGACCCGAGTGCACCAGCTGGGTGTATACCTGGGTGTAACGATACGTCCAAATGGAAAGTTATGACCAGTTTAAGGTTGAGACGAGTGCACCAGTTAGACTTAAGCCCTGTGTGTGTTCCGCCTGGGTGTAACTTTTATGCCCAGTGTGAAGCAGGTGTAAGTTGAAAACTCAGACTTGTATCCGTGGTCATTTTAATGGAATCACACAGCCAGAAAAGAGAAAAAAGAATAGCAGCGCATCTTGTTCACAGGATGATTAACAAGAGGGCATTCAGAAGAGAAAGAGTCATCCATGACAGGATAAACCCGCTCAAGATATATTTAGAAAGTGATGGAGAAGTTTCATTTTAGCAGACAAGCGCTTTTTGAAAATTAAGGTGCTCTCCCCTCAACTGCAGTATCTGTTGGACAGAAACTTGGTGCTGTCCCCCACCCTGCAGGTGCTGATTGCAGTTTTATGCCAACAGAGCTTTTCAAAATACTACGGGAGACATAATAAATACTTAAAATGCTTTGTGTGTTGCTTAGCAACAATCAACAATCTGCATGTACTCAGCTTGATGCACATTGTAAGACCAGGCACAGCTACAACCGTCAGTCAGGCTCGGTGTACTCAGTGTAAATTCTAATCACAACGGCGGACATAGTTAAGTCCGGCCTAAGAGTTAAAATCTTCTTTTTTACACCCAGCAGGTGCACTCGGCTCCTGAACTGTTAACTTGAAAAACAGAAGTACGAAGCTGAAGACCAGAAATACAAACTTGAGGACCAGAACCACAAGGCTGAAGAACACAACTATGAAGGCGAGAACTATTAACTTTACTTAATCAGGTGAATCCCACTGAGACAGAATCTCATCCAGACCTGAATAACAAAACACACCTGAGCAGGAAATTGAAAGAGAAACTGCAATACACTTTAAATAAGAAGTCACAATAAATCATAATAAAGTACAATTGTGATGAAACAGTATATAAAGTCATTTAAAAACATAAAAATGTTTGATGAACACAACTATTCAACAACATAAAACCTCATCACTTAAAACAAACCTTCTGTTGTTAGAAGGTTTAAGATATTATTTCCAAATTGTTGGTGACTCATTTTTTTAAGCACACTGCCACTTATTCCATGTGTGAGGCACATTGAATTCATTAGCAGTCTTTCCAAATTCTGAATTGATTTTTGGGTGTGTAGAGTGTGAGCCAAATATGAGACTGTATCTGTTAAGACTGATGAGACCAGAGAGATGAACTATGAGATGGAAGTTTACCAGTAAGGGCTTTATAGATGGATAAATAAATACCAGTGTCTGTTACATTTCTCTGAGGACCAACCCACCCTCTCATATAAGCTGCAATAATGGCTACTGAGTCCAAAGAGGCAGCATGACTATAAATGACATCACCATAATCTAAAACAGACAGAAATACTGCTTCAATAATCCTTTATCTGCAAACTGGGGGAAGCTGGCTCTGTTACTGTACAGCAGACGAATCATCTGTCACAACTTTTACATGAGTATCGACATGAAGTTTGAAATTAAGCTTTTCATCAAGCCAGATGCCAGCAGCACAAACTGTCTGCATTGTGCTGTCATGATGGTAACCTCCGATTGGTGATGCAGAGTCATTTTTCCCGTTTGCAGATCATATTAACTCTTTAAATTGACATGGTATATAATCCACACACTAAAATAATGATGAAGCAACTACAGACACTTTGAATACTTTTTACTGTTATCTGTTTTGTCTTGGTGATTTTGTAGCTCAGATCACTGATTAGAAAATTCATCATCATTTATCACAGACAACCTTAAATCAGTTACTCATTTTACATTGGTTTGGTCAAAAACTTTAGTGATGTCCATGTCTCTGTCATCATAGGACAGTGTCAGACTTCATCATATTTAAATCTGCTGTATGGAGTTTTATTGTTTAATGTGCAGTTTTCATGTTAGAATAAACGGCAGCATTAAGACCACATTTAGTCCATCAGTCATTTTCTGACGGCATTCTTCTTCTCCTGCTTTATTTGCAGCAACAAATGCTGCTTTTTACCGTAATGTATTTTGTATATTTTTCACAGCTCATAATTATAACAACTTGATCATTTTGACTTAAGTAAGTGGCTCACGATCGCTTCATTTCATGCGGAAGAAGAGTCAAATGACGCAACAAACGCCACTTTTATGTGAGTCTGAAGACGAAAGCCTGGATTAAGAAAGTGAGTTGATAACCACCATCGTGATACCTGTTAACTCAGATTGCGGTTTAAGGCTTTGTCGATCCAGATCATGTAAAGAAAGCCTGGCTGTGTTGAGCTTGCTTCATAGTATACCTCAGGTAGCATAGCACACTGTTGTGGAGGCAGCAGTGAACATAATAGGTACGTTCGAGATGAACTGCGCCTCGCCTGAAGAGTAGACGAGATCAGGCGGCCACAGCAGGAGGTGGAGACAAAAGTCTGCAGTCAAGTCGGACAGTTTTCAACAGACTTACGAGAGACTAGAGGAGGAGACACGAACATCCTGTTAGATCACCTGTAGGTTACCTGTAGTTTGCAGATCATGCTCATAGCTGAAACTTTTGCTTTAAAATGTCACCTTTTATTTAATATGTTACTTGGTGTTTGTTTGTAATTATGTATCCTCATTTCCATATGTAAAGTTTATCACTTACATCAAGTAAAATTAACTAAACTACTGTAGTGACTGCATAACCTGACACAAGAAAGTAAAATGTACTTCACAATAGGAGTAAATCTGACAACCTTGTGCTGCTCAGTGGGTTTGGTCAGAGGAGAGTTTGCACTTTTTCAAAAGTGACACCAACCGAACCAGCTGGACAAGGACAACGGACTGACTGTGGTGGTTTTGTCACTTATTTGATTAAAAAGAGTCATGGATGTGAAGCCACAGGGGTAAGTTAAATGCTTAATTAACTTTGTATATTCCTGTTGGCCTGTCAGCTTCAGTCAGTGTTTGAGTCCTGAATATTTTAAAATTAGCATTAGTTTATCAGTTTAGCTTGCTAGCTAGTTATCTTGCTGACACACATGCTGCTTTTCAAGACACAGGCTGCTACTTTTTGTGACCAGGTTTTCATTTGCAGAAGAGGATGTTGTGTTTGAAACGACTGAAAAGTCACATTTATGATGTATGCTTTATCTGCTAGCTAATGCCTTTCTTAGCTTGCCCTTTTAGGCACTGTTGCAGGCTTACAGTAGCATCTTTTTCTGATATGGAGGTATATATTGTTCTCTTAAATAAACTTATGTCAAACAGCAACATGTTGAAGGCAGAACAGATGTCTGATGGGAAAAACACCCAGGTAGAGTTTGAAAATTTGTTTTTCCAATGATTATGTGGACCATAATAAACTTGTCTTTTTTACAACCTAATAATCTGGGTTAACTTTTTAATTCAATTCAACAAATTTTAAGGCATTAACTAAAATTGGCATTTATGATACAGTAAGTTGTTGGGACAAATTTTTACATGTACTGTATCTTGAATGTTTAAAACATTTTACCTTATTCTATTTTGTAACTTATGTCTTAATTTATTTGTCAATCATTTTTTATTCAGTTTCTGAATTTATTTTGAAGTTGAATCCAAATCTCAAAGCTTATCTCAGGTGTTAAAAATGAAAAATGAAAAATATTAACTTAATATAACTTAAAAATTAAAAATATTTGTGGTCCATCTTGTTTTAACTTATTGCTGATGCCAGTGACAGGTACTGTACAGAAGACAGCTAGCTAACATTGCTATAAAACAATACACATTAAATTCACAGTTTATTACATGGCTAAGAAACTGGTTAACAAACTTCAGCATATCAAAAGTTAAACAGAATATTAGTTTGAAATTGTGAATCAAAGTGCTGAACTTACTATAGTGGACTGTGTAATCAGTATTTAGTGATTTCAGACACTTACAGGGTCGGGTAGTAATGCATTGCATGTAGGCTGGGTAATAAATTGATATTATATAGTATTGTGATATGAGATGAGATATTATGATAGATTGTGGATATAGTGGTATCATGACATGGCATAAGTGTTCCTGGTTTTAAAGGCTGCATTACAGTAAAACTATGTATTTTCTGAACTTAAATATAAATCTAAAAAACCATAATGAGCCCCAGTGAGATCTGAAAAATGTGTGATGAGATTATAGTTACATTGTTAAAGATTATTTGATAACACTTTGATTACAGCTTCAAAATATGACATTAAAATAATGAAACTTTTTTCATAATAAATAGTAATAAATAATACTCTGTTAACACAATAAAAGTGCATCTGACATACAGCATTTCCTAGATGAGTGCTCCAGAGAACCCGATGCACAAAATGCATTTTATTTGAAATGAAAGGATTTTGAGATATTTAAAAAGTAAAAAGAAGATTTATGGAAATCAGAATTTTGAGGGAGGAACCTTTTTTTTTTTTTTTTTTAAGTAGAGTAGTGGAATTTTTTCAGTGTTTGATTTTGAAGGAATCCACATGTAATCCAAAAGTCACTTATTCTTTGGCCTCCTAATTTCCCGATGCCTCCTGTTGTCTTCTCCATGTTAGCACTTTTATCTGCCCTTTTGAGGGGAAACAAAACAAAACAGAACAGAAAACACTCCTGGGCTACTGTAGAAACATGGAGGACTCCGTGGAAGAGTGGACGCTCCCTCTGTAGATATAAAGGACTCATTCTACGCGAACAAAAACACAACAATTCTTCTAACATTCTTAGAATTATTTCATTCAATTTCTGACAATTCTGACTATAAATCCCCCTAAATCTGACATCTTTGACGACGTTGCATTAAATGACTCACAGTCAAAGATAAGAGGAGAGGGAGACAGTCGCCTAAGTATGGAGGTACCAAAACATTCAGAGCTGAGTAATAAATTAGTAATACAAAGTTTAAATCAATTCTACAGAGACAGGAAGCTAAAGTAAAGCTGCTGAATAATGTACTATTACACATTTGTTGTCTCAGTGTTACTTTCTCAACATCATGTGCAATATTACTTTTTAATATCTTGGGCTATATTATGTTCTTTATCATTCACAGAAATATTTTTTAATACCATGGGCTATGTTATGTTGATCATCATTTGCAATATTAATTTTGTATTCCATTTAATATTGTATTTTACTATTGTGCGATATATTTTTCAATAGCATGGGCTACATTATGTTCATTATCATTATTTTTCATTATCAAGCATTACATTATGTTCATTATCATGTGCATCTGATCTTATTTCTGTTGTTATTCTATCCTTTGATCTACCCCTCATACACTTTATATTTTATGTGTCACTTATATTTGACGCTCTTTTGTTCTTATTCTTATCTCTTATATTGTGTCAAATAACAACAACAGTAATAACAAAATAATCATAAAGATTATTATATTATTATCATTAGTATTAGTAGTAGTAGTAGTTTTCAGTGCAGTATTACTCAGTCATTCATTTATCTGATTGTTTTATTAATCATTCATTTTTTCCTCCAGTCTGTTTTTGTCTTGTTTTTCCTGGTCTCTCAGCTCTTCCTCTTCGGTGGCACTAATCACCCTCCATACCTCACAGCTCACGCCACCCTCTCGCTCCATAAAAGAAGCAGGGCGCTGACCAGCAGCGGTACAGTCATCTCTAACACACGTAGCCTTTTCCTCAGGACACACGGTGACACGACATGAAGATGATGAGAGGAGAAGCGGACCGGCAGCCGTGTGTGTGAAGGTGAGCCTGTTTCTGTCGTGTGTTTCTCTGCCGCTCATGTGGAGGATGCTCCGCTCAGCAGCATCAGCAGCGTGGATCACATCCATGATGGATCCACATGTACACAGCTGAAATAATACAGGCACTGTGTGATCTGCATGTTCAACGATCAGTGGTGGATACGTGGTCACAGACGCCGCTTCTCTTCGATATTAACACGTGTCTTTATCACACTAACTGGACAAAAGCTTCGTCCATCGGCTGCATCTGTTTGCATTAATCCCTCTCATGGAGCTGTCTCTGTCTCTAATCCATGGACATGTTCTGCCAGACAGCAGCGCGCTGCATGGAGCGAATACTGCGATTTATAGAGAAGCATCAGCAGAGGAGAATATTATTCAACACACACACACAGACACACACGGTGTGTCACCGTCATTACAGCACATCATCCTTCATTCAGTGCAGATATTTATGATTCAGTGCGAGTAGAATATGAGCAAGGTTGGGAGGGTTTCTTTAAAAATGTATTCAGATACAGTTACTAATTACCTGTTACAAAATGTAGTCAGTAATGTAATCCAAGTATCAAAATACCGAGGCAATGTAACGTGATTACTTTCTAATTACCTCAGTATAAAATATGGTGAAATTGTTTAGCCTAATATAGTGTTTTTAAGGTTGAACTGTCATTAGCGCTTAATCAGTGGATTATTTTCTCATTGGACCATAAAATGGTGAAAATGTTGATCAGAGTCCAAGACGATGTCCCCAAATGTCTCATTTTGTCCACAACTCAAAAATATTGAGTTTACTGTTGGAGAGGAGTAAAGAAGTCAGAGTATATTCACATTAACAAATCTGAAATCAGAGAATTTAGATTTTTTTTAAATTAAAATATGACCAAAAACTATTAATCGGTTAATTAATCTTGTCACAGTCTTGTCAGCCAAAATACATCTGTGTGCTCCACGTTTGGACCTAATTTTCAAGTCTCTCCTGTAATGATTATTTTCATTATTGATTAATCTGTTGACCATTTTCTCCATTAATCCATGAGACTTTTGACCATAAAAAGTCGTAAAATGTTGATCAAAGTCCAAGATGACGTCCTCCACAACTCAAAAATATTCAGTTTACTGTCAGAGAGGAGTAAACAAACCAGAAAATATTCACATTAAAGAAGCTGAAACTAGATAATTTGGTTACTTTTTATTTTTAAAAAAAGACTCAAAACAATTGACTATCAAAATAGATGCAGATTAATTTAATAGTTAATTAATAATTGATTAATCATTAAGTGTTTTATGTTTCGGTATATTCGTTTATCCAGCTGTTCCTTCCTTTATTGTGCACAATTTATTGATTGATTGGTTGAATTATTAATTTTAAGACAAAAAATGTTGAAATTTCCACAAAGTGAAGCATTTTTTGGCAGCTCTGTGTGCACTGTGTGTGGTAGAATATGGTTCTTTATTTTAAAATTGTAATAATCCCCATTTTCACTTAATGTATCTGTAATTTTTTTTATCTGTAACTGTAAGGGAACACAGTTACAGATTACATAATCCCATTACCTATAATCTGTTGCTCCCCAAACCTGAGTACAGAATATACAAAACCCCTGATGATGTGATCGTGTGTTTTAGTCCCATCATCAGTAGACAGACACATTCAGTGAACTCTCTGTCCTGAGAAGCTGTAGTGATCTGGCACTAGTTTATCTGTCTGTATCAGCTGTGAGACAGCATGTGTGAACCACTGCAGGTTGCGAGACAGACAGTTGTGGTAGACTAACATACGTGTCTGATAGCGTCGCTTTGTTTCCTATCAGACACGGTGAGTGTGTGCTGTTTTGGTCTGAGCTCAGGGGACACTGAGCACGCTCTGTGTGCCCATGTGATCACACAGTAACGATCATCAGGGGATTACCCACAACTCCTCTGTGCTTCACAGCAGAGAACAACACTGGATTATCAACCATAATAATACGAAAGATTTCATATTCACCAGAGAGCTTAAAGTTATTTACTTTGATTTATTAATGCCCAGATACACTGTGATATACACACAGCATTTGTCTTAATGTTGTAAGTGTTAAAGATCCTCTCTAGACATGTTTCAAGAAATAATGATTTGAGTGATAAGTTTCTTAAAATAATAATAATTCTTGAAATAACACCCATTCCTTTGCCCTCTTTTATGAATCCATAATATACTGAACACAAAAACTGACAGCCTTTTGTTTTATCTGTGTGCACGTCACACTTGTGTAAATTGTATACTGAGCTATGATTGGCTCAAATTTAGCTGTTCTGTCCTGTTGGTACTTGTTTTGACTAAAATGTTATAATGAGCTCAAAGCAGTATCAGCAGGAATCACGTGTTGTCCATAGATTGTATTATAATGAATAGATAGATAGTGTATGTAAAGATGCCGCCCTTTTAGTCCAAGGAGAGTTGCTCGCTTGGTGCATAAGCCAAAAAAAGTTTCCGAGCTTCCATCCACAGATATTTAAATCCTTTTCTCAGCTCAAGGAAAGTTCAAATAGAAAAAAAGAAGAAGAAGGTGGTATTAGTTACTAATACCCGTGGGGAAATTACATTTTTCACTCTGTAATTTTGTACATTCACACACAGCCTTTTATGAGGGTGGTCTATGGAGGAAAATGCTTTTTGGGCTGCAGGGGAATTCTTTGTGGCAATACCACAAATGACCACTGGGAAATACTGGCAGCAAGGCTGAGCAGCAGTGTCCTGTCTGGGTTTATACTGTATGATGTTCCCTGGCAAAAGAAAATATCAACAGCCAAAATGTCCAAAATGCGCCCCTCAACAACAACAACAACAACAACAACAAAAAATGGTGGAAAACCATAGAAATCTATTTTAAAAAGCCGATTGTATTACTTTAATTACTAATTACTAGTTTCTATTCAATACTGAAGTTTGCTGCAGGCTGCACATAGAGCTGAATGAACATTAATGGGCTCATCTGGCTGAGTGACACCATGCTCAGTCCTGACAGGAGTGATGGGGATTAAATTCTGCATTGTTAAATTAGCATTTGACATTTTGTTTTGTCATTAAACATTTCTTTTGTTCGCACTGACGGCTATGCAATTATTAGTATCAATTTGTAAAGATCAACATATTGGTTTTTATGAAGTGGCAGAAAGAGTACTGCAAACCTGTACTCAAGTACAAGTGCTGTTATATTACTAAAATATTACTATTACAAGTAAAAGTACTCATAAAAGTACAAGTGCCCTGAAAAACGTTTACATTTTGACGTTCTTTTTTAAAATGATAATCTATATGTGTGTATGTCTCGAGTGTAATATAACTACCAGTGTGTCATCACTGAAGTAGGTGGGGTGGAGAGACAAAAAGTACTGGGAGACTCAGTGAGTCTGCCTTTCGGTTGGATTATTGAAATTAAAAGCTTGTTTTGATTTTCTGTTTAATATTGTAATTGTGAAACCTCAGATAGGATCATATCCCCGGTGTGTGTGGATGAGGAAAGGACAAAGAAATGAAGTTGTCGTCACTTTTTTTTCCCCCAAGTGAAGAAACAGAAGATTCTCAGTTCATTCTCAGTTTCAATAATCTGGTTTTTTTTGTTGTGTTTGAAGATCCACTCATGACTGAAGTGTATGTCCTTGAGCAGACAGAGTGTGGTTTTTGCAGTGAGAAGCGTCTTTGTCCAGTCTTTTTTTGCACATTGTTAATGTGCTCTGGGTGTAGACTGTAGAATTATTATACTGGATAGTGCAGTGTTTCCCAAACTTTTTTCTTGGGGACCTGCATTTTAAAAATGACAAACACGTGACCCACGTCACAGTAAGCCTTCTTCAGCTATTCTGGGAAGAGTTTATTTTTTATGTTTAGTTCATAAATGAACTTCTCTGACCATTTTGACTGTCACATCTGCATCACTGTATACTATCATGATGCTTTATTGAAAATATACACATTAAAACTTTATAAATGAGAAATAAATTAATTTAGGATGAGTTAACAGGTCATGTCTTGTTTTTATTTCCTCTTATCAGGAAAACAACATGGGACATTTTAACCTAAATGAAACAAAATAAGTGCATTTAGACAGAATTAACAGGCTTTTGTCTTCACCTCTCCTAGGTAAAACAGTATGCACATTTTAAATGCTTTATGAAAGCTGTACTGCAGATATAAATCTTACATTTGCAGAATTTCCTCCAAGTCTTCTGTGGGTCCCGACCCAGTCTTTTGTATAGTATCTAATCATCTATTCGATGTACTGTAATGCAGTTTCAAATGATAAAACTTTTTTGATCTGCCTGCACATCTGGAAAAGCGGTTTTATTGTCAAACTGTAAAGGCATCACTCTGCACAGTGAACCTGAAACATCTAAGAGAAGTAACAGGAAGCTCAAGGTTTTCATAAAGAATAACCCTGTTCTTTACACTATTTATGGTCAGCATTTCTCAGCAGCAGCTGCATTAGTTTTTATTGTCATAAATACCACCTATACATGAGGAAACCACAGGAAACAATGCAGCATGTAACCTTGCTGTGCTGTTCCTAACTTTATCTCATTCATATCAGCCTCTCTGTTCACTGTTTATTCTCCTGACCGTGTCAGATAGAACCACTGCAAACGGAACATTCACTGCTGCTTCTGATTCACATTGAATGCACTTCACCAGAAAAAAACATGCTCGCTCGTTTATTTTCTAAATCATACTCACACATGTGGCGTCACTGTTTGTATTGCACTGTAATCTTATCTAACATTGTTGGCATACACATGTGCACACACACACACACACACATAGAGTGACAATAACAGCAGTCATTAACCACAGTGATGCAGTGGCAGTTTCTGACAGCTGTCACAGCAGTCTGTGTTTACTGGTAGAAGTGAGTCAATCTGTCATTTTGTAGTGAAATCTTTGTTTTTTTGGTGCCTCTTATCTGACATGGTGAGAGCAGTATCAGCTGACACATGAACGGCAGAGGAAAAGATGTGAAAAAAGTCTCAAGACAAAGCTCATTCTCAATTTTATGATGACAGCTGGGAAAACTCCAACTGTGAAGTCTGCTCTGGACTTCAGATTAGATTTGTCAAATCCCCCAAACCCTGGACATGTAACAAATTAGTGACAAACTGGGTTCTTTCTGCGATAACCTAACATTTATTTAATGACAGGAATTAAGACTCGACCCTGATTGTTGGTGGGAACCAGTTTTCAACAATTAAAGTCAGTTAAGCTCTTTTTTTGTTTGTTTCTTGCACTGTAGGGGTCGACCATTGTCTTTTTCGGGGCCAATATACCAATACAGATACGGATCCTTTCCATTATGTTGTCAGACTGTGTGAAAAAGGGTGAGAGGATTACAGGAGGGATTACACTGCAGCGGAGTTTCACTTCTGCCACTGGACCAATAATAAAACTAGCCATTTGCAATTGAAAAATCCAGAATTTCCCCTCTAAGAATCTTACTGCTGCTGCATGAGGATATCCTCTAAACTGATCTCACATGTGTTCAGGGTGGGTCACAGAGGCAGCACGGTTCTGGTTAGGACACAAAGTCGCTGTCTCTTTTCCGGATATTACCTTGGTTTGATCCAGCTGCCAGAGTGCTGATAAAGACTCCCATCATCTGGCTGCTGTGTGTAGGTGTGAGTGTGTGGGCCAGGGCTTCAGTGCTGCTATATTTGTTTGATGTTTTTCAGTCCAGTAATTATAGTTGAATGTATTCAAAGCAGTATTTTTCTATATATTTCTATGTCTGATTCAGATTTTAAAATAATCTAGAATTACTTAGGGCAAGAAACAGTTAAATGTATTTTATAAGGTCATTAACATGTTATTTTAACATTAATAATAACAAATATCCACCTAGAACATCACAAAAAATAATCAGTCTATGGGAAAAGGCTGGAAATGAATACAAAAATAAAACCAAAAAAGTTGGAAACATTGCTATTTGTAATAAGTAAGGGTCCTTTGTTTCAACATCTGAGAGCTTTAACACAAAAATTCAATGAGTTATAGGTGCAGAGACAATAAGTGTTACAACCATCCCTGGTCTCCCCTACTTTATTTTTAATTTAGTCTAATTAATTAATTTTTTGTATTTTAACATTGAAAAATTGGAAATCTGTTCAAAGACAATTTATGAAATTTTATTGACAAAGACAATGATATGATTAATGAATTGCTAAGCAACCATGATGCATTTCCAACTGTGCAAAAGGTAATATATATGTGGCAGTGACCAAAACAGGTAAAAATGATCACATTTTATTTGCCTTTTGTGAAATTGTTATATATATTAAAAAAAAAAAACAACAACAACATTTTAAATGACATTCCAGGCACTAAAACATTTGTACACACAGTTTAAGCACAAATCTGTGCGTACACACTGTTTGTGAATGAGGCCCAATGAAACTGTGAGTCAGACATTTGACCTGAATCCTGTCCTGTTCTTTATTGCTTTAAGACTCACTCACTCTGAGATAAAACCTACATTTTTGATATTTGTATGTGAGTATGCAGGCTTGTATTGCAAGTGTCTGCGTCTGTACGCTACACTGCACTAAAGTCAGTGTGTTTCTGTATGTGGTCTGTCAGAGCAATGCCTCAGCATTTCCTGTGGAACCATCAGTCATCTCATCAAAGGCTGAACTTTGCCTAAACTCTGCAGTTTGTTCCATCTTAACCACAGCTGCAACAAGCTGCTCACCGATTCCTCCATCAGTGATGCCATCTGTTAACAGAGGTGTGTTATTACCCTGATTTTAATCACAGTCCTGTGTGATGCACCATGTAAAATCACAGTGTGCATCTAATGTGGCACATCAGATGTTTTTTTGTAATGACAGCACAGTTCGGTCACCGTGGTGATAAGCATAGTGTGGAACTAATGCAGTTTAATTTGAAGAGATTGTCTGACCCAGTTCACAGAAAGAGACGGGGCCAGAGGAGGATAAAGGACTCGCCGGTGCTCCAGTGCTGTGCATTCAAGTGGCAATCGAGTTATGTAATTTTTAAGCCATGAAATCTCAATGGCTCCTATCATGTGTTAACATAGCACCCTAAGTTTATTGTCAGCATTAGTCTTTGCATTGTTTTCTCTGCTATGTCAGGGAAGACCAACTTCAAACCGTTTCATCAGCCTCATTCAAGGGTGCAGAAATTAGAGACTGTATGAAAATTACTGGGGTTGGAAGGGGGCTTAATCTGACATTTTTATGAAAATGCAAGACCCTCCTCAGTGTTACTAAAGTGTGGGGGTAAAAAGGAAGTTTTTCTTCTAAATACTTACACGTTAGAACATAATGACTAAAAAGTGAAAACAGAACTATGTAGTACTGAATCTCTGTGTTTTTTGGGCAGACCTGAAACATGGCTCAATGACATACCGGAGTCATGGTCCGCCAACACTATACAAGCCCACACATGAATGACACCGCCTTGCTCAGTTACAAAGGTACCTTAAGTGACTCTCTCAGTCCAGATCAGCCCAGCAGTTCACTTCAGCTCACTTCAGTTCCAACAACCTGACACAGAAGAAAAAAAATACCATCCTGTCACTGTCCTCTGGCTCTGGTGCCCCAAACATGTCTGGACATGTCCAATAAAGCTGCTAGACAGAGTGTCCATGTTTCAGGTGGTTTTCAGGCCGTAGTGGTGTTTGACACTGAGACAAAGGACACAGCCCCAGTGTTTCAGAGCAGAGAAAAATGCTCATTTTTTTCATGATTTTGAGTCTTAATTTTCTGATATTTAACTTTTTTCTAATCATTCTAATTTGGCTGGGGGGTTAATAACGTGTGTTTCTGTGGTGTGAACTCAAAATACGCAGCAATTGGTGCTTTATTCAATCTTTAATATTTTCCTTTTCTTATCAAAATAATATATTCATGATAAACAAACACTCTCTAATCTATACTTCATATATTACACAGGCTTTTCAAATATTAAAAAATTGTTTTGGTCAAATTGACATCCACTACAGCACTTTATGTTAGATATTCATTTGTGATTTTAAGTTTTTAAGTTAAGCAATTATTAATTTGTTAGCTTACCAAAAGTTGACACTTCTGTTGAAGAGTTACCAGCACATTTGCAGGTACTTTTGTTATCTTAATTTGTTTTGGTCCATATCAGTGTTGGAGTGAAACTAACCTAACTGAGACCAAATCATGACCAAGACCAAGTGCTGCCACATCTCTAGTCCCTTACCCAACTGAGGGAGTGGTGCTGTGGTGTGACACAGCTGATGCAATGTAGCTTTATGTGGCCGGTCTCTTAATTATTGTCACAAGCAAAAACATAACAATTTGTCACCACATGCAGCGCCCCATCAGTCTCTCACAAATTTAACACTGTATTAGCTACATGCTAAAATATGTTAACTGAGTCAGTTAGCTTGCGTGCTTAGAGAGGTGGCAAATATCTGGCAAGCAACTGAAACTAGCACTCTGAGACATACAGTGCTGATGTAGTTAGCTAACGTGCAGAGCTAATATTCAGTAAAATCACTCTGGGCGAGGGGTGATGAGATTTCTGAAAGTTTTGGCACAGAGACAGAGTCCTAATGTTAGTTAGCTAGCTTTGCTAGCATGACTCACACATACCTTACCTTTCTTTATGCTTACTGTCTAGGTGCCGACAGTTTACAGTGCTGATAAAAGTGTTGTTGCATTGCAGAGTTGAAACACTGCTGTGTGTTTTCTTTTGGATACTGTTTTGCTGATGAAATCTTTGTGGTTGAAGGAGCCAAGTTTGATCACAGAACATTAGTCTGACACCTGCACCCATAAAGTGTGGGTATGGGGCAGAGGTGACAGATGATAGTAACAGGAAGTTTTACAGAAATGAGAAGTGAGTCAAGTTATTGGTTGCATTTGAAGCACAAAGTTTAACACTCAAACAGAGCAATAATGTTAACAAGTAAATCAGACTGTGCAGTTTAGTGATATCTCCGTAGTCATCTCAACAAAATCCCAGTCCTTCTTGACCGAGTAAAAGGTGTTTATTAAAGACTGCTAAAAATATAATTGTTAAAACAATATTAGAAATTTGTGGTCAATGAAGACATAATTGTTGAGTATGACTCTGTTCCACTGGGATTGTAGTTTACTCAGTCTTGAGAAGTGGGACAAAACCATATTCTGAGGGGGTTTTGATTTTTAATTTTATGCTGGAAAATGTATTTTAAAAGATCAAAGTATTGGCTATTAAACTTTGTAATTGGCCGTCCAGTTAACAAAATAGCATAGTCATAGTGAGCAGCCATTTTATTTTTTTTAAAGTGTCTCAGAGTTTCTTTTAATGTTAATCAAAATACACATTTTTAAACCATAAAGCTTATTTATCTTTTATTTAGAAGGACTACAGAGTCAACATGTTATGGTTGAGACACATCTGATAGAAATATTATTTAATGAATTTGTCACAAAAAATAGAAACTTTACCAGTGTTTGAGCAGTATTCCCATCTTTTGAAAACCACAAAGTGAGACTGAGGATATAGCTAACCCTTTTTATGCCTGATTAAATCATGTTATCAGTAGGTATCATTAGTTTTATATTTTAAACACATTTTTAAATTGTTGATGTTGAAGTTGTGAAGTCTTGACTGGGACAAGGGTATTTTAAGGTGCAGAGCAAGTTTAGAAATAAAATAATAAAAAAAAAAAATTAAAGCAAAGCAAAACATTTTATAAATGGCATGTATTTCATATGTAAAGATTAAAATTTGTCTCAGAACTCTAAAATCAAACTTTGTTTGCATTATTACAAATAATTATAAATGTCAGTGGGATTCTGAATGAGGTTTTCTTAATTTGTAGTACCACTATGGCTCTGTATAGCCTGATATGCATAAGATCAGATCTCTGACTGTCTGTCGTTACATAATAAAAGAGCCTTATAACCCTGACCCTGTAATAACATCTGCACAGTCCCTTATTACAGCCTGTCTGAGGCTGATTTTAATCCTCAGCTCATCTAGCACATCACTCACTCACTGGTAAAGAAAAAAAGGAAGAAAAAAATTATGGAAAATGATTCAACTATGGGTTGTGGTTGAGATGAGTAACAAAAAGTTGCAGATTACATCATACTGAACAGATATAGAAATCTTAGTTTCAATATGACAGTAACGGTCACAGTCTGGTGCGAGAGAGAAGGCGTGTTCCTGAAAGTGTATGATTTAGCGACTCCCCCACATCCTCTGTGTTCATGGAGACAGCACTCTTTGTTTTTTCAAAACATATATTTCTGTGCAGTCATTTTCCTCCTCTCGCCCTCCATCGCGCCAGACTGAGAAGGTATTGCTGAGGCTTGGAGCAACTTCAGGTTCGCGCAGACAGTCAGAGAGCACTGCAGAGCTCTGCCGACAGCTTTCCAGGTCTCGCCTCCTCTTGAATGAGACGACGCTAACGTGTCTGAGTTCTGAGCCGCCCTATAGGCTGCCTTTCTCTGGGTCATTTCTTCCAGCTGGTTTCACCACCAACAGGAGGCAGCAAGGTCACATGTGCTGGCATGTCTGAGAGATGTAGGGCAGGAGGTTGATGTGAATCTGACTGTGAGTGTAGAAACATGCAGCCCTTTGTTTTACACACGTGGCAGCATCTGTGTGCTGTTATTCCAACATGTCAGCATTTAGATATTATTGAAAAAACATCAATCATGAAGGGTCCCCTGGGCCTCTAAATCTATAACGTCCTGGGTATAAGTTTATGTAGTGATGTCAATATTCAGTATTATGGAGTAATAAATCTTTTGGGTAAAAAAGAAATCACATTCACTGGGCAGTGTTCAAGATTTGGAACATGCATGTTGCAGAAAAGACACATTTATCAGATTTCTTAATGTCTTTTACCAAAAGTTTTGCTTGCAACATTATGATTCGGCCTCAAGCTGTGGAGATGTTAATTAGAAATCACCCCTGAGAAAAAATGCAATTATTTGTCCAAAACTATGATAGTTGTGAGTTTGAATATTTCAAGAAGGTGTACTTTTACATAAAAGTTTCAGTATTGTCAAGCAGTCAAGTGGTGCAACAGCAGAACCGACCCAAACAGAGACATGCAACAGTCTGAGGAGAGATGCAAAGTGTAATAGGAAAGCAAAAACATAAAAAAAAAAAAAAAAAAAAAAAAAAAAAAACTTACAAAACCAACAAAATAGGCAAACAAACAGTCCAAAACTTCACAGGGAGACACAAGGAAAACATAAGGAGTCTTGACCACAAAATGAAGACAAACTAGCAACTAAGGAGGTGAAGACACAGGATTAAATACACAAAGGAGGGGGAGGAAAACAAGACACAGGTGAGGGAAATCGAGAACAGGTGAATAAATAATAATCAGTGATCAAAAAGAGAGGGGAAAACAGACAAAGACAGGAAGTAAAGGCAACAAAGACACAAGGGAAGACATACCAAAATAAAACAGGAAGTGACTGAAAAACCCAAACCATGACAAGTATTTCAAAATTAGTGTTGTTTAAAACAAAACAATCACAATGTTTTGTGAAAACAGTCACAATATTTCAAGATGAAGCCATAAATGTATGAGATAAACTCACTTTATGGGGAAAATATATCAATATTTTTAAGCAGTCCAAATTATAATAAATAATTATGCAATATGACTAGTAAAGATCATAACATTTTGAGATGATTATATGAAGTCATAAAATTATGAGAATATTTTTTTTTGCATACTGACAATGACAACGCTGATGTTTAGCAGATGTAATCTTTACACCTGCTCCTAATGTCCACCATCTTACTTTAGCGTGTTAGCATGCTAGCATTTGTTAATCAGCAGTAAACACAAAGCACAATGACCATGCAGAAAATGACCATGATGTCATCATCACAGATGTTTTAAGTTTAAATACTGGCTATATATTAATATATATGTAAGCCTAGAAATGTCCTGTATTGGTTTCTTGATGAGAGGAAATAAAAACTGTGAGATGGCCTGTTAACACTATAGAACTGCAATTATTATTCAGTTATTCATTGAGTATCAAATTAATTGCCAACTATTCTGATAATCGATTAATCGGTTTGAGTACATTTTTAAGAAAAAATTCTTTAATGTGAATATTTTCTGGTTTCTTTACTCCTCTCTGACAGTAAACTGAATATTTTTGAGTTATGGACAAAATAAGACATTTGAGGACGTCATCTTGGACTTTGATCAACATTTTTCACCATGTTCTGAAATTTTATGAACAACTAATCATTTAGTGGAGAAATTATTGCCAGATTTATCAATAGTTGACATTTGACACAATTGACAAGATTGTGACATCATTAGTTTTTCACCATTTTTATAGACCAACTGTCTATAGTATATGAGCAACTATAAAGTATTTTGACCTGGGTCACAATGGTTTGTCATGTTCAAAAAGTGGGTCCTCAGAAAAAAGGTTTGGGGAAACACTGCCTTAAACTGGATATGAAATAGCCTGTAATCCTGTTTAATATACGAATCCTCTTTAAAAATCAAGTCAGTTATCACCTGGAAGGCCAAATATTTGCTTCTTCTAGCTTGTCAAATGTGAGTATTTGCTGCTGTCCACAGTTTTTTGTTGTAAACTGATTATCTTTGGATTTTTGATTGTTGGTTGTAGGAAACAAGACATTTGAAACTGTGATGCACTATATTCTAACATTCATGACTTTATTGGAAAAAGTCCTCTTTAGTTGCAGCTTTATATAGACTGCATGTTTGCGGTCTTTAAAAATAACTGTGACTTCCTGTCAGATGTGATAGGTGCTCCAATATTCTGTCACACTGCCAACTGCCAACTTCCTCATAATATTCTCGGAATTTATTTATTCAAATATTTATTCAAACCAGGAAATGATATATACGCCTGATGCACAGCACAGAGTTATTTGAATGTTTTGGTGTGCAGTTGTCAAGTGAGACTGCACTCCTGTCTCCTTCTATTCCTGTTCCTATTTTTGTGGAAGTGGATGGAGGGAGGAGGACATAAAGATGAGCAGAGCAGACAACAGAGGAGCTTCATGGCCACAGAGGTGAGGGCTAGATGAGCAGTGCTGTCTGTTGCCTGTGGGGCTCGTTGATGTTTGCTCTCTGAGCTGCAGCCAAGCAGAAGAGCGTTATTGGGTCAGTGGCCACTTTGTCCCATCCCATTAACTCCCCACAGTGAGAGTGGGGCCCCCGAGGGCTGGATTGCCCCGCCTACTGTAAGATGACTGACTACTGTACTGGCAGGACTGGAACTGGATAGAACAACAGATAGGAACTCACCTGGGTGCTAGTTTACTGGCCATGTATAGAACTGGTTCCCATGTGTGTCATCAACAACATGCAGTTAGCACTTGATGCAGCACAAGGTGGAGATGGAAAAGGGACAAATTTTGTTGTGTGTCATGGTATTGATTCTAGAAAATCTGATTTGATAGATTTTTGCTATCTTGAATAGAGCGAATTTTGGAATACCTAATTACTGAGATCTGGAGGCCTGTAGTTTAGCTTCATTTAACTCTTGATGCTCCAGTGTTGTGTTTTCAATCAGGTGAAGTCAGGTTTATAGGTCACTTGCCAGCAGTGTGAACCTGGAAATGTTAAAGGGATAGTTCACCCCAAAATGAAAATTCAGTCAGTATCTACTCACCCTCATTCTGACTAAAGTTCTGGTTTAGTTTTTAAGTCCTCAAAACACTGCAAGAAAACCATGTTGCAAAATCTGAAATCTGAAATCTCAAAATCTCAAAATCAGAAAACATAAAATGCCTCCATGCTGCTCGTCTGGTGTAATCCAAGTCTCCTAAAGCCCTGACATGCCATTTGCACACTGTCACACCACACACCTTGCTCAGACAGTGTGCATGTACTCGTGAACGTGGCTCCAAGCTACGGATCTACAGTGAAGATTCATGCTAAAAACATGGAAATAACTTATTGTTTAGTTAACTTGGCATGTTGGGTCTTTAGGAGACTTGGATTACACCAGACGAGCAGTATGAAGGCATTTTATGTTTTTATTCTGTTATTTTTTTAGCGTTGGAAACTGGTCACCATTCACTTCCATTGTTTGTGAGATTCTGCAGTACTGTTTTCCGGTGAAACTCCAGCGGTGTTCTGTGGACTAACAAACTAAACCCAACCTTCAACTGGCATTAGGGCGAGTAGATAATGACTGAATTTTTATTTTTGAGTGAACTATCCCTTTAAGCACCCCAAACATGTCAGAAATGTTAGTTAAAGAATGGGTCCACAGCTTTATGAAACTGCTGGTTGCTAACTTGCATATATTGGGGAATTTGAATACTTAGCGTGGACAATATTTCAGCAACTGCTTGGCCAATAAGGACAATATTGGCACAGTTTGAAGGTTATTGAGGATGATGAATCCATTTCAGAATTCAGAATGGCCATTTACACTGGACGTAGCCATATTCAAACGAGAGATGCACTGATCTCAATTTTCTTTATTTATATTTCTGATTTTTTTTTAAGAGTCTGACCTGCTGATTCTGATTTTGGCCGATTCTGATTTTTTTCTAAGAACTATAATTGACAGCATTCACAAACACTGCAACTTTTCTTGTAAATTTCACAATTTCATCACAAAACACTGGCTAATTCCTTTTACATTTTCTCTAAAAGCATTCCATAGCCAGGCCTTATTATATTATTATATTAAGATAATCCAGCATGCGTCTGAGTGTGTGTGGCTGTGACGTTACTGTCTGTGTCGCTGCATGCATGGTGTGACCATCATGGGGAGCGTGTGTGTGAATTTGACTGGTCCAGAATGGAATATATGACGCTGACCAGCCAATTAATGGTCAGGGCCAGTCACGTTGAAAACCGGGTGGCCAGTCGATCAGTGCATCCCTAGCTCCTAATTGTAATTAAATTCAAGTCCATTTAGAATACACTGAAAGAAGACGCTGAATTGTTTGGATTCCAGTAGAGTTGCAAAAATTTTCCAAGCAATCATCATCAGCCCATCCATTTCTCATTTAAACTGCCATTTTTTATTTTGAATGTGTCAGAAATGGATTCACCGTTCACTGAAATGTTGTCCATATAGATAATTATGCTAATTATGCTAATTGTCCAACATCTGCAAAGTAGCATCTGGCAGTTTCATATTGCTGTGGGCCCATACTTTACATTTTTGAAGAACCCCTTTTGGAACCCTTATTTCTGAGAGTGTACTGCTGCATTGGGTGTGGCTATCCCAAGCACTAACCTCCGGGGCTAAGAGACGAAGCCAACACGGGAAGATTGTTATACTTTTAATTATTTCATGCATACAGCTATCTGCTAACTGTAAGGCTTCTGATGAAATTAAACAGTGTGTGATTTTGTTCTTGAGGGCAGATTGCGAGCAGGTTCCATCCAGGACTGAGGCGTGGAAACCCTGCAGCAGATGAACTGAACCCATGAGCAGCATTTTAAACATGCTCTGTAAAACCAGGGGAAATGAAGGATCTAAGAAGGGACGACTACCAAGAAAACAGCAGATGCACTGTGTATTAAATGAGAGGAAGTTGTGCTGCAGTGTGACAGTAACAGAGACAATATGTTGTCATGGAAACAGGTAGAGCAAAACATTACAGTGAGTACAGCAGATGGAGATGTTGGAGTTTGTTTTCCTTTGTGAAAAGTGAGCCACCAAAACAAGTCTGGAAATACAGGCGTGTTTAAAGCCCATCTGTGGTACACTATTAGACATAAACTAACTAGAACCATACACAGTTCTCTGGATTTTCCCCATGGGAGAATGCTTTTTTTTCTACCTATAACCCAATGTAAAGGGTTATACCTAGGACCGTCTGTGAAAGGTTCCACCTGGAACCCTGTATGACAGGTTCTACGGAGAACCCTTCTACACTGTAAAAAAAAAAACAACAACTCAAACTCCTGAGTTTTGAGACAAACTGATGAAAAAGTTTTGCCGACCTACAATCTTCAGCTGAGATAATTTACTTTTCTTCTTTTGATAAACTTGAATCTTTGAGTTTTAGAAACTTAAAACAATTACATTTCAAAAACTTTATCACACTGAGCTGTGAACCTGATTTGCCATTATTTGGGTGCCTGAAAATTAAATTGTTTTAATTGAAAATATTAAAATATTAACCAATATTCACTTTCACCTCAATGAGTTCATTCTAATTTTTGAAATACATTTTTTTGGGGTTTTCTGAAACTGAAAGATTCAAGATCATCTATAGATGAGAAGTAAATTATCTCAATAAAAGAGTAGTGGCTGCTAAAACTTTTTCATAACTTAAGAGTTTAAGTTTGGCTCGAAACTCGAACTTGGCTTGAAACTATCTTGCAGTAAATCGCCTTGAAATTTGAGTTTTCTTTTACAGTGTATGGTGTAATGGTTCTACCCAGAACCCTTTCTGGGGGTTCTTTCCTGAACCTTTAAACCTTGTATTGCTAGGATGCTAACCCACCCACGGGGTTCCACTGAAAATCCATTTATATCCCAAGAGTTTCAGGTAACCCAGCCAGGGAGTTCTACTGAGAATCATTTTATACTCCAGTGGTTTCCCCTTCCCTTCTTGCCTTGTGGGGGTTCTACGAGGAACCACATTGTATTCTACAGAGAAATATTGAGGGTGAAGATCTTTTAACACTGATGCTTTCAACAATCCTGGAAGAAAAATGGTTCTTTGGATGAAAAGGGCTGTTACTGGAACCTTTAGTCTTAAGAATCCTCCCCCTTATTGCAGTAAATGAAAACAAACAGAGCACACACATACACAAGGAAGTGATTGCACTTTTGCTGCAAGGCACAAACAGACGCAGAGAAACAGGAAGACAGACAGACCAACGGACAGAAGGAGCCTGAGGCAGACGGTCGCACAGTCTGCATTTGGGTGTCTCTTGTTTCTGCTGTGAGACAGGTCAAGCGCTTCACTGACTGAGACGAGCTGCATGTAGTAACAGTCTGACACCCACCTGCTGAGGAGCAGTCTGTCTGTCTGACTCACTACATCTTTTACCTTCTGTCACTCTTTCTGTCTGCTTCACTTCATTTTTAATTGCGAATATACTTTCCCTCATTGACTGGAGTCACTACACTATTAGTCTGTTCGTATGCACTTTGTATTCAGTTCATAAATTGTACTTTATGATATATAAAGTATATAAAATGTCTAATATCAGTGAAGATAGTGGAGGAGCTGCAAAACACATTTGTTTATTCTGTCTGAATTAAGCTTGTTTCTGTCAATGAATTTGCAAGCTATAGGTTGAGGTGATTCTGTGATTCTGTGTATTTGTCACATTTTTATGCCAATTTTCTTGACATGCATTTTAACTTTGCACTAAATTTGGATGGAAACGTAACTAACAATTCATTCAGCCACACTTCAAACTACTTGTATTACGCAATACTTGACGTAATACAATGTACAGTTAGATACTGAGAAAAAATGCAGAAAAAAACAGAAAAGTTATTTTTATTTCCAAATATAATCAAACAGCATCATGTAATTATTCAATGCATTTTTAGAGTAATAAAAGTTAAGAGTTTTAGGTGGTTAAGCCAAGTCAAATGGACATGACCTACTTAAATCTTAATCTTAATGATTTTACATTTAGTGTCCCAGCAGGTTTTCCCAGAAAAACAAAATCTGTGGTGCACAGATATCAACTCTTTAACTTTCTTCAAAAGCAATATTTCAAAGTCATGTAAGCCTAAAGCAGCTGGTTCTCACAAGAAAAATTATATGTCGTCTGTACCAGCAACTTTTTAGGAGAAATATTTACATTTCTTATCAGGTGGTGACCCCTGGTGGCTGTAAGTAGTATCAGAGTAGTATAAAGAATAGGAACATTCATGTATGGAGGAGGTGGGGTGCATTAGAGGGTGCAACAGGAGTGGATTTTCACTCCTGTCCTGTCCCACTCCCAGAAGAATGATTCCCATCCTATTCTGTTCCCGTAAATCCACGGTCCACACACAACATTAGACATAAAACTGTGATGATGATTGATTCATATGATTCCCACTCCAACCCATTCCTGTTAACTTGTTTTTCTGTCCTGTTACAGTCCCACGACAGGACAGAAAAACATCCCACAGGAATCCTGTATTCTTGAAAAAAAGTCCTCTCTAGTGTGGATGGATGGGTCAAACACACAGGACTTTTACCCATGAGACCGGGTTTCAAGTCCTGTTTGAACCCAAAAGTCAGCGGCCACTATCCAAAGCATGACCATAGATGAGGGCTGGTACACTCTCTCTTTGCTATGATGGTCGTGTACCAATCCATCATGCTCCAAAATATTTGAACTCCTTCACATGGGGCAGCAACTCACTCCCCACCCGGAGGACCATGGCCTCAGACTTGGAGGTGCTGACTCACACTTGGCTGCAAACTGCCCCAGTGCTTGCTGAAAGTCTTGGTCAGTCAAGTATCTTCTTTAAATATTCAACCTTATCTGCAACCCCCAGAGTTATGAACAAAGAAAATGGAACAAAATGAATCAGAATCCACCATTATGGACCCAGACTGAGATGAATAAAAGCTGACCATAGATTCCTGCTGTGAAGGAGAAAGACCTAAAGGCTCTCAGGCTGCTGTCAACACTGTGATCATCTTCTGTCCTACAAACAATGGTCAAACTGTATGTTACATTAGTCTTGACAACATGTACAGGGTCAGTGAGGGCAAATGCACAAAGCTGCAAAGTTTCAGGGATGTATGCTTGTCTACTTTAAGGTTCAAAGAGTTTGTTCCTGGAAATACATCCGTGCTCGCTTCAAACAGGGTTCTCACAGTGGACTGAATCACAGCTCCATTACAGTTTGTGCTGTACTACAGTTTTACAAAAGGAATATCCTGCTACTGTAAAAACGATTGTATTTCATTGTTGTGGTATCTCATAGCAGTGTGTGTGAACCCCACAGTCTGTGAGCAAGATTGACAGTTTGGAACTTCATTTAAGTCTGTTGTTTCTTGGATGTGTAATAACCACATGAGAGACTTCCCCTCGATACTTCAGAAGCCTTTGTTTACCAGAGGAAGACAGAGTCCCCCGTCCAAAGCAAATAAGTTTCTGCTGTGAAGATAAAGGAGCCGGTAGGTAGGGCAGAGCCCGGTGCTTATTAATATTACAACTCCTCGCTCTGATCTCACTTTGAAAACAGAAATGAAAAGGCGAGATAGAGAATTAGATAGGAGTGAAATAAGAAAAAAATAAGCCGTTGAGAACTTTTCCATTTCTGGCTTTTGATTCATAAGCAGTCAGGGACAGAAAAACAAACAGCAGGACAGGAGGTATTTACCTCACCATACCTCATTGTTAACAGAGTGCCCCGGTTCAACTTCCAAGACACTCCCACCTCGAGTCGTCTCATCATCACCTGATAATGACCCATTCACTCCCCCTTACCCTGCCGCTCATGATGCCCTGTAAAGCTTCATCAACTCCTCTAACTTTATACTTTATAAGAATTCACCTCAGACCACCGAGGACAGAAAACAAGGGCTAACTTCATTTGGCCATCCATCAACTTGTCAATTAAACATGATAAGATTTTAATTGGATTTTATGCTCTGGCTTCCCTCCCAAACCTTATTATTCCTGCTTATCATGAGTGATCAGCTGAATAGACAACAGCTCACAGTAGCATGGGTGGATGGTCCTATTCAGTTTCTGTTGTTCAGCAAACAGCTTTGCTTGTCAGGACCTTCTGCTGTTCAGAACTCGGTGATGTTCATGGAGAATAATGAGCTTGGGTAGCTTGCCACCAACCACTTTGCAGACTACTTTTTAGTTGCAGCGCTAAAAGTTGCAGTTATTAGATAAGTGAAAAGAGCAGTAGCAGTGATGGAGAATTTCTTTACGTTCATGTTTTCAGTAATAAATGTTAGCTGTCACAGGAGATGTGTTAGTCTCTTCTCAAAGTTGCATTACTGCAGTGGATACTTCTGTATCTCTTGCCAGATTGCTGCAGAGTGAACAGACTGTGGCTGGAGTGGGTGTTGTCTTTTAGTATCCTTTGGGCTCTGCACTGGCACCTCACCTTCCTGATGCCCAGTAGGTGAAAACCAGTGATGTTCTTGGTGGTTTTAATGACCCGCTCCAGCGTCCTCCTGTCCTGAGCTGTTCACAAACCATGTCAAGAGTCATGTGTGCTTTATTCAAAGTTGGAATGTGTGGCTTCACTCTGAGGATATACAATACTTGGCTTAAGCTAGCAGTAGGGTTGGGTACCATTCACATTTGAACTGATACAGTGCAGGTATGGTACCCGAAATTCAGTCTCGGAACCCAACGGTGCTAATTTTTTGGTACTTTATGATCTCTGTGATATCAATGATTTCTTTTGCAAAAAATTTGTCTAAAATTTGTTTAATGCCTTTTGCACACCACATAGTATAAAATCCCTCCCTCTACCCTCTCAAACCTGACTCTACAACCTGCAGCCTGTCAGTCAGTGACCAGGGCAATGCTGTTCTTGTGTCACAGAGGAAGTATGTGATATCCTTAGCACATCTATACTTGCATTCTGCGATATTTCCCCTTCGATAGTCTGCAATACACAAATATTGGTTTCATACTAATGTTTATGACATACTAACAAATCTCACACTGTTGTGGTATACTAAATACCATGTTAGTAAGTAGTGGCCAGCGGCTGAGTGTTGGCTAATGCTAATAAAAATGCTAAGCCAACTAAGACAGTGAAAACAGTCCAGTTATGTCCAACAACAACTTATCCAACAAGCTAATTAATCACCTGAAGATGTTGATAAACTTGTTGAGGCCTCCTTTAAAGATTTGTTGTCCGCAGGGGGTTAAGTTTCACTGTTTTGACGCTGGCTGTACTGTAGTTCTGTACAGTATTGACTGATGTTACTTATTAATTAAATTAATTATGTAGCATCTTTCATTTATATTCAGTGCAACTGAGCTTTTTGTTCTACAAGAGTGCATCACACATCCTCACTCAGGACATAACTACAAACATCAGTGCTGCTACATGGAAACATGTTTCTCCAATAATTTGATAAAATAAAAATATGTGTACAGACCTGTCCACATACAACCAGAATAGAGAGCCGAAGTCACGCCCCTTCTGGTGTGGCCCATGGGACCTAACTTCAGAAAAAATATTTACAGTGCTGTATTATTTTTTATATGATGTTTGTCAATTTGTCAAGTAAAGAAAGTCATAATTTGTCGTAGTTAAGTTTTGTGTGAAACTGTTCAGTGAACTACATCTCTTGTCTCACCAAATATATGTCATCAATGCCAATTTCACTGCTTCTTGTAATTGTATTGTACCTGAAGCGTTTTATCAGCGATCGGTTCTGCTGGGAAGCTGACGTCAGTTCTTCTGTGGGCATACTTGCCAAACTTGAGACTCAGAGTTTGAGAGACTTTGTTTCCTGCATTTTGGTGACTTTTATAAAAGGAAAATCAGAAAATAATGAGTACACTGCAACAGCATTTTATGGTAAATACTTTACAGAATACAGAATAAGTTGCCCCTCTGGCATACGCTTTAATAAATCTCTGGCATAAACTATTATTCATCAGTTTTCTGTCATTCATTTATTTTTCGCCCCAACCCTAAAATAAAACTGATGCTTCAGACTTTACCAAAAATGCATGCCCCTGTCCAGATAAGCTGGTTTGGTGTAGCTGTGTTGTTGTCCGTGTGGAAACAGTAGACTTTTAGAGTCATGCAGGTCTTATAGGTCAGAAACAGGTTGTGATAATAAAAAAAGGGAAAAAAGTGTGAGAAATCAGGAAAAAATCAAGAGAATTGTGATCCTGGGAGAAAATAGAGAGAGGGAAATTGAAAATTGTGAGGGTTGGCAAGTGCACTGATACCGATGCAACAGATTACTACAGATTAAATATTTATTTTTTTCCCCACATTTGAAAATTAAATACACATTTCCTTTGATTTAATTTGCTGTGTGTGTGAGTGTGGAGAGACGTAGGCACAAATAATACAGTTTACCTACAGTGGGAGGCAGCAGAGCTCCGGTGCAGCAGCAGTGAGCAGTTATCTCTCAGGTGGATTATGAGGACTGGGTGCTCTCTCCTCCCTCCAGACTGCCTGCAGTCTGCCGGGGCGTGTGAATGTGCTGATGTGCTGCCTCAGCTCTGGACTATAAGAGGCTTTTAGAGATGGGCTTAGGACCGAGCATGGATACCTCTCTCTGACTCTTTGTCTTTATTTCACTCTTTTATCCTCGCTGTCAAGTTTTTCATTTATTAACACTCTTAAATGTCACCAGACCTGTAAACTATCATAAGCGGGAAATGGAGGTAGGAGGCTTAATAGAGTATATTTACATTTTGATTTATTTTTACATATTTAGAGATTATTGATGGATTTTGCTGATTTTCTTATTTTTTATGGATGATTATATTATTTGAATTGGCAGTTAATATAATTTTATTTCTAAAGCTTGTGTTTATTGCATATATTTCAACTAAAGTGTACTGTTGCATGCAGAGCAGCAACAATGAAGTATATTACAGAGCTGCTGTGGAGGTTTTAAATGTTGTGGATGCATGAATGAAGGCTGGTGCAACCAAAAGGAAGATTCATACATCCATAAAACTTAATTTTATATTCAGTTAAAATCATGTCATGGGTTTAAAATATCAAGTTCATATTATATATATATTATAGTTATTTACACCATGTTTTTAGTCTGAATCTTCACTGTCGATCCTTAGCATGGAGCCACGTTCACATGCACACTGTCTGAACTGTCTGTGTGTGGTGTGATGATGTGGAAACGGCATGTCGGGACTTTAGGAGACTTGGATTACACCAGACGAGCAGCATGGAGGCATTTTTACATATATATATGTATTTTATATTTGATATTTATATTTTTCCAGTTGTGGTTATGTTTGAAAACTGGCCACCATTCACTTCCATTGTTTGGCAGATTCTGCAACACTGTTTTCTTGTGAAACTTCAGCAGTGTTTTGTTTACTAACAAAATAAACCCGACCCTCAGTTGGTGTGAGGGTGAGTAGATAATGACTGAACTTTCAGTTTTGGGTGAACCATCCCTTTAAATTAATTTCACTTCATTTTGTCTGAAACTGAAATATTTCTGCACAGCAGGAGGTAAACAGTTAAATAACACGTTGAGCTGCTGTACTCTGGTGAGATGTGTTTATCAGCTATTATGTTTACTTGTAATTGATTTTACGAGGAAATAAGTCCTGGTAGAAGTACTGCTTTTCCCTTTTCTACTTCTTCTTTGAGTTATTGACATTGTTACAGTACCTCAGGTATTGTTTACTTAGAGGAATGGAATGCTAACATTAGTAAATGTTAGGCAAACATTTACACAAGACAAACATGATTATTATTCAGGTTCTCACACAGCACAGTCTCCTCAAAGTAAAAATAAATTAGTTTCAGCTCAAAAGAACTAAGGCTGAACCAACAACTCTGAACCTTGCAAACAAATTTGATTTTACATTCAACTCATCATTTCAAGTTAGCAGAAGCCATATTTATGAGTTCAGAAGTGTTCTTAAAACAAAAACTAGAAATTTTAAGTTCAACGAACTTGAATAATTATAACTTAGAACCAGGACTGGAAGTATCTAACTACAAATATTCAATTTACTGTAATTAAGTAGTTTTTTTGGGCATTTGTACTTTTATGTGTAGGTTTTCAAGACTGTACTCATACTTCATATGCATTACACTGTTTAATCTACTTAGTTACTTTTAAAATCATAATTGAGTACAACTTGAATTAATGTCCATCCTTTCAAATGAATTTTTGTAGCCAGTAGGAGAATCTGAGGGCAAACAAGTGAATGAAAACATGACACATGAACAAACAACAATATCACAGCAGCAGCACAAGTTTGGAGTGAGGATGTTAATGATTAATCATTAAGCGATCAATCGCTGTTAAGAATATAACAATTTAAAAATGTATTAATCTGTATTTAGTCAGTAGAGTAGAAAGGGCAGTAATTGCACCTCATCTGACTTAGTCTTGTCTGGCAGTGATATTTGTTGAATAAGTTAACTAAAAACAAGAAAATAAGGGGAGAAAAGTGTTTTGTATCAAAAAAAGAAAAGAAAAAAAATCAATTTTGAGCTTCATCATTGGTTAAGGGTTGTTAGAGTTCTCTGTTGTTTGGAGAAACAGAAACCCCTTTGACTGAATAGCTGCTATTGATAATGTATTACACATCACTGGTTAAAAAGTAACTAAAACTCTGAGTAGTTTTCCAGTAGAATACTTTGTACTTTACTCAAGTACTTTTCTAGCACCAGTACTTTTACTTGCAATTGAGTAGAGATTTTCAGTGCTCTTTCCACCACTATAACATTAAGTTAATGAGAAAAGATTAGTTGATTCCACTAAATTCCTGCATGATTTTTTTTTTCAGTACTTGTGTGTGTGACCATACACATACGTGTTTGTGTGGAAAAACGTTGAGTCATTCTTTGCTGATGATTTACTGCTGAGTTATGGAGAGGGAATCTGTTAAAGTTCCAGCTTCTGTGTCAGCATCTGCTCACTGTCAGCGGACGACAGCAGAATAATGACGCAATGTTTTAAAGCTGCGAGTCAATGGCTGTCAAGTAACCTCTGGCATGACAGGAATAACTTGTTTTGTGTCAATACATAACTAAGAGAGGTCACTCAGTACAGTGCAGATATCCACATGCAACATGGAACGAATATTCAGATGTAACCCCTGTGTAATCACTAACATTTAGATTAGTAATTGAAATTTGTATTTCTTCTACATACATTCTACATGTTAGAAAAAAGTGGCTATGTAGTACTGAATTGTGGAGTTAGACTGTCAAACTGTTGATCACAATTTCTGTGTTCAGGATTTTTTTTGGCAGACCTGAAACATGGCTCAGTGACGTGTGGTGTTTGACACTGAGACAGTTGAATGGACACACCTCCAGCAGAGAAAACTCATTTTTTCATGATTTTGAGACCTAATTTTACATACTTTGTTATTTACCACCTAACCAAATTTGAATGATAAAAAGAAATCAAATTTCTGTGGTGTGGAAAACACTTTTGCTATTTCTTTACAGTATCTTTACATGTAACTAGTTATTTTCCATCATTGTCAGTAGGTGAGCCTTGTTTGCCTAGCGGTCCTCTACCGGTCAGTTAAAAGAGGTGAGGAGTGAGCAGTTGGTATTAATTATATATAGGTTTTAAATATTTTTTTCAAGGTTCTTCAGCCACTTTGACCCCTTGAGGTCCTTGAGCATACAATCATAAATGTGCACAAAAGATTTCAAGCTGATGGGTTCAGTAGTATAAGAGATGAGCTGCGGACAAGCTCCAGTCCTGTTGGTCACTCATACAGTTGTGTGCGACCCATTGCATGATCTCCTCTGGACTTAAGCACGGAGATGATAAAGACTGTCCGCTTTGGCGCCCCTATAGCTCAGTTGATAGGGCGTGCACACCATGTATTGTACCTGCAGCCCATTTTGCTGTGTGACATTCCCTGTCTCTCTACCCCCTTTCCTGTCTTATTGTCAGCTGTCCTATAACAATAAAGGCAAAAAGCCCAAAAAATAATCTTAAAAAAAAACACATTACACATTAAAGACACAGTTTGGACTATTTAAAGTGGGGTGAGATATTTTTCCACAGTCAGTGTGCTCTACCACTTAATCTTGCTGTCAGACAGACTTTTCTGATGGGTAACCAGAGTCAAATATCACTGTCCAAACTAGGGGTGCAACGGATGACAATTGTCCCGTGTTCTGTACAGATTACCTCCCACAGTTTGACACACATGTGATCTACTATACATATAATAGATATAGTTTTCTATTATATATATAGTATATACATAGGACTGTAAATACAGTATAGTATACTGTATTCATATTATACTGTATACTATTATTATTAATGTTTTTTATATATATACATTTTTTAATATTATCTCCATCATTGTTTTTATTACATTACATTACTATGGTGATGCCTACGGACAGAGAGCAATCAAAGCCAAGTGCATGTTTAAAATAATCCCACCTCTTTTTTCTTTTTTTTGCTGATCTGAAAAATAAGCCAATTCCTGACTCAAAACCACAATACGATCCGAACCGTGAATTTTTCACCTGTAGTCCAAACCAAACAGACCCCTTTGACAAAAACAGTGATTTTGCCTCAATCTGTTAGTTAGTTTGAGATATTGTGTTACTTTTGTGAATCCAAACTAACCTTATAAAACTAACCCCAAAGTCACACAATCACACAAACTAACTAACAGGTGGAGGCAGCAGTAGACCAGCCACCTCCGTGTTCTGTGGGGTAAAATATGGATCTTGCCATAGAAGCTTGGTTGGTTTGGAGAGAAGTGATATTTGGCTTATGCAACAGCGATTTCCTGTTAGAAAATTCTGTCCGATAGCCAGGTAAGGTGGTGAAAATGTTCCAAATATGGTGTTGCTGACCTTGTCCACAGCAGTACACTTCTTGGGTTCTTATACCATTGACTGCCATCCATTGTGATAATGCACTGACTCTAAACAGTATCTTATACAACCTCACTTCAAAAAATTCTGACTGTCCCTTTAAGCAGCATCAGTTCAGACTCCTGGTTGATAAATGAATAACCATAACTGGATAGTGTCCATGCTTGTATGTATTTATTAGATGAGTGTGTTGTGAGTATAAATGTGGATGTTATGTCTCAAGCTACACTAATTAGTGAAGTGAAATTTTGTTATATAACAGCCAGATCTGCACATTGTTTTTAAGTTTATGTTAATGAAAGCTGTCGTCTGTATTTGTGCTTGCTGGAGCAGAGAGTGCTACTCATGCTTCATTACCAGTGTGTGTCATTTGAGGCTTCATAAGTTGTGTGCATGTTTGTGTGCAGTAATTTCTTCGTAGACCGTGTTGGTAATTAGAATAGCTTGAGTCCCAGCACCTTTCAGGAAGCTGAATCCATTCTCTCCGCCCACTGTTGTGCACAGAAGACACCAGGCCTGATTAAATACCCATGTGGCTGTGTGCATGTATGTTTGCCTGCTGTGGCATCCAAAAGTAGCAAAAAAAACATATTAGGCAGCAGGCACAGACATCACAGATCTCACACTGTCAGCTGTCTATTCCAGGCTCCATTTTACAGAAACATACTAACTTCAGGATCCTATCTTAAGTGTTTGGTAACCATGGTGATTAGGACTTGGGGAAAAAAAAGACATTACAGTTTAATAGTTCCTATTAATAATTAACGTTTCCTATCCTCTTAAGACAGCAGTTAGAAGACAGTAGTAACAGATATAAAAGTTTGTAAGTGATGTTGGATTGAGATTTCTCATAATGCCTGGACTGAGTAGCTTGCAAAATTTGATGTTTTATCTTACAAAATGCAAATAGTACTTTTATTTAGTGTTTGCACTATGTTCTATGGAAGCCTTATAGTCTCTTATGTCCTGGTTTATAGTTGTGACCTCCAGTGAGAAGGCTGTTACATTTCTTGAGCCCAGCTGTACTAGACTAGTTTGTTTATGGCTCCTGTCCACTGTGTTAAATACCACTGAAGTGGCTATATTATGTTTTCTGGGTTTTCCCTTAACTTCCATGTGTTATATAGCTTTCTGCGTGTGTAACAGATCTGCAAAGTTACAAAAACCAAAGTTCCAGCCAAGGTTGTTGCTTTTTTCCACAGAAAATACTCCAGAGGGCTGTACTACGAAGTAAACTCAACACAGCCAGGCTTTCTTTGCATGATCTGGATCAACAAAGCCTAAAACTGTAATCAGAGATAACAGGTATCACGATGGTGGTTATCAACTCGCTTTGTTAATCCAGGTTTTCGTCTTCAGACTCTGTGCACGCTCACATAAAAGTGGCGTTTGTTGCGTCATTTCACTCTTCTTCCGCATGAAATGAAGCGATCACGAGCCACTTACTTAAGTCAAAATCATCAAGTTGTTATAATTATGAGCTGTGGAAAATATACAAAATACATTACCTTCAAGTCTTTAGCCCTGTTGTAATGTAATGTTGGCAATGCTGGGCTGACAGGCCAAGTCAAACTGAGTCAAGCCAGGCCAACTCTGTGTATAATATGTGTATCATATTGGCCTAAAAACATTTTGTGACTTTTTCTTTGCATTCTTCTGGCATTTCATACAGGTATTTTGATAGTTACTGAACATCAGTACTATGCATGTAATTGTTTTTGTTTTGTTTTGTTTTTTTTATAAAAAACAGTTAACTTGACATTGGGAAGAACAAACTATTGAACTGGATTTATTGCCAGTGTAGATTCTGATCCACCCACAACTTAGTCCACTCCATAACATCTTGTTAAAATAGCTACTGAGGCTTATCAAATTGCACCATCTACTGGCAGGCATTAGAAATGCATTTAATGTATTCAGTCTGACCATAGGCTGGGATAACACATGTCTTGACTGGGTTTAAAAAACGAATGACTACATATATTATACATATTGGTATTTGACTTTTTTTTAACTATCTAATATCGGTATTAGTCCCAGTTATCCAGTATTAATGGATCCCTAATCATTCATTAACGTAACTATTAAAAATTTAGTCTCTTATTAAAACTGTATTTATTCATGTATTTTCTCTCTTTGTCCTCCACAGGATGCAGTTTCTGACCTTCAGTATGAAGCAGTCTTTCCAGTCTGTCCAGTTTTGTACACACAGGTGAACAACAGCACCTGAAGAACCTGAACAGATCCTCAGCAGCCCTGTGGACACATGGAGTCCAGCAGCCGAGAGTAGATAGCACCTCAGATAGCAGCCTGAGAGAGTCTGGCCACATCCACCTCACCTTGAACTCCTGTGGATTCACTTTTTCTCTGCTGTGATTGTTAAGATATCTCTCTATCATTTTAAAGACCTCCCACGCCCCCACCGCCCCCTCTGTGCACCACAGGACCTCCTTAGCGCCCCTCAGAGGGGAGATGCCAGTCTTGCTTAATACCGACGCCTCCTTCAGCTCCAAACAGGAGCTCCTGGACTTGCAGGACTGCCCTCTCAGTGGGGGTCCCTCTCTGGACACTCCAAGCCCCCCAGACTCTCAGACAGGCAGCCCAGTAGGCTCGGGTCCCAGAAGCCCTGGCAGTCCCGGAACCGATGGCCCCGTTCGGCCCTGCATTTTCACCGGGGCGACCTCACTCCCGGGGCAGCTGTATGGGGCAGAGACAAGACCCCTTGCTGAGACGCCCATGGGGTTGAAGTTGATCTCCACAGACTCAGATCAGCTGTGTGGGTGGGGGGCTCTGACACCCAAAGCTATCCAAGTGTTCAACACCCCCCGCTGGGTGCTGGTCTTCCTGTGCATGGCGTCCTTCCTGCAGGGGATGATCATCAACGGATTCATCAACACTGTGGTCACCTCCATCGAGAGGCGCTTCGACTTGCGCAGCTACCAGACCGGCCTCATTGCCAGCTCCTACGACATCGCTGCCTGCGTCTGCTTGGCCTTCGTCAGCTACTTCGGCGGGACGGGGCACAAGCCTCGCTGGCTGGGCTGGGGGGTGCTAATCATGGCTTTGGGCTCTCTAGTGTTTGCCCTGCCTCACTTCACCACACCCCGCTACCAGGTCAGCCTGCCTGAGAGGACAGGTATGTGCTCTACCAACCGTACCAGCCCGTGCCAGGACAAGGAAGGTGGAGGACTGTCTGGCTACCGGTTTGTGTTCATGCTGGGTCAGTTTCTGCATGGTATGGGTGCTACGCCTCTCTACACTTTAGGGGTCACATACCTGGATGAGAACGTCAAGTCCAGCTACGCTCCTGTTTATATTGGTGAGTCATTTCAGTCAGTCATGTACTATTACACTGCAGAAAGAAAGTAGTTCCTACACAAAACTGCTCACAATAAGGTCTGTGGATTATCTTGAGTAACTGGGTCATGACTTTTGGAAAGAGGCACTGGTTTTTAATTTTTTGAAATGTAATTTTATGGTACTTTGAGTGCCATAAGCTGAGTGCCATTTAGTCCCATTATGTTGGAAAGAATCTCTATGGCAGATATCGCCAAAACTCTGCAACTCACATAAAAAAGAAGAAGAAAAGATGAATAAACAGCACTACAGGCCAGAGGAAAAAATATGTATTTTCTTATTTTAGGGTAGACTGTCCCTGTAAAGTAAATTTGTTTAGCAAATAAGAATTAAATATAGCAGTAGTTCTCAAAAATTCAATGATGAGTCCCATTGCAGTCAAGTGCCTCCTGACTTTTGGTAGAAAAGAAACAGGCGATATAAAGAGGTAAAACTCAGCACTGCAGCATCAATAAGGTTAAAACTTAAATAAGGTTAAAACATCATACTGTATTTGCCCCCCAACTGAGAAGCAATGCAATATATGACTGAGAGGGGACACACTAAAGAAAACCATCTAAGATCTTGAGAAAAAAAATTGGACTATGATCGTAGGTAGGGATGTCTCAATACCACTTTTTCATGTGTGATATTGACACTGCAACCTGCAGACACTGATACCAATCAATACAATTTTCCTCCTCTCTTAAACAACTGAGCTGTTAATAATAACTTTGATGTATCGATACCTGTTAATGGCCACATTTTGCTTTACCTAGCCATCTAAAAAACATCCTGCTCAGACCATGAAACCAATATTCTCCTCTCCTCAAGGAAGGAATACACAGACCATGACATGGTTCACTTATACTTTTCATTTTATTTAAACTTTTACATGCACAGAATTTTGAACATTTTAAATTGGTCAGCACCATTCAAACATTTAAAATTAACCCTGTAGGAGACAAAGTTCACACTTCTGATCAGGTGTAAATCTCACTATTGTGTGGCTCACTGTCAACATATGTTAACTTCAACACCTCTAATAAACCGCAGCTCACAGCCACTACCCTACACTTTTGGATGTGACTGAAAATAAGTTTTTGTTTGTTTTTTTTACTTGGCAAAATGAAAGCTACAGCCACAGTAGCCCCTGGATCATTCAAAAACAATAAAACATCCACATGTAATCAAATCCTGTAGCCTCAATCATCATATAAATTACTTTGCTCAACTTTGAGTGACATGCCATGAAGACAGAAGTGTCACAAGTAACAGAGATGAAATGTATTTTAAAGTGACCCTGAGATGGTTGTGTTACTGTGTCCGTCTGAATGGGACACTACACAACTACACAAAATGATTCTTGGCTGTAATAAACATGAAGCAGTATTTTAAGTAAAATGCAACTGAAATATGTGAAAACAAAGTTTATTTATCCAAAAAGTAATGTGAATGTGAACATGCTTATGAACTGAATGTAGCCAAATCAAGTAAACTTTATTTATTTACATAAGGAGGCTGTTCTTCACACTCCAACACAGTTTATGTAAAAGTTTGGATTGATTTAATCAAATCTGACTTTAGATATTTCATTCATTCACACTGACTCAAAATGATAAAAAAACTCTATCTGATAATAAGGTGTTTATTAGTGAAAACTGCAACTTGTGACTGCACTCTTGTTTAAATAAGAGCACGACTACAGGACTTTAATTACATGCCCATAGGGTTTGACACATACACAGTATAATAAATAGTGGAAAGAGTTACTGTGATGTAACCTGAAGGTTTCTGAAGAGCTGTTTCGAAGCTCACAGAGTAGCGGCTCTGGCTGTCGCCCTCTTGGCAGCGCCTGACTCAGCTAACTCCTGGCTAATCCAAATATTCACAAAGAGGTAGTTTAATTAAATGAACACCAGTCAAACCTCAAACTGTGAAAAACAATGCAGAAAACATGATGGAAATACTGAGGAATGTTACAGCCTTCTCATCGCTCCACACAAGTCTGATGTTTAAGTCTGCTACTATTTTTTGTCTCTTCAGTGGAGTGAAGGCTTCAGTGGTTATTTAAAGGGACAGTTCACACAAAAATCAAAAATACGTATTTTTCCCCTGGTCTATAGTGCTATTTATTCATCTGGATTTTATTTTTATTTTTATTTTTATGTGAGTTGCCGTGTTTTAGAGATATCAGCTGTAGAGATGTCTGCCTTCTTTACAATATAATGAGACTAGACTCGGCTTGTGATGCTCAAAGCACATTTGAAAAACTAGTTTGCCTCTCCAAGAAAGAAAGTAGTTCCTGCAGAGACCAGTGTCTCATTCCAAAAAGCATGACCTGGTTGCTCAAGGTAATCCACAGACCTTATTTTGTGAACTGTCTGTGACAGTGACATGCTTCATGTATGTTGTGATTTATTTGCCAAGTCTGTATCCGTTACACTTTGTGGCATTTTGCTGTTATCGATACAGCTCACCCAAGTGTAAAAACTTTCCCCCTCGATATTTTCAGTTTTCTGCCATTTCCTTTTAAGTTTTTGTTTGTTTTTTGAAATTGAAAATGTGCATAAAAATGAGTGGATAGAGACAGTCTCAGCACACAATTAATGCTGAGGAATGTTTGTTAATTGATGATGATGATTGTTAATTGTTTTGAATATACAACCCCAATTCCAAAAAAGGTTGGGACATTGTGTAAAGCTTAAATAAAAACATAATGCAATGATTTGCAAAAAACTTTTCAACATATATTCAACTGAATATGGTACAAAGGCAAGATATTTAATGCTCAGTCTGATTACTGTAATTTTTTTTTTTATAAATGTACTCTCATTCTGAATTTGTTTCCTGCAACATGTTCGAAACAAAGTTTGGACAGGATCCTGTTTGCCACTATGATACATGAGCTTTTCTTTTTACAACACTCAGTCAGTGTTTGTGAACTGAGGACACTGATAGTTGAAGTTCTGAAAGTGAAATTCTTTCTCATTCTTGCTTGATATATGACTTCAGGTGCTCAACAGTCCAGGGTCTCTGTTGTTATATTTTGTACCTCATAATGCGCCACACATTTTCAGTGGGAGACAGGTCTGGACTGCAGGCAGGTCAGTCTAGTACCTGAACTCTTTTACTACGAAGACACACTGTTGAAACATGTGTACAGTGTGTCTTGCTGAAATAAGCAGGGACGTCTCTGAAAAAGACATTGTCTGGATGGCAGCATATGTCGCTCCAAAACCTGTATGTACCTTTCAGCATTAATGGGGCCTTCACAGATGTGACAGTTACCCATGATGCCATGGGCACTAACACACCCTCATACCATCACAGATGCTGGTATCAATCTGGATGGTCCTTTGTCTCTTTAGCCCGGAGGACACAACATCCATGATTAGTGAAAACAATGTGAAATGTGGACTGGTCAGACCACAGCACACTTTTCCACTTTGCGTCAGTCCATCTCAGATGAGCTCGGGCTCAGAGAAGTCTTCAGTGTTTCTGGATGTTGTTGATATTTGTCTTCCTCTTTGCAGAGTCTTAACTTTCATTTGTAGATGCAGAGACAAACTGTGTTTACTGACAACAGTTTTCCAAAGTGTTCCTGAGTCCATGTAGTATCCTTTATACAATGATGTGGGTTTTTAATGCAGTTTTTAATGCAGTGCTGCCTGAGGGGTCAAAGGTCACAGTTGATTTTCAGTTTTGTTCCTTACATGCAGAGATTTCTCTGGATTCTCTGAATCTTTTAATGATATTATGGATTGTAGATGGTCAAATCTATAAATTGCTGCAGTTTAGTGTTGACAAATGTTGTTCTTAAACTGTGGGACTATTTGTAGTTTTTTACAAAGTAGTGAACCTCACCCTATCCATGAATGACTGAGCCTTTCGAGGATGACCCTTTAATACCAATCATGATACTGTCACCTGTTACCAACTCACCTGTTTACGTGTGGAATCTTTTGTTGCTTTTTTGGAGTGTATATTTACAAAAAACAATTTTACGTTTATCAGTTTGAACATTACATATCTTGTCTTTATACTATACTATATTTAAGTCAAGTGGGTTTGCAGATCATTGCATTTTGTTAGTATATATGTTTTACAGAATGTCCCACCTGTTTTGGAACTGGTTGGTACTTTGATTGTGTGGTATAATGAGAACACATGGTAATAGCTGGGCTTGTAAAACTTTCCACCTGCCTCTTTTTGCAATAATTACATGTCTTTTGCAGATGTAGACTCAAATATGTCTGTTGTTTGGATGAATGTGAATGTAGATTTTTGTGTGGTAATCAGCAAACAAATATCAACACACTGGCCAGTAATGTAACTGTTAACAGTATGTCTCACCAGCTGTCTGTCACGTTGCATTGCGCTGTTTTCCTCTTGTTTTGAATGTTTCGAAGTTTAATCAAAGTCTTCCCTCTAGGATCAAATAAACTGTGTCTCTCTAATGGCACTGTAATGAGCAAAGTAATTAGAACACAGAATTGTTATTATCTCTATTACTGAGAATTGGATACAGATGAAAGAGCTTATTGGATAGAAGTAACCAAATGTGCCTTGTGTGCACATAAACACCCACATAGTCGTGTTTCCATCACTTCAGAGGATATTACGTTGACTTACATTCATTTTCTGGAGACTTACCCTGACCTGGAGGTCTACAACCTGCAGCCCCGCAGACACATGCAACTCTTTAGTGGCTCTCCAGTGGCTTCCTGTGACTATGTCAAAAATTATATGGAGATGAATAACATTTGTTTTTGTTTTTTTTACCTTTTCATTTTCATTTATCATTGTTGTGGGTTTACACTGTAAAAACAAAAAATTGAGAAAACTCAAACTTAAAGGCAACATACTGCAATAGATTTTTTGGGTTTTGAGCCTAACTGAGATTCTTAAGTTCTAACACACACACACACACACACACACACACACACAGGCAGTCAGTCAATAAAGCTGCTCAATCTCTTTCTGCACATCAGTAATTCAAAATACTATACAAAATAATATATGTACCTTGTCCTCATTGCCCAGTTCAAATAACAGCAGAGTTCAGTGTAACCCACTCAAGGAAATCCTCACCAACACACACACGCTCAGTCTGTCCTTTTGAATCATGAAACGGTCACTTTGTGGACACAGAGACTGGTAAAAAACAATGGGGCAGTTTGAACTTGTGGGACAGGAAGAGGAAGTAGACAGTCAGTGTACCGACACACCCTCTGTGCTCTCTGTGATCTCTCTCTGTGTCTCCCCAGGGATCTTCTACACAGCGGCCATTGTGGGTCCAGCAGCAGGCTACCTGCTGGGAGGATACTTCCTCAACATCTACACCGAGATCCACCTGACGTGAGTCTGCTGCGGACGGCAGGACAGACTAGAGCTGACTAGAACAGAACCAACTAGAGTGTAACAGCATAGCACTGACTAGAGGATTGTCTAGCAATACACCCATTCTTGAGAATTGGGACAAATCATGTCCTACCAAAACGTTTACTACCAGCATACTAATTAATATTTTTTGGTGAAAAAAAAATTAAGGATATATTATTATATTATTATTATAGATTTTGGTTTGCTTATTTATTTATTATTTCTGAACTTGCTCTGTGTCAGAAAACAGCCTTGTCCCAGACAAGAATTGACAACTTAAACTTCAATTTTAAAATGTCTTAAAAGCCTTCAAAATCAATATTATTCTCTATATATATCATCTTTGGCATAAAAAGGGTCAGCTATACCTGAAAGACCCCTGTCTCACTTCCTGGTTTAAAAAAGGCAGGGATACTGCTCAAACACTGGTAAACTTTAGTTTTGTGAAAAAATCATTAAATAATATTTCTATCAGATGTGTCTCAAACATAACATGTCGACTGTGTAATCCTTCTAAATCAAAGATAAATAAGAATTATGGTTTAAAAATGTGTATTTTGATTAACATTAAGAGAACTCTGAGACACTTTAAAAATAAAAAGGCTGCAACTATGCTGTGAATTGAAAGAAATATAACATTTTGTCAACTCTATAAGACGGAGATATTCAAATATTCTGCTGACAGAGGTGACATAACTCTCACTTCTCTGTAATAACTGAATAATGTGTTTAAAACTAGTACCTCTTTTTCAATTTAATTAAATACAAATAAACAAACAAACCATAAATAAATAAGTAAAACGTAAGTGCCCCTCAGTCAAAAAAGTCTGGATGCGCCCCTTTATGTGATGTCAACTCAATCAGTAGGCTGTTATCTCTGTCATAGACAGGTTTTCTCTGTTATGTTCAGTAAATATATATTCATAAAGATTTATTAAAGAGTTTACATCAACAACAAAAAAACTCATGGTACACCTATTGTTTGCTTTTTGTGTTATAAATGATTATTTGATGTTCGCATATGATCTCTAAGAGAAATCGTAAGTGGGCAATATTAGTCATTTCTTTAATAAAAAACAACTGACAACAGCACAGCTACTTTAATAACAGCTAATTTAATAATCTTGTACTTAATGTGACAAAAAAGTTAAACATTTCCTACATGTTTTATATTAATACTATGACTTCTGTGTGTCTGACAATATTCAAGTGCTATTTAATAAAAAAAAATGTAATCACTAGGAGGTTGGCCTGTTACAAGGTTTCACCTTTTAAAATATATTTCCCAGCATGACCGAAGAGTAAAAATCAAAATCCCCTCAAAATGTGGTTTTGTCCCGGTTCTCAGGAATGAGAATGTGATTCATACAGCATGTGTGTGTTGTGTGTTTGTTGTCACAGGACAGAGATGACTCCAGAAAACCCTTTGTGGGTCGGGGCTTGGTGGATCGGCTTCCTGGCAGGAGGAGCAGCAGCTCTGCTGATAGCGTTCCCCATCCTGGGCTACCCACGACAGCTGCCAGGTACTGCTGTCCTCTTCTGTCCACTCCTGTCCACTGTACACATACACTACACACATACATAAAATCATCCACACTTAAGTTTTTATTTGAAACAGATGTATAAATTAGTACGGGACCGACCAATGTCCCTCCCAGTCTCACTGCTCTTCCTCCTCGTTTATCTCCAGGCTCTCAGGAGTACGTGGCCATGCGTGTGTCTGAGGCCCACCAGCTGAAGGACGGGAGTCACACCACAGCCTCAGACCCTCAGTTTGGCAAATCAGTCAAAGACATGCCAAGGTAATGTACTTCATTCCTTAAGTGTATAATTACAGAGCTCTGGATAGTTTGATTAGAAAGTGGGGAAGAAACACCTGTCTGAAGGTAACAAGAAGCTCACAGTTACTGTTACTGTTTCGGGCTGTTGTGTTGTGCTGTGTTGGTGATCAGTTTGTCTTGTATTAAAGTGCAGGTGCAGTTTTGCAGGCTCATGCCCACAGTTCTCAGTACTGAAGCTGACCTGTTAATTCAACACATGATTCAACACACACTCACTTACCTTACCCATTTTTGAGACCTGGGACAGATCATGTCCACTTTTTGGTGAAAATTTACTCTTTAAGAAATTCTGTGAAATATATGTAATTTATGAAATGTTTTAGTTTGCTTTGCTTGCTTGGTGCCAGAAAACATTCTTGTTCTAGACAATAATTCACACCAAACCAAATAGGACCTGATGGGTTTGGGTGAGGTCAGCCCATATTTCTCACATATTTTATGGGCTTATGTCAGGTTTGGGCTGTATTATTTTTCTTTTATTTATTTATTTTTTTTCATTTGTCTCCTCAATTTTGTCATTGCCAGTTCAATTTCCCACCGTGTACTGTCCCGTCACTGCCAACACCTGCTGGTTGGTACACAGAGGGAAGCTTGCTAAGACAAATGTTGGGCTGTAATCAGGTTTCGGCTGAAATATGCTAATGAGGGATGGTTTCGGGTTGGGTTTGGACAGAATTTTGGTGGGCTTGGGCTGTTTCAGGCTCAACTTTTCAGGCCTGATTATAGTTCTACTTACAATACCTACTGATAACATAAGTGTAAAAATGTGCTACTATAATCATCTTTGTTTTTTTCTATGGAAATGTATAGCATTTAAAGTTGTGTCCCACATTTCTGTCAACTCCCTTGTCTAACGTCCTGGTTTAAAAAAGACAGGAATACCACTCAAACACTGGTAAACTTTCTATTTTTCATAAATTCATTCTATAATATTTCTATCAGATATGTCTCAACCATAACATGTCAACTCTGTAGTCCTTCTAAATCAAAGATAAATAAGAATTATGGTTTAAAAATGTGTATTTTGATTAACATTAAGAGAACTGTGAGACACTTTAAAAAATAAAATGGCTGCTCACTACAGCTATGATGTGAAATGAAAAAAATGTAACATTTTGTGGTTGTGTCTTGATGCCAGGTAATACATTTGTAGATTGATGACTTTAGATGGAAAATCCACCACATTGTTATAATATACGAGAGAGAAAATCACAAACAGGTGTGGAGAAACTTTTCATTATCCTCTGTAATGCCACTATTTGGCATCATTTCATAGCACTGAAGCCTTACCTGCATATTGAGTGGCATGTCTAATCATGACACTGTGGAGATGTGTTGTCTACACTGTAAAAAATAAGTTGAGATAACTCAAAATTTCAAGTAGGGCTGGGCTTAAAAAAAAAAGATTACTTAATTCTAATCGATATCTTTGCCTGGTCTGATATCAATTCATAAAATCCCAAAAATGATCTTTTAATATACAGCTTTTCTCCCACAGACGTTCAGTACAGCCTGCAGTTTTAGTAGTCTCAATGTAAACATTAATATTTTTTATTAATGCCCAAGGTTAGAGGGTTTAGAGTTTAGAGCCCAGCTCAGACTCTTGAGTTTTGAAATAAACTCCTCTTCAGATAAACTTTGAGTTTTATAAACTAAAAAAAGTATTTCAGGAATTGTTCAGTTATTTGTCATTATTTTGGTGCCTGAAAATGAAATATTAAATCTTACACTTTTAACCATTATTCACTTTTAATGCCGTGACTTTACTAATAATTTTTCAAATACATTTTTTCATGGTTTCTAAAACTTTTTTCAAAAGTAAGTTACCTTGAAAGTTTTTCTCAACTTTTTTATTTTTACAGTGTGCACCCTTGCTGGGTGCATGCTTGATTGTTTGAGGCCAGCCTATTATGAAGGAATGAAGTATGCAGGCAGTCAACATTTGTTCTTTTCTGATACGTGGTAACAGTAGTCCGTCCATCAACAGATTGAGATATAAAGGAACTAAGTGCCACATTGTCAGAGCAGCTGTATTTATACAGGCCTGATATGTGTGACAGCCCTGCCTCTTTTCAGTTTTACATTTCTTTACTATGAGCTCAGAATCCACGGTATGATGTCATCTGTTTAGTGGTGGGGATTACAGGGACAGTAAGGCGATAATCACGCCACAGTATGCAACATGACGATATATCTGTGGATCTGGTGCAGTGTTTATCTGTATTAGGAACATCTACAGCTATGGGGATTAGAGCAGCTTGGTTTAATTAAAAAGGAAGCTCAAGTTTATTCACCCCCTCACTCCTGCCTCTCATTCTGTCTTTGTGTTTCCAGATCTGTGCTGCTCCTCTTGAAGAACCCCCCCTTCCTGTTCCTGTGCTTGGCTGGGGCCACTGAGGCCACCCTCATCGCTGGCATGTCCACTTTCGGTCCAAAGTTTTTGGAGTCACAGTTCAGTCTCAGTGCTTCAGAGGCTGCCACATGGTTTGGTGAGTTGCTAATAAAGTGGTCAGTTGTTATGACATGTCCAGAGCAAACCTAAATGATTGGTTAAAGGAGAAATTTGTAATGTATTAACTGCAATTAAAAAAATGATGTGTCATCAGAGAGCCAGGAAACATATTAATTTGAAATGTTTCACATTAATCAGAGTACAAATCGATGCCAGATTTTTGCTGAATGAGTTAGTGTCTGTTTATGAGTCGTAAAAAATAATTAATAATCTTGCAGAAGGTGTAGATGTTTATAGATGTTAAATTGAGTAAAAGGTTAATGGAGTAGCAGCAGTGAGATGGGCTGCCACTGAACTCATCATCCAGAGTGTGTTATTTCAGAGCAGTGTGCTTTTGTTTTCAGGATAACAGGCTGAACTTTACACTGACAGACAACTGACAGTTATAATCAGCTGATCAACTTACAGTGGAGGACTCATCCTCAGTTTATAAGGTTGTCATGTCTGGGGGGAGGGGAAACAACTCGCTTCAACCACAGATCATACGTTAGATAGGATCAAAATTTAAAATAATACATAATATATATATGGCTCCAACTTTCCAGCTATTTGACTGTGAACAATTCCGTCAGAGATGTTGGGAACATTAAATATCTGATCCAACATTTTGTTTCCACTAACATCATATTTCCCAGCAACAATGAAGCATTATCATTTAACTACACTAGGGTTGTTCCAACACTGATACAAGATTCAGAAATGCCTCTGATACAGACAAAAATGCAGGTGTCTTGTATCAATGGGTGTGCAAATCTACGCACCGATTTGATACTACGTAATTTATAAGTTCTTCATGTGCAGGATACGTTACAGTACAATAGTGTCAGATCTTTTTTTTTTAGACATTTGTTGTTGATTCTAACAGATTTCTGACTAACCTTGGCAAGATAAAGTACTGACGTATTAAGCAGCAGGGAAGCTGATGCAGTGTCTGGAATGAACAGAGTTCGTCCTCTAGGTAGCATCAGTGTGCTCAGTAATTTTTTTTTATGTTTCTGCAAGTAGAGAATTGTGCAGAAGCCCTGAGAGGCAAGTGAGAAATTCTGGTGATCCATTCTGATCTAAACTGTCCTCTCTCCTGTATTTGTGAAAGAAAAAAAGGTTTTGTCAGGATCATTTTTTAAAGTGTTTGTTGTTGTAATACTCATTTTGACAACAAGAGGCTGACATTTATTTGGGATTCTCCAGGATGGGAATTAATTTTACAATGCATCACAAATTGATTGGGATAGGACAGTAAAAAAAAAAACTGTCAAGAAGAGCAGGCAGGGTAGGAATCATAATAACAACTGGCAGTTCTAATAAAGTTCTAACTGTATCTTTTGCTGCCTTTAGCACATACACCCCTGCATCTCTCTCTCACACACCAGTCAGTTCATGGAATATCAGTGTCAGTGTTTTAAACCAGAAATGCTCAGCTACTCACCAGTGGAAGAGGCCCAGTCTGTGCTGAGAGTAATCATCAATAAGCTTGCAAAGCCAAAAAATCCATAATTCATAGTTCACCTGTTCTACAGAATCAGATTATTCTCCAGCTCCATACAGACCCAGCATTAAGCCACCCAGCTCAAAACAATGCACTGTTCGGACCCTGGATTCCACCGGGCGTGGCTGAGCTGTGTTTCAGCTGTGCTGCAGCCACCGGAACTCATTGCAGCCGTTCTACACAGAGCTTGTGATTCCGCCAGATGTGCTACAGCACTTTGCAGAAGTGACTCTGCGCTGTGTGGAGTGTCAAGCTGCACAGAGCAGATCGAGCAGTCAGACAGAAACAAACAGAAATAATTATGAGATAAAAGACCAAATTATAGAGATAGAGATAAGGAGTCATAATTATGAGATTTTAAAAAAGGCAAAATTATGATTAAAACGTCAAAAATATTAGACAAAAATATGTTTTATCTCATAAATTCAACTTTAATCTCATCATACTTTTACTTCATAATTCTGACTTTTTTTTTCATCTCATAATTATGACTGTCCATGGGAATATTTTTTTTTCACTGGTGGAAATGAGCGTACATACAAATACTACTGGACTGATCAGCTTAAATTTCTCAAGCACATTCATGACTGTATACAGAAAGTCCTCCGTTACCCAGCTGATTTTCAAAATAAAACCTTATTCAGACTTGTAATCATAAAAAAATAGACAAAAAAAAGAAACAACTGAACTATGTAGCCTGAGCAAGTCAACTTAATCAGGTGAATAAAATGCTCTGCTTCTGGAGTGGTGCTGGAGGGGCGTGCAGCCGTGTGCAGCGCTGATTAAAACCGTGTCACAGACGTGACATGCCCAGAATCAAAGTGTAGGCTCATCTAATAGACAGAAGACGTGTTGCAGTATTTATTTTTGTTGGCTGACTTTTATATTGAGCTGCAAACTGAGTAATTTGTTGAAATGAGGAGTCACTGGTAGCTGATCAGTGGGTTTTGTGTTGAGCAGTGGTTGTGTAAAAGCCGACATTATGATGACCTTCAACTTCTAGTGTGTTTCTTAAAGTAGTTTAACTACTAGTAGAAGTTTAACTAGCTCTGTGTATAGTTAGTTCAAATCAAAATCTTTGCACTGCCTAAAGACTCCCTACAAAAACAACAACACAGGAACGGAATGGGACAAAAGTCATTTTTATGGCACTAGGATGGGACAAGAATTTGTTTTTTGCTACACTAAAAGTGTAGTCCTATTAGGATCATGAAGTAGCAGTGTACTTCAGCCTCCGGTGGCCAAAATCAGCATTACAACAACAAAGACTCAACACTTTGTTTGCACCTGACTTGCAAAAATGATAAACTTACATATGAAAAATGTATTATTTTTAAACCTGACTCCAACTTTGAGGTTAATAGTAATTGCACTTAAGGTTAATGCTAATTGCCTCTTCTAGTATTTTGAATGTAGCTGGTTGTTCTGATCATCCAATCAAGTTTTTTTTCATTTTGCAGCCTTGTTTCATATTCTACTATGCAACTTTCTGACTGAGTGAATGCTTCATACATCAAGCAGTCATTGTAATTTGCTCATGAATTTTACATCATGTGTGTCAACACAGAACAAATTAATGATTTTCATGAAGACAGAAAAAAGAAAAATGATCCTGGCAAAAAAAATAACCATAATCAAAAACACAGAAAAGAAAACAATTTAGATCAGACTTAGAAAATGGATCACAAGAATGTTTTTACTCAGTTGCCTCTCAGGGCTTCTGTAGATTTGACCTGAAGGTGGTGCTCAAAGAGATCAGGGGCCACTCAAAATATGAGGATTAATCCCTTGGAGGCAAACTCAGTGAAGTCCATGAAAATCTGTCCACTCCAAGACTTCTCTCCTCTCTTACCTGCAGTCTGACTGCATTTGTATGTCTGCTCTTTTCCTCTCCCTCCCAGGATACATGGTGGTCCCAGCAGGAGGTGGTGGCACCTTCCTGGGCAGCTACATCGTGAAGAGACTGAACCTGCGCTGTCGAGGCATCATCCGTTTCTGCATGATGTGTGCGATGGTCAGTCTGCTCGCTATCTTCATCTTCCTCATCCACTGTCCCAATGTGCCGATGGCTGGTGTCACAGCGCCATACCAGTCCGGTCTGATGGAGGAACACCAGCTGGACCAGTACAAACAGCTGTACTGCAAACTGCGCCTGAGAAACAGGTGGGCAGTGTTTATTGTAGCACATAATGCTAATTTAGTTTCAGTCTTTTGCTTAAAATGTGCTCAGTGTTAATGTTAGCTTTTATAAATATATCACTCATTCTTTAGAATTGGGACAAAACCATATTTTTTATTTTCACTCTTCAATTATGCTGAAAAATATATTTTAAAAGATAAAAATCTTGGCTATTAAACCTTGTAACAGGCCAACCTCCTAGTGAATTAACTTCATTAAATAGCATTTCTTACAGCTGAGGACTCGAATTTTGTCACTTCTGTAAGACAGAAAAAATTATTTATAACTTGAAGAACAAATATTAGGTATATGATTTTTTTGTTGATGATGTAAATTCATTTTATAAATCCTGATGATCATAAATTCTCTATGAATTCTCTGTGACAGCCAGCTGACAGAGTTGATGTCGGTCGGTTTATTAAATTGAAAAAAGTACTCATTTCAAACACATTATTCAATTATTATAGAGAACTGAGTTATGCCTCCCCCATCAGCACAGATGTCAACTCTTCTCTTAAGTTCTCTTAATTCTAATCAAAATACACATTTTGAAACCATAATTATTATTTAGCTTTGATTTAGAAGGACTTCCTGCCTTTTATTAAAACAGACTTAGAGTATAGCGAACCCTTTTTATGCCTGATTAAATCATGTTTTTGTAAAAATCTGACAGAGTTGACAAAAATACAAAAGCACAATTTTACATCCATGTTTACCAGTAGATATTGTCAGTTTAAGGTTTTGAAGACTTTTTAACACATTTTTAAATTGTTTGAAGTCGTGAATTCTTGTCTGGAACACAGCTGTTTTCTAGCACAGAGCAAGTTTAGAAATTAAAAAAAATTCAGGAAAAGCAAAACATTTCACAAATTACACATATTTCATATATATAAATCCTTAAAGAATACATTTTCATCCAAAAAATGGAATTAGAGTGTTAGTGGTAATAATTTTTAAAGTATTTTTGATATGACATGATTTGTCCTAATTCTCTAGAATGGATGGTAAGTAAGGGATAAACTGTTTGAGATGTGGAGGTGCAGAACCACCAGACACAAAGCAGAGGGTGGTTGTCTCCATGAAGCTACAAGTTGATTATTCCGCTTATACCCTGGTCATTTGCCAACAATATGAAATGAATTTTGCACTCAAAATTGAGGGCTATGAAGCAAGTTCTTCTGGTGTCATGACAACAAATAATCCAGCTCATGTGCTGCAGTTGATAACTAACACATATCCACATATACAAGCGATGTTGCAGCAGTGCACTGCAAATTATGAGTTATTTATTCATAACTAATATCATTTCCTTAAATCAGCCTTGTTTCTATATAGTTGGAGGACAGTTTACTTATTTGTAAGTTTCCTTTTTTCCTTCCAAACACTGTCATTTTTGCTGATATTCCTACAAAAAGGCTGCTGTGGAGCATATAAAAGGTTCTTCTCAGCCTTGTTAATTCATCTCTCGTCCTCCCTGTGACTTCTTTAATGAGGGGAAACACAAACGTGAAAAATGTCACATCCATTTTAACCAGATAAAAACAGGTTGGAGGTACGTCAAACTTGGTTGAAACAGAGCCAGGGCGAGAAGTAACATGTCACTGTGAGCTTTGATAGCTGTGATCTTCAGTGTTGCTATGGTTACATGAATTTTGAATGGTGATTAAAGTTGAGCCAAATTACGTGTGCGTTAAATGGTTTTAGCACACACCTGCCAGCCAATCAAAAAGAGCACTCACCCAGACCATGGGGTAAATATGAATATATATATATGTGTGGTCCTGATGTCTCGTCTTCCCCTCGTATCTGCAGCTCGTCTCTAGAGGAGAACCTGACAGTGGACTGTAACGCAGGCTGCAGTTGTGTCAGAGAGCTGTACAACCCGGTGTGTGGAGCAGACGGTGTCATGTATTACTCCCCGTGCCACGCTGGCTGCAGCTCCATCAATCACACAGAACCCTCCACAGGCAAACAGGTACAGTATAGTACACACAGCAGACGTCACTTTACTCTGAGCAGACCGGGGGGAAACAGACGTGACGTAGCAGGATCTGAGGCAGTTTGGCTGCCTAGAAGTAATTCAAAACAAGAGCACTGAAAAAAAGCATAAACCCAGGTGACAGCATCTCCTCCCATATACTGAACTGCCTCACAATATTCCTGTGACCGTTTCCTGTAACAATGTGTATAATGTAAATATTTAAATACAGTAAAATGGAGGATTTACCCAAAAATTCTATTAAAAAGAAAAATTTTATTGCAATAAATTCATGATACAATACAACCACAAACTGTTCAGTATTTACATACGATAGCAATGTTTTGCTTTTATCTATCTATCTATCTATCTATCTATCTATCTATCTATCTATCTATCTATCTATCTATCTATCTATCTATCTAATTTCAATTTAATAAACTATTGGCATGATGTTTTAGATCAAACAAGGTTGTATTATACACAACACATACAAAACAACATTAAAAGTGAAATAAAAAAAAAGAAAAGAATAATAGACAATATAACAATATTTTAACAATATATTAAGACAAAATTACAATTATAAATGAAGGAGAGCTATGACTTTATCTTCATCCATATACATTACTAACAAATACACACCTCTGCATACACCTGAACGAAAATATCTCTGTACACATGTATGTTGTCAAGCTTGCAAGACTGATTTAAAATTTTGAAAATTTAAATGCAAAAAAGTTAAATAATAATGATAGTATCAAAAAAGTTGGCTGTGTGTGTGTGTGTGTGTGTGTGTGTGTGTGTGTGTTGGTATGTGTGTCTACTTCCTTCTTAAACTGTATATAGTTCCCTAAGCATGTCTTTTTTGTATAATTCATCAAAAACATCAAAGACAATGTATTCCAGGGAGTCTGAGTATTATATCTAAACTCACCACAAAGTCTCAAGATCACATAAATGTAAGAATTATTAAATCATTAAAATATGCTTTAAATGTAAATGAAGATGTTCAGTTGGCAGGGTATTCCACAAAGAAGCGAAATCTTTTTGGAGCTCAAACTCAAAACAAAACTATAAAAAAAATAAATAAATAAGTGCACAGAGTGTTGATAAATGTTAATAACAATAATAAACCTCTTCAATACCTGTGACAAAATAAAATAACCCAATAAAACAGAAAATCATAAAACACTGTTGGTTCATTGAGACGTACATGTATGATTTTAGTGTGGGGGACTGCTATGATTGGTGGAACTCACAGGAAACTACAATGATTGGTCAAATTTGCAGAAAAGTTGTGGTAATTGGACAGTATTGCAAGGTCATGCAGACTTCACAGGGATTGGCTAAATTTGCTTTACTTGTTGTGACTGCAACATTGCAACTTCCTGGAGGAAAAAAATTACAAGTATGTCGAGTGTTTTCATTCTAAAATCTAGTTAGACTGTGTCTGGGTTTGTAGGTGTACTCTGGGTGCAGCTGTGTGGTGGGTAACGTGTCCTGGGGTGAGGAGGGCTTCGCTCTGGCAGGGAAGTGTGGTAGCTCCTGTCACCACATGCCAGCCTTCCTCTCCTTCCTCTTCATCATCATCTCCTTCACCTTCCTCTGTAGCATCCCAGCACTCACTGCCACGCTCAGGTGAGTGCCTGTCTCTGTATCTCTTCTGACTAGTCAAATTTAAATTATTGATATGTCGGCGTAGAACTATAACAGATAACAGGGATCAAATACAATTGTAACTGGTGAAAACTGTACAAGTAACAATTGTATTTAAGATATCTTCAAATCCTTTTATGATCAGTCCAATATGCAACAGATGCAAGTGTAATATGGAAATGGTGGAGTAGGGGACATCTTGTTTCACACTTGTGAAATAAAAAGACCTTTGGATATTGATCAGTTCTGGACTTAGGAAGAAAGGGTAGATAGTTTTAAGATTTTCTTTAAATGGAGTTTAAATGGAGAAATTTGGAAAAGTCGCATCAGAAAGATTTTTTCATTCAAAGCAGAGGATTTCTCTGTCTCAAAACATGTCTGGAAGGGATCTCTAACATAGCAGCACTGCTTCCCTCTCTGGCTGCAGACAGCTCCGTTTAAATTCACACATTGACAGTAAGACAGTGAGTCCCTGCTCCGTGTCAACCCTCCGTATGGCCGAGTTTCACTAAGGCGAACAGTTGTGCCTAATAATCCAAGTGTTTGTACTGCTAAATGAGGGAGCTGTTTGACAAATAGTCAAGTATTTACCACATTATGTCCGACATGTTCCCGTCCCACAAAGTTTAGCTTCATGCTGTGTGTTTGCACAGTCTTGCTGAATGAATGTGTATATAATCTGACTGGGGGGTGTACTGCCCCAGTGTGTGGCATAGATTTTTCACACATTTGTTTTTTTGGTGGTGCTTTATTATTTATATTTATTGGCTTAGGATTGCTCCTTAAAGGAACAGTTCACTCTAAAATCAAAAGTATAGATTTTTCCCCAGGCCTGTAGTGCTGTTTGTCCATCTAAATTGTTTTTGGGTGAGGTGCAGAGTTTTATCAGTTATAGAAATGTCTGCCTTCTTTACAGTATAATGGAACTAAATGTCACTCAGCTTGTGGTGCTCAATGCACCAAAAAATACATTTGAAAAATTCAAAACCAGTGTCTGTTTCCAGAAATCATGACCCGGTTACTCAAAATAATCCACATGCCTTGCTGTGAGCAGATTCATGTAAGAACTACTTTTCATTCAACTAGAAATATATATATTTTTTTGTGGTTTAAGCACCACAAGCTGAGTGTCACTTAGTCCCATTATATTGGAGAGAAGGCAGACATCTCTCTCTGCAACTCACACCAAAAAAAATAAATAAATAAATAAAATAAAATAAATCTAGATGGATAAATCGCACTACAGGCCAGTGGAAAAAACATATAATTGTGATTTTGGGGTGGACTGTCACTGAGCTTTAAAAGTCCAGTGCTTTTAGTCAGTTTCTCGGCCTGGAATATATTACTCATAAGCATGTTATAATTGTGTATAATTACTTGAAAATAGCAATTCTGTTTTCTTTGCAAGGGGTGTAACAATACAATTATCACAATATTGTAGTAAAAAAGGATAGCACTCTTGGATGATATTTAATATTACAGTCTTGTCCTTGTTGGTGAAAATTATATTATTATTTAGTACACACACACACACACACACACACACACACACACACACACATTTGACCTCCATGCCAAATACACACACATATATATATATATACATATATATGTATATGTATATATATATGTATATATATATATATGTATATATATATATATATATATATATATATATATATATATATATATATATATATATATATATATATATATATATATACACACACATATATATATACACACACATATATATATACAATATGTATATTGTACAATATACAATTGCCCCTGGTCTCTTAAAATGCTGAGTCAGTATCTCAAAATAATGAGAAACTTTCTGAAGGTATGTAAGTCATTTTGAGAAAGTTTCTCAATATTTTGAGATACAGTCAACATATTAAATGATTATTTCAACAGTATTGAATAATAATAATAAATGATTATTTCCACACATAATAAGACCTTTGGTCTTAGACCTTTGGTCTTATTATGTCTTTTATGTAGTTTTTAGTGTTGCTACATCCTTTTCGTCATGTTACAACTTTTACTTACTTTTTAGTATTGTGTCTTTTTTTGTTTTTCGTCTTGCTATGTGTTTTTTGTCTTGTTGCATCTTTTACATTGTTTTTCATGTTTTGTTTTGTTACATATTTTACATTGTTATTCATGTTGTTCCATTTTTTGTCTTACTATGTCTTTTATCTAGTTTTTATTGTTGCTAAGTATTTCTCATCCTGTGATATCTTTTATGTAGTTTTTTGTTTTGTTACATATTTTACCTTGTTATTCATGTCTTCTCACAAGTTTTATGTTGTTTCTAGTGTTGTTACATCTTTTTTGTCCTGTTAGTTTTTTGTCTCCTTAAGTCTTTTACGTCATTTTTATGTTTTATGTGATTTTAGTTTTGATACCTCTTTTATATTGTTTTTCATCTTGTTACATCTGTCCTGCTTGATATGTACTGGTGGATACATCAAGAAGCCAGTGTTTTGGTCTGTTATTGTCCCATCCATTTAGGTTGAAATCAAAATTAAAAAATTTCAATAATTCCACACAAATGCATTAAAACTAAAGTAATGAGCCTGTTATGAAAATGTAAGGAGTAGAAAGTACAGATATTTATGTTAAAATGTAAGGAGTAAAAGTAAAAAGTTGTCAGAAAAAGTTGAGTAACAAAGTATTTGTACTTAGTTACTTCTCAGCTGTGTGTCTGACCCTCTCTGTGCTGTGTAGGTGTGTTCCAGACAGCCAGAGATCCTTTGGACTCGGCATCCAGTGGATTGTGGTGCGCACATTTGGTAGGTCCACTGTACTCTGTTACTTAGATTACTCTTTACTTTTAACCTCTGAATCACCACCAAAGGGCTGAGCTGCCTCCACACAGACGCCATAATGTTGTCCAATCAGTGTTGCTGTTTGTCCACAGGTGGTATTCCAGGACCCATTGCATTTGGCTCTGTGATTGACATCTCCTGCTTACTGTGGCAGGATCAGTGTGGTGAGCAGGGCTCCTGCTACCTCTATCACAACTCAGCCATGAGCCAGTACACACTGGTAGCTGGTGTCATCTATAAGGTACTGCCATACATGCAGTAGAAAAATTTACTGTAGTTACACTCAGTTTAAGAATGTCATGTTTTGTATTTTGCCTTTCCATAAGACATCTATAAGAAAACTATTGATGTGGGTGTTTGGTTGAATCTTGAATCTTAGCATTATCATTTTCTTTGGACCATTCCACTGTCATGAGTGTGGGTATATGTGCATATAGGAGTGTTATATTTTCTCTTATCCTCCTGGATCCATCAGCTTTATATATTTTGTTCACGATTATGGCTGTATGATCTAGGACCTCTCAAAACCTTGAAACATGTATTTTATTGACTGCTCTGAACTGTTCCTTTAAGTTTATACACTCAGGTGAACCCAGGATACCATTCAGCTGTACTATGTTTTGGTGCCATAGATTGCAGTTGTCCCATGTCCTGTGCACGGCCCCCCCAACCAGTGAATTTTCTTCTGTCTACCCTTTATCTGGACTTTTGACTATCCCCCCTCACTACTATCACCTGTCCTCCTCTTCTTTAGGTTTTGGGGACAATCTTTTTCCTGTTAGCGAGCATCCTGTACCAGCCTCCTCCTGAGTCGCCTCAGAGCAGCTGTGAGAGCACTGACCCTGGAGTGGGAGACATGAGCGACCTGCCTGTCAAAGACCAGCCTGAAGATGGCGTCATTGTCAACCCCCATGCCAGGTTATGATGTCAGAGACCCCCCCAACCGCTGAGTCTCTGACTGTGTGTATGTATGTATGTATGTATGTGTGTGAATGTGTGTTTGGGTGGTGATGGGGGGTGCCTCTCTATACCAACAGCCTTTTCTCAGCCATAATGACACCATCCAATAACATACACATGTGTGCATGCAGACATGTGCAATCACACAAATTGACAAAATGAACTCAGACACACACACACAAACCACAAACTCAAACAGCCCTAGAATGCCTTCATGCACATCCATACACACACAAACATACACACACACACAACTTTCTGTAGTACATGATGACTTAAAATCCTGCTGTGACTGCATGTGTGTGGGCGTCTGTAAGGAAGAGGATTACATGTTCTGTTCTGAGTGAATTCTGACTTTATTCTGGAATTCGGACTTTATTCTCTGAATTCTGACTTTATTCTCAGAATCCTGACTCAAATCTCAGGATTCTTAGTTAAATCTCAGTTTATTGTCAGTCCTCTGACTTTACTATGAGCTCACAATTTTGGAATTGCAATTTTATTCTCATAACTCTGACTTCATTCTCAGAATTCTGACTTTCTTGTCAGACTTCTGATTTTATTCTCAGAATTCTGATTTTAAACTCAGAATTCTAATTTTATTCTGGAATTCAGATTTCACATAATTCTCTAATTTGATTCTCAGAATTTCAACTTTATAAACAACTGAAGTCTGAGTTTAAGAGTCAGAATTCCAAATTCTTAGACTAAAGTCAGAATTCTGACTCTAATCTCAGAATTGGAAATTTAAACTCAAAATATTTCATGTGGCCCAATCCTCTTCCGCATTGGAGTGTATGACAGGGCAGTGCCACACAAACTCTTTATGTACTAGCAAGCATTTCTACAAACATTCTACGTTAAAGAAGTTCAGTGACTTTTTAGAATGTAAGTCTGATGATGGTCAGTTTCATATTTTATGTCATTTTTTTTTAAAAGACAATGAAAGAGCTGAGACCTACTATATGTGGTGTAGATTTTATGCCATGTGAATGAAGCATTTATGATGTGGAAAAAAGGCATTTACATCCATCCTCTTCTTCAGTTCTTTTCTCATCACTGGAAGATGGTTCCTGTAACACTGCTTTATGTTTGACCCACAGATAAAGCCATGGTCTTATACTGTACAAGATCTCCAGGCCAGTAATAATGAAGCCAAATCAATTTCCTATCATATGCCATATTTTAAGCCAAGAGTATCTAAAGGCACTTATATTAATATAATGTTAACATAGTTTATTGGTCACACTACAGCAGCACAAATATATTTTCAATTAGAAAAGCACATGTGTATTTTTGATAGCTACTTGGACACATGTACAACAGAGTTATAACCAGTCATTGGCTTGTATTTAAAAGTAGAAACACAGAGAAGAAGAAAACCACAATGGGTTTGTGATCTACATGCAGTATATACAGACACTTTGGTTTGATTGCTCTGTTTGCCAGAGTTTAGTAGAAAGAGCTTTGATGCTTCTCTTCCATAGAAATCACATAGCTGCACTTTAAATGAAATCAACAACAGCACTGAGAAGCTTGGAAAGTGTGTGTTGACACAATAAGGGCCAGCTTACACCAGCATTTAAAATGGAAAGTTTTACTAACAAAATCAGTAATTTCCCATGAAATCACCACAATCAGGTTGTTCATGTTTTATAGAGGTTCCACATGGATCCCTTTTAGAGGATCCTGCCTAGAACCAAAAATACTAGAACCATCTTTGAAATATTGTGCCCAGAGCCCCCCACATGACCTCTGTTTGGTTCTGTTAAGAACCTATGGTGTAATGTGTAATTTTTTAAGATTATTTTTTGGGCTTTTTTGCCTTTATTGTGACAGTGACAGCTGAAGATATGACAGGAAAGGAGGTAGAGAGAGAGGGGATGACATGCAGCAAATGTTCTGCAGACAGGAATCAAACCGGCAGCCACTGCAGAGGACTGACAGCCTCAACTGAGCTATGGGGACATCCCATTATGGAACCTTTTCTAAAGGATTTAGAGGATTCTTCCTAGAACCCAACATACAGTGTTTTTGGTTTGAGAAGGTCATGACATCACTGACGAGGTTTTATGACAAACTTTCTTGACTTGAAAAAAATTCTTGTAAATTGACAAACGTGTGAATTGTGGGAAACTTTAAATGGGATGAAAAAATTATTTATCTCTCACTGTAGACTACAGTTCATATTTTTTCTGAAGGTAGGTCCCATGGTGGTCCACCGGAAGGGGCGTGACTTCACCTGTCTATAGTGTGACCTCTCCACAAACTCCGTTCTCAATGCTGGTGTAACTGTGCCTTTAAGAGGGATATGCTGGGAAGTACCTTGTAAACTGGAGCTGCCAAGGGCAACGCACAATTGGCATGACATGCAGTAAAACCAATCAGCATTGTTATCTGGACCTAATTATCACAGTACTGTAAGTCCACAAATGTGCCAAAGCAGCTTTGCCTAACAACTCTTGTATTTTATTTATCATCAGTCTTATTTATACAAATAATTTATTTCTAATATTTCAGCACTTATATATGTTTTCTGCATTCACTGTGCAAAGATAAAGGGAATGCTGCCACGGGTCTCCTCCTGTGGTCCTCTGTCCCCAAAGCGTCCTCCTCTTGTCTTTATATTTTATGTGAAAGTGAAACACGAGCTGATGACCTGCTGTATGTTCCCTGTGTTGTTCTCATGTACTTTGCTCATGTAATAAATGACCTGAACCCCCTTCTGATGATGATGGTGGTGATGATGAGGGGTTTGATCTCTATGTGAATGTGTAAATGCAGTCCTCCTCCTAGTTGTGCGTTTCAATCAGTCCCTGAGCTTTGACAAACCACTCTGTAAAATGATTTTTATTCTTTTTTATTTTGGTTTTGGTACTCTATGTTTTTTTAAAGGAAGCAGTGGACTTGAAATCAATGATCTTTTTATGGAATGATTCAAAGATGTCAAGTGTTTTCTAATTAAAAAAGCTTAACAGCCAATTCTTTTTTATGCCTTGAATCTTTTTTGGTTTGGTGGTATGGTAAGACATTACAAGACAAAAACTGCAGAAAACACATAAGACAACAGCTACATAACAAGACAACAAAGACATGGTAAGACAAAAATGGTGTATCAGGACAGAAAAGACATGACAAAAACCATGTAAAAGATGTAACAAGACAATAACCATGTAAAACAAGATAAAAATGATGTATCAAAATGAAAAAGATGTAATAAGAGAATAACTACATAACAAGACAACAAAGACAAGGCAAAAATGATGTAGCAAGACAAAGACGACATAACAAAATGAAACGGTCAAGACAAAAGCAGTGTAAAAGACATGATAAGACAAAAACATAAAAATGTTGAAAGACATAAGATAAAAACTATGTAACACACATAAGACAAAAATGACATAAAACAAAAAAGACAGCAAGACAAAAATGGCATAAGAAAATGAGAGACAAAACAAGACAAAATCATCTAAAACAAAAACCATTACAAGACAATAACTACATAACAAGAAAAATAATGACTTAAAAAAGACAAAAGAAGACAAAGATGACACAACAAAATGAAAGTGACCTAACAAGAAAAAAATGTTGTATGACGTAAATAAGACAAAAACTGCATAAAACACACAACAGGACAAAAACAACATTAAAGATCTAACAAGACGAAAACACTGAAAGATGTAACTCGACAATAAGTACATAACAACAAAAAAAGATGTAAGAAGACAAAAACAACATAAAAAGACAAAAAAGACATAACAAGCCAAAATGAACAAAGACAAAAAAAAAAAACATAGCAAGACAAAATGGCATAACAAAATGAAAAAGATGTAACAAGACCAAAACAACCTAAAAGAGGCAACAAGACATAAACAGTCTGTACTTTTTCACTTTCACTTGAGTAAAAAAGTTGAATCAATACTTCAGTCTTGTTACACAGTATCTGCACTTCTACTTGAGTTTAAAAGTGTGTACTTTTACCACCTCTGCATCTGAGACTAGAAGACCTAAGGCATGCATCGGCACTGATTATATCATTCTAGCTTGTTGGGAAATAATCTTCTAAAGCTACATTTGTCTGATAACACTCCATTTTCAAAGGGCTCACCTCAAGATATCTGAATGTAAATGGTTATATGGGCACCCAAGAGTCTCCCCTTTAAATAAAAAAAACAAACATCTTTTTTAAATGCAGCATAGATGTATTATTTTTGCCTTATTTTTAATTTTTGTTTTATTTCAGTTTATAAATCATCACATTGTATACATCCAAGTATTTTTTTAAGAATACCCCAAAGATTTGACATTATAGTCTCATACCATCATTTTCTTTTTCCAGCTTCTCAAATGTCATGTCATGTCATGTGTCCTTTTTCTTTCGGTTAACTAAGGTCAAGGTAACTAATTGGAGAAGCGCACAATAACGGAGATAGCCGACCAAAAGATATTTGAGGTAAGAATGCCCGTGAAAATGTTAGTGTGCATATAAGTCAATAATGTCCATATTATTTAGTCTGTACTGAATTTGGCGCTTTTAGCCAGGTTGGTCTCTCCTCTCCGGGATTAACAGTTCATCTCATCTCTCTCTCTGTTTGGTCGGATGAAAAAGTGACAGTGAATTCAAACCATGGAGGGGAATCAAATATAAGGGTACTACCTTGTATTTGACATATGGTTTAATCTGACAACAGTTCTTTTAACGGGGAGAAATCACATGGAAATTAAATGCTTTTTCTAGTGCTATAAAAATACAGTTATTGAAACATACAGACTCTACCATGGCCAGTATTCCAGTTTCACCTTTACCTTGCCTGTATGACAACTGTGTCTGTACGTTTAATTCACTGAAGGTATATTTGTCAAGAATACACACCCAGAAAAGAGTGGTAGATTGAAACAGTCATGATTTGACAAGTGATTGAGCCTGTCATTGCCCTGTGTGTGATTTTAAGCAGCGATTTGTTGAGAGGGACATGTTTATTCATCTAAGGGGGCATTTAAAATGGAAAGAAATAGTACCACATCTATTCAGTGCCTGCAAGTTTAAAGCAAATGTTTACTATACATAAAATGCACACAAATGCAGAGAGCATCTATATGCATCAGACTTTGATGTAGCACATGTAGTGTAATATGTCTCCAATATTTCTTAGGATAGCGACACTGAACCTGATCCAATGCAGTTTTCAGATTAAAATGAAACTGCCCCAGTAGCAGATGGTAGCAATATGGGACTAGCCTATCAGTGACACCATAATCTAGCTGCCCTCTTTTCTGTTTGCATAAAGGATGTAGCTGTGAATGCAGGAAAATGCAGCAGGACCAATCCAGAGGGTGCAGCATCCAGGACCATGTCAAAAGACCCCAAAGAGGGGAAGTGAACTTCTTTCCTAGTCATCCCATTGGAGAAACTAAAGTCATAGTAGAGACTGTGAGGCTTGAGATGGTGGAGGAATTCAGGAAGATATCCACAGAAAGAGACATGATTCTCATCCATCAATATATGCAGCACACCTTTGCACTCAGACATGAAGAAATAGTGAATTCAGCCGCACTTTTTTGTGAAGCCAGTGAGTAAAAACTTGAAAATGGAACTTTAAACTGTTGACAAAATACAACAACTGTCAATGTTATGATGACCTAAAAAAAGAGCTTGACTTGTTTAATATGGTATGTCTATTTGTCTGAAAATATCCTGTGCTGTGCTTTTGTTTTCTATTGAGCTCTATTGTGAATTCCACAGGATCCCCAGTCACAATCTGCCGTTTTCCTTCTTTGCTGCACTTGACAAATGTACACTTCAGCTGTTGAAGCTCTATACAAAAAGAGGAAGAGGAGAGGTTTTGGTGAGAAGATGGAAGAACTCCTGATGGCATATGAGGAACAGGTAAAAATATTTTTAATGTATTATAGCAGGGGTATTCAACTAAAATTCAAAGAGGTCCAGTTAGAGAAAATTTCCTAAAGCAAAGGTCCAGAACATCATAATGTCTAACTTGTGTTATGAGAGTGATATATACTGAAGTAGTGTAGTAGTTGTAGCAACATCTACATCAGGGGTGTCAAACTCATTTTGATTCAGGCGCCACATACAGACCAATTTGATCTCAAGTGGGCCTGACCAGTAAAATTAAAGCATAATCTATCGATTATTCTGGTGATTAATCGAGTAATCAGATAGATATTTCTATTACATTACTTTTGCTTTATTTCAAAACAAAAATACTCAGTGAAGTAACTTTACTTTTACTGTAGATTTACTTTTACTGTATTTACTTTACTTTTTACTTTTTTTTCCAAGTACAAAGGTAAAAGTAAAGGTAGTAATGTCTGCAGAAACCACAAACAGAAGAGTGAACTAACTCTTTTAACTGAAACAGTCACCAGAATGTTTTGTTAACATGTTAAAATCACAACATTTTTCTTCTGGAGCAGGACAGACAATCCCAGACCCCCAGAGGACAGAGGACAGGGGACTGGTTTACCAACATGACACCTTTTTCTCCTCTTATGAGTTTGCAGGTCTGGATTTAGTCATCAAAAAATAACGACAAGAATACCATTAAAGTACAACAACAGCAATAAAAATGTTGATTTTTCAAAAAAGGAAACAATAACATACAAGATTTTTAAATTGTAATTAGGTATTTTTACGTTGTGGTATTAGTGTTTTTACTTAAAGGACCAGTGTGTAATAATTACAGGAATGGATGTACATAAATGAGATACATTATATATAAGTATGTTATTTATTATTATCAATCAACGTAAACTCATAATCTATATGTTCCCGTTACTTTAGAAATAGCTATTTATAGTTACATACTGTCGGGTCGACTCACGGAGATCATCATCCTGCGCCGTCTACGGCAGCGCAGAGCGGACAAACTGCACTAACAGTGAGTCTTGGGAAGCCCATGGCGAACTTACGTAGACGCCGCATCGTAAACACGGAAGTAGACGGGGAGGATAGATGCGGGTGATTGCTGGCAGACCATTTAGCGTTGTGAACCTTGACTGGCACAGTTTTGACAAATGGAGGATCATACATACACTGTACCAGAACAAAAAGCAGCGGACAGTGAATCCCTGTCATCCAAGAAGCGGAGACGCGAAGAAAGTAAACGCAAGCATGACAGGAAACGGCAAAAACAGGAATCAACATCGGCATAGCGTTTACACGATGGAAATCGCTGATGGAGGACAAACGTTTTCACAGTGACGCCGAGGTTGCCTGTTTTCTGCTGGACAGGTAATTCATCCTACACACATAATTGTAGTTTGTTGTGAGATAGCTTTCGCTCGCCATTTTGTCCACTGACGGCCACTGTACTCTTGGTGAGAGACGGGCGGTGTCAGGGTTAATCCTCTTAGTTGCAGTCTAAGGTTTGAACACTAGATGCCACTGGAAATCACACACTTCTCCTTTAAATAAAGAATGTGAGTATTTTTTCCATCACAGCAGGTCAGTGATCAGTGTTTCAGTGACTCAGTGAGCTGCGCACCTTTTTCGGTCGTGTCTAGAAGGTAACTCTTTATTTGCACAACTCTCGCGAGATTTGTTTCCGTTATTTCTACTCAAATAATCAAACTTGCGTGATCTTTCGCGGGTCTGAGGTTCCCTTTTAGACACAACCCTCTCTGTCTCTCTGACAGCAGACTGTCTGTAAACAGCACGATGCACCCAGGTTTGGTTTGTCACCAACTTTGGCATTTTTATTTTTTTAATCAGTCCGAGAGGACGACGGTATCAGTGATTGATTAGTGATCAGTCTGTCCTCCTCTCCTCCCTCACCTGTTCACTCTGCTGTGAGAAGGTCTGAAAGTTTCTCACAGAGAAACACAGACTCTCCTGTTTTACGTATAGGCCTCTTTATACAGTTGTTTAATTTTATAAGTGCATCTGGTTGGTGTTGATGTCATTAACCATCACGTTAGTTTCTGTTATAATAAACTCGTCATTAACAACAGTCTCCTCCACACGCAGCTTCTCTGCAGTTGGTCTGTGTGTTTCCTGATCAAATAAACCAGCAGCGGAAAGACTAGAAAAACTGCGCCAGTTAAAATAGAAGCGTCCCGTCAAAATTTAAAATCTATTAATAATTTATTGGTTATAGGTCCGGGTCCATATAGGACAGCATCTGGGTCCGGACTCGGACTGCAGTCTGCCTGTTAGGGTATTATATTAATGTTAAATGTGAACAGCGGACTTTAACCTCCACCTCTGCATACCTTGGATTTGTTTGGACAACAGGAAAAGAATGACATCACTGCTGCTAGAACAACAGCCCTGGTTGGCCTACCACTGTACCAAAAGGAGGATTCATCAGAGGTCTTCAAGATTGCAAGGTATTTTTGTTTTCTCCAGTTCCCATATTCATAGCTCAATATCTTCATCTAACTTTATTTTGGAAAGAGAAAATTACAAATTGCCTTCTGCTGTATGTCTACTTTTTGCTGCCTTGAGAAGTTGTCTATGTTGGAAGCAGCAGGAGTACTGCTGAAGCCTACACAGGTGTCTTTTTTGATATTACTTTTACTTGCATGTAAAAATCCTGAAGCAATGATTTAATAATGATGTTTTAACTATATCATTAGCCATTTATTAGCTTGATGATTTGTACACTTACACTCACACACAATGAACATGTATTTCCTTTTCAGGATGAGTCAGAGGCAATGCAGGAGGGAGCAGTGGCTCTGATGGCAGTAGTGGATGAAGAGGAGGTGTCTTAGGGCTGGGCGATATATCGATATAAAAATTATATCGATATATTTTTAAATGTGATATGGAATTAGACTATATCGTATATATCGATATAGTTCAAATTTGCGCTGTGATCCTTGCTCTGCTGCGCTGATAACCCGGAGCTCTCTGCACTGCTCCGCACGCCCCTCCTCTTTCGTGCACAGAAGGGAGAGGGGCAGGGAGAGACACTCCGGCACTCTTCAACAAGCATGGAGGAAGCAACAACGGCTGCAGAGCGCGCGAAGGAGGAATTGGTTAGTAAACGAATAAGCAGTGGCTCAGTAATTTGGAGATGGTTTGGTTTTAAAGTATCAGATGAGCAACAAAATCACGTTATATGTAGGGAATGCGCTAAACAAGTTACAGCCAGGGGTGGAAGCACTACAAATCTTTTTCACCACCTAAAACAGTGGCAAAACTGCAGTACGAAGAGTGTGTGAAGCTGCGCGCTGCAGAAGCCCCAGCTGCAAGCCATCCACAACCCGAAAAAGCTCCAGCCCCGAAACAAAGCCCACTGCGAGCCTCATTTCCCGCAGTGTGCCTTATGAAAAGAAAAGTGACAAGTGGTGTACTATAACGAAAGCGGTGTCCTATCACATTGCAAAAGATATGGTCCCTGTTGCAACTGTGGAACAAGTCGGATTCAATTTCAATAAGCCATTTATTGTTGTCAAACTAAAAAAAATGTTTATTGTACTTTTCTCATGAATAGATTTATTTCAGAAAAAGATTGGCCTATTTTATTTTATAGGCTATTTTTATTTAAGATATATTTTTATTTAAATGTGCACGGAGCTTTAATTTCAAAAAAGGTACAGTATTTATGTTTAAATTTTATTATTTGAACAACTGAGCATTTTTTTTCATGAACCAGGTGAAGAAACCTGTTTATTATTTATTCATTTGATTTTGCCACTGTTCACTGAAATAGCCAGTTTCAATAAAACTACTTGTGACATGTCATATTTAGCTTTGACCTTGACTGAACATTTGCTCTCACTTTGCGGAAAAAATATCGGGATATATATCGTATATCGATATTCAGCCTAAATATATCGGGATATGACTTTTGGTCCATATCGCCCAGCCCTAAGGTGTCTGCAGGTGTTCCCTTGTCCCTCATCCTCGAGGATCAGATTGTCATGTCTAACAGATCTTGGCCAGATTCTCTGGTGATTTTGTTTGGACTGATCTATGATCTATCCATTTGAGCTACCCTGAGAAGCTAAGTGGCTTCTTTGAGTTCATCCAGGTTGTCCTCTTAAATTTTGATGATAGGAGAAAGCAGCAGGTTAAACAGCACTACAGTCCAGAGGAAAACATGTATTTTTGATTTTGGGGTGAATTTATAAACTGGTACTGTGCGAATCACTTGACAGGCATGCAGACGTCTCACTTGATTACATTGTTTTTTAGTTCTGCAGTTTTTCTGTGGTCTCTTCACACTTTATGCATTACCACATGGACAAGACATGTTTTCAGTTATTTTAGAGTTAATTATTTTCAGTCTTGCTGTCATAACTTTCTTCACACATAAAACATTTTTTATCCACCCGCTTCATTGTATAAAATTATGGACACTGTAAGTCAAAGATGCACAGAGTATCAAAACATTGAGGTTAATACAGTTTTCTAAATCTGGTAATATGAAGTGAAAACTGTTAGCTGAAAAATCTCCTTTCATTTTCTACATCATTATTTTGCAGATCACATATCTGCTTCAAGAAGGCTTCCTGTTGCATTGGCATCATTACTTTATTGTTGATAATGCAGCTTTTTAAATTTAAAATTAGTTTATGTAAGGCCATGTAACATAAAAAGTGTGCACATAAATATAATATTTGATAGATGTTTCTTGGAACTTGAATCAGCAGGTAGTTTAAGGGAAAATTTGGCACTTTTCACATGGATGTCCAGTCAGCGATGGTAATTGTGGTCAATTGGAATAATACATTTGTCCTTTCGTGTGTGCTTTAGAGACCAAGAATTAATTTCAAATGGTTGCATTTACCATCAAGACTGACTGGACAGTGCTGAATTTTCCCTTAAACACTGTCTAGCAGAGGTCACGGCTCATATTCTAAGAGTCCAAAATATTGACAAAGGAAGCTGGTGAGTCTGGGCTTCAGACATATTTGGGTTCCTGTTGAATCAATATCATTTGTTGTAATAGGCTGAAGAATCATGAAAGTAGAGAGGAGTAACTTTAAACATTGAAATGTTATATATTCAGCTGTGAATGTTCTGCATTCAAATAAATAAATTGTTTAAGTTGTTTAAGTTTAAGTCAGATGTGTATTTTGTATTGTGTTAACACAACTTAAACTGTTTAAGGCAATCGGTTTACTCTACTAAACTAAACTAACTAAAGTTTGAAGTTAACACAACTAGAATGTAATAATTTGCTTTAGTGGAAGAAAACTGAGTGAATCCAACTTGAATAGTACATTTGCATACTTTATTCAGATAAATTCCATTAACACATTTTAAATTAGTTTAGAGAAATGCTGCATATGAGTATAAAGCACTTAATACTTTTGAGGTCAATTAACTGAATGGAATTAGTAACAACTTTATTTATCAAGTTACCTGAACAATAAATACTTGAGTTATGTGTACTTAAACAATTTGAGCATGAAAAAATATTTCATTTGAGTTAATAAACTTAAATGGTTTCCTCAGACAATTTGAGTTGAACTAATTTGTCAGGTTTTACAGTGTATCCTGTTTTGAAACTTGACTTCACTGTATAAAATGACCTCTAGGAAAATCACAGCCTCATGAAACTTCACAACCACAAACTAGAGACCTGGAGCATTCTTTCCTGTGTATATTGACTAGAATGGGTGTTGAGCAGTCACCAGAACATAAGAGCTCGCCATCCAGTTGCTGAGAAGCACAAATTCTTATAGAAATCTCCTAATGTCAACATTTTTCATCCCAAGTCACTGCATGATTTGTTCTGTGGTGTTTCTCAAGCTCTTTCTGTCTTATAGTACTAATTTGAAGGGACTTTTAACCATTTGTATCAAATCTCCACTGGTCAAAATATTTTTACATTTTGCACCAAGTCTGTGTAATAAATGGAATCAACCCAAAAACTGTGGCAACCACTTAAAAGACATACTAAAGCATCATGGGCATGACTGGTATATACTTCCATCATAACGTTCTTAGCCCTTTTACACTCTAAACTTTTTAAACTCTGAAAGCAAATACAAAGTTTATTACAAGTTTAGGACTAGGGGGCACTACAAAGCAATTATGGTAGGGGCCAAAAATGGCCAGCAGTGGCCCTGTGTGTCTGTGCCTGTGATCTTCTTGAGAACAGAAAAGGGACAAATATCATGTGACATGATCCAGGAAAAACAACAAACAAAAGAAAATAGAAAAAGCGGCCAAGCATTGTTGAAGCCCAGAAAAACTTTTGGGTTCTTTCCTTCCTCCTTCCTCAAGATACAGCTACAGAACAAATAAACAAGATTGTCACAATTTTGGAAAAAGTTGTCATATCTGAAAAAAATCTGACTTCAAAAGGGTAACATTTGTTTATAAAACCTATTGAAACTAAATGCAGTAAGCTTGTCTATATATTTTACAGTCAGTCATTTTATCATTCCCTCTCCTGCACTGTTCTCTGGATCACTGCTGTCTAAACTGTCCACAGTATTGCCTTGTGCATCAGCAGCCCAACGCACTGTAAACTACACTAAAGCAGACTGGATGCAGAGGCTGGGTTTCCATGACTACTGTCAAATCACAACTCGTTAAGTTCCACCGTTGCTCCCTGGGTCCCTCGCTGACATGTTTTATGAAGCCTCACACACACAGGCCACTGAGCAGCACACACCATTAACTCTCTCTCTCTCTCACACACACACACACACACATACACACACACACACACACACACACTGTTACTGCAGCTCATCACAAATAGAGTCAATATTTGGTTTGAACACAGTGCGAACAGATGAGATGACAGAAGAACTCACTTTTGCAATAATATATAACAAATTGATTATAACAGGACATTTTTACACCTCTGTTATCAGCAGATAGCATTCGTTTTAGATTTTTTAAAAGACTTTATTTTTTTTTAAGTTGTGAATTCTTGTCTAAGTCAAGGTGTTTTCTGGCACAGAGCATGTTTACCGTTAACTGTTAACTGAAAGCAAACCAAATCATTTCATAAATTACATGTATTTAATTTATAGAAATCTTCAAAGAATACATTTTCACAAATAAAAATTGTAATTAGTGTCCTGGTATGTTTTTTATTTTTGAAGTTTACTTTGGTAGGACATGATTTGTCCCAGTTGTCAACAATGAGTGGAAGAATTATCCTCTGATATTTATGTAGTTTTTCATTCATCTCTCTCTCTGTCTCACTGGCAGCTCTCATACTTTAGGTGGCATTAAACCACCACTAAATGTAATGTCTGAGAAAGTGATTCCAGCAGAGGCCCTGAGAGTTCAACACACTGCAGCTAAATAATACATGTAATTAATAATCATAAAAATGACAACACGTGTAGACAGCCTGTAGCCTGCGTAACAATCATATAAGTGAAAATATTAGACTATAAATATCTTCTTTTTCTAGTGCAGCTACTTTTTGTGGGTCGCACACCAAAATGTTATTATTTATTTATTTCATTTATAATCAGTATTTCGGTTTGAACAGTTTTATGTTTCAGTTTTTCTAATAAATCTTATATAAATAGGTTTACATGTGTATATGTTAGCAAATCATTTCTATCTAATTGACTTAGATTGTGGTACTGTTTGTGTGTGTAAACACATGCACAAAAATGCTGTCTATATTAGTCATGATAATCATACATATGACAAACAGAAATCAGAAACTGATGCAGGTGATTATCAAGTACCAGAAGACAGTTTTGCATTATTGCCTGCAGTCTATAGACATTACTGATTTGATTTGTAAAAAGCAGTATAGCACTACAACTGGCAGTCCATCCATGATAGTTTGGGCTAAAAGTATTCCATTAAAATCCCCCGCTCCTCCCCTGCCCACTTTCCTTCTGCTCTCCAAGTGGCCTCACTGTGATGTGCTCTGTTACATAATACCAGGGGCTGAGGGGACGTGAATGAAAAGTGAAATGCAGTTACTCTAGCTGAGTCTAACCACGAGGTTTAAAGTAATTTATTATCATTATACAAAGAAAGCTGCAGTTCTTCATGCCACACACATAATAATAATGATAATATATCATATATATAATGTATTCTTGAGCTTGAGATGTGTGCCCGAACCCAATGGGACCTGACAGGCTTGGGTCGGGTCAGGCTGTATTTCTCAAATATTTCCTGTGTTGGGTTTAAACTCCCTAATTTTGTCTTCCCCAATTCAAATTCCCTTACTGCCAACTCTACTGTTTGGTACATAGAGGGAAGCTTGTTAAGAAAAATGTCAGGCTGTAATCGGTTTAGGCTGAAATATGCTAATGTGGGATGGGGTCGGGTTGGACAGAATTTTGTCGGGCTTGGGCCTTTTCGGGTTCAACTTGTCAGGCTCCATTAAAGTTCTAATACAGTACATTCAAAGCAGGTTAAGATAGGATAGGATAGGATAAAATATAAAACAAAATGAAGAAAAATACAATACAATTATTTACATACACACATAGTAATAATAATAATAATAATAATAACAATAATAAAAACTGCTCAAAGTGCTTTGACAGACAAAGTAAAAGAGCACAAGAGCAGGATACCATGGAAAAATAACAACAGAGGGCCAAACAGGAGTAAACTAAGACTGAAGTAAAACAAGACACAAGCAAAGACACTAAACAGGAACAGCTAGGAGTTCCCTGCCCGAGGATCTAAGGCTGCATACTGGCTCATAGGGAGTTAACATTTCGGCTATGTAGCTATGGGCCAGACCCAGGCGGGCTTTGAAAGTGATCAGTAAAATCTTAAAATCAATTCTAAAACATACAGGAAGCCAATGGAGGGAAGCCAGGATTGGGGTGATGTGATGTCGTCTGTTAAAACCAGTAAGAAGCCTAGCTGCTGCGTTCTGGACCGGTTGGAGGCAGGAGAGAGACTTTTGGTGAATACCACACAGGAGTGAATTACAGTAATCGAGTCTGGAGAATATGAATGAGTGGAGGACTGTTTCCAGGTCAGAGTGTGGGAGCAGTGGTTTGATTCTTGAAATGGTACATGGATGGAGAAAACAGGACTGGACAACTTTATTGATGTGTGTTTGGAAACTGAGATCTGAATCAAAAATTACTTAATTATTTTTATTACGAGATTTCTGGCAGAGAAAGTGAGATTTGTGGATAGGGGACCGAGGCTATTTGTGATGGGAATGATGGATTTGGTGGACTGAACAGTATTACTTCTGATTTGGAGTTGTTAAGATGAAGAAAGTTCTGGGCCATCCAACAGTTTATGTCATTGAGGCAGTCTGTCACAGCAGCTAGGCTTCTTGGGTCATCCAGTCTCAGGGGCAGGTATATCTGTGTGTCATCCCCATAACAATGGAAGTTACATTGTGGCGCTGAATAATCTGGCCGAGCGGGAGCATATAAATAGAAAATAAAATCGGACCTAAAATTGAACCTTGCGGTACACCACAGGCAATTTGGGTTTTGGAAGATGTGTAGTTGCCTATGGTGACTGCAAAGGTTCTATCTAAAAGGAAGGAATAAAACCAGCTAAGTGCAGTGTTCCTGATACCAACCCAGGTTCTAAGACGGTCAATTAGAATGGCGTGATCTATAGTGTCAAAGGCTGCACTTAGGTCTAAAAGAATTAAAACTGCGCTCTCTCCCCTGTCGGCTGCTAAAAGAAGGTCATTGGTTACTTTGAGGAGGGCTGTTTCTGTACTGTGTAAAGCTCTAAAACCTGTATACATGTATACACCCAGGAAATAATTCTGTTGGTAACTTTTGAATTTGTATAATAATGGATATAAACAGCAGCAACAAGATGTTGATAATAACATGATCAGCATCTTCACATTAAAAGGTCTATATTTGGGAAACACTGTCCATCAACTGTGACTGTGTTTAAACAGAGTCCTCCTCCCCTTGTCCTGCTGCAGTCCTGCGTGCTGCATCCTTTCAGCTCAGAACTGGTCCGCTTGTCAGTTGCAACAGCTTGATGTAAGATGTGGCACAGAAGACTCTGGTTTCCCAGTGCTTGTCTAGCCTGAGTCCCATTTGTCTGTTTCATTTGCCTGACTGGACATGAGTCAGGAGCAGTTCAAGTTGACTTAACATAGGTCTAAACATAGTTAACATAGCTTAACATAGCTCTTATCCCGACTCACTTCCTCTCATTCTGGGGAGCTCTGTGGTGCTGCATTCAGCTGGTTTCGGCTGGGTGGTTTAAAGATGCTGTATGCACATTGATGATTGTCTCAGGGTCAACCACTCTTTTATTCAAACTCCAAAATGTATTTCTGTTTCAGCAATACAGCCAAAAAGATAACATATTAAAAGACAAAGTAGCTGTGTTTGAATGTGCTAGGATTAGGGTTAGTAGTAGGAGTAGGACATGTTTCACCATCCTATGAGTGTATTTGCAGCCCATCCTCAGTGAGCACTTCTCCTTTGGCAAGAAAATCCAGCCACTTGATAGGTGTGTCCCATCAAGATACTGGTTAAACATGATGGTTGTTGCATAAGTGTATCTTGGACTGCTCACAATCAAAGGCCTCATGTTCAGTAGCCTAGTTTTTGCAAAAAAGAATACACCTGGCAACTCTGCATAGACTGTACTAGTTAACACTACAAAGAGTTAAAAAGACAACCATTTGGAATTGTTGGGACAATTCAGCCACCCCTTGGCAATGGTAGGGCCATGTCCCTACTACGCACACCCAAATGTACACCCATGGCACTCTCTTCCCCAGTAGTTGTAGTAGTGGTAGTGGGTATCCTTTTAATAAATACCCAGTTTGTCTGAAAAGAAATACATGAGTGTTGAAACAAGCAGAACGACAGGCTTTTAGAATGCTTTCTGCTGTTACAGACAATCACAAGCTTTTAGTGCAGATGCTAGTTTTAGTGCCAACATAAATAATTTACCTGTGAGATTATTTTCTGGCCTCTGCAGTAAAGACTGGGATGCTGATAGGGCTCTTTGTGTGCCGTGTGACCAAGTAGGAGGGAGTAGAAAGCCATATTAACTCCTCCACCAGCTACTTCTGAAGCAGTCCAGCAGCCGCTCTGCTCAGCTTCAGGCAGAGTGCAACACAACCTGCTTCATCTGGCCATCACCAAGCTCCATCATGAGCAGTGTAGTCCAGAATCCCTACATCGGCCGAACGCCAACCACTCGTGTGAGTAATTCACAGCGTTTAAGACAGATTGATTGATAATGGGGTAAAGGGATTGATGTTGCATGGATATGCTGCCCATGTCTGGAGTACTATATGTCTGGAGTACATCGTGCCTGAAGATAGTTGGGATCTCTAATGTCTTTTTGTCTTGTTCTTTTCTTTCTCCGTAGAAGTAGCTAGACGATAATCTTCCATTTCGTCATCAAGGATGTGGAAGGAGGTTCCTAAATTATTGAGTGCTTGGGGATTTTCTGATATATGCGCTGCAGCAGGTTAGGAAAGGGAGAGAGCAGAGATTGTAAGCTTGATTTATTTGTATGTGTTTGGACATCATAAAGTTTGGATTTCATGGAAAATTTGAGTATTTATTGCAGTGTTTCATTGCAATAAATCCCACTCGCTTTTAGGCTTCTGATGTTCTTTGTAAGAAAGACAAAAAATATGATTAAACACAGCAAATTTTTTGATCATTATCATGGAAAATAATATTTAGGTAATATTTCCTGCATCTCTGACCCCAGCACCCAATATGTTACTCTGATTCAGTCAGATAAGTTTTTCTCCGCAAACCTTGGAGTAAAAGTGAAGGCTTATTTGACCTCATCCAGCAGCAACGTTTTCGTAGTCTCACATAATGGGACACTGGAGGGGTGAAGAGAAAGGCTGTACATATTATTACGTAATGCTGCGCAAGTCATGGTTTTTGCATTTATTTGAGCTGACTAAGATCATTTACATCTAATATTTATTAACAGCATTTTACAGCAATTTAGAGTATTTTCATCATCCTTTTTTCCCTCATGTAGTGCTCTATGAATGCATGTTTGTCACATGACCACATAGCTGTTATGGTTACTGTGGAAATGGTCATGTTCAGACTGGTGGCAACTTGTATGCCCAAAGCAGAACAGAATCCTAAGTCTTGTTTCTGCACAGCTGGGATTGCATTTAAACAAACGACACAGGCTACACATCTTTCTGTGGGGAAAATTACAGCAAATTTTGTGTCATGGTGAAGCATTGAAATTCAACACAATGCCACAGACACGCCATTCGATGAAGATGTTGATTTCGCTGACCCAATTTGAAGTCACTCTTACTAATTCTCTGAGAGTTACAGAGTACAATGCCGGAAAATGGCAAAAACTGCGCAAAGATTGCACAGACTTTTTGTTTTAGGAGAAACTATGGTCTAATTCCAATCCAGCGCCTACACACTCCCACTTCATGACAGCTGTCAAGGGTCACTTAAATAAGGGGGAGGACATGAATAGACCGGCAATCTTTGGCCTGCCGTTACTGTTCTGGAAACAGAGGCATTCATCATGATGGATATTGTAATTAAATAAATGATAAATCAATAATCTTATGAACAGCATTGACAAAGATGTAAGTGGCAATGACATGGCAGACTCATTTCATCTATGACAGTTAGCTTGTGAAAAGGAAAAATGATTAAAAAATTTCGAATGTCTTTTTATTTCTGTTCTTACTGATCCTTTGGAAACAATCCCAACTCACACAAAACAAACGTGGCATTTCCTCCATTCTGGACACAAAAGAGGTGTTGCACCTGAGAGGAGTGTGTTGGTTTTTGAGCCTAATGATCCAGAGGGCATTATAACCCACTCACCCTTCAGGCTGACTGGTTTGGAATGACACTCAGTGTCCCTTCACTTCTCTTCTCTGAGTACACAGAGGGAAAGTGTGTAGGAGCCAGATTGGAATTGGGCCCTCCTATCCAGTATGCCTTATGGGAAAACCTGCCCCTACTCTGCTTCTCATTGGCTATACTCTTCAGGTGTCTGCTGAACACTAACATTTTCCTAGACATGATGCTAAGTGAACTAGACAGACCTGGCAAGAAAGCAACTCAGCCAGAGAAGCTCAAGTTTTTGTTCCCAGGTGTTGCAGCTCGTAGAAGTTCATGTGAAACATCGAAGTGAACTTGACCTATAGCTAAATTAATCAGTAATTTGTTGAGATTACACCACCAATGCTTAGTAAAATTAAGTTGTATTTATCCTATGAATGCTAATAAGATTCTTTACCTAACTCCAGCTCACCTAATAATATTTGTACAGTACCTAACCGTAAAATAACAGCCGATGAATTGTTCACTGTATGTGCATCACCTTACTTTTGAGGATGAACTATTTATTTAAACAGATAATTTAGGGACAGTTTAGTGTGTGAGCTGTTTGCTGATTGTATTTTCAATTCAACGCCATCAGCCTATATTCAGTGTGCTATCTTTTTGACTTCTTATATAATACTTATTAACAATTTAGCTGAGAATCTTAAGTTAATTGTGAGACAAAAAAGATCATCTTGTCTTTTAATTCTTCCCCCAGCCAACAGTGCTATGTCTCCACAAAGTGAATTATCCTCATGCATGCCACAATTCCACAGATGTCTACCCAGGCACCTAGTATGTGAGTATAGATCTTGCACTGTTTTAAACAATGTCGTGTGCATTTGTGCACATTCATACTTTCATCCACACAGACAAACAGCAAAGCACATCAGTCCTTCACATGCTTCACTTGTCCATAAATGATTCAGTGTTTGTCTCTGCTGTCTGCATTATTGAAGCACAGAGCAGAGACCGTGAAACACAGCTGTGATTATGTTACAAGGCATGATGCACATTGTCCTGACGATTGACCACCCCACTCAGATCAGCTGAGGAACATGTGGTGTTTATAGCCATGGACACTGTATGATTGTGACACCATATTTTGTTTTCTAGATGCCCAAGCCTGGGGGCGGTGGAGGGGTGCCCCCTGGGAGTCGAGAAAGTGGTGGGATATGTCGAAGCAGTAGCATCAGCAGTGGGTCTGGAGGCAAGATAATGTCCCTATCATCTATGAATGAGAGTGTGCACAGTGGCCTGAGCTGTTTCTTGTCAGAGCAAGCTCTGGAGCAGGAGGAAAGGCAGCAGCGAAGTAGCCAGTTAGCAGAGTTTCAGCGCCTGCGAGAGGTTCGTGCAGCAGCCCAGCTCAAAAACCTGGAGGATTTCCTTAGGATGAACCATGTTTCACTCAGGGACACCATGTCTTATGCCACTGGCATGATGTACAGGTACGATGAGCCCCTAAAACAGTTGCAGCAACCACTGCTGCAAACCATGCCATGAGCCTATGGAAATGAATTCCTTATAAAGAAAATTAATCTTTGTTTATCCTATGAACAGCTAAATAAGTAAAGCAATGGATCATCTACACTGATCAACCACAACATTAAAACCTCTGACTGGTAAAATGAACAACACTGATCATCTTTTTATGATGGCACCTATCAAGGCAGCAAGTGAACAGTCAGCTCTTGAAGTTGATATGTTGGAAGCAGGAAAAATGGATCTGAGTGACGTTGACAAGGGCCTAATAGTGATGGTTCAGAGCATCTCCAAAATGGCAGGTCTTTTGAGTTATTCAGTGGTTAGTACCCGATGTTGATGAGGTACTGACTCAAACTCTAAAGTCCCTAGGTCTCAATCCTATCAAGCATCTGTGGGATATACTGCAGTGATCCATGAAGGCCTTACCTCGCAACTTACAGGACTTAAAGAATCTGCTGCTAACGTCTGGGTGTCAGATACCACAGGAAACCTTGTGGAGTCCATGCCTCAATTGGTGATGGCAGTTTTGGCGGCATAAGAAGGCCCTACACAATATTTTAATGTTGTGGCTGATTGGTGTATTTCAGAGATGGCAACTGATCAATAAAAGCCTACTTAGCTGTTCCATTTTTCAGTAGTGAAACTACAGTGAGCACATTTTTGATCAAGGCATATCAGCTTTGATTTTAGCAGGAATCGTCTGATACAGGAGTTTTGCATTAAACACAAAAACATATTAATTACACTTTTGGTTGTGAATGACAATTTTAATTAAATGTGGACACTATATAGACATCAGCATGATGGTGCCATGGATGGCAGCCTCAATACTGAGTCTTTCATACTTGTTCTGTAATTGTTTATCTGTTACATTTCAGATCTCCTTTTTTGATCACATTCACAAGGGAAGAATTTTTAAACATCAGACAATCATGGAGGAGGAGGAGAGGGGGAGCAGCAGTACATTATCCCTCTTTTCCACTAAAGAAGCTCAGATTCTCGATCCTATGGAACTATTGATCTGGCCCAGGACAGAATCCATAGGAATTCCTACCATATTGGCCAAATTTGCACCTCAGGATTTCCGTCCAATGACAATTGAGCCTTCCTAAGTCCCGTCCCTTTTTGCTCTGTGCTCCAGTAACAGTTGAGCAGGTCTGATGCCCTGCAGAACCTCTGTCAACTTTTTCCTTTCCAATTTCCTGTATTTACATATGCTATGTGCTAGGTTAATCTGTACTGAAAAGAAAACCACATTTGGAAGATGATTTAAAGACGCATGTAATATTGGCTAACTAGTTGGCTAATGATCGATGTAGATTAGATAGCTAGTTAGCTAGCATTTGGCTAACATTATAAATAAAAATTTAGATGTAACTGTATTTATGATGCTTTTACAGGTTCCCAGCAACACATTTTAACCATCTTAGAAAATTTGGTTTTCTTATTAACAAACAGAAGCCTAGCACCTGGCATATCCAAATACATGAAACAAGAAAAGAGAACACTGATCTAAGTCCCAAAATGGGTGGAATTTTGGAACCTGAACACAATGTTTGCTTTTTTTATTAGTCCTGATCACAATTTTACGCCAACCATAATCATGTGTTTTAGCTGACTAACCATAAGCACACCATAGGTCTTTGCCATAACCTTGACTTCTCATGAAAGTAGATGAAAGGCGGAAATTCCTGTAGCTGGAAACTACAGTGACATAAAACTGCTAGCTGTCAGGTTGGTAGTAGTAAACTCCTGGTGTAGCAGCTCAAGCAGTTGTTACAGCATTAACATTCAGAACAGCATGTACATTGTTGAGCAAGTACTGATGTTTTCCTGGTGAGTGTCAGAACAAAAGCTAAAATAGTTGTTGGTGTGATAGCTGTGAAGATGTAAAATCCTGTGTCTGTGTATTATAAACTGCTGCAGTGTTTTGGAATTTGATAAGCATGGACTTTCTAGATAGAATATTATTGTCTCACCGGTGCCTTAAACAAGACGTCTCCACCAATCCAGCCTTCTGTGTTGTTTTAATGGAGGGGTGTTTTCTGAATGAATCACTGAATATAACAGATCCATCAATAATGTTAGTAGTAACACCTGTGCTTTTCCTGCTATGAAAAAGTCAAAATGAAAAACTTCTACTGTAGACAGTGTGGACTCCAGAGGCAAATGCATTTACTTCATCTTGATTGGCTGGCAATGTTATTTCAATGTGATGCTCAGCACAAGAGAGAGGCCTCTCTCTGCACTTAATTTTAGTACTAGGATATATTGATAATATGATATATCAGAAGTTTTCAAAGTGGGAGATGGGGGGCACCATTCTCCAAGCTTTGTCTGAAGGGAGGCCCACGGTGTCAGACTTGAAAATCCCTGTGACTTAAATCGTAAAATCTGATTGGTGAGTAACATGTTTTTCTTGGGGGTCAACAGAAATCTGGGCAAGTCTGGACTGAGGGTGTCCTGTCTTGGATTTGGTGAGTGTGGCATTTCCATGCAAGTCCATCTTTGATGACATTAAGATGTCTACAGAAGGCAAAGGAACTGAATAAGCACCAAACAAATTGAAGTCCTCTTAGTATGAAGGTCAACATTTATGAGTTATCTTGCATGCCAGCTTCATCGAATGCCTCCAGCTGCATCATATATTTTCTCTCAACATCTCAAAAATTTCAGTTTAATTTGTTGTTCTTTTTGTGCAGGCACATGGGTTACCTTTGGAGGGCAGATAACAGATGAGGTAAGAGAGAACACCTGTCCTACTATACAGTCTCATGTAATCCAAAGTCAAGTTGAACAGTGTGTAACAATGAAAGAAAAGTTTCACCAAGTAAAATAGATGGATTCATGTATCTGTACTGACAGGGAAGTGCTTTGATTCTTTGTCTTTACAGGCTTTATGAGCAGAGATGCAAAAAAAAAAAAAAAAGTTTTAGCTCAGCATATGTCCTAGATGTTTAAAGTACTCATCACTTTTAGCCACACTTACAGTGGCCACAACTTGGACCACACCAGAATATATCTACTTATCAATCTATTATTGGACAATTACCCCGTGTCTTGACTGCAAGCCAGTCAGATGCATTTTGATTCTGCTCCAGTTTGAAATCCTACAGACTCTCCCTTTGCTTTACCCAGCAACTTGCAGTATTTATTTGTGGCTAAACTGTACATTTACTGCCTCTTGACAATTTCACTGCTAAACTTTAGTGCCTCTGCTATGATTGGCAGCACCTGTCTGCTGTGAGTGCAAACATTGCATGTACACACATAAACACTACCACAATGACATGCATAGTGCTGATGGTTACATATATCTGGAATATTTAGTGAAGTGGAAACTGCAAACTGCACAGAAGTGTGGCTACTAATTTGCTGCTGGATGCTTTGAAAAGCATAGACATGTTTCAGTGTGGCATGAGCACTGTCATCACATGAGTGTGATGCTGACGTGACATTTGTAGCCAAGACAAGGGTTAGTAATGAAATTGGGTACAGACATTCATGGTCCTCACAGGATGGATTGTAATAACTTGTGATTGGTGATTCTCTGGCATCTTGTGCCATCTTATGATCAAAAGTATAAATTTTGTCCAATACTTTATGCTCCAATATCTGCTCTAACTTCTAATTGCAAGCTATTGTTAGAAAATCAGTAATCTCTCAACATAATGTTCTTTGTGACCGTAATGAGATTGAAAGTTTTCTCCACTGATTAACTTGTGAAACAATCACAACAAAGAAAGAGTTACATTTAAAGTTAAATTTGTCTTTTCTTCATTTTGTCAAGTCTTTAAGTCATCAGATTCATCACTCGAGTCCGACTCAAGTCCAAGTTATGTGACTTGAATCAACACCTTTACTGAGTCTATGAGAACTGCCAAAAATACATAATCAATTCATGCCTAGGTAGATCTCTGAGGTTTGAAGAGAGTTTTAATCTAACAGGATATACTCTGTTTAGGGGGCTTGATAGATAGATAGATAGATAGATAGATAGATAGATAGATAGATAGATAGATAGATAGATAGATAGATAGATAGATAGATAGACTTTATTAATTCCAAGGGAAACTATAGAAGATTTCCTGGATCATCTCCAATAACAAAAACAGGATGCTCAATGACTACAGGCCTGTGGTACTTCAAATATCATGAAGACCTTTGAGAGGTGGTGGAAAGTGCTATCATTGACACCAGGCCCTTTTGCACCTGGAGAAGAAGGGAAGCAATCTCACAGCCTTAAGGGAAGAAGCTGCTGTTCTGTCTGGTGGAATGGCAGTGGATACTTGTGTATCTTCTGCTTGATGGCAGTAGATCGAACGGGCTGTGGTGGATATTGTCTTTCAGTATCCTCTGGGGTCTGCACAGGCAATTTCTCTCCCTTCTGAGCCCCTAAAACTGTTCACCAGCTCCACCTGAGCTCCACTGATGTAGACAGAGGTGTGCATATTAGCCTCCTTTTTGCAGACATTGAGCAGTACGTTGTTTTCTGTGCACCACACGCAAAACTGTTGATTTCTTATTACTGTTTGAAATTCAGACAATTATGGTGATGTCATCTGCAAGCTTCATAAAAGAGTTCTCTCCGTGTTGGGATTCCAATCTTGGGTGTATAGTTTGAACAGGAGGGGGCTGAGCACACAGCCCTAGGAGGCTCCGGTGTTGAGCACTAGACCGCCTCCAACTTCTGGCAATGCAAATGCACCCCAACACTGTATCCTGGATCATGGACTCACTGTTGGTTACAGTATGCAAAGTGGATGGATGGAGTCTTAGAGAGCTATTGGGTTTATAAAGAACATGGGTCAGCTTTGTATGAAAAGTGTCCTGAGATAACTCAGCAGCACTGATGCACCTCAGGGAACTGTTCTGGTGCCATTCTTCTACACACTTTGCACCACAGATTTCCACTTAAACTCTTGTTCCTGCCACCTTCATAAGTTCTCTGACAACTCCTCCATTGTTGGATACATCAACAAAGACAATGAGGAGCAGCACAGAAGACTGATAGAGAATTCTGACGCATGCTGCAGCCACAATCACCTGAAGTGCAAAATCAGTGACATCCAGAAGTTGGTGGTGGGAGAAACTGGAAACCCCTTGTCTTGGTTATCATCCAGGGAGAGGAAATGGAGAAGGTGGACTCATACAAGTACCTTAGTGTTAAAATTAATCAAGTATTGTTCAATGCAGAGCTAAATTTGACCCAACCCAGCTCCACCTCTCTGGACCTAGTGAGGCGCCAATTGTGGAGAGAGTTTAGGTAGGTTTAGAGAAAGAATATTAGGATAAGCCAATCCCTGTTGTCAAACTGGCTTACTGTCTTATTGTTTCTCCTACATAATGATATATAGTGCTGTCAAGCTGTGGTTTACCATCTAGTCAGGGCGCTGTGTAAATCTTTTTCACAAAAATGTCACTGTCACTGAGATGCTGTGTTTTATTGATTGAAACACAAATACCTTGCTTGCATACATTAAGTAAAAAAAATCTGTTTGCAAAAATACTGTGAATCTTGCAAAGAGATAAAAAAAAATAAATACATACATACAAAAAATAAATTAGCTTAATTCATGTCTGTTAGTCATGTGTACCTGTTGCTATTAATTGGTTCAGTAGTTGTAGAACAGGAATTTGGGTGGCAATTCAGAGATCTGGAGGGCGTCTACAATGTCTTTGGAGACCTTAAGAACCTGTTTCATCATTCTTGGCATTTTAGCCAATATCACATTTAAAACCAAATATCTCCTCATCATGGTCCCCTGAGGAAAACTTCTTCATCTTCAGAGTCATCAGGACTCATCATATGGGAACCTTGAATACCTTTACAAAATGGCACAGATATGAAAATCCATCCAATAGATGTTGAGATCTGAAGTGGTGAACTAACCAAGCAACTAACTGACAATGCCATTCCTGCAGCAACGCCACCACTTAGCTTCAGTAGCTTATATAATCAGACATTCACAGAGGGCTTCTTAGAGTTCAGAGGGAGAGAAAATACAACAGTTTAACATTTTGTTCATCTGTATCATCTCTTGCTGTTGAAGGTGGCAGAGGAGCTGATGACTTTGGCATATGAGAATGGAATCAATCTGTTCGACACGGCAGAAGTGTATAATGCTGGGAAGTAAGTGTAGCTCTCTTTAAATTTCAATAAATTAATAGTATTGCCTATTCAGAAAATGAATAGACTTTTACTGTATTTACTGTTTTATCATATTCTATGGTCAACACATAGCTTGTATGTGTTGTGAAATGTACTACATTTTATTTAACAAATCATTTATTTTGATTTATTAAAAAAACATCAAAAGTCTCTCTCTCTCTCTCTCTCTCTCTCTCTCTCTCTCTCTCCGCCAGGGCTGAAGTTGTCTTGGGAAGCATCATAAAGAAGAAAGGATGGAGGTAGAGTTTTCAGATTGTGTGTCTTGTTTTTGTAGAACTGCAATTTTGTAGTAAGTTTTTTTTTTTTGTTGCTTATTACTGGTGTTCCTGGCCAAAGTTGGCCAGTCTCTGTAAGGGTTTTCATCTGAACAAATTGTACATGTTAGAAAATAGTTGCTTAAAACATACAAAAACACAGAGAACTGTGTGATACAGACTTTTTGGATTTAGACCATAAACTGTTGCTCACCATTTCTGTATTCAGGATTTTTTGGGTGGACCTGAAACATGGCTTAGTGACATGTTGGAGCCATGGTCCAACATGGACACTAAATAAGCTCCATGAACTGACACATGAAAGACACTGTCTCTCCCTCCCCTCACTCTCCCTAACAGTCAGTTATGAAGTGACTCTCTCAGTCCAAATCAGCCCAGCAGTTCACTTCAGCTCACTTCAGTTCCAACAACCTGACACAGAAGAAAAAAAATACCATCCTGTCACTGTCCTGCTCTGGTGGCTCAAATGTGTGTGGACATGTCCAGTGAAGCTGCTAGACAGAGCAACCATCTTTTAGATGGTTTTCAGATCATAGCAGTGTTTGATACTGAGACAGCAGAATGGACTACTACATGTCTTCTACGTCTCACTGCACTTGGGTCCTCACTGCATTTTACATGGTATTGACTGTCAACAGACATAACATGAGGCAATACTGAATCAATATCAAATCACTCCCACTCGATTTTATTTTTGATTGAATTAGGCAGTGTCGTTGATAATATGTTACAATGTTTTGTCTTTGTAATACAGTTGTACAGTGTTATCAGGTGACATTTTTAAAAGAAGTAAACTACCACAGTCTGATTTGTATGTTTATATATGCTCTCACATGCAGGCGTTCCAGTTTAGTCATCACCACCAAAATCTTCTGGGGTGGAAAGTATGTTTATTTATCTTTATGTTATCTTTTCTCTCTTCTATCTATATGTTTTTCCCCCTCTCTCTTTCCATGATTGCAATAAATAGGCTCTCTACTAGCCATAAACTGAGGTATGAGAATGAGGCACTTAAGTGGCGGTAACATTACATATAATATTGTGAAATACATTACAGGCCATTTTATTACTCTCAGGAGACTTGAAACTTCTGCACATAATGAATTCTGAAATGATTTTTATTTTGTTTTTCAGAGCAGAAATGGAAAGAGGATTGTCTCGAAAACATATAATTGAAGGTATGATTTTTAAATTTTAGTTACTATAAGGCTCATCATGACAAAAGTGCATTTATTCGTTTGAAAAAGAGCGCAGCCAAGTACAACAAATGTTTTTTCTACTCTATTCTATTCCATTATCTTTATGAAACAGGTCTACAGGCATCTCTAGAGAGACTTCAGCTGGAGTACATAGATGTGGTTTTTGCAAATCGACCAGATCCTAACACACCTATAGAAGGTAGATGTGTTTATCCTCCAACAGAATTGTGTTTCTTTGTTTTCTACAAAGGTAAATGATAAATGATACTGAGGCTTATTATCTTAACTTTGGCCCAGTCAACCAAGACTTGGGAATGCTGGTTGTCCAGACTACATATTAAGTTTTTGTAAGACATGAACACCTTTGATTTACACAAACTATGAAATATAATCAAGTATAGATACAGTATTAGCCAGGGGTGTAATGATTCACTCATGCGTCCGATGCATCAGACACTAAAATGTGATACGAGTGCATCAGTTCAGACGTGCTGTATCGGTAAAAAGCTGAACATGAATCGGAAACAAATTGATGCAGCACTAGTGTATCGATACATCTCATTAGGATGCGCATACATTTAATTTTGGGAACAGGGAGCTGCTACTGTTAACTTTACTCCATCTTCTCTCTCCCGCTGTCTCTGCCTGCACCGCTCTCACTGGATGCCTGCTGCCACAATCACAAAAACAAGCGCTCCCTCCTCCCTCTCCTGTGTCTCCTCTTCATTTGCTCAAAACAGACGGTGCTGAAAACAGTGACAGAAGTGACATTGTACCGCGTCGCACCACCAAACTCTCATAATGTGCAAGTGAAGAATAAGGTTTTATAAGAAAGATGAGAAACACTGCTGCAGATCATTTATGTAAAAAATGTCTTACAGCAGAGAACAGAGACACGAGTCTGACCCACAGAGACGTCATGTCACTGTGAGAGCAGGAAACACTTCACTGTTCCTCCACACTGATCAAAACCACAGCACTCTTCATATGAAACAGAGCAGCACATCATCTTACTGCAGAAATACTGATATTTTAAACTGTTTTAAAGTTTCTCATTTATCTCATCTCATTTACACATGAGACTCATAATAAGATATAAACACCACTGTAATGTCTCCTTCTCTCTGTCTCTATTGTTACTATATTTAGTAAAACTATCAGGATTTTTTTTTTTTTGCAACAAGCAGCACTCTATAAATGTGCATTTAATGAGTCCAAATGTAGACTGACACATTGCATTGTCTTGTATTGCATCATATTGTATTGTATTGTGACAGAGCTGAATTGTATCGACCCGAATTGTTGGCCATTTAAAGATTTAGAAGATATATCAGACTCAGTCAGTGAGATACACACCCCTAGTATTAGCATAGCCTGTAGTGTTGCTCCTCTCTGCTCTATCAGAGAATGTTAGCAGCCATCCCAGCCAAAACCCTCACCCAGCTGAAGCACAGAGGGTGCCATTTTCAAGAATCAAGGTGGGGAACATGATGCACATTTAAGTGTGCTATGCTCAGTGTTTGTGTCAGTGTGCTGACACAATTAGATTTTCAATTTTCTTTCATTGCCAGAGGCACATGGCACATCTGAGACAGAATTATATAGATATATCTAATTGGAGCTGGGATAATAGTGATGGGAATTCCGGCTCTTTTTAGCGAGCTGGTTCTTTTGGCTCGGCTCCCTAAAAAGAGCCGGCTCTTTCGGCTCCCAAGTGGCTCCTCAGATGTTTTGTTGGTCAAATTAATTTATTACCCAAAATAATGTAAAATGAATTACTAATGTAAAAAACATACATTATATCAAATGTTTATTATTTATAAGGCTTTATTTTGATACTCAATATACTCAACATGGAGGAGAGTACTACAATATTAAGCAGAGTGCTTAATTTCGACAACAAACACCACATATTATATTAATTACTAATTCTGTGTAACTGTAATATTTAACACTGGATATATTAGTCTTCTGTTGTGCAATGAAGTTTTAATCTGTCAACAAGCAGATATTTTGTCTGATAATAATAAAGATTATATATATGACTTATATATGACTTGGTTTTACAAGGCAGATAAAAGAACAGATGTTACATGTATCAGAAGGGGGATCTCTTCTATTTTAACTTCAATCAACGATCAAGAACGCACTTTATTTCTTCAGCTATGATCATGGCCTGCAGACTACAGGTAACCTACAGGTGGTCTCTTCCTCTGTTCTCTCTTAACTCTGTTGAAAACTGTCCAACTTGACTGTAGATTTTCGTCTCCACTTCCTGCAGCCGCCACCTGATCTCGTCTACTTTCCAGGCGAGGCGCAGTTTATCTCAAACGAGTGTATTTTCTCACCTTTCAAGCGTGTTGTCTCTGTCTGTAGCGTATGTTCTCTCTCGTCTCCCTCCCACTTGCTAATGTGCTCACTGTGTTGTGTGTCTATAACCCCTCCCCTCCCCTGTCTACTCAGTGTGGACACACACACACGCCACCAATCATGTGCGACTTCAACAGAAAAAAAGAGGAGAAAAAAACAAATCGGCTCCCAATCAAGAGCCGGTTCCCGTCGTTCACTTCAAAGAGCCGGCTCTAAGATCCGGATCGTTCGCGACCGACACATCACTATGGGATAAATCATACACAAACTTCATAAATAACATAGACCAATTTGAGCTGTTCCTTTTTTTCCCTTCCTTTTCTTCCTCTGACATATATTTCATCTGTCTTTTCTTGTCTTTCTGATCGCTGAAATTTTGTAACTTCTGCAAATTTTGGCTGTTTTGGTAGAGACTGTGAGGGCAATGACCCATGTGATCAACCAGGGGATGGCCATGTACTGGGGGACATCACGATGGACCTCCATGGAGATCATGGTGAGTTTACACAGTCTCACAGTCTCAAAGCAGTCTCTGAAAACATATCGATGGATCCGTTTGGTTCCTTGTAACTGAGATTCGACTCAGTGTTTGAGTTGGTCTGTTTGGTCAAAATACATTTTGGTTTTCTGATTTTTGTATTTTTTTATTTATTTTTTTTATTAATTTGTGTATATTGGGTTTGGGTAGGATTTTAATGACTCAATTTTTTTTTGATCGAATCAAAACCTTGACACAAAGACTTGGTGTACAACTGTTCAGTAATTGTCCCCTGTGCTTACTGTAGGAGGCATACTCAGTGGCACGACAGTTCAACCAGATCCCACCAATCTGTGAACAGGCAGAGTACCACATGTTTCAGAGGGAGAAGGTTGAAGTGCAACTCCCTGATCTCTACCACAAGATAGGTAAGCAGCTGCCATAAACTATGAGAAAATTGTCCCCAGCGATGATGTACTTACTCTCTTCACAAATATTTTGTATAACTGTCTTTGCCATTCTTTGGTAGGAAATTATTAAATGTTAAATCATTAATTAGATGGGAGGCCTTCAAGGCTTAAATCAGAGGGCAGATAATTAGCTATACCAGTTCTAAATCCAAATAATTTAAAAACAAAATGTTGGAAATTGAAAAAGAAATTAAGGCATTAGAAAATAAGATCATAATTAATAAGACTCTAGAACTTGAACATAAACTAACTTTACTAAGGGCCCACTATAATGAACAGTCAGCAAACAAGGTCCTAACAAATTTAAACAAACTAAAACAGTCATTTTACGACCAGGGGGAAAAAGCAGGTAAACTGCTTGCTTGGCGAATTAAACTCTACAGAATGAAAAAGTAATTCATGAGATGGAGAATTTGAAGGGTGTTATTACAACTGACCCAAAGAAAATAAATGAAACATTTAAAATATTTTATGAAAAACTTTATAAAGCAGATCTGCTCACGAACAAGAGCAAACAAAACAGTTTTCTTGACAGCCTTAAATTCCCCACTCTTTCTCCTAAAGACCAAGAAATACTAGATGGCCAATAGAACTTTCAGAGCTTTACGAGCCCCTTGCATGTATGAAGGGGGGGAAGGTGGCTGGCCCTGATGGGCTATCTATTGATATCTATAAGACCTTTAAAGATAAGCTGCTGCCCCCTTTCCAGAGCCCCTATTACGAATATCTTGAAGCCTGGTAAACCACCATATAAATGTGAATCATACCGTCCCATATCACTTTTAAATTCAGACACTAAGGTTATAGCTAAAGTCATCACCAGGAGGTTAGAACAATGCTTGCCAGAGCTTATACAAATAGATAAGAACGGATTTATCAGAGGCAGACAGGCATTTCAAAATTTGAGAAAAGTGCTTAATATTATACATGCTAAAAGGGAGAGCCTGGACCCGGCCATTCTATCCCTGGACGCCGAGAAGACCTTTGACAGGGTGGAATGGCCGTACACGTCAGGGGTGCCCGTTGTCACCGCTCTTATTTGTTCTTTCAATTGAACCCCTAGCAATGTCAGTTAGATCCCACCCCCTAATTATAGGAATAAAAATCGGAAACCATGAACATCGTATTGGCCTATACGCGGATGATATTGTACTTTTCTTAAAACATTTGGCTCAGTCCCTTCCCACACTCACAAATCTATTGGAATCTTACGGGAGTTTCTTGGGTTACAAGGTGAATAACACCGAATCAAATATACTTTACCTAAGACAGTCTGACAGAGACAGTCCACCAGTAGGGAACATATTTCATAACTCACCTTGTGGCTTTACATATCTGGGAATAAAAATCACTCCAGACATAAATGATCTTGTTCCAGAGAATTACAATCCAATTATAACATCAGTATCTGAATCCCTTAACAGATGGTCTAATCTCCTTATTTCGTTAATTGGCCGTATCAATATTGTCAAGATGAATGTCTTGCCAAAATTTTTATAGCTATCCCAATCCATACCTCTACAGCACCCATTTAATTTATTACCTAAATTGAAAGAAATGATAACAAATTTTATTTGGAATAATAAATGCTCCAGAGTCAGACTTAGTCTACTTTATCTACCATATGAAAGAGGGGGGCTCCAAGTTCCAAACCTACTCTGGTGTTACTGGGCAGCCCAGATTAGAGCGGCTATGCACTGGTTCTCAGATAATGCTGCAATACCCTGGGTCACAATAGAACGTGCCACTACATCTCCTTTACCCCTAAATCTATTCTTGTACTGACACATTGAAAAACTTGTTAAAAAAGACCCATAATCCATTTGTTAAGAATACAGTTCGAGTCTGGTATAGGGTACAAGCACACCTGAATAATGTGTCAGATTTATCATGTTTTACACCAATATGGGGAAACTGTAAATTTTCTCTAGGCAGATTAGCAAAGTTATGGATATGTATGATGACAATGACGTACTCTATAGTTTTAATGATTTGCAAAGAATCTATAACATCCCTCCAAAACATTTTTTTAAATACTTACAAATAAGAAGTTACATCTTAACAGCACTTAAACAGTCCTCTTGTAGACCTCCTATGTCCAGCCTTGAAAAAGCCATATTAGATCACCTTCAAGGCCGCGGCCAGGTTTCCCTTTTATATAATATGACTGTAGCTCAATCTAAAGAATCCTCAGATAAGAAGAGATTGGCATGGTCTAGTGACTTACAGGCAGAAATCTTTGAAGATGACAGGATGAGAGTCTGTCGAGATGCACAGAAACAAACAATCAACACCAGATTTAAGCTTATACAGTTTAAATGGATTATGCATACATATATTACTCCCTCCATGCTACATTGTTATGATAATAACAATCCAGATTCATGTATTAAATGCGGCCTAGAAGAAGGTACATTATTCCACTGCCTTTGGAGATGCCCCAAAATTCTAAAATTCTGGGAGGAGGTCATACAAAATATTTCGGGTATTATCTCTGTTAGGTTACCCGTCTGCCCTCAACCATGTATTCTTGAGCTACCTCCACCAATGTTAAAACTGTCAGGTGCTAAAAAAAACTCACTTCAGGCTAAACACTGTATTGCAACGGCCTGGAAGAGCACAGAATCACCTACAGCTGGACTCTGGCTTAAAGGGATTTCTAGCTGCTCAGCCACGGAAAAGCTGACTTATGCCACCAAAGGGAAAAGGAAAATACAGAAATTTTTTTTTAAATATGGGGACATTTATTAAATATCTTGAAAATCACCAACCAAGGTGTTCGCTGAGTACTTGATAATAAGGAAACCGCAATGAAATGTTAATTTAGTATATTTTTGATTTGGTGTGTTTGTCTTGTTTTGCTTTGTTGGAGTATGCATTTGTAAATCTCTAAGTTTACTTATTGTTTTTGTCTTAATTTTGGAAAAACTCAATAAATATAACTTTCAAAAAAGAAAAGGTAATCCATTTAAGTCATTAGATTCTTTGTTAAGTTATATTTTTTACTGTGTTAGTTTTTTTATTATGGTGCTAACCCTAACCTAGTAGTCCCCAAGTCATTGGACATTAGAAAGTAGCTGCATGTGATTTGATCCATTACAAGGCCTGTTTTGGTTTATGCAGGTATTGGGTCTATGACATGGTCTCCACTGGCCTGTGGGATCATATCAGGAAAATATAACAGTGGGATCCCACCTTGTTCACGAGCCTCGCTAAAGGTAATACTTTTACTTTTTCAACTTCTCATTATGCCATTCTATTGTGTCACTTCACTATGACCATTTATCCTGTCAGTGTTCATCTGATTAATTCTCATCTTCATCCATATTCTGTATTTTACCTACATCCCTTTTACCAATAATCCTATTAGCAATGGAGTGATGGTGCAGTGAGTCCTAAAACACATAAATGAGTTAGCACATTTGCATCTCCAGCTCCCTTGTCCTGAAGTCAATTTTTTGGATGGGTTGGTTAAATGCCTGAAACAAGATCTGTGGTTGAGATCTTAATGTTTTATTCTACAACATAAAATAAAGAATGGTAAGCCGAGGCCAATATTAGCTTAGTTAGTGAGCTAAGCATTAGCTTGCAGCCAAGTAACTTTTTAAATCAATGAGGCTGGAAATATTTGTTTGGGACTTGAAACCAAAAGGGGACTTGACATGGGACTTTTTTTTTTATTTCTCAGGAACAGTGCATATTAATTAACATTACTGTAAATATGCCAGAAGAGCCAAAAAGCTAGTTTTCATCAATAGTCCCTGGCCAGATGTAAAGATGGCAACCTAAAGTGAGTGAGTTTTTTTTAAAACTTGAGTGTGAAGATTTGAGACCTATTGTGACTGGCAAAAGAATGAATTGGTCTCACCTTTGGTTTGAACCAATTTTCAGTTTCAAACTTTGATACCCCAGTGAAAATAAGAGTTTCCAGAGTCTTCAAATTAGTTGTTGTAGTTATTTCTGGCACAAGAGCTGTTCATTGTAATTTTACAGGCAACAGTGTCCTCTTGTGACAAAAACAGTTGTGGCTAAGAAATAAATATACTGCCTGGCCAAAAAAAGTTACACTCTGTTTCTATGGACTGCCTTTAGCATTAATTACAGCACACATTTGCCATGGCATTGTTTCAATAAACTTATGCAATGCCACAACATTTATTTCTATCCAGAGTAATATTTTTCAAAGGTCTTGTATTGATGATGGGAGAGTCATATTGCTGTGTAAGCTCTTCTCCAGCACATCCCAAAGATTCTCAGTGGGGTTAAGGTCTGGATTCTGTGGTGGCTGATCCATGTGTGAAAATAATGTCTCACGCTCTTTCAACCACTCTCTGACTCCTGCCATTGTCATCTTGGAATATGCCCTTGCCATCAAGGAAGAAAAAAATCCATTGATGTAAAAACCTGATCATTCAGTATATTCAGGTAGTGAGCTGACCTTTTTTAGGAACATAACGTTTCTGAACCTGGACCTGAGCAACTGAAGCAACCCCAGATCATAACACTGCCCCCACAGGCTTGTACAGTAGACACTAGGCATGATGGGAGCATCACTTCATCCACCTGTCTTCTTACCCTGATGCCCCCATCACTCTGGAACAGGGTGAATCTGGACTCATCAGACCATATGACCTTTTTCCATTGATCCACAGTCCAATCTTTACACACTACACAGATGTTTAGTCCCAATCCCCCGAGTTCTCTTCACACTGTGTGGAAATGCTCTTACTTTCACCATTAAACATAACTGTGAGTTCTACTGTTGATTTTTTATGATTTGATTTCATCAAACTTTTAAGTGATCTCTGATCATGATCATTCAAGATTTTTTTTTCGATCACATTTCTTCCTGGAAGATGATGGTTCACCACTATCCTTCCAGGTTTTAATAATGTGTCGGACAGTTCTTAATACAGTTTTAGTAGTTTCATCAATCTCCTTAGTTGTTTTCTTTGCTTGATGCAATTTGCAATTGATGCAATTTGACCCTTCTGAAACAGAGTAACATATTTTCCAAGACCACAGGATGTGTCTTCTGACATGGTTGAAATGAGAAGCTGCTCACTGCATCAGTTAGAGTTCAATAACTTGGTACCAGCTGAAACATATTAATCACTGCAGTAATTATTCAATGGGAGGCTCTTACCTATTTGCTTAGTAAATACATGTGGTCACTTTTTTTGGCCAGGCAGTGTATATCTGTTCTTGCTGGTCAAACTTTGTTGTAGTCAGGATTGGGTGCATACCAGAATCCCTATCTCATCTTTAGCATTGAGCTCTGTATTGTGCTGTCATTTACAGGGTTATCAGTGGATGAAGGACAAGATCCTGAGTGAGGAGGGCCACCGTCAGCAGGTGAAGCTAAAAGAGTTGCAGGCAGTTGCTGAACGGCTAGGCTGCACTCTGCCCCAACTGGCTATTGGTAAAACAAAACAAATACTGTAATTTAAACTAATTGACTAACTAACTGTTTGTTGCACTGTCTTAGGTCCATTATATCCTACTATGTAGTATGTTTTTAGCTGTGACCAGCAGCTCTATAGGTTAGTTGGCTCCATCGGTTGGTTAGTCCACAAAAATCCCACACCCTTTGACGTCTATAGTTTTTGCCCTAGATGACTAAAATTTGGCATGGAGGTCAAATGTGTGTGTGTGTGTGTGTGTGTGTGTGTGTGTGTGTGTGTGTGTGTGTGTGTGTGTGTGTGTGTGTGAAGGTGTGTGTTTGTGTTTATGCCAATTGGTTGAAAGTGGTCATGATAATAGGAGTGGCTTATCACAAAAAATGTGTATGTGTATGTGAAAGGTCCATACGTACGTTTGCGATTGCTGGTCACAGCTAGTGCAAATTCATGGTTGTTTTTTCTACCGGAACACCTGACATTTCTGTCTCTCTAATGATAGCTTTATTAAATTTAGTTGTCACTTGTTTACATACAGGATAAGAGTGTATATCATCATCATATACATGGGTAATTTTATGCTCATTCTCCATAATGCCGTTTTTTATTCCCATGCATTGTGGTAATCTGCACTTGATAAGTTTTATAAATATTAAAAAAGTAAAGTCTCACCATGTTTTTTTTCATAAAACATGAATAAGAAAGAAAGAAAATGTTGTAGTCCAGATGATAGTCCAGATTGCCTCTACACAACAATAGCTGCTGAGAGGTTGTATTCATCTTTTCTTCCTGTACTGCCTCTCACAGCTTGGTGTCTGAGGAATGAAACGGTGAACTCTGTCCTGTTGGGAGCTTCCAGAACTGAGCAGCTGTTGGAGAATATCAGAGCAATACAGGTCAGAAACCATGCAGGTGGAACCACTTTAGTTCCATAACCATATAAGTCAGGTTGTCAACATACTTAGGGCCGTGACTAACCTAAATCCCAGAAGTACGTTCAAGCCCGATCAGTGTTGTCTTGGTCTAATTCTATCCCTTTTGTCACTCCAACACAGAAAAAAATCCTGCTCCTATTCCTTATTAAAAGCCTTGCTTGAAGGGGAGGTATTATAGAGGGTATGCACATAATGTCAAAGATTGTGCAGTCACCACGCTTACACCCTTTGAATGGGAAAAAGATGACCGTTCGTATACGTCTCTAGGATAAACACTTAAATTCTTCACAATAAATGACCCCTGTTATATATATTATGAAGCAGCAGAAACAGGAAATGTTTTCATTCAGAGGTTTCATCAGCAGTAACTTAACATGGCTCTGACACAACTGAAAGCAAATATGAAACGGTAAAATAATGCAGATACCTGAAAGTCCAAACAGTGACACAGGAGAGAAACTACATTTCAAGCCATAAAGATTCTGATAGAAGCTGCAGAAGTACTGAACATAAAGAAACTTTAAGAAACACCTTTCTCTCAGCTCTCCTGCATCCACATGAGCTCAGTATCACAACACTTGCTTCTCTGAGCGGAAGAAAGGAGGCTCATCACAGGTTGGCCATGGCTGGCGAGATATCACCACAGGCTGGTTGAGCTCGCTTTGGCCCCCTTCAGAGTAGGTCCATCTCGAGCGCAGCTCGGCGCAGTATGGTGCACTGAAAGCGATAATGGAAATGCAATTTGGCACTGTACAGCTTGGCTTGGTGTGGCCAAAAGTGCCAGTGGAAAAGGCTCGTATGCAGTAGCATCAGTGTTCAGTTTGTATACCACAAAAAAAAAGAGTTATTGTGTGACTGTACAACAACAAGAAGAGCTGGAGGGCTTTTCATGTGAAACATCTGTGCATGATTGTCTGTCTATACCAGCAGTGTATAGGAGTTTTTTTCATTTGACACACCAGTCACACATTGAGGTGAGCACTTTCAGTTTCTTGGTAACTGATCACTGCATGTGTCTACAGCTTTTAACTGTGGTTTCATACTGAAGCCCGTGGTCTGTAGGTGGTCAAATGACAGCTTTTACAACAGCAAAAATTTGAGAAATTACAGTAACCTTATCTCTCTTCTCATTCAACAGGTTCTTCCAAAGTTATCACTGTCCATTGTATCTGAGATAGAGAACCTCTTGGGAAACAAGCCCTATAGTAAAAAGGACTTCAGATCCTAGAAACACCTGTGATGAACTGTTATTCTTTCCTCTATTTTTTGAGAAAGATGCTTATGAATGAGAGACAGCAACACACATTGGACAACATGAGAGTGAATAATCTGGAAACCATTTCCAAATGACACAACAAGCCAAAACAAATATGCCATTACTCATTTCATCAAGTCAGTGCACTGTCAGTTTACATTTTTGATCACATTTGCACTTACTGCCACTAAATATCAAGTTCTACAATGTGCAATACTTGTTCTAGTAGTTTTAACATTCCATTCAATGAAAAAAAAACAAAACATAACAAAATTAAGCACTAAATCAGCTGATCCACTAAAGCACTAAAGAAATGATTTAATCGTTGAGTAAGGTGCAGCTTGGTGTTCCAAACCAGGCTTCTTCACTGTCTACAGATTGTTTCCTCAGCATGTTGCAGAGTGTGTAACAAAGGTTATGATGTTGTAACCCTTGTTGTATTAGCACAGACCTCTACTGGCCATTTTATGTAATAGCTCTTTCCAATCACATGCACATATTTGTCCACTCAAAATTTCCACATATGTAGCTGACCAATCAGGATGCAACTACTGATATGTGTTTCACACAGTATATAAGGAAGCATCCTCACTGCCCCTACATCCCACAACCTCTTCAGTGGATAGTGCTGAAGCAGCATCTGCCCTGCCTGTTGATGTGGGCCACTGTAGTCTGGTTGTCGGTCCTCACTGACATTTGTCTCCCATGTACCAGGGGCTTCAAATGTCAAAGTATGAGCAACACTGCCTTAAGTTTGGGAAGGCCTCTGGAGGCCACACCCCATCTATTGCCTTCTGTAGGAAGATAGCCTCTGACCCACCAGGAAAGCGTCTGTGAAAACTGCAATGTCTGATGTCACTCTGCCCGGCGGCATTCCCGACGACAGATGGAGTGGGGACTCCAAATAATGCAGATGTCTTGAGGTCGGACCGTCTGGCTGGATTCTGACAATTATGCATTCACCTTGGTCGAAATGAGCAGAACTCCCAGGCACTCTTCTTCCAGTTGTAAATCCCAACTTTGTGAGGTGCAGAATCAAGCAATGGACCAGTGTTTGGACCTGGCCATGACAATGGGGTCATCTAGGTAGAAAAAACCCACATGCCCTGGTTGTACAGGGCATGTGGTCACATTTATACATTTGCTGGGGGGAGCCAGGGAATCACCAAATGGTAGCCTGTTGCACTCATAGGCTATCCCCTTAACATGAAAGTACACATCTTTTAGGTTAATGGTGGTGAAACAATTGCTTGGCTGAACTAGCTCCATTAACCTCCTGATGGCACATATGGAATGTCTTGCTGCCAGTGCACCAGTTCCCGTTTTTGTCTGTCATGAGAGGGACCGAAAGGCACTGCTTGTTTCTGTTAACAGGTCTTGGACCTCTGTGGAGAGAAAAAGCTACCTTCTCCTGTGAGGATAGATTTATATCCTTGACACTCTTGAATAGAGGAAAGACATGGCAGAACTGGAGAGAATAACCCATCCATTCTGTCAATGCACAGCTGGGACTAAACAATGTCAGTTCCATGGGATGCTTTTGACGTGCAGCAATAAAGTTTTGTTAAAATTTTTAAAAATAATATAATGTCCCTATCCTGTGCCAGAAATGTGGGAGAGAGGGGGAGATAAAGGTGGGCTGGGCCAGGCAAGCCTGTCCATAAAAACCTTTACAGAGCTGGTTAACTGGCCAAGGTGGCATAGATAAACCATCCGCTTGCAGTGCCAGAAGTGGTCTGCCCACAGCTGGTGTCTGATTAGTGGGAGTGCTTGACAATCCACACAGGGCAATAGCTGTTCAACACTGTTCTCAAGCATGGTCCGACCAGCAAAGCAGTAGATAGGATGGGGGTGGCTTTGTCGGAATCACAATGGGTATAGATACGCTTCTCCATTCATAGAAAAAAGAAGATTAATGGACAAACCTGCCATTATTGAAAAAGGTTGAAGAGGCAGTGAGGATACTTCAGAAGCTACATCCTGACTGGCTGCGCACATGCAAATACTCAGTGGGTGAATGTGTGTATGATTTGGAGAGAGCTGTTAGCCATAGTGTCTAAAAAATAAAACTTACAAAATTAATTTGTTGCATTTGTGTGCAATCAAACACATGTTGCACAAGACCTGTAAACCAACTGAGCACAAAACTTAATGTGTGATGTATTGGCTGTTTTAGTGTAATAACAACAAGCATGCTTAAACACTATTAATACTAGTGTTGGGATTTGGACTTAGTTTTACCCATAGTCTCTTTTTCAAAGACCTGTAGTAGTTCTAGTCACAGCTTAGGCATTATCATTCTTTTTATAGTCCTGTTTTATTCAATGTATGTTTGATTTCCTGTTTGACTTTTATTAAAATCTTTACTGTGACTTTTTGTCAAATACTCTGTAATGGTGCCTTTTTTGTAAGGAAATTACAACAGTATCTTTAACCTGACAGACTTGTAATAGAATTCAAAAGTTGTTGTTTTTTTTATTTGTATGTTAGCCTGTTTAGCTGTTTTGATTTGGCCAATGTGGAAAAATCCCCATACATACAGCAATGTCATGATGTTAAATGCAATGATTGTCATCTAGATTTCATTACACCAATGATGCTGTCCTTCACAACCAATGGTGGAGAGTACAGAGAGGTTACCCCATGTTCTCTGGACCAGTCTGCACTGGCATTACAGAGCAAGATGGAAAGAAATGGTTCATAAGAAGCTTAAGATGCACGTGCAGCCCTGATGCAACACCTTAAATTTTTGATGACTCACTCATTTCTACATGCTTTACCATGTATGACACCTGCCAACTCTTACTTTTATATATCATGTACATTGCCAGCAACTCAAGTCAGTTTTATTTACATGGCACAGAATGGCAAAAATTACAAGTGGCTTCAAGGGGCTTTAAAATCTGTACAGCACATGACCTCTGACCCCTCTGTCCACAGACCCTTGCCCTTTAATGGGGAGAAAGAGGAAGAAACCTCAGAAAGAGCAACAGAGGAGGGATGCATGTTCCAGGACAGACAGACATGCAAAATATGTCATGTATACAGAATAGATCAACAAACATTTACAAAATTTATGGATGGAAAAATACAGATATAGATTGTAAAGCCATAATTGAAGAGTATGGATCCACAACAATGCAGCTTTGGGTGTCACCACATGATCTCACCTCAACCATGAAGACCTGGGAGGGGGAAAGGCCTCCTGTACCAGCCGGCATATTGTTTTCTGTCCCACTGCTTTTCCATGACATTCGAGATATGAAGATTTACACTGTGTCTGTTTCATGTTACTATAAAGCAGTGATTAAACAGTAAGTTTATGTTTGAAACATCAATATCATATCGAGATTGATTTGATTGGTTCTAATCTTATCTAATCTACAACTGGTAGAACATGAAACCAGTATCATTAGCCTGATGGCATGTATTCTTACTACCAAAAACTTAATTTTGTAAAACATGTCTTCCCTCAAAGCTATTCACACTGTGACAAAATAAGTGAAAAAATGTTTGGTAATGAATGTTTTCAGCTTTCTTAAAAAAAAAAACAAATAAAGGCAATAAAAAAGGCTAAGAGCTATATAAAATACTTAACTGCACCTCAACCAGGTCTAGCATGCATCTTACACATCAGTTCATCAGTAATAATATAGTATGATACCAGTCAGAGGCCATTTTCTGCATCATATTAGGTACATTTAGCTGATAATGCTTTGGTTTTAAACAGCATTGTGGATGCTGGATTATACTTGCAGTGGAGTATTTTTTTTTCATTAGTATTGCTTTTACTTAAGTAAAGGATCATAATACTAGGAAGAGTACTTATATTACTTAAATTCTCTGCTCGTGCCCAACTTTGGTGTTCTATTTAAGCTTAGTGGATATTATGGGTATTATTAAGCACACAAAAACCCAACATATCTATGTTGTATGATCTTTGATAAAGAAATACATGCCTCTAAAAATGGAAGAACACACTTAAAGGACCAGTGTGTAATAATTACAGAAATTTATTGACATAAATGGAATATATTATACATAAGGATGTTATTTATTATTATCAATGAACTTAAACTCATAATCTTTATGTTTGCCATCTTGCGCTGCCATATTTTCTGCGGCTGCACAGAGCAGATACATTACTTAAACTCCATCGTGTAAATATGGACAACGAAGAGGAGGACAGACAGTGGTGTTTACTGGCAAACTGTCTTGCTTTCTGAAGGCTGACAACCACAGTTTTGACCAGTAGATGATCATGTTATTATTTACCACAAGGAAAAGAAGCAGATTGTGAACTCTTGTTCTCAAAGAAGAGAAAACATGAACAAACCAAATGGAAGCGTGAGAGGAGGCGACAGAACAAGGACTAACATCAGTGTGGGGTTTACCACATGGAAATCACTGATGAGGGACTGTTTTCACAGCAACACCAAAGTAGCCTCTTTTCTGCTGGACAGGTAATTCATCCTACACATGTAATTGCACTTTATTATGAGATAGCTTTAGCTAATGATATAACATGGCCACGGGCATAACGCTAATTATTCACACAAGTTATGTGTTTGTCCTGTGTTTCTGTCGATAATATGTGTTTGTTACCATGATCATTATTTGAATGCTGTTTCAAAAATATGATCAGGAGCTGAAATATCTGGTAGTGTTACAGAGATTAGCTCACGGCTGCTCGAAGTTATTGTCTATAAACGTGTAGAGTCAATGTATCTAGTTGACTGCTGGTTTATGAGTTATAGCTATAATTTAGTGTGGTTATGTTTGTCCAGGTGAGCCATTCCTCTCTGCACCGTCGGATGTAACAGGATGTGTTACAGGTGTGTGTGACTGTGTCACGTAGCTCGTATTTTCTTTATGTTTCTGCAGTTATGACAAACGTCCTGTAACATCACCTCCTATGAAGAGAAAACCTTTTCACATCTCAGCTGCAGCTTTATCTACCATCGATGCTGCTTCTACTGGCACAGACAGGTTAGTCATCACAATGTAATAACAGTGTTGTCCTCACAGGTTTGATTATCAACCTAACGGAGCTGATTAATAGATTTTTCATCAATAGTTTATGTTTAATGTTATATCTCCATATGTGTCATGTATAGAAAATGCTGTGGTTAGTTTTTATTACTATATTACTTGTTATTGTTTTCCTATACATTCATTTTAATGATGTAAGATATAGTCATTAAGTGACTGTATCTTACATCAGGGGTATTTAATCATTGTTGGCTAAGAGTATGTAAGTTTTCATCAAAGCAAAATAAGAAAAAAAATGTTTTCACTAATTAGCTCCTCATATCTGGATGATGGCTGTTAATCAACTGAATCATCAGGTGTGGTTTTTTGTTTAGGATGAAAATCTGCATACTCTAACATATTCATGGAATATAGCTGAATACTCCTGTATGACATCACTATGTATATTTTGTTTCTCTCCTAATGGCAGCAAAGGTAGAAGGACAGTCTCTTGTCTTCAACTAGCTGAAAGACACTGTAAGTCATCTGGGATGCCTGGATGCTGGGATGGAGGAACCTTGGACCAGATGACCCCAGAAGGTTCAGTTTGGTGACCCTCATACATGGACCCACCACATCAGAACTGGTGCAGACACAAGTCAGGAGAGGTCTACGCAAGTGACACACATTTATTTGCCTTAATTGTGGAATATTAACCTGTAAATCATACTTTTGGTGAACTATTAGTATTTTGACCACATTGCATAAAAACAAAATAAAAAATATTCTAACTAAATGTATCTTGACACTGTCTTTAAAAGGACCAACACTCAGTACAGCTGCTGATTTTGAATGAATTAGACAGGAGGTCACCGTGTTTCATCCAACAACAAAGAGCTGAATCAGTGTGTTTCTCAGGAAGACAAATATCTCAACAGCTTCTTCTGTCTTTATCCAAGTCAACTCTGATGAGGACTGAATAAGTTGTCAAAATGTTTGTGTTTGTTCACTAAAAACCGTAGGTTATGATTGTACACCAACGTTTACAACACAAAGCAAAGTGTTCTTTTTTATATTCATCTTTTCATTCCAAACTGTGAGGTACAGCTGTCCTCTGTAAGGATAATACACATTGGTGTTACCTGTAGTAGTGAAAATTTACAGACACTGCAAGGAAACATTGTCATAATTATTTTATAATTGTAAGCATGTTTATATGTACATCACTGCAAAAAATAAATCATGTACATCTGATGATCAGCTTTTTTTTTATATAATTATTGTCCACATTTCAGTCATATAAATAATAGCCTAAGAATATCATCATATAAACTACAAATGTCATGTAATAGTAGCTGAATCAGAGTGATTCTCAGTCAGGACCATAGAATGATAACTCACAGCTTTTAGTCTTCAGTGTCTTCTGTCTTCAAAAGACAAATGCCTCATGAGCTTCTTCTGTCTTTATCAAAGCAACTCTGATGAAGACAGAGTAAACTGCAGAAATGTTTGTCTGTTTGAATGCTAAAAGCTCAAGTTTATGATTATCAGACAGCATTTCTCCTTGTATTGTCAAGATTGACAGTGATGACCAAAACAGTTTGTGGTTGCCTGCTGGCGGGTTGTATGTTGTTTGCTGCTCTGCTTGCTGCCCTGCTAGTTTTTGAACTTTTAACAAGCATTCTTAAAAACCCTTGCGACCACCTGAATTCTGTATTATCCAAAGGCAAGGCAATTTTATTTATATAGCACCATTCATACACAAGGCAATTCAAGGTGCTTTACAGAACTTGAAAATGCATTAAAATAGAAACATTAAAAGAACATTAAAATTGTGTTTGAGATAATTAAAAACAAAAGCTAAAAGCAGGACAATAAATAGTTTAAAACATTACAGAAATGCATATAAAGAAAGAAGCAAACATAAAACAAAAACAACAGCAGACAGATATAAAAACAATAGCTACAGATTATCCTAAAAATATGTAACGTATCCTCTTCACTGGTAGGCTGCAGTAAACAGTAATGTTTTAAGACCTGATTTAAATGAGCCGACAGTTTCAGCTGACCTCAGGTGTTCTGGAAGTTTGTTCCACAGGTGGGGAGCAGAGAAACTAAAGGCTGCTTCACCTTGTTTGGTTCTGATCCTGGGAACACTGAGTAAACCTGTTCCAGATGATCTGGACCCTCCTCCTCAGAGTTGGCGTTCGAGGTTCCTGTGGTGAAGCAAGAACAGGAAAATCTTTCAGCTAAGGAGATTGATCCTGGTTATGCTGCATTTGTGTCAGATGGTTATGTTTCACTGGTTTGAAGTGATAGGAAAGTACCCGTTAAGATACTAAGAGACTCAGGGGCACTGGACTCATTTATTGTGGACTTACTTACTTACTTACTTTTCTCTCCAGAGACTGAAAGTGGGTGGGTAATGGGTTTGACTGTCTTTTCAGCTCCTCAGCATAAACTGCCACTGTTTTCTGATCTGGTGCAAGGTAATGTGACCATGGGAGTGCGTCTCTCTTTGCCTATGGGAGGAATACAGGTCATCTTAGGGAATGACCTGGCTGGCGATCGAGTGTGGCCTGTTGCACCGATAGTGGTGGACACCCCAACGTCCCAGGTAGAAGGCTCTGGGTCTCCCAAAAATCCTCCTGTAGTACTACCTACCTGTGCAGTGACGTGTGCCATGAGTCGAGCTGATGGAAATTTATGTCCTGAAAATTCAGCTAAGAAAAGAGAGCCCGTGTTTCCTGTGCCCGTTTTTCCCCTTGCCCATTTTTTTCAGTGACCTTGTGAAAGAGCAAAAAGATGATCTCTCGCTACAGCCACTGTACAGCCGAATTCTACCACTCAATGAGGCAGAGAGTGCAGTTTGTGGTTACTTTCTCCAAGACGGTTTGCTGGTGAGAAAATGGGTTCCCCAGGGGGACTGTTTTTTAGGGAATGAGATTGTGCAAGTTGTTTTGCCTTCATTACGTTTGTCTGTCCTCCAGACGGCTCATGATGGTGTAGGTGGTCATTTAGGTGTGAGAAAAACCTATGATCGAGTTATGCAGCATTTTTACTGGCCACGTTTGAAAAGGGACATTTCAGCCTTTATCAGAACTTGCCACACATGTCAGTTGACTGGAAAACTAAATCGATTAAAGCGATTAAACCTGCCCTTTTGTATCCCATTCCAGTTGCTGAACACTCCTTTGAGCATCTGATTGTTGACTGCCTTGGCCCTGTGCCACATTCCAAAGCTGGTAGTAATTTTTTGCCAACTGTCATGTGTCAGGCTACACACTACCCTGCGGCCTATCCCCTTAAAAACATCACCACCAGGTCAGTTGTGAAAGTTCTGACACAGTTCTTGTCTATTTCTGGGATCCCAAAGGTTGTCCAGTCCGACCAGGGGTCTAATTTCTCATCAAAATTGTTTGCAGAAGTGTTAAAACAGCTAAATATTAAACATTCACAGTCCAGTGCCTACCACGCACAGAGCCAGGGAGCTCTTGAGAGGTTCCGTCAAACCTTGAAGTCTCTTCTCTGAGCATACTGTACTGAGTTAGATAGAGATTGGGAGGATGGTTTACCCTGGCTGATGTTAGCTGCCAGGGAGGTGTCCCAACAGAGTCTAGGTTTCAGCCCCAATGACCTGGTTTTCGGTCATAAGGTTCGAGGCCCTTTAGCATCCCTTCACAGTGACTGGCAAGCGAAAGAGGCGCCACAAAATTTAATAGACTATGTAAATGGTTTCAGACAGCGACTGTATCGAGCAAATAAATTGGCAAGAGAAAATCTGCAAGCAGCTCAAGATAAAATGAAAAGTCTCTGATCAGTGGGCAGAGCGCCATGAATACAGTCCTGGTGATCAAGTCTGGCCCTTTTGCCTCTGGTTGGTTCCCCTTTCCAGTTCTCTGGTCCCTATACTGTGACCCAAAAAGTGTCAGATCTGAATTATTTGATATCAACCCCTGACCGGAAGAAGGCTGTGCAGTTGTGTCATGTTAACTTGTTGAAACCTTATTTTGCTCGCTCTGCTGTACCAGGTCCAGTGCAGTGTTGTGCTAGTTACTGAAAACCAGTAACTAGTTACCGTTACTAGTTACTTTATTTCAAAAGTAACTCAGTTACTTTACTGATTACTTACACCAAAAGGTAACGCAGTACTGTGAAAAGTAACTTTTTAGTTAGTTACAATTTTGCGTATTCGTGCTCCAGGTACTTAGAAAAAGTCTTTCGTCCCATTTGCCATGTGACGCCCGGTATCATGCTAACTAGCTTCTGAAAGCAAGCAACTCCACAGTAGAAACTGGCTGCATGTCTTCTACAACATACCTCGCAATGGCTTTATCAACTTTTTCCTGGTTAGCAGGAGCAGTCAGTCCCTCGGTTCAAATCCAGCCGCTGTTGCTGAGGTGGTGGAGGTGAAGTGGCATCAGAGTCTGTGTCTGTACTCTTAGCTACTAGCTTCGTCGCAGCATGTTGTTTCTGTAGGTGTTTCAACAGGTTTGAATTGCTACTTTGGGCAGTAGATAAGATCTTTGTGAGAATATCTCCATATAAAGAAACTTGACTTGGGCTCTGCCGCCGACACCATGATGATACCAGTCTTGTAAACAGACACGCCCACACGGCGTGTCTTCTCCCATCTCCCTGCTGACACACACACACACACACACACACACACACACAGGAAGATTCAGGACTACACGGGTCTGGCTGCAGCTCAGTCTCTAGCTGAGACTACACAAAAAATAACGCAAAATAACAGAGTAATGCATCATGTAGTAACGTTAACTGAGTTACTGAATTTAAAAAATAATGTGCTAGATTACTAGTTACTGCAAAAAATAATGGCGTCACAGTAACACGTTACTTAGTAACGCGTTAGTCCCAACACTGGTCCAAGGTCATTGATTTCCTCTGTTGCTGCAGCGGCATCTGTCATTCATTCACCCCCACCTTTTGATCAGGCGACAGAAGTTGAGGAAGAGTTGTGTATGTCAGATGATGGAATTTTGAGAGGTCATCTGAAAAACTCAGAATCTCTTGCCAACCTCGAGGTAATGTTGAAGCATTTGCCTGAGCCAAAGCGAACAGAGTTGGTGCATCTGATTGAAGGTTATCCCTGCCTGTTCAGCGATACTCCTTCTCGTACTCATCTTATTGAGCATGACATTGATGTGGGAGAGGCCCAGCCAGTCAGACAGCTTTTTTACCGTATGTCTCCAGACAAGCGTGAGCAGTTAGAGGTAGAGGTCAGCTACATTGTCATGGTAGTAGGATTTTTGGTTTTGTCTGGCATGCTTTGTGTTTTCCCTGTCTCTGCTTCCCTCTCCTTTTTCTCTCCAGGGCAGTGTGTGTGTGCAATGGCGGCAGTGATTGGCTGGCTCTTCCCAATGAGGCACACCTGGTTCTCGTCTAGTCATTCCTCCTGCAATATAAGCCTGGTCATGACACCACTCCTGTGCCGGATTATACCATCTAAGTCAGCAACGTAGAGACAACTCTTCTCTTGTGCACCAGTGGACTTATTGTGTTTTTTGGGACTCTAAATCATCTGTTTTTTGTGCAGCTACCAGTGTGCCTTCCAGCCGTGTATGCTACCTCTCGTGCTCCAGAGCTGCCTCATGCTCTGCTTTTTCCAGCTCCTCCAGCAACGCCAGCCAGCCGTCCGCTGCCAACACCTGCCCTCTCCTTTTGTTATCTTTTTGTCCTGCATGGTGAAATAAACACCTTAAAACTTTCTCTCTCTCTGCATCCGGGGTCCAGGCCTTAGTCTACACGTAACATACATGTTAGAAAACAACATTGCTGAGCCTTGTGTGTCCAGCTGGTCTTCCCCATGCTTGCTAGTTAAAAAGTCAGATGGTACTTTGTCTTTGTCTTTGCCTTGTACTGATCTTAGGAAAGTGAATAAAGTACCAAGCCCGACTCTTTCCCACTCCCACGCATGGAGGATTGTGTGGATCAGGTTGGTTCTGTAAAGTTTGTTAGTAAGTTTGACTTACTTAAAGGTTACTGGGGGGTGCCTTTGACTCCTCGAGCTAGAGAGATTGCGGCATTTGTCACACCCAGTTTTTTGTATTCTTATACTGTGATGCCATTTGGTTTGCATAACGCTCCTGCCACCTCCTGCCTCATGAACAAGGTTGTGTCTGGTTTGGTGGGCTGCACTGTTTACTTGGATGATGTTGTGATTTACAGTAACTCTTGGGAAGATCATCTTCAGCGCATCAGGGCTCTGTTTGACCGTCTGGCCTGGGCATCTCTCACCATCCATCTGGCGAAATGTGAGTTTGCTAAGGCGACAGTCACCTACCTGGGTAAGGTAGTTGGCCAAAGGCAGGTGCGGCCTGTAAGGGCCAAGGTGTTAGCTGTAGATCAGTTTCCTAGTTAGGACCCCCATTTTAAGGGAGGGGTTGTGGCGACCCTGTTCAGTCTGCCTGCCTGTGTCTCACTGTGCTCTCTCTTGCAGTTACTGGGAGTTGGCTGGTAGGTGGGGCTGAGAGGGAGTGCCTGCTGGCACCTGCCCAGTTGGTAACACACAGTCTCTGCTAAAAAGTGTTTAGAGACATACTGAGTAAACAACGTCAGTATGAGGTGTTCTCATGTTATAGTATTGTCATGAATGAATCTGCATTGTTCTGATACAACAGCAATACTATTAACAATGACTTTATAATCATTTCACTTATGTAAATAGCCTGAAACAAGTCACAAGTCACTTTAATGAAAATCAACAGCTGATGAGCTTTCTAACCAGTGACAGCTACAAAACAGCCAAACGTGGCCAACTATACCTTTGTGGTAGATGTCCTGTGGAGATGGTACAGTAGTAGGTGTCGGTGATGTTTCCAAACCACACAGCGGTGGAGATCAGTGTTGACACCCAGGAATTTGTGTGTGTGTGTGTGTGTGTGTGTGTGTGTGTGTGTGTGTGTGTGTGTGTGTGTGTGTGTGTGTGTGTGTGTGTGTGTGTGTATGGACAGAAGGGGAAACTTTCTTTGACTGTGCAAGTGTTGTGTGACTACAAGTTCTGTTTCATGGATGTTGTCAATAATGGATTTGTTTTGATGCTTTAAACTTTGGTGGTTGATGATGGCTTTTTCCAGTCTCCTGTTATTGTGTTCATTTTATACATACACTGAAAAAAGTGACTTTTTGGTGTAGTAAATTCTATAAGAGTAACTGTCATAATTTCTACCAAGTATTTTTAAGATTCAATCAGAACTACAGTTTTTTAGGTAAAATTAAACATTGTATTAACATAATACATGAACTATGGGGGAAGAGTAAGTTTTACTTTTGTTTTCCTCATAATATTTAAATGTTTAATATTTTTATGTACATAAACCTAGAAATACTGCATAAACTTTACTCTTAAAAGTGTAGTTTTTTGAAAAGCATGCACGACGCATGCGCAGTTGTGCAACAGGACTGGCTCTGCCCATGGATGTTACAGGATCACAGAGCAAGGTGTAGCACAAAGGCCTACAACCACAGGTAAGTTATTACCGTTCTGTTTTAAATTTGTGATAATATATAGGTCCGCATGTATTTTGATAGTTTGGCGCAAGATATGTTACTGTTCACAAGTTAATTTAAAGTTAGCATAACACCACATTAGTCCGGGCTGGTCTGTACCTAAGTGGGAGGGCTGCAGTTTTTCCCGATAAAAATAACTAAAGTTTGGATATTAAATAAAGCACTAATGTAACGGTATAACGTTTATCAAGTGACGTCAACATAGTAGAACATGATTCTCTGTTAAACAAGAGTGAAAACTTAATTAACGTTGCCTTAGTGAATTAATGCTGTGCATTGAGAATGAGAGGGAGATACTGATGAATGTTTGAGAGAAACGCCCCAGAATAGGCTTTAAAAACACACGTTTATTGACAGAAGCGCCAGAGGTCTTCGAGAGCTCCAGCTTGCGAATACAAAGAGACTTCACTGGCAGTTTCCTTTCCTTTCTTTTTTTTTTTTTTTGTTTTTTTTGACCAGAAGCTAGCCTAGCATGGCATGCGGTGTGAATCACACAGCAACTTCGTGATGTGCGGACCGATACTTTCTATACCAAATGTGTCTGTTTAGTATCGAAACTCATAATAAATTGTCTAAATTGTCACCAGTCTGCACTGATTAGGGTTAGCAACTTTTTTCGTCACAGTAGACAGTTATTTCACTAGTTATAGGACCTATTTTCCGGTTGTCTGCTTCCAGTAACTGAGGCGACTAAAGTTGTATACATAAATGTGCACGTCCTGTGCATGTGCGCAACTGAATTCAAGTGACTGCCACTACTGCACGCTGCATGGCATCACTCTCTGTTGACCAATATTAATACACAAGTTACTATAGCAAACAGCAAAGCAGAAAATAGTAATAATTAAAATAAGCTCTCCCTTCAAATTAAATATCCCAATATATGAGTGTTATGTACTGGTCTTGCAACAGTGTTTACAGAACAGAATTTATAATCTATTTTTTAATAACTGTCATGCTACTTATGTCAGCTGTACCTTTTTAAAAGGTTATTTCTCAATCACATGTACACAGCATAGCTTACTGCAGGGATATTGTGTGTGTGTGTGGTGGTGGTGGTGGTGGTGGGGTATTATTTTACTCAGCGTTCATGTTTTTGTAGTTCAATGAAATGCTCGCAAGTAAATTTGTTGAAATGTCATGTGTTAATTGTTTTATTTAGCATAGACAAAACAAAAATCATTTATGTTTGTTCATGATGCAGTTTAATTGCCCCCCAATTTCCAGGAAATTCCCCCAAATTCATATACATTCCCATAACCCCTAATTAAAAAAAAAGTTATTAAAATATTTTTCTATCTATTAACAGAAAGCAAAGCAGAACAGAACATTATTCTCATCATTTAGGCAGGTAGGAAAAAAAAATGTATGCATGATATAATGTTTTGTTATTTTCCCTTATTCATCCATCATAACGTAATATTAAAATTGTGGCTGAATGTTTTAGACTATTGTTTTAATAACACAAATTGTGTCTCTTCATTTTCAGGGTGCCTTTTGGAGGAGCCAGTGGACTTTGTGGACAGTTGGAGTTGAGGTCTAGTGAGGAGAAGAAATTCATCAGGGAGAAAGAGTAGGCCCCTTGTGATATGAGATGGTCATGCAAGAAATGCAATTTTAGGTCATCAAAACATTTAGAGCTCATAAAACAACCCTGCACGTTCTGGGTCCATGCACTTAAAACACAATAGCAAACATATATGCACTTGTGTTTTCACTTGGCAGTTCATTGTGTATGTATAATGGTTATGTTCATGTTCTTAATCTGTTCACAGAAACAGACCATTGAGATGAGACGTGAAACCGTTATCCGCAGCCTTATACTGTACCTTGGCGAGAAGGATGAGGAACTTTTTGAAGACTGCTTGGTATAGCATGATTTTAATCATTTAAAAAAATTAATTTAATGAAACGGGCTAATTTAATGTTGAGAGGAAAGCAGACAAAGGAACAGACATATTCTTGTGTTCATTCTTCCCTGATAATGAAGTCACTTTGAATGATTCATGAATTCTAGTATTTGTTTCTCAATAACTTTCTTCTTTTTTGTTGTACGTTGTATGCAGGAGGACAGTCGGAGTGATGTCAGTAACTACATCCTCAAGATACTCGTCGTCCATGGTGCTGATGAGGATCCAGTCGATGTCTCCATCTTTGTCGAAGGCCATGAGATTTTGCCAGGGTGCAACAGTACTGCGAAAGCTTGCTCACTGCTCATGGGACTGATTTATGCCCTTAACTTGGCACACCCTCCCACTTTGCGCTACACTTTTGAGGTCTTCCAAAAACTCTTGCTGGAGCTGGATGGATTTAAACTGTCCCAAAAAGTAAACACCTTGAAGTTGAAGTTGCTTTCCTAAATGCATGTCATGACTTTGTCATCCTAGAGGAGAAAAATGTGGCATCATGCATGGACCCGTGTTGAGGATGTAGCATCATGCATGGACCAAAAATGCCAAGAATCAGCACTGAGTTCCAGTTAACCTTGGTTTACTAGTGGGAAGTTGCCTGTCATAAATGTTTTTTCATTTTTTGTCAAATAAGGTATCTGTTACAGTAAAGATTTTATTCTTCATGTATAATGGTTAGACACCTTAAGCTGGTCATTTTTAATCGATTCTGTTGATTTTATTTCATTAATGTTTTAAAAGTGCACTAGTCTAGAGGACTGGTTGAAATGTTGAAATTGCTGTTTCAGAGTGTAGGTTTGAAAGATTTTAATTGCATATTTGAGAAGTGACTATGTTACCAGATCTATGTTGGATGCGGTGTATAATGTGTAGTACTGTGTATTTGCTGTTTACCAGTCATACCAACCTTTAAGTAGTATGATACAAATTTAGATATTTTTCTTTAAAAAAATATACTTAGTCTTACTTTAAATACAGTACCTTTTGCTGAAGATAGATCTTTAATTTACTGTTACTGTTACAATATAATGCACTTTTACTATTAATGCAGTACTTGTACATTCTTTTTTTTCTCCATTTAAATCGGAGTATACATACAAGCTTAAGAGGCTGTTTCTATCCTGACCCTAGAAGTTGTTTTGAGCATGTTTGTGTGTTAAATGTTCTTGAATATCTGAGAATGTTGAAACTCTGTTTCAGAGGGTTGCAAGTTTTTCACTGCATATTTGAAAAGCACTATTCCAGATCTGTACTGTATGTACAAAAGTACTGGGACACCTGCAAAGTCTAATGCTATTGACAGTGACAGTGTCGACAGTGTTCCTAATATTTTGCCACAATAGTGTATATTGGATGTAGTGTATACTGTGTGATACTGTCTGTTTGTTCAGTTTATGTCAGTCATGCCAATGTTAAATTTATGGCTGCCCCATAAAAGATTGGGCAATTCAATCCACAATAGTAGTGGATTTACTTTGACGGTACTTGTTTGTTGAACTGTTTAACATGAAAAATAAACACTTTAATTGCATTGGAATTTAGTCTTGTGATATGTGATAAATATATATTAAATGCGTAGAGTAAATTTATTTGGTAACATTTATCAAAAGAAAACTGGCAATGATTACGTAATTTTAGTAAGTAATGTAACGTAATGCAAGCAAGTAAATTAAAATGTCAAGCACAAGAAAATAATTAAAATCTACTAAATTACCCCATAACAGCAAATACTACAGATATATAAAATTTACTCAAAATTTTGGGGAAAATTATGTTCCTGTCTATGAAAAACAAGTAGATTTTACTTAGTTTGTTTAAATAAATATAACTTAAAACTTGGATATAATTAAGTAAATGTTACTTAATATCGTCACAACTGTTATGTTTTATGTTAAGTACATTTTACTTGATACTGGCAAGTGAGTGTTACTTGATATTGCAGCATTAAATTTTACTTAAATCATTTGTGTGTAAATACTTACAATATATTTTTTAAGTAAATCTTATGAGTTATTTTTTTCAGTGTATTATTTAGCATTAGCACCAGCTAAACTACTTTCTTTTTGTTAGCATTTAGTGGTGCAACTTGATATAAATGTATTGTAAATTGTAGGGCTGTGCCCAATTAAAATTTTCCTTAGTTGAATCAGATTTGGCCATATTAAGGATTAATTTGTTTAATGTTTGTTTGTTTAATGTTTGAATTAAGCTGACAATGATGCAAATGCAGTCTGGTTAAACAAAATGTGTCTTACTCTTTAAAATAAGGTCTCTCACTGTTGTGGTCCTTTCCATAATGTTGTCAGACAGTAATAGTAACAATCTGAGCATGTCAGTGACAACAACAAGCACAAAGAAAAAGAAAAGAAACAAGCGTTACCTGCTCTGTGTGCTCTGCAGGTTTCTGCTTTTCATTCAGTAGATTGGTCTCCTCGTCTCCTCCACTCACTTCCTCTTCTTTTGTCTTAGGTCCACCCAGTGAGGACATGAAAGAGGGATGGCAAGGAGACGTGAGGACAGAGGAGACAAAACGCTGAAATGAAAAATCCTTGGTTCCTTTAAAAGCCAAAACGCACTGCAGGCTTCATTTGAAGCTTCTATAGTGCACTGCAGGCTTCAGAATAATGCAGCGAAGTGACAAAGGTTTCATGGTGGAGACGAGCGCCTGTCTGTTTAGACAGATATTTTAGTCGGGTACCTGTTCAGTACCATCAGGATTTATCATCAAAAAAGTTTTATATCAGTCGGCACTTCACACACAATCCCCCTCCCTCCCTCCTCTCTGCTGTCTCTCCCTCTCTAGATCTTAGATCTAGATTGTAGTTATGATTAATCAACGGGGAATAATTAAGTATTTAAAAGTACACAAATGGGACTTTGAGCAAAAAAAATAAAAAATACACACCACTGAAGTATACAGTAATATTATGTTTAATGATCATAAAAAGTTTTTATATCAACTCAGCGCATCTGTCCATATTCACACACTCTCACTCCCTCACTCTCTGCTGCAGGTAGATTTTTTTTTTTTAATCTGCTTTCAGGCGGAGCTAAAGCTCAATCAGCCCTCGCTCCTCATGCTCATGCCTTTTTTATTCCATGTAACTCTCCCCAAACACGAACTGCAGCTGCAGATAAAAAAGCCCTGGTCCTCATTTGATGTTCCAAAATCGAAATAAGTTTGAAGTGCGAGTGTCAAGTCAGTTTGACACATATCAAGATGTTTTCAGTGCGTGTTCTGCCATTTAGAACAATGGGTGAACTTCAAAACATGAGTGTCAGACGCCTTTAGTACTTTTTGGCCTTTAGCATCAATCTGAAGTGACATCACTTACTGATAATGAGCTGTAACAGCTGTATCAGCTGTCAAACTGACTGGTACAAACGTCCAAAGAAACACTTAAGAACAATTTCAGCACCTGACAGCATTTGATAAGATCTGTAAACTGTTTAAAATAAATTATTATTAGCAGTATTCTTCCCGATGTTGATTTTAATCATCATTTGATAATTTATAAATCATGTCAGCTATGGAACAGTGTTAGTTGTTTACTTAGACTATTTATCTGCCTGCATTATTGTTATCTGCACAATAATACACAAACCCCAGCCAGCACATGGCCGACCTTCAACGTTGAAATATGGTTGAAATTATGTCAGTTGTTGTTGCTAACACAACATTGAAACAACATTTAATTCTAATGGTTGTAAAACGTTTTAGAAAATTCTCATATTTTAAATTCTCGTCATTTTGAGCAATATTAACTTTTTGCAGATTAAGTATGTTCTACTTAAAATGAAATTATAACTTTACAGTTTCAACATTATTTATACTATTTTGACAGAATAAATTAATAGTGCATGTAATTAAGATACCATTATACTACTAGACAGAATAGGCAAAATAATAATAATAATCAATCATCATCATTATCATTATTATTATTAGTGTTATACATAAATATAACTGCTAATCAATAGTTTTCATGTTATATTGTTGACTATTAATTTAAATACCAACAAAATCGTGGGACCGGAAGTGTTTACATGCTCTTATTTTGAAACCACCATAGACATATATACGTAGACGCCGCATTGAGTGCTGAATCATACGTCGACGTTGCCACCATATTGGATGTGGCAAGAGCGAAAGGAGAAGATGCCTCATTCATGTGCTGCATGGAATTGTACCAACTGGTTTACAGTCCAAACCAGATCTCATGGGATTACCTTTCATAGGTAAGACTAAAAAAATACTTTTGATTGTATTTGGCCATTATAACATAATTTTGCAAACAGAATTTGTTGACTTTGTGGCTAATACTATGAAGTCCTGCACATAATACTGTGGATTCCCGCGGTGAAACCAGCCAAACAATGAAGAAGTATTTCCTATTTAACTAAATTGGCCCGAAGTTGTTAGTTGCTTAGCTAACTTTTCACACACTATGTAGGTTTCCCAAAGATAAAGAGCTGAGAAAGCAGTGAGGAACAGCTGTCAGACGGGAGGGGTTTTCTGCTAGTCTGTCATCCATGCTCTGCAGTGAGCACTTCAGACTGGAGGATTTTGACAGGACAAGTCAGACTGTCAGGATAAGAGATGGAGCTGTTCCTTCAGTATTCAGTTTCCCAGCTCACCTCCACAGGGTAGGTGTATAGGCTGTAAGGATTAGATAATTCAATGCCACATTATGCTGAAAATGTTTTTTCCCTTTCTGAATGTGAAGGAATCAGTGATGTATTTTGTTTTACACTGTGAGATAATTTCTATATTTCATCCTTCACTTTAGCCTGTGGCTACCAGGACGTCTCAGACCTCAAAGAAGGCACAGACGACCCTGTCACTGGACTGTTCCCAGCTTGTCCAAGAGACTGAACCCCTGCCTGTGCCCAGTGTTGTGAGTAATAAGTGCTAGCTATGCCTCAGGCAGCTGTAAGCATTAAAGCCCTGGTTATATTCAAACCTCTTGTCACCCCCCCCATGCCCTTACAACACCTCCCACTCTCAGTCACTCTTTCAGACAGACTCACATACACATATGCACATACATTGAAACATGTCAGTATTGAATCTGCATCCTTCACACACGCGCACACACACACACACACACACACACACACACACACACACAGTGCTGGCAGTACAACTGAGAAGTGATAAGATTAAGAATGTGTAAGAATGTGGCACAGCTGACAGCACATTGTACTAGTAAAGATGTGTCAGACTGTGACTGAGTGATGTAATATAACCGCGTCGTGGGGGCAGCAGTCTAAGCAGGGACGCCCAGACATCCCTCTCCCTGGACACTTCCCCAAGGTCTTCTGGGAGGATCCCAAGGTGTTCCCAGGCCAGCCAGGTGACATTGTCACTCCAGCGTGTCCTGGGTTTTCCCTGGGGCCTCCTCCCAGTGAGGCATGCCCGGAACACCTCCCCAGGGAGGCGCCCAGGAGACATCCGATATAGATGCCCGACCCACCTCAGCTGACTCTTCTTGACTCGGCTCTACTCTGAGCTCCTCCCGGGTGACAGAGCTCCTAACCCTATCTCTAAGGGAGCGCCCCACCACCCTACGGAGGAAACTCATTTCAGCCGCTTGTATCCGAGATCTTGTTCTTTTGGTCATGACCCAAAGTTCATGACCATAGGTGAGGGTAGGAACGCAGAATGACCGGAAAATCGAGAGCTTCTTTCTCATGAGAGACTGGTGCAACGACCGCAATACTGCTGCCACCAGCACTTTCCAGCCCCCTTCCCAAGGTCTCTACACTGCCATTCAGCCAATAGGCCAAAACAACAGTGAGGCACCTATCCCCGACCTGAAGGTGCAGGGCAGCAACCCTCTTGTTCACCGGGGAAAACCACCGCCTCTCACCATGGGCAACTCCAGAGTAGAAAAAAGTCCAGCCTCTCTCAAGGAGTTGGGTTCCAGAGCCCAGACTGTGTGTGGAGGTGAGCCCGACTATCTCTAGCCAGTACCGCTCAACCTTCCACACCAGCTCAGGTGAGGTGACATTCCATGTCCCCACAGTTAGTGTCCATGTCCCGGGATTGGGTTGTCGGGGCCCCCGCCCACAACTGCCACCCAAACCACATTGTATCGGCCCCTTCTGAATCCTTCCACGGGTGATGGGCCTACAGGAAGGCGGACCCATGTTGCTCTTTCGGGCTGAGCCCGGCCGGGACCCGTGGGCAGTGACCCAGCCACCAGGCGCTCGCCTACCAGTGCCAACCCTGGGCCTGGCTCCAGGATGGGGCCCCGGTAATGCCGATCCGGGCGACGTAGTCTTCCTTGGTCTTAAAACATCCATTGGGGGCGTTGGAACCGCTCTTAGTCTGACCCGTCACCTAGGACCTGTTTGCCTTGGGAGACCCTACCAGGGGCAACAAGCCCTGGACAACATAGCTCCTAAGATCATTCAGGTTGTCAAACCCCTCCACCATGATAAGGTGGTGGTTCAAGGAGGGGGTAATATAAACATGACTTATAATATTTTCATCCTTGTTTGTACTAGGACCATTCCTATGCTCTGCCTTCATTACATGAGGATCTGAGGGCCAGACTCAGAGAAGCCTTGGATAGGGTGGAGAGTCTGGAAAGAGAGAGGAGGGCAAAGAACACTGAGTGGTATTCTGGAGGATCTCAGGGTGAAGAAAGTAATAAATGAAGAGTTGAAAGAGCAGCATATAATACTTTCCCTTCTTTGTTAAGACTTCCTAGTGATTTAAATGGTACTTACTAATTTTCCTGTGCTAATTGAATTTCAGATCTTCCAATACACCTCCTGTTAAAACAGAGCCAAGACTACATCAAAGACCAGAGGGATTTTGCCATCACTTACATGGTCCGTAGGCGTACAGCTATCTGAGAGAGACTCTTAATATCAACCTCCCACATCCACATACGTTGCAAAGGTATTGTTCATGTTATTTGAAGCCTTTTTTCCATGTAAGCTGTGCATATTATTTTATCCTGTTATGACTGAACAGAGTGAAAGGCGGACATAGCTACACCTATCATTATTAACATTACCATGAATAAATAATGATAAACAATAAATAGAGGGCCTTAAACAGATCCCCCTCTCTGAGTTTAATTGTTTGCCAATGGGTATCTGCCAATACTGCTTCCAGTGATTAGTGATCAGCCAAAAAAATCCTGATCAGGGCTTCCATATTAAATGACTAATTTCCTGTCTTACCAAGGTGGATGAGCTCTGTGGATGCCAAGCCTGGCCTTAACATGATGATGCTAGACATGTTGAAGCGAAGACAAGAGGAAGACCCTAAATATGGTTGTGTGTGTCTCATGTTGGATGCCATGGCCATTAAAAAACATGTCTAGTACAACCCCCATACCCAGAAAATGCCTGGATTTATGGATATGGGGGATGGTTTGAATGAGTCAGATGTTGCCACTGAGGCTCTTGTTTTTATGGTGGTGGGCCTACAAGGCCATTGGAAGGTTCCAATTGCCTACTACCTTTTTTTTTTTTTTTTTTTTTTTTTTTATTGGTGATGAAACGCGTGGGAAAAGTGATAGATACATGACAAATAAGTACACAGACAAATACAGATAACATAGAACATATAGATACAGAGAACAGAAAAGTAATTGTTAAGTCTAGGGGTAACGATTAACTGTACTGTGTGTGTGTGTGTGTGTGTGTGTGTGTGAGTGTGTGTGTGTGTGTGTGTGTGTGTGTGTGTGTGTGAGAGAGAGAGAGAGTGGACCAGTGTTCCGTGAAATGACGCAGACATGGAGTATATGTGGGAACATAAAGAAATCAAACATTCAAAATTAATTATTAATGTTGCCATACAATCATAACTAACTAATAATAATACTAATGATGATGATAATAATGATATTAGTAATATTAATAATGATACTAATAATAACAATCTTGATAGCTGCAATATATGATCGAGAAAAAAAAAGATAGATAAGTAAATAAACAATAATAATAATAAATATATATACATATATATATACACACTTATACGTACCTACACACATTCCTATATATATATATGTACATACACATATATACATATACACATACATACGCCCAGAATTAATGATGCGGCGGTGGGGGGCGAGGGGGAGACTGCATGTGTATATCTTCCTTCCCCTTCTTTCTTTTCCCCTTTCTCCCCTTCTCTTTCCTCCCCCTCCCTCTTCCTCCCTTTTCTTACATTTACATTTAAGTTATTCATTCATATCATATGTTCATACCAGGGGGTTGTTGCTTTGGGCCGCACCCAGACCGGAGGGAGGATGCTGGCCCATTGCATGCCTTCCTCCTACCCTGAGCCACCCCCAGACCACTGGGGAGGGAGTCTGCCCACTGAGGAGTGACATTCCCCCTTTTTTTTTTTTTTTTTTTTTTTTTTTTTCCCTTTTTCCCTTGATTTTACATATTTACTACATAATTTATCCTCCACCCCAAATAACTGGGATAGGGAGTAGGGACGCCCAAAGACAGCCCCACCCTCCCCCTCTGGAACCAGCCATGCCACACAGGGCCTGGGGGGGGGGGGGGTCCACACCCCCTACACCCCACCACCGCTGTCTGTCAAACTGTATCTGACAACATAAGTGAAAGGAAAGTGAGATGGAAAATGAAAATGGAAATTCATAAATGATTAAATAAATAAATAAATAAGAAAATTGCTACCACTACCACCACCACCATCATAATAGCAACAACAACCACGATAAAATAAAATAAAAAAAAAAAGAAAAAAGGAATAGATAATATCATAATAATAATAATAATAGTGATGATGATGATGATGGTGATAATAATAATAATAAATTAATTAATTAAAAATAAATAAATAATAATAATAATAATAATAACAACAATAATAAAAAAATAATAATAATAATAGTGACAGTAATGGCAGTAGTAACTGAGTGGAGCAAAACTGTAAGTAAGGGAAATGATAATAGCAGTGGTTATAGTTTGTCACAGTATAGAAATAATGAAAGTAAGAGAAGAAATAATGGAAAAAACAGTGTAAGATAATTGCATGGAGTTGATCGATAAGAAGTAAAGAGAGAGACAGAGAGAGTGAGAGAGAAAAGAGAGGAAGGAAAAGAAAGAGAGAAGAAATAAAAAAAAAAAAGGGGGGGGGGCAAGGGTAGTGGATTGCATGGGTTCTGGTGTTGTGTAATATGGGATGCTAGAAATGTATGTTTGTTGTGGATGGTGGGCAGGCAAAAGAGAGATATGCATGTGTAGGAGCGTTAGCTGTTTATCATTCACTGGTGGCAGGCAAAAAGGGGTAGTGAGAGAAAATTGGTGTAGGAGTTACAAGGTTAAAGTGTTGCCTACTACCTGACCAAGTGCCTGTCTCTGCCTGGGCAGAGAGAGTAGAGTTCTTGTTGAGAGGCAGTGTTATGGTTTAACAAAGTGGAGGACCCAAATGCAGACGAAAGGAGGCGGAGAGGAGAGTTCAAAAGAAATTTATTCCACAAAAGGTCAACAAAAACTTACATGAAACAAGGCAGGTGAATCCAAAAAACCAGGCAGGAAGAAAAACCAAAAAACCATACACAAGAGAACACTAGGGAACACTGGTATGCACGGAGACAAGAGCGAGTGAATGAACCAACAAAGGAAAAAGGACAAGACACAGGATTAAATACATTAGGGAGGGGGAGAAAAACAAGACACAGGTGAGGGCAGTCAAAGACAGGTGAAACTAATTACTGAACACAAAAGGCGGGAAAACAGACAAAGACAGGAAGTAAAGACAGGACACACGAGGGAGGACCAGAAACTACCAAACTAAAACAGGAAATAAACCAACAAAATCCCGAACCATGACAGGCAGGGACTATTTGATGAGTTTGGGGATGAAAGATGGCACACCCCTTCACCAATTAAAGAGGTTTTAGGAAATAGTGAAGCTTTTGTTTGTATGAAGAGTTCATAAGTTTATGACATCAAGTTCATATGATGTTCTGTTCTAGGCTGGGCAATATGGATAAATTCAAATGTAATTTTGATCAAATACCTCTATATTGATATAGAGAGAATATTGAAGGGATGACTATTGGTACCTTAGAAGATATTGGTGCCTTACAAGATATTGATATATTGCCCAGTCCTATTCTGTTCTCTTGTTCCGTATGCTGCATCATAAGTTCAAATGATGCTTTGTTCTCTGGTTCCAATGTTTTTGCAATATCCTGTTTTGTTTCTGTTGGACTTCTATCTTATGTGTTTTTCATTCCTTAAAGGTATTATAATGGTACGTATGGCAGTGTTGATGTTTTCAAGCTTTCCCATTTCTGTTATAATATTGTTTGTTGTTGTGTTGGCTGGTTTGTAGTTACCAACCTGCTTCGGTAGTCTTGTGGTGTACATTTCAAGGTTTGTTGTACGCCAAATTCTGAAAAAGTTGTCCTGTGATGTGTGCCATGGTAGCTTGGTGACTGATACGTTACTCGCATCATTTGATCAAAGCTACCACTTGCTCACACTAAAAACAAAGGATGAGTGATGATTCCTTCTGTGGGCACAGTAAAGGTGGTCAGATTAGCTGAGTGGTTTATTTGCCAGTCAATATCAGGGCAAGCTGTCAAAGTGGCCTTGATCTGCCAGTTTGTCCGGGCTGAGATTGGTTCTGAGGATCTGTTTTTTCTGGGGGGGACATTCAAGATACACCCCAGCTGGCATTTTAATGTTTTTTCACCGTTGAATCAACGTCATGGACCATAGTTGAATCACCGTTGGATTATGTTTTGATTTTGAAAGATGAAACAACGTTGATTTTGCAACGTTGTTTCAACGTTGCAAAGTCAATGTTGTTTCAACGTTGACTTCACAACGTTGAAACAACATTGCCCCTTTCAACATAGGTGAATTTAGGTCTTGTGTCAACACTGAATTAACGTTGAATTATGTTTTGATTTTGAAAGATGAATCAACGTTGAAATTGCGACCTTTCTTCAACATCTCACAAATTTATTTACATATCACATTTCATACACAAGGGCAATTCAGTGCTTCAAACAGAACATCCATATAATAAATACAATTAACAAGTGGAGGAAATACAACAAATAGTAAATAAAAAGGGATCATCAAAGTTAATTATATAACATCATAGGACAGCATGAGATAGTGGCACCTTCATGAACAATACTTGGGAAAGCAGTTGTTACAATTTATTTTACAAAGATGGAAAGGCGTTCTGTCACAATGTATATATTTTGTTCAGTGAATGAAAATGTAACACATTTGTACAATAAAACTGCAACAACAGTGGCCTCTGCTCAGTATCTGCACTGTCAACAGCAACATTCCATCTGTTTTCCAATTCAGCCTGATTTTCAGCTGATCAATAATCAGTGTATTACCTGATGACAGCTGGCACACATCCAGTTTGGAGAATCATTGGAGGACAAAGGACCAAATTTAAGGGATCTACTGCTGCAGACAGGAACACTGTATATTTAGAATATTTATATATCAACTGTAGAACACATATTCTTCTGCATAAAGTGCACTTATACGTAAGATTACTGTCATTCTACGATTGAAATAATGTAGTTCTAAATGAAAGGGCTTTCTAGCAGCAGGACAAAATGGTGAAAATATTCTAAATATAGCATACTGCTACATTACTACTATTAGAATGCCACTTAAAAAAACAAACTCCAATTTTAACACCTAGGTATCTACAGCCCTCCAACAGCCTGCAAAAATGAAAAATGACAGTGTAGAACAGAATAAACCTGAACGAACCATTCAACAAACAGGAAAGGCAATTTGTATATATTTGTAAAGAGAACTATAGACATTAACTATAGACTGAAGACTGTTCTACAGCATCCAGTCCTCAAGGGCTATGTTTGTGAAATCAGGAAGAGGCACTGTCCCCCAGCATCCATACCTCAGGGTGTGTATGTGTCTGTGTGTGTGTGTCTGTGTGTGCGTGTCTGTGTGTGCATGTGAAATCAGGGAGAGGCGCTGTCCCCCAGCGTCCATACCTCAGGGTGTGTATGTGTGTATGTGTATGTGTGTGCGTGTGTGTGTGTGTGTGTGTGTCTGCATTTGAAATCAGGGAGAGGCGCTGTCCCCCAGCGTCCATACCTCAGGGTGTGTATGTGTGTGTGTGTGTGTATGTGTGTGTGCATGTGAAATCAGGGAGAGGCGCTGTCCCCCAGCGTCCATACCTCAGGGTGTGTATGTGTGTGTGTGTGTGTATGTGTGTGTGCATGTGAAATCAGGGAGAGGCGCTGTCCCCCAGCGTCCATACCTCAGGAGGTGTCTGTGTGTGTGTCTGTCTGTCTGCGTGTGAAATCAGGGAGAGGCGCTGTCCCCCAGCGCCCATACCTCTGGGTGTGTGCGTGTGTGTGTGCATGTGAAATCAGGGAGAGGCGCTGTCCCCCAGCGTCCATACCTCAGGGTGTGTGTATGTGAAATCAGGGAGAGGCGCTGTACCCCAGCGTCCATACCTCAGGAGGTGTCTGTGTGTGTGTCTGTCTGTCTGCGTGTGAAATCAGGGAGAGGCGCTGTCCCCCAGCGCCCATACCTCTGGGTGTGTGCGTGTGTGTGTGCATGTGAAATCAGGGAGAGGCGCTGTCCCCCAGCGTCCATACCTCATGGTGTGTGCATGTGTGTGTGTGCGCATGTGAAATCAGGGAGAGGCGCTGTTGCCCAGCGTCCATACCTCTGTGTGTGTGTGCATGTGAAATCAGGGAGAGGCGGTGTCCTGGTTAGTGGTCTGGGTTCTTTTTGCGGCCGCCACCACCCATCCTCTCTGGGGCATATATCAAATATTTGCTTATGGTGGCCATTACTTTTGTTTGTGTTGTACTGAATGTGGTGCAGGCAGCATCTAAAGTGGAAAAAACAAGCCACAGGTTAGATCATATTCAAAACTACAATTCTACATTAGCAAAAATATCCTTCCTGCTCAATTAATAACACATCATCCCCAATATTAGATGGAGGATAATTAGGCTATATATTAATCTTAAAGCTTCATACAATTTTAACAATGTGCAATAAACAATTTAATGGCAGTGCTCTAACATATACAAACAACAATAGTTTTATCATGATACCAAAATTTTGATTTTGATATCAGTACTGTTTAGTTATCACAATATTCAGGAGCCTATCCCAGCTGACACTGGGTGAGAGCCAGAGTACACCCTGGACAGTGCTAACCACTACACGACTGCACCGCCTGTTATATTTATTTGATTTACAGTGTTAATATGACGCTTCTGCAGACCAGCTAAAAAGATTTCAACTCACAAAAAGAAGAGATTTTACTCAGAGCTGAAAGAGACTTAATGTTGTGGAATGTGAGGGCAAAAAATGTTAACTAGTGGTAATTAATGAGCTTCGATATGTGCTTTGATACGGAGCATGTTCACATGTCCATGTTCATACGCTGCCTCTGTTCGTGCTAGTCCAACAACTGGTTGTGTACAGTGTTTCCCTTGATGTCAGAGTCTGAACAAAGACTGGTGTCCAAAACCAGTATTGCCAAGACAGAGGCATAAAGGAAAACCATGAAATCAGCCGCAGCAAACAGAATTTGTTTGTGGCCGAACTGAATGGGCATGGCCATTGTGATACTCCTGGCCTGATAAGCTCGTCTGCTGTGAAGAGCTTATAAAGAGCCACATTGCATCTAAAACACAAAACTCTGTCTCAGTGTGCTGCTGACCGTCACAGCTGTGTATGCTGTCAACATGCCATTGTTGATGACGTCAATGAGTTCCATCCCCCCACTGCTACAGAGCAGTTTATCTGAAATGTATTAATATCAAATGTGTCATGTGTCCAAATTACACTTAATTCACACTGCACTTAGATGGGTCCTCACTGACACACTTGCCAAATTTGAAGTAAATTAGATGAGCGGTTCTCAAAATATGTAACACAACTGGTCAGACTGACAGACAGTCTTTGCTTTTATAGAGGTCAGCCTAAATAAAAAAAAAAAAAAAAAAAAAAACACACAAACCCTTAGGATCTGTCACAAACTTACCACAAATAATCTGGCAAAGCAAAGACTGAGAAAATGGCAGCTTCCCACATTTTCCTTTTAAACTCATCTGAGCCATCATGGCATTTGAGAGAGTCCTGAAAAACACAAATATATACGTTTAAAATGTTGAATGTAATGGTTTGGTAAGAAAATAATAGGTGTAGCTAAATTACATTGACTTACAAAACATTTACTGTATGTAAACACAAATGTATATATGCAGTTATTTGCAAATGATTCAATTACTTAATCAGTGTACCACGTAATTTAGGAAATTACAGTTTTTAAAAATTGATTGACAGCCCTAGTTTTAAGATTTTTGGTCTGAACTTATTAATTGGCAACTTAACTGACAATTTGAAGAAAATCAGAAAAGACTGTCTGAATGACCTTCATCAGTATACCTGATGAGGGTCGTCCAGACCAAAACATCAGATTTTTAATAAATCAACAGAAAGCGAGACAGTGTGCGGGACTCTTTTCTGATTTTCTTCAAGTTGAATCTCCCTCCGATGCACCTGTCATACATTCAAGTGTGCAGAGACCTTTTTTAACATAACTGACAATGAAAATAGTTGCTTGATGCATCACCGTAGGAGATAGAGAGATAGACTGATGTGATTTCATGGCACTTACTATATTTCTGTTGAATAATGAAACAATGTGTGGGGAAAAAAAAATACTTACGCAGCCATTGACTTCTTTACCATGTCCACGTCATCTACACCACCAAGTCTTTTCAAATGTGCTTGCTGAAAAGGAGTAAAACAAAGAAATTCAACTGTCCTGTAAGATAAACAGAATAGCAGTGCCAGTTTCATGCAACTCTAGCATTATATAAAATTTGTTCATTGTAAAGTGAAGATATTGAAGTGGCCTAGAGTTTAACAAAAGATACTTCATTTCTGTTGCTGTCCAACTGGCTTGGTGCTTACCAGTGGAATGTCATTATACATTTTGGTCAGAAGGTGGTGCTTGAGGAAAAGTCATAAGTCATCAAAACTGAATTGTTCACCTACTGAGGAGGATATTAGCTCGGCTAATACTAAAATGAAACAAGCAAAGACCAAAGCTGTCTGTGTGCTGTCTCATCATTTCAAACCTACCAAGGCTGCACTCTCATTGGCATCCTTCAGACGACTCTCCAGTTCTTGGAATTCAGTTTGTGTAGTTGCTAGTTTTATTTGAATCGTTGTCCCATCAGTAGATCCAATAGCAATCTTTACTGAATCTCTTATTTCGATGAGCAGCTGAAGGACTTTCCTCTGAAATTCTAGGATAAAGGGAAAAGAGTACAGATGTTATATGGTAACACAAACGTAACTTAAATGTTTAACAGAACCACAGTTGTTATTGGGTTAAAAAAAAAAATCTTAACACCTATAGGTACCATGTAACTTAATACCATGAGGCCTGTTCTATGAAGTAGCATTTGGGGTTATGAACATGTTTGTAGCTGGATAAGAAAACCCAGAGTTAACTAAATCAGCTGACAACCAGCTTCTTAGTACAGGTTATCCAAGATGGCCAATGTTATGTTCAGTGAAAACACATAATGAACGGATAACCTGGGTATGCTGAGCTTGGTTCATAGTACAGGTCTCAGAGAAGTCAGTGAAGTGCAACATAAACACCACTGTCATGATTACAAATCAGTAGAGAGTCTACTTACTTTCCTCTGACAGAGGAAAGCTTGATGGCCTCAGTTTTGGAATTGAGGTTTGTGGGCACACTTGAGCAGGCTCTGATCTTTCCCTGGCCTCATTGGTTTGGTATGGCACACCCTGTCTTTTTCCCTCACTTGACAGTTTTGTAATCAAGGACCTTGCTCTCTTCTTGGTGGACTTGGGTGGGTGACTATTCAGATGCTGCCTCAGCCTTCTCTCTAAACTCCTTGTACTCTGGTCATAACTAATGAGATGAAAACAGCAATACATCAACAAAATGTTTTTCAATAGGTCATGGTCTACGAACTTAAAGCAGGTTGTCAAAAGGTTAACTGAATTAATGGATTAGATTGGGCTATTCAATGCTCTATAGTCAGACACTGTCTTACAAAACTGTCAACAAATCTATACTTAGACTTATGTTTGCAATAGAGATCCATACTTGCAAAAAAACAGGCAGCATTTCTAGTGACCAGCTCACCTCCTATGGCCCTTTCTGTATTCATCATGGGAGGCCACATTGGTGCGTCTGCTTTTGCTATGTGACTGGGAATCTGAGGAACTCATCTCTCTACCTGCAAGGGACTCTGAGGGACTCCAATTGCTGTGTGAGAGGGAATCCGAGGAACCACTTATATGGCGGCATGAGAGGGACTCAATGGGGCATCTCCTTTGGCTTTGTGAGAAGGACTCAATGGAGGTCCTCCTCCTCTTCCTACAGCTGCGCGACACAGACTCACTGGGGCTCCTCCTTCTCCTCCTGCTGTGCGAGAGGGGGCTCCTCCTTCTCCTCCTGCTGTGCAAGAGGGACTCACTGGGGCTCCTCCTCCTCCTGCTGTGTGAGAGGGACTCACTGGGGCTCCTCCTCCTCCTGCTGTGTGAGAGGGACTCACTGGGGCTCCTCCTCTGTCGGCTGTGCGAGAGGGACTCACTACACTGTAAAGAATTTCACTGTAAAATAACAGTAAAATACTGGCAGCAGGGACGCCAGTATTTTACTGTTATTTTACAATGCACCTACTGTAATTTATTTTAACAGTATAGTACTGTATTTTGAATTACAGTATATTACCATAGGATAACAGTGGGTGGTGTGGTAATTTTACAGCGCATGTACTGTTATTTATTTTAACAGTATACTACTGTATTTTGGATTACAGTACATGACAATAGGATAACTGTGTTATGGTAATTTTACAGTATACACCAGTTTATTCACAAAGGATATTAAATCTGCTATTTTGCATTTAATTTCTATAAATCCCCACAAATTAAAAAAGTAGCTTATAACATTATACAGGGCTTTGAAATTCTGGACTGAACAGCAAGTCAATCTGGACCCATGTCCATCCATACCTCATGTTTATCATGACAGCAGGTAACATCCACAAGTCCTACTATTAACACGCAAAACATGACTTTTCTTGTATTTTACTTAAATTGTGTACCTTCTTGTTCTTGTGCTTCTACCTTAAGCCTATCACAAACGCATCCAGCAACATGCATCCACCACTATTCGCCTGTCTGTGCCAACTGAAGAAAAGCAGCAGGTTAAGCAGGCGGAGGAGACGGAGGAGAGTAACACAGAGTGAACAACGCAACGACCACTCACTCTGATGCTGTTTTCAAGAATCAAGAACTGACAGAGTACAGAGCGCTCACACTAATGCCGTTTCCCAAAATAATCATAAGTGAACTGATTTAATGTTGATTAAATGTTATTGCCAATCATTCCTGAACTCTGAACTTGAATAAAAATCAGATCAGACCTTTAAGTAGCAAGTTTGAGAACCCCAGGTATAAAACACAAGAGTATATATATTCCATAACATTGCTGTACTTTAATACAAACCCTCAGCAGACTTTGTAATACTAATAACATTTAGAACATTTGTATTACAAAAAGACAAGGTATTCCATTACCTATTTGGAAGAAACTGTACATAATAATAAAATCCTTAATAACAGGCTTTACTAATAAGCATAACTTCAGACACTGCATTAAAATAGCATCAAGAGCAGTGAAACAGAACAGTCTAGCTTGTAAACAAGTCTTTTGCACATGTAGATGTGAACAATAACCGTGAAAGTGGAGAAAGAGAAGACAAAGGAGAAAGACAGAGTGAACAGTGAGAGTACTTGACTGCAGCATTTGGCTGGTATCCTCAATCACTGATGACTAGTGCCTGTAAAACAAACAGACAAACAAAAATTTAGCAACACAACGTCACTGGTAAAATATAAAAATGTGAAATGAAGAACAGTTCTACCTCACTCAGCAGTTGGTTTGCAAAACAAGGTAGACAGAGCTAACAGACTTTAAATTGCTGTGTGAAGGTGAGGCGGCCTGGCCTACTGTTTTTTTTCTGCAAGCACGAAATCACACAGGCAGCACCGTTTGGATCCTCAGGTCGAGTGAGGTCCAGAATTACTGTTTATCACCACAGGTGCCACCACAGAGAATGAAATGTAGATCTTCAAGATAGTTACCTGTACTGTCTATTTTTTAGCTGGCTTCAATTGAGTCAAAGGATACCCTGATGTTACCTTATTTACAGAACTATTTCATGAAAGGCTGAAAATCTGATGTCCTGTTAATAGGCTGGCCTATATTTGTAAGAACTTTTAAATGAAATTAAATGAGTAAGTGATAAGATGCTAACACACCTTACAAAGGTCAGAAACAACACCAGATTGCTAACGTTAGCTAACTGAGTTCAAGCTTGCTAAGTTACAGAGCTTGCTTTGCCAATTTTAGCAGCCTGACCAGGTGAAACAGACCTAATGAAATAGGCTATTATTTATAATGTCAACTGTTTAATAATCATGCAGACAGTTTTTGGAGATAAAAATAACTTTACCTCTTTGGCTGAAGTCCACATGGACTGCTTGGAATGATGAAGAAGCTGTGCTGTCCAAAGTCAGGTTCAGGAATATCCTGTCACATCTTGTCACTCAAAAATGACTTGAGTAATGTGAAAAGCTTGATTAATAATGAAGTGGTGTCATCAAAACAGAAACATAAGCCCACAATTATCAGTAAGATGCTGATGGATAGTGATAAGACTTGTGAAGGAATGTGGTGCCTATCTCCACCGCTTGACAGAAAATACTGTTTTATACTGTTAAATTACTGTTTGTTATTCTGAATATTTAACAGTATTTTACAATCATTATAAAAAACAGTAAGATACTGTTGTAAATTCACCGTAAATTTACAGAAATTTGTTACAGTGTAGGGTTCCTCCTCCGGCCATGTGAGAAGGACTCACTGGGGCTTCTCAACTGCCTGCACGAGAGGGACAAACTGGGGCTTCGCCTATGCCTGTGCAAGACAGACTCACTGGGGCTCTTCCTCCAGCTGTCTGAGAGACTCCTCAATGGGGTTACTCCTTTGGCTTGAAGGGATGTCAGTTGTACCTCCATATTCAGCTAATGAAAAGAATAGACCATATTAAGTACAGCAGAAGTTGTTAATCTGTCCACTGTTCTTCACATAAAAACAATTTATATGTTGCAGCATGCATCTCAAGTACCTACCTACTCAGTAGGTTTGGAGGTATTTTACATTTTGGAGCAACAATGGATTAATGAGGAAAAAATTAAAGACTAAATACCAACACCTTTTTTGCAAAATGTAAGTAAAAGAAAGTAAGCAAATCTGCACCAGCGTTCATGAACAACATTCTAACACTTAAACTTCAGTTAACAGCAGAATTTATCTCCCGTTTTAGCAAAAATAGACCACCACCTACCAGACTGCACCTTCTTTTGAACCTTTTTGGGTACACAGGGGAGAGGAGGGAGATCATCTATGATAGAACAGATAACAGCCATTATTAATTCACAAAATGTAACTTTAACAATAATAAATGCTTTTTTTTTTTTTTTTTTTTTACAAATGACAGTTGCCATTTAAACATAAAATTCTTAGCAGGTCATTGGGCCAACACTGCCCAAACAGCTTCAATACATCCTAGTATAGTTTTCTGAAGTTTCTGGGACTTTATTGGGGATGGAACACTTTACTGCCCCCCAAAACAACTTCGCTTTTTCAGCGACTTTACCAACAATTTAAGTTAGGTTTTCTCTTAAAGAAAGCACATCTCCCTATAGCCATATTATACAAAGCCTCCTCATATAGCATACTGTTTACACTAAAAAATGTTTTGTTTTGTTTTTTGAAATCCCTGTTACATACCTGTATTCTCACATGTTTGGAGGTCAGCATCAGCCACTCTATCCACATCGCTGGCAGGAAGATCATCTGCAATAAGTTATACAATATATATATATATATATATATATATATATATATATATATATATATATATATATATATATGAGCTATTAAAAAAATTCCAGTTAGAAGAGAGGGTTTGGGGTGTGGGGTCAGTGACTACATGCATATTCAGAAATCAATGAGAGAGGACTCAGGGGCCATTTTAAGTTTTCATATATCCAAACTTAATATCATGTTTGGACAGGGGTGAGTTTAAAGGTTTAACCAGTGGGACTTGACAGTGTTTTGCCTACCCATTTGGTAGTCAGGGTAGAGCTTTTTCTTTGGCTTCCTCTTTTCAGGAATCTTTAGCAGCTGCTCTTCTGAACAGCTCAGTTCAGCAGTGGTTGTGAAATCATATGTTTCACATTCTTTTTTGTTATCTGAAAGACATTATTATAAACAGGTATTATAGAATTTATGATAAAAATAAGATTAAGTAAGATTAACAGTACAGTAAGATTAAGTAAGTAAGTTAGATAACTATTTCATAAGACTGAGACAGTGTAGGATAACTTGCCCAGGAAGTCAAAAGTAAGCCAAAAGCAAACTGAAATCTGCTTGTCCCAAAAATGAGATGGATTCTGATTACAGGTGTGCAATTTACATCATGTAAACAAAAATTCTAATTACATACCTGATTGAATTTTTACTTTCATCACAGGAAATTTCATCCATCCATCTTCAGGACTTTTGCAGGTTTTCAAGGCCCTTTTCAATCTTTGATTTGGCCAAGATACCCAACCACTGTTAATCCAACAGGATGGTATGACTTCCTCCATCTCGGCATCACCTTCTCTCCATACAGCTCTTGCCCACATTGTTCTTGCACTAGTATAGTGGTTTTCCACTATACAACAGACACACAAAAAAATAGTGTGAAAGCTACCATCAAAATAAATATTGCTAATGTGTGGTAATGTGACATTTTCAGTATTGCACATTATATCCATATATTATAGCAGTAATAACAGGTAGAAATGAATATCACAAATTGTACTTAATAGAGCTGCAATGATTAATCAATTAATTGATTATTAATCACCAACTATTTTGATAATTGTTTCATCGTTTTGAATAATTTAAAATTGTAAATACAATACAATACAATTTTAAGAAAAAAGTCAAAGTTCTCCAATTTCAGCCACTTAAATGTGAACGTGTATAAATATTTTTCGGTTTCTTTACCCCTTAATGAGAGGAAAATTAGTATCTTTGGGTTGTGAGTAAAACAAAACATTTGGGAACGTCATCCTGGCAAACAGTGATTGAGATTTTTCAATTTTTTTGACATTTAAAAACAAACAAATATTAATTGCTTATTTGAGAAAATAATCGGCTGATTAATTGACTATGAAAATAATCATTAGTTGCAGCCCAAGTGATTATATTGTTAAGGATGTACACACACCTTGAGAGTATAAAAACTTCCACAGAGAGGGGTCTATGTTCAAAATGACTGTTTGTTTGTTATAGTCTAACACTAATACTTACACGTCATTGACCTGTCCCGCAATATCCATTCTGTGCCTGTGTGTGTGTCAGGGTGGGGGGTGGTGGCATGGGGATGACTGGGGCAAGGTGCTATCCAGTGTGGCACATCCAGTATCCACAGACAGTTCTTAATACCTTTCACTACCATGAAGCATTGGTATTAAGACATAGCCATTTTCATATGGAAGACATACAGCTTTCTTCCTCAAGTCCTTCTGCTCAATGAGCTTTCGTTTTCCTTTTTTTTTTTTCATCCCTCAGAAGGGCTATGTTGACAAGTTTAGAGTTGCACGGAGTGTCAAAGAAACTCTCTAAACAGTCAAGGTGGTACACATCACACACACACATTTGATCTGTCCTCTTTTCTTTTACAAAGGCATAGCCATCTCCAACAAAAAAACAGGAGTCCTTCTTTTTGGTTGACACCAATGTCTGCTGTGGTGCTGGTGTAGTGCCAACTTTGTCCATTGTCCATTTCAGCTATCCTCTTAGCAAGCTGTGAAATGGGGCTCTTTGCATTTCGAACACATTTCTTCAGTTTGTGCAAATGGTTCTCAAAGGGAAATGCACAGATCTCATTTAAAGAAGTTCCAAAATTCCTAACATCTTCTGCTAGGTGGGTAAGAGAGTGGACATTGTACGAAGGGAAGATGGGACTGTAGAGCTTAGTCGATGTTTTATAAAAATACATCAATAATTCTTCTGCATAGGCAATGTATGCCTTTCTTGTGTCGTCATCAGAGTCCAACAGTATGGACATGGCAACAGTCAGTGTCAGGAAGTGGTTGTAGAAGCTCTTAGGTAGCACAGCACGGAGAGCAACAGGTCCAGTGTACAGTAAAAACTGTCGAAATTCAGTTGCTTTCCATCTGTCCAAAACAGCAAGACTTCGTGGTTGTCTGGCAAATTCCCTTGGTAACTTCCCATTGAGAGAGACAAGTGTGGATGAGATTTCACCAATTTGTCTCTGGGACAGTTTACACTCTCTTGGACCCTGTTTGAGGAAGACCAGTATGCGTCTAACCACTCCTAGGCAGACCAGATGCATGTAGTCTAATACAAATGACTGTATGCACCGCAAGCCCACATCTACCAGGGGTGAGTGTCCACTCTGGTGAGAAGCATAGGACTGCCTGTTGAATTCCTCATCAGTCCTTGGGGAAATCACCTCTTGTGGTTGGTAATTGTACACAACCCTGTGGTTCACATATTGTCCTTCAACAGTGCATCGTTCACAACTAAAGTATGCATTGTGTCCCTTAATGCATTTCAAAAATGCTCTCGCTGGGGTATCACAAATGAAGGCATTAACTTTTACATTAAGCTTTCCACCTTGGAATGAAATTTTGTCTTGTTGCAGTCTAGTAAGTTCGTCAAGAAACTCTGACATGAAAGCACTTACAGAATTGGGTTTCTCATTGCCACAGTATATGGCTTCAATAAATGGCTGAAACCTTTTCACACTGCAAAGAATTGGCCAAATCTGGACATTCGATGACTTGAACAATGGTAACCCATCTATGCTGAAATTCAGCGCGACATCGCTTTCTCCAGGAAACTCATGTGGATACTGTGAACATATTTTCAAAAGTCCAGACTCAAGACCAAAATACAAATATTGACCGCCACATAGTTCCTGTACTTCTACTTGACGAGGAGTTTTTAACAGTGTTCTTGCATCTTTGGGCAGCCGATGTCCATGTTTTCTCAATACAGGGAGAAGTTCATCAACAGATGTGCGTGTTGCTTTATTCTTAACAGCCCATTTGGCCAAATCAGCAGTTAAATCGCTGGATTCATCTGATGAGGATGTCACCCTTTCTGAACCATCACTGTCACTATCAGACTGCTGGTCATCACACACAATATTTTCATCCTCAATGCCTGCATCATCCAACTCTTCTCCAAAATCTCGAGTGACTGCATCAACAGGAAAAGGTTCATCTTCCTCACTGCTCAGTGCCATTGCATGCAATTCAGCATTTCGCCGCCGCCATTTTTTCAGGTAGGCCATCTATTACATACAAGAAGTAAAAGGACATATAGGGGGAAGTGTTTACTGGGGTTGCAACTAACAGTTATTTTCTTGATTAATAGGAGCTTGTTTTAAAATGTCAGAAAATGATGAAAAATGTCTGTCAGTGTTTCCAAAAGTCCGAGATGACGTCCCAAGTGTTTGGTTTTACTCAAAACCTTAAGAAGCTAGAATCAGAGAATTTAGACTTGTATTCTTTAAAAAAATACACAAAATGATTATCAAAATAATCTAACTAAATGATGAAGGTACCTTTTAGGATGGCAATATTAATTTTCTTAAAAATTTACACAATAATTAGACATTGGTGGATAATGGGAAAGAGAAAACAAGGACCACCTGCGCCAAATTTAGGTGAAGTACTTGTAAAAATTAATTCACATCTGGTATTCGACATTTTCAGGAACAACGTTAATATTTATGATCCACACATCGTGACTATAACACATCGTGACCTCCGTGAATCCATGTAGGTGTGAGTATTTGGTCTCAGACCGCAGCATTGTTAACGGAGCTTTGTGTATTTTGCATAGACCATGGTTGTCAAAACGTTACATAAAAGGAGGTGAAAAAGTTGAAAATTGTGAACAGCTCACATTAATTTGCTCTCTAACTGGAGGGAGACTTGTTAACTTCGGCTACTTTGTTTATTGCTCCTGGTACACCTACTGAAACAGAAAACACCAAAGGCCGATGTGACCAGCTATCGTGAACGATAGACAGGACTAGCTAAACTACCAAAGCTAGCGCTAGCATGACTACGGTCGAGCCAGCGCTCGTCAGGTCTCACAATTAAACAAAAATAAACGGACCAAATATCACGGCATATGACACAGACACAATGGACAACGGGAGGTGGCATGTATGTATTGTTTACATTTACATTTTGACTATATGGATTTCTGCTTACCTTTTCTGTGTTCGCGCCACTTTTTACCGCTCCTCTTCTTCTTCGTTGGATTTCATAAACGTCTTGTCATCTCGTACTGTATTCTCGCGAGATATTCTTATTCTTCTCTTTTGTGTGTAGTGGCGGGTTGTTTTTAGGTGTATACCGCCACCTACCGGGAAATGGGGTCCACTCGCAATATATTCCCACAATGACATTTTACCATTTCAGTGACCATATAGCGTCATGTCAGTCGAAAAAAAATGAATTATAGAGTTTTCAAAGTGGTATTTAAAAATACTAATAGGATAATAATAATTTAAAATAATTTAATAATTTAAAAGGCTAAACTTCTTAAGTTCAATTATTAATTCTGTTACCTTTCATATGTTGTTTCAACGTTGTTTCAACGTTGAAACAAATCTTGTTCAAATTTCAGTGTTGATTCGAGATCATTTTGTTAACCTTTTTACAACCATCAGAGTTAAACGTTGTTTCAACAGCGTTTCAACGTTGAAACGACAACTGACATAATTTCAACCATATTTCAACGTTGAAGGTCGGTCGTGTGCCAGCTGGGACAGTTTGGGATTGACAACCGCCATTTTGTGCTGATGTCACCAGTTGTGTCTGTCTTCCACAAACTGAGGCTGCACCACATTGACAAACTGAACACTCTTCAGTTGCAGAGTGGCAACACATGGAAAAAGCTGTGCAGGACCATTCTTTTCCAAGGTTTTTAGCTTACACACACACACACACACACACACACACACAGACTGTAGTTGTATATTGTATAGATATATGTACGTATATATGTTCATCAATGCTCCCCCGTACAGATAGATGTATGTATATATGTTCATCAATGCTCCCCCGTACAGATAGATGTATGTATATATGTTCAGATATATGTATGTATATATGTTCATCAGTGCCCCCCCCCCCCGTACAGATAGATGTATGTATATATGTTCTTCAATGCCCCTCTGTACAGATAGATGTATATATATATGTTCATCAATGCCCCCTCTATACAGATAGATATATGTATATATGTTCATCAATGCCCCCCCCATACAGACAGATGTTTGTATATATGTTCTTCAATGCCCCTCTGTACAGATAGATGTATGTATATATGTTCATCAATGCCCCCCCATACAGACAGATGTATGTATATATGTTCTTTAATGCCCCCCCGTACAGATATATGTATGTATATATGTTCAGATATATGTATGTATACATGTTCATCAATGCCCCCTCTGTACAGATAGATATATGTATATATGCTCATCAATGCCCCCCCCATACAGACAGATGTATGTATATATGTTCTTCAATGCCCCTCTGTACAGATAAATGTATGTATATATGTTCATCAATGCCCCCCCATACAGACAGATGTATGTATATATGTTCATCAATGCCCCCCCGTACAGATATATGTATGTATATATGTTCAGATATATGTATGTATATATGTTCTTCAATGCCTCCTCGTACAGATAGATGTATGTATATGTTTAGATATGTTTGTCTATATGTTCATCAATCACTGAATATCAAAATGATTAATCAAAATCAGTTAAATGTAAACAATTGTGCTTTTTATTCAGAAAACCCGCCTGTCACATCTACATTTCAGGATCTGTTTATTATAAACACAATGTTTAATGTTAATATTTCAATTTTTATCATTACAATAATAGTGCTACATACATTGGTGATTGTAAAAACTCATAAAAACAGAAAAATACATATGTTGGTTTGGTCCTTACCTATGTCCTAAACATATAAGGAGTAAACATTTATAATCATCACATGAAAAGTTACATACGTTGTTTTTCATGCCTATTTGTTTCCCAAAGATATTAGTGTGTGTGTGAATGGGTGAATAAAAGGCATTAACTTAAATCACTTTGTAGTAAGGCACTGTATGAAGTTCAGTCCATTTCCTTGCATTAGTTTACGGGGCAGATCTGCCACATCCAATATGGTGGACATGCTGACGTATCGCAGCAACAGGCCAACCTGCTCAATGAGGCATCTACATTTATATGTCTATGGTACTAATGTCTTACCTACGCTGACAGCGTGAGAATTGCATCATCCTCTTCACAGTGGAGCAGGCCAGGCTGACCATCTGCTTGTGTCTTGAACTATCAACACTATTGGCATAACTGTAAGTAGTTGACACGAAACAAATACTTGTTTAAATATTTGTTCGGAAATTCAGTGTGTATACAGACTATATTAGTTACACAGCTAGCATTAGCAAGCTAACAAGCTATGTCAGCAGCTTGGCTAACCAATGTAGGAGACACTCTGGTAATGTTACATTAACATGACACCACGTCCTCTTTGTGGGCTTTGAAAAGTGAAATAAGCAATATTATCTGCAGCATTGATTAGCTCCCGGAGGTCAATTAGATGTGGATCGTAGATCGGTTAATGGCATCTGTTTCCTAACTAAGCTTATAATGTGTTTTCAATGGGGAGAAGTGTTTTATATCAAAATTCAAGTGTTCTTTTAATACTTTTGCTCGATCTTCATCTCTCGAGCTCAGGCTTTCAAGCTAATGCTGTTAAATGCCCTGAAACCTCTTTTAACTTCAGACCCTCTTTGGGGGGTCCGAAAGAGGGTGCTAAAGTACCCAAGAGCTGCTTTCGACATCAGGCTCACACGTGTAGTGGAGTGAAAGTCATAAGTTTCCAAGAAAACAAATACTCAAGTAAAGTACAGATACTCAAAAATGTACTTAAGTACAGTACTCAAATAAATGTACTTTGTTACTGTCCACCACTGAGTCTCACTGTACCGACCGTGTGTACTAAGACTTGCATGGTTTAATCTTTGAGATAAGCATATTCAACTGGTAGGATCAACGAGGTAGCCCTTGTCATAAAGCACTTCCATTCTTATTATGAGGCTGACAAACACATATGAATCATAAAGATGACAGTGGCAAAACAACATTTCACAACATATTGTAAATATGTGCAGCAGTTATAAAAGGCAAAACAGTACAAATACAGTGAATTTTGATACTTTCTGAAGGTGAAATGGGCATAAAAACGAGGAATAGAAGAAGTTAAATTTTAATACCTTTTATCCACATTCATATTAAATTTGATAATAACATCACGTGTGATGCACATACACCTCAAATTCATGAACAGGCAAAAAGAAAAGTACACTAATGCAGTGGATTTGGACATTTTTTGAAGATTAAAGGGACAGAAAGACACAAGAAAAGAATGTTACGTTTTAATCCCATCTATCCACATTGATATGATATTAATATGATAATATCAGCAAATGTGATGCACATACTCCTCAAACTATGAACAGGAAAAAACAAAAGTGTACTAATGCAGTGGATTTGGGCATTTTCTGAAGATCAAAGGTGCAGAAAGACGAAAGGAAAGAAAGTTACGTTTTAATCCTTTCTATCCACATTGAAATGATACCCGGTGCGAGATCCCCAACTGTCTGCACTTAGGGGGCACGGGAGAGCGCATCCAATTGATGTGAAAGCCACCCTCAGACAAGCGTAGCCCCGGGAGAAACCCCGGGCCGCAAGGTGTGTTCGAAGTGTTGGTGATCAATGTGTCCTGCAATTCACATTAGTTCTCGCAGGTAGTTGCGTTCTTCATCGATGCACGATCTGAGTGTTCCACTGCTAAGAGTGGTCAAGGTTTGGGTTTACCACTTGTCCCTCTAAAGAAGCTGGATGTGGGGCCACGTAACTAGTTAGCATGCCGGAGTCTCGTTCGTTATCGGAATTAAAGAGACAAATCGCTCCACCAACTAAGAGCAGCCATGCACCACCACACCCAGAATCGAGAAAGAGCTATATATCTGTCAATCCTTTCCGTGTCTGGGCCAGGTAAGGTTTCCCGTGTTGAGTCAAATTAAAGGCTTACGGCCCAGCCATGGAGCACTCGGGCGGAGGTGCTAAGCAGCGGCCCTTCTGGTGCGCAGTTCAAATGGCTCCACCACAGCCAGTGAGGACTGTTCCAGGTGGTGGGCTCGGGCAGCAAGGGGGTGGGGGTCATTGCTTTTCGGCCTTTTGGCTAAGACTGCGATCACTCCCAGCGTTGCAGGAAAACTTTTCCTGGCATTTTTGGGAGATATTCTTGTTTTTTGCTTGTTTTTGCTTGTTTTGAACGTTTGCTACATTTGCACAGTGTTCTTCTGGTAAGGTAGGTAAACTTTTAGTTTGTCTTTTTACCTGTATTCTATTTTTTCATTTATTGGTTTTAGTAGGTTTTATTGTTTTTTTAATGTATTTATTAATTGATTACAGCTTTTTTATTTTATCTTAGTGCCTCCAGCCATGCCGGCTGCCCGTGCAGGCATGCAGAGGCACCACAGCGTGCGCTTCCTTTTTAAAGAATGGATTTTAACAAAACTGAAAAATAAAGACTGACCTGAAAAACGGAGACCCGTGACTCTTTTAAATGTAGACTGCAAACTTTTTAGTAAACTTTTAGCGAGTCGCTTATCTTTGGTTTTAGGATTCAAGGTTGTGCCGTTCCGGGGAGGAAGATCACCAACAGCCTCGTACTGATCAGAGACACCATCTGTTACGCGAGAGACAGAAACATTTGGTTGGGTGATATTGCTATACCGGGGCATCACAAGCAGAATCCTTGTTAATGGGGAACTTACCAAAGCAGTGGATGTATGCTGCGGTGTCCATCAGGGTTGTCCGTTATCTCTCTCTCCTCTACGTCACCTCCGTGGAACCACTGGCGCAGATCTTGAGAAGGGACAAATGGATCAACGGGGTGGCAATACCAGGAGGTGGGGGCCCTTTATTAAGTGCCTTTTATATATGGATGATTTTAACCTTATTTGTACTGACCTTTTATTCACCTTTTATTCATCAACAGGATTCTTGACTTGATAGACTGGTTTGGGCGGGCCTCTGCATCAAAACTGAACAAGAACAAAACGCAAGCCCAATTTTATGGCCCATGGACAGCGACCGACATGACAGGACTTCCTCTGACTGTGACACAGACTGACCAGAAAATACTGGGGGTAAAATTCGACAGGGAGGGGGGTGGAAGTACAAATTGGCCAGATGTGGTAGGAAAAGCTAGGAAGCGACTAGGATTCTGGGGACTTACAGGACTGACTATGGAAGGCAAAGTTTTAATCATAAAAGCTGTGATTTTACCTGTGCTTTTACTTGTTAGCTCTGTTTTTAGACCTGGAACAAGCCATCTTTTATTTTTTGTGGGGATCCAAGTGGGAAAAAGTGCAACGGAAAATCATGAAGCGGCCAAAGGCGAAAGGAGGAAAAGGAGTGCCGGACCTATACCTGTTTTTAGGATCTCTATACAGCACCCTGCACTTTAAAGCTGCTACAGCCCCATCCAGAAACCCAAAGACAACAGCAATGACACGGTTCTGGATGGGACCTACCTGAGAAGGCTAAAGCTTTTACCCGCTGATCTTAAAGTTCCTGTGTCTTTTAACCTGCCACCAACATATGGTTTTATTTGCACATTCTTAAAGCATTTTAACTTGGAGCAGGAGGAGTTGCAGATTTTAACCAACCACCATTTGCTTTTATCTGTTGTGCACAAGTGGGAGCCAGTGAGTCCAGTGCGCGGGCTCACACTAGACGAGCCCTCCATGGTTTGGAGGAACGTGAACCACTCCGCTCTCCCAAACCGACTCCAGGACCTGTCGTGGATGGTGGCCCATGAGATCCTCCTGGTCAGGTCTGTAATGCACTCCAGAGGCATGGTGAAGAACGCAACCTGCCCCTGACCTGGATTTGGCGCGCCAGAGTCGGTGAGGCACCTGCAGCACTGCTGAGGACCTGTGGGCAATGGTCGGCTCCTTGCAATTCCCGTACTTGCCAGCAAGGGAGGTCCTTACAGCACAGCTTGTGCTGTATGGGGTGAGCCACGAAGACGCTCCACCACCCGTCTTCGCCAAGCAGTGGCTCACCCTCGCCGCCATTGTAGACAAACCTACATGGCCCTGCGTGAGAAAGTGATTGCCCCCTAAACCTAATAACTGGTTGGGCCACACTTAGCAGCAACAACTGCAATCAAGCGTTTGCGATAACTTGCAATGAGTCTCTTACAGCACTGTGGAGGAATTTTGGCCCACTCATCTTTGCAGAATTGTTGTAATTCAGCCACATTGGAGGGTTTTCGAGCATGAACCACCTTTTTAAGGTCATGCCACAGCATCTCAATAGGATTCAGGTCAGGACTTTGACTAGGCCACTCCAAAGTCTTCATTTTGTTTTTCTTCTGCCATTCAGAGGTGGACTTGCTGGTGTGTTTTGGATCATTGTCCTTCTGCAGAACCCAAGTTCGTTTTAGCTTGAGGTCACGAACAGATGGCTGGACATTCTCCTGCAGGATTTTTTGGTAGACAGCAGAATTCATGGTTCCATTTATCACAGGAAGTCTTCCAGGTCCTGAAGCAGCAAAACAGCCCCAGAGCATCACACTACCACCACCATATTTTACTGTTGGCATGATGTTCTTTTTCTGAAATGCAGTGTTACTTTTTTGCCAGATGTAATGGGACACACACCATTTTTGCCTAGTCTCTTTCTTATGGTAGAGTCATGAACACTGATCTTAACTGAGGCATTTGAGGCCTGCAGTTCTTTGGATGTTGTGGTGGGGTCTTTTGTGACCTCTTGGATGAGTCGTTGCTGCACTCTTCGGGTAATTTTGGTCGGCCGCCCAGTTCTGGGAAGGTTCACCACTGTTCCATGTTTTCGCCATTTGTGGATAATGGCTCTCACTGTGGTTCGCTGGAGTCCCAAAGCTTTAGAAATGGCTTTATAACTTTTTCCAGACTGATAGATCTCAATTACTTTCTTTCTCTTTTGTTCCTGAATTTCTTTAGATCTCAGCATGATGTCTAGCTTTTGAGGATCTTTTGGTCTACTTCACTTTCTTGATTGAGAACAGGTGTGGCAGTAATCAGGCCTGGGTGTGGCTAGAGAAATTGAACTCAGGTATGATAAACCACAGTTAAGTTATGTTTTAACGTGGGGGCAATCACTTTTTCACACAGGGCCATGTAGGTTTGGATTTTGTTTCTCCCTTAATAATAAAAAACTTCATTTAAAAACTGCATTTTGTGTTTACTTATGTTGTCTTTGACTAATATTTAAATTTGTTTGATGACGTGAAACATTTAAGTGTGACAGACATGCAAAAATATAAGAAATCAGGAAGGGGGCAAACACTTTTTCACACCACTGTATCAATGGACTTTTAAAACCACACACAAACACAAGCACTCTTTCAAACATGTCTTAACTGCAAACCATTTTGACAAGCCTCAAAAAACTCAACTTTTAAGAAATTACAGATAATGGACTAGTTTTAGACTGGTTTTTAGACATGTTTTTTGTACAATTTTACTGTGCTTGGAAAAAAATACATGGAAAATGAATGTCTTTTACTCACCTTTAAAATGAATGGAAAACAAAGAAATTGTGTGCAAAACAAAATGTCATCCTTTGATGAAGAAAAGAAAATGTAAAGCCATAAAATTTCAGGCTAAAAGAATGACGTTTAGGGTATTTACTGCTGTCAAATGTCAAAACAGGTCAAATTTGACCCAAACAGTATGTAAACTGTAATTTGAGTTAGGTAAAGTTGAAAAAAATACAACAGCATAATATTATATAGCCATGTGACAAAAGCCTTTGCCATATGCTTAAACAAAATATGATTATTTAATATAATCTGAAATTTCAGACTTTCCACAACACAGTTTAGATTACAAGCTTAGACTTGGCTTCTTGTTCATTTTAGGCCAGATGGTCTGTAAATAGTCCCTAATCCCTAAGGAACCTCACCTGCAGCCGTGCTATCTGTTTTAATCACCAGTAGCCCTAACTGGCATGTGAACGGCACATATCCCCCTGCTAAACTTGCATCTTTGTACCAAGGGCCAGTCCACAGAATCACTTGCTTACTGCTAATAGAATACTGCTAATAATCATTTATTTTAGCAAGTGATGCCTTCATCAACCTTGTTTTACAGAGCAGGCCAACATCATCAAATCTGGCCAGCTTTGAAAGGCCAGGATTAGTGGATCAGTCCCCCCCTCCCCCAAAGTCCGGAACATGAAAAGGCACAATTTGAGGTCACTGAGATCACTGATTCTCAACCTTTTGTGTATAAGACCCACAAATTGACACTCAGGATGCTGCATACTCCCAATTTATAAAACCTTGTCTCATGGTTATTGTTATGCCTTTGATCTAGGCATAACATGATGTGTGACTTCCCCATTCTTCCCACTCCAAAGAAAGATCAGCAACACAATGATGTTCAAAGTGGCAGTTTTTATTTCAGCTTTAGAGAGAGCACTGCCAAAAATAACAACAAACAAATCATAATTAACCCTAAACTTTTCTGAAATAACACAAATATATACATAAATGACAAGCAACTAAACTCCTAACTCAAGAAACAGAAGTAAAGAGGGTTAAAAATAAAATGCCTTCTTACTTCTACATCCATTACTTGAAAGGCTTTTTTTTTTTTTTTTAAAGTACTGGTTATATTTACACAGTGGAATTTACTGCTCAATATCACAAGTTCAAGTTCAACAGGTCTATCAAAATGACTCAGCACAGATCTAGTTACACTTCTCCTAGTAGGCTTGTAACTCTGTTTACAGACACCTCACAACACAAACTACATGCTGGCTCTTTGATGGAAATGGAAGACTGGAGGAAAAAGTGCTGTTAGCTGGAGGTTTAAAAAGACTCCTTTTGACCAATCCCTTGGCAGCAATCAAGTTGAGTGGACCAATCACAAGGCCGCACCTGTTCATCATTACACACACATACTGAGAGGAGTGAGAGAGAGAAAGATCACTCACACTTAGGGCCCTATCTTACGCCCGGCGCAAAGCCAATGCGCCGCCAGCGCAAGTGATTTTGCTATCTTCCGCCAGCGCAAGTGCCATTTTTGCCATGTGGGTAAGATAGCAAACGCACTTGCGCTGGGTCTGTGCCTCTGTGGGCGGGAGGTCTAAGCATGAAGGCAAAACAAAGGCGTGGCCGGGCGCGTTTGCTATCTTGTGCTCAGCGCATTGGAGTAAAACACGTTTGTGCCTTAGGGTCGTGTCTTGTGCTGATCGAAAGCAAGCGGGAGGCGCAATGGATTTAATTTATTCAAGGCGTGTCCAAATCCTCATTTGCTGTCTTGTGCCAGGGGCAGGAGTGATATTTTGCTCTGCCCCGCCCTTTGCGCCACCAGCGCAAAGCAGGATACACCTATCAGATGTGCCCATGTGCCCTCATTAATTCACAGGCGAGTTTAGGCCGAACATGCAATAAACCAATCAGAAAGTCAGCTCTCATCACCTTTTAAGAGGCAGGTGCCCAGCAGCACAAGCGGAGGCAGCATGACGGAGGATTTACCAGGAAGAAACAAAGAGAAAAGATTTTCAAAGCAAGAAGACAGATCTGGTTCGAGAAGAGAATGTGCAAGAGCACGCAATATATCACGCTGAAATAGTTTACAGTAACGCCTGCAAAAAACAATACAATAAATGAACCGCAAATGTCATGCAGATATGTAACTGGTAATGTTTTACACCGAAGCACCTTGAAATTGTGTTGTATTTTATAATTAATTATTAGTATCATCATCATTATTAATTTTACTGGCTGAGGAGCGGGGAGAGAGATGGTGCAGTAGAGAGGAGAGGCGAACAGATCCAGTCCAGCCGCGAAGCTTCCCGGTTCCGCTGGCCCACCTGAGCCAGGTGGAGGAGCAGATACGCGGCTGTCTGTGCTCCTCCTTCTTCTCCTCTCCCACCTAATCCTCATCTCCTCCTCTCATCCTCCCTCCTCTGTCCCGCTGCGAAACAAGTTGTTCTGTTCTGAACTTTGGAGTGCGCAAAATGACGCACAGATCTATCCAACCAGCTCTGATAGAAGCACACATAACTTTTTTCTCTGTTGGGCTGGAGTCCTGTGGTCAAATATAGTGTCTTGTATATGTTGTATGTTATAGATCATAACTGTTCAATCCTTGTTTTTCTGAATCATAACAGACAGGCAGACACAAACACTACAGCTGCTCCAGCTGTCATCTGATAAAGACGATCAGACAGGTGTGATCGCGGCCGTGCTCCCTTCGCAGGTCTATTTAGATTTATTAGGCTTTAAAATTATAATTATTTTCCTCTTTAGTGAGTTTATCTTTAAAGACACAAGCGCACACGGCTGTTTAACATTGATGAAAAGTGTTCTGTGATTGTGGAGACGTGTGTGCGCCTCAGCAAAGCGCGAGACACGCGAACGCTTTTAATTTCAATATTTTCATTTTATTGCTGATAAAAAAAATATGTTCGAATAACACTTAACTAATCCACACTCACGTGGGAGGAAGAGAATGACCATAAATGACTGTGTTTTGTGATTGTGAAGACGTGTGTGTGTTTCGGACAAGCCCACCGGGTGCTATCTTGTGCTGAAAGACCACAGACTTTGCGCTTCGACCAGGTTTTGGCTGGTCTAAAGCGCAAGCGCGTTTTACTCCAATGCGCTGAGCACAAGATAGCAAACGCGCCCGGCCACGCCTTCGTTTTGCCTTCATGCTTAGACCTCCCGCCCACAGCGGCACAGACCCAGCGCAAACGCGTTTGCTATCTTACCCACATGGCAAAAATGGTACTTGCGCTGGCGTAAGATAGCAAAATCACTTGCGCTGGCGGCGCAATGGCTCCACAATCACCAAACACCTTAATTTACATGAGTCTTTATTCTACACAGGAGTGTCGATTAGTGAAGTGTCCTTTGAACATATCCACCAGAAATAAAGTGTAAATATTGAAGTTAATAGTGCAGGTATGTGTGTGTCTTGCCCTTGGCTGAGGTGCGCACACTCATCTCTACAATCACCAAACACCTTTCATTTATGTTTAAAAGTCGTGCACGCGCGTGTGTCTTTGAAGTTAATCTCACTAATAAGTACAACAATACTATTATTATAATTATAAAGCCCAATAAATCTCAGCAGACCTGCAAACAGGATCACAGCTGATCGTCTTTATCAGATGAGTCAGCATGACAGGTGGAGCAGCTGTAGTGTTTATGTCTGCGTGTTTGTTATGATCCAGAAAAACAATGTTTAAACAATTATGATGTATAACATATAAAATATACAAGACACTATATTTGACCGCACGAGTCCGGCCCAACCTGAGAGAAAAAGTTATGTGTGCTTCTATCAGAGCTGGTTGAATATAACTGTGCGTAATTTTGCGCACTTCAAACTTAAGAAACTCTCTCTGATTATTCCGTAGCGGCTCAGAGGAGCGAGGATGGGAGGAGAGAGATGAGGATTAGGTGGGAGAGAAGAAGGAGGAGCACAGACAGCCGCGTATCTGCTCCTCCACCTGGCTCAGGTGGGCCAGCAGAACCAGGAAGCTTCGCGGCTGGACTGGATCTGTTCGCCTCCCCTCTCTACTGCACCATCTCTCTCCCCGCTCCTCAGCCAGCAGAGTTAATGATGATCATGATGAAAATAATTAATGATAAAATTCAGCATACTTTCAACGTGCTTCAAGGTTAAAATATAACCAGTTACATATCTGCATGACATTTGCAGTTCATTTATTGTATTGTTTTTTGCAGGCGTTAATATAAAATAAATTATTTACACGTGAAGCTGTTTTGGAGACATCCTGCTGTCTCCATATATCGCGTTTTCACTCCTCGAACCAGGAAATCTGTCTCCTCACTTTAAAAATCTTTTCTCTTTGTTTCTTCCTGGTAAATCCACCGTCATGCTGCCTCCGCTTGCGCTGCTGGCTCACCTCCCTCTCAAAGGTGATGAGAGCTGACTTTCTGATTGGTTTATTGCATGTTCGGCCTAAACTCGCCTGTGAATTAATGAGGGCACATGGGCACATCTGATAGGTGTATCCTGCTTTGCGCTGTAGGCGCAAAGGGCGGGGCAGAGCAAAATATCACTCCCGCCCCTGGCAAAGCTGGATTTGGACACGCCTTGAATAAATTAAATCCATTGCGCCTTGCGCTTTCCACTTGCGCTTTCGATCAGCGTAAGATAGGGCCCTTAGTGTCACAAAAAGCTCATGAAGAAATAACTGATTATAAGCATTATTAGTATTATTAGACTGCAAATTGTTGCACATTCTGAAAAATGACACAAACAAGATGAAAAGTCATCTGGTACAGCAATGATTCAGAGATTATTACTGTAGAATCACTGTCACACACTTTTAATGGATTGATCAGGGAAAATACCTATGGCAGTGTGCTTACTTTGTAGTGTCATGTACTGGGATCCACGGTTGATTAACCAAAACACAGTTACATACTGAGATGCGATATAATGCTCTGCTAACACTATAAGTTAATTTCACTGCAGAGAGTTGTGGTATCACATAAAACAGCAGTTTGTCTGTTTTTTGTTTTTTTTTTAATTTCACAATAAAATCGACACACATTCTTACACAGCTGTCCCAGCTGGCATTTTAATGTATTTTCACTGTTGAATCAACGTCATGGATCATAGTTGACTCACCGTTGGATTATGTTTTGATTTTGAAAGATGAATCAACGTTGATTTCATGACATTGTTTTAACGTAGGCGAATTCAACATAGGTGAATTTAGGTCTTGTGTCAACACTGAATTAACGTTGAATTATGTTTTGATTTTGAAAGATGAATCAACGTAAAATGAAAAAATTGCAACCCTTATTCAACATCTCAAAAATTTATTTACATAGCACATTTCATACACAGGGGCAATTCAGTGTGCTTCAAACAGAACATCCATATAATAAATACAATGAACAAGAAGGAGGAAATACATAAATTAGTAAATAAAAGGGGATCATTAAAGTTAAATATAAAAGACCTATAATGATATAATACTAATAACAAGACAACTGATAAAGCAACTGAAAGCATATGTACAATAACTATAGTAGTTGGACGTCGACACACCCCCAGTTTTGTAGAAGCATAGATGAGTACCAGCACAGAAGCACAGCATGTACTACTGAGTACAGAGTCAGCAACAACATATAACATATTGTAGACACTTACAAAAATCTGTATCAGTTTATATGTACGTTTAGAGATACATTTGGCTCGTATAACAGCTGTGTCCTATCGGAAAAGTCTGGCTGACAGAAAGGTAAAGCAGTGAAAATATTCTAAATATTGTATACAGTTAAATAGTTTTTTGTTGGGAGGAACACTTTTAAGTGGTTTTAATATGTTTTGCTGCTTACCCTGTATACAGCAGTACACTGTTTAGCTCTCCTACACCAGTACTCCTGCTTCTTCTCCAAACTCGAGGCATATCAACTGCCATCTACTGTGAGCAATACACTGACTATAGATAAGTATCTCATACAATCACACTTTATATAACATGAACCATCCCTTTAACAGTTATGAAGGTAGTGTGTGCCATCAGCCATAACCTGAAAAGTGGGTCCCTGCAAATATGAAATATGAAAATTTTTAAATTGTGTTCCTTGAGGACAATTTGTTTATTCAGTCATGAATTATTTATTCAGTCAGTCATGTATCAGTGAATATTCCTCTATTCTGATTCAAAATTCTTTCCCAAAACTACCTACCTACCTACCTAGTGCACCTTTCTAAACAAAATCTTAACACTACATATCTTTTTTATAATGGTTAATGCAAAATTATTATATAAATAAGTTCAAAGGCAGTGTGTACTGAAAGCCTGTAGACTGCAGTAGCAATTTCAACACAATGAGCTAAACAGTAGTCAACATGGATAATGACATATTTATGTTGTGGATCATGCTGTAACTGAGTGAGCCACTGAAGTCCACTATTCCTTTGCAGAATCCACAAAATCTGTTTAGATCTTGAGTTCTAAAGGTGTCATCAAGTCATTTTTGAGTCTGCAGCCTTGGTGACAGTTTTTGGTTCAGCTGGTGAGTCTTTTGGGGTAGCTGAGATGTTGTGCATCGATCTGGCTGCACATTACCAAGAAGGCATCAACAATGTGGGGAGGTTGATCACCTAGGATGACAGATTCTCACAGGGTGGTAATGGACCAGAGTGAGACTCATAGCATCGTTGCTAACAGTTGTACGGAGTCCCACTGATGCATCCCAAAGATCTGAATTGGGTGAGCACCCAATTCATCCTAAAAGAATGACAGAATGATCATTCACTAATCATATCCACTGAAAAACCAAGGAAACTAAGGGTGTGGTGAACACAGAATTTTGATTACGGTTGATTGTCATAAAAATGTTATAAGTTGAAAATTAGCCTGCTAACTGGTTGGCTAACATTGGCACATTTACAGAAATGTTGATTAAGTTGTCCTTAGAAATAAATGAAAATATGAATGTATTAATAAAGAATGGGCCTGATTTTTCTTACCACATGCTATAAAGACTTCTTCAAACAGATACACAGGAAGTGCAGGGAGAACAGTGGTACAACTTGTGTTGATATAATGAAGTTCCTATGAAGATAAAAAATAGTGTCAATTCTGTGAAAAGTTTATTCATGAAACGCGATGCCAAACCGTTCCAACCAACCATCCACTACAATATCTGAAATAAATTCACAAGTGATGTGCTGACTTATCTGGTGCAATCAGAGACAGAACATATACATGCAAAAACAGATTATGGAATGAAGCAATTGTGGAATTAAAGCTCATTTGAACGATTAAAATAAAGCATTACACAAAGATTTAACTTGTGAAATGCATAATCACCTGTTCATCGTGCATGCATGCATCGTGTTTTGGAAGCCTTCTGTCTGAATAAGGTCATCAGTTGAGGAGTGTTGCAATCAAGCTCAGTGTGTACAATGTGTTAAACTGGTTCTGGTAGATGTTTGAACTCTGCATACAGCTACATTTAAGAAAAGAAAAGTATAGTGAGTTCTAGGTTTGTCTATCATTAAATTATTGTTTTATTTAAAAAAAAAAATAATCAGAACAGGATTAGAATGTAATATTCTAACTAGAAAAATTGCATTTCCTGGTGAAAATGCAGTGGGAATGATTAATTCTGAAAAGAATTTGAAAAAAGTTGCTGAAAATGCTATTACTGTAGCACTAAGTACACAGTTTAAGTAGTAGTTTTTTAATAGCAGTAGTAATAATAGTTTTACAGTGAAGTAGTAGTAGTAGAAGTAGAAGTAGTAGTAGCAGTAGAAGCAGTAGTAGTTGTAGAAGTAGTAGTAGAAGTAGTAGTAGTAGCAGAAGTAATAGTAGTAGTAGTAGTAGTAGTAGAAGTAGTAGTAGAAGTAGTAGTAGTAGTAGTAGTAGCAAAAGTAGTAGTAGTAGCAGAAGTAGCAGTAGTAGTAGTAGTAGTAGCAGTAGTAGAAGTAGTAGTAATAATAGTAGAAGTAGTATTAATAGTAGTAGATGTAGTAGTAAAAGTAATAGTAGTAGTAGAAGTAGTGTTAGAAGAAGTAGAAGTAGTAGTAGTACTAGTAGTAGTAGTAGAAGTAGTAATAGAAGCAGAAGTAGTAGTAATAGTAGTAGAACTAGTAGTAGTAGTAGTGGTAGTAGTAGAAGTAGTAGTAGAAGTAGTAGTAATAGTAGTAGAAGTAGTGGTGTTGTGACAAAAAGTCTCAGAAAAATAGGCCATTGAGGCCTGGGCTTAAAAAAACCACTATTATTACTCTTCTGTCAAAGTTCAAACTATCATTAGAAGCATCAGGAAAAATCAGGAAGAGTCTGGAAGAATCACTGGAGGAGCAAAAAGTTCTGCCATACAAAGTTTATTGATTTCTCTGGTGTAGAAAAATCAACAAGCAAACCTGGGGTTAGACTGAGGAAGGAGGTTCAAAACACCCTATACCAGTTTGAAGGCTCTAAGAGCCTCCTCCCACTTTTAACATTTTGGCTTATGTTCAAACATATTCGTATATCAAATATTGTCTTATCAGGCCTTAATGTCATTCATATTCTACCAAATTGCTGCTTCCCTTAGATTCGCCTGATTCATTCTTGTGGGGTTTTTTTTTTTTTTTAATTAATTAAAAGAGAAAAAGATTTATTATTTCAACAGATAAGAGAGCTGACTTGAACGCGAGCCTGAATGGTGGCCAAATAGCTAGCCTGGATGCTGGAAGCTAGCCTAATTCCTGTACACGAGCCTGGTTGCTGTACACGAGCCTGGATGGTAGCCAGACAGCTAGCTCGAATGCTGGGAGCCAAGTGGTGGGAAAGCACCTAGGTGACCTAGGTGATAAATATTGCTGTCAAACCCTTCATTGCAACCACTCTGGAAAGCACCAAACAAAACACTGCAGCAATATTGAATGACATATGCTGGATGGACATCATGACAAAAATATACCACTACAGTAGTAGTAGTAGAAGTAGTGGTAGAAGTAGAAGAAGCAGGTTTGAGGATTTTTCCCATAGAGTTTCATTGTAAAAATTGGTTAAAAAAGGTTTTATAGTGTAAAAACTATAAAAGCTCAAAAGCTCAAAAGTAATAGCTGCAATGTCCTAAGAAAGCTGAACAGATTAGTAGTTGAATGGTTTTAATAGCATAAAGTATGAAGGAGTTGAAGCATGTCAAAAAAGGTACGGAAAATTAATAATAACTAGAAAAATTGCATTTCCTGGCGGAAATGCAGTGGGAATGCTTAATGCTGAAAAGCATTTGAAAAAAGTTGCTGAAAACGCTATTACTGTAGCACAAAGTATGCAGAAGCAGTACAAGTTCAAAGTTTAATACTGTAAAAAGTTGAAGACTGTAAAAAGAATAAAAGTTACAAAAGTTGAAGAGCAATTGTCTGAAAGTACTGAAAGAGCTTAACAGAATGATGTTTGAATGGTTTCTGTAGCACAAAGTATGCAGAAGCAGTGCAAGTTCAAAGTTGAGTACTGTAAAAAGTTGAAGACTGTAAAAAGAATAAAAGTTACAAAAGTTGAAGACTAATAGGCTAAAAGTGCTGAAAGAGCTGAGCAGAATGATGTTTGAATGGTTTCTGTAGCACGTATGCAGAAGTAGTGCAAGTTCAAAGTTGAGTAGGTTTTGAAAATTTCTCCCATAGACTTACATTGTAAAACTTAAAAAAAGTTTTACAGTGCAAAAACTATAAAAGTGAAAAAGCCAAAAAGTAATAGCAGCAATGTCCTAAAACGGCTGAACAGTATCTGTAGCACCAAGTATTTCAGTTTAAGTAGTAGTTTTTTAATAGCAGTAGTAATAATAGTTTTACAGTGTAGTAGTAGTAGTAGTAGTAGAAGTAGTAGTAGTAAGTAGAAGCAGAAGTAGTAGTACTAGTAGCAGAAGTAGCAGTAGCAAAAGTAGTAGTAGTAGCAAAGTAGTAGTACTAGTAGTAGCAAAAGTAGTAGTAGTAGTAGTAGCAGAAGCAGAAGTAGTAGAAGTAGTAGCAAAAGTAGTAGTAGCAGAAGTAGTAGTGGTAGTAGCAAAAGTAGTAGTAGTAGTAGCAGAAGTAGTAGTAGTAGTAGCAGTAGTAGTAGTAGTAGCAGTAGTAGTAGTAGTAGTAGCAAAAGTAGTTGTAGTAGTAGTAGCAAAAGTAGTAGTAGTAGTAGCAAAGGTAGTATTAGTAGTAGCAGAAGTAGTAGTAGTAGTAATAATAGTAGTAGTAGTAGCAGAAGTAGTAGTAGTAGTAGCAAAAGTAGTAGTATTAGTAGCAAAAGTAGTAGTAGTAGCAGTAGAAGCAGGTTTTGAAGATTTTCCCCATAGAGTTCCATTGTAAAAATTGGTTAAGAAAACAGATTAGTAGTTGATTGGTTTAAATAGCATAAAGTATGAAGGAGTTGAAACGTGTCAAAAAAGGTACAAAATAATAATAATAATAATAATAATAAGAAGAAGAATAGAACAACTAGAAAAATTGCATTTCCTGGCAAAAATGCAGTGGGAATGCTTAATGCTGAAAAATAATTTGAAAAATGCTGCTGAAAATGCATAAATCTCACATGAAATGCCTGAAACTTCTTAAGGAAAACTTCATCATACTGCAATGCTGAAAAACTTGCAAGCTGAAACATGTAAAACTGGCAGAAATGGAAGCAGGACCAACAGGAGTAGAAGAAAAAGCCATAGTAGTAACTACTGTGATAGCAGTAGTAGTGATAATAGTTAAAGTTAGAGTGAAATTGGCACAGACAGACAGACAGAAAGACAGAAAGAAAGAAAGAAAGAAAGAAAGAAAGAAAGAAAGAAAGAAAGAATTCAACCTAAAACAGCTCAAGGGATGAAATTATTAACCGTTAAAAGACTGCAGTCTGAAAAAATAGGAGACAGAAAGACAAGGACAGACAGACAGAGACACAGAAGGAGTTAAGCCTGAAAAAGGTTCAAGTTTGAAATTATTAACTGTTACAAGCTGAACTATGCAACAGTGGCAGAAATGCAAGTCAAGTAACAATAAAGGTAGTGGTAGTAGTAATATATGTAACAATAGCTGTAATATTTGTGGTAGCAGTATCACACAGACAGATAAGACAGATGGAGGTACAGAGATAAACTGTCAGAAACACAATAGAAAAATACTGCTGAAAATTAGTAGAAAAATGGAATGCCTGAAACAAATCTGTTGCATTTAAAAAGCTTATATGAATGTTACAGCACTTTTGGGAAGGTGAATAGATAATGACTGAATTTTCATTTTTGGGTGAACTATCATTTTACTAGAAAGTCACAAGCCCACCTGTGGCTGTCAGAGCTTTAAGTATGCACTATAAGACTTAAAACCTACCATATATACATATGCACTCATGCAATATACCATGGATTTCTCTTTAAGCGAACTATTTTATTTAGTCAAAACAGAAATTATTCAAAACATAAACAATATTGAAAGTGGAACAACAATTACAGAACAACAGTTATGGAACAATATACATTTATACATTTATATTTACAACTCTTTCATCTCTACGGCCTCTGCCTCAGTCACCTCCATTGCACGGCATTTCATTTTAATAAAAAATGGCAGTGTCACCATTCTTTCTGACAGGGGCTGCCAAATCTCTTCACTGATGTCAGATTCAGTGTGTTGGTCCTCGTGCTCCACGAGGAGTTTTAGCACCCCTGGCTTCTCTGGGTGCTTCGCCACCCCAAGGGCATTCACCACCAGTGATGATCCCTATTTGTTAAAACAGCATCATTCAAACCACAGATTCATGCAATACATTCACCATCTGGTACAAAGAGTACTGGCAACAATTCTGTGGCCACTGTGATTTAAACAGACATTTTTATATCACAAATTTTGATTGAAATAATTTAAAAAAACTTAAATGTCATTCTTGCATAAAAATTCTACGGAGCCCCTCTGGTGACATTGGATGAAAAAAAAAATAATGCGTGGCCACGCATTACTATCTCGTGGCCACGCATTATTATCTCGTGGCCACGAGATAGTAATGCGTGGCCACGCATTATTTTTTTTTTCATCCAATGTCACCATAGGGGCTCCGAGTCTCTCGTTAAGAATTACTCCATGCCTTGCCACAAGTGACTGAAGTATGTCATTGTAATTCATTCCTATATTAAAATAAAATGAAATTAAATCAAACTTGTCCATGATAAAACCAACAGTCTGCATGGAATGACTACAATAACTATCTCGCGACCACGCATTAATTATCTTGTGGCCACGCATTAACTATCTTGTGGCCACGCGTTATTATCTCGTGGCCACGAGATAGTAATGTGTGGCCACGCATCACTATCTCGTGGCCACGAGATACTAATACGTGGCCACGCATTATTATTTTTTTTTCATCCAATGTCACCAGAGGGGCTCCGTAAAATTCAACTAAAAGGGTCAATGTTTATTATGAGTATTTCATGACAAAATCATGATGAATGTATGATCTCCTCCCTGTGTAAGAATTTGGCTGTGTATGTGTGCACTTGTGTATATGTATGTGTGTGCGTCTGTGTGTGTGTGTGTGTGTGTGTGTGTGTGTGTGTGTGTGTCTGTGAGGGTCTATTTGAGTGTGTAATTCTGTTTGTCTTTCATGCGCTGAGGTGGGCTCAGCTAGAGGGAAGATACTCATATCAAAGGAAACTAGATTACATAAGACAGTGTTTCCCAACCCTGGTCCTCAGAGCTCACTGCCCTGAATGTTTTAGATGTTTCCCTGCTGCAACACACCTGATTCAAATGATCAAGGCCCTGTTTCCCATAGCCTTCATAGCGCTACGTGCGTCTTAAGATGTATTTTAAGGTCTCCCTTAAGGTTTCGGGCTGTTTCCCAGAGTTGGGCCAACCTTACCAGCAGGGGGCGATAATTTTCTCGATGCCTACGGACCCACGGGAAATATACAGATTATTCCCAGCCCCCTCTCTGTCAGGTAAGAAGACGATATATGGCTGATTTATTTATTTTTTATTTGTTAATGGCTTTTGTCTGAGATGTTTGAGGTTGACTGTGAGTTTTATCATGTTAATTACATTTCATTAGGTGGTAGAGCCGGTGGTCATCAGAAGAAGTAGCTAATGTTACCTTGTCTGGAGAAGTAATGTTGTCCAGTTAGCCTAGCTCTTTTAGCATTTATGCTAGCATTACAGCTAACGTCAGCTGAAAAAGTCTTCTCTTTTATAGCTTTATGTTAATCTTTGTTAAAGTAGAGTAAGTTAAAGCAACGCCTGGGTTACTGTTAAGTCTGAACATATTACAGGACGGTGCGTGGACGTGACGCGATCCAACCCACTAGAGTCCTGTCATCTTTTTATCAATTTAAGGTCCGGTCGGCCAAGGTCCATTTAAAAAGTCCTAATGTCGTTTTAACCTTTCTGTAACGTTATATGTGCGTGTGTGGGCTGTGGAGCAAGTAGGGTCTCCCTGCAGAACCGGAGGCAGCAGTTTCAGGACCGCACTTTCAGGACCGCAGTTGTAGGATCCTCTGGTTTTCACAACAGCGCCACGTTGCGAGTCAGATGACATCCTGCCTCCGGTTCTGTAGGGACACCGTAGTCATCGAGTATGACATCGAAAATGTGAGTACTAATGTGTCATTTGTTTAACGTTAAAAGTCAATTCTGCTGTCTTCAATTAGCAAAGGTAACGTTTATTAGTTGAAATGAATAGGTATATTTCATAGTAACTTAAATGCATTGGCAACAGCTAGCTATGTTTAGCATAGCAAGGTGTTGCAAAAGAAAGAATTTGTGCAGGTGTTGAATAAAACCGCCATTTAACGTCTAGCTAGTGTGTTTACTTGATGACCATGATAATTCTAGCCAGCATATTAATCAAACAGATAATGCATGATATGCATTTTTAAGAGTCCATTATTATGTAGACCTGGGTTTTCAAAGTCTGACCGTGGGTCTCCCCTCAGACAAAGCATGGAAAAAGGCACCCACTCATAGTTAGTAGTTGTATAGCTAGTTTTGCGCAGTTCCTGGGTGCCTATGAGATCGTGATTGTTATTTGACTATCTGATATTGCTGTTTACATTACTTGACTACATCAAATACATAAAAAGATCTGTCGGAAGGCATTTATTCTGACTCTGGGAAAGTGTGACAACAGTAAAATCCTCCCTTTATCCAAATCACACACACAGGCTCTTCTAGGTGATCTCTTTTTGATAAGTAATGTGCTATTTTCACTTCCATTCACTGAGCCTCCCCTGAAACTGTTTGCAGCCCCCCCTGGGGAGACCACTTTGAAAGCCTCTGCCATTGACCTGTCCTGCAGATTTCATGGGCAAAAATTAAGCTCAATTCAGGACAGCAGATTGACGATTTTTTATGCTGTATTGTACTCAAAGAAAAGTTATGTTTGTGAAATGATATCTAAATGTCCAGTTTTAACAAATACGCTCTGTTTTTGTTTTTCTTTTAAAGATGCATGTAACAATCCAAAAAGGCAAGTGTTTGCCTGACTTGAAAAGGTGCAGCACATGCTGCACAGCCTACCACTGCCCAATCTGTGGGCCTACTTTGTTTCATCCCACAAAGTTGAGCAAGGTCAGAGTTCATTAGGACTCACATTTCAACAGGGCAGTTTTTCATGCAGGTAAAGTTTGCAAACATTGTCTTTTAACATGTAATTTTGATTTTTATGTGCATTGGAACAGCCCGAATATAATCATCAGTTCCATTAGATCAATCAGTACTCTAATTTGATTGTGGTGACCTGATACTTGATTCAGATTTAGATTACTGATAAGTTATATTTCAGAGTTTATGACTATAAAATACTTATATGATAATTCTTATTATGTTTCTTATGTTCTTATATTTCAGGGTATACCATTCACAGATGTGGTTTGAACTGCAGACCACAATGCCATTACCACTGCATTTACTGCAAGGCAATGCTTTTGCGCAAAGCAGACTTCTGCAAACATGTGAGTATTTGTGAGGCAAGGCAACCTTCCCTTTTCCCCACCATCCCACCTCCAGCGACCATCCCACCTCCAGCCCACCTCCAGCCACCATCCCACAGGAATCGGCCTGCGACAGAAATCATTGTGAAAGAAGGGCCTATCTGTCTCACTCGGGAAGATTTCTCGAGTCTGGGTTTGCTAAGAGACATGGACTCTCAAGTGAGTAGCGTGTGATGGTAAACAAAAGGAGGGCAACACCATGATGAATTTGCTTTTGTTTGTTCATGATGAGTTTGATTTTTTCTTGCAGATTGGGAATGCCTGCCTGAAACTGATTCATGAAGCAGCTCAGCAACTTGTATGTAACATTTTTTCAACTAAGGCCTAAATTACACAGAAAAAAAACATTCTATATAGTTACAATGGATTTTGTTTTACTTTTATGTTCATGTTTTGTTTTGCTTTTTCCCCTATAGGGAAAAAACATTTATATAGAGGACATGTACATTGTTCCTACATGGAAGTATACAGAAAGCAACGTTGCTGCCAACTTTCCAGTGAGTGTAAATAACAAAATATATAAAATTGTATACATACAGTCACAAATATTTAGATCTGCATGAAGATTTTGTTTCATAAATGTTAGGAGGATGTGGACATGAAGGGCTGCTTAGTCTTTCCAGCATGGACCAACGCAAATGGACCTGAACACTTTGTTCTCTGTGTTACTAGATTCTACATTAAGTGCCTTTTGAGTTGTTCAATTCATGTATATTCATGTATATGCAGAGTGAACTCCAGTTCTGTCCTAATGACTTTTAAAATCTTGTGCATTTCTTTACCTATTATATTATATTATAGACCATGAAGCCACTCCTGAGAGAGATGATCCTTTTAGACTCTCAGTACTCAATGCATGAGTCTGGGTTTGGTGATGCTCAGTACAGAACCATATTTAGGTGCACAAATGAGACATACTGTGTGCCACGTTCATATAGCTTGTTATATTTTGGCTACGTTCCTATAGCCTGTACTTGAGGTGGTGGTTACCTTCCAGTTGCTGTATGTCTCAGTGGTTGTCACTTTCATCTTTTACAAATTACTTTTACTAATTTCTTCTGATGGGTGATATTCTCTGTGTTTAGGATCAATTTGAAATTTTCCTTCAGATTCCCTTTTGGTCAACCCCACTAAGAAGATCCCTTAATCTGTGAACTGAATTTGACACAAACATGTGGCAGCCACTATAGACTGTAATATCATAGAAATGTAACTTAATTCTCCAATATCTTTTTATTGTTTGAATTTTTCTCTCTAGAAATATTGCTCAGCACATTCATCATGGGAGCTGGACTGAGAAGACTGGGCATGATATTCCAGTAAATATAAATGCATAATTAACTCCACCAAAAAATGTAACTATTGCCTGTAGTGTGCACTTTAAGTACAAGAACCATGGGCAAAAAAGACAGCTTCTGTCAGTCATATTTCTATTCTTACCTTATTTCTTTTTGGTTGATTTTAGTGCTTGCCACGCCAGACCTGTGGAAATGACTGTGGGATTTTTATGCTTATGGTAAGGTCTCAGTTTATTGGGAAAGTATATGCAGGCCTCTGACAACATTGTGAATAAAATGCTTTTTTTTCTATCTTCTCTGTTCCAGTATACCCTTTCCATTGTTACAAGTGTGGGGTTTGAATTCCAGGAGGTTAGTTTATTATTGCCTACTTAAAATGTTGCTTATGTTGCAGCATCTTAAACAGGAAGGATACATTATAAAATACAAATTCTCCTCACCACTGTCAAAATTCTTTCAGATGGACATGCCTTTGATTCGGAAGTGGTGGTGTCTTCTTCTCATGCAGCGTTTCGAAATAGAAGGGTACGACAGCTCTAAACAATAAGTGTATATTAATTTCGGTAACACTTTTGGGGGTCACTTGATGATCAAAAACTCTTTATCGATCAGCAGCATGTCAATAGAATTTCTGTTGACTACATTAGAGTAGACCATCAGTAACAAGAGATGTAAAGACTCTTGATGGCAGTCTCTTTTGAGAGTATTTATGGATGTCAATTGTGCACCAATGCCTTAGCTTTTTCCTATGCGATACTTCAGATTAGTCGTGTTGCTATTGTTTGAAAGGCATGGCCAGAGGTTTTCCTTCTGGACTGATGAAGCCAGAAGCTTGCTCCAAGGAACCCTTCAGCCAGTGTACAGAGTGCCAAGACAGAGGGCCATTACTGAGGAAGTTCCAGTCCACATGCAGGCTGTCATTGACCGCACTGCAGAGGAAAAGAGACTGGTGGACTTCATTGTACAGTCACAGGGAACTGAGCAGCATTTGGTGGTACTTTGAGAATGTTCACATTTTGCCATTACAGACTAACTCACAGAAATATTCACCCAGGGCCTTTGTGTCGAATATCATCAACAGACAAATCATTTAACTATGCAGCTCATTTATTATATCTTTATCTTAAATGTATGCCTGAAGGTCAAATTCCCACAAAATAATTGTTTCTGTGCCTTGGTTTGCCAATAGGGTGTACTCAACGGGAAGCCTTCTAAGTGGTTTGATCAGAACCCCTCGTTCCAGGTGCCTGTCTACACTGCAAAAAAAGAAAAGTTGGGTCAACTCAAAATTTCAAGGCAACAAACTTCGATAAAATTTTAAGTTGGACAATTAAACTAAATATTTTAAGTTTTGCTTCTGAGTTTGCTCAACTCTGAATTTAGATTTTTTATCAACTCAACAGTAAGTTCTACTAACTTATAATTTTACATTGTAATAACTTTTAATCCTTACTTCAGCTAACTTTCCCCTAAGTTTGACTAACTTATAATTTTACATTGTAATAACTTTTAAATGTTACTTGTGCTTACTCTCTCCTAAATTCTAACTTAATATTTTACATTGTAATAACATTTAATCCTTACTTCTACTAACTGTCCTGTAAATTGTACTAACTTATAATTTTACATTGTAATGACTCTACTGTAAGTTAAGAATGCACTTTGATTGAGTTAAGTTAGTATATAGAAGAATAATTCAAGAGGAATTTAAACTTGCACACTGCAATAGTTTATAATGTAGCTCAAATGTGTAATTTAGAACCAATAATGTATAATCAAATGTATAAATAATTACAGATGCAACATATACATTCAAAACATTTGTTTTATTTAAACTGTACCAGCAAATGAATTAATACTTTCTTTTTACAGCAAATTACCTTGTATTCACACAACCAGCACTGAAATGTTAAGTTCTCTTGCCTTTGGACAGTCCTGTGCAATCTTGAAAGATGTGATTTCAAAGCACTAATGGTTCTAAAAGTGCAACAGCAGTCCCTGTGGATGCAAGGCCAGGTTGAACCTCTGTGATGCAGTCGATAGTGTTTCAGCAGAACAGCTTCAACGGCGCGGGTGAACTTGTACAACTTGCACTGCATTCATTTCAATCTGAAAAACAAAGATGACAATTTGCTGGGGATTAGTAAAGCAGTCAGTAAGAATTTTAAACATTTTATCAATTTAATGACAATCATGTAAACAGTAGACTAGAGACTATAGTTGACAAGACTAACAATATAATATTCTGTCCCATTTTTAATTTTTAATACATTTTGCTGTTGTGAAGATTTCAATTAACTTAGTAATTAGGGAGACTACTCAACCAACCAGGACAGTCACACAAGTCAGCAGTCAGTATAAAATTGAGCCAAATACATGCATTTCAACATTTTCAAACACAGTGATTCAGTATAACCAGGACGAGGAATGGAAATTAAAAATTAAAAATTTAACTTAAATGAAATTAAACTTTTTTGAATCCACAGATACACAGTAACTTATCTGTCTAGGTATAGTATGACCAACACAATAATTGATAGGCTACAGGTGAACTGGTCTTTTCTGCCACTACACTATTATGATGATATTAAATCTGATATAAATTACCCTACATCTTATTATTTTAATACTTAAATCACAGTGGCATGGTGATTTATTGAACTCAGTCTGATGTAACATTAAACATTAATAAGTAGGGATGTGCATTTCAAGCAAAAGTACTATTCAATAATCACAGGGCCCCCACCCTTGTGCCGTTTCTCTGCAGGCGCACCCCACATACACATGTGCGCACATACATACAAACGCGGGTGCATGGACAGGTGTGTTTGGCCAGTAAAAAACGGAAAATACGCTAAATCGCGCTAATTGTATATTGTTTGAATTGCCGCGAGTGCAAATGCTATGCTGCCCCGTGCGGAAGATTCTATTATTTATGTGTAGCCTATTTGAATAGAGAGGCACACAGTAAACTACGATAACCTAACTTACTGCAGCATGTGGCTGGTTCAGCTCTCTCTGTCCCTACTAACATAAAACAGCCTGCTCACCTGCTGCTGTCTGGGAGCAGAGACGAGCATGACTGTTATTACCCTGTGTAATAACACCTTCAACATTTATGAAAGATGGCTAAGGTTGCAACCACAATTTTGAGTTGAGCATGAATTAACACAATACCAACCAGTCAGAAGACAACATGCTGTCATATTTGAATAGGATTTGCCCAGACAAGCTAATGTTACTGGCTTACCTGCTGCAGCCCTGCTAGCATCAGTTAGCTGCTAACTGCTAAGGACTGAAAAGCCTTGTGTTTAAATGTTGAAAATGTGTAGGTCGCTTTCTCCATTATGACAAATAAAAATCAAAATAAAATTCCTGTATGATTTAACTTTAAAATAAATAAAATTAAAGGTTGTTTAAAACTTACCTGTGCAGACTTCAGCCCGAGGCAGCAGCACTCCAGCTCCTTGCAGCAGCACACAGCCACGAGACTTGAAGTGAAAAATGCCAACTCGGAAAGTTGGCTTTCCCGCATTTCACAACAAAGAAAAATGAGTTGGCAGAACTGTTGTCCCTTGTATTGAACCACAACATAAGGATTTAAGTATAAACAACTCACCAAATTATTTTGGAGCATACAACTGTCTTGCTTTGTTGTGTGAACTTAGATTATTGTCTTAAATGTCAATAATTTATATTTTCAAGTTTTACCAACATAAATTACTGTTTTAGGCCAAAAAATACAAGTTGGTTTTTTTGCAGTGTACCTTGACAGTGAGGAACAACAGGACACCCTTTTTGCCTTTCTGAAGGCAGTATTGCATAGAACACCAACACAACTGGGCTTCACGGATGAAGTGCAGTTCATCTTGGGTGTTCTGTTTCCAGAGGTAGGCCTAACCATGTAATGTATTTGTGTGTGTGTTCCTGTTCCTGCACTTTCAAAGCCTATATAAACAGCATGCCTACAATGGTGCTACTTGTGTATGGACCCGTGTGTAATGGCTTGCTGACCTGCTATAGTTTTTAACCGTTCTCTTTTGGAAGGCCATTATATATGGCCTGTCTGTGCTTCAGAATTTGTCCTTGCAGGAGGCTGAGCAGGTCCTCCTCACTGGTCCGCTTTATCATCAGAGGTAAGAATGTAATTTTTTTTTAACACAAATGTTTATCAACTATTTGCTAATATAAGTTAATACCCTTATTAAGCAGTAGTTATGTTAATTAATGTACCCTTTTTAAGTGTTTCCAATATTTCTGTTAACCCAGCAGTGATCATGTCGTCCATTTACTATTTCAGTGAAGTGGAGGAATTTAAAAGAGGAATAGATAAGCAATTGAGGAGAGAAGGGAAACAATTCTATTGGTATGTAGGGCTGTTACCTACTTCACAATCTGGGGGTTGAATATTGGAGGGTCAGGAAAACTCAAATGTCAATAACGTTATTTCTGCTCTGTTTTCTTGCATCCCTCTCTTTTTCTCTCTCTCAGGAGTCATGGGGGCCTTTAGGGGTTCTACTCCAAACAGATTTATGAGTCAGCCAGTCCCCTAGGCCCTGCTGTGCAGAGTTCAAGCTGCGCTTATGCACATTACATTGCAACTTTTTTGTTTGTTTTTCAATAAAAAGGATGTTCACAAAAAAGACGTCTTATGTTTCTGAACAAAATGTAAGATAAAATGATTCTGGTATGTTTTAGAGCCATTTTAAGAATTTTAGGCATATTTTGATGATATTTGGATAATATCAGGAATCACAATTGTTTTGGCATTTGGGTGGAATAAACCTTTAATAATGTAGGCATATTTTGATGATACTGGGATAATATGAAGTACAATTATTTTGGCATTTGGGTGGAATAAACCTCCAATATTATAGTTAGAAAGTACCTTTAATATTGTATTAAGTAGTATATGGGTGGAATAAAACTCCAATATTAAAACCTAGGGGCCTAGGTTTTAATATTGGAGAAATGCAGGTGTGAATCTGCATATTTTGATGATATTTGGATAATATCAGGAATCACAATTGTTTTGGCATTTGGGTGGAATAAACATTTAATAATGAATCACAATTAAAACTTTAATAGTGAATCACAATTATTTTGGCATTTGGGTAGAATAAACCTTCAATATTATCGTTAGACAGTCAATAATATTTTGCTGTCATCCAGTTCAATAGGTGGCGCTATCGCAGAAAATCTAAGGTCTTAGAAATGCGGTCCCAGAACTGTGGGTCTGAATCTGCAGCCTCCGGGTCTGCAGATGGATACTATTGTGTGGAGCTCGTTTTAAAGTTACCGTTAAGTTGCTGATAAATGCATTAATGGTATAGTAGTTTAATAAACAGTCGCTCCACAGGCTTCATATGTTACTATAGCAACGTGGAGTAGATAAATCCCACTGCCTTGTTGATGACGAAATGTGACGCAAAGATGAGCCTGTCTGTGTCCAGTGTCCTGTCTACTCTATTCTGAGGTGCAGGGTCTCCACTCCTCTCCTATTTTACACATTTCCATGCAACAAGCTAATAACAGTCCCTTCTTGCCCTGTGCTCTCTTTGCCTCTCTGCTGCTGTTTTTGCCATTGTGATATCTGAAAATATTGGAACATAAGATAGCAATGATGATTATTTTACATCAATATATAAAATTGAGTTATCTACATAGAAGTGTCACATCAGACATTCAACCCTGTCACAGTAATTCAACCCCGTTACAATGAAAAATGTGACGTGAAGTTTTTGGCTAATATTAGCCATATTTAGCTAGAACATTAGCACCACATGGCATTTAGGACATCAAAAATTGTAATATTTTACAGCACTACTGTTACTTTTTTCATAAACACCTGTTAACTATCATCAAGTCTCATAACAGAGCTGAATGGTTGAGCCTGACAATCTCAATTTGACAATAAAAACAATGAAATTTTGATAAGACATAGACACTTGCCTTTCTTTGCAGCATCTTCTCCAAAAGACTTGTGTGATGTCACTTCCTGAATGTTGATGTCACTTGGAATGATCTATTATTTTTATAGTGGGTAAACGGCATAGTGTGACGCTGTTGAAAACAAGTTGAGAGACGTGTATAAATATTGCAGTTTCATAGGTAATCCATTTATGTTTTCAGAAAAAAATATATGTTTAGTTAATGTAGACAAACAAATTATTACATTAGCATTAAAATTTTGGTTTTGATTTTATTATTTATCTGTTTCTAATTCAATGAAAATGTAAAGATGGTCAGTGAGGACATGCAAATATGTTTGTCATCTACTATATGACAGCCCATTATTTTATAATAACATTAAAAAAATCATTTTGTTTTGCATCATAGTACAAAAACACATATTTTTATTAATTGGTGGCTTAAAATGTCTTTTTTGTGGTTTCCTTTGATTGAAAATCTTTGAAGTAAGTCTGGGGGACCTAAAGGGCACCGGATTCAGAGAATCACCCTTCTAACACTAGGAAAAAATAATAAATTGTGTCATTGTTGGGAATGTGGTGACTTTTGCACCTGTTTATTTTGCTTTTTGTTCCTTTTGGTTTTTGGCTCATGGAATTAACCTGCATTAGGAAAGACAGAGCCTGAATGCATAATTGTTGTTGGAAAATATTGGTTATTGTACTCAAGACCACCTAAACTGAGAGCAAGTCATGACCAAGACTAGATCAGTGCAAGTCCCATTCTACATAATACATACATAATACACTCAATAAAATGTGGAGCATTCAAACCATAAGCACTTAAGGTTAGAGCTGCAACTATTAATTGATTGGTAATCAAATATGAAATTAATCTAGTCTTTTTTAATAAATAAAAAACATACAAATTCTGAATTCAGCTTCTTAAATGTGGATATTTTCTGTTTTCTTTACTCTCTCTGACAGTGAACTGAATGTCTTTGGGTTGTGAACAAAACCGGACATTTGAGGACGTCATCTTGTACTTTGGAAAATACTGATCAACATTTTTCACCATTTTATGAGATTTCATGGATCAACAAATGGTTGATTAATTGAGGAAATAATTGACAGATTAATCAGTAATGAAAACAATTGTTAGTTGCAACCCTACTTTATTTATCATATATAAGTGTGTTTAGAAATTGTTTTAAATTACAAAGGATTCAAGATATTGGTTGCATTTGAAACAGGAAGTTTTATATCAAATAATAGTAAATTTCAAACCTTTGAAAAATTGAATATATTGCCCAAACCTAATAGGCCACAACCCCTTACAAATGCACATACAGCCATCATGAAGACTTACAAAAATCAATGTCAAATCAAATGTATGGATTTACAAACAGTAAAACACACCTTTCCTTTTCCGTGTTCCGTCTGCTGGGGATCCTGTCAGGGCTGCATGTGGTCCTGCTGAGGCTGCCAAGATTCCAGTTTGGGCTGCTGGTGGGGTGGTCACTGGTGGCGTGGTGACTGGTGGCGTGGTGACTGGTGGGGTGGTCAGTGGTGGTCTGGTCACTGGAGGTCTGGTCACTAGTGACGTGGTCACTGGTGGCATGGTCAGTGGTGGAGTGGGCACTGCTGGCGTAGTCAGTGGTACGATGGTCGCTGGGGCCACTGAAGCTGCTGGGGGATCAAGGGCCACTGGTACTGGAGGGTCTGGTGAGGCCATTGATGGTCCAGCTGTGGGATCAACTGGGATTGATGAGGGTTCACCCAGTATGTGGGCATTCTGAAAGGAAAACATTAAATTCATAAAGCTTAATACTACATTAAACAAGCCTTTTCAGAATGATAAGAGGTTATTGAGATCACATGGTTTATACTCTGTTTTCTTTTTGTAGTTATTCTGGTACAGAATCTCTTAGCAATGCTGGTAAATTACTGTACTCAAAACATATAGGATAAATATATGGTGTGGTCACTGGGGCCGCTGAGGCCGCTGGGGGATCAAGGGCCACTGTTACCTGAGGGTCTGGTGAAGCCATTGGTGGTCCAGCAGGGGGATCAACTGGAGTTGATGAGGGTTCACCCAGTTGTCCTTTGGCGCCTTGTGGTAACCAGCCTCCATTGAAAAAGAAGTAAATTATATATCATTATAGGATTGTGTCATCTGTATTCACAGACAGGCAATAGGCCTATATATTTCTGCTTTAGAATGTAACAGCTGTGAACCAATTTTGAAAATAATGTTATGTTACTTTGATTCTCTTCACTTCTTCCAACTGAAGCTCGCTCACCTAAATTACAATTTATGTCTCTTTCAATCTCACTTGTTCGTTGAGCCAGGGAGGAGGGGAAAAGTTTGAATGGTGTCTTTACAAACGATGTTGCTGATTTTGACTAAAGTTTACTCAAAAAGAGCTTTTAGTCCAAAAACAAGTGGTTTATAAGCAATCACAATTATTATGAAATATTCTTTTATGTAAAAAGCATTAATTTCTTGATATCTGTAGATACCAGTTAAAAGCTGCCTCATCATATTGAACCCTGCCCTTCTCACTATATTCCAACTAAAGCAAATTCATGTAATTAAATAACATGTTTCAACTATGTCAATTCCAGCAAGTGCAGACTCCACAAAAATAATCCATTATATAACTAGCTAACCCATTAAAAATAATCGGCATGGTTGTATAGTCTGACTGACTGTTTTTGTTAGAACTTTCTATTGAAAATTATATGTACAAACGTAAATATTAACAGTAGTGTGATCTATTTATTACACTAGTACATTGGTAGAACAATCAATCAACTCCAGCCAGTAGACACATCCGTTTATATTAACGAGTTGTACACATTTCCAAACTACTTTTACAAAGTAGAAGTTATTTAAGAGGAGACTGTTCCCAAGATGGTGTCACATGATGAAGATGTGAAGATGAGATAGTCTACTACACTTCACCTTTTCTACCGAAACTGTATCATTAAAATACAGCATGGGTACTGGCATCAGAGTTCATTAAACTATGTTGCTAATGCAGTAGTAATATTCTGTCACATACATTCATATAATTCATTGTGTGCCAATACACTCCTAGCTGTGATGTCAGGGTTTATTACAGTTGTTTTCTACACAGTTAATGTCATACACATTTCTTTGTCATTTGTGATGTCAAAAACTCAGATTTAACATGCAGTCAAAAACTAAAAGTGTGTATCCTGCTCATACTTATAGAAGTGCACCATAAAGTGTCTCTTCTGCCATGCTGCAGTCAGCTGAACAGTCAATCACAGTGGACAGCAGTAGAGGAGGTTGTACCAAGTACCACTGCCTGGTTCAAAAGTGGTTCAGCCAATTTCACTGATGGCTGAAATACATGGGGCTTCGATGTGACGCATCACGTAGGAAGAGCAGAGCAGAGATTTTTACCAGCTACACAGACTGTCTCTGTTGTGTGCCGGTTGTGTTTTCTGAGGAGACTGTTATTATTGTTGCAATGACTTGATGTTGCGTTCTCTTACTATTGTTATTGCTGAAGCTGCTGTGTCTTGAATATGTTCTATTTTGTAATTGTGTTTCTTATATAACAGTGTCTTTTAGCAGAGAAATTATTCTGTTTCCTGCCCAGGGACTACAGATGAAAATTAGCTTACTGCCTACTCTGGTGCGGCTGCCCTGTCCCGGTCAGACAAACATACAAACAAATTTAAAGAGGGACAGGTGACAGATACTCGACTTTGTTGTGTGAATGTTGGGTTTTGACAGATGCAGCTGGTTATGTAGGGTTTGGAAGCATAGCTATATTAACTGGTACTGAATTAATTAACTCTAATTTTTTTAAAATTACAATCTATAACACCCACCAGATTGCTCTGCTGCGTTACATTGCCTCTGGTACAATGATGTATTTATTCAAACCATTTTCAAACAGGTTTTACTTGTTGTTTTTTCCAGAATTAAAAAATCAGTTTTTACTTGTTTGAGGGCGGCATAGCTGTGCAAGAGGAAAAAATGGACAAGCTATATGAAAAAATAAAGATGAGCCGTGCAATAGCTGCACAGGCACACATGTCTGCCATGTTCAGTGGAGCAGCTATAGTTAATTATAATGGCCGCTCTCTGCTGGAAACGTGGCTGAGGTGTTGTGCCACATTTGTGCCCCATGCAGCTCCTGCATTGCCCTGTGTACAATGATGCAGTTAAAAACAAGAGTATTAAGATTTGATTGACAAAAAAATTTGACTTGGTGTCTTCCTGACAAATAACTTGAATTACTGTTCTTTCGGGGGAACCTCCAGTCTTGCCTTTATAGTAATACTAATAATACTTTAAAGTACTCAATTACTCTCCTTAATTTTTCTTTGTACGTGATGATTTAAAGTAGCCTGGTAGTTAATTTTTCAAGCAGAATTAAATTTATTGTTGCATGAGGGAAACAAATCATACATAAATTTTAGGATTTGTTTTGATAAACATTAAACATGGTTCACAGTAATCTGTTTTGTTTTCTCATAATCCAATATACACATACACACAACACATTTTGCAACTGTATTTCATTTAATTCAGCCACTAATAGCATGGGACCAAGTACTGATTTAGGGTGTTGCCTTCAGTTCAATTCAAATGCACTGAGTGAGAGAAAAAGGTAGCCTATGTGCATGTGTTTGTAAAAAAAAAATTCACTTCCTAAATCCACATCAGAGTTCAAACTTGGTCCCTCTTTTAATAAATAAGACATTCTTACCTTGAATAACAATGTCATAAAGGCTCTTCATCCTCTCCAGACATGTGGTCGAGGTTTCTGAGAGCTGGCAACGGGGTGCCAAAACCTCTGAAACCCAAGAATCAGCTTTCCTCCCAGGCTTGGAGATAAACAAAACAGCCCTTACTCCAAGGGCCTGCAATTTTTCGAGCTACAAATGGCACACACACACCAACAACAATAAAAGATATTAATATAAAAAGCAACTTTTGGAAACTGCACAGAATTAAAACAATAAAAGGGATAACATACCAATATGTAACCTTTGTCGCAAATATGCGAGGTGGTCCTACTTTTCAGGTGGGTATTGACCCAGCTCTCCCGCTTCTTGTCAAATTTTTCTATTTTTTTTTTTTAGCCTCAACTTATGTGGCTGCTCAGCTCTGCATGTCTTGCAGGTTTTGCAAGCCACATTAAGCTGTACATGGCAGACCACACACTCTCTCAATGTCGATCCTTGGCCTGGCATTTCTATCAGGGATAGAGAGTATGTGTGTGAGACAAAGACTGACTCACATTTTCTGATAAACCATGTTCAGTGAGAGAGCAAGAATAATAACAGAAAAGCAAAACTTACTTGAAGACAGCGTATCCTTATAAAGAAGGTGCAGGTAGAGGGTAATGGGGTGGATCACACAAAGAATTGTTAGAAAAAAACAAACACATGGTTAATTCTCTTGCAGACAAAATAGATCTACTAAACTGAGCTGCATTAACTGAAATAAATTCAATTCACCATCTAAACAGCAGGACAATCCTCTTTTTACAGAAAGCTTGTTGCATGGAAATGTGTAAAATAGGAGAGGAGTGGAGACCCTGCACCACAGAATAGAGTAGACAGGACACTGGACACAGACAGGCTCATCTTTGCGTCACATTTCGTCATCAACAAGGCAGTGGGATTTATCTACTCCACGTTGCTATAGTAACATATGAAGCCTGTGGAGCGACTGTTTATTAAACTACTATACCATTAATGCATTTATCAGCAACTTAACGGTAACTTTAAAACGAGCTTCACAGCCCACACACGCACATATAACGTTACAGGAAGGTTAAAACGACATTAGGACTTTTTAAATGGACCTTGGCCGACCGGACCTTAAATTGATAAAAAGATGACAGGACTCTGGTGGGTTGGATCGTGTCACGTCCACGCACCGTCCTGTAATATGTTCAGACTTAACAGTAACCCAGGCGTTGCTTTAACTTACTCTACTTTAACAAACATTAACATAAAGCTATAAAAGAGAAGACTTTTTCAGCTGACATTAGCTGTAATGCTAGCATAAATGCTAAAAGAGCTAGGCTAACTGAACAACATTAGCGGAACTGTGTCCACAACCGGACACCGATTGCTACTATAGCCCATAACCGGACACTTCCGCCTGACGCACCTTCCGGTCATTTCGCGCCACTTTCGAAGCGAGATCGTTAACAAACCGTAAGTAGAAATACTTTATACTTGTTTAAGAGTCTACATGTCGAATTTCATACTTCTACATAAACATTTACATGTCTAATTATGATATGAAAGTAATGGTGATGAGAGACAGCAATAAGAACACTTAAATCGCGCTTGGGCGACGCTCCTCCCCTTTGAAAGTGTTAACATTTTTTTAGCTTACTGCTTAAACCCTGCATTTATATGGGTGCATGTCGTAGCTAGCTTTACACTGCTTCGTATAGCTAATGAAAATAGAGGATGATTTATGACAGTCTCTGTTGTCGAGTCGACAGGAGGCACAAATGTTGGCTGTCTATAAGAAAGAAACTTACCGCGCCGGGAAAGACGAACAGAGGAGCACAGAGAGAAATCCAGCTGTTTTTTAAGCTGTCTAAAACATGACTTTACACAAAAATTTCACACAAAATTGTCAAATTAGCTGTTCAGATGTCTTATATATTTGTTTATTAGCTATGCCAAATCAAATATATTTATGTACCCTGTTTTAATAAAAGATGAAAATAATTTTGGTGTGTGTGTGAGAGAGAGAGAGAGTGACAGAAGAAAGAGAGGCTGTGATTTGAAGGCCAATAGAGGATATGATGATGAGGATAGATTCATCTCCAATGTTGTATGCTATGTGTAAGTTTCACCAAAATTCAATGTTTTTGACACTAAACTTTGTTCTTGTGTGGTTTGTGTTGCTAACTGAAAAGAGAGAGCAGAGAAAGAAAGAGGAGAGGGCAAGAAAGAAACAGAGTGTAAGAAGGAGACAGAGAAGGGAAAGACGAGGGAGGAAAAAGACAGGAAGAAGACAGACAGAAGAGAATAGGGAGACTGAAGACCAAGGGTAGGTTGTGTGTGTGTGTGTGTGTGTGTGTGTGTGTGAGTGTGAGTGAGAGAGAGAGAGAGGATTTTTTATTTCCTTTGCAGGTGCATCAAGATGGTTACAGAAATGGTGGATATAGAAATTGTAATACTGCTTTGGTATAAGGTAAATATTTGTGTCTATGCATATAGTAAATATATTTTTGCCTATCATATAGTAAATATATTTTTGTCTATCATATAGTAAATATATTTTTGCCTATCATATAGTAAATATATTTTTGTCTATGCATGTGGCTGATGTAACATGAAATGTATCTAAACCAATATCTGAATTGATTTATGATAGAAGAAATTAATATGCATTTTCAGATGCCTAACATCCGGCAACTAAAGAAGAGGGAGAGGAAGACGAGGATGTGGACCCCAGAGGCCATGGAAGAGGCGGTCCAGGAGGTGGAAGCAGGCAGGCTCTCTCTTCGGCAGGCAGCTGTGAGGTTTGGGGTCCCCAAGTCCAGCCTGAGTGACAGAGTCAGTGGAAGGGTTGCCTCTGGTTGTGCTAATGTCCAGAGGCAACTTCTCACCCCTGAAGATGAGAATTCCCTGGTGGAGTACTGTTTGTACTCCGCCAGTCACAGGTTTCCACTGACGAAGCCTCAGGTCCTGGCCCACGCTCTGGCCATCTTTAACCACCGCCACCCGCATGCACAAAAGACCGTGCTTGGCCAAACGTGGTGGATAAACTTTAAGGAACGGCACCGTCATCGCCTCACCACACGGACCCCAGACATCATCGACCGTGGGGGGGCATCCTGCGCCAAGAGGGGGCCCACTGAAGAATACTTCAGGCTCCTCACCACCACCCTGGAGGAGCACGGGTTGAGGGAGAAACCCCAACAAATCTACAACTGCGACGAGACGGGGTTTCAGCTGGACTCGGCAAGGAGGCAGGTCATCGTGCCCCGGGGGACCAAACACGCCTACAGGCAGGCCCAGGGAACCAGGGACCACATCACCGTCCTGGCCTGCCTGAACACGGCTGGGGAGGATGTCCCCCCCTTCATCATCTATAAGGGGGGATATCCTGGGGGCCCCTACAACAAGGAGGGGGTCCCCAACGCCCTCTACGGGAAGTCGCCGGCAGGGTACATGGACAGTGAGCTGTTTAGGAAGTGGTTTGTCGGGCACTTCCTAAAATACGCCGTGCAGGAGCGCCCGCTGCTGCTGGTGATGGACGGCCACAAGTCCCACCTGGATCCAGAGCTGGTCCGGGCGGCACAGAGGGAGGGGGTCATTCTCCTGTGCCTGCCACCACACACGTCTCACATCCTTCAGCCTCTGGATGTGAGTTTCTTTGGACCCTTGAAGGCAGATTTCGCTGGTGTTACAGGGGATCTGTCGGCAGTAAGCCACTCCTTCTTGGTTTCCAAGAAGGAGTTTTCAAGGGTCCTAAGACATTCCTACCAGAGGATGAAGGATAGGAAAGTGGTGGTGGCTGGGTTCAGGAAGTGTGGCCTCTATCCTCTGGACCCGTCGGCCATTGACTGGTCACGGGTCATGCCGTCCGGGCCGCGGCGTGGGACCTCTTTCTGTCCTCCGCCAACCCCATCGGCATCTTCCTGGGCCAGGCCTGATGTTGCCCCCCCCGCCCCCCCAACATCCCCCATCCCCAGTTGCCCTACCCCAGTCCCTGAGCCCACCCTCTACTACTCCACCTCCCCAGAGCCCCCCCCGCCCCATCCCCCTCCCCGAGAATCCTCTCCCCAATCCCTACCTCACCCATCCCCTGGTAACATCAGGCCGGATCACAGCAGATCTGGCCCACCTCCTGGCTGAAATCAACTACGTAAGAACCACCAGCAGAGTCAGGAGGAACACCACCAAGGCCAGGTTGCTGACGGCTCAGGAGATGTCCGACGTCATCGAGGAGGCGGAGGATCGGGCTGCAAGGAGGGAGGCCCAAGCTCTGGCCAGAAGAGACCGGGAGCAGCAGCGGGCCGAAGACACCAGCCCGACAGCCACTTCCTCTACCCTGCCTGGTGGCTCCCGCCCCAGCCGCCGAAGAGGAATGCCCCTCGGGGCTGCTCCTGCCACCAGCTCCGGCCATTCCATCGCCGGTCCCTCAGCCCACTCGGCCCCCTCTGGTGTCTCCCACGGTCACCGGCTGCCTGCCCCCAGCGGCACACCATCCCCAGTGAGCCTGCCTGCCCAGCAACATCTTCCCCCATCTCCTGGTCCACACGGGAATGGTAAAACATCAATAAATATCAAAATGTAATCAGTGTGATGCTTACAAACCATTAATATATACATTGATACTGTCATAATAAAATATGATTGTTCTTTTAGAGCCTTCAACATCGGCAGCGGGTGGTGGCCTCTGTGGGTCCCAGACTCCTTCCTCTCCCTCCCAATGTAAATATTTTTTTATTACCTGTAAATACATAACACACCTCTACATGTTAGAGCAAGAAACGGCAACATTGGTGCATAATTTAGACCATTATCTCTACATGCACATATTCTTCTTGTTGTGAAAATTTGCACATTCCTGCACAAACTGTGTAGCTCCTTAATTTTAAGATATATTCTTTGTCATATTTCTTTCTGAACCAATATAGTGAAAAATTATAAATTATATTCTGATTCAGAAAACAAACAACAATTTAACATGCTAGTGACATCAGCCATCATAATGAGAAATGTCTAATCTTTCTCTCTTATTTTTACAGCTTCAGGCACTGCAGTTTTGTCCAGCTCCTCCTCCCTGCCCACTGGACCCACGACATCCACCGGTAAAGTACTTAATGTTTACAGTTGTTGCATGCCAACCCATCATAATCTGGACATTTTCTTACATAAATTTTTCTTTGACTAGGTCACACCGCTGGAGAGATGGAAGAGGAACAGACAGTTTGGCGGTGTGGCCGGTGCTGGAAACCAGACCCTCCAGATACTTTGGAGGGTCTGGTGTCGTGGGTCCAGTGTGACACTTGTAATCAGTGGTACCACACCACCTGTGTCGGCTGGGAGGAGGAGCTGGATGAAGATTTTTGTTGTTTTTGGTGTTTTGAAAATTAATTTTATTTCTTTATGTTTTGTTTTGTTTTTGTTTTTTATACCAATCAATGTTTTATATCAATCAATTGCTTTTTTTTTTTTTTTTAAATAAATTATTACATGAACTTTTAAATGATTTTCTCTGATCATTTGTCTTTTGTAAAAATGACCATTTTATGCAAGACTTGAGTTTATATTTACATATATGCAGTGTGAGTAATTGTTATATATAAATATGTGTGTATATAATTGTAAATTTAATGCATCAGCAGATATTTTGAGAAGAGAGTTTAACAAAACATCCAGCAGGTGGTGGTATAAACTCAAAATGGAAATTAAGCAGCTTTTACTGCATAATTTGGAGTTGCTGAAGCATGCCATTTTATTTTGAAGGAAGGAAGTACTGTGCCGGATGTGTTGACAGTAACGCTGTTAGTTTGGCCGACTGGAAAACAACACTAGATCACCATAAAAGCACTAATTCCCATTGTTTACAGTAAGAAAATACGGGTGTCCGAATGTGGACAAGGGTAGCGCACAGCTAAAACATCGGCGATAGCGCACTTTTAGCGACTTTGGTTAAAACAAGGCTAAAGTAAATCGTTAAAACGTTATACTGCTAGAAAGGTAAGAAGTTAGACTTTAACGGCATTATATTGGCTGAAAACATTACATGATCATTTATATTCGTAGTCAAAGGGAAATTTTAATAGAAGGTTAGCAAGAAGGTGTCCGGTTGTGGACACAGTTATGTTATCAGCAACTTAACGGTAACTTTAAAACGAGCTCCACAGCCCACACACGCACATATAACGTTACAGGAAGGTTAAAACAACATTAGGACTTTTTAAATGGACCTTGGCCGACCAGACCTTAAATTGATAAAAAGATGACAGGACTCTGGTGGGTTGGATCGTGTCACGTTCACGCACCGTCCTGTAATATGTTCAGACTTAACAGTAACCCAGGCGTTGCTTTAACTTACTCTACTTTAACAAAGATTAACATAAAGCTATAAAAGAGAAGACTTTTTCAGCTGACGTTATCTGTAATGCTAGCATAAATGCTAAAAGAGCTAGGCTAACTGGACAACATTACTTCTCCAGACAAGGTAACATTAGCTACTTCTTCTGACGGCCACTGGCTCTACCACCTAATGAAATGTAATTAACATGATAAAACTCACAGTCAACCTCAAACATCTCAGACAAAAGCCATTAACAAATAAAAAATAAATAAATCAGCCATATATCGTCTTCTTACCTGACAGAGAGGGGGCTGGGAATAATCTGTATATTTCCCGTGGGTCCGTAGGCATCGAAAAAATTATCGCCCCCTGCTGGTACCGCACTGTCAAGGAGGCGTGTCCTTTACACGGACAGGCGAGGTAAACCATGACCCCGACACGGAATCCCCTATGGACCGGTGGGTGTATTACACGCTTGGCCATGATACTGGGTTGTGTAAAACACTGTGTTTTTTGTTATATTTATTTGGTAGGGTGGACGGTCACCCTTAAGTACATAATTTTTAATTATGTACCCAATAATGTTATTTTTGTTACTGTTGTGCCATCCGTGATGGCAACAATCCATTTTTGTTATGGCCTCTCCTGCCTCTGAGAACTCCCACTGCATGGTTCGTTTTTGTTCTCTCATGCACAGCACTTGCACATGAATGGGTGGCAGTTTTTCATAAGGGGTGGTGGGCTTCATGCTCCTTACTTTGCTCAGGGACATTCTAGGTTAAAAAGACACAAAGAGAGTTATTTTTAATACAGATAGGCTACTATTTCTATTATAAATAATTGACAGTTGATGCCTAAAGGAAGATGGACAACAATTATGCATTCAGGCTCTGTCTTTCCAGGTTAATGCAGGTTAATTCCATGAGCCAAAAACCAAAAGGAACAGAAAGCAAAATAAACAGGTGCAAAAGTCACCACATTCCCAACAATGACACAATTTATTATTTTTTTCCTAGTATTAGAAATACTTTTTGTACTTGCCTGTGCCTTTTCGATCACTGACACCTGAACACCTGAAAGTAAAAAGAAAACAAACAAACATCAACAGAAAAACATGGCTAGACCAAGTGCCTCATGGACAAACACACAAACAAATAAAGGAGACAAAGGGAGCACATTAATCAATTTTATTTATTATGCATAGAGACTATTAACCATTCCCTTAAACAAGTGAGTTGTATAGATTACATAAGTGTATTAGCAGTATGCATTACTAACTTACTACTGTCCATAATATATATACAGTGTTTAAACAGGTGATCTGAGTGGAAAACACCTATGAATGTCATAATTACTTAAATCACATAACATGTTACTGTGCGTCAGGCATTTTGTGATGTTCTTAAACTACATGCAACCAACAATTGTTAGTCATATAACACGCAGTGCTCTGTAGCGACTGCGAGGGGCAGCACTGTGCAACATCTAACACTGTCTACAGAGGACGAAGAAGAAGAGGACGCCGAGAAAAACGTATTGCACATTCATGTGATGAGGGAAATATGGGAAAAAACAACTCTCGACTGGGAAAATCCACTTGAATTCCCCCTCAAGTCGTAACAACAACTGGAAAAGCCATAAACGAGCGGTTGTCAGTTGATGTTCATGTATGCAGCAATATGGTGGATAAGACTAAATGTTTGGTTGTTAATTTTGTAATGATTTTGCTCACATACAAGTTGTGATATGGTATGAAGATGCAACCCTTAGTTGCTGTCAACATGGAGGGACCCTGATTAAGTAGGAATGTTAGTTATTACCATTAACCCACATGAAAAGTCCCCTACTTTATTGCTTGTACCCTCTGTCCTAAGCAGCATTAAAGTCGGAATAACAACTTCCCTTCTCCTACACTGGGGCCATCCGAGGAGAACCTGAATATGCCTTAAAACCATGCCTGCAGCCATGCGTCCAACCTTCTGTTGCAGTCTGCGGCATCTGAGCGTGGTGGAAAGACGAGTTATTCCGTCTTTAAGTTTGCAGGTAAGTTAGTAATGCAAATTTTATTATGCACGTGTTTCATGTTGATATAATCATACGCTAGAGTAATTTATCTATATTGAGAATGTGTGGTACGGTCTACTAACATGGGTAGTGTTTGCTCTGTTAGCCAGCTGCTTCTGACTAGCTAGCATGAATAGCGTTAGCTATTTTAGCCAACTGCATCTGCCCAAATGAGGACAACCTGGCCCCGCTGCCCAGCCAACGGCAGCCTTGCCTCGAGTATAATAGTTATGGCTAGGCCCAAGGGCAGAATTTGAGGCAAGACAAGTATTATAACTCGCGAGGAACAACCGTAAGTCAAGTAATTAAGGTTCATCCGGCCAGATGGTGTGAATTTATCATGTGTAGCTAATTGAAAGTGTCAGTAATGCTATTATATATAAGCTAGCGTTGGATAGTTTGAGTTAACTGGAATTATCCATATATTATAGTTATTTAGTGTTCCTAGCATTCGCACTTGACTTATCACAGCAAATATGAATGGGCATACACTAACTCGATCAATGTAACGTGATGAAAGTATCATATTCGACGCTCAAGCTAACGGTAAGGCTAGTTAGCGCTTGAACATTGATTTAAATGGTTTGGTTGCGTAGTTGATATTGACCCTTTAACTTTATTCTTCGTAACATTTCTGTCAGAACCGCTCGTTTGATAATGGTAACATTAGTGTTGTCACCGTTTAATGGTTTCAATGTGTCAGTAAAAGTTATTACACTTTAACAATAATTGATAATTGAACCAAATTTACACGAAAACGTACTTATAATTTAATGCTTACAAATAAATACAGAATAAAAGCAATTATCCGCAGCTTGTTGACCTCAAAAATCAGTGCTTAATGCTCGTCAGTTTTATTAGGAGTTTTAAAAGTTGAATTTCCCACCGCTACACGCGCAGCCTGGCACGCGCAGTATTCTTCAACGACAAAGAGCTCATCTAAGTCTCATGCCAGCCTAAGGGGAAGACAATCCATGGCTCTCCATTGACTGGTAAACAACAGAAAAGTGTCTCAAACCTGCTTTGTGCTGGGAGACACTTCCAACAAGTTAAAGAACCCAGAACTAAGTTTTTATAGCTGCCAAGCCAAACAAAGAAAAAAAAAGAGTCTTCAAGAAAAGTGGACTCAGATGCGAGACATCAGTAGGATGAATGGTAAAACAGGATCCAGATGGTCATAATGTTATGCCTAGATTACAGTTGCTGTTATTTGTAAGGTTAAATGATAATCTTAGGCAGTGATGATCAAGTACTTATTCATTTTATATTTCACCTTTGGTTGTTCACTGGTATCATTTCTCACAGAAAAGTATGTTAAGTAAGTAAATACTTATAATAATAATAATACTAATGATAATAATAATAATAATAATAATAATAATAATAATAATAAACTTTATTTATATAGCACTTTTCTTAACAAGGATACAAAATGCTGTAGAGAAAAAAAAATATGAGCAGCAAGTAAAGCAACACACCATAAAAGCACAAGGAGGTAAAAATGCAGAAGGTGAAATCACATCACAAGTACAGAGATAAAAACTGGTTTAAAAAATATATATATATATAAATAAAAATAAATAAATAAATTTAACCAAGCCAGAGCAGTGTGGGAAAACCACATGACTTGGATTAGCAGTTTGCAAAAGCTTTCCTATAAAGGAAGGTTTTCAGCAAAGATTTAAAAGAAGCTAATGAAGTAGCCTGCCTAATTTCGATAGGGAGACTGTTCCAAAACTGTGGGGCTCTGACAGCAAATGCCCGGTCACCTTTGGACACGAGCCGGGATCTGGGGACAACCAGGAGAGCTGCATCCATAGACCTCAGTGACCGCTGAGGCACATAGTGGATCAAAAGTCCGTCAAATAATTCGGAGCAAGGCCGTTTAATGCTTTAAAAGTTAACAGAAGAATTTTAAAATCAATACGAAATAAAACTGGGAGACGGTGTAAGTTGGCAAGCACTGGAGTAATGTGTCCAAATTTCTTTGTGCCTGTTAAAATTCGAGCAGCAGCGTTTTGAACTAATTGGAGACAATGGATGGAGCTCAGGTTGATCCCAGCATAAAGTGCATTGCAGTAATCTAATCTAAAAAAAAATAAAACTGTGAATAATTTTGTGCAAATCAGTAGAGGACAAGAAAGATCTTATCTTTGAGATTTTTTTGAGCTGATAAAAGCAAGACTGGACCACACTTTTAACACGAGCCTAAAAACCAAGGTCTGCATCAAAAATCAAGCTAAGATTTTTTGCTGTCTGCTTAACATTTTGATTAAGAGAGCCAAGTTTGCTGAGAGGTGGGCTAGTGGGGTGTATTTGACCTACTATTAAGACCTCTGATTTATCATCATTAAGTTTTAAAAAATTTTGTGACATCCAGCATTTTATATCATTGAGGCAAGCATGAAGATTATCTAAAGCACTGGAGTTAGCGGATCGAAGGGGGACATATAACTGTGTGTCATCCGCATAACAGTGATGGGAGATTCCATAGTTTTCAATGATCTGGCTCAGAGGGAGCATGTAGATTGAAAACAGCAGAGGGCCAAGGATGGACCCTTGTGGAACACCACAGTTAATCTGAGTGACAGAGGAACATACATTTGATACCATGACTGAACTGGTTCTATTAGACAGATAAGAGTGCAGCAGTTGAAGGGCAGTTCCCTTAATACCAACCCAAGCTTCTAAACGGTGCAAAAGGATGGCGTGATCAATTGTATCGAATGCGGCACTCAAATCTAAGAGCACGAGGACAGAGCAGTCACCTCTGTCTGCTGTTAAAAGTATATCATTACAGACCTTCACCAAGGCTGTCTCTGTGCTGTGGCAAGCTCTAAAACCAGACTGAAAACTGCTAAAAATATTGTTGTTATGCACAAATGAGATTAATTGGATTGAGATAACTTTTTCCAGTACTTTCGATAGGAAAGGTAATTTAGAAATGGGTCTATACTAGTGGGTCCAGGCTTGTTTTTTTCAGTAGTGGTTGAATTATTGCATGTTTGAGACTGTTAGGAAAGTTGCCAGTGGTCAGAGAGCAGTTAATAATTTGTACAATAGGAGGAGCAAAGGTGGGGAGGACCTGCTTTAAAATTTAGTTGGTAAACAGTCTAAAACACAAGTGGAAGAGTTCATTTGGCTAATTATTTTACTGAGCTCAGTGATATCAGTAGAGTCAAACTGGGTGAGGGAGGCAGGATTATTGTAGGCGATGGCTAGATGCTGCGAAATTGGTACAATCTTGGACTGAATAGCTATTATCTTACCAGTGAAATGTGAAGCAAATTTCTCTACCCAAGCATTTCCAGGTTCAAAAATGGTTGGAAGATTTAGAACAGAATCAATAACTTTGAATAATATTTTGGGGTTATGAGAGTTTTTTGATATAATTTGAGAGAAATAAGCTGATCTTGCATCTTTCACTGCTTATCATGAGTTCTTTCAAGGTGGTAAGAATGACAGGTGATTTAGTTTGTTTCCATTTACGCTTATATTTTCTGCATTGTCGTTTTATAGAGCGGGTATGATCATTAAGCCAAGGGAGAGTTCTTGATTTTGGTTTTCTATTTTTCAGGGGAGCAGTGAGGTCCAAAATAGAGAGACAGTGGCTTTTAAACACAGATAACAGTTCATCTGAAGATTGTGCGAGAGTATTTGTACCCATGAATTTGAGAAAATGTCCCTAAATTTGTCAGCAGAATTAGCAGTAAAAATGCGTGATCGTGTTGAGGGTTGAGGTTTAGGAGACAACAAAGAGGGTAGAGGAGCATTAAAAATGACAGCTTTGTGGTCTGATATAAAAACTTCCACTACTTCCACGTTGTCAGGGCAAAAGCTGGAGGACAGTACCAGATCCAGGATATGACCTTTGGAATGGGTTGGCTTATCAACTGATTGCAACAGATTGAAAGATTCAATTAAATCTACAAAATCATGAGACATGGGCCGGGAGGGGCAACATACATGAATGTTAAAGTCACCCAGGATAAGCACTCTGTCATATTTAGAAAGAACAATAGATAGGAGTTCAGAGAATTCTGAAATTAAATTGTTATATCCTGGCAGTCTATAAATTAAGATACATACAAGAGGAGCAGGGCCAGTGATAATAAAACTTAGAACCTCAAAAGAAACAAAGTTCCCAAAAGAAACAAGAGGGCACTTAAAACAATTCTTATAAAAGACAGCTAATCCACCACCTCTCCCAGAGGGACGAGGGAGATGAAAATGCTTAAAATCTGGGGGAGTAGCCTCTATTACAGGAGCAGAGTCTGCTGGGGTTAGCCAGGTCTCAGTCACCAAAAAAGTCAAAATTGTTAGCAACAATCATATCATTGATTATGAAGGACTTATTACAAAGAGACCTTGCATTCAAGAGGCCAATTTTATTACTCAAAGAATCCAGCCTTGAGAGAGGAACAGATTTCCGGCTGAGTGGGCGGAGATTGGAGGTATTAGCTCCTCCCCGAGGTCTACCAGGGTAGTGAGGCCTGTTGCTGCAGATGACAGGAATTGTAACACATGGGTGAGGTCGATAGGGGGAGCATTGTGTCTGGGCACAAGGGGTGGCTATCAAGCCTGCACCTTGATAAGGTGAAGATGAGGGTGGGGCGTGGATAAAGTCGTCCTGACCGGAAGTGACCGGTGTCGCAGCAGAGCCCCTTTGTTCACATGAACTTGAAGCAGGACAGAGTCAGATAGCTGGAGCATTAAGAACTGAATGGAAAATGTTGTGTGTTAAAATACGGGCACCTAGCCTGCTAGGGTGCATGCAGTCCTTTAAATAGAAAGACTGACGGTTCCAGAAGAGGTTAAAATTGTCAATAAAAACCATGTTGTGCACTGTGCAAGCAGACTGGAGCCATGTGTGAAGACTAAGAATCCGGCTAAAACGACCGACACTTCGGCCAAACGGAGGTATGGGGCTGGAGATAAAAACACGCTTTCCACAGCCGTCCAGCAAGTGGAGCAGCTTGCTAAAATGTCGTTTTAATGTTTCAGAGGTTTGGTCAGAGACGTCATTGCAGCCGACATGGATAATTACATTCTTAGCACAGGTGTGCTTCGCTAAGAGGCTGGGAATCTTGCACATGATATCCACTACCTTAGCACCTGGGAAACAGTATGTCTCAGCTGACCTTCTTCTTACGTGCTTTATTATTGAATCGCCGATAAATAGCGTGTTGGGTGAAGCAGCCGGTGGAGTTGAAGATTTCGCCCTCGGTAAGGCAGCATAGGACGGGGGCTGGAGAGAGGAATTTGTGGGGTGACGGCCCCGCAGAGCTGGAGTGAAGTTCTGCATTGAACGGTGGGGCGTGGGGCAAGAGGCTTGCCTAGGTATGTTCACCGAGGGAGACAGAGAACCGCTGGGCCCGGATGATATGATGGGAGGAGGAAGAGACTGCTGGTTCCTGGGCAGAGGTGGAAAGTCATGCAGGTCGAGGACATCAAATCGGTTCTCTAGCTGGATGCCATTGGCAGCAGGGGTGCGAGAGGAGAGCCTCCCCTTTTTGCAGAAGCTGACAGCGACCCAGGGCTCCGGGTATGATGGCGTTGAGCTAACCGGGGCTTTGGGCTTTGCCCCGAGCCGAAGCCAGGGATCCTCTGGAACAGCCACTGAATCCAAAGAATCCAAAGCAGCGCCCAGAACGCCAGCAGCAGCAGGAGGAGTGGAGCTAGTGGCCGGCGTAGCATCAGTGTCAGCCAGCGGAGTGGAGCCAGCGGCCGGAGCAGCAGCCGCAGCAGCCGGCGGAGTGACGCCAGCGGCCTGGGCACCATCAGCAGCAGCCGGTGGAGTGAAGCCAGCGGATGGACCAGTGGCAGCAGATATAGTGGAGTCGAGGGGCCGAAAAGGCCCTGCGGCCGGAGCACCGAGGGCGTCGGGCAAATATGGAGCAGTAGCCTCCAGTTCTTCATTGTTGACCGAGCCTTGTGCGCGGCCAAAGAGGATAGTATCCAGGTGTCTCTCAGCTTCCTGGATTTTGTAAAGCGTGGATATCCTCTGCTCCAGCTCAAGGATCTTTTTGCGGTAGACACAGCTCTTGCAGCCGGATGGCGAGGTAAGTGGGGCCATGGCCACTTTAGCGTGTGTGTTCAGCTTGTGTCTCAGATAGCTTAAGATCCAGGTGTCCGATTTCTAAAATCCTTAACTCCGATATACTTAAAATCATCAAGGATGTTTAGAGTGTAACGTAAATATGGCTAAAACTAGATAAAAAGGGCAGTTTATGCCCGAGCTATACAGCAGAGAGATAAAACGCTGACAAAACGCCGACGCATGAGTGCCTCAGAGTTGACTGAAATGTGGCGTGTTGAAATGTTTGTCTTTTTTAGTTGGTAAATTTGTTTTCTCATCTACCACTCAGTTCCTCTCCTTGCATGTTAACTCCACCCAGTGAAGATATGGCAGAGAGATGTGAGGACAGACAAGACAAAGTTGTAAAATGAAAAATTACATTTTTGTCAGTTACTGATGAACTGATAAAAGCTAAATCACCTACCAGGTTGACTGTTACAAATCTCCACAGAAGCACTTATTTAAGAATGATTTCTACACCTCACAGCATTCAATCAGATCTGTAAACTATTTGAAATTGCTGATTATTACAGATATAACAATTAGGGATGTAACAATACATTCAATCCGATTTCTGATACTGGCTTCACAACACAATTTTCTCATGATTTCTTTAAACAGAATTGGCTTGCAGACAAATTTTGACCAAAAATATTCCTGTATTTATTTCTTACACAAAATAATAATAATAATACGAATAACGCTTCTAATCACATATTTCTTCATAAGCTCTTTGTGACACCAAAGGAAATAAATATTCACATCAGAATCATTAAGGTGCTGCAGAAACTTCTGTTATTCTTAATTCCCTGTGTGGGTCCTGATAATGCAGGATGACGGTTGCCAAAAGTGTCCAATCAGAACCAGCAGTATTTTAGGGAAAAATGTATATATACATTTTTTCTTTAGTATAGTATTGTTAATAATTATTTCTTTAATAAAATATTGTACTCTGAGACAAAAAATCCTAACCTTTATTCAGCTCAGTCTATATAATGACAAAACGGTGCATGATAGTCATGGTTTTGTATTGCATGTCACTCAATTTACAGAGAGCAGATAAGTGATAGATGATGATGATGATAAATTGGACTTGGAGTAAAAAGTGACACACCACAGAAGTTAACATTAATATTATGATTCATGATCATAAAAAGTTTTTATTTCAAGTTGCCACATCTGTCCATATTCACACACTTTCTCTCTGCTGTGGGTCAGCCTCATTTTTACTTATTCAGGTTGAGCTGCAGCTGGATCAGCGCTCACTCATCTCCCTCCTCCCATACTTCTGTTTCTCTTCACTGAGCCAGTTGCCAGACCAGCCTGTTTACATTGGTCGGTTGACAGAAGCTCACTTCTTTGCGACTGCAAGCTGATTTATTTTTTAATTGATTCAAACTATGGGTCAGACCAATATAACAGAATGTGCTTTAATCATATGTTCCAAAAAAATAGTGGCGTTGAAAGGCATTTGCTTTAATGCATTATTGTGGAACTTTAACAGCCCTCGTAAAAAAGTCAGTACTTTATCAAAACAGCTGATAAAAGAGCACAAACATAGTCATCAAGACAGCAGTATTTTAATCTGCTTTGGCTACTGTCTCTCACCCCCAACCATTGTTTTATGCAAGCACGGTATGTTAGCTGAGATAATGGTTAATTGAAATTAGTTAAAACCACAGTCTCTATGTTGCCTAATTATTTTATTTAGCTTGACATGTATGTCAACACACATCAAAATCTTGGCCACTCATCTCTTGCTCTCTCCTTAGACACAGCTGACCAGAATCTCCTGGAACTGAACCTGGACACACCCTGATGTCTATCAAGGATCTTCAGTTGATCCCCTCTCCCTTTTGAATTCAAAGATGGTCAGCAGTCTCCAGATCAAACTTAAGGATGTAACATTTTTTTCTTTGTCTTTACAAAATTATGTGTCTGTTTTTTCATTTTCATTGCAATTCTATGGTCTTCACTCTTTATTTCTTACCCCTACAGTGCTAAAGGAACTGACATGAATGAATTATGTCACAGCAAGCTTCACGTTTGGGAATATAGAATTGCATCATTTTATCCTGTTGCAGGATTGTGTGAAATGTACTGTACTAAAATAACTTTTTTTTTTCATATATTATGATTCTGAAGCGCTAATTACAAGCAGCATCAGACAAAATATTGAACTATCCCTCTGATCCATGGTGCATACACCAGGACTCTTTCAATCTGTCAAAGGTGCTCTGATGTTGAGTTTTGTTAACTCTAAAATGTATTCTGTCCTAGCTGCTTCAAGACAACACTGCCAGTTTTCTGGAGATGAAGCTGAAGACATCTGAATACACATCACCCAGAATTCCTGTCAGAACCATGCTGAATTGTTCAACACACTGATCTGTGCACAATGGCACCACATCTCTCCCTGAGTGGTGACACCTGAAGAACAACATGTTAATCTTCTGTCTAGTCTCTCTCTGTCTCTTTCTCCCTCCTCTTTCCTTCCTCTTTCCCTTCTCTCTTTCCTCTCTTTCTCTTTGTCCCCTCTTCCTCTTTTCTCACTTTCACATTCTCTCTCGCTTCTGTCCTACCTCTCTCCCACCTTATGCTCACTTTCTCTCCCTCTCCTCTCTCTTTTTATCTCTCTTCTGTCTTTTTCTCTTACCCCTTTCTTTTTCTCTGTCTTTCTTCTCGCTCTGTCCTCTCTCTTTCCCTCTGTCTCCTCTCTTTCTCTCTCCTTTCTCTTACTCTCTGTTACGGCCCCCTGTCAAACAAAGAATCACACGACTCAAGTAGGGGTAGGAGGCTGCAACATATGATTGAAGGACGCCACAACAAAATCAGGTCTAACCCACAAGCTTTATTCTTACCAAACAAATAAACAAACAAAAGGGGAAAACAAAAGGGACTGGAGCCCCCAGCCAAAATGAACAAAAGAGGGAAGACGCTGGGCCAACCACGCAATGGGCCGTCGCTCCCAGCGTCCTCCCCTAAACTGCCTAAAAGAACACTAACCTAAAATAAACAAAGACGAATAACAGAACTGCCGGTAGTCTCCAGCCCAAACTAACACAACAAACTAAAATAACAAACCCCAGCACCTAGGCATGCATGGGGGGGAAAAGAACCTGCTTGGGGAAGGAAAAATGCGATAAAGAAGGAAGGGGAAAAACTCCTTCCTATACCTGATTGAATGTGCGTCTTGTGCCGTGCCGAGTCCCCTCCTCTGTCTCTACGCTCCCTGTCCCTCTTATCCCCTCCTCCTCTCCCTACCTGAGTGCCAATTGCACTCAGGTGCGCAGCGGGCAGAGGGAGGAGGGAGACAAGCCGGGCAGAGAGAGAGAGAACAAGAGCAGGCTGCTGCACGTAACACTCTCCTCCCTGTCTTTCTCCCTTTGTCACACTCTCTCCTCTCCGGTTCTCTCTCCTCTCCTTCTCTTTTTATAGTCACAACACCACAGCGTAAACAATGAATTTTTAACTGACCTCCACCACCATGCCCTCTGCAACCCATCTACCTCCCTGACACACTAAAATGCAAATTTATTGTAAATTGTCTTGATGTAAAGTTAAAGAAAATCTGTGTGTGGTGAATACAGTGCTTTGCATCTGGTACCCGTAACTGGTTAGATGTCCTTTGAGGTGCGTCACTCTCACAGGCTGGCCTTTTTCAAGATGAACCAATGCAGCCTCCCTCCACATATTTATAGGCACCTGTGCTGTGTCCTTTATAAAAACAAAGAAAGAAAAATATATTATTTTAACCCTCCTATTATCCTCAAATATTACTAACAGATTTTACCATTGGGGTCAATCTGAACCCAGTGATATTTGCCTCTAGAAAATGATTTACAGAAAATTGTTGACCAAGTTTTGTGTCAGGCACTTTGTTTATTTGTTGAATACATAAATAACCCCTTGATAATGAAACCTTTACTTGTTCTCTAGCGCCACCATCAGGCCAAACTTTTAAATTAGAATTAATTTATCTTGAAAAGTTTTCATCCAGATCTTCTCAAATTTACTGACAACATTAATGACCACAAGAGTACGAACCCGTATTGGTTTTGGTGATGATATGACCTTTCCTGCAGCGCCACCATCAGGTCAAACTTTCAGTTTTAGAGTTAGTGTATCTTTAAAATCTTTCATCCAAATCTTTTCTAATTTGGGGTGCACATTCATGACCCTCACAGAATGAACCATATTGATTGATGTTGGTGACCCCCCATCTTCTCATAAACATATTTATTTACTTATTTTTATCTCTTTTTTTGTAACATATTTGTGGTTAGTCACTATAAAGTCTCAGTCTTTTGTTATCCTTTTTTTTTTGTTTTGTTTTTTTTGTTTTTTTTTTGTTTGGTTGGTTTTTTTTGGTTGTGTATGAGGGGGTTTACATGTTTGAAAATTCACCCATTTGTGAAACAGAAAATCATAATGAGAACATCAGTCAGATAGACAGAACATGGAACAGTTCTTTATTCCCACAGTCAAGCTTCCAGTCTGCACTACTTTACACAGGATGTGCAGAGAGTGTGTTCATGCTCCTTGCAGACATATTTCGTGCATAGTGAACAGGTCATGCTGGTCTTAGAATCATTTCGGATGGGACAAACCTGACACCTGCCAATATTGTTCCCCTCCCCCATGTCATGTATCAATTCAAAAGTATCAACTCTGCACCTGCAGGTGTGGGGATGTTAGGTCACACATGGGTCACACACAGACAGACAAGTTTTACACAGCTAAAACAGCTTGGGGTCAAATTGACCCCAGAGGAACACTGATGCATGTAATATGTGTTCAGCACGTTGAAAAAATATCATCATGATAATTTTATGCTTAATCAGTTGTACCCATCAAACTAGGAAAAGTCATGAAATATGAAGCAAAAAAAAAAAAAAATCAACTATTAATTGACCCCAAGGATAATAGGAGGGTCAATGTTGCATTGCTTTATAAAAAACATTTGTATGTGTTTGTGTCTTTTCTGTTCTTTCAGAATGGCTGACACAAACAAGAGAATGAAGCTGTTGGATGACATTAGTCCATCACTAAAAATGAAAGTGTTGGCAATTAAAGAAATTTGTGAAGTCTAACACTGGGAGATTTTTCCAGACTAGGCGAGACCCAACGTCGTACACAAGAACTACGGAGCGGCTGTATGCGATGAGGTGCAAACCTATATCTTCAAAAATTACAGCTTTGGAAAATTCGGCAGTGGCAACTCTATGCTGTGCACAAAAGACGCAAAAATTTATATAAGTGCACCACTAGTAGTGTCTGAGGACATGGAAGCCAAGGCCAAAAGCCTCCTCAGGCCACCATCCCCAAAATTGAATGTGAAAGCCATCAACAGACCATCTGACCAACTGGTCACAATTGAGGGATGTATTGCAGCTGTAAGTTTCTGGAGACTCACATAGTACCACACTGAAATTATACATTAGAATTAAAATGTGTGCATTCTGACTAAAACATATATATACATACATTGATAGTGTATACAAAATCTGTCTCCATCTTACCTTTAAAGGGACACTGCACATTCTTCCTCTTACCTGTAGTGCTGTTTATCCATCTAGACAGTTTTGGTGTGAGGTGCAGAGTTTGGAGATTGTCAGCCATAGACATATCTGTCTTTTCTCCAGTATAATGGAGCTAGAATGGCACTACAAGCTGAGTGTCATCTAGTTTCATTATGTTGGAGAGAAGGCAGACATCTGTACGTCCGACAATCTCCATAACTCTGCGACTCACACCAACTGTCTAGATGCCTACATACAGCAATACATTGATATTCTACACACAGTCTGTTTCCATCTTACCTTAGCTTGTATGTACAGTACACATTCTTCCTCTTACCTATAGTGCTTGTCGGCCATAGAGGTATCTGCCTTCTCTCTAATTTAAAGTTAGATGGGCCCCACATGCTGACTGTCATCTAGTTCCATTATGTTGGGGAGAAGGCAGACATCTTGACAGCAGAAATATCAATCTCGATAGCCTACACACACACAAGACACAAGATATTGAAAAAGTCTATTTTAAAATATGTTAATTACGTGATAACACTGTATTAAAGAACCTTTTTATTATTATTCATGTGTGTTAAACTGCATGCTATTTTTAATGTCTTTTCAATGTCTTTTGACAAAAATTTTGTGCACTTATTTTTATTTTGAATACACTGATGCATTTTTCAGAATTGAAGATCAAAACTTGAATTTTCAGTTTCAATTTTTATTTTTTCAAGTACAAAACTTTTGGTCCCAGTATAGCTCCATTAAGAAACAGCTCAAATTTCGAATTTTGAACAGTTAAAAAAGAAAGCAGTCTAAAATGTCCAAGGTGGACACAGAAAGACTCAGACAGACAGAGAGACACAGAAAGACAGGCAGAGCAACAGACAGATATAGACAGACAGTCTTTTTAAACTGTTAGTAATTTCAAACCTTGAGCTGCTTCAAGTGTAATTGTCTCTGCATGAGGTTTTAACTACTAAGAACTCAGGTCCTCTCAGTATTCAAATTTGAATGTTCTGTTCTCAGCAGTTAAAATATATAACTGCCTTGTCCTCTTTGAGTCCTGATAAGGCGTCCTCTGAAGAAAAAGAATCACTGTTGGAATTATCAAAATAAACTAGACAAACTGTATCAGTGTAAAGCTAAAGGGGCTTTTGTGAGGTCGAGGAGGCAATGGATGGAAAAAGGTGAACAGAATTCAGCATATTTCTTTAGACTAGAAAAATCTCAATCCAAGAATAATACCATTCATCATCTTAAAATAGAGAACACAATGTGTGATGATGCAAACTTTTGTTCCAACTTTTATAAAAATCTATATAGTCATCAATACTGTGATGATGGCACTGTCTAATTTTTGAATAAATTAACTGAAACTCAATCAGTTCTGCCAACCAAGAATTTTGTGACCGTCCAATCTCATTTAAAGAAATTGTAGATTCAATTAATAGTCTTAAAAACAATAAATCTCCTGGAGTGGACGGACTCACGTCCGAATTTTATAAATCTTTCTCAGAAGAACTGGCTCCCTTTTTATTAGAAGTATTTTGTGAAAGTATTGACAAAGGAGTTCTCCCTCCAACTCTACCACAGGGCTTAATAATAATAATAATAATAATAATAATAAATAATAATAATAATAATAATAATAATTGGCGCCCAATTAGTCTTCTAAATAATGGCTATAAAATTTTGTCTATCACTTTTGCTAAGCGCATCAAAAATGTTTTGGATAATATTATAGATGAGACGTGGAGTGTATTTATGAGGAATAGACATATTTCCAACAATATTTGCCTTGTACTTGATATTTTAGATTACCCAGACTTGATTAACGATGAAAGATTCATTCTCTTCCTGGACTTTTACAAAGCCTTTGACTCAGTTTAACACAAATTTATCTTTAAAACACTTAACAAATTTGGTTTTGGCAACTTTTTCTGCAGAACAATTAACAGAAATAGCTCAATTAAATTGAAAAATGGCACATCTCCCAGATTTGAGCTAAAACGTGGCATACGTCAAGGCTGCCCTATTAGCCCTTATTTATTCTTGCTTTCCACCCAATTATTAGCTAATCATATCAAAGCTAGTGGCTTGAAAAGTATGTCAGTTATAGACCGGGAAATCATTATCAGACTGCTAGCGGACAATACTACCCTTTTCTTAAAGGACGCCTCTCAAATCTCTCTTGCTCTTGACATAATTCGGGTCTTCTCTAAGGCTTCAGGTCTCCATTTAAATGTAAATAAATGTGAATTAATGTCAGTCAAGAAATGTGAATCACCCTCCATTTGCAATATTCAGATTAAGGAGAGAGTGTCCTACCTGGGAATATAACTTTAACTTTCTCCAGATCACTGAAAAAGCCAGAAAAAAATTTATCAGTGGCTAGGGATCTATCCTTAAACAGCAGAACGTTACTCTCTAAAGCAAAAGGTATATCAAGGCTCACCTATGTTGCTATCGCCTTGGGGGAAAAAAAAAATAGTAAAGAAATTGACCAATTGCTCTATAACTTTATTTGGAAGAACAAAACACATTATATTAAAAAGTCAGTCTTAATGAATAGCTATAATAGCGGTGGCCTCAACTTCCGCACACTGAACAAAATGTTCAAGGTCAACTGGATTAGACAGCTTTTAAAAGACCCTACCTCTGTGTGGAATTTTATTTCCCATCATATGTTTTATTTGCCTGAAGTTTACTCTACTTTGTAATTATAACATTGATTTGATTCCTGTCTCTCTCTCAAATTTTCATAAGCAAACAATTCTGATATGGTCCCTTATTTATGAACATAATTTTTCCCCAAACAGATATTTTATATGGAACAACATGGATATGTGCTATAAAAGAAAATCTTTATTTTTTGACAACTGCTTCAAAAATGGGATTGTGCTGGTTGGTCAACGTTTCAATAGGGAGGGAAAACTTTTTAATAACCAAGAATTTCATTGTCATTATAAGATTCCTGTGAGCCCTAAACAATTTGCTGTGGTCTATGATGCTGTTCCATCTGGAGTTATCAAGCTATATAAAGATTGTGCTTCTTCAGCTTCTGCTATAACACATTTGCTTGACCCAGTTGACACACCTACAGGAAAACTGTGCTTTTTCCCACCTTCCTGTAAAAATAACAAAAGAATCTGTACATTATTCCTGACTGACTGTGTTTCAGTCCCATATGTAATAGCAACCTGGAACAAACTTGTTCAGGGTTTATGTTGGGAAAAAATAATAGATATTTACTGGTTAAAAGAGATTACGTTTAAGCTCATTCACTGTTGTTATCCTGTCAAGTCATTTTCAGTCAGGTTCAAGAAGGACATTGACACCATGTGCACTTTTTGTAACATGCACCCAGATACTGTCTACCATTTGTTTTAGACTTGCAAACACACTCAGACTTTGTGGCGAGGCATCTGCTGCTTTATACTGGACTATATCTATGATGCTTTTGTACTTTGCCTAAAGGATGCACTGTTTGGGTTTACAAGTTATAAGAAAGAATTAGAAAATGAGTTTTTTCTATGTGATCTCATCATATTGCTGGCTAAGTTCTGTATCCATAAATGTAAGGCACTAAAAATCAAACCCTCTTTCTGTACCTTTAAAAAGGAAGAGACTTTACATACCGCAAGTAATAGGAAAGCTGTGAAAACCCTAAGTTTGTGCTCCAAATTTAGGATTCTATTATAATGTTAATTTATTTTTGGGACAATCTTATTGCAGATTTTTTATTTATTTATATTGCAATTTATTTGTAACCTCTGACATTGTCTACTTCTCTTTTTGTTGATCCTTGTTCTATGATCCCATACCACTGCTGTTATGTTTACAAAAATAAATAATTGACAGAATGACAGTGTGTCTGTAACAAACAATGTTAATCTGCCTCTTGTTAAATCCAACAAATTATGAAATTAAATTGTTTTATTATGCATTAATGTGACTGTAAAAATATAATAATCACACTAAGCTAAATTAATGTTATTTCAAACACCACTTGTTAATTTTGACCATGGTTTTGCAGATATTCTCAGTGGCCTGGACACACTTCTTAAGATAAATGGCCAATATATGAACAAATATGGATAAACACATACTGACTTCGTCACACATAACTGCACACAAACTGCTAACCATGCCAGTGTAAGTTGTGTTCTCGCTACGTAGCTATCATACAGACAGCTTATACTGTTTGTGAAGCTTCAGTGGATGTTGTGAAGCTTTTTTTGATCTGAAACTGTGATGCGTCTCCTGTGATCGGCCACAGACTAGAATCCAAGCCGACTTCAGCTGCTGTCGTCCATGAAAGGGCAAGAAACAAACATTTCAAACCCACCTTTCAAGCCTACAGGAGGTAAGTATTTGATACTCAACAGCCAAATCTTATTTTCAATGTAGTATTTCTGTAAGTCTGAGGATAATCTACACTGTAAACCCAATTAAAATGTTTAATTAAACCAACTTATTTTTTGTTTTGAGTCCAACTCACACTGAAGCTTTGAAAAGGTTTTTGTTTCATTGAAATAATTTAATTTTCGTCTTTGGATAAACTTGAACCTTTGAGTTGTAGAAACCAAAAAATGCATTTTTAAAAAATTGTTGAAGTGAACAATGGTTAATAATTTCATATTTCCATTTGCAACCATTTAATTTTCAAACACCCAAACAAAAAAAAAAACAGGTTTATAGTTCACTGTGAACAATTTTTAAAATATGATGTTTGATAAGATTTTTAAAACTCAAATAGCAATTTTATTTCAAGAAGAAAGGTAAATTACAAAAAAACAAAAGATTAGGTCAGCAAAACTATATTTAGTTTATTTCATTATGACTTTAATCAACTTTTTTTCCTACAAGACAGAGCTCATTAATTTTAAGCATAAAAAAATTCATGTTTGGTTAACTGTCTATCAATCACAAAATTTTGAGTTTAAGTTTTATGTTTTCACTACTTATGACAATTTATTAATGTGAATATTTGGTTATACACTTTATATTTTCCTCTTGTCAACAAATCCCACATGTAGACCCAAACCAAAAATGACTTGATCTCATTAACAAGTATTCCATATTTCCTCCTGTTTGACTAACTTTTGTTAAAACTACAATGCCAAGCTGTTTTGGTAAACTATAGCAGCTTTTTTTAAAAAAAATAAACTATATATTTTTAGCTTTTCAAGATAGATTCCAATAGAGGTAAGATAGTAAAAATCAAAGTCAACTAAATATTAAATCTCCTTGTAGTACCTTTAAAATATCCAAACCATCCCTTTAATACTGTCTGGTTTCCCTCACAAATATACAGTGCTATTTTTTCTAAAGTAATTTCCTAAGCAGCTGCTCACTGTAGTTTTTGATCAAATGTTACTCAAACAAGAGGAATGTGGAGATTAAAATGACCAGTATCTCTCTGTTGGTAGCAGTTACTACATGGAATTTATTTATTTATTTATTAAAATGTATTTTTTTTTGGTGTTCTTAATGTGTTCTAGAACTGAAGAACTGTTGAAATGATGTCATCGAGCTCCATGTTATAATTCCATTCTAACGTGTGCCACTACCAGGGACAGTTTTACTTTGAGAGTCAGTTAGTCAGTTAGTTTCAAACAAGCTGTGTTGTAGCTTCAAAAAAACCTGCAGCCATGTTTCAACGACTTTTTGGACGACAAGAGGTTTGTTTCACATTTTCTATGCTGATCATTTTAACTTAGAAATCAGAAATCTTTGTAGCTATCTGACTTTGAGTTTGGTAGATACCTGTTTTCCCTGAAGTTAGCTTACATGTTTCATGAAGACATGCATTTATTTTTCAGACAATTTAGAATAAATTTGTCATTTTTTTCTTTATTCTTTACAGAAAAATCTAAACAGCAATAAAACAGAAGAGGGCAACAGCAGACCACGCTCCACTTCTTGTAGAAGGTAAGAACAAGTTCCTCTTACATTATTGTAAATATTCGCAATAAAACCTACACTTGATTTGATATTAACTTTTTGTAGGTGGGTCATTTTATGGGCGAAAATACATTTTCCTGCTGAGCCTGTCAACAGAAGTACATTCCTCAGCTTCCTTCACTGGTTCTCCTGCTGAATATTACACTGACTATGGATAAGTAACTCATACTGTCCTGTTTGTTCCAAACTGATCGTGTTTGTCTTTACCACCAGAATCGCCTGGGCTGATGTTCCCGACACCAAGAACCCAGATAAAAACAAGACTTGGCTGCAAAAACTGTTTGGTCAACCAGTGGTATGTCTGCTAGAAATACCACAGCTTCACCTTCAACTGATTTTACTTCTTTGTAGGATTTGTATTTAGAATTTGGGAACAAAAGATGCTTAACATGGCTTCTTCCAATGTTTACTACAGAATAAAGAAAACAAGACCACAGACCAAGTCGCCTGCTCTAATGAGACACCAGCCACCGCAACAACAGCTGGAGATCTTCAGCCAGAGCAGGACACAACAAAGACAAAGAAGAAGAAGAAGAGAAGTGTTTGCAGGAAAATCCTGAACTGCTGCAGTGTAAGTTTAACACACCGTGTCACAGCTTCACATTAAACACACTATGAACTATGAATTAAATAAAACTAAACTGCAGTAGATTTTTGAGTCTTGAGCCCAACTTAAATTCTGAAGTTTTGAAAAAGTTTTACCAGCTACTGATTTTTGTTGAGATAATTGACTTTTCTTCTTTACATCAACTTAAATCTTTGAATTTTACAAACTCAAAACAATGTATTTAATAAAAATATTGAGTATATTTATTGAAGTAAAAGTAAATGTTAAAATTGTAATATTAAAATCAAAACTATTGAATTTTTCAGGCAGTAACTATTTTTTTACAGTTGCACCAGTCTGCACTTGTACATTTTCTATAAAAAAAAGTGTGTAACTTTATTATTGAATCTCGAGAGTTTCCGTTTCCTCCATCAGAAAAAGAATCGAGTCTCTCCGTTTCCAACCAAGGACGAAGGGGACAAGTTAAGTAAGGAAACTGAGACGGAGAGGACGCAGGAGGAGAAAAAGGATGAGCTGCAGAAAAAGGACAAGAAGGATGGGAGGGTCCAGAAGAGCCAGGAGCACCAGGAGCACCAGGAGGAGAGGAAGGATGAGCCGGAGAAAAAGGACGAGAAGGATGGGAGGACCCAGAAGAGCCAGGAGCACCAGGAGCACCAGGAGGAGAGGAAGGATGAGCAGCCCATTCCAACCACTTCACAGGACCAGGCAGCCCCCCAGACACCGGCCAAGCAGGACCCACCCACCAACAGGTAGGTGCACAATCACCATCACAACTTCTCATTTAAAACTACAAACAGATCAGGAGCAGGCCGCTGACTGAACCTCAGTACTTGTTCTGGTACCAACTGAAATGTGGCCGTAGCAGTCGCCAACGCTGCTACTGAACATCTGATCACATCCGTGTTTGTGTACAGATTTAAGCAAAGTAGTACTTATTTCACTGTTAACAAATAATAATAAAAAGTTTTTAAAATAGTATTTGTTAATAACTACCAAATGATTTATAAACCTTCAATGAATCATTACACAGTGAGAAAGACCAGATATTGGTCACAATTTGTTCATGCTTAATAAATAAACCAATGATCTTTTGTTGAGATAATTTACTTTTCTTTTTAGAAAAACCTGAATCTTTGAGTTTTAGAAACAAAAACATATTTGTGTCAAAAAGTTCCTGAGTAAACTCATGACAGCAAAAGTTATAAGTTGAAAGCCTTTAATGTTCAGGCACAAAAATAATAATGCTGTTTGCAGCTCACTGTAAATTTGAGAGTGACAGCAAACAGTCATGAATGTGCACAGAGCTTTCACAGCTTCTTATCTGTCAGGTTTCTTGACCGTGTGTGTTTGTGTCTCTTTGTTTCTCTAGAGCCAAAACAAGAACCAAATTTCGTGCTGTCTGTTTTGAGATCGTTGGACAGTTCGGGGGACATCTTCTCCGAAAGCCCCCTGGAGTGCTCTATGGAGGTCAGCAGTTTGGGTGAGTAAATCTGCATTAAAACACACACACACATATATAAAACAAAGCTTTTGATTCTTTCTTTTTGGCTCAGTGACAAATAAGAGTTGGCAAGATGAGCAATTCAAATTCTTTCAATTCTTTTAAAAACTTGTTTTAAAAACATGCATCAGGTTTGTTGAAATGTACATTTTGTGTTCATGTTGGTTTCGTGTCATTTGAAATGTCAATTTCACCATTTTCTTTTACAAAAAGTAAGATGGAATATACCTGAAAATATCAAGTGGTGTAACCACAAAAGAATGACAAATGTACATATAATATTTTATCCACCTGCGATGTATGTAAGTGCGCTCATGAAAATAATTATCTCATTTTAAAATGTTACATAAAAACAGATTTTAGTAGGATTATCTCTACATTTAAATTTGATGCATTTTTCCAATATGAGCAGAGCGTGACACCCAACAAGATCAACTGAGCTTTGTGTTATATTTGATTTCAGTTTTGGAAAAAATCATTTTAAAACAAGTGTAATTATTTGTTTGAAGTTACACCACATAGACATTTTTGCCTTCATTCCCCAAATATTCTCTCAAAAGAAATGAGCCTCACGTCATTGGCCCTTTTACAAAATCCAATAAAAATCAGGCGCTTTTCAGAATCAACTGCAACAAGTTCTTGTTCCTCTGTCACATCGCTGAACCAAAGACATGTGCAACAAAAACATAAATCCATGTTGTGTTGTGTTTGTGTGTCAGGTTTCCAAACCCATCCCAGATCTGCTACATGAACTCCAGCCTCCAGAGCCTGATCACACTGGTGGACTTCATCAGGGACATCAGCTGCCAGGAGGTGGTGTTTGATATGACCCCAGTGGCCGAAGTGATCAGGTACAGCAGCATCATACACACTAATGCAAACACACACACACACACACACACACACACTATCCTGGAGACCAAACTAAAACAACACCAGAAACTCACCGCTCCTATTTTGTCTCCACCCTCTGCAGAATGTTCATGAACGTCGTGCGCAGTCACCGCTCCACCGACCCGGAGACCAAACTCCACGCCCTCATGTCATTCAAAAATACCGTAGCAGTCCAGGCTCCTGAGTTTCAGGGCAACCAACAGAACGTGAGTCATCTGGTTCGATGATACTTGTTGTTTCACCTCCTCCTGCGAGACAGTTTCTCCTCTAAAACCCTGTGTGTGTGTGTGTGTGTGTGTGTGTTTGTGTGTGTTTAGGACGCCCACGAGTTCCTGACCACAGTCCTGTATCAGATCAGCTGCTTGACGCCGATACTGCAGGATGTTGCCGCCATCACTGGAATGAGATACAGATGCCCTGTTCAGGAAAACCTACTGTTCAGCATGCAGACCACCAGGACCTGCAAGAGGTACGACAACAGAGACAAAGACATCACACACAGCAGGAGAAGTTTTATTCTCCTTATACAACTCATACAGGCCAAATACAAAATACTGTGAACAATTTCCACATTTCATTATTGTTGTTTTTTCACTTTACAAAAGTCCATTTGTACTTGCCCCTGTTTAATTATTGATTATTGAATAACAGCAAAGGCCAAAGTAGTAAATATTTTCTGTGTGCTGTCCCTTTGTGTAGCTGTGGAGCCCAGTCTACACAAGAGGAAGACTTCAGCAGCCTGTCTCTGATCCTGAAACCTCACAGCTCAGTCCAGGACATGCTGCAGGATTACCTGATGGTAAGACCCACCTGTCCTCCTTTAGTGACATCATCACATGAACACACACTTCAGTCCCAAACACAGTCTGTTTTGTCCAGCAGCTGACAGCATGTTGTCTCTGTGTCGTTGTCCAGGAAACAGATTTAGACTTCAAGTGTGACTGTGGTGCTAACACATCTGTCCGGCAGTCCAGTTTTAAGACCCAACCTAAGTAAGTGACATCACATCCAACACAGATAGTCCAACTGTGGACCTTAAAGGACTATACCGCAGCATTTACTCCTTAACCCCATGTTTACTTTATGTTATATCTGAACATTTTACACTTTTCATGTATGAAGCAAAAACCCCAACAACCTTCTGAAGCCATGTTTTTCTGTTTCTCTCCTCTCTACAGAGTACTGATGCTGCACTTGAAGCGTTTCCACTTCAGTCAGTCCGGGCACCTGCAGAAACTCAACAGCAAAATCGAGCTCTTGAGGAAGCTGCTGGTGACATTAAGCCAGGTAAGAAATATCTCACCTGAGTTCAAGTCCAAAGGAAACGTGAGCTCTGTCTGTAGCTGGGTTTCTTCTGTGTAACTGACTGTTTTTAACTGTGTTCCCTCTCAGGGTGACAGTCAGTACCGCCTGGTGAGCATCATAAGTCATCTAGGCTCCCAAGGGAACTTTGGTAAGACACTGTCACAGTCTGCAGTCCTCTATCAGGTTCTCAGACACATCATATATCTGGATGTTATACATATTATCAGTGCCTTCAAGAAATTGTAATTGCAATAATTCATGCAAATGCATCCTCACATGTCAAGACACCCAAACTAACAGTCATTGGTCTCCTGTTAGGACACTACATCAGTGACGGGGTGCACCCAGATGGGGACATGGACGACCCTGCTGACCGCTGGCTCACCTACAATGACTCATTTGTTGAGGAAACCACCGGAGCCTCCGTGTGTGAGCAGCGTTGCCGGTCAGCGTACATCCTATTCTACAGAAGACAAGTAAGAAGACAGTGCCGTCTCATCCTGCAGTCAAACTGACTCTGATGCTTGTTGAGTTTAACAAACGATTTGCCGACTTACAATGTAAAATCCATTAACTCTGTACTGAGTGTTGTATCTCTGTTCTCAGATCTAGAGCAGTCTGGCCATGCAGAGACTTTGTCTGCCAGACTCAAAAGAAAAATATCTGCCAGAGGTAAGTAGACACCACAATTTTAAAGAAAGGCCAGATGACTAACTCTCTTTTGTCTTTTCTCAAGTGGAGGAGGTACAAGAGGAAGAGAAGAGGAGGTTCCTGACCAGCTTCATCTCGTAGAGGAGGAGACACTCACCAAGTCCTTAAGTAAGAGGTCTCACTAATTATTTATCAGTAATTTGTGAGATTAAAGTGTTTCTCAATCTCTCGTTTATTTTCTCTACATTAATCACAGTTATTCAACTTCAACTAATACACTAAAAGATTTTTAAAAGACTTTGAAGATGGTCTTGTCCCCAGTCTTGTATTTTTTGGGAAAGATGTCTGTATATTAATTTCACAGTAATTAAATGAATGAATTTTCACTTTCCTATAACATATTGTTAGACATTTTTACATATTTCTTCCAAAACAAATACTATACCATCAATTTGATCCTATTAATTGTCTATCTCATAACCTTTAATCAAAATTTACCAATCAAAGAGCATCTTTTTTAAATTTTGGAAAAAAGTGGTCTAAAACTACACAAGGTGATGTGGGGGTTAGTTGTCAGAATTGGGCTAGCTGCTCTTTAGCACAGAGAAAGTAAGAGGTCTCACTTTGTCACTATTTTTCAGTAACTTGTGAAATTAGGCAGGAAAAGCCAGGTGACTAACTCTCTTTTGTCTTTGTCTTTTCTCAGGTGGAGGTACAAGAGGAGGTTCCTGACCAGCTTCATCTCTTGGAGGAGGAGACACTCACCGAGCCCTTAGGAGGAGGGCGGCTCTTGACTGGGTACCAAACTTTGATACTTTTATGGCGCTGACCAAATCGCTTCTATTGCTTTGAATTTATTGGGTGAAATTGGAGCCGAGGCAGAGAGCCTGTCTGACTTATAATAGACAGAGAAATACACAAAATGATGTAGTGGTTAGGTGTCAGAACTGGACTAGCTGCTCTTCAACACAAAGTAAGAGGTCTCACTATTTATTTATCAGTAACGTGTGAGATTATGCAGGATTAAAGTGTTTCTCAATCTCTCGTTCATTTTCTATACATTAATCACAGTTATTTAACTATAATACACTAAAAGATTTTTAAAAGACTTTTTTGGGAAGATGTCCCTGAAGACCAGGATTGAGAAACACTGGTCCACACCAAGAACAATAACAAAAAATATCAGTTCACATCCGACTGGCCGGGATGAGGATCTGCACCACATGGTTCGCAGGCCATGGCCTTTAGAAAGATTACTGTTAGGCTTTTGTGGGTTTCCTCCAGGTGCTCTGGTTTCCCCACATTAAAAAACAAAAAGATGATGTATGCCAGTTCAGTTCTGTAGTCAGTACTTTGATCTCGTAATGACTAAAAGTCTGTTGGACCAAGTAAAGATTCTGTCACATGGATATTTGTTTCTCAGACATCTATTAAATCAAACCTTTGCATTAGCAATTTTAAATTTGTGTTGGCTCTTGTCGGGGGTCTTGATAGCCATCTGTCAATTGTGTTGTCCAATGTAATATTGAAGTCTCCTCCTATAAGTAGACAAGCATTTGGAAATCTGGCCAGCCAGTAGAGGATTCTTTTTTCCACATCATTAATCGGAGTATTGTTATCTGAGATTGTGTTATAACGGTAAATGTTAATAATTATTAAATTGGTGCTATAAGTGTCAACAACCTGACAGATATAATGACCATTCTTATCGCAGTCTGTATGTAATATAGGATCTGCACCACATGGTTCTCAGGCCATGGTTCCCCTGAGAACTATGTGCATTTGAAGTTCCCTACTCCCTACTCAGACCGTCTACTCTGAGTAGGGAGTGAGTCATTACTCCAAGTGAGGGACTTATAGTTATTGTTGTTGGTGTGGACAGGCATTTAGAAAGATTACTGTTAGGCTTTTGTGGGTTTCCTCCTGGTGCTCTGGTTTCCCCACGTTAAAAAACAAAAAGATGATGTATGCCAGTTCAGTTCTGTAGTCAGTACTTTGATCTCGTAATGACTAAAAGTCTATTCTAGATTGTTTAGACCTTGATCTGTTGGACCAAGTAAAGATTCTGTCACATGGATATTTGTCTCTCAGACATCTATTAAATCAAACCTTTGCATTAGCAATTTTAAATTTGTGTTAGCTCTTGTCGGGGGTCTTGATAGCCATCTGTCAATTGTGTTGTCCAATGTAATATTAAAGTCTCCTCCTATAAGTAGACAAGCATTTGGAAATCTGGCCAGCCAGTAGAGGATTCTTTTTTCCACATCATTAATCGGAGTATTGTTATCTGAGATTGTGTTATAACTGTAAATGTTAATAATTATTAAATTGGTGCTACAAGTGTCAACAACCTGACAGATATAATGACCATTCTTATCGCAGTCTGTATGTAATATAGGATCAGCACCACATGGTTCTCAGACCATGGTTCTCAGGGGAACCATGGCCTGAGAACCATGTGCATTTGAAGTTCCCTACTCCCTACTCAGACCATCTAGTGAGGGACTTATTGTTATAGTTGTTGTTGTTGGTGTGGACAGGCCTTTCGAAAGATTACTGTTTGGCTTTTGTGGGTTTCCTCCAGGTGCTCTGGTTTCCCCACGTTAAAAAACAAAAAGATGATGTACGCTAGTTCAGTTCTGTAGTCAGTACTTTGATATCGTACCTAACCACCATTAAAGTCAAAGCATCATTCGCGAGTTTGGTACCCAGCCCTTGGCCACTCCCAGAGAGCCCAGTTCCTCCCGAGGTTTCTTCCCGCTAGGGGGAGTTTTTCCTTGCTGCCGTCGCCACATGTATATAAATCTGAACCAGTAAGACCTAATCAGAGCTCATCTCCAGTTTATTTAATTCTAATTTGGCATTACGACACTTAATTGGACTGGAATCCATAGTTTTTATCATCATGATGAGGAGATGAGTTGGTCAATAATAAATTGGCTTGCTCTCTGGGAAGGACTACAGGTAATGTATACAATTAATATTAATAATAAAGAACTTAAAAATTAAAAAAACATGTCTGTGTGCTCTGTTTTCTCTCATTGTCATTTTATGTCAGTGAAGAACTCCATTTCCATATATTACACATTTCCCAAAATTCACACACAAACAGACTTCATATAAAAATGGCTGGAGTGAAAGAAAGGTTTGTTGGGAGTTTATATGCAACATGCAGACCTCTTAACTTAAGTAAAGTACCAAAGAAAGTTAAAACTAAAACTGAACAAAGTATTAAGATGGTTAAGTATGTCAAAAAACAATCACTAGTAACATCATTAGTGATGCTTTATGAACAAGTGAAGGTTAGTTGTTTGCTGCTGCAGAGTCTGAAGTTGATGTTTTCTCAGGGTGAAGTTGGCTGTTCAAGTTTACTACTTGTGTTGCATGTTCACGATTTCTGATGTAGTATTTGGGTCATTCTCATGAAATCTTGGTTTCAACAATTTCAAACATGGAATTTTTAAAATGACTTGCATCAACAAATTTCCTTTTTAGTCATTAATAACAAAGTCTAAAGTGTTTATGACCGTTAATTTAAAAATATTTAATGACAGTTTAACACCTTTTTGAACATATTTTCCAAAACATGTCCTTCAAAATCTCATTACCGCAATGGTCTGAAAACATCAAGACCATTAGGAAAGCCAATTATTTTTCACATTTTTAAAAGTTGATTAATAACAGTCGTGCACAATTACTTCAAACCCAGCAATAACAAATATTTTTAAATTTACATTTTTATTTGATTTTGACTTTTTTCTCTCATTACCGCAACACCTTTTGCAATCTAGATCCTAATAGTTTTTATATTTCATTGAAACCTGACATATTTTCAAAATGATTTGGCAAACTTTAAAGAACTTAACATGTATATTGTGCACATGCATTTAAAAACAATCTACTATTTTTCTATTCATTAAATTAACCTTAAATAAACACCTGTTGCGGTAATGATACATACGTTTTGGAAATTAGGTTGCTGGTTTCGGTAATGATAATGAGTATAATAAGACTGTTGGTTAGAAACATTATAAAAATTTAATGTAGAAAATGATTTAGATACATAACATACATTGGCTAAAAACAGAACAAAAACAGCACATATAAAAACAACAGTACAGGGCTACACAGATCAACATGACAATGTGCTAAAAACATGTAAACCATTTCAATACAGAGATCTACTCCTCCTCGTCCCAGTCAAAACACAAGTACGGTTTGTCCACAAAATACACAGGGAGACTGTCAATACTACTCAAAAATGAAAATTCTGTTATCATACCTCATGCCAGCTGAAATACAGATGTTTGTCTATAAAACACAAAGGAAAGTTGTAAACACTACGCAAGAGAAAGCTAGTCACCATTGACTATGACTGTACTGTACTGAAGTCGGAGTAACTAGCTTTCTCTTGCGTAGTGTTTGCAACTTTCCTTTGTGTTATATAGACAAACATCTGTATTTCAGCTGGCATGAGGTATGATAACAGAATTTTCATTTTTGGGTGAATTATTCCTTTAAAGGCCAAGGAACTGCTAACAAGAACAAATGTGTAGAATTTGCACACAGCTAAAAGTTAAACAAATATAAATGCACATACCATACTGTGCAGTGAAGTTCATTTGGGAGCAGGTATTATTTTCCTCCCAGTGATGATTGGTTGTGCCTCATATAGATATTTTTTGAACCTTCATAACAATTAAAAATATCCCCAGTGCTACTTGCTGCTACTCTCTCCAACCCCCTTTGGATTTCAGTGTTCTACACATGTTTCTTTGAGTACTTTGCCCAGATCTCAGGCAACACACAGAAGTGTCGAGCTGACGATGTGGCAGGTTGTGGCTCAGGGATGACAGCTTTTATGTCTTCAAAATAGTACCAGACTTTTTCGCCCTCAAACCTGATGGATGGGACGAAAAACTTGTTTGGTCCAGCACAACTCATGGTATTGACCTCATATTGACCATCAGCAATCTGGGAACAAAGTAAAACAAAAGAAACTTACTAGGATTTAGGGTTTGTTATCAACAACATGACATGTCCATACCACCAAGTATTTCTGTATACCTGTGTGATGGTGCCAGGGAACAGTTCCCCGTCGTACTGCACAAGGACCCATTTTCCCACTTCCAAAAGGGGTTCAGCATTCTCCTTTTCTGACTCTTGGAAATCAAATGTCTTTGGACTGAAGCATCCACACCCACTGTCACAAAAACAGGACACTTCTCGCGTGTGGATAAGGCCTGGTTTTGTCCATATCAGCTTAAGGAGAAAAGAAAATTAATTTTAGGTGAAATTAAACTTATCCATTATTATCATCCATTTGATACTTAAGTAGAAAATGATGCTGAAGGCTCAATATGGTGCAACATCTAATGCCCCTATATAATGACATAGGGAATACAGACTATTATTTAAGTGCTGTTTTATATCTTTACACTTGCATCACATACTGATGAAATTTCTAGAATCCAGTGATCCAGTATCTCTCAGTGTTTAACCATAATTCTTTCAGGGATTGTAGGATATTTCCTCCAGGAAAATAGATAAGTATATTAGTTTCTCTCTTATTAGTAACATTCATAGCATGAACAGAATGCACAGAGAGGTTGCTAGCACTACTCGAGAGAAAGCTAGTAACCACTGACTGCATTTAAGTCAGTGGTTACTAGCTTTCTCTCTGGTAACCTCCCTGTGTGTTATGGACAAAGTGCAGCTGTGTTTTAACGGGCAATTTTAATCTTTAGGAAACTGTTCCTTTTAACTACAATGCCCTAGTATCTTCAGTCTTAAGCCATGTACTGTTTACAGTTAACAGGGTATTTCCACCAGGAACCCAGGTAAGTATAAAGGTACATTTCTCCTCTTTTTAGGTATAGTTTACATTTACATTACATTTAGTTTGAGTATGTTGTTATAACTGACTCACCTGATGAATTCTCATCGTCCCAGGCACTGCCTTCAGATGCGGTGGGACTAATTCACCACTTCTTTTGATGTTCTTTTCTGTTATCCTGAAGAGCCTCACAGATGAGTTGAGCTTCAGCTGCTCAAAGAGAGTGTCAGCATCTGGTATGCTGGTACCATAGGACACGATTCTGTCTGCCAGGTTTTTCAGGGCACCGCCTACTCCATCAGGAGCACCCTTTCCATGGGATGCCTCTGTGAAATTCCATGTCACATGCTTAAATCCTTGCACAAATGGCACTGTTGATGCAAGGTAAAAGTTTGTTTTGTTTCGATACTGAGATGTGGGCCCATCTGAGATGAAGTGGATGTTAATGGCATTTGGATGCTCCTCTCGTATGCCCCTCAGTACTGGGTCAAGGTGAGCCCATGTGGCTGTGGCGTCATGCTGCAGACATGCTGAGAGTGATGCAAATGACTCCACCTTGCCCCCACCAAGATAGAGAACTCCAGTATGTAGAGTGACCTGTTGATTACCACCTCCAAAGTGAGTTTCTTTTATTTCTCTGGTGTATTTGCAAGCGTAATTCTCACTGTAGTCTATATGAACACCTATGTCATTTTGGGTCAGGCTCTCTCTCAAGCTCCTCAGTCTTTCAAACTGGTGCCTAATGTTGTATACATGTCTGGAGAAGTTTGGGAGGTGGTCCTGAGTGAGCTCCACCAGCTTTTCAATTGAGGTATGCCTCTTCTTAAGAAGAACATTCCTTACATCCTTCTCCTCAGTGGACCCATCTTTGCATTTCTTGGTCAATGGCACAGATTTGGTTACCCACTCATCCCACATGATGATGTTTCCTTTTGTAGAAGGATCTAGTGTTGTAGGAAATGTAAGATGCAAGTACATATGTACATGCAAGACAAGTTATCTTCACTGCAGACACTGGCCAGGACAGCGTCCCTTGGGGATGATGTTTCTATAACCCCAAGCTGGTGCAGCTTCTTTGTTTTCAGGCCAAAGTTTTCATGCGTTTTGCAGGCACGTTTCTCTATCAGAGACTCTTCTCTGGCCAATCCAAAAAGGCCTGAGTTTGAAGAACTGAGCCATGGAAAGGGGGTGCCTTGGATTTTCAGATAAAAATCTTTTATGAAGATTGGCCATTGTGTCCGTTAGGGCTCTCCTCCGAAATGTTTGTCCCTTCTTCCGAATTTCTCCTGATTTCCCATTTATCACAGTGAACACATCATCTCGGTGAAGGAAGCCACTTACAAGAGTGCTCATAAGTCTCCTCTGGCTGCTGCTGACGATATTATATGTTCGCTGATGACGCCACTTTTTGTTTTTTTTCTGGGCCTCTCTGCCTTCTATGTTAATGGTCACCTGCTTTCTGTTGACTCTCATCTCCAGTCTTTTGAGTCTTTTTGTCCATCCGTTCGTCCGTTTGTCCATCTCTTTTGTCCTTTCTGCAAGCCTCTCTTCTGTGGAGCGTAATTTTGACCTCAATTTTAGCATTGTTTTCCTCTTTCTCTTCTTCTTCTTGTCTTCTTTTTCTGTTTTCTTCTTTTTCTGTAATTTATTTGGGGTAGATGTTGTAGGAGATGAGGTTCGGACATCATGTTGAGGCTGGTCTCCTGGGGAAGCTTCTGGAAGATGTGGAAGTATTTCATTCACTTCCTCATCCTCCTCGCTCGCTGGAGTGATATCCAATACAACTTTTAGCTGTTTCTTTTTGTTATAATATCTTTTTGAGTTTTCCCGCCACTGTTTTTTCTTTTTTTCATGTTGTTTTTTTGTCAGAGTTTTTTTAAGTAGGCCATTTTGCTTTCATTTTTGATATCTGGACATGGAAAGGAAGCATAACATGAAATGAGTGTCTCAAAACCAAAACAGTCACTATTCTACATTCTGTACATTAATTACAAACTTTTGCTGTGGACCCCCAGGAACTCCTTTGTATTTTCTGTACATTAATTATAAACTTTTGCTGTGGACCCCCAGGAACTCCTTCAAGGACCCCTGGGGGTCCCCAGACCCCATGTTGAAAACCACTGCTACAGACTATAAATATGCCGATTACTCTTTCTGTAACCTTTCCAATCCCTAACCTCTCTCTTTCTTTCCTTCTGTACTCTTCCAGCAGTTCTGGGTTGGTGTAAATCTTTTCTCCGTACTTGGACAGCCTAGCCCTCGCTAACACTTTCTTTTTGTCACTTGCTGACAGTCTGCAATGAAACAGGACATAAAGCAAAATGTCACAGTTGTAACACACAACATGTATTTGTATGTATATATAAATAAGTAATAAGACAGTCATAACACAGTTATAACACAACTGTAACACAGATGTAACATGGTTGTAACACAGTTAAAACAGTATAATAACATAACAGTTAGTAAAATATCATTTAAATTAATAATTCATAATATATGTTATAGTCTCATATGTAATAGACTAGACTTCTCATTACCGAAACACAAGGTCTCTCTACCGCAACTGGCCTTTAATTGTTGCGGTAAGAGAGAATTGTGTTGCGGAGGATGAGGAACATTAGCATGTTTAGCTAGCAACAGAGAAGCTATGATGACTAAGCAAATTTTTACTCAATGTACATAGACATTAATTTTTAAAGTAATTTTTAATCAAATGTTTTTTTAAATGTGGGAAACTAGCTGTATCGGTAATGATAATCAGTATTGCCGTGTATGCAGTCTGACAGGAGAAAGTTTAACTTTTAACTTGAGAGGAAAAAAAGATCTTCTTACCTGGTAGCCATCTTGAAAGCACTGTCACATATGCTGCTTCATACAAATTACAACTTTATTTAAAATTCTCTTGGCATGCATAAACAGTCCTTCAAATATGTTGCGGAGGATGAGAAGCTGAGTCACGGACACTTCATTTTTCCTCTATTTTTTCATCATTATTAAACATGAATATTTAATACGTCATTGAGGAACATCCATTACAGCAACCACTATTTTTTTTTCAGATTATTTTTATTTTACTCTGTTAAAATAACAACATAACATACATTCAGACAGACCCGGACGCATTGCGGTAATGAGAATTTTGTCAGAAAATGCAAAAAAATATAAATATAATTAATTTATATGTTTAAATCACTCTTTGTTCAAGGTAGAGATCATTATTAGCTTTATTATTATGTTTTGTTAAATGACTAAATTGCATGTTTTATAACTAAAATCATTACTGCCATGGTATTTCAATGATTTCATGAGAATGACCCATACATATATATATATATATATATATATATATATATATATATATATATATATATATGAAGTAGTTTTAGTTAATATATGGTCATTTCAGTTTAATATGAGGATGTCCTCGTCATTGTGTATCCCATAATCTCTTTACAATATGACACCCTTATAATACTAAATACAATAATATTGAATTAACCTCCATCTATAATTGGACAATCACATAAATTTTGAACATATGCATGCTATCAATAGAGCACAATAGTACTTACTGGACAGTTCCTGTGCAGGGACATCCATAATAGAGTCAGACAGGAGACCAATGGGATGCAAATCTTGCAGCTGTTTATGTGGCAAGGTGGACAGACAAGACACAGAATACACAAACAAGACAGAGAGAGACACAGACAAGACACTGAGAAAGAGACAGAGATACTGTGTAGACAGAGACAGACTAGACACAAAAAGAGACTGAGACAATATGTAGACTGACAGACAAGTTGGCTCTTAAAAGTGCCGTTGGTTTATGTTTTTAACAGGATAATGACAAAGACTGATGACTGAGGGAACTTGGTTATCTGTAAAACAATAAAAAACAAACAAGAACAGAACTACAGTTAGAGCATAGTCATGAAAGCCTTCTCTTCTCAGCGCAGGTTCAACGGGGGTGCAAAAGCAAGCATTGTACCCTCAGTTTAATATTTTGCACCCTGAGTTGAAATTGAAAAAACAAATGCTATGCTCTAAGGGGTAGGTCGTATATCCACGGTGTCCGCAGCTATCTGTGTGCGGCTCCGTTTGTAAATAAACTTAGTGCGCACAAACTGTCTCCATGTGCATCTTCTATGTTGGTTTATATAAACGCGGCAGCGCGAACAGGCTGAGAACAGGTAACAATAGATCAGGCGAACTGATTATCAAATACCGCAGTCACATCACTGGTCTCATCACTCCGCAACAGCTGTGCCAATCACAGTTAAATGTCATACCAACAGCTCAGTAAAGCGTTTCCTTAATCAAAAAGTCTAATAACGACAGTGGTGGACAGTAGTGAAGTACATTTACTTGAGTACTGTACTTAAGTACATTTTTTGAGTATCTGTACTTTACTTGAGTATTTGTTTTTTTGGAAACTTATTACTTTCACTCCACTACATTTCAAAGACAAATATTGTACTTTTGACTCCACTACATTTCTAGGAAGGTTGTTACTTTTCGACTGAACTTTGAAATCAGCTGTTGGTGTTTTTTCTTTTCTAAAATGCAGTTGGTCACATGCTGTGTTCCTCACAAAAGAAAACCAATCACAGTAGCTCCTCTCAAATGGGATTGATGTAAAAGTGGAAGTACGTCCAGGCGCACTAACAAGCACAAGCAAGCTCTCCCTCTGTCATTCAAACAAAAAGCGGTAATGGTGACGGCAGGAGAAAGATAAAAAATTAAATCTCAAGATGTTATTATAATTATTAATTATTCCAGGTAGCTTTTAAAGTTGGATTGTTTTTATCAGGGTGAAAAATATCACACAATTCATGTATATATACTGCCTCTGAAGACAGAAAGAAATCTCAGTTATTTAACAGACTTGGAGAACTTCTTACAGTTGGCTTCAATCTAATGTTATGATGTGATTTTAATACAGTTACATCAGAAAATGACAATAACTGTCCTTTTTGTTTTTGATTGTATTTCTATGCTGAAGTTTTTATAGGTGTTTCTATAGACTTTGTGTAGCAGAGTGGTTCTACAAGCAGGTCAGTGCATCATCAGATGGTTTCAGAGAGTTACAAGCTTCTGTAAATGCATCATGAAAACAATACAGCATGTACTGATATTAGAAAATGTACTTTGTAATTTGTACTTTTGAATACTTAAGTATTTTTAAAAACATGTACTTCTTAATACTTAAGTATTTTAAAAAACAAGTACTCTAGTACTTTAACTCAAGTAAAATTTTGACTGAGCAACTTTCACTTGTAGTTGAGTAATATTTGACCAGGAGTATCTATACTTTGACTCAAGTACTGGGGTTGAGTACTTTGTCCACCACTGAATAACGAGTTATAACTGACCAGTCTGATGTCTTCAGAGGTCTGTAGCAGAATGGTGTCGTTTTCAGGTGATTTAATGGGGGTAAACACAGTGCGCATCGGAGTGTAACAGGCACTAAACTTTTCCCAATTGTGTTCTGCAGTAATCTGTTCATCAGGGACCACAGTCGTGTCTGTCTAATAACGTTAGCATTAGCTAATAAGTCTAGACTCTACAGCAGTGGTTCCCAAACTCCTTCATGGCAGAATCCAACACAGGGGGAGTGATTTTGTTAGAGTACACTAGCGTGACCATACACACACACTTCATGCACTGCATTTAAAGACGAGGAGTAAAGAGTGACTGAAATAAAAAAAAAAAAAAAAGCTAACCTAATTTGTTAGCCTTGTAGTTATGTTGACGGTAGCCTTAGCACTGCTATATAAAAAATCAAGTTTTAACAAAGAAATTGGTAAAATTAACCATGTTTCAAAACGTTGATCATTCAAATGTGTTGTTGTTAACGACATGGACTGGTTTAATTACAAAGTAGCAATCTGAATTAGCATTTTTCTAAACACATCATAGAAGTCTTACCTGAGGCGGTGAAATGCTGAAGGCTTCTGCGCGGCAGTGCTTGCACATGCGCACAGGTCGCTCGAGTTGTGGCCCATTTTGTATGATTTTGTACGAAATATTGTGCTTGACTTTTCGTAATCCTCATACGAACCCTGTTATGAGAATACGTTGCACCATATCACAGACACACAGGCTATGTTTACATGACGACCAAAACCAGTAACTGGCACTATCTGATTAAATAACCTGATTTTGATGTTTGCATGCGCTGAGAAAACAGATTATTGCATCCAGTTAATGATAATGGATATTGGTTTAGCTGTTTGCATGAGGACTTGAATAACCTGGTAAGTCCAGAAAACCAGCTTTCATCAGTTCATTGGTGCCATGTAACCGTCAGTGTTGGGTGTCGTTACTTTTAAATGTAATCTGTTAAATTACTGGATTACTAACTGAGAAAAGTAACGGCGTTAGATTAGTTTTGGATTATTTTCTGTTCCCGATAAAATAAAACCCATTTGTGATTCACTGGCAAGTTGTTTTACATTATTACAGAACCACCATTGCAAGAGTACGACACGCTAATTAAACCCTGAAGGCTAAAAACAAGAATGACATACACAATATCCTATTTATAGCTCTTTCAAAATTAGAGTGGTGTACCCGCGTGCGCGCACACACACACACCATCCCCGCACCGCACTGACACAGACACACAGAACCCGCAGGCAGGATGAGGAGGGACACACAGACACAGTTTGCATGGTGATTTCTCTTTCCGTCCCAGTCGCAAAAATAATTTGCCTTGAAAAATGCTCACAAACCTGGCTGGTGGACCGTATTAGCGAAACGCTGGCAAAAATAACGGATTACTCATTTGAAAATGTAACGATAACGTTACCACGTGTCTCGTAAAATGCGTTAAGTTATTCCATTACTCAAAAAAGCAGAGCTGCCAACTCTCACGCATTGGCCGTGAGACTCACGCATTTGATTGGCTTCACACACTCTCACGCCACACCTCCGATTTCTCACGCTGAAATGCACATGTAGACTAGGGCCGTTTCTCAATACCAAGTACGCCAAGTTCGGACTTACGGACTTGGCAGTTCGGACTTAGCAAGTTCGACCTGGGAGTACAGTCTCTCGAGGACAGCAGGACGCAGGACGGTCATTCTGCAATTGGGACGGCAGGGTACTTGATGATGTCATCATCTCAGCTCGGCTTGGCCACTTCCGGTTATTTTCACCATTAATGTATATTTGAAATAAAACGAAATATGATATTGAAACAACCCTGTATCTTTTGGTTTTCATTATATAATAAAATATTAATATTTATTTTCCCTGTCTTGTGGCCTATATATAAAGAGCCAGTGGCGGGAAAACCGTTTGTGGAGGGTCGTGATTGCAGTAGTGGCGCTAAATTGAGATTTAAGATTTAAGACGGTGAAAAACAGATATAATATGGATCAAATAATGACAGCTATCACCATCGGGTCGTTGTACCGAGCAGCTGAAGAGGAGGCTTCTGAACTGAGGAGGCGGATCCGTAAGAGACGAGCTACGATGCAGAGGAGGATGGAGAGGAGGCGTGCTTTATTGGCATGTCTCTCTGGCACAGTACGTTTGTCTATTCATTGAGCTTTTTTGTCAGGCTGTCTACCAATTTACATAGAACTTGACAGTTTACTTGGTACCCCTACATTAAACATTTTATTTAGAGATGTTGATTAATATTTTATCAACTGTGGTTTGTGGTGATGTTGAAATGTACTTTGTTATACTGGCTGGACAAATACCTTTCAAAAACAGATTACATTAAAAAAAACAATTGCTACTATTACATTGCTAAAATATTACTCAATTACAAGTAAAAGTACTGGTGTTAGAAAAATACTTAAGTAGAAGTACAAAGCATTTGTCAAAAAAAACAAACTACTCAGACTATTAGTAACTTTTAACTGATGATGTCACCATCACCTCTCCAGAGGTTCTAAATTTTCTGTATTTTGCTTTACCAATAGTTAAAACACTAACAAGCAATTAATCATTAATAACTGATTTGATACAAAACAAGTGTTTTGTCCCTCATTTTGATTGGCTCTTTTATTTTTCCTCTCATTATAAGTTTTTATTTCCTTATTCAGCAAATGTTTCCAGCAGACAAAACAAAGCTAGATGAAGTGCAGTTACTGCCACAACAATTGATTTATAAATAATGGACAATGCAAACGTGCCAATGTTGAAACTATACTATATATATACATACACTATACACTAAACTTTCACTATTTGTAATTAATTACTTCCACCCCTGGCTATAACATTACTGAGACTGACACTGTAGAGCTGTAACACAAAGTTACTAATATTGAAATGGTTTAGCCCACTGTTTCCCAAACTTTTTTTTTTTAAAGATGTATTTTGATGTCTGTGATACAGTAATCATGTAGGCTACAGTAACTTCTTGTCTCAGAACCTTACACAGCCTATCAAGTTATGAAAGAACTAGAAACGTTCTCAAGCATCTGAACAAACAGGTCATATGTTAGAGGGAAACGTAATTGTAATTCTTGACAGTTCATATCAGACACTTCAAATTTAAAAAGACAATTCATATTTAGAACAAAGTTTAATACATATAAAATAAATATTGTATAAATACTACATACTAACAACAGAAATACAACAACAATTAATAAACAATTTCTTTTTTTGAACAGGACCAAAGTCCCTTGCAGAGGTATGCACAAATGAATTATAATGTGCCTATCCTGGCCACATTCTTCTCTGGAGCAGAGCTGAAACCGGCCTTCAGGCTATCCAGGGACAGCATCACCATGCTTCTCCAGATACTGCCCCGGGGAAAAGCACATGGATGGAGCCATGAAGTTGAGGTGCTTGTCACGCTCTACTGGCTTGCCTGTGGAACCTCCTACAGGGTGACGGCAGACATCTTTGCCATGCCACTCGCCACAGTGTGCAGGATTGTGCACAAAGTCATCGAGGACATGATGACCATCCTCCATAGGGTGGTCCATTTCCCCACAGCAGAGCAGATGGAGGAGGTGGGGGCTGGCTTTGCTCACCTTGCTGGCCATGATACTTTTCAGTATGCTGCTGGTGCCATTGATGGGTGCCATGTGAGGATTCTTCCTCCTGCAGAGCCACAGAAGAGAAGCTACATAAACAGAAAGCTTTTCCCCTCTGTCATCCTGCAGGGCATTTGTGATGCCAAAGGCAAATTTCTGGATGTGTTCATTGGCCAACCAGGATCGGTGCATGATGCACTTGTCCTCCGCAGATCCCCGATGTACCACCAGGCCCTGTATCCACCAGCTGGGTACTTCTTGTTAGGAGATGGAGGATACCCATGCCTGCAGCGTCCTGTTGCGATTATGACACCATATCGCCAGCCTGTAGCAAGTAAGAACACACTCATTCTCATTACACACACACACATACATTGTTGTTACATACAACAATACATTTTCTACCTGAATTCTAATTAACAGGCCAAGTTGAAGCCCGGTACAACAGGCACCATGCACGGGCACGGAACATTATTGAGCGCACCTTTGGGATCCTGAAAACACGGTGGCGCTCAATATTCTTGAGGGCCCTCGAGATCCGGCCTCGATTTGCCCCAAAAGTAGTAGGTGCCTGCTGCATCCTGCACAACATCTGTGTGGCAGCAGGGGACATCCTGGAAAATTTAATAACTTTAACAAACATTTTTAAACAACAGAAACTATTTAAAATTTGTCCACAAGTTTTTCAAACAGAGCCAAATAGCGCTCCGCTCTGGCTGTTGCTGCCCTCTCTCTCTCCTCCTCTCTGGCCAGTGCCTCTCTCTCCCTCTGTTCTTCCTTCTCTGCCTGTTCTTTCATAAAGTCCAGAAGCTCACTCTCCCTTGGCCTTTTCCTGCTCTGCCTGGCCCTGCCCTCTCCTGCAGAATGGGTAGAGGCCGAGGTGCTCACCACACCACCTGTAGTGGCAGTGAGATTCGCTGCAACAACCAGGGGCGGACTGATTGAGTGCTGCCCCTGGAGTGCAGCATCCATCTCACTGTACCACTGCCAGGTGGATGCGGTTACACTCCCGTCCTCTACCCCTTTGCCTGTCGGTGGGTCTCTTAGCTCCTGAAAATAGGTTATTAAATATTACACTGCAAAACTGATTGGCCTGGCAAACAAAAGCTATGTAATTAATTTAAAAGTATTCTAAGAAAGGCTCTCAGGATAATACCAAGCAGAGAAACAGGCATATTACCTTATACTTGTCCTTTAAATTATTCCACTTTTTCTTCGCCTGTTTGGCCGTTATGGCCGTGCCCAAAGTGGCAACAAAGTCCCTGGGAAAAACAAATACAGGAATAAGTGAGGTGACACGCTACTTCAATAAAGTACTAACCATTATGGATGAAGACTCTAATCCTTGCCCAGCCATACAAGCAATGATACAAGCACCCAAAAGTAATACTCACTCCCATCCTGACTTGGCCGAGTTTCGCCGGCCGGTGAAAAGGGCCTCATTAGCCGCCCGCCACTGAATGAGGGCCCGGGTTTCCTCAGTTGTCCCTCGATTGAAATATTGCTTATGACACTTAAAATGCACAATGACAGCTATTATAACAAGTATAGTACGTTTGTGCAGCATGGTAAATGGACAAGCAAACAAACATTTGGTTGAAACCACAAAGATAGTGCTCTGGTACAACGTTATAGTTAAATAAAAAATATAAAAATTATTAATCTTTGATTTGATTACGCCCTAAGACAAACCACTTTTCCCCCTAACAAATAATACAAGTTTCCGAGACCAAAGACTGCCTGTTACATGTGCGGACAACGAATTATATGTTTTACTACTACTGAGATATCAGAGCCAGCGACAGATTTCAAAAAGTCATGGCGGGATAACGTTGTTTTTAGCGGGGTAACATGAATGCTAACCGCCCGGTCATCTTGCTAGCTGCCGTTGTATGCTGGCCGTCCCATTAGCAGGACGACACATCTCCGAAAACTTCGGAGCAAATTTTAAACTACGCGCTATCGTGGTGAATCGACCACAGATTTTACATTTTAATGTCTACATTTTCACATAAAATAATCTTAAAATTACATTCCGTGATACTCAAACAATAATATTTCGACACTTGTAACTTACAGTTGTGTGTCCTCTCCTCCGCCATTGTCGCTACGAAATGCATTCTGGGATACGTGGCTGCCCCAAGTCCACACAAGTCACCACCCGATGCATCCTCGATAAAACGGGCGGGGCAAGAACACATCCGGGTATTTGACTGTACTCGGCGAAATGCGGACTTTTGAATTGGAACAGTACTTGGACTGAGACTGATGACGTTTCTCAAGTACCCAAGAACAGAAGTACAGAGAAGAACGCATATTCTTATATATATATAGTAACCGGTCGTGCGACATTAAAAACATAGCAGAAGAAGAAGAGCAGAGTGCGCTGCCTTTAAAGAAGAAGAAGAAGAGAAAGAGCAGACCTGTCACCTTGCGGACCTCTGATCGATGCTGCAGCTGAGGGACAGGTCCTCTGCTCAATCAGCCTCCTTAAGTGACCTCAAACATTGTAGCAAGTCCCGTTAGTTAAAAATAGTAATACGATGTTGAAATCCATGTTGAAATCCGCAGAATAAAAGCTAATTAGCGATCTGAACAAGGTTATATTATGATGTGTTCAAAGTCGGCTCATAAAAATGACAATTTAGGCGATTATTAACAAAAAAGTCATCATGGTGTGTTCAAATGCAATTTCAAGAAAAAGAAAATGTAGGTATACAACAATAATATAGCTGTATAATGTACTAATGCATTCATTATAAAAGTAAAGCAAATATTTAAAGTAGGTAAAAGTTAATTTTATCTGGTAATAATCACTTTTACATGCAGTAATAAAGTAATTCAGTAACTTTTTAGTCAAGTAACTAGTAATTTGCATGAAGAAGGGGTATTTTAAAAATGTGATGAAATTGTGATTGATCACAGCCTAAAACTGATTAATCAGATTAAACTTTTTAATTGATTGACAGCACTACACTGCAAAAATTAACAATCTAACCAAGTCTTCCAATCTTGTATTTAGCCAAAAAGTCTTTTTGATCTTGTTTTGAGAGCAATATACTATGTAAGCACAGACTGTGTAAGATTATTATTCTTGTTTTGAGAATATTTGTCTTTTTATTTCTTAGTTAGTAAGTAGATCCTAAAACTATATATTTTTCACAGAAAGTAAGCCAAATTATGTCAGATACTGTTCAGGGTATCTTTCACGACCACTTCTTAGCTTAGAAAACTTGTTTCAAGACCTCCCAGTAAGCATTCACACACACTCTGGCCACAGTTGTACCAACAGCATGTTTATTCACATTCATTTCAATGTTTAAGTGCAGCAACATCACCAAGATAATATTTTGTCAGAACATACGTGGTGTTTTTGAAACTGACAGGGTAATATGATGTATGATCCACTAGCTTTTCAGCATTGATCAACTCTGTTGCTTGAGCAAGATTAGGCACCGCGACTTCATAGGCTAAAAGATCTCTATTCCAGCCCACTGTCTCATAAAGCTGGTACTCAAAACAATACAATGAACTGTATACCACATAAATGTTTTTCATAAATCCGAAGACAGGCACTGTCTCATTTGTATTGGTGATTATTAGAGACCTGTCACTTATGTACTTGTTCCCATTGAGAATAAGCCACTTTACTTTGACTGTGTGTTGTATGCCATAAATCCCCCCAAAATCTCTCATCTTTGTATTAACATACTCCATGTTTGCTACTTCTGAGACAGGACCCAATTCTTTCTCATGCAAAAAAATTGGATGCTCCGTACCCATTTCATTTTGACAGCATTCAAAAAGCGGATTATGTTTCACAAGTGACTTACAGACATTTTTGAAGTTCAATTTAGATGACCACTGTTTGAAAAAACAGTGCTTTGACTCAAATCTCATGCACACGTGTCTTATCATAGGGCCCAGAGAAAGAATTTGGGCAGGGAGATGCAGCAGGTAATGTTGCTTAGGAATTATATTATTCTCAGGAAAAAGCTGCTTAAATATATTTCTCAGTCTTAATACAGTCTGCACAGATAAAACTGGAGCAAAAAGTATCTGAACTATCTCAATTAAGTCCAAAACAAACTGAACATACTCATTTTTCTCTATAGTATTCAGCAGAAAAGGCATGATCTTCAGCAATATCAGCATTTGCCCTGAGGACTGCTTAAGTTTGTTATCATTTGATGCCAAGGTACTGACACTTATAGGGCAGGGTTTATCATGTACATCTACTGGTGACAAAGGAAAACTCTGCATAGCTGAATTGAACACATCCAACTCCATCTGTCCAGAGAGAACAAGGTATTTTAACACACACTTAATTTCCATTGGTGCAACACCCTCAAGAATGATGTGCATTATGTCCTGTGGTGTTTGCCAAATGAGGTCAAAGCCTGGAAAATCAACCAGCTTGCTTCTTCTGTTTATACCATAGGTGGTTTTGAGGGCTGATTTCAAGAAGTCTGTGCTGGCCTTTTCTATTTCACGGCACTGTTGAATATGTTTTTCCATTGTCCTGTTTGTAAAGCTCTCTTCATTAAAATGAATTTGCATTTCCTCAAAGGCTTATTCACAATGCCTACACTTACTGTATGCAAAACCAACTCCTTCCTTGAAACCAGCAAGCTCATGCTGTGCAAGTGTGTCACCACAAACTGAAACTACAGCACCAAATAACTCAAGCCACCACTCTGTGTTTGGATTGTGACACCATTATACAGCAACTTTAAGTCTTCATCAATTCTTTGTAATACAAAATCAACACCACACTTGTCAATATCATCAGCTTTTGCTATAGCAAGGAGTCTGATTGCAGCCAGCTTTTGACCTAAACTTGGGGTTTATGTTTCTATAATAAACCATCAGTAATTTATTTACTGAAGCATGTAACCCAAGGGGATTGCAGATCTCTATTTCGTCAGTGTATAAAATGATCTGTAAAGCAGAAGGCTTCACTGAAAACAGTGGGTGCAATTTGAAAAGGCTCCCATCAACAATATCATACAAAAAACCATCTTTGTGGCAACTCTGTGGTGTGGTGCAGATCATATCAAAAATCCTAGAATTGGACAACAGCTGTTCAAGACTCTTAACCAGGGATATATAGTAAAAACTTCTGTTTTTAATTCTAAGAACGCTTGATTGTCCTTTCTAGAGACATAACTACCTCCTCTGGTTTAACTGGGTTAAAAAGCCTCTGGATGGTGCTGTCTTGCATGTATGTGGTGGCCATCAAGGAGAAAGGATCTTGAAAATTGTCTAATGTTGCCAGTACTTCCTCTTGTAGCTACTCCACACTGTCTGAATGTCTTTCAAAGATCCTCTTCATTGTGTCCCTCAAGGTGCTCAGAAGAGTAGTTTGATACTGCTGGACTTCAGAAATAATGCTGTTGACACTCCTCTGAAACACAGTCAAGAATGAAGTGTAAGATACATGATGTTTGTCCAATACAACTAGCATAACCATTCTTAAGACTCAGTTGGAGATTTCAGACCAAAATGGTCACTGTCCTTGAACAATGTGGAGCATTTGCATATTCAAAATTACATCAAATTTTTTGGAATATAGAGCATTTTTTAACACTTACTTTATAAAAACAATTTTCCTACAGCACTTTTAATATTATTAAACCATAAACATGTTACCATAATGTTAACATTTTAATAATGATGATAATATTAACACTGGGTTCTGTGCAATACCTGAGAAAGGTGACATCTCTCCCTCACATTGATGGCAAATGCAGCTGCACATCTAACATATGCACTTGATGCACCAGCTCCTTCCTGTAGATATGTTGTGTTAATATACATTAATATACTATGCACATATAAGACTGGTTCACATCAAATGTTAGATGATATTATCATACAAAATTGTCAATATTGGACCTTACCTGATTATCAAGGTGTGGAATCTGAAGATCTCTGGGCTCAACATTTCATTTGAGATGACAGGTGTGTTGACTTCACAGTTGGTCCTTTGCATTCCCCGTGTTTTAGTGGCACAGTCAGAAAAAACTGGGATGTCAAAATGCTCACTTCCAACCCGAGATAGGTCAGATGTAGCTGATGTTATCCATCCCGTGGGTGGGTGTCCAGTGGCAAAGTATAGAGCATGTGTGCGTCTAATATGGTAGTAAAAGGAGTTGAAGACTCTGTATTCAGCAGTACAGCCATCAATCCCGCATATAACACGGAAATCAGGACTGCGATTATGTGCTGTGTGAATATGGCTCAAGAGGGACTTCAATGTTAAGGCAACAAAAACGAAGCAAATTACACACCTCCAACAGGCCATGTTCCGTCGAAAAAGAAATCTGCTGGGCAGATGAATGCTGACAGAAAAATCTCCACTAATCTGAAAATCGAGTCTTGCTAAAACAGTGATGAACACAATAATTTGTCTACACTTGAAAAACACAAATAGCAAAAGGGAGTAGTCCAGGTATTTGATCTTTGTAGTACAGAACTTTATTTTGGCGGGCACATACTGACTAGCGAGGAGGTCAATACCAAATCTGGACGGGAGGGGGATGGATCATAGCAAGATTATTTAATTTGCACAGTGATGTGATTATACAAGGATCAACAACCGGTTTAGAAATTAAAATATCACTTATAGTTCTAGTATTCGCCAATTATGTATGTTTGTATGTCATTATTATCAGTTTTTACACGTTTTACACAGAATTTTGCCACGTGCCACTAAAAAGAACCACAAGAAGAAGCGACCAGGCCACGCAGCCATAGTCTATGACTGCATGTCTGTGTGTTGATGAGAGGGAGGCCTGCATGATGCCACAGAGCAGATATACTGGTGAACAAGCAGTGAAAGACAGCGCAGATTATTTACTATAGACATGGCTTGCTCTGCTGTGCACACTTGGTAAAAAAAAGAAAATAGAGACGTACAGTGTTCCGCCTGAAGTATTTATCTGCTGTCATGTTTTGAATCTGTTAACGAAGAGGATACGAGAAAGTATATTTTAAAAATATCTCATCATCATAGCCAAGGCTAGCTAAGCTGGAGTAGCTTTATTGTGGCAAATGGTTGAATAATGACATTTAAGTTACTGTCTGCCTGATTGTTTGTCATTTCCACATGTTGAATTTAGCCTTTGCTCAGTCACCCTTGAGCAGCTTATTCAGGTGTCAGATTCTGGGCCCTATCTTACGCTGATCGAAAGCGCAAGTGGAAAGCGCAAGGCGCAATGGATTTAATTTATTCAAGGCGTGTCCAAATCCACCTTTGCCAGGGGCGGGAGTGATATTTCACCCTGCCCCGCCCTTTGCGCCTACAGCGCAAAGCGGAATACACCTATCAGTGTGCCAAAGTGCCCTCATTAATTCACAGGCGAGTTTAGGCCGAAAATGCAATAAACCAATCAGAAAGTCAGCTCTGATCACCTTTGAGAGAGAGGTGCGCCAGCAGCGCAAGCGGAGGCAGCATGATGGCAGAGTTACCAGGAGGAAACAAAGACAAACGATATGCGTGCGAGGAGACTGATCTCCTAGTTCGAGAAGTCAAAGCGCGAGAGCATCGCATTTATGGACAGGGCAGGGTACCACCAAAGCAGGCGGAGGTGAAGCAGGCGTGGGAGGAGATAGCGGCTTTATTTTATACACAAATGAACGTTCCTGACCATTTTACTGCCATTTCTGCAACATCTTATATTATCTTACACATGTTCTTGAAAACGCATAACTGAGTGAGAAATTACTGCATCAAGGCTGAGTTAATAGCTCATCTTGGTGATTTTATTTTCTTTTAACAGGACAACAATATAAATTAAAGCCTATTTCATAAATGGGAACATCACAGCACAAAATTAAATTTTAGAACACTGAAATTAAATTGTATTTTATAAATTGATTGTCGTCATCATCGTGCAGCTCCACCAGCTGAAGATCCGGGGGAAGGACCCAGCTCACAGGATCCAAGGAGAGGAGTGAGGAGTGGAGGAGAGCAGTCGGCGGCAGGAGGGGAGAACATGCGGTTGAGAGCAGAGGCAAGCCGACTACGCCGCGGGAACCTTAGGCAGGAGGAGCACCCATTCCTGGAGCTCCAGCAAGCTGGTTTTCATATGCTGCAGGAGGAATTGGGTGCCCTCCACCGCAGTGTCCGCCAGCTCAACACCCACCTCAGGCGGATTGAGGTGCAGCTGAGGCCACTGCAAAGCATTGCGGACAGTCTGGGAAGGCTTGCTAATGCTGCCCAGCGCCGCCACGCTCCTGCATCCCCTCCTCTGGCTGCCAGTTCTCCATTGCTGCCGTCGCCGCCCTCGCCACCGCCCCCTCAGTCCCCTCCTCCTCCTATCCTCTCTCCTCCGTCCAGCCGCACCAGGTCCACGGCTCCACTGCCGCCTCCTCGTCCCGGACCCTCCCGTGGCCGGCCCTGCCGTGGTGCTCCTGCCCGCCTGCAAACCAGAAAAAGAAAACATTAGTTTTGTTATTTTTGTTTGTGAAATATCATTTGTAATTATAATTTTGGTTAACCTGTTTCTGAAATTATTTGATTTATTAAGAAAATAAATGCCTCATACACAAACCCAGCTTCATTGGGGGGTGGGGTGTAACCCAATGTCAGGGCACGGTTGACAGGGACTAAAAGACAAATAAAATGAAATTGATCAAGCTTTCAACATTTAACTTCAGTATATGCTGTGAAAAAAAAGTAGAGACAGCTTAAAATTTCAAGTCAATTTACTGCCAGATATTGTTGCATTTTGAAATCAAGTTCAGAAGTAAAACTTAAGTTTAAATTGGGCTCCCCTCAAAAAACTCTTTTTTAAAGTCACCAATCCATAATCATAGTAAAGTTTAAAGTTACCTTGAAATTGTATGGCCTTCAAGGTTTTGTTCTTTATAGTAAATTGCGAAATGAGTCCCGCACACTGTCGAACTTGCAATATATCATTTAATTTGGTTTGCAAGGTTTGCCTTGCGTGCGTTTCTCTCCAACGCACCTGTCTTATTTAATAGGTGTGCCAGGTGTTTCCCTTGTTTCTTTATACTATATAAAAGTGATAGTGTAATGTAACAATCCAAGTTTTTTCTGGACTATTTTTGATCAAATTAGTCAGTTTGCTTACCAGGCTACAGATGACGCAGCTCCTCTGCCAGCTGATCCCTCCTCGCCCGTGCTGCTGCTGCTGGCTGCATATTTGGGCCAATTGGCATCGGCACATGCAGGTCAGCATCGCGTCTTCTCATGTCCCATAATGTGTCCTCATTTAGGTCCAAGACACATTCATGATGCATGGCAATGTTATGCAACACAAAACATGCCACAAAGAATGCTGCGACCTTTTGAGGGCTGTATTGTAATGTTCCACCTGACTTATCTAGGCATCTGAAACGCATTTTCAGCAATCCAAATGTTCTTTCTATTACAATGCGTGTTTTTGTGTGTTTACGATTGAACGAAAGGTCACGCACTGTTGTAGGCATGAGAAACGGTGTTATCAGCCATGTCTTTAATGGATAGCCATTGTCCCCTAACAGCCACCCACTGGGGGGGGGGGGTCCCCCTCAAAGACTGTAGGAATGACAGCACTAGCCAGTATGAAGGAGTCATGGCTAGATCCAGGATAATTTGCAAATACATGTGTAACTTTACACGATGCATCGCAAATTACCTGGATATTGATGGAATGGGTTCCCTTACGGTTGACATAGATGACTGCATTGTCAGCTGGGGCACGTAGATGCACGTGAGTGCAATCTATGGCACCCAGGACCCCAGGGAACCCATACTTAGCCATGAACTCCTGTTTAACCCGTTCTCGGGTGTCAGGTGTCATTGGGAACTTAATAAATTCATTAGCATGTCGGACTAGGCTTGATGTGACTGCATGTATGGCCGAATTTATGGCAGATTGAGACATGCCTCCAATCGAACTCAGCGGATGCTGAAACGACCCAGTGGCGTAGAAATACAGCGCAGCAGTGATTTTGACAGCAACGGGGAGAGCATTTGGACAGGTAGAGGTGGTCTCCAGATCATCTGCCAAGAGATGGCAGATGTTGGTGACCACCTGGCGGGACAGGTGAAGCTTGTGGTGGCACTCGACTTCACTGAGGGCCAGATAAGTTGTTCGGGGCCGGTGGACCCTCAGGCGGCCCATCCTCTGCCTCCTCTGCCTCCTCTGCCTCCTCTCTATATCCGCCCCCAAGAGGTACTCCATTTGGCTGTGGAAATCAGCAATATATGAGCAAATGCACCGATATTTAACTGAGTAGATCAAGGAGTGATGTTTCTTTTTCTTTTTTTTTTTTTAAGGGGGGGTCAACTTACACTTTTTAGCAATGCAGTGGTCCTCCTCTTCCTCAGCAATTGAACAAAGGAACAAAGAGGTGTGTGTGTGTGTGTGTGTGCATATCTATATATATATATGTGTGTGTGTGTGTGTGTGTGTGTGTGTGTGTGTGTGTGTATGTACTGTGGGAAACAGGTGAAAACACTGATTACTTGGACGGGGCTATTGGCTGGGATTCCCGCTAACTCTACTGTGGGTGGAGGAAAGAGAATCATAAAGTTTATGCAGTTTGATTCATCCATGCGCAAAACTGCCCAAATTCAAACAGCATCAAGCAAAAGTACACAGACCTTTTTTTTAATTGGGCCCTCCCTTGGTCAGATATAATGTATTGTTCATTTTATATATAATTGTTTAATCTTTGTTTTTATGGATCACAATAAAAACGCAAACGCAAACACTACAGCTGCTCCAGCTGTCGTGCTGAGTGATCTTCTAAGGACAATCAGACAGCTGTGATCCCGTTTGCAGGTCTGCTGAGATTTATTGGGCTTTATAATTATAATAATAGTACTGTTGTACTTATTAGTGAGATTAACTTCAAAGACACACACGCGTGCACGACTTTTAAACATAAATGAAAGGTGTTTGGTGATTGTGGAGCCATTGCGCCGCCAGCGCAAGTGATTTTGCTATCTTACGCCAGCGCAAGTACCATTTTTGTCATGTGGGTAAGATAGAAAACGCGTTTGCGCTGGGTCTGTGCCGCTGTGGGCGGAAGGTCTAAACATGAAGGCAAAACCAAGGCGTGGCCGGGCGCGTTTGCTATCTTGTGCTCAGCGCATTGGGGTAAAACGCGCTTGCGCTTTAGACCAGCCAAAACCTGGTCGAAGCACAAAGTCTGTGGTCTTTCAGCACAAGATAGCACCCGGCAGGCTTGGCCGAAACACACACACGTCTTTACAATCACAAAACACAGTCATTTATGATCATTCTCTTCCTCCCACGTGAGTGTGGATTAGTTAAGTGTTATTCGAACATATTTTTTTTATCAGCAATAAAATGAAAATATTGAAATTAAAAGCGTTCGCGTGTCTCGGCTGAGGCGCACACACGTCTCCACAATCACAGAACATTTTTCATCAATGTTAAACAGCCGTGTGCGCTTGTGTCTTTAAAGATAAACTCACTAAAGAGGAAAATAATTATAATTTTAAAGCCTAATAAATCTAAATAGACCTGCGAAGGGAGCACGGCCGCGATCAAACCTGTCTGATCGTCTTTATTGGATGAGTCAGCCATGACAACTGGAACAGCTGTAGTGTTTGTGTCTGCCTGTTTGTTATGATCCAGAAAAACAAGGATTGAACAGTTATGATCTATAACATACAAAATATACAAGACACTATATTTGACCACAGGACTCCAGCCCAACAGAGAAAAAAGTTATGTGTGCTTCTGTCAGAGCTGGTTGGATAGATCTGTGCGTAATTTTGCGCACTTCAAACTTCAGAACAGAACAACTTGTTTCGCAGCGGGACAGAGGAGGGAGGATGGGAGGAGAAGAAGGAGGACCACAGACCTCCGCTTAACTGTTCCTTCACCTGGCTCAGGTGGACTCCCCCACTCCTCAGCCAGCAGAGTTAATAATGATGATGATGCTAATAATTAATTATAAAATACAACACAATTTCAAGGTGCTTAAGTGTAAAACATAACCAGTTACATATCTGCATGACATTTGCAGTTCATATTTATTGTATTAGTTTTTGCAGGCGTTACTGTAAAGTAAACTATTTCTGCGTGAAGCTGTTTTGGAGACGTCCTGCTGTCTCCATATATCGCGTTTTCACTCCTCGAAACAGGAGATCTGTCTCCTCACTTTAAAAATCTTTTCTCTTTGTTTCCTCCTGGTAAATCCTCCGTCATGCTGCCTCCGCTTGCGCTGCTGGGCACCTGCCTCTTAAAAGGTGATGAGAGCTGACTTTCTGATTGGTTTATTGCATGTTCGGCCTAAACTCGCCTGTGAATTAATGAAGGCACTTGGGCACATCTGATAGGTGTATCCTGCTTTGCGCTGGTGGCGCAAAGGGCGGGGCAGAGCAAAATATCACTCCTGCCCCTGGCACAAGACGGCAAAGGTGGATTTGGACACGCCTTGAATAAATTAAATCCATTGCGCCTCCCGCTTGCTTTCGATCAGCACAAGACACAACCCTAAGGCACAAACGCGTTTTACTCCAATGCGCTGAGCACAAGATAGCAAACGCGCCCGGCCACGCCTTGGTTTTGCCTTCATGCTTAGACCTCCCGCCCACAGAGGCACAGACACAGCGCAAGTGCGTTTGCTATCTTACCCACATGGCAAAAATGGCACTTGCGCTGGCGTAAGATAGCAAAATCACTTGCGCTGGCGGCGCATTGGCTTTGTGCCGGGCGTAAGATAGGGCCCTCTGTCACTTTTAATGGCTGTAGGACTTGGGATCTGTCACAACCGAACTAGGACTGAACCCAAATGCACGACTCTAGAGACGAGGTCAAATATACAATCTTTTAATATCAAAGTAACAAAGGAAAATCACTCAATCGAGGAAGATCTCAAACTAACAAAAAACACTCTGATGAGGAAAAATACTATAAACACAGAAGAAATCAAAATCACTCTTTCGAGGAAAAATAACAAGACAAAGTATCAAAATAACATAAGGCAAATCTAAAGCAAAACAAAGTATCAAAGAATACAAAACCTGAATTGACAAGAGTTGTGGAGTAAACAAACGTGGGTTCTCTGGCACACAAGACAAGACGAACTGGCACAGGACAAAGGGAAACACAGACTATATACCCACACACATGAGGTAATGGGAAACAGGTGGAAACAATCAGGGCAGGGCAGACAATCAGACCAGTGGGATCACACAAGGGGGAAGGAGCAAGTTACCTGAAACGAGAGGAGAGTTAGGTGTCAAAATAAAACAGGAAGCCATGAGACAACATAGACACAAGACAAAAACTAAACATAACTTAACCTGACTTCTTGGACATGACAGGATCCATGGAAGATGGTCATTAGACTGAAAAACTGATCTAGAGTGATCCAACTTTTCCTATCCACAACTTGTGATGTTTTTTTCGTGCCTTCCAGGAGTAACTAAAAGGACTTTAACATCATGGAGGAACTGGATGATGTTACTGTTTCATTTCTAAATGGTATGTTAGGTGTTGCTACATATGCTACTTAATATTGATGTGTATTACCATTTAACTGAATTATTGATTATGCATGCTGATACTGAGCTCAGAAACAAAATGTATTTCAGCTAATTTGCTATCTCAAAACTCCAAGTGTCTATTTTGTTTTTATTTAGATTTATTCTTAGATAAGAGATCGAATAACACAGACACCGCAATTGGACATTATTTACCTTGTTAAGTTGATTAGTGCTAAATTTATAGGTAAAAAATGGTATATGGTTTTTAATTGTAAAATAATAATAATAATAATAATAAGCTTTATTTATATAGCACCTTTCATACAAAGCATGCAGATAAAAGGTTTGTTAATGATTTGACTTTGTTTACAGCTGCCAGCATAGATGAGGCCTTACTCCACACCCTCAGTCGGGATGATTTAAGAGACCTTTTTCCTGGGCCAGAGAACTTTCTAAGGAGGAAACAACTGTGGGCTCTTATTAGCCAAGAGGTAAGTTTTTGCCTACCATATTTTCCGCACTATAAGGCGCACCTAAAAGCCTTTAATTTTCTCAAAAACCGACAGTGCGCCTTATAATCCGATGCGCCTTATATATGGATCAATATTGGTTAATTATGGCTACCGTAGTCAGGGGGCGTCGCTGAAGTAACAGTGGTAAAAACGGTAAAGGAAAATTCCAGTCCCACACCACTTGTGTGTGTATAAAGACCCCAAAATGGCACCTTTCAAGAGACACGCTTACGACGCAGTTCAAACTCAAGGCTATCAGTCACGCAGAAGAACATGGGAATAGAGCAGCAGCGAGAGAATTCAACAACTGACTGACTTATCTGGGTCCCGTTTCCCAGAGCCTTCGTAGCGCTATGTGCGTCGTAAGTTGTATTTTAAGGTCTCCCTTAAGGTTGTCCCAACTCTGGGAAACAGCCCGTAACCTTAAGGGAGACCTTAAAATACAACTTACGACGTACGTAGCGCTACGAAGGCTCTGGGAAACGGGACCCTGGATCCATCTAGTGGATGCATAACGCAACCCCCAGCCACTACAGTAGTTTCTATTCTATGCGCCTTATAATGCGGTGCGCCCTATATATGAAAACAGTTTTAAAATAGGCCATTCATTGAAGGTGCGCCTTGTAATCCGATGCGCCTTATAGTGCAGAAAATATGGTACTTGTTTTTTTCTAAAATAAATAAATAGATAAAATACCTAGCACAACACATGTTGTGTCATGGTTTGTCTCCACTTCCTTGTCCATGTCCTGTTTTATTTTTAAGTTCCATGTCTTGTCCTCCTGTGTTTTCCCTCCTGTGAGTACCTCGTGTGTCTCACATGTATGCGATTGCCCCACCTGTGTCTCATTTCCGCATGTATTTGACCTCAGTGTTTTCCCAGTTTTGTCCTTTGTTGGTTCGTCTGTGTCCATGCCATGTGTTCCTGTGGTGCCTCTGTGAGTTAATAAACTCTTTTTTGATTTACTGCACTAGTTTTTGTGTCTGTCTGCATCGGGGTCCAGCTCCCTAAACCGTAACATGTTGTTTCTAATTGTGTCTGTCATTTACCTTGTAATAATTGTGTTTTGATTTTTTTTCTGAGGATGAGAATGCCACTTTACCAGACAAAGTTGGCCCTGGTGAAACAGGAACTGTGTCATCACTTCAAGGATCACCTCCAATATCCCCCCACACATCCACTCCTGTGGTGAAGAAAACCCCAAAGAAGACCCTACAGCTTCCTAGTCCTCCAGAATATGTGATCTACACAGACACTGAGTTGGAACTAGCTCGTAAGCACTATTTTGAGACGGCCCGCACTGGTAGAGAGGGGGAATCTGCCATATCCAAAGAGCTGAGATGCAGGCTGGTGAGGAACACTGTCACCAGCATGATTTCAATCCTGAGAGCAAGTCACCAAGGAGAGGAGCTCCAGTACCCTTCAAAGCATGAGGTCACTGCCATGGCTAAGAGACTAGTGGAGTATTATCCCATGCTACAGGATAAAGACAAATCCATCAAACATGTAAGTGTTGACAATTTTAGCCATATAATTTTCTTGAACAGTTATCTGAAATTAGTTATGGGACATTCAAAATGTTTTTTCAGTAAGTGACTATTTTTCGCCACAGATGAGCATGTACAGTTATCTTCAGAAGAGGATTCTGAATGTGAAGTCCCCACAGAAGAGGCAGGGACCCAGACCAGAGAGAAGCAGTTGATGCAGACTCAAGTGGTGGATCAACAATTCTTTTGCCACCTGGGAGCAGTTCTGATGGCGACAGTTCAGGTGAGTGAAAAATTGTAATTTTGGCAATAATGATGGACACAAAGGCTAGGTAATATTATCATAGTTTTGTATATAATGATATATATTACAGGTCATATATATATGTTACACATATATTACAAGTTATGATTACGCTTTGATGTATTGTGATGTGACAGTAGTTTTCACTTATTTGATTCCATTGTGTAAAAATTAAAGTATAACACTCAAAATGTTATGTTTGCTGGCTTAAACCCGTTTTATCATTCAGATGACATGTCAAATACCTGTTGCTGATTTGTATTTCCTTTTAGCTGACAAAGATAGTCTGGCAACACAGGCCAGGCATTACAAGACTCTGCAGAAGATGTATAAGAAACCAAAACCCAACCAAGATGCTGTCTGCCAAATCCTTGACCTTGAGTTTCAAGCAAGAAGAGCCTTCATTGACTGTGACATTCTGAAAGAAGAGGATAGGCCAGCAAAGATTTTGGAGGCATATCCATGTTTCAAAGAGCTTCATCATGTAAGTGATGCACTTGTTGTTTTTGGCTCCTCCACAAAGCAAGCATTGTTGCAGATTTAACACTTATTTGCATCACAGGTGATGGATGAGCTGCGGCGGATTCTGGATAAGGACAACAGCAAGTTCATAAATGAAGTAAAGAAGAGATGGGCCGACTTCTGCTCCATGGTGCAGTTTTATGGTGTTTGGAAGAAAGTGTTGAAGCCACCCATGAACCTGGGTGCAGGTAAGTCATTTTGCTGTCTTTAATACATGTAGCTGTTTCAACAGACACAATTAATAGAACTGTTGTCAATGCATAGCACTGATTAAATGATAACAGAATGACAGTGCTGTTCATTGCAAAGCATTTTCTACTACCTGACCATAAAGCTCATCAGATGCTGGCTAACTTTGAACTAAAACTTGATTTATTCTGTTCTAGTGGAATCCAACATTGCCTTGGTCAGGGCACTCCCCACACTCTTCCCCTCACAGTCTGCGCCACCTAAGAAGATGGGACAGGCCAGTGAGGCATTGCTTCATGTCCTTCAGGTGAGTTTGTTCATATTTTGTTAAGAATTAATCCTCTAACATTTCCCAGGTATTTAGTGGCACACACTCTTTAAACAGTGACTGAGGCACAAGTTTTTTTCATGATGTCTTTGCCTGGTATGTCTTGACCCATGATCTTTAGAGCAGAAAATGATCCGTTTTCATATACCACATGTCAGTATGGTTGTGTTCATAGATATATACAGCTCTGGAAAAAATTAAGAGACAACTCTCACAAATATTTCTTAAATCAGCATCTCTACATGTATGGCAGCCAGTCCATTCCAGTGTTTGTTGGATTCTAAAACAAGCCTCCTCATTCTACTTAATGAGATACTGATCAGGTGATCACCTGAACCAAATCTTATTTTATGAGGAATTTTATAAAAACCACTGCTGTGATTAAACATTGAGATTATTCCACCAATATTGATTTCTAAACTAAAATCACTTTCTAAACAAGTTAGAATATGAGTGTTGTTTAAAAATGAATATGAACATGTTTTATTTGCATTATTCAAAGTTTGAAAACACCATCTTTTTTGTTATTTTGACCAGTTGTCATTTTCTGCTAGAAAATGCTCTAAATGGTGATATTTTAACTTCAAATTTGAGAGAAATGTTGTCAGCAGTTTATAGAATAAAACAAAAATGTTCATTCTACTCAAACGCATACCTATAAATCGAAAAACCAGAAAAACTGATAATTTTGCAGTGGTCTCTTCATTTTTTCCAGAGCTGTAGGTGTACATAATGGTGTTCAAAAATCTCAGTTCACTTGCACAAGTAGTTTTTCAGTTTCTTAGTATATCCTGTGTGTTCTTCTTTAGCCAACAGAAGAGCCAGCCATCTACCTCCAGAGGAGAACTCTCTTCAGCCCTGTTTTGGTCTTTGATGGGTCCTGCTGTCTTCTGGCAATTGGAAACACTCCTGTCACTACATTTGCCAAAGAAGAACTTGGTGAAGGCTTGCTGTATCTGATGGGTTATTACTACACCCTGCATCTCACCTATCCTAAGTGTGTGGCGACCCTTCTCTCTGTCATTCAGACAGAAGTCTTACAGGACAGTATCCACGAGCGAGACACCACAGGCTCATACAAAAGAGCCATGGCAGAGTGGAATACTTTCATCAAGAAATAGAGTTGTTCAGACTTGGCGGGGGGCACAAAACTCAAGTCCCTGTGTTTTTTGAAGTTTTACACAAATACTGAAGACTTGCTGTCTATTTTTGTTCATGCAAAGTAGTTTTTTCCTTGACTGCCATGTTCTGCCTCATACTTTAAATGCTATCAAAGAGGTTATAGCCTCTGTTACCTGTTACCTCTGTTTCAGAGGTACTTTTTTGGGGGGGATTGTTTAATTTTGCAAACATTATGTTATAATGATTGTAAACATCGTAAGGAATCTTCTGCAAGCAACTCAAATAAATGTTGGCAATATTCTGTGTATGATTTTAATTTAATGTATATACTGTGTATTGATTTAAGATGAAAGCTAATCATAACTTAACTCAATTTGAGTAAGAAACAAAAGGGAAATAAGAATTGAAAAACTAGTTTTGAGATTATTTGACTTCATACAGCACTTGGAATGAGTGTTTCACCACAAGGGATTTCGTAATTATGTTACACAACAGCTGAAGACAATTCACTAATAATACCCAGCCCATCCCCTAACGTTAGCTGGTAGAATCCCTGGGAAAACGGGAGGGGGCAGGCCTGGGAAAACTAACGTTGTTAAGCAGCTCAAATACACGTCCAAGTCCAGTCCCAGCTAGCTAACTGTTAGCTAGCTAACGTTAGCTCGCAGCTATCAAGTAACGTAGCTAGCTTAGCCAAGAGTTAGCTAACATGACTGGGACTTTCTTTCCATTGTTAGCAAGCTAACGTTAATGATGGCTGTCCAATTTGTTCGGCTGTGATGCTAGCTAACGTTCGCCATGCACTTTGCAAAAGTTATTGTCAGCATAATGCAATAATGCGTTACCTTCTCCACCTTTTCTCCGTTCGAGTTGGAATTGCTGCCCCATCCTTTATGTAACTGTCTGAGAGACAATTGAGTTTATGTTTATTTTACATTTTTTAAAAAAGAAAACAATTTCATTTATATTTCTATTCAAAATGGTAAAATGAATTTAAAATGTATTATTCTTTATGTAAATTAATTTGGTTAAGAGAAATGGTCGCGTAATAGAGGTCAGAGGTCGCGCCCATAGCATTATGGGTTGGGGGAATGCCTCATGGCTACAGAGCAGAGCGCAACCATGGCTACAGAGCAGAGCGCAACCATGGCTACAGAGCAGAGAGATGAAAACTGAAGGGAGAGTACACGCAGCCCAAAACTACAATCTGCATGGTCCAAGAGGCGCACACGGTATTTGTTCTTAAATTTATTTGTTTTGTATGTTTTAACGTGTGTGACCTTTGAGGAGCAGCCTTTCTGTTGTTGTGCTAGCTTGCAGGGACCCGTCTATGATGTGATGTTCATGTGAGGGTTTGCCTTTGAGCCTGCCTGGACATTTATTGGTGGACTTTCAGAGACTTTCAATTATTTGTTTTTTAAATGCTGTTTTTATGTTTTATTTTATAGTTTTCACGGTGTCTACGGAGGATGGAAATTAAACTTTTAAAAGACATCTGTAAGATTCGTGGCCATTATTTCTTGGACCGGTGTAGTTACACTTTAGATATTTTCTGTACTCCATGGTTATGATGGTAAGGCTGGTTAACGTTACGGCACATACATCCTCCCCTTGTCCCCCTGAAATCGAATAAATGAGCGACGAGGTTACTCCGTTATGCCTCTGAGCAGGTCGAGCGGTCTTCCATTTGGCCGCGACTACAACGTGATAGGCTACCTTGTGTTATGCTGCATTCGATTCGAACTCGGACAGATCGGGGTCGGAAATTCCGACTTCCGAGGTAAATGCATTTCATTGCGCAACCTCGGAAAACATGGTCGGCCACAGTAAGTTGATGTTTTTTGGATGTCTTTCGAACATTTAAAAATACTTTTGGGGAAGTACATCAGCTACTTAAGGCAAAGAGAGAGAGAGAGAGAAACGTCATATGCTGTAAGTAAGTAAGTAAGTATCACTCTTCCAATTCGGAGGTCGGATCTTTCCGAGTTTTGAGTGCAATCGAACGCATCATTAGTCTGTTAAAGGCTAGTGTTAGCTTTTTATTTCTGGCGATTGCATTTAAACTTCAAATATGGTATAAAAGATGTTCATGTCTGAAGATTATCTTGCTGAAAAAATGTGTAAGTATCATAAACTTGTGTTAGCCACAGAGCTTATTTTCTGACATAATCCAAAACGCGATGCTAAACTTCCGGATTTTGACGTCAGCCCTGGCACACTCCATTGCTATGCCCGCCCTCGTGCATAGCAATCAGCTACAATTTCAAACTTTAACGGTTTGTCATCTTGAACGTGAGATTGGCGTTTAGTTAGCAGCATCGAGTAAAGCTCATTTTACCTCTTATTCTTTTGACATTTTTGTCATTTTTACCGGTAGCTATGTATGCCCTGGTTCAGTGGTGTGGCGGTAGTGATAATGGTAAACGAAGTGTTGTTAACACAAAGAAGATTCGTAATTTTGATGTAACCAAATTCCTAGATGGAGAAATCACCTGCGGGGATGAGTTCGCCGTGGAATGGGGCACGGGAAGGGCACCAAAAGGCAGCTTTCCTACTTACATGGCGAAAGTACTAAAAATTGCAGGTGGGTAACGTTAATGTTAGCTAGAATATAACATAGCTAATGTTACTTAACGTTAGCTAGTACTTTCAGTCATGTCCCCAGTTCACAATGAAAAGTATATGTGTAACATAACGTAGACAAGACCATTTTTCGGACAGCTTTCTGTTTGCCCTAGCCTAATGTTAGCTAGCTAGCCAAAATTAATGTACCTACCTTAGCTAGGATAATGTTACTCCATTGGTCACGATTGACTTAATTTTGTTTTAAACTGCAGACAAGGAATCAACGCTGAGCGCGTATAATCCATCCGTTATGGAAGACTCTGATGAATTCATCAGTGAGGGGGAAAACGAGGAAGACGATCGTCCTTCAAAATGCCAGAGCATCCCCAAGAAGTTTTTTGATGACCATCCAACCAATGATGCACCAACCAAGGTTGCACTGGTTAACCGCAACAACAACAAGGTGAGCTAAAATGAAGCAAACTTAAGGCTAATATTCATTTATTTTTTCAACCTGGACCTTATTTCCCACAGACTGTTGTTATTCCGTATGTGTGTACGTAATGTGGTGAGAGGAGGCTGGGTGCACAGAAAATTCATAAATTAATAAGATGTTTAGGGCTGTGTGTGTTGACAACCCCACCCTCCCTCAGGTCAACATTTTTCTTATGTTGATCCAAAACCCGAGTAACTTTATGGGGACATTTGCTAGCATGTTGTTAGGCTGTGAATGAGTGTAGGATAATGGTTGATAGAACTTGAGTGGGTATGTTTGCTGAACAGATGTGTGCTTTGTCTCATAGTGGTGCTTCACATTGCCGCTTTTAATAATCGCCACAGTAGTGATGCGCAAATCGGCTCTGAATTCATCCGAGTCGCCATGTGCGCATTAATCATCCACCCACACCCATCTGAATTAATTCTTATCTCCGATTTAAAAACCTGCACCTGTATGGATCCTCATTTCACTCCACCTCCCTGCAGGCTGATGCTTTTTAAATTACGCTGAGCGGCTTTCCATGTGATTTCTTTGTGTGTTGTGATGATGTGTGAGTGTTTTCTGATGATTTACTGTGAAGATGAGACGCTGCTTTGTTAACGTGTCCATCCGCGCAGTAATGTGACTGCAGCAAATATAGTGGGACATCTAAGCAGTTATAAACTTGACAGGACAGAGGAAACTTTCCAGGGAAAACAAAATTAAACTTTAAACTTGTGAAATAATTTCTGTGACCTCATGGATGTGTGGAACACAGAGCAGTAATTGACAGTAGATCCTGACTGATCCTGTCGGCATGTCTGGAAATTTAAATCTTCAATAAAGTCACACCGCTGTGTAGGGCTGGGTGATTAATTGAATTTTAATCTCAATTACGATTTTGGCTTCACACAATTATGAAAACAGGATAATCGAAATGAAATGCATGCCGTGGTGGTGTGTTGCGCTTTGTCTTGGGTTGTAAAAGCAGCGTATCCTTCCTTCCCCGGCAGCTGTGTGTCGAAACAGTTTGTTTCAGCTCGTGTTGAGAGGGAATAGGGAATCACACTGCACATTTCTCCAGTGTTTTGAATTTGAAACTGAAGAAGATGACAGAGAAGTAAGGTAAAACCAAGGAGACATGGCGGGATGCTGTTAAGTAACATGTTTGCTGCTGTTTGTGTTAAATTGCGAACTTATTCCACAAATTTGTTAGCGGTTTTGAGCTGGGAGAGCTTTTTACAGCGGTGATGCAGAGCTGCATTCACAAAGTAGACACACAAACTCACACAGGCAGGAGGAGTAAAATCATCCCACAGATCATCACACATGTCGATCTTTTTAACTTATGTGTAGCAGAAGAAGCAACGGCCCATTTAACCAGGAACACATGAAAAGCTTTGTGCTATAAGTCCATGAGGTTATTGGCTCTGTGTGTGATTATAAACAAGCAGAATCACCTGGTGACAGGTGTGCTGTTGTGTTGTGTCACGCCACTTTTAATTCTGCAACGCCAGTATGCGGTGTATAAGGACAAACTGGGGCGGCTTTGATCAGTAAATAATCGTGTTTAATAATCGTGATTTCAATGCCTGTCAAAATAATCCTGATTATTAATTTTGCCATAATTGCCCAGCCCTACCATTGTGCCACGTGTAAATACGCGCGGACTGGTGTCTCACCATAAGATGCACTAATGGTTTCTGCTGCTGGGGGATCTCTGCAAGTATTTAAGCTTAAAATGTGTTCAAATTTACATCTTTCACTGCAAGCCATTTTCACACCAGCTACCTCCAGCTTGCCAGGCATTTTCCAGCTTTTTGACTGATCTTTTTAGACCCACCATATATTATGTACTATTATTATATACACATTCAACCCATCAAATGAAAGAAGAGAGTCTCTACTTTCCAGCAAAAAAAAAACAACAAAAAAAAAAAACAGTTTCTAACTTGTTCCAGTCTTGAGTAATTGGCTGTTGTATATAGGTTAGTTTAGCCCAAACAGCCATTTTGGCACCAAAATCTTGAGAAAAAGAGGTTTTTGTGTTGGCTGTCATTTTCAGGTGCACCAGTACAATTGGCTCCATTATAATTTTGCTTTAGTGACACCTCAACATCTGTATAGTTGTTCTCTTGTAAACAACAACAAAATCAACACTGACAAATGACTTTTGATGACAAAACATTTGACTTTTTTATGTTACAACTTTTTTTTTTTTTACTGTGTGTTTGTGTCCATGCCCCCTAATCTACGTCTTCTTTTGTGTGAAAGAGGAGGAAATCTTTCTTATGATGCAGGAGGATTTGGCAGGCAGGCAGGCATGTCCCTCACTCTGTACTGTAGCAAATTCAAATATTGAAAATCCCACCTCATTTAGATGAAAGTAGATGGGGAAAATTGGATTCAGGTTGAAAAAAAGAATATCCCTTTAACTAACTTAATTGTGTTATTTGTAGCATTGTTAGAAGTCAAGTTTCTATTTGCTTGAAATCACCTGCTAACACTTTGATTGTCTTTCATCATACATCATTAGGATAAAGCTGCGGCAAAACAACTCCAAAACCAGCAGATCGCGGCCTCCCTATCCCAGCGTCAGGGGTCAGAGAAAGATAAGGCTACAGAAGAGATACAGCTTCTTCGGCACGAGCTGCAGGAGCTCCGGAATTTTGTTTTCAGTGGTATGATCATAACAATTCATGCTTTGCAGCTGGCAATGTAGTCATACACTTGCCATGTTGGGTAGCAACACAGGTGTGAATCAAACAGATTTAAACTCCTGTGTTGGTGGTACCCAACATAGCAGGTCTAGGACTACATTTGAAACCCATGACTATAAGGTCAATATGATGAAATTTGATCAGACAAAATTTTCTTTCCCCATCTTACCTTTTTGTTTGTTTCCCCCTTGATTCAGAGCTTCCAAAGATAAGCCAGCAGATCCAAGAGATGACTGCAAGACCAGCACCGGCACCAGCCAGTGAGACCCCACTATCACCTCAATATGTGAGTTTCTGTTTAGCTTGAAATCACCAATGCAGCTCCAAAGCTTGTTTCAATGTAATTAAATGGGGTAACATTGTAATACATTGAAACAATTTTGGAGCTGCAGTCCCTCACTTCGTACCGAAGCAATTGCAAAGATTGAAAATCTCAACACTCATTTAGGGTTCATAGGGTCATTTAGGGTTACTTTAAAAATATATTCTGATACAGTTACTGATTACCTGTTTAAAAATGTAATCAGTAATTAAACCAGTTACTACAATATTACTTCAGTACCAAATATGGTGAAATTTTTTGCCTAATATGATGTTTTATGATGTTTTTATATTTATTAATTATTTGTTCACTATTTCTTCCTTTTTGTGTACAAAAAGATCTGGCAATTGGACAAAGAGATGTACATTTAGATTAATATCAGTAATCATGTACAAATGATTGTTAAATGTACTTTGTTATGCAACATCATGTTATTCACAGTTGACACTCAAACTTCAAATAAACTGACATAAATTTTAGTAGTATAAGTTTGTCAGTTTAGGTTGTATATCGTTCCTTATTTTCCAAATGTACTATAAATTGTAATCCTGCAGAGTAATCCTCATTTTTGCTAAATTTATCTGTAATCAGATTACATCTTTTTCCTCTGTGATGTAATGGAATACAGTTATCTTTTTTTTGTATTCTGATTACATAATCCCATTACATGTAATCCATTACTCCCCAAGCCTGTATATGATATATTCAAATATGATCCGAGATATCTGGGCATATATGATACTGACATCAAATTAGATATTACTCTCAAAATAAGACCAGTTATTACACATGTCAGTTTAAACGGATACTTTGTTTTTTCCATCTACTTTTATCTCAATGAATGGTGGGATTGCAATATTTGCAATTGCTCCTGTACGAAGCGAGGAGCAATTGAAAATCCCACCACTCATTTAGATAAAAGTAGATGGGAAAATAGGGTCCAGGTTGGAAAAAAAACAAAGTATCCCTGTAAGTCTTGAGACTTGCATGTCCTAAACTGTTGTGCTTTGAAATCTGTTTTTTCTCTGATCCTTTGCAGGTGGAAATTTATCCGGGGTCTGGGGTTATGGCCCCAAAAAATGTCTGCCGCTCGGCCATGCAGGCAAACACAGGTACGGCGATGACCAGGATTCTCCTGCTTGGAGTGTTCGACATAGAAATACTCACCACAAGCAATTTAAGAGGTTAGTAAGAGTTACAGGATATATCTGGCATCAGATTCAACACACAACTTCGGAATGGTTCTGTCGGGTTAAGTAATAAGACTTGCCTGCAGCAGGTCACTTAAGCAATATTACACAAGAGGGTGTGCCTTAACATGATTTGAGCATGACAGTGATGTGGTCCGTTGGCATCAGTATTTGCAATATTTGCAATTGCTCCTCGCTTTGTACAGGAGCAGTTGCAAAAATTGCAAATCCCACCACTCATTTAGCTAAAAGTAGATGGAAAAGTAGGGTCTAGGTTGAAAAAAAGCAAAAACAAATAAAGAATCCTTTTAAACTCACATGTGTAATAACTGGTCTTATTTTGAGAGTAATATCTAATTTGATGTCAGTATCATATATGCACAGATATCTCGGAGAAATGTATGGGTCATATTTGAATATATATATGTATATGTATATATATATATATATATATATATATATATATATATATATATATATATACATGTATATATATATATTTATATATATATATATATATATATATATATCACTTATGTATGGAAATGGCTTATTTGACATATAAGTCAAATACATATAATGAGCAATATATTGCTATTTCATATACCAACATTGATGCTATACAAATATATGTGACATCTATGTTTGAAAAATATATGTGCTGAATATGCCATACATATATGTGCCACATATATGTTCCATATATAAAAGGGGCCATTTTTGTAATATTTTAAAATATATGTTCCAAATATGTAGAAATATAAGTAGAGATATATGTACCAATATATGTTCACATATTGGTGAAAGACATATATGGACACCGATATTATATATGTCATTTAAATATATGGCCATATATCAGATTTGTGTATGGGAAGAAAGATGAGAAACACTGCTGCAGATCATTTATGTAAAAAATGTCTTACAGCAGAGAACAGAGACACGAGTCTGACCCACAGAGACGTCATGTCACTGTGAGAGCAGGAAACACTTCACTGTTCCTCCACACTGATCAAAACCACAGCACTCTTCATATGAAACAGAGCAGCACATCATCTTACTGCAGAAATACTGATATTTTAAACTGTTTTAAATTTTCTCATTTATCTCATCTCATTTACACATGAGACTCATAATAAGATATAAACATCACTGTAATGTCTCCTCTCTGTCTCTACTGTAACTAACAGCACTCTACAAATGTAGCATTAGTTGAATCAAAATGTAAAGACTGACACATTGCATTGTCTTGTATTGCATCGTATCATATCGTATCATATCGTGACAGAACCGAATCGTATCGAACCGAATTGTTGGCCATTTAAAGATTTAAATTATATAACATTAAAATATATTATATTGAACATGTATCGAGATCAGTGTTGTATAAAGTACTGAACAGCCACACTCAAGTAAAAGTATCGGTAGCGCTCCAAAAAATGACAGTCAAAGTCACTGACTGAAATGTTACTTGAGTGAAAGTCTTAAAGTATCTGAAATTTCTTGCACTTAAGTATTACAAGTACTGTTAAAATAAATGTACTCAAGTAATGTAATCAAAAGTACAAGTAAAAAGTAAATAACTAGCAAAGGCAGTCTGAAGCTTCTTTTTTTTATTATGATACACTTGGTCAAGTACACTACTATAAATGTGGGTAACACTTTAGTATAGGGTTCATATGTTGGTCACTAATACATGCCTAATTGCTGTCTGCATAAGTGACATATGACATGTGATAAGGGCCAACTAGGGCCTTATGATTATCAATAATAAAAGCCTTATTGGTAGCGAACAAGAAATTAGTGAATTCACGCCTAACAAATGACTTATTTTGCATAACACATGTCTTATTAGTCACTTATACAGCGAGTTAGGTATGTGTTAGTGGCCAACGTGAACACTAAAATAAAGTGTTACCGAAATGAGGTACACACCCACAATGGCAGGCAAAAACGTAGACCAGTTTGGACCAGTGTCAACCATTTCTCAAATGTCAGTGCAGAACATGAGGCGAATCACACCATTAATAGAAAGATGGCAAGAACAGTGCAGCTTTTTTCCCCTTCTACAAACATGACCAATGGCATGACATCAATACAAGTCAAATAGGGAGAAAACTGAAGCTCATCTGGCTTGTGAAGAGAGAGTCCAGTTTGAAAGCCCCTTGTGTAAACCTTTAAAAAAAAAAAAAAAAAAAAAAGTCAGCATTGAAAGTGAGGCGAATCACCAAGCAAGAAAAAGCGCTACCATTACTGCACTTCATAAAACTAGGAGGTACACACAACCGATTGGCATTTAAACAAAACAAAAAACAAATTGGCAGAAGAGAGTGTCAGTTTGAAACCCCCTGTAAACCCTTAAAAGGTGCTGTAAATGAGGTGCACATCACACCACAGAAAACACAGTTGCTACACTTATTGCACTTTTGGGCCTAAATCTTAACATTTTACATAGAACCCACAGCTTTCCTCTTTTGCAAAGTCAAGCCCCTCATCCCATCCCCCACACACCTTTGCCCTTGGCCTTTACTTTTCTCCCTCTCAACTTGAACCTTCTCTGAGGGCATCCTTGCACATAACCCCATGATCACTTGAAACTGTAAAACTTTTTGTTCATCTTCAAAAGCAGCTGGCTTTCAAAATGCCTAGAATTTAGCCGTACTCTTCGTGGGCTGAAAACAAGACCTGCTATGCTGAACAGCCTTTCACATGCTGCCGACGCTGGGAGGGGCGTGTTGAGTTTGACAGACAACTTGCAGACAGAAGGAAAGGACTTCAGCAGGTCCATGTGATCAGCTGAGCAGGACAGGTAGGCATCAAATTGCTTGACGCCATCCTGGGTCTTCGATGCTTGCAGAGAAGAGAAGAAGTCATCCTCGTCTGATGAACTCGACCTGGTCACATCACCTGGCTGCATGGAGGGATCCTCGATATGCTGCTTGATGTAATCAATTCCTGAAATATAAAAACAAAGAAGGGTTATAGCCAGGGATATAAAATCAACTTCTCATCACTAGCCAAATTTAACTCGTAGATGTTAATTGTACTAGTCAGACATACACTCACTACCAGTGAAAGTGGCTACTAAGCTTCATTTTCTACCAGCCAAACTGAATTTTCACCAGAATTTGGCCGGCCGGCAGGTGGTGTTTAGAGCCCTGGTTATAAGACTTAATGATGCAACTACCATGTCATCTCTGCCTAAAGAAGTGAAACATTAAAGGATTTGATTCTTTCACCTTCTTTCAATGTTCCTTTTCATGCACCAACCAATATGCAAACCCAATATGTTGATACTAAGAGTCAAGGCACAGACAAACTTAAGTACAGTATATGCATGCCTTACCCATTTTAATGGTAGCATCATCCTTTGTCCATGTTGTCCGGAATTTGGGAAGAAGAAATGCAGCTGCAACCAGCTCGGCATCCATGAACATGTGCCCGAAGCGGTTCTGAATTCCAGACTGTAAAGCATCAACAAGAAGCTTGCAGTACTTCAGCTGCAACTTCACCTTGTCGAGTTTCACCTGTAGCAGGTGAATTGTAGGAAGCAGCCACCCCATTTGTGCGTTGGTTTCTGCTTGCAATATGTTGGTTGCCTGGGCGACAGGGCTCATTACAGCAGCATATTCAGTGAGAAATGCGAGTTCGGCTGGGTTCAACCTGCACACACACACACACACACACACACACAATTATGCATGATAGAAAATGAAAAGCGTCTGTGATGCATTAACCCTCTATTATATGCAGCAGTTATTCCCCTTTATTTTATTATTTTTAAATCTTAGGCCTACTTACATTGGGACCTTCAGGTCAGTGGCAATGGCCCTCAACGCTCCTTCCCCCTTCTCCTTAGAAATCCTGAGCAGGCGTTCCACGGCCATGAACAAGGAATTCCACCTCGTTTTATTTGGTCTTAGAAGCTGAAGGGAACAGACATCTTCAATCATCTCAACTGCAAGTGTGGATCTTCCACATTTGTTCCATAGGCCATAACACTTGCCAAATGTTGCATGGTGCAGCTTCTTGTATGCGTCGCTGGAGGTTGCAGTAAAGGAATCTTCACTAGCGATTAGATTTAGGAGATGGCAAGCACAGCGTTGGTGTCTCGGTAGCTGAAATTCAAACGCATCATCTTCATTCAGAAGAGCTGCTGTGTCGATGTACTCCACATCGTCCTCCTCATCTGCTCCATCTCCTTCCTCTTCAGACTGTGCAGACTCTTCAGCAACTTCTTCATTGTTGTTTTCATCTTCCCCAAACACCCGAAAGGCCTTCAGAAAATTTGAACCGCTGTCAGTGGTTGTTCGCACTATCTTGCCTCTAATATCAAATTCTGCATGAATGTCATGCAAAGCATTGGCCAATCGGTCGAAGGTGTTTATTTATTTGTTTATTTGTTTATTTGTTTGTGGATCCCCATTAGCTGACACCTGGGCGAATAGCTAGTCTTCCTGGGGTCCACCCTCACAACATAATACAAAAAGTATACAAATAAGAAATACATAATTGAAAAATAGAGTATGTTAAAACAAGAAAAGATGAAAGCAGAGCAAATAAATGACAGAGTTACAACAAATTAATTAACTCAAATTATCGTCAAGTGTGCTCTCAGTTTTCTCTTGAAACAATTCCTGTCCCTTGGCTTCGTGAATATATCTTGGGAGTAGATTCCATAAACTTGTGGCTCTATACAAGACTGATTTCTTCAAAAAATTGGATTTAGGACATGGCAGAATTATATGCTCATTGTTAGCAGCTCTTGTGGAATATGAATGAATTTCATTGGTGTAAATTATATTTTGAGCAAGAAAATGTGGAGATCGTTTTTTCACAACACTATAAAAATTGACCAATAAATTAATTAAAATTCTTTTCTCAACATAGAGCCAACCCAAAGTGCAATGCATATCAATTGTACTTGTCAATGGGGAACAGTTGAGAATAAGTCTGGCAGCCTTTCTTTGTGCCACTTGTAATTTTCTTATTAATTGTTTAGACGCGGATGACCAGATAACTGAGCAATAATCCAGATGACACAAAACCAGAGAACGAACTGTTTGACAGAGCAGTGATGAAGGTGTGGGATCCTCTCAGCTGCCGGCACGCCAAGGCTGCTGAACATCGTTTAAGATTCTCCGGGTCAATCCAGTGTGCCGTAACGCCAATAAACCCTCGCCTTCTGACCGACCAACAGTCAGTTGTAGTAGCAACGTATTCGACCCCCTTCATTGCCTCAGTCAGAGCTGCTTTCATTTTGTTGAAGCCACCTTCAATCTTGGAGGCGAGAGTCACCCGGGACATCATTTTGGCATTAGGGACGAGGTCACTGACGAATTCTCTGAAGGGTTCCTGCTCAACTATCGAGAAAGGCCGAAGCCCATGTACAACATACTTCACAATGGCCTTGTCAACGGTCTTCTGAGGGGTCATGGACACGGTCTGCGTTAATGTGGTCTGCTTGCTGCTGGGGGTGGGTGGTCCACTGGCCCTTTTTCGTTTTGCTGTGGTCAACTCAATGTATTTTTGAAGATGGTGTGGATGCTTTCTCTGAAACAGACAAGAAAATGGAATTAAATCATTTGTCAACACCCACAAACAAATTGCCTCACCCACAGTTATACAAAGACTGCTTCAACACTTTTAATTGGGTACAGAAATGGGGGGGGGGGGGGGGATACATTAAGTCAAGTACCTACAATGATAAATTTGGTATTGGACACATTGCAATAATAGTAGGCCTAATATGTTATTATAACTTGATTCAGTAATGGCATTAAAGTTTAAAATAAATAAATCAGTCATAGTATTATTTTGTTTAAAATTACTGTCCGGCAGTACAATTGAGATAATTGAGACAGTATAAGTCGTTTGACGCACCTGGGATTTACCACGAAAGTTTGACTATTTGAATGTTCAATACTCAAAATTCAAACGGGAGTAGATTGCTATGTGTCACACATTAGCTAGCTGATAGCATACCAGTATCCACTGAAATTCGACAGTAGCTTGTGTAGCAATTCGAAAAGACTGCAAGGCTATGGCACCAAGACAGCAGAAGCACAAAGTGTGCTTCAAAATTTAAAGTAGTACATGTAAATGTTTTGTTTTTAACACGCATGCCTTTCGCTTATTAGTTTCACGTGGCCATCATCTTCCTTCCCTAGACCCAAAAGGCTAAAGCCTGCTACAGCCATGTGAAAACGAAACACTGCCGCACACAAAATTAATTTCTTCAGGTTATGCTCAGAATTCCACATAAGTCCATGTAATGCCCATCATATAGATATTGGACTACATAAACTTCATAAAACACACTTACCTCAATATGTTTCTTCAGGTTGGACGGAGAGTTCCTGTATGACAGGATCTCCACATTTCTTGGAAGACATAGCAGGCACTTCATCTGGTAGGACGAATCCTTGACATTGGCATATGAAAACATAGTGTTCAAATAAGGCCACGGGTGCTCGTCGGGTTGTGGTTCCCCTTTGTCGAACTAGTAGTACTGCTAGTCGACGCAATCCCTGTCTCTGGCGTCTCCTCTTCCATTGTAGGGCTTAAAAGTGCTGTTGATTGAGAGACTTGCAGGTGTAGCTAATCGGGTAGCCATACGCTAAGCAACAAGCCCAGGGCATGTCCTAACTTCGCTGCAGTCAGTCAGCAAGGGTGGGGCGGAGCTAAAACGCTGTTTCCTTTTCTTTCTTTGTTTGTTTTGTTTCTTTTTTTGTAACGAGTAACGAAATGGAACTTTGAAAATATATCGGAGTAAAAGTATGCAATTAAGCTCGGAAATATAGTGAAGTAAAAGTAAAAGTTGTCAAAAAAAATTCAACTCCTGAAAAGTGCAAAGTATCCCAAAATATACTTAAGTACAGTAGTGAAGTATTTTTACTTCGTTACTATACAACACTGATCGAGATACATATCAAATCGTCTCAGTCAGTGAGATACACACCCCTAGTGAATATGTATAGATACTTTATTATACATTCATACTGTCCTGTAAGTCTGCTTGATTTTTGACAGGTTTGAGAGTAATGCACTGTGTGAAGCAGGAAATAACAGTGACAATGAGCAACAGAACGATGACATGCTGCTTTGTGATGACAATCAGCCAGATGAGCAGAGAGATGATCCAGAACAAGAAAGTGACATGCCAAATGGTGGTGTGGCTCTAGAATCATGCCTGCAGCCATGTGATGTTTCAGAGGCAGAAAGAAATAGTCCAGTTAGCTTTTTCAGAACACCTAAACTGGAAGCCATGGCTTTCCCTGTTCAGTTTCCCACTGGTCAAAACACACTAGATGAAAAGAGAACTATTAAATTAACACCAAGTGGTTATTTCGAAACAAGGCTTTTTGGTGCTGATGATCGGTTTACCAGAGACACAAACTATTTGTTCTTTGCACAGTTTGTGACTGAGATTCATCTAGCCACTTCGAGTATGACAATACAGTTAGGTAATGGAAAACCTTTCACTAGATATGGATGTAAAATAACATCAGGAATGTTGCAAGATAAACAAGAGGTTGAGAAACTGGTGAGAAATAAAGACACAGTTAGATTTATGCAGCCGCTGAGAGGAACACCAGCCTAATGGGACAAAACAACTAGAGATCTTTTTGCCATGATCAGACAACTGGGAAGTCCAACATTCTTCTGTACATTTTCTGCAGCAGAAATGCGATGGCCTGAAGTGACTGAAGCAATAAAAACTCAACAGGGTGAGGAAGTAAATTTTGATGAGCTTGACTAGTCCACAAAGTGTGACATATTGTGAAGTAATCCTGTGACCACAATGTGCATGTTTGACAAACGTGTTGAGGCATTAATCAGAGACTTGCTTTTGTCTCCTGCACAGCCCTTGGTAAAGTTATTGACTTCTTTTACCAAGTGGAATTTCAGCACAGGGGCAGCCCACACATTCACATGCTTCTTTGGTCAGAAGGAGCACCTGTGTTTCAGGAAGATGATGATCAGCTGATCAACTGTGTGTGATTTTGTGTCCAAGTACATCACAGCTCAGCTACCTGACCCACATACACAACCTGAACTGTACAGAAAAGTCACAGAAGTGCAAATACACAGCAAAAACCACTCAAGGACATGTTTCAAAAGTGCTGTTTTGGATTTCCCAAACCACCCTCCAGAAGGACAATGATAACAAGACCTCAAGCAAGTGATTCACTGGAACTGGAAACAGCAAAGGCAAAGCTCAGACCACTGAACATGCTGCTGAATGACCCTAAAACTGCCTCTTTGCATTTAGATCAGCTCCTGGCTCAATGTAATTTGACAAACGATGAACATCAGAGATGTCTGCACGAGATGAACCAATCCAGCACAGTGATCTTGAAGCGTGATCCCAAGGACTGCTGGGTAAATCCATACAACCCTTATCTACTCGATGCCTGGGACGCTAACATTGATGTGCGGTTCATACTTAATTACTATAGTTTAATAAATTACATCTTCACATATATAAGCAAGAGTGAAAACTGTAAGTGAGTATCTCAAAACACTCATTCAGAACTCCAACGGAGAACATGTCAATGAATGTGATGAGATGAGGGAAATCATGCAGGCCTATTCCAAAAAGAGAGAGGTCAGTGCCCAGGAATGTGTGACTCGTGGATGTGGAATAAAGATGAAGAATTGCTCACACAGTGTTGTATTCATACCAACAGATGACAACCCACTGAGAATGTGTCGCCCCATGTCATACCTAGAGAACACAACATCAGAAAGTGTAAGTGTGTGAATGATATCTTTGACAGACAAATACAAAGCCAGACCTGAAACACCAGAGTTTGAGGACATGTGCTTGGCAGATTTTGCGTTTACCTGCAGATTTGTCTATGGCCAACAGAGATTTGGTAAAAATGCCATGCCCCTGCTGAATGATATGGGATTTGTTCAAATAAGAGACACTGATAAGCCTGCTGTCATCAGATATCCCCGCACATCACAGAAAAAATACCCTGAGCTGTTTTATGGCAGATTTTCTGAAACTGTACGTCCCTCACTGAGCGGAACAGGAACTGAAAAAACACTTTTTACCCACATACAAGTCTTTCTACAACAGTGGCTGGGTTTATCTACCAGGTTCTAATTCTCGTCAGTTTGCGAAAAGTATTGTCAAGAAGAACAAGAGAGAAATATGAGAAAAACTGAAGAAATTGAGCATGCACTCGAAGAGTTTGACCAGAACACTGTGCTGTTGACTGCTTTCACTGGAACTGCAGCCTTTAATATATCAGGTACGACACTGCACTCTCTACTCAAGCTACCAAGAAGCCTGACACCACCATTTCAAGGACTTGGCAACCAACTGGATGAAGTCAGATGTGAACTTTTAAATGCTGAAATTATTATCATTGATGAAGTGTCCATGGTGTCAAAGCCCCTTTAGCCTATGTGGATGCAAGACTAAAACAGATCAAAGGCAGCCAGAGACCCTTTGGAGGAATGTCAGTACTTGCTGTTGGAGATTTCTATCAGCTACCGCCGGTGAGACAGTCCAAACCCCTCTGTGTGCATGACCCACGTGAGATTGACTTATGGCACAACCACTTTCACATGATAATGCTGACTGAGATTATGCGTCAGAAGGATGATGTTGCCTTTGCAGAGATGTTGAACCGGATGCGTGTGAAAGGAAAGTCAGATGAGCTGTCTGAAGCAGACAGAGCTTTGCTGTCGCAGGCCGTCACTGAACCAGCACTTTGTCCAACCGATGTACAACATGTTCAAATGCAACAGACACCTGTCCTACACCAATTTTCCACTAATGGCAAACAGAAGTGGCAGTGGAGTTGCTGTTTATGTGAAGAACCATCTTCGAGTGTGTGAAAAACAGTACATACATAATGTAACTGACCTTGAGTGTTTGGTTTTAAAAGTTGAAGCCCCAGTGAGTGCCTTGATTGCAGCTGTATACAGACCTCCAGACTACAGTGTGACGCCATTCCTGTCAAACCTTGGAAGCCTTTTGGACTCACTAGAGGTGATGGACTGTTACATGCCACAGTGTCTGTGTGGTGCTGTGATCTCCTGTGCCCAGGTTCTGCCCCTCCCCCCTTGCAGGTTGCAGTGATTGGCATCAGGTGGAGCTACTCTGCAATCAGGACCTGGTGCTTAAAAACCTGGAGAGTGCAGCTGATCAGGCCCAGGGGGCCATTCGGCAGACTACAAAGGGACTGGGTCAGGGGAACAGATTGGGCACACACTTGTTAGGTTATTTGCAATTGTATTAGTTCACACTAGGCAAAGGAGTGCTGACTCTCTGTATGTTCATTTTAAGGAACTTAAGGTAGACAGCTATAGGTTTTTCTTTGGTCCATTTCTTTTATTAGTTCTGTAGGTAGTTGTTAGGCTCCCATTTTGGGAGCTCTCTTTTTGTTGTATTTCTTTCTTTGTGTTGAGCAGCACTCGTCGGCCCTGTCGCCTGTTTTGATTTCCCTCATTTTGTGTTACTTGTCACTTTGACTACTGGTGTAAATAAATAATTGGTTTTAACTGGTTTATGTTCCTTCCCTTCTTCCAATCCCGAGCTAAGGGACGTAACATGGACTGTCACCCCATCATTGTTTGTGGCGATTTCAATGAGAATCTCCTGTCCAATGCAAGTAAGCCAATACTGGAACTGTTTCAGTCACGGGGATATACACAAGTCATCACTGCTGCAACCACAGAGAAAAACACACTGCTGGACCTCATTTTCATCTCTCAAACACAGCACTGTCTCCATTCTGGTGTCCTGAAAACATATTGCAGTTATCACAATCCTGTGTACTTTTTAATATCCTTCAACAGATAATAAAAAAGACAGTTGAGTTTTAAAGATGAAGAAAAATGCAAAGGACTTGTCACTAAACTAATATTTTCAGTGCAGAGGTTAAAAAATGCTTTTGGACAATAATACACTGATAATCTTGTCATCTTTTTTTGGTAACTACATTGTTGTTGTAATTTAACTGTCCTTGTAAAGGAAAAGTAATTATGCAGTCACACAACATATTGTACATATGCATATTATGTTTGGTAATCTAAAATGTTCAGGATAATGGTGTTATTTTATAAGTGACATTTTAAGGCAAGTTTTCAGGAAAATTATTAATATTATGCATCATGATTTTTTCAGGTAACCATATTGTTATGAGCTATGTTTCTGACACATTTTGGCCTGTGCAGTTATCAAGGGTGGGTTTGGGACAGGGTTGGTAACTGCACAGGCCAAAACTGTTTCAGCAGCTGTATACAGCTGATAGGTGTACTGAAGGTTTTTCACATTTGTTTAATTAACCTTTGGCTAATGTAATCCCTATTGAAAAGCAGTCATAAGCAGGACTGTAAATTGGAAATTGAGGGTATTATCTTGAGAATGCTCATATTGCATGACTTGGTTAGATGAACCTCATCACATTATTTGATTGGGGATGGTTACACAAGTGATACCATGTTTTTGAGAAGAATTCTTAAAAGCCATGGATAACCCAGCTTTTGAATGAGGCTCAGTAAACTGAGCTAAACATCGTGATAACACACAATGTTGACATGACTGTCAGTTCAAGGAAACTGGAGCTTGAAGCCATAAAATTAATGGGTGTGTTAGCCTCAGACTAAAAACTATGTGAAAAGCCTTTTATGGTAGGGCTGAACAATGTTGTCAACCACTGACATTGTTGCATCTTTGGTTACTGATATCCATCAAATGGTAGTATTTATACATACTTCTAATGTCAAAAGCTGTGTTTTGACACACTTGCACTCTTCCTTCAGGAGGAGTTTTAGGCTTGAAATGTGTTAAATGGTGTCATTGCTCAATCCTGTTGCATTGCATCCCTTCAATATTTATGCATTATTTGCTAGGAAAAAAATTTGCTGACAGATTTCAGTTATGCCTTAACTATACATTTCTTGCACATACAGTACATAATTCATAACAGTGATGGTGACACCAAATATTGTTAAGGCCTGCCTTATAAAACTATTTCAAAAAATGTTTGTGTAACTGGAATGGATGGATTTTGGTTCTGCAAGTACCTTTTTATGTATTTTCCATGTACTTTATTTATTTATTAGAATTTATATTTTTTTTACAATATTTATTGACATATTTATCACTTATTTGTTTTACTGCAATCTGAAGGGTTTTATAAAAAAAAAAGAAAAGGTACAGACAAGTCTATAATTTGATCTAACTTTACTTTTTAGTTTTATTTGTTTAAATGGGTCCCACTCACAGGTGAGCACACTTGGCTTGATCAGTTGCACTATCACCAATCTGATAAGAAGCAAATCAAAATGATAGAAATTATACCAAAATTCACTCTCGTGTCTTTGTGAATTAGCTGAATTTAGTGGGAAACCTCTGTCATTTCTTTGTTTCATAGTGCACTCATAGTTAAGATTACATCAATACATCCCAAATAAATAAATGTTTACCTCATTCCATTTTGTTAATATGACTTATAGATCTTTTACGACATTTTGAAACATGTACTAATTTCTGTGTTTATCACTACATTATTGGTGCACAAAATTATTTCCAAATAAAAACATATTTCTGATGAAGTCGTCTGTTTCATACTTGATAATTGGGACCAATGTCTTGTAAATGCATTCATTTTTTCAAGTAACTGCATGTGGCAAATACCGCTCAAATTTGTTCCCCACCACTGCTGAACATTACAATTACATTAACGTTATAACATATTACAGCTGAGCCGTAAGGTATTATTAGTAACATATTGTTAATGTCATGGCAAAGATTTGCTGCGTGCAAACAGAACAGAAACCACCTTCAATATTAACGTTATCTTTTGCTGGCATTCACTAGCTAACATTCGATATTAAGTTACCTATATAGGCTGCAGGCCTCCAACCTCCACAGCTGACAGGAAACACGTGACCTCCACAGCCAAAGATGTATATTTTTGTTTTTTCCCATTTGAAGGCCACATTCTGCATAATCACTATTTCATTCTTAAGACATTAAAAAATAAGCACGTCAGACCCCGATTTTATTAGTTTTATGCATTCTTGAATCCATTCTTTTATCGACATAAACAGTACACCTAATATCTCTTTTGCAACCATTTGGGAGGCACTCAAAGCCTACCTGAGAGTAGAGATGATTTCTTTCTCTGCCTATCTGAAGAAGAGGGACACTGAGAATAGAGAGAGACTATATCAGCAGATTTCAGATCTTGAGCTGAGGTATGCCTCCTCTCCCACAGCTGAACTTTACAAGGAGATTCTTACGGCTAAGGCAGAGTTTGATTTGCTGACTTCAAATGAGGTGGCAGCAAAGCTACAAAGAACCAGATACAATTTCTATGAATTCGGAGACAAACCTAGCAAGTTGCTTGCGCACCAACTTCGCCAAATGTCATCTTCTCACCACATTACTTGGATTAATACACCCACTGGTTCTACAACTGATCCCCTATTAATTAATGATCAATTCAAAAACTTCTATAGCTCTCTCTATGCACTAGAGAAGGCAGCAGACACCTCATCCTTGAAATCTTTTTTTCAGCAATTGGATATTCCATCTATTGATCCTAAATTTAAACTCGACCTGGAAAGGGCCATTACAATTGAGGAATTATCTTCAGCTTTGAAGTTAATGCAAAGTGGCAAAAGCCCTGGCCCCGACGGCTTCCCTGTTGAATTTTTAAAAATATTCTCTAGGAAGCTGTCCCCACTCTTGCTTACTGTGCTGAATTAATCTCTTGAGAGAGGCCAGCTTCCTACAATTTTTTACCAAGCCTCCATTTCGTTAATCCTGAAGAAAAACAAAGATCCCCTTCACTGTGGCAGCTATCGCCCAATCTCTTTACTTTGTACTGAAATAAAGCTACTAGCTAAGATTCTTGCTCACCAGCTGGAATTAGTACTCCCCACCGTTATTTCCACAGATCAAACAGCGTTCATTAAAGACACCCATCTCATAATATCAGATGCTTATTTAATATATTGTATCATCCTTCCCCTTCTAGGTCGCCAGAGGTTATAATATCTCTTGATGCAGAGAAAGCATTCGACTGAGTTGAATGGAGTTATCTTTTCGAGACATTGATTAGATTTGGTTTGGGTGAAAATTTCCTCACTTGGATTAAAGTATTGTATGCAGCTCCTGTGGCATCAGTAAGAACCAACAATAACCACTCTGATTATTTTCCACTCAGTAGAGGGACGAGGCAGGGATGCCCTCTTTCCCCACTGCTATTTGCAGCTGCCATTGAACCTCTTGCCATTGCACTAAGGTCAAATAAGGATGTGGCAGGTATCGTTAGGGGAGGTGCTGAACAAAAGCTGTCTCTTCATGCAGATGACTTATTACTTTATTTATCAGACCCAGATAAGTCTATTCCCCAGGTCTTGATGCTGTTAGACACATTTGGTAAAATGGAAATAAAAAAATAGGATACAGGCAAAATCTTAACAAAAGTGAACTCATGTCAGTTAACATCTCAGCTAAGAAGGTACTCCTAGAGCAGCTACCCTTTAAGGTTGCTCAGGACAGATTTACCTATTTGGGTATTTGTGTGACAAAAAAATTTGACAACCTATTTAAGAACAATTTTACTTCCTTATTTAGCAGAATGAATCAAGATTTCCAACGCTGGGCCCTCCTTCCTCTCTCATTGGCAGGTCGCATAAATTGCATCAAGATGAATCTTCTTCCCAGATTTCTTTACCTTTTTCAATCCATCCCCATTTTCATCCCTAATCACTTCTTTCAGAAAATAGACAGCAATATTTCCCAGTTTATCTGGGATAAGAGGAAGCAAAGATTGCGGAACGAGATTTTACAAAAACCTAAGTGTCTGGGTGGCATGGCACTCCCCCATTTCCAACTCTACTACTTGGTCACTAATATCAGCTCCATGTTGTACTGGGTTAAGTCAAAATATCTAGACTCAGCTCCTGCTTGGCTTCAAATAGAAGCAGATTCGTCTGCCCCATCTTCCTTAGCTGCCTTTTTATATCTATCACTCACAGATAGAGTCCCCTTACAGATCAAAAATAATGTCATGTCTGACAGTATCAAAATTTGGAAACAAGCTACCCGCCATCTTGGCCTCCAGCAACCTCCCCTTAGGGCCCCCCTCCATGCCAATCCACTTTTTCCCCCATCCTTGCAGTACACAGACAACGTATTTGCCTCCTTTGAGCAGCTTATCAATAGATTTGGTATCCCTAGAGCTCACCATTTGAGATACCTTCAGGTCAGGGACTTTGTACGGAGGCGATACCCTGGCTTTCCATCCATACTGCCTGCATCTCCTATAGACTCTTTATTAGAGCTTGACCCATGTCTCAAAGGCACTATTTCCAAATTGTACAAGAACTTGTTTGAGCTGCAGTCCTCCTCAACTACTGTCTTAAGAACTGTTTGGTCTCAGGAAATAGGCGAAGACATAGATGACTCAACTTGAGAGGCTATTCTGTATCGAGTTCATCATTCCTCGATTTGTGCTAGGCAAGGACTGATGCAATGTAAGATAGTCCATAGGGCCTATTGGACCAGGCGTAAATTGGCCAGATTTGATCCAAATATCGATCCAACATGTATTCGATGTCATAGAGGCCCTGCTGACCTAATTCATTTGTTTTGGGCCTTACGTACATTCTGGAATTCAACATTTAATACACTCTCTCAGGTGTTTTTACTGTCCCTCGAGCCCTCACCTATCCCTTCACTATTTGGCGTCCTACCGCCAGATTCCACTGTACCGACATCCCAACGTGACTTCCTGGCTTTCTTAACTCTTTTGACCAGAAGGTTAATTCTACTTAAGTGGAAATGTGTCTTTCCGCCCACATATTCAGAATGGATTGTGGATGTTCTTTTCTTTATGAAGCTGGAAAAAATAAAACACATTTTGCGCAGGACCTTGTCCAAATTTAATTCTATTTGGCAGCCTTTAATTAAACATGTAGAGCACAAGCAGCTGCAACCCCCACCCCTTTGTCTAACTGGCTACATTAGGTGTCTGACTTATAAATATTTTTTTCTTTTTTATTATTATTATTATTATTTTATTACTATTGCAATCCCTGTTATTTATATCTTCTGCTATTATTGGATCACATCAACTGAAGCCAGCACAAAACCAGTTTTATGGTCATAACTGTTTGCGCAATGATATAATCTGATACAAAGATGCTTTTTTTATTATTATTAATTATTCATTTGTTTGTTTATTTTTCCCTGTCTGCCTTTGTTTTTTCCTTCATTTTTAGCATATGTTTACGTGTCTGTCTGTGTGTAGGTATGTGTATGTCATGTATACTCTTCTTTTGTTTTTTGTTGCTGATTTTGTGATTGTTTGGTTGTTTTCCAACAGTCTTGTATACAATTGTTTTGTCTCCCTCTGTTTTCAATGTATAATGATAAAACACTATAAATTAAAAAAAAAATAAATAAATAAATCAGCACATGGATAAAAATAATAGACAAAGTTTATTTATGAAATATTTTAAAAGTCTATCGACTCAAAAGGCAGTGAGTGAAATAACAGTGAATTGTAGTAATATGTCTTAATGATGGAAGTGGGACGGGGCGAAGGTGCAATTTAAAATATTATGTGAAGCATTTAGCCTTTTAAAATAGATAATGAATACATTTTGTGGATATATGCTTTTTTTTAATTCGTGTGCAAATTGCAAGTTTTAAGAACCAAACCGTGAAAACACATAATGTGGCCTTCACGTGAGAAAAAACATGACAAAAAAGAACATTTTCCGCTGTGGAGGTCACTTGTTTCCTGTCAACCATGGAGGTTGGAGGTCTGCAGCCAGGTAGTATTTTGGGGAGAATTTTTTTCGACAGTTAGCTAACCTAACAGTTTGATAATGTTAAAGTTTTTAAGTTAACCAAGCATTACCTTTGGTTATTAACTTAACGTTACAGAAAATAAGAGGGAAATGCTTTTCTTACCTGATGCTCCAGTATAAGAAGTGTGAAGTTCAATTCATGTTAATCATTAAAATGGATCTTGCCGGCTCTTCCCTTGTGTCAATATTCCAGTTTATTAGTTAGTTCTTTTGTTCTCCGTTGACATCCCACAACTCAAATTAGCTCAAAATAAAAATATGGCAAGCAGATGTAAATTACTCCAGGTATAGATTACAAGTGGACCACCGAGTCGCCCTGATGCCGCGCCCACACACCCACTGAAACTGATACAAACAGATGTAGTTTCAAATGAAGGCGCACACAGTTGTGATTGGCCCGTTTCTTTGACTGACATCCACATCAACCAATCATGCGCAAAGCAATATTGCGTGACAGCCAAGAGCAGTTGTCTCAGCGTGGTATTGAAAATGTGATTTCAAGAGAACAAATGAAATGTATATTTAATTTTATTTGTTGACTGTTATATTTAATTAATTAGCCAAATGTCTTTTCATTCCTGTGTATGAAAAAAATTTAACAAAGTAAAATAAATAATAACAATAAATGATAACAAATAATAATAATAATAATCATAATAATAATAATAATAAGAAGAAGAAGAAGAAGAAGAAGAAGAAATTAGCAGTCACACCCCCTTATGGCTAAAGGTTAGCAGTTAGCACTAAGGGCAAAAGTTCGCTTGATCTTGATTTTCAGTGTGAACCACATGGATAACTGCTTTGTGGTTGCCAAGCCTTCATAGCAATGTTGCTTTTTGATCCTTCGATGTTGGCTCTTCCTATCATCGTGAAGCAGAATTCACCAAGCGTTGGATTGTTCACCCACTAATAGGGAACGTGAGCTGGGTTTAGACCGTCGTGAGACAGGTTAGTTTTACCTTACTGATGATGTGTTGTTACAATAGTAATCCTGCTCAGTATGAGAGGAACCGCAGGTTCAGACATTTGGTTGCTGAGAAGCCAATGGTGCAAAGCTACTATCTGTGGGATTATGACTAAACGCCTCTAAGTCAGAATCCTGCTTAGATGGAATGACACCATAGCGCTGCAAAACTTCGGTTGGCCCCGGATAACCGGCTTCGGTCGGTGAGTAGCGCCGTTCATGACAGGGCTGGGGTGCGGCAATAATGCTCGTGCCTCTTCTATCTCGCACCGCATGTTTGTGGAGAATGTGGTGCTGAATCACTTACAGACGTTTTGCTTTTCCACAAGGCAGGAGGAGGTTGCACCATTCCCGGCGGCACTGCAATACCAGGTCGATGCGTGGAGCAAACGGAGCGAGCCCCTTTTTCAGCTCCCGGTGCTAAAAATCCCTTTAATATGTTGTCCCCTTATAGGGGACGTATCAGATATTAAGCTGATAAGAACAGATTTTTTCTTTCGAAAAGTTTTATTGACACATTTTCACATATGTCAGACATCTTTACATTTTCTTCTTTTTTCCATCAATGACATTTTGTTTTGCACACTTTCTTTATTTTCTATTCATTCATTTTAAGGGTGAGTGAAAGGCATTTTATTTTCCATGCATTTTTCCAAGCACATTAAAATTGGATAAGAAACATGTCTAAAAACCAGTGTAAAAACAAGTCCATTTTGTGTAAAACCATTTCTTCAAAGTTGAGTTTTCTGAGGCCTGTTAAAATGGTTTGTAGTTAAGACATGTTTAAAACAGTGCTTGTGTTTGTGTGTGTGTTTTTAAAAGTCCATTGATACGTTTTATGTGTCAGTCCATATGTGTCTAAAAGGGAGTGCAGAGGTTGAAAGAACATTTTATGTTCATTGTGCAGGAGCAGGGTGAGTCCCTATCAATTCAACCTCACTCCGCTCCCCCAAGCCTTTGCTCTCTCGGGATCCTGCTGTGGGGCTCAGAGGAGATCCTCGCCCGATGCTCCTTCCCGGTCCTGCCACTCCCGGAGAGTCAGGCCGCTGCCGCCGCCGCCGCTGCTGCTGGGACCTTTTCGGTGATGTGGCTCCAGCTCCTTCATCCGAATGGGCACAGAGGTGATTCTTCTTTGTGGCTGTGTCCTAGGCCCGCCACCTGCAGCTCCGGCCGCTCGGACCGTCGCTGCTGCCATATGGAGCACAGCCACGGGGGGGATCTGCTTGTGCTTCCTCACCAGCAAGTTTCTGGAGGTCCAGGTGGCGTCCACGATGGTGGCGAGGGTGAGCCACTGCTTGGTGAAGACAGGTGGTGGAGCGTCTTCATGGCTCACCCCATACAGCACTAGCTGTGCTGTAAGGACTTCCCTTGCTGGCAAGTACGGGAGTTGCCCACGGGTCCTCAGCAGCGCTGCACTCCCAGAGCAGGTGCCTCACCGACTCTGGCGTGCCACAAACAGGTCGGGGGCAGGTTGCGTTCTTCGCCATGCCTCTGGAGTGCATTACAGACCTGACCAGGAGGATCTCATGGGCCACCATCCATGACAGTTCCTGGAGTTGGTTTGGGAGAGCGGAGTGGTTCACGTTGCGCCAAACCGTGGAGGGCTCGCCGAGTGCGAGGCCGCGCACTGGACTCACTGGCTCCCGCTCCTGCACAACAGATAAAAGCAAACGGTGGTTGGTTAAAATCTGCAACTCCTCCTGCTCCAGGTTAAAATGCTTTAAAAATGTGCAAATAAAAGCATGTGCTGGTGGCAGGTTAAAAGACACAGGAACTTTAAGATCAGTGGGTAACAATTTCAGTCTTCTCAGGTATGTCCCCATCCAGAACCGTGTCATTGCAGCTGTCTTTGGGTTTCTGGATGGGGCTGTAGCGGCTTTAAGCTGCAGGGTGGTGTGAAAGGATCCTAAAAACAGGTACAGGTCTGGCACTCCTTTCCCTCCTTTCTCCTTCGGCCGCTTCATGACATATCGTTTCAGCCTTTCCCACTTGGATCCCCATAAGAAATAAAAGATGGCTCATTCCAGGTCTAAAAGCACACTCCTAGGAGGGGTAAAAACAGAGCTGACAAGTAAAAGCACAGGTAAAATCACTGCTTTTATGATTAAAATTTTGCCTTCCATTGTCAGTCCTCTAAGTCCCCAGAATCCTAGTCGTTTCCTAACTTTCCCTACCACATCCAGCCAATTTGTACTTCCACCCCCCTCCCTGTCAAACTTTATCCCCAGTATCTTCTGGTCAGTCTGGGTCACAGTCAGGGGGAAGTCCTGTCATGTCGGTCGCTGTCCATGGGCCATAAAATTGGGCTTGCGTTTTGTCTTTGTTCAATTTTGATGCAGAGGCCCGCCCAAACCAGTCTGTCAAGTCCAGCATCCTGTTGATGGATAAAAGGTCAGTACAAACAAGGTTAAAATCGTCCATATATAAAGGCACTTGAAAAGGTACTGGTGCGAGTAGGGGTGTCTGAGGGGTGTTTGACTGGACGCTTCTATTTTAACTGGCGCAACTTTTCTAGTCTTTCCACCGCTGGTTTATCTGATCAGGAAACTCACAGACCAACTGCAGAGAAGCTGCGTGTGGAGGAGACTGTTGTTAATGACGGAGTTTATTACAACAGAAACTAACGTGATGGTTAATGACATCATCACCAACCAGATGCACTTGCAAAATTAAACAACTGTATAAGGAGGCCTATACGTAAAACAGGAGAGTCTGTGTTTCTCTGTGAGAAACTTTCAGATCTTCTCACAGCAGAGTGAACAGGTGAGGGAGGAGAGGAGGGCAGACTGATCACTAATCAATCACTGATACCGTTGTCCTCTCGGACTAATTAAAAAAATAAAAATGCCAAAATTGGTGACAAATCAAATCTGGGTGTCCACAAAAATAAAGTCTTTGTGTGAAACACTGCAGAGTGTAACATCGTGCTGTTTACAGACAGTCTGCTGTCTGTAGTTTGACAGAGAGACAGAGGGTCGTGTTTAGAAGGGAACCCTAGACCCGCGAAAGATCGCGCGAGTTTCGTTATTTTAGTAGAAATAACGAACACAAATCTCGCGAGAGTTGTGCAAATAAAAAGTTACCTTCTAGACACAACCGAAAAAGGTGTGCAGCTCCAAAAATAGAAAATCATGTCGTGGTGTCGATGTTTTTAATGTGGCGGGCCGCCATAAATAAAACACTATTCACTGATCCACAGAGAGTCACTTAAACACTGATCACTGACCTGCTGTGATGGAAAAAATACTCACATTCTTTACTTAGGTATTTTTACATTGTGGTATTAGTGTTTGTACTTAATTACAATTTAAATATTTTGCATGTTATTGTAGAACTATCAATTCCTTCTGAACATATTCAAGGATTTATTTGTCACATGCTTGTAATACTAATGCAAGACATGTAGTGAAATGCAGTTGCAATAAATGAGGTGTGTGTGGCGGGGGGGGATATATACATGGAATATGTGTAAGGACAAGGGAAGGGTGCATGATAGGGCTCGCGTGGAGGAAGGGGGCCTGTCTTCAGATAGGTCTGTTAATTGTTGTTGCTGATCAGGCCTAACACCACTGTGTCATCAACAAACTTGACAATGGAGGTATTGCTGTTGTTTGCTCAACAGTCATGTATTCAACACACTTTTTAAAAAAATACCGCGGTAATACCGAAAACCATGATAATTTTGGTCACAATAACCATGAGGTTAAAATTTCATACCATGACACCCCTAGGTGCGAGACCCGATCAAAGGCTTTCTCAAAATCTAAATTTAAGACTATTAGCCGAATGTTTCTGTCTCTCGCATAACAGATGGTGTCTCTGATCAGTACGAGGCTGTCGGTGATCTTCCTCCCCGGAACGGCGCAGCCTTGATCCGGGTGGATCACCTCCCCTAAAACCAAGGATAAACGACTCGCTAAAAGTTTACTAAAAAGTTTGCAGTCTACTTTTAAAAGAGTCACAGGTCTCAAGTTTTTAAGGTCAGTCTTATCGTCCTTTTTATGTATTAAAGTTACTATCCCTACTCTAAATGAGTCTGGCAACAGGTCGAGTCTTTCAAATTCGTTAAAAACAGTTAAAATATCGTGTGCGATAAGATCCTTAAAAGTCAGATAAAACTCCAGGGGAAGTCCATCTTGACCAGGGGACTTCCCCTTCTTAAAATGTTTTAAACAGTTATCTAACTCTAAAAGGGTAAAATCCTGTCTTAAAAGCACACCATCTTTAACTTTGTTTTCAACGAATTCTAAAACCTGTTCAGTAACGTTTTTGTGTGTTATTTTCTCATCATACAATGTTTTATAGAATTCTTCCACGGTTTCTTTGAGTTCCTCTGAGCTTGTCGTTAAATTTCCCTCTTTATTTTTCAATTTTGTCAAAATTCCTCCCTTACTCATTATTTTCTTAAAAAAGTACCGTGTACATTTTTCCCCTTCTTCAGTTTCTCTTTCTCTACTTCTTAAAATGACCCCTCGACTCTTAATTTCTGCAAATTCTTTCAGTTGTCTTTTGATTTCTAAAATTTCATTGTTAAAATCAAAACCCTGGCTTGTTAATGTAAAATAGCGTTGCATTCTTTTCTGCAGTCCCAACATGTGTCTGTCTGCCCTATCTTTCTTTTTCTTACCTGACTGCCTAAAGAAAGTCCGGGTCCTCTCCTTCACCATTTCCCACCAGTGTGCTCGTGTTTCGTACAAGTCTTGAAGGGTCTGCCACTCCTTGTACTGCTCTCGGTATTCCCTAACTATCTCCCTATCTTCTAAAAGAGAGCAGTTGAGTTTCCACAGACCACTTCCTACAGACACACCCGAAGAGAGTGATAGGGTGCAGGATAGCATGACGTGATCGGAGAAGAAAACAGGGGTTAATCTAGCATCGGTGGGCGGGCAGTTGCGTGTAAAACAGTAGTCGATGCGAGAGGCTCTGGCGCTGTCACCACTGAACCAGGTGAAGCCCTCCTCTCTGGGATGCATGGTCTTAAAACAGTCGACTATCTTAAAATCCCTGACTATTCCCTGAAGTAAAACCGATGTTTTATCTATTTTAAAATCCTCCCCTGCATTTCTTCTATCTTTCCTACTTGAAACACAATTAAAATCTCCTCCTACCACTAATGGGACCCTACCTAACATGTGGGACTGCAGTTCTTCTAAAAGGTCATACCTGTCGTTTTTGTCATCAAAACAATAGACATTAAGAAGGTTAAAATCATTGTCCATAAAGGCAAGGCGTGCTAAAAGAGCCCGCCCATCCCTCACCACAGTGCTGCCCCTCACCGAGATCAAGGGGTTTTTAATAAGTATGGCCACTCCGTCTGATTTATTTTCATTTGAACAACTGAAAAGGGAGGTCCCGGGTTATGGGGTGCCAAATGTAAAAACTTGATTACAGTTTTCAAATTGATATATTTTCAATATTTAGTTCATTTTCTTCACATTTAGCTCACGTTACACACATTTGAGACATAAATTATTTAAAAATTTCGTTATATGTGAACAAAAATGAAATATTAAATCTAGATGTTAAATCTATATCTAAATGTTAAATGTTAAATCTAAATGTTAAATCTAAATGTAACTGCTAAATCTAAATCTAAATATTAAATCTAAATTTAAATGTTGAATCTAAATGTTAAATCTAAATGTTAAATCTAAATCTAAATGTTAAATCTAAATGTTAAATCTAGATCTAATTGCTAAATCTATATCTAAATGTTAAATGTTAAATCTAAATGTTAAATCTAAATGTAACTGCTAAATATAAATCTAAATATTAAATCTAAATTTAAATGTTAAATCTAAATGTTAAATCTAAATCTAAATGTTAAATCTAAATCTAAATGCTAAATCTAAATCTAAATATTAAATCTAAATGTTAAAGGGGACCTATTATACTCATTTTTGGGCCTTTGTATTTGATTTTGGACTCCTATAAAGCAGCTACACACGTTCACCTGCACAGAAAGCTTTGTAGATCTTCAGAACTCTGTGCCTCTCGCTGCATCTCTTCCTTTTATTTTCTGCATCCCGTGAAAACGGTCTGTGTAATTTACTCCACCCCCCCGGCCCTCCTCCATGTATGCCTCCCACCGAGCCCACTCCGCTGTGATTGGTTACACTCCCGAGGACTTCCGAAGGGCTGGCGAGCACTGCCGAGCCCCTCCTCCTCATTTTGCCGATGCGGCACTAAACAACAAACTTAATTAAACTGAATTTCTCGTTTCAAAATGTCTAAATTTCAAATACAGCTGTATCCCGAATCCAATCCAGAGATAGCGACTGGACAGCCTGAAGTTCCTCAAGAACAGAGGTTACTTCAAGACATCTCTGAATGGTAAGTAACGTTACTAGTAGCTTGTTATTGTAATTACGTGCTTACCTGTGCAGCGTAAGGATGGATTTCATTTTTCTAATTGAAAGCCGTTTGTACAAATTACGATATATTTTCCTGTCATTTACATATTTCCATGTGCTAAAATGCCGACAGAGGTTGAAAATGTCTACTGTAAAGAAGTACCTAAGGTAACGTAGCAAATTTGATTTGTTGTGTCTTATATGGAAAATGTCAGTTCACTGTTAAAAACCTGATATAACTAAAATATCTCTATAGTTATTAATCCAGTTACACAAACTAATAGGAACATGAATGACCTGGTGTAGGCTAATTCCTGGCTGAATGTGCTATTTCCCACAAAATGTTTTTTTCTTTTTTCACACAGGTTGTAAGAAGAATTAACCAAGAGCCAAATCCTCCAACATGCATGACTGTCCATCCAGGCTTACAACCAAATTGTTTAAATCCATATACCTTACAAAACATAAACAACATATACAGAGCAGACTATGGACGTCTGGACGTCTTCATCTTGTTATTAAAGTTGCTATTACATTTAAACAAATATATTCCTCTATCTGTACAAACACGATACAAAAGTTCAAAACAATTAGTTACTCACATCAAGACAAGTAAAAAAGTTTATTTACAATATAAAGTGAACTGTAACCATGTGTACATAAAAAATACACAAACAAATGTGCTCATGGTCGACTTATTTCTCCTGGGATTCACAAGTCGTAGCTCTTGTATGCAAAGGTCATCACCAGATCCAGCAACATCTGTAGAACACAAAGAGTAAAAGAGTAATTAATTTGTGAAATGATGAGGGTCTTCTTCTCTGTCCTTCAGATGTTACAGGCATCTTGCATACAGCAGCTTTGTAAGCTGGTGTTGGGGATACTTGGGTTGACACGTCAGGGTCGTCATCCCATTGTGTGTTGTGTGCCAGATATGCCAGGAGTTTCCTGATCCATCTGGCCGCTATGTTGGCTTCCGCTGGCCACCCCTTGACTGAATCGAGAGACATGTCTGGCGATGACCACCTCCTTCGATGGTCTCTGAAAATGGGCACAGAGGTCCTCTGGGATGGGTATTTCTTTGAGTTCCTCTGTGTACTTGGTGGGGTCCTCAAAAACTTCCTCCAACACCAGCCTCATCAGGTGGAAAATGTTTACATATTACCGGCACATTTTTTGCACACTTATTTGTTACTGTCTCCAAATGGTGAATGTTGTGTCCTAGTTATTTTATAATCTTACCGCAGTTTTGGCCTTTTACATTTCTGTACTTGAAAATTGTCATTAAAGTTTTGTTTTGTACTCACTGAAAGTTGGCTTTGTTTTAACTGGCTTCGCTGTCACTTGTCCCTTCTTATACTTTTGGAAGGTGACCTTGTACACGGCTTTGCCCTCCAAAGTTGATGCTTGTTCCCTTTGTGCATTTTCATTGAAATGCATGGCAGCTAGGTACAGCCTAAAAAAAAGGATAAAGCCTGAGTCTATAATTGAAGTCTGTAAAAAAAAAAGCATGTTATAAGGCCAATGAAGGAGAAAACAAAAGTTTATAGTAATATGAAATTCTAAAACAAGAGGCTTATTGTTGTACATGACAGTTAGCAGATGCAATAAACTCTGATAATGTTATTTACCCCAAACATAATTATTACCTGCACAGCATTCCAATGTAGGGGAGTACAACATTCTTTGGATGACACTAGGGAAAGACTCAAGTGAAGAAGTCTGATGGTCTTTACTGAGTTTTTCCACATCCCGGAGAACTCTTTTGTTGACTAGTACTTTTTCAACTTTGTACAGGGGCAGTGTACTTAAAATGTCAGAAAGACACATTGAATTGGTGAAAGTCCTCATTACAATTGTTCTGTAACAAAAACATCTATTTGGTTGGTATTGCATATTCTTAGTATTTTCATCATGTTTCTGTAGAAGCTATTATGAAGTCCAAAATACTTGATACATACATGGCTGAAACCACTTGCTGGGGTCTGTGGAGACTTTGTCAGCATGAAAACACTTCGGGTACAGTGGATCATTATGTGAATGGACATCCTGAATGTGATTTATGATGGACTTCCATTTTGCTGCCTTCTCTGGTCCAGATTTTGAAGACGCAGCGGTCCAGTACATGTGGTTTTTAATTGCAGGCAACCACCTCAGCAACACTGCACGACAGTTGTTAGTGCTTGCAACTTTTTGTATAGGGCTGACAAGACAGAATTGTACAACATATTTAAACATATGCACAACTTTGAATCAATGTTATGTGTTTCAGGCAATATTAATACTATACAAAGGTTTCTAGTAATTACCTTTCTCAAGGTGCCAAACATCATAGTACTGGGTGACCCCACGCTCCCTCAAAAAATTTTTGCACCTGTGTTTGGTGGTCAGTCACAATGTAATCCACTTTTAAATTGTTTGATCAAGGCCTCTTTTTAGTCCTTCTTTCTCTATATGTACACTGCCACCCATCTCCATTGCTCTGTTGATGCAAAAATATTTATGCACTTGTTTACATTACGAAAAAAGGAAATGCACACAGATCTTGTTGACTCTCCATGTAAATGAAAGGTTACCTGTACAAGCTGGATGTCGATTATGTTGTTGTTGTCCAGGTGCATCAGGGTGTAGCTGCCAAATTTTGAGTGTCCTTTTATGTATGAGAAAATTATACATAAATAGAATGAATGAACAAATACATTAGTTGCACTTTTATGTTATCACCAATTACCAAGCACAATACTAAAAAGTAAAGCCTCACCTGGCGAGTCTGCTCTCATATCTCCACCCACTGCGATACTGCTTTCCTGTTTCAGAGTCTGAAACAGAGTCTGCTGATCCTTTTTCCATTTGTGGTTTATTGCGGGTTCAAGAAGATTCCGGGCATGCCTCCTGAAGGTGTCATATTTAAACATCTGGACATTCATGGATTTGAATATCTGGAAAACATAGAAAATAAACATGTATAACTATTTCAGTATAAAACAAACTACATGTTTTTTTGTACACCCTACAGTTGTCCACCTGAATGAAGGATCCACCAGAAAAATAAATAGCAGCAGACATTTGGAGATTTCCCACAGGAGTGTTTCTTCTCAATGGCTGGCTCTGCCATTTTCTGGTATACTGGCAGTTGAAGCAAAGCTGAGTAAAGGCCACATATGTCCCCAGTCTCTGTGGCTGCACCTGGCAATCCCGCTTGCACACCGGACAGGTTTGGAATAGATCTCTCAGACAGCTCTCAAATACAATGTACTTTGTGTCATTGTAGTCTGTGGTTGACTCTATTTCACTATCAGGAAAAAAAATCCTCAATTATTTACATAAACAGACCTAAAGTTGAAAATTGTATGCTGTATTGGCATCTTACCTATTTATAGATGGCTCTGTAATGGAGTCACCGGGTTCGTATGTTGAGTCGTGTGGAACAATAGTTTCTTCTTCTGTGTCCTCATCCTTGTTCTCGCTCTTGCTCTCTTCAAATTCAAGGCGTGGTCTCTTTGCTGGTCTGACACCCTGTAAAGGTGCAAAACCCCTCAGTGGCGTGGAAGAAAACTGAAGCCCTGTGTCCAGCTGTGTAGTCTCTGTGCCAACATTCTGGTATGAAACAGTTGCTTGCGTCCCTGATGAGAAAGAAAGAAAGAAAGAAAGAAAGAAAGAAAGACAGAAAGAGAATTAATTTAGTAAATGATATTGTGATGTAAGTAAATATGTATGTTTATTTTTCTACTTTATAAAGGAAAATAAATGCTATATCTGACTCTTGCATTAAATAATACTCATTTATTGTCCTAATTACATACACACCTTTGCTTCTCACGTGTTGTTTCAGTGTACCATAGGCCAGCTGTGTGGCTACAGATTTTGTAGATGGATACAACAACATCTTTATGCCAACAGATACCATATGAGGGCTGAACTGTGTTTCATGAGATTCAGTAGATGCAGGCTCCGTTTGGCTTCCCATGTGTCTGTATTGTGGGCTTGTCAGGATCTTTTGTGATGTACTCTAATTGGGAAAGGAAAAAGGCCAACAAACTTTAGTTCTCAACAGCAATGGTGTGTTTGCTATGAAAAACACATCAGTCCTACTACACTCAGCACCTTCTTCTACTGTGACGTAGAGATGATTTGAGCACCTACACTTTCATACAAGCTGTGAGCAAACTAACTTGGCTTCTGTGGAACATTTCCTCCCAGATCCAACCTTTGCTAGGCTTGAGATCCATATTAATTACTGATACATCTGCATTTGTCATTAAAGCAATATTCCACTTTTAGATAATCATCCACTCAATATGTACTCACCCCTATGCTGATGAGAGGATGAGTGAAGATCTTCAGTTCACAAAACAATCCGTGAGTTTAAGCAGAAAACGGTTGCAGCTAGTGGCAGTGAATGGAGATCAAATGTAAATGTAAAAAAAAAGAAAACAAAACAAACACACCATACACGATGTTTTTAGCCGAGACTTTGTGTATCTCTTAATGCAGTGGTTCCCAAACTTTCTCTGCTGGGCCCCCCTTTGGTTGATAAGAAAATTTTCGCGCCCCCCTAAACCTGACACACATACACATATTTTGTTTTCAGACTCCATTGCAGTTTATTTCACACATTGTAATTAATACAAACCTCATAAACTCTAATACAACCCTCATAAACTACAGGTTGCAATAAACTACAACCTCTTTTGGAATAAGAAATAAATAACGAAATAACAAACCACCTTAACAGTGTAATTATGTTCAGTGTAACAGGTTTCGTTTTTTTTTTTACTGTGTAACAATACTCAACATTGCTATCAATGCATTTTTCAAAAATTGCATCTATGTGCAAAAATGTTTTTTTAAAACATGACAACACAAATATGAACTCCCTGAAAGGAAAAAAAAAACAACAAAAACCTAAAGGTTTGTTGTGCAAAAATGAAACCTTTAATCCTCACATCTTTTCAGTGACTGGTGTGGGCCTGCTTCATGCTGCAGATCTTCTCAAATCTGGGTTGCAGTTGCGAGACTGCCACTCTGAGTTCATTCATTCATCATTCACTCGACTAGCTATGTGTCAATTGACGCGCCATCCGTCGGAAATAGACTCGCTGAGTATTCTCCGCGGAGCAGAGCGCCAAGCCGCTTCTGGTATAAATTACAGCTCCGCGGAGAATACTCAGCGAGTCTATTTCCGACGGATGGCGCGTCAATTGACACATAGCTAGTCGAGCGGGCAGGAAGTCAGGCACGGAAAACAGGGGAGAATCCGGTTGATTTTCAAAATAAAAGACCCCGTGCAGACTCGCGATCATAAAGACAGACAGAAAATAAACAATTTAACTATGTAGCCTGCTTATCCATGGTAGAAGCGGGCAACACGCTCCGCTGCTGAGACGCTCCTGAAACGCTGCTGATCTTAATTGAAGTCGCGTGCATTACGGAGCAAAACCGCAGCGCAGCCCCGCCTGGTGTCAATACCGGGTAAGCCTTACCGCGCCCCCCCTGCAATGGCACCGGCGCGCCCCCCACTTTGGGAACCACTGTCTTAATGGATGCACGTGTGGAAATATTGCAAGATCGATGTCATGTTTACAAGCCACCTGCTACACGCTACAGTGGACATTTCGGCTAAAAACATGGTGTAAATGACATCTTTTGTGGTTAAATTTTAATGTCACAGCTCGCAGACACTTGGAAAACACCACACGAGCAGGATGGAGACATTTTGTGTTTGTTTGGTGTTGTTGTTGTGTTGTGTTGTTGTGTTGTGTTGTTTTTTACATTTACATTTGATCTCCATTCACCGCCACTAGCAGCAACCCTGTTTTCTGCTGAAACTCCAGGATTGTTTTGTGAACTGAAGATCTTCACCCATTCTCTCATCGGCACAGGGGTGAGTACATATTGAGTGGATTATGAGTCTGGGGTGGAGTATCCTTTTAGCAGCTCCAGACATCGGAGACCTTGCATTTTGCATGCATGCAGGTAACACATTAAACTTCATAGCATATCTCACTGCATGTTCCACATCTGTGTTATTGTGCGCATGCCATGGTTAGATGAAAAGAATACTTTATCCACGTCTATATTTATGTGGTAAGCCTAGCACAGCTTGATTGAAAACTTTACATTAGCTCCCTGTATGCACACTCTATAATGTTACACAGACAACCACTTTTGTCCTATTACTTACACAAAATAAACACAGTTAGGACACTGATAAATTGTGACTTACAGCTTGCTCTTCTGAGTCTTCAACACGACCAAGTAACGTCGGAAAGGTGTCGTCCTTCAGCAGCAGTTTACCGGCTAATCCAGCTTCGTACTGGCCCACATTGACGAAACAGTCCCGTGTGAAGTACCGTTGACAGACAAACACGGATGTGTTTTTCTTTTACTGGCTGGGAAAAAGCGGCTCAATCCACTTTAGCCTGGTGCTTGCCTCTTTGGGAAAGCTAAACAACGTCAACTTTCCCTCATACCCGAACAAACATTTCCTAGGAGCCATTCCATTCCGTGCTAACACTGTGGAATCGTAGACAGCAGAACTTCTGAAGCAGAGCGGGGGAGGGGGCAGGCCTAGAGCATATGCCGGGATATGCCCATATGAGTAAGTCTGGCATGCATTGACGTCAATGTTACTACACGGTTGAAAAAACAGACAGTAAAACACAGCGTGCAGAGCCATCCAAAACAGTTTGCGGGGCTCGCTTCCAAATGCATGAACCTCATTATTTGACGCTTTGGAATCGTTTAACATGAGTATCCGACATTGTGACAACATTTATAGGTCAGAAAAGAGGAAAAGCATAATAGTTCCCCTTTAAATGTTAAATCTAAATGTTAAATCTAAATCTAATTTTAAATCTAAATCTCAATGTTAAATCTAAATGTTAAATGTTAAATCTAAATCTAAATGGGTCACCAAGTGTAAAGCTAAATATTTATAAAATATCCCATGCCCCTTCTCAACCACACCCACACCACTGATCAGGAATCAGTAGGTGAAAGAGGGCTGCGGGGATGGTTGGAACTGAAGCATGGCCGTTTCCCTGCAAGTAGAAGATACTGAACGGGCGGTTTTGGTGGGTGTGCACTTCAAGGGGTAGTTCAACCTGTACCGTCCCCATCATTAACGGTAAGTTAAGTAGTCTTAATATTAGCGTTAACTCATTTATTCATTGCTAAGATATCTTGCTAACGTGACTCGGATGCTACCTAGGAAACAGTCAGCTAGCTTTTGGGAGTGTACCAATTAAAAGGATACTCCACCCCAGATTTATAATTCTCTCAATATGTATTCACTCCTATGCCGATGTGAGGATGGGTGAAGAGTCTACAAAACAATCTGGAGTTTCAGCAGAAAACAGGCTTGCAGCCAAATCCAGTACAATGGCAGTGAATGGAAATCAAATGTAAATGTAAAAAAAAAGAACACAAAACAAACACAAAATGTCTACATCCTGCTCGTGTGGTGGAATCCAAGTGTCCGCGAGCTGTGACATTAAAATTTAACCACAAAAGTCACCATTTACACCATGTTTTTAGTCGAAACGTCAATTGTAGCATGTAGCAGGTAGCATGTAAACATGTTACAAACAAAACCAAGAGCTCTATGGAGCCTATGTTGTGGCTCAATGATAGCCTGATCACCCTAGCTGACATTTAACGTTGTAATGTTAAAATGATGTGTTTGGGATGTTGCTTCAGGTCCCCGCACCACAGAGTAACCCACAGGCACTTCCAGCAGCGCCCACTGGCACGTCCAGCTTTGCCACCATGGTCCCATCACTGAGATCAGTAAGTGAAGTTGAGATATAAAATGTTAGCTAGAAAAAGTTTTTGTTGCCCTTAATTGTCCTTGAAATACATACATTTCTTTTCATCACATCAATTTTTCCAAGTGTAAGGGGCACATTTGAAAATGCTGTCGTTGAAATGTCATTGATTTAGATGTCATCTGCTAATTTCATCTTTTTATTTTACATTGCATTCAAATTGTGTACTGCCCAGTAGAACACTCCCTCTCCCTTACACACACAAAAAATGACAACTAAACAATATAGTAGCACTAGGGCTGTCAAACAATTAAAAAAAATAACTTGATTAATCGCAACACTACTCTGTGATTAATCGCAGTTAAAATACTACATATTATATATACTAATATTGCTTGTATTTTCTTCAATCCCTTCTAATATAGTAGGGAAAGATGCAATAAAGTCATTACAATTTAAGGATGCAATTTTACAGGTTGATGAAAAATAATAGCATACATCATAGGTGTTTATTTTTTCACATCAGCACTACATCTTGATTAGTGTATTAAATAAATGCCAATGTATCCATCTGAACACCTCAACTTTCATAAACAAGTCACATCCATACAGTCTATGGTCACTTGGTTGTGAATGGAGAATATTGTCCCCCTGAAGCTGCCGTACATCTGACAGGCCACCGTCCGTCCTAGGAAACACTCGCAGAGTTACAACTAGTCTGATTGTCACTGTCACTGACACTGTCAAACCAAGAGTTTCAGTGTTTTCCACTCTCGTGTGTGATCAAACCACCGATTGCAGCGAGTTTTACCCGATCGCGGGCAGAGTTTGACAGCTCTTCACTGGGCAGCGGGTGGGGTGAAGCTGCATTCAAGTCCCGCACTGATTCATAAAACGGGACGCGCTATTTAATCCTCAAATACAGGACGATTCTGTATTTCAGCGGATGGGTGAAAACTCCAGTGGCGACACAGACCACAGACTGTATACACAGACAGACACAGACAGACTCCACCTAAGTCACGTGACGTGATTAATTGGGCGTTAATTTTTTTTAACGCGTTATTGTTTCCAGATTAATTGCATGCATTAATTGGTTAACTTTGACAGCCCTATTTAGCACGTACATATTAGCAATGTGTTTTCTTAGGTGGCATCAATATAATGATTACTTTCTGTGCATGACAAAATAATATAAGGTATTGTATTACTGAATGACCTGTGTGTTTCTTCCCTCTTTAAGGAGGAGGGTACCATAATTTCAAAGGAGGACATTGAAGGTTTGTTGCTGCTGGGAACAACACTTTCTGAAGTTGCTTCAGTCCTGCGGATCTCCAGACCAACATTATACAAGCTGATGCGGGAATACAACATAAAACGAACAAAATGTTCAAACATTTCTGATGAGGAACTGGATGTAACAATAAGTGAGATCAAGGCAGAACATCCTCATGTAGGAGAAGTATTGCTTAATGGACATTTGCATGCAAGAAACATTCTTGTGCAGAGATGTTGTCTCAGAGACTCTGTAAGAAGGGTTGACAGAGCTGGTGTTGAGTCCAGAAGAACAACAATACAAAGACGAGTTTATACTGTACCTTTTCCAAACTATATTTGGCACATAGACGGCAATCACAAACTCATTCGATGGAAATTAGTTGTACATGGTGCAATGGATGGTTACAGCAGGATGTTAATGTTTCTGCAGTGCTCTAGCAACAATCGGGCAGAAACTGTTATGAACCTCTCCTCCTCTTCATGCCTAACTGTGCAGCCCTGCTGACACAGGAGCCTGTGTGCTCCTGACCCTCCAATTGTATTTTAACAATTTTTTTTGACAGTTTTAAGTCTTGAAAGCTTTAATTTTTTGCATGAAATACTTTTAATCAGCCAACAAAAAGAAGAATCATACAAAAACATATGGATGATTTTCCCAAACTTTGATACGCTGAGGATTGTTTGGCATTGGCCTGCTCTCTCCTGTGAGCCAGCTTGAGCTGTTCAGCTGCTTAGGCAGCCTGGCCTAGCATGGCCTAGCACCCATTCACCACCAGGCCCTGCTGCAGCCATCACCACCAGGCCTTATCTAATAGGTATACCTGCTAATGTGCATCCTTTCTGTTTCACATACACATGTCAATTAACAATCTACCTAAGGGTTTGATTTTTGCACATATTAACCCTTTCATGCATAGAGGTCACTACAGTGGACAGCTATTCAAAAGCCATTTTCTTGCATATGCATGGGTTTTGATAGCATAGATGCACATCAGCCACTACAGTGGACTCTATTGCATCATCTTACACACTGACAACTAGTGTGAAGCCATTGTATTTGCTACTTTTTTCCCTCCAAAACAAAATGGCCGACCGTCAGCCAGAAATGCAGAGTTCCTCTGGAATATCCGTCCAATCCTTCTATTCTAGGAGAACCTTGCAGGTAAAAAAAATATTGTAACATCAAGTTACATCTAAGGAGTCATGTCATTGTTAAATTGTCCAAGAATTGATTTTAGATTGTGACAAAATTCCAATTAATCATCTGTCCACTGAAGTGGACATCATGCATCACTAGCTATACTACTACGACTACAATTCATACTTTTACTGTGACTGTTGTTCTTGAAAATACTTAATCTGCAGTAACTTTTTTGGGTGTAAATAAATGTATTTATGCAATTAGCTGTTTTTTGTATATCATTACATTTTGTAGTGGTCAAGAGCAGAGCTGGATAGGAAGACCTACGATATAGTGGAACACATACCATCTGAATCAAGTGAGGATGATGCTAGTGGCAGTGAGGATGAATGGCTGCCAGGAAAAGAAGGAGTGGCTAGTGGTAGCAGTAGTGACAGTGGAGCTGAGGATGATGAGGGAGCCAAGCATGCAGAGGATGAGGGAGCTGAGGATGAAGTAGCTGAAGAGGATGTGCCAATCAACAGAGGTCGAGGGAAAAAGGCAGAAAACCAAAGCAGACAGACATGGAAAATCAAAGACAACCAGTTTGAGGGAGACTTGCCTACGTTTTTAGGGGAGTGGAAAGTGAATGTTGAGGGAAAAGAACCGATAGATTTCTTTATGCACCTGTTTCCCGAAGATCTGATAGATGACATAGTGCAGAATACAAACATGTATGCACTCCAAAAAGGAAAAGAAAATCTGGCCTTGACAAATGCTGAAATGAAAACATTTCTAGGAATAAATATGGTCATGTCATACCTCAGATACCCAAGATCAAGAATGTACTGGTCATCAGAGGAAGGTCTTCGTCTAGATTTGATAGCAAATGCCATGCCAGTGAACAGATTTGAGGAGATTCTGAGGTACATTCACTTTGTTGATAATTATTCACAGGAGGCCAGAAATGCTGATAAGCTCTTCAAAATCAGGCCAGTGCTGGATGCACTTGAGAAAACCTTCCATTCAGCAGTTGATCCTGAAGAGTTCCAATCGATAGATGAGCAAATCATTCCCTTCAAGGGCCGCTTGTCTCTCAAGCAGTACATCCCCAAGAAACCCAAACCCTGGGGTGTGAAAGTGTGGGTGAGAGCTGGATCCTCAGGGTACATGTATAGATTTGAAGTCTATCAGGGTTCAGCTGGGCATGGCCAGATCAGTCAACTAGGAATGGCTGGAGATGTAGTTTTGCGCCTCTGTGACGACATACAGCAAAAGAACCACAAGGTGTTTTTTGACAATTTCTTTTGCACCATTCCTCTCATTGTGGCATTGCAGCACCAGGGCATCTATAGTACTGGCACAATCAGGATCAACAGGCTCCATGGAGCACAAGAGAAACTGAAGAGTGAAAAGCAACTCAAGACAGAAGGAAGAGGAGCCTGCTCTGCTGTCAGCAATGGTCAAAACATCACTATCACACGTTGGCTAGATAGCTCAGTGATCCACATGGCCTCATCCTGCGCTGGCCAGTCGCCAACAGACGTAGCCCAGAGATGGAGCAAAAAAGAAAAGAAGATGCTCAGCATCAAAAGGCCATATTCTGTAATGCTGTATAATCAGCACATGGGCAGCGTGGATCTCGTGGATCAGTGTGTGGCAATGTACCCCCACAGACGCAAGAACAAACGATGGTACATCCGACTGTTCTTCCACTTCTTGGATGTGGCCACCGTCAATGCCTGGCACCTCTACAGAATGTCTGGATTAGAGAAGAAGGACCTTCTGCACTTCAAAGCATCAGTAGCTCGTGCACTACTGAATGCAGGATCCACCAAGATCCGTGCCAGAGGAAGACCCAGTGCCACCCCGCCACCAGTGAAGCGCAGAGCAGTGTCCAAGGCACCCCCAGAGATCCGGTTTGGCCCTGGAAACCACTGGCCCCAACTCATTGAAGCCAAGAATGCAAACAGGTGCCATGATGCTGCATGCACCCGAAAAACGAAGTACATCTGCATGCAGTGTCTTGTGGCTTTGTGCCCTGGGTGCTTCTCCAGTTTTCATACAAGATAGTCTTCCCTTTTGAAGTGTCTCCGCAAAGAGCAACAATGAGACAAGCATGCCATGACAGTCAACAGACAGTTCAGAGGCTCTAATGGACAGACCAACTTTATGCCAATGTGTTCTTTTTCCATATATTGATGTTACGGCAAGGTTTCCAGTATTTGTAGCAAAGCTAACAGTAAGAACATTCATTGCAGAGGATTCCTCAATTGCGGTTGCAATATCTGAAGTTGTATCATTTTTTGTATGTATTTGGTAATTTTCATTTGGTAATTTTACTATGTTATTACAGTATTATTATTAATACAGTATATTTTCGGTTGAAAGCAAAAATGCATGTTGTCCACTCAAGTGGACATATGAAAATATCATTGGAAAATCTGGATAAAACAAAAAAAAGTTAAAATCTTGTTTTTTCATGCCCAAAGAGCACTAAAAACACATAGGAAAAAAAATCCTGATTGAGGTTGTCATAATTCATGCATGAAAGGGTTAATATTTGTAGTCTCAGGAATAAAATTCATGAACTCTCTATTTCTGCAACTAAACAAAGTTGACGTTCTTGCTGTGTCAGAAACACATCTAGACAGTGGTTTTCAAGACTCAGAGTTGATCATTAATGGTTATTCCATATACAGAAAGGATAGAAATAAATTTGGAGGTGGAGTAGCAATTTACACTCGATGTCATTTTCCTTGTAAAGTCAAGTATGATCTTATTAAGGATAACATTGAAGCTATATGGATTCAAAATCATCTGCCACATTTAAAACCTCTTCTAGTTGGCTGTTGTTACAGAGCTCCTAACTCTAATGTGGAATACCTCAATACTTTGTGTGAAATGATGGACCATATTACAGAAGAAAATAGAGAAATATACTTGCTTGGAGATTTTAACATTGACTGGCTTTCTGAGAATTGTTCCCTGAAAAGTAAACTTAGGTCAATGGCTGACACCTGTGGATTAACACAGCTGATATCTCAAGCTACTAGAGTATCTGTGAATCTAAATGGTGTTACTTCCTCAACTTGCATAGATCATATTTACAGTAACAACTCTGAGCTGTGCTCCAGACCTGTTTCAGTGCCAGTAGGTTTCAGCGACCATAACTTTGTTGCATTCTCCAGGAAAACCAAACAGATCTCTGCTTCGCACATTTCTTCAGCAATTTGTCATATCTTCAATAGATGCTTAATCAGTGGCACATGTCCCAAATTGTGGAAAATGGGCAAAATAATTCCCCTGATCAAAGACACTAAATGTACATTTAGTCGTCCCAATAGTAGGCCTATTAACATCTTGCCTGTTCTAAGTAAACTGTTGGAAAAGATAGTTTATAAGCAGATCCAGAGTTACTTTTTTGACAATAATTTAATTTCAAATCACCAACATGCATACAGGGTCGGTTATTCTACCTGCACAGCACTGACACAAATGAATGACAATTGGCTAACAGCCATGGATAATTCAAGGCTTGTTGGCGCAGTATTAATTGATTTTAGTGCTGCTTTTGATCTGGTGGATCATGACCTGTTACTGAAGAAGCTTGACTACTATGGTTTTAAAGCATCCAGTCTTATGTGGGTTAGTAGTTACTTGTTTAACCGAACACAAAAAAGTATTTTTTTAATGTCATTTTCTCAGACAGTAGACAGCTTGAATGTGGACTTCCACAAGGTAGTTGCCTTGGGCCACTCCTCTTCTTGATATTCACCAATGATCTCCCATTTGTTTTAAATAAGTGTGATTTGACTATGTATGCAGATGATTGCACCATGTACTATGCTTCACCTTCTTGTGATAAATTGAATAATACCCTATCATCAGAACTTAATGTCATCTTCAATTGGATAGAAACGAACAAACTCAAATTTAATATATCAAAGACGGTCTCTATAATATTTGGATCTAATTATTATATGGCAAAGAATCCAATTCTGAACTTACAAATAGATGGCCAACTGATTCAACATGCAAGAAAAGCAAAGCTACTGGGACTCTGGCTTGATAACACTTTGTCTTGGTCTGAACATATAAATAAGATTGTTCTGAAGATGGGAAGTACAGTTTCTATCGTCAGGAAATGTGCACCTTTTATTCCTTCATCTCTGCTCTGTCAAACAGTCTCTGGTTTTGTGTCATCTGGATTATTGCTCAGTTATCTGGTCATCCGCGTCTAAACAGTTAATAAGAAAATTACAAGTGGCACAAAACAAGGCTGCCAGACTTATTCTCAACTGTTCCCCATTGACAAGTACAATTGATATGCATTGCAATTTGGGTTGGCTCTATGTTGAGAAAAGAATTTTAATGAATTTATTAGTCAATTTTTATAGTGTTGTGAAAAAACGATCTCCACATTTTCTTGCTCAAAATATAATTTACACCAATGAAAGTCATTCATATTCCACAAGAGCTGCTAACAATGAGCATATAATTCTGCCATGTCCTAAATCCAGTTTTTTGAAGAAATCAGTCTTGTATAGAGCCACAAGTTTATGGAATCTACTCCCAAGATATATTCACGAAGCCAAGGGACAGGAATTGTTTCAAGAGAAAACTGAGAGCACACTTGATGATAATTTGAGTTAATTCATTCGTTGTAACTCTGTCATTTATTTTCTCTGCTTTTCTTGTTTTAACACACTCTATTTTTAAATTATGTATTTCTTGTTTGTATACTTTTTGTATTATGTTGTGAGGGTGGACCCCAGGAAGACTAGCTGTTCACCCAGACGTCAGCTAATGGGGATCCACAAACAAATAAACTAATAAACAAATAAACAGCAATCAGTGCACATGGTCGGCCTTTTCAGATACGAACTGATCATGGAGGGGAGAATGTCAAGATCTGGGAAGACATGAGAGAGCACAGAGGTGAAAACTCTGTGTTGACTGGAAGCTCTGTCCATAACCAGCAGATTGAACGCTTCAATCGAGACCTAAACAGGAACTGCCGTGATGTGTTTGCACCTATTTTCTATGAGCTGGAGTCAATGGAGGCCTTGGATGTAGACAATGAATCAGATTTATTTTGTCTTCATTATGTGTACATTCCCAGGATCAACCAAACTTTGAATGAGTTTAAAGCTGCATTCAACAATCATTCAATTTCCTCTGAACAGAACAGAACCCCAGTTCAGCTTTTCACACTAGACAGACATCTTCTGTTACCTAACCATCCAGAAGCTGCAAATGAGGAAAGAACAGTTGACTTGGCATCAACATCTCATGCAGACTACTCCTTTGGCACACTTGACCAGCAGGACATGCAGGAACTAGTTGCTGCAGTAAACCCTCTTGAACATGACGGTAACAAAGGAAAAACATATCACAGAGTGCAGGAATTTGTATTCCACAAGATTGTAAATGTGTAACTGTAACACAGCTGGTCTGCTCTTTGTTGGCTCTGGTAAAAACAAAAGAAAAACTTTTCTGTCATTTTATAGACAATCATAAAAGTAACTGACAGATCATCATCAGAATCAACAATGTATCAATTAGTAGTGGTAAAAATTTGGTAAAGCCTGTTAACTACTACATACCGACAGACTTCAGAAAGACTGAACAGTGATGAAATGTCTTAATAGAAAAGAAAAATAAAATCAAATAAGCCACTCAGCAGTTTATTCATTTTACATCTATGTGCATAGCTATGTAATCCCAGCATGTTTTTTTCCTTTTGTTGATTACACTGCACTAAAAATGGCTCCATTCATGAGAATCACAAGAAAATGGTAATCAAACTCATCATCATCTGCCAGATTCTTTCTGTTAACAAAGATCTGAAGCTCATCAGAGCACGTATGAGCGATGGAAAGGTGTTTCATGTCATCATGGACGAAAGTTAGTTTTGGACTGGGAAAAAATCCAATTGCAGGTACTTTGGTGCTTCCTGTTGCAAAAGCAAGGATGTGTCCAGGATTCAATGTCAGGATGAATGCTTTTTCTGCCTCAGTTAGGTTCCTTGTATGAAGACGTTCCCCAACCTTTCTTTACAAAGGTGAAAAAGGTACAAAACAACATATAATAAAAACATTACGACCCATGTACAAGACAGAATTACTGTTTACATATCTTGAACTCAGATTACAGACAGTGAAATTCCAGTATTGTAATTCCTACAGGAAGGTCAATGTAGAGAAAGGGAATAACAAGGTTGTAACACTTGTATATGCAGTAGGATCATTCATAAATTGCATCTGACAAACAATAACCTTTCATCAGTCTTTCTAATTGGTAGGTCACAACAACCCACTCATTCTGGATGAGTCAGAGACAGTGTGGCCCCAAATATTATTGAAATACATAGTTATCAGATATCTGACTTATTTTGACAGAGGTGCATGAAAGACATGTATGTTAGCCATTGCTGTGGTAATGCCACCATTTAATTAAAAACAGAGGCTACGTTTACATTGTTCTTTGTAGACAAGATGATCAAACACAGATTTATCCCAGAGTATGTAAAAGATGTATTTACATACTGGATTACTGATAAAAAATGGACTGAAACCCCAGTGTGCGACAAGTAACTCAGTCCTTGCACAAGAGCAAGAACCATTAATATTAATATGTTACTTAAAATCGAAACATCACACATACAAGGATGAGTCCAGATGAAAATTTCTACAGAATTCTTACAGATAATTTTTTTTTATTACAGTTGAACTAAGAATACAGCAATGGTACAAGTATGACATGATCCAGTAGACAAAGTGATCCTTTTTTATTAGTTGCATAAAATGTGCATATACTTTATTTGTCCTCTTATTTGAGTTGGGAATGGCAGAAAAGGTTTGAGAACCGCTGTATTAAGTTTGCTAATCAATGAACACTGAATAAAATAACTTTATTATGTAAAATTGTTGACATTGTTACCAACTTTGACTCAGACTATTTTATTCTAAAAATGTGCACAGTCAGCATATAAAAGCATCAATATCTCTACATCAAATAAAATAAAATTGGGGCTCTGTCTTGGTGCTTTCATCACAATATGAACAATAGATTAGTTATGCAGCCCCACTATTAATACTTTATTTACACATCAATTTACCTTGTACACAGTGAAGAAACTCTCTGAACTTCACCACCATTAACTCTGTCAGGGTTGTAGGGTTTTTGGTTTTGGTCTGGTCTGCTTTGTTTCTTTTTTCTTTGTCTCCCTTTTCCCCCTCCCTTTTCCTTCCAGGGCAGTGTGTGTGGCAGCGGCGGCAGTCATTGGCTGGCTCAGCGTAATTAGACGCACCTGACTCTCATCATCACATTCCCCCTTGCTATATGAGCTTGGCCAAGTCACCACTCCTGTGCCGGACTATTCAGTCGCAGTCGGTAACGTAGCGCAGCAAGTTTCAAGTTCTCCTGTGGACTTAGGGGGTAGTAAGGGTTTTCTTTCAAGAGTGGCAGAGCCTGTGAAAACAGTATTGACAGAAATTATCCATCAATACATTATATTCTAGTACTTATCTCTCTAGTACTAATCTCATTATACAAATTATTTAACACTATTTTCACTTCACACAATTAACAGTCATAGGTATGTTCTCTTTCTAATGATTGTTTTTTTTAATTAATTAATCTAAAACCTTATTTATTGATTATTCTCAAGATTGTTTTTTATTAATTGATTTATTATAAAAGTTTACCCCAAATAAATATCAAACTTGTCTCATTAATATTCAAATACTTATATGATCATCTAATCCTGTTTTTTCAGTCTGACTGCCAGTTGAGGGCATCAGCCTAGTAGTGTATTGACATTAGGCTACTGAAAGTGCAAGCATTGAAATGGAATGGTTAACCATTTTTAGAGCACACAATGTGACATGAGTGTTGCTGGTTCATACAGAATATATTTATATTGAACATATTGCATGTCCAAACTGCACCAAGATCGACTACACACTTCCTTGGATCCACAGAAATGCAATATATCTAGTATGTGTATATGTAGTATGTGTAAGTAGATTGAAGGAAGAGGAGGGGCCTAATTTGTGTGTACAAGCCGCAACGGACAAATGCTGCTGACTCTACCTTTACCAGAGTTATTAAACTACCCGAAAAGTGCAGTCTGTATTTACTTCCCAATATTTATTCATTTAAATTTTTCAAAAAGGACTGAACAGCATTCAGTGTGCAATAAAACCATGCACAGCAATTCACTAAGTGTTGTGCAACAGAATGCAATTACAGTTAGAGTTCTTCAGACCCTCGACTAACTGATCGTAGCAGCTCTGTTGTTGAATGAGGACATGGAAACGTATTGCATTGTGCACAAATGCATCTTTGTTGTTCATGCTGACTGGGTTTGGAAGACCTTCGATTTCATATCTCCATGAGTCACAGCATTCCAGTGCTTGTTCCAGCTCATCTGTGGTTGCTGCCTCATCAACCTCAAGGTGCATAATGGAAAAGTATTAAAGGGAAAATTAATTCACAATTAAACTAAATGACATAGGACATGGTGTAGAAGCCAAGAAAAGCTATCAACACTCCTATATATCGTACCTTCTTCAGGGCTTCTCTCAGTGCCATGTCAGCTATGTCATCTGGAGTAACATTCACCTGAAAGCTGTTTCCTGTCAGAAAATAGTCCACAACAAGAGGAAAGAGGAGAGCTGGAGGTTCACCACCCTGTGCTATGATGGTTGACATCATCTGTCCAATAGTGCGGTACACTCCATTCTGCAGATGAGAAATGTTCATTCTTGGAATGAAGCCTTTTGGAGACTCTGGAGAAAAGGACAAAAACAATTGTGTTTATAATTTAAAAAAAAAACAGAGTAATTCAAGATATCATAAGCAGACCATTAACCTACTAAATAATCCAAATCTTGGGAATAGAAACAAACTTAAGAAAACATGCGTTATACTGACCTACTGGGCCTATGGGGCTAAAATGTACCAAATTGAGAGGGAAACTGGGAACACATAAGTGACTATTTAGACCTTTATTAAATATGATTAGGGTTAGTGCACAATACTTAACCCTCCAGGGTCTAAGAGTATTTTCTTTTTCTTTTCACTGCTGGAAAGATGCCCCCTCCATAAAACTGGGTTGCAGGTGAAATACATTATTTTGAGGCGCTGTGGTATTATCTTTGGCTCATATGGTAGAAAACCTACAACCAGAATACACAGTCTGGTTTGAAAGAGGAAACGGTAAGGTGACCAGGTGGTTACAAACAACATACTACATCTAAACAGTACACTAAAATATGTAACATAACTTGTTCACCATTATCAAAATCAATATTTGGTTGGATGATGGACGCTACAGTTACAAACTGTCACAGGGGTCTACTGTGTGTAGCAGTGTGGCTGGCAGCAGAGCTGCAGCACAAGGGTAAGGAGTCACATATATCATTACAACATGATGACAAAAAGTACTGTGGACTTACAGGTCAATGGCAGAGGATCTTTCCTCATAGCATAAAACAATAAACACCTACCTGGCAATATTTCAGATTTAAACCCAATGCTAACTGCTAAGAGGGAACCTGATAACGTTAATGAGGGAAAAGGAGTTGGTTAACTCACTAAGAAGTAGGAGGTTGAAGGCTCTTCATCAAACAACCTCTTGTTTCATTCATTATAAAAATATTCCCTGACATAATTAAAGTTAATCAGATGTCAATTAATGTCAAAGCACTAATGATGAACTATATCAGTGCTATCCTAACTAAACACAGCACATTTCCTGTGACAAGCATACATCCAGAAGTCCACTCATTTTATTTATTATTACCAGTTTTGTCAAAGCTTATTAGTCAGCAGGAAAATGTTATCACCACAGAAATCCTACTTTTGTAGGTCATCAATTACCGGCATTTTGTACTTGCGGCTCTCCCAACCCAAAGCACCCAAATCTAACAAACTGGGAATGAGATTCAATCATCTTGAATCGCTGATTGCACCTTTGAATGTCTGTCTTACAAATCCTGCATAGTATTCCTTTAATGGCAACAAATGAAGGTCTAATTAGTTATATATGTTACCCAAACTTCAAGAGGGCAATTTACCCAGTATTTAGGAAAAGGTTGTTTTTAACACCACAATAGTACATTTAAAATGTAGTACATAACATTTACAAAAAAGGGCTACCCTCAAATGCCCCGCTCTCTTTGTAGACGGCTTTACAAGAAGACGGAAGAATTCTCGCCGGGGTCATCCAAGGTCTTCTGAATCTTCACTGGTGTCTTCGTCACTGGCAAAGGTGACATACAAAACATCTGTGTTCTCAGCAAATCTTTGTCTGCTAAACTGTTGGAGGGCAGTTTTCCACACATTCCTTCGGCTGATGTAGATCGATCTGTAAGCTGTTGTGACAACCCTCTCACTGTGTGCTTTTATTATTCCTTGAATTTCTTCTTTGCTCAAAGTTTTTGAAAACCTTAAAAACAAAAAGAATCATAGACATATTATTCATATATCATTCAGACATATTACTTGACTTCATTAACCACCATCAGTAAAAAATTAAACTTTATGAGATGAATGAAATAAATTATACAATGATAAATGTATTGTCACATGTTAGGGGTAGACAGGCAGAGTTTTCCAGCAGGCTTTGAGAAAATGTGTTTGAGAAAGACAATTTTGCACCAAACTGGCCCAATGGGAAACTTTAAAAATGAATAGATGAATATATTTAAAATGCTGTTAGAAAAAAGTTAAGTTAGATGTGGTTTAGTGTATGATTTCTAATAAATTTAATATTTGACTTTAAATAAGAACCTCAACAGGAGTTGTAATTAACAAGAATTGAAATGGTAAAATAACCTTTGCCAAACAGGGTAATATATTCTTCAAATATTATTAATAAACAAATATTACAGCTATATAAGTACTTTAATTGCCAGTCGGCAAGATTACCATTTTGAAAAACTTATATTATTACCTGCAGACCTGCATTTTTTCCTTACTTTGCGAAGGGGTGCAGAGTTGGACTAGAACCCACATCTCTGGCTAGAAGTCAATCTCAGTATATGAAAAACTCACTTCACCAGTTGAGATACTGAGTTGTTCAAGGTGCACGATCACATTTTAAGTTAGTTTGCTCAGCCTAGACTGTCAGATTTTATTTTTGGCAGCGTTTTTTTTTTTTTTTTTTTTGTGATTAGATTATTAAATCCTGATAGGTTTTCTAAAATAAGTGCTGCTGTGTCTGTGGACATCAGTGCTCACTCTTTAACATTGCTGTTTGTCATGGTGGATTGGTTTGATCTTACTTTACCTCACTGGCTGATTCTGAAAAGCATGCCCATGCAACTGGACTTAATAACTGAACCAGTTTTGAATTAGTCAGGCTGTATGAGCTTGGATTGAGCTTTATGGGATTGCTTTAGCCTGAACTGATTTTGTTAGGCTGGTTCAAATCAGGAGTTTGACTCTAATTCTCACTTTAGTTAAATAAAGCAAACGGTCACAAAAGGAAAAAAGAAAATGCAGAAAAGACTACTTCTGGATTCAGTGAAGAACCTCCATTTGACGTTCCTCGGTGCAGTCTGCAGAAATGCAGTCTGTTCATTTTGGTGCATCCCTCCAACAGGCCACTCTACACACTGGTGTTTATCACGTGGGGGGAGAATCGGCTCCTACCTCCTTCTGCACCATATCGGCATCAAGATTGAAGGGACCACCTGCAGTATGGAAACACATGGAGCCTTTTCTGAAGGAAATTAGAGAACGATTCCCAGATGTGACAACTGTGCATTTTTTTAGCGATGGGCCCTGCACACAATACAAACAGGAAACTTTTACCTTTTCTGCACTGAAATTTTTAAGAAGGGGTTTACAAGGGGAACTTGGAACTACTTTGAAGCCAGTCATGGCAAAGGAGCCCCAGATGGGATAGGTGGCACACTGAAGAGGAGGGCTGACAGGCTTGTCAGCCAAGGAGTTGATATTCCCACAGCAATGACACTTTACCAAGCTCTGAATGATGGTCAGTCAAAGGTGAAATTGTTTTACATCCAGGAGCAAGATGTTGATGATGCAGTGAAGGAAATGCCGACTGACCTTCCAGCAGTACCATCCACAATGAGGCTTCACCAGGTATTCACTTCACTATTTCTACATGATTCTTATTTAGTTAAAGCCCTTTGAACTAACTTATGTATGACTGATCTTGCCTTGCCAGGTGATTACTCTTTCACCTGGAAAAATGCTCTACCGCGACATCAGCTGCATGTGTTCTGCAAATGGGAATCTGGAATGTAATTGCCAGAAAACCAAAAGCTTCAGCTTTAATTCCACAGATGACCACACAGAAGACCTAACACACAGCACACCAGGTTGTGGGTAAATGGTGTGCCCTGCTGTATGAGGGCCACATCTACCCAGGCATCATCCAAGAGGTGAATGAGACCCACTGCCAGGTGAAATGTATGCACAGAGTGGGGAAAAAACGCTTTTTCTGGCCGTTGAGGGAGGATGTCCATTGGTATGCCTTTAAAGATATGCTGACCATCATTCCACCGCCACAAAATGTTACCTCACGCCACCTGGCCATTGCAGAAGACCAATGGAACACTCTGGTCAGCCATGAAGAGTAAAGTGGAATATTAGAAGACCGATGTTCTAAAGCAGATGACAAGTTTTCAGCTAAATGAAATGAAATGAAAATGTTTTTAGTTCAGTGTTGAAGTGAATATGTTGATAGGCTAGGGCAGCCAGCCATCAAAGGTTTCATAGCAATGTTCTTTTCAAGTTTCAGCAAAGTTTCTTTAATTATTATTATTTCTTCTATTTTTTGGGTGTTATTTGAGGAAAAGTGCATAAGAAGGTATTAAAAGTTATTCAAAGAACACTTTGGTGTCTTGGGTATTTATTTGTCACTTTTATATGATAATCTATAATCAAAAATAATGTAGCTAGTCATCCATCTTACTTTATGCAACCCTGTTACCCTAATTTCAACCGTGTTACCATATCATTTTAATTGAAAATAATCCTGAATTACTTTCTCAGCTCAAAAGGGTTTGAGCCATTTTCCTTTAAAGAGTTTATGCAATCACATGCAAAATGTGTTAGAGTAAATATTGTACAATAAATACTGAAACTGGTAAAGTGAAACATGCCATTATTGAAAAGTTGGGTGAGACAGATTTTGAAAGTTGTTAAAATTAATTTTAATCAAGTCATATGTGAAATCAAATGGTTATTCAGAGAGAATGTTACTTTATTTACTTAGTGGAAAAGGAATTATATTTCAGAAATCAATAATGTACTTTTTTCAGGTTTCTCAGTGTTGGTAACAGGGTTGCACCAAGTATTGTAAACACCAAATAAATCATGTAATAAAAATTGTACCATTGATCTGTAAGCTGAGCTAATCAGGCCTTTGATAGTTTATTACCTATTATAGATGAATATGTAGCAGAAAATCAGAAAAGTGAAGGTTTATTTTTCAAGAATTTTGAAGCCCAAATGTCCTCCAATTGTGGAATGACCCATATATAAAAACCTTAATACATTCATACGTAATAGATACGTACATGAAATCTGTAAAGTTAGTAGTAGCTTCAGTTGGCCGTTGCTGTGCGTGTAAATCCATTCCATTGTTAGATGGTGCACTGGTTTGAGCACCTTGTTGCTTCTCACAGTGGTCCTGCTGGGGACGTATCAGATATTAAACTGATAAGAACAGATTTTTCTTTCGAAAAGTTTTATTGACACGATTTCACACACGTTTACATTTTTCCTTTTTCCATCAAGGATGACATGTTTACACACAGTTCATTTGTTTTCCATTCATTCATTCATTTTTAAAGTGAGTAAAAACTCATTTATTTTCATTAATCTTTTCAAGCACAATAAAATTGCGTAAAAAACATGTCTAAAACCCAGTGTAAAACATTCCTACATTCATCATGTAAAACCATTTCTTAAAATTTGCGTTTCTTGGAGGCTTGTTAAAATGGTTTACAGTTAAGACATGTTTAAAAGAGTGCTTGTGTTTGTGTGTTTTTTTTAAAAATCCATTGATATGTTTTGTGTGTCAGTCCATGTGTCTTTAAAAAGTTTGTCTAGAAGGGAGTGCAGAGGTTAAAAGAAAAGTTCATGTTCATTGTGCAGGAGCAGGGTGAGTCCTTATCAAATCAACCTCACTCCGCTCCCCCAAACCTTTGTTCTCTCGGGATCCTGCTGTGGTGCTCAGAGGAGGTCCTCGCCCTCTGCTCCTTCCCTGTCCTGCCGCTCCCGGAGAGTCAGGCCGCCGCCGCCGCCGGGACCTTTTCGGTGATGTGGCTCCGGCTCCTTCGTCCGAATGGGCACAGAGGCGATTCTTCTTTGTGGCTGTGTCCTAGGCCCGCCGCCTGCAGCTCCGGCCGCTCGGACCGTCGCTACTGCCATACGGAGCACAGCCACGGGGGGGATCTGCTTGTGCTTCCTCACCAACAAGTTTCTGGAGGTTTCCAGGTGGCGTCTACGATGGCGGCGAGGGTGAGCCACTGCTTGGCGAAGACAGATGGTGGAACGTCTTCCTGGCTCACCCCATACAGCACTAGCTGTGCTGTAAGGACCTCCCTTGCTGGTAAGCACGGGAATTGCAAGGAGCCGGCCGTTGCCCACAGGTCCTCAGCGGCGCTGCACTCCCAGAGCAGGTGCCTCACCGACTCTGGCGCGCCACAACCAGGTCGGGGGCAGGTTGCGTTCCTCGCCATGCCTCTGGAGTGCATTACGGACCTGACCGGGAGGATCTCGTGAGCCACCATCCATGCCAGGTCCCGGAGTCGGTTTGGGAGAGCGGAGTGGTTCACGTTGCGCCAAACCGTGGAGGGCTCGCCGAGTGCGAGGTCGCGCACTTGACTCACTGGCTCCCGCTCCTGCACAACAGATAAAAGCAGACGGTGGTTGGTTAAAATCTGCAACTCCTCCTGCTCCAGGTTAAAATGCTTTAAAAATGTGCAAATAAAACCATATGCTTGTGGCAGGTTAAAAGACACAGGAACTTTAAGATCAGTGGGTAACAATTTCAGCCTTCTCAGGTATGTCCCCATCCAGAACCGTGTCATTGCAGCTGTCTTTGGGTTTCTGGATGGGGCTGTAGCGGCTTTAAGGTGCAGGGTGGTGTAAAAGGATCCTAAAAACAGGTACAGGTCTGGCACTCCTTTCCCTCCTTTCTCCTTCGGCCGCTTCATGACATATCGTTTCAGCCTTTCCCACTTGGATCCCCATAAAAAATAAAAGATGGCTCGTTCCAGGTCTAAAAGCACACTCCTAGGAGGGGTAAAAACAGAGCTGACAAGTAAAAGCACAGGTAAAATCACTGCTTTTATGATTAAAATTTTGCCTTCCATTGTCAGTCCTCTAAGTCCCCAGAATCCTAGTCGTTTCCTAACTTTCCCTACCACGTCCGGCCAATTTGTACTTCCACCCCCCTCCCTGTCGAATTTAATCCCCAGTATCTTCTGGTCAGTCTGGGTCACAGTCAGGGGAAGTCCTGTCATGTCGGTCGCTGTCCATGGGCCATAAAATTGGGCTTGCGTTTTGTCTTTGTTCAGTTTTGATGCAGAGGCCCGCCCAAACCAGTCGGTCAAGTCCAGCGTCCTGTTGACGGATGAAAGGTCGGTACAAACAAGGTTAAAATCGTCCATGTATAAAAGGCACTTAATAAAAGAACCCCCACCTCCCGGTATTGCCACCCCGTTGATCCATTTGTCCCTTCTCAAGATCTGCGCCAGCGGTTCCACGCAGGCGACGTAGAGGAGGGCAGATAACGGACACCCCTGACGGACACCACAGCATACATTCACTGCTTTGGTAAGTTGCCCATTAACAAGGATTCTGCTTGTGATGCCCCGGTATAGCAATCCCACCCACGCTATAAACCTATCAGGAAATCCCATTTTTTGCAGTACCTTGAAAAGGTACTGGTGCGAGACCCGATCAAAGGCTTTCTCAAAATCTAAATTTAGGACTACCAGCCGAATGTTTCTGTCCCTCGCGTAACAGATGGTGTCTCTGATCAGTACGAGGCTGTCTGTGATCTTCCTCCCCGGAACGGTGCAGCCTTGATCCGGGTGGATCACCTCCCCTAAAACCAAGGATAAACGACTCGCTAAAAGCTTACTAAAAAGTTTGCAGTCTACGTTTAAAAGAGTCACAGGTCTCCAGTTTTTAGGGTCAGTCTTATCGTCCTTTTTATGTATTAAAGTTACTATCCCTACTCTAAATGAGTCTGGCAACAGGTCGAGTCTTTCAAATTCGTTAAAAACAGTTAAAATATCGTGTGTGATAAGATCCTTAAAAGTCAGATAAAACTCCAGGGGAAGTCCATCTTGACCAGGGGACTTCCCCTTCTTAAAATGTTTTAAACAGTTATCTAACTCTAAAAGGGTAAAATCCTGTCTTAAAAGCACACTATCTTTAACTTTGTTTTCAACGAATTCTAAAACCTGTTCAGTAACGTTTTCGTGTGTTATTTTCTCATCGTACAATGTTTTATAGAATTCTTCCACGGTTTCTTTGAGTTCCTCTGAGCTTGTCGTTAAATTTCCCTCTTTATTTTTCAATTTTGTCAAAATTCCTCCCTTACTCATTATTTTCTTAAAAAAGTACCGTGTACATTTTTCCCCTTCTTCAGTTTCTCTTTCTCTACTTCTTAAAATGACCCCTCGACTCTTAATTTCTGCAAATTCTTTCAGTTGTCTTTTGAGTTCTAAAATTTCATTGTTAAAATCAAAACCCTGGCTTGTTAATGTAAAATAACGTTGCATTCTTTTCTGCAGTCCCAACATGTGTCTGTCTGCCCTATCTTTCTTTTTCTTACCTGACTGCCTAAAGAAAGTCCGGGTCCTCTCCTTCACCATTTCCCACCAGTGTGCTCGTGTTTCGTACAAGTCTTGAAGGGTCTGCCACTCCTTGTACTGCTCTCGGTATTCCCTAACTATCTCCCTATCTTCTAAAAGAGAGCAGTTGAGTTTCCACAGACCACTTCCTACAGTCACACCCGAAGAGAGTGATAGGGTGCAGGATAGCATGACGTGATCTGAGAAGAAAACAGGGGTTAATCTAGCATCGGTGGGCGGGCAGTTGCGTGTAAAACAGTAGTCGATGCGAGAGGCTCTGTCGCTGTCATCACTGAACCAGGTGAAGCCCTCCTCTCTGGGATGCATGGTCTTAAAACAGTCGACTAGCTTAAAATCCCTAACCATTCCCTGAAGTAAAACCGATGTTTTGTCTATTTTAAAATCCTCCCCTGCATTTCTCCTATCTTTCCTACTTAAAACACAATTAAAATCTCCTCCTACCACTAATGGGACCCTACCTAACATGTGGGACTGCAGTTCTTTTAAGAGGTCATACCTGTCGTTTTTGTCATTAAAACCATAGACGTTAAGAAGGTTAAAATCATTGTCCATAAAGGCAAGGCGTGCTAAAAGAGCCCGCCCATCCCTCACCACAGTGCTGCCCTTCACCGAGATCAAGGGGTTCTTAATAAGTATGGCCACTCCATCTGATTTGTTTCCATTTGAACCACTGAAAAGGGAGGTCCCGGGTGGTCACATTCCTTCCCATTTTCTATAACTTTTTACAAAGGGCAGGTTGCATTCCTGCAATAGGAACACATCTGACTTTGACTTAAGATGAAACGGTTGAATATTCGCACTACCGGCATCCCCGAAGAAAGCTGCTAACTTTAATCGCCTATGATATTGATGTAGATCCGCCACCATTGATTGGCGGATGTTGTTAAATCGGGACACTGTTGGGATAAAACCCAACCCCTTGCACAAGAGTTGAAAATGTTTTTCAGATAAATGAATTGACGTAGACAGATTGATCACAGAATCATTTATTACCGTTTCAGGTACAGAAGACATTAATTGTTCTGTATGCCCCATGGGCCCAACCCCAAAAAAATGGTCCAATGTGTCCACATCTCCTCCGCCGTACTCCGGGTCCAGTGGATGTGGTCGGGTTCCGTACGGAAGGCAGCACGGGGTAGTCGGGGTATGTATTGCCCTTTTTCCTTAATCATCCGGTTTAGATAACTCAGACCTGTTTGGGCCAGGGAATCCAAAAGGGATGAATAGTTCAGAACGGGTATATAAATCCGGGCACAAGGAGAGGTTGCCTGTGCCGCCGCCAGCAGGCGACCCAGCTGCCCCTGGAGGTGTGATGCCATACCCCTATTTCTATCGTTTACCCCCAGTGACAACACCACCGTCTGTGCGCCATCAAACGTGGGTGTGTTACGCCTCAATATGTGTGTTAAGGAGGAAATCGTAAGTCCAGGGAACGAATCCACCTGGACCCGATTGTCCTTGATTCTGGGTAGGCGTGCCAAGTTTGAATCTCCCACAAGCAAAACTGACCGTCTAGGTGTCAGGGCCCAATTTGCCATCTTGTTCCCTTGGTGGTTGTGTCTGGTAAATAAAGGTGTGTCCTCCGGTGTTTCAAGGAGCTGCAACAGAGCCTCAACATCCCTCATGGGGTCTGCACAACCCGGTTCCTCCCCGTCCCCCCCAGTCACTCCCCCCAAACCTCCAAACAAAGAATCCCCCTCCTGTTCTGGTGCAAACAAATCCAGTGACCCCATCCCCTGTGTCTCCTCCACCACTGTGATTTCCCGGTGCCCATCTGTGTCCCCCCCCCCCGTTCCCGACCTCCTCCACCTCCATCGCTTCCACCCTCTCCCTCACCTCCTCCCCCACTCCCCTCCCAAAGGACTCCTCCTCCCTCACCCTTACAGGGTTGGACAATCGCCTGGTGGCCTGTGGCATCCTCTGGGCTAACGGTGGGTTAACCCGCCGCTGCCACGAATCCCCGTCTGCCAGTCTCCGCCGGGGGCCCCAGTGTTCTCCTCCCTCCCCGCTGTGCCAGGAGCCCACCAATCAGTCTCGGCCGAAGCCTTGGGTCCTTGTGGGGCTTGGGACTCGCCACCCAAGTCCCTCTGATCCCGCAAGGACCCCCTGACCACCCGAATGTCCCTCGAGGTAGTCCCCGGCTCGTCTCTCCCCCCCGGGGCGGAATTGCCCTTCCCCAGTACCCCTCCGAACGGTGGCCGGTCGAGGTATTTTAACAGGTGAAGGTTCTGTATCCTGGTTCCCGGAACCCCCCGGTCGGTGTCTCCTCCGCGATCTCCGGACCAAGGGACTCACCGACGCCGGTGCCGATCTTGGTCCAGCTCTCCCCCAGGATACGCCTACTGAATCAAGCACCCCCCAGGCCTGGTCCAGCACCTCCGGGCACAGGTTTGGAAAGCCTTTTTTTTTTTGTGCTTTTAACTTGTTGGCAAACGATTTCGGGCAGTCTCTGAAGAGGTGGTTTGCCTCTCCACAGAGGTTGCACTTTCTACCATTGGGACATTCCTCAAAGGAATGCCCCACTTCCCTACATTTGCCACACACAGTTTTCTGGCAAGCTTCTGCCAGGTGCCTATGCTCACCACACTTGCGGCAGAGCTTCGGCATTCCCTGGTAGTGGATGTAGCCCCTGTTTTCTCCAAGGACTATCATGGATGGGAGATGTTTCAGGCCCTGGAAGCCCTGGGGGTCCTGCCATTGCTGGACGGGGACCCTCCAGGCGCAATTCCAAATGCCGTCTTCATCCCTCACCTTGGTAGCCTGGCCTTTAACAGTGCAGAATCTTCCCAACCACATGCAAATGTCCTCAGCATTTACTGTTTCATTGAACATTCTGACAATCACCACTTTCTGTGAGTTGTCAGTAAGTTTCTCCACAGTGAAAGCTGAGAACTGGGACTTAGCTTTTTCAAACCTGTTCCAAAATTCTAACAGGGTTGCAGCCGACACAAAACTTACATCAAATCCTTTTCCAAAGGGCAGAGTCACTAAACAGTTCAAAGATTCATGTTTGAAGGCAAGGGTTTGTTGGATAAGCTTCCTGGAGAAATCCAGTCGGGACATCTCCAGGAGCTTTCCATCTACTTCCTTGAACAGGAAGCGCACGCTGTGGTGCCTCCGCATGCCAGCACGGGCAGCCGACATGGCTGGAGGCACCACGTAAAAATAAGGCAACTGAAATCATTAAATAAACGTGAAACCAATAAAACCTGTTAAAACCAATAAATAACAATAAAAGAAATCAAGACAGCAAACAAACTAAAAGTTCACTTACCTTAACAAACACTGTGCAAATTAGCAAATGTGCAAAACAGGCAAAATGCAAGAATATCTCCCAAATATACAAGGGAAAGTTCCCACAGATAGGAAACTTTCCTACAACGCCGGGAGTGATTGCAGTCTTTGCCAAAGGCCGAGAAGCGATGACCCCCCAGCCCCTTGCTGCCCCACCCCACCTCCCGGAACAGTCCTCACCGGCCGCGGTGAAGCCGTTTCAACTGCGCACCAGAGGGGGCCGCTGCTTAGCACCTCCGCCCAAGGGCTCCATGGCTGGGCTCTGAGCCCACTTGAAGGACAGCTGCTTTGCTTTGCTTTGCTTTGCTTTGCTTTGCTTTGCTTTGCTTTTCACAAGTGCGCAAGGCTCAGCCAAAGGGCAAAGCCTGCCAAAAATGGGTTCAACTCATTGGTGTTCCTCTCCACGGAAGTCTTTAGTAAAAGGCGAAAGACTTGTGCGCTTTGAAGAGAAACCCGAGTAAGTACAGCCCCTCTCCTCCGCGCCAGCCAAGACCTCTGTCGTCCCAGTCCCCGGCCTCACGGTAAGCCCGGCTTGGCTTAGCGTGCGCCAAACTCCCGGGCCACGCCCCTGCCCCTGCCCCTGGCCCCCAACACCCCCGACACTCTCACAGGCTCTATACAGGCAGTGGCTTCGCGGATAGGATGAGTCCCGGCTGTAGGGCGCAGGCTACCGAGCACCAGGGAGACTCAGGCGCCTCCAGACTCTCGCTGAGGATGGGCTGAAAACCCGGAAGGAAAACAGCCGGCACACTCAAAGGGGCATATAGGACCGCTCAAAATGGGGCAATATTCCCTCTCTGTCTGACTGTCCAAAGTGCAAACCTGGCTGCATTTTTGTCAGGCTTTGTCTTGCTCCTCTTTCCGTTCCGTTCCGAGCCGCGCTCCCTCCCCCTCCCCAGCCGTCAAGGCTCAAATGCAGTAGTTTCAGAGCGCGAGTCCGCAGGGACGCCAGCGAGCCAAGGCGGCGTTAAGGACGCTGTTCAGGCCGCGGTGCCGTCCACTTTGAACCCCGGTCTTTTTCGGTCTCCGGGCTTGCGGTTGAGCCACGGAGCCCTCAATCTGCACTGGCGTTTTGCTTTTCCACAAGGCAGGAGGAAGGTGCACCGTTCCCGGCGGCACTGCAATACCGGGTCGATGCGTGGAGTGAACGGAGCGAGCCCCTTTTTCAGCTCCCAGTGCTAAAAATCCCTTTAATATGTTGTCCCCTTATAGGGGACGTATCAGATATTAAACTGATAAGAACAGATACTACACTTGATCTTAGCCAAAAGGCCGAGAAGCGATGACCCCCCAGCCCCTTGCTGCCCCACCCCACCTCCCGGAACAGTCCTCACCGGCCGCGGTGAAGCCGTTTCAACTGCGCACCAGAGGGGGCCGCTGCTTAGCACCTCCGCCCAAGGGCTCCATGGCTGGGCTCTGAGCCCACTTGAAGGACAGCTGCTTTGCTTTGCTTTGCTTTGCTTTGCTTTGCTTTGCTTTTCACAAGTGCGCAAGGCTCAGCCAAAGGGCAAAGCCTGCCAAAAATGGGTTCAACTCATTGGTGTTCCTCTCCACGGAAGTCTTTAGTAAAAGGCGAAAGACTTGTGCGCTTTGAAGAGAAACCCGAGTAAGTACAGCCCCTCTCCTCCGCGCCAGCCAAGATGTCTGTCGTCCCAGTCCCCGGCCTCACGGTAAGCCCGGCTTGGCTTAGCGTGCGCCAAACTCCCGGGCCACGCCCCTGCCCCTGCCCCTGGCCCCCAACACCCCCGACACTCTCACAGACTCTATACAGGCAGTGGCTTCGCGGATAGGATGAGTCCCGGCTGTAGGGCGCAGGCTACCGAGCACCAGGGAGACTCAGGCGCCTCCAGACTCTCGCTGAGGACGGGCTGAAAACCCGGAAGGAAAACAGCCGGCACACTCAAAGGGGCATATAGGACCGCTCAAAATGGGGCAATATTCCCTCTCTGTCTGACTGTCCAAAGTGCAAACCTGGCTGCATTTTTGTCAGGCTTTGTCTTGCTCCTCTTTCCGTTCCGTTCCGTTCCGAGCCGCGCTCCCTCCCCCTCCCCAGCCGTCAAGGCTCAAATGCAGTAGTTTCAGAGCGCGAGTCCGCAGGGACGCCAGCGAGCCAAGGCGGCGTTAAGGACGCTGTTCAGGCCGCGGTGCCGTCCACTTTGAACCCCGGTCTTTTTCGGTCTCCGGGCTTGCGGTTGAGCCACGGAGCCCTCAATCTGCACTGGCGTTTTGCTTTTCCACAAGGCAGGAGGAGGGTGCACCGTTCCCGGCGGCACTGCAATACCGGGTCGATGCGTGGAGTGAACGGAGCGAGCCCCTTTTTCAGCTCCCGGTGCTAAAAATCCCTTTAATATGTTGTCCCCTTATAGGGGACGTATCAGATATTAAACTGATAAGAACAGATACTACACTTGATCTTAGCCAAAAGGCCGAGAAGCGATGACCCCCCAGCCCCTTGCTGCCCCACCCCACCTCCCGGAACAGTCCTCACCGGCCGCGGTGAAGCCGTTTCAACTGCGCACCAGAGGGGGCCGCTGCTTAGCACCTCCGCCCAAGGGCTCCATGGCTGGGCTCTGAGCCCACTTGAAGGACAGCTGCTTTGCTTTGCTTTGCTTTTCACAAGTGCGCAAGGCTCAGCCAAAGGGCAAAGCCTGCCAAAAATGGGTTCAACTCATTGGTGTTCCTCTCCACGGAAGTCTTTAGTAAAAGGCGAAAGACTTGTGCGCTTTGAAGAGAAACCCGAGTAAGTACAGCCCCTCTCCTCCGCGCCAGCCAAGACCTCTGTCGTCCCAGTCCCCGGCCTCAGGGTAAGCCCGGCTTGGCTTAGCGTGCGCCAAACTCCCGGGCCACGCCCCTGCCCCTGCCCCTGGCCCCCAACACCCCCGACACTCTCACAGGCTCTATACAGGCAGTGGCTTCGCGGATAGGATGAGTCCCGGCTGTAGGGCGCAGGCTACCGAGCACCAGGGAGACTCAGGCGCCTCCAGACTCTCGCTGAGGATGGGCTGCAAACCCGGAAGGAAAACAGCCGGCACACTCAAAGGGGCATATAGGACCGCTCAAAATGGGGCAATATTCCCTCTCTGTCTGACTGTCCAAAGTGCAAACCTGGCTGCATTTTTGTCAGGCTTTGTCTTGCTCCTCTTTCCGTTCCGTTCCGAGCCGCGCTCCCTCCCCCTCCCCAGCCGTCAAGGCTCAAATGCAGTAGTTTCAGAGCGCGAGTCCGCAGGGACGCCAGCGAGCCAAGGCGGCGTTAAGGACGCTGTTCAGGCCGCGGTGCCGTCCACTTTGAACCCCGGTCTTTTTCGGTCTCCGGGCTTGCGGTTGAGCCACGGAGCCCTCAATCTGCACTGGCGTTCTGCTTTTCCACAAGGCAGGAGGAAGGTGCACCGTTCCCGGCGGCACTGCAATACCGGGTCGATGCGTGGAGTGAACGGAGCGAGCCCCTTTTTCAGCTCCCGGTGCTAAAAATCCCTTTAATATGTTGTCCCCTTATAGGGGACGTATCAGATATTAAACTGATAAGAACAGATACTACACTTGATCTTAGCCAAAAGGCCGAGAAGCGATGACCACCCAGCCCCTTGCTGCCCCACCCCACCTCCCGGAACAGTCCTCACCGGCCGCGGTGAAGCCGTTTCAACTGCGCACCAGAGGGGGCCGCTGCTTAGCACCTCTGCCCAAGGGCTCCATGGCTGGGCTCTGAGCCCACTTGAAGGACAGCTGCTTTGCTTTGCTTTGCTTTGCTTTGCTTTGCTTTTCACAAGTGCGCAAGGCTCAGCCAAAGGGCAAAGCCTGCCAAAAATGGGTTCAACTCATTGGTGTTCCTCTCCACGGAAGTCTTTAGTAAAAGGCGAAAGACTTGTGCGCTTTGAAGAGAAACCCGAGTAAGTACAGCCCCTCTCCTCCGCGCCAGCCAAGATGTCTGTCGTCCCAGTCCCCGGCCTCACGGTAAGCCCGGCTTGGCTTAGCGTGCGCCAAACTCCCGGGCCACGCCCCTGCCCCTGCCCCTGGCCCCCAACACCCCCGACACTCTCACAGGCTCTATACAGGCAGTGGCTTCGCGGATAGGATGAGTCCCGGCTGTAGGGCGCAGGCTACCGAGCACCAGGGAGACTCAGGCGCCTCCAGACTCTCGCTGAGGACGGGCTGAAAACCCGGAAGGAAAACAGCCGGCACACTCAAAGGGGCATATAGGACCGCTCAAAATGGGGCAATATTCCCTCTCTGTCTGACTGTCCAAAGTGCAAACCTGGCTGCATTTTTGTCAGGCTTTGTCTTGCTCCTCTTTCCGTTCCGTTCCGTTCCGAGCCGCGCTCCCTCCCCCTCCCCAGCCGTCAAGGCTCAAATGCAGTAGTTTCAGAGCGCGAGTCCGCAGGGACGCCAGCGAGCCAAGGCGGCGTTAAGGACGCTGTTCAGGCCGCGGTGCCGTCCACTTTGAACCCCGGTCTTTTTCGGTCTCCGGGCTTGCGGTTGAGCCACGGAGCCCTCAATCTGCACTGGCGTTTTGCTTTTCCACAAGGCAGGAGGAGGGTGCACCGTTCCCGGCGGCACTGCAATACCGGGTCGATGCGTGGAGTGAACGGAGCGAGCCCCTTTTTCAGCTCCCGGTGCTAAAAATCCCTTTAATATGTTGTCCCCTTATAGGGGACGTATCAGATATTAAACTGATAAGAACAGATACTACACTTGATCTTAGCCAAAAGGCCGAGAAGCGATGACCCCCCAGCCCCTTGCTGCCCCACCCCACCTCCCGGAACAGTCCTCACCGGCCGCGGTGAAGCCGTTTCAACTGCGCACCAGAGGGGGCCGCTGCTTAGCACCTCCGCCCAAGGGCTCCATGGCTGGGCTCTGAGCCCACTTGAAGGACAGCTGCTTTGCTTTGCTTTGCTTTTCACAAGTGCGCAAGGCTCAGCCAAAGGGCAAAGCCTGCCAAAAATGGGTTCAACTCATTGGTGTTCCTCTCCACGGAAGTCTTTAGTAAAAGGCGAAAGACTTGTGCGCTTTGAAGAGAAACCCGAGTAAGTACAGCCCCTCTCCTCCGCGCCAGCCAAGACCTCTGTCGTCCCAGTCCCCGGCCTCAGGGTAAGCCCGGCTTGGCTTAGCGTGCGCCAAACTCCCGGGCCACGCCCCTGCCCCTGCCCCTGGCCCCCAACACCCCCGACACTCTCACAGGCTCTATACAGGCAGTGGCTTCGCGGATAGGATGAGTCCCGGCTGTAGGGCGCAGGCTACCGAGCACCAGGGAGACTCAGGCGCCTCCAGACTCTCGCTGAGGATGGGCTGCAAACCCGGAAGGAAAACAGCCGGCACACTCAAAGGGGCATATAGGACCGCTCAAAATGGGGCAATATTCCCTCTCTGTCTGACTGTCCAAAGTGCAAACCTGGCTGCATTTTTGTCAGGCTTTGTCTTGCTCCTCTTTCCGTTCCGTTCCGAGCCGCGCTCCCTCCCCCTCCCCAGCCGTCAAGGCTCAAATGCAGTAGTTTCAGAGCGCGAGTCCGCAGGGACGCCAGCGAGCCAAGGCGGCGTTAAGGACGCTGTTCAGGCCGCGGTGCCGTCCACTTTGAACCCCGGTCTTTTTCGGTCTCCGGGCTTGCGGTTGAGCCACGGAGCCCTCAATCTGCACTGGCGTTCTGCTTTTCCACAAGGCAGGAGGAAGGTGCACCGTTCCCGGCGGCACTGCAATACCGGGTCGATGCGTGGAGTGAACGGAGCGAGCCCCTTTTTCAGCTCCCGGTGCTAAAAATCCCTTTAATATGTTGTCCCCTTATAGGGGACGTATCAGATATTAAACTGATAAGAACAGATACTACACTTGATCTTAGCCAAAAGGCCGAGAAGCGATGACCACCCAGCCCCTTGCTGCCCCACCCCACCTCCCGGAACAGTCCTCACCGGCCGCGGTGAAGCCGTTTCAACTGCGCACCAGAGGGGGCCGCTGCTTAGCACCTCTGCCCAAGGGCTCCATGGCTGGGCTCTGAGCCCACTTGAAGGACAGCTGCTTTGCTTTGCTTTGCTTTGCTTTGCTTTGCTTTTCACAAGTGCGCAAGGCTCAGCCAAAGGGCAAAGCCTGCCAAAAATGGGTTCAACTCATTGGTGTTCCTCTCCACGGAAGTCTTTAGTAAAAGGCGAAAGACTTGTGCGCTTTGAAGAGAAACCCGAGTAAGTACAGCCCCTCTCCTCCGCGCCAGCCAAGATGTCTGTCGTCCCAGTCCCCGGCCTCACGGTAAGCCCGGCTTGGCTTAGCGTGCGCCAAACTCCCGGGCCACGCCCCTGCCCCTGCCCCTGGCCCCCAACACCCCCGACACTCTCACAGGCTCTATACAGGCAGTGGCTTCGCGGATAGGATGAGTCCCGGCTGTAGGGCGCAGGCTACCGAGCACCAGGGAGACTCAGGCGCCTCCAGACTCTCGCTGAGGACGGGCTGAAAACCCGGAAGGAAAACAGCCGGCACACTCAAAGGGGCATATAGGACCGCTCAAAATGGGGCAATATTCCCTCTCTGTCTGACTGTCCAAAGTGCAAACCTGGCTGCATTTTTGTCAGGCTTTGTCTTGCTCCTCTTTCCGTTCCGTTCCGTTCCGAGCCGCGCTCCCTCCCCCTCCCCAGCCGTCAAGGCTCAAATGCAGTAGTTTCAGAGCGCGAGTCCGCAGGGACGCCAGCGAGCCAAGGCGGCGTTAAGGACGCTGTTCAGGCCGCGGTGCCGTCCACTTTGAACCCCGGTCTTTTTCGGTCTCCGGGCTTGCGGTTGAGCCACGGAGCCCTCAATCTGCACTGGCGTTTTGCTTTTCCACAAGGCAGGAGGAGGGTGCACCGTTCCCGGCGGCACTGCAATACCGGGTCGATGCGTGGAGTGAACGGAGCGAGCCCCTTTTTCAGCTCCCGGTGCTAAAAATCCCTTTAATATGTTGTCCCCTTATAGGGGACGTATCAGATATTAAACTGATAAGAACAGATACTACACTTGATCTTAGCCAAAAGGCCGAGAAGCGATGACCCCCCAGCCCCTTGCTGCCCCACCCCACCTCCCGGAACAGTCCTCACCGGCCGCGGTGAAGCCGTTTCAACTGCGCACCAGAGGGGGCCGCTGCTTAGCACCTCCGCCCAAGGGCTCCATGGCTGGGCTCTGAGCCCACTTGAAGGACAGCTGCTTTGCTTTGCTTTGCTTTTCACAAGTGCGCAAGGCTCAGCCAAAGGGCAAAGCCTGCCAAAAATGGGTTCAACTCATTGGTGTTCCTCTCCACGGAAGTCTTTAGTAAAAGGCGAAAGACTTGTGCGCTTTGAAGAGAAACCCGAGTAAGTACAGCCCCTCTCCTCCGCGCCAGCCAAGACCTCTGTCGTCCCAGTCCCCGGCCTCACGGTAAGCCCGGCTTGGCTTAGCGTGCGCCAAACTCCCGGGCCACGCCCCTGCCCCTGCCCCTGGCCCCCAACACCCCCGACACTCTCACAGGCTCTATACAGGCAGTGGCTTCGCGGATAGGATGAGTCCCGGCTGTAGGGCGCAGGCTACCGAGCACCAGGGAGACTCAGGCGCCTCCAGACTCTCGCTGAGGACGGGCTGAAAACCCGGAAGGAAAACAGCCGGCACACTCAAAGGGGCATATAGGACCGCTCAAAATGGGGCAATATTCCCTCTCTGTCTGACTGTCCAAAGTGCAAACCTGGCTGCATTTTTGTCAGGCTTTGTCTTGCTCCTCTTTCCGTTCCGTTCCGTTCCGAGCCGCGCTCCCTCCCCCTCCCCAGCCGTCAAGGCTCAAATGCAGTAGTTTCAGAGCGCGAGTCCGCAGGGACGCCAGCGAGCCAAGGCGGCGTTAAGGACGCTGTTCAGGCCGCGGTGCCGTCCACTTTGAACCCCGGTCTTTTTCGGTCTCCGGGCTTGTGGTTGAGCCACGGAGCCCTCAATCTGCACTGGCGTTTTGCTTTTCCACAAGGCAGGAGGAGGGTGCACCGTTCCCGGCGGCACTGCAATACCGGGTCGATGCGTGGAGTGAACAGAGCGAGCCCCTTTTTCAGCTCCCGGTGCTAAAAATCCCTTTAATATGTTGTCCCCTTATAGGGGACGTATCAGATATTAAACTGATAAGAACAGATACTACACTTGATCTTAGCCAAAAGGCCGAGAAGCGATGACCCCCCAGCCCCTTGCTGCCCCACCCCACCTCCCGGAACAGTCCTCACCGGCCGCGGTGAAGCCGTTTCAACTGCGCACCAGAGGGGGCCGCTGCTTAGCACCTCCGCCCAAGGGCTCCATGGCTGGGCTCTGAGCCCACTTGAAGGACAGCTGCTTTGCTTTGCTTTGCTTTTCACAAGTGCGCAAGGCTCAGCCAAAGGGCAAAGCCTGCCAAAAATGGGTTCAACTCATTGGTGTTCCTCTCCACGGAAGTCTTTAGTAAAAGGCGAAAGACTTGTGCGCTTTGAAGAGAAACCCGAGTAAGTACAGCCCCTCTCCTCCGCGCCAGCCAAGACCTCTGTCGTCCCAGTCCCCGGCCTCAGGGTAAGCCCGGCTTGGCTTAGCGTGCGCCAAACTCCCGGGCCACGCCCCTGCCCCTGCCCCTGGCCCCCAACACCCCCGACACTCTCACAGGCTCTATACAGGCAGTGGCTTCGCGGATAGGATGAGTCCCGGCTGTAGGGCGCAGGCTACCGAGCACCAGGGAGACTCAGGCGCCTCCAGACTCTCGCTGAGGACGGGCTGAAAACCCGGAAGGAAAACAGCCGGCACACTCAAAGGGGCATATAGGACCGCTCAAAATGGGGCAATATTCCCTCTCTGTCTGACTGTCCAAAGTGCAAACCTGGCTGCATTTTTGTCAGGCTTTGTCTTGCTCCTCTTTCCGTTCCGTTCCGTTCCGAGCCGCGCTCCCTCCCCCTCCCCAGCCGTCAAGGCTCAAATGCAGTAGTTTCAGAGCGCGAGTCCGCAGGGACGCCAGCGAGCCAAGGCGGCGTTAAGGACGCTGTTCAGGCCGCGGTGCCGTCCACTTTGAACCCCGGTCTTTTTCGGTCTCCGGGCTTGCGGTTGAGCCACGGAGCCCTCAATCTGCACTGGCGTTTTGCTTTTCCACAAGGCAGGAGGAGGGTGCACCGTTCCCGGCGGCACTGCAATACCGGGTCGATGCGTGGAGTGAACGGAGCGAGCCCCTTTTTCAGCTCCCGGTGCTAAAAATCCCTTTAATATGTTGTCCCCTTATAGGGGACGTATCAGATATTAAACTGATAAGAACAGATACTACACTTGATCTTAGCCAAAAGGCCGAGAAGCGATGACCCCCCAGCCCCTTGCTGCCCCACCCCACCTCCCGGAACAGTCCTCACCGGCCGCGGTGAAGCCGTTTCAACTGCGCACCAGAGGGGGCCGCTGCTTAGCACCTCCGCCCAAGGGCTCCATGGCTGGGCTCTGAGCCCACTTGAAGGACAGCTGCTTTGCTTTGCTTTGCTTTTCACAAGTGCGCAAGGCTCAGCCAAAGGGCAAAGCCTGCCAAAAATGGGTTCAACTCATTGGTGTTCCTCTCCACGGAAGTCTTTAGTAAAAGGCGAAAGACTTGTGCGCTTTGAAGAGAAACCCGAGTAAGTACAGCCCCTCTCCTCCGCGCCAGCCAAGACCTCTGTCGTCCCAGTCCCCGGCCTCAGGGTAAGCCCGGCTTGGCTTAGCGTGCGCCAAACTCCCGGGCCACGCCCCTGCCCCTGCCCCTGGCCCCCAACACCCCCGACACTCTCACAGGCTCTATACAGGCAGTGGCTTCGCGGATAGGATGAGTCCCGGCTGTAGGGCGCAGGCTACCGAGCACCAGGGAGACTCAGGCGCCTCCAGACTCTCGCTGAGGATGGGCTGAAAACCCGGAAGGAAAACAGCCGGCACACTCAAAGGGGCATATAGGACCGCTCAAAATGGGGCAATATTCCCTCTCTGTCTGACTGTCCAAAGTGCAAACCTGGCTGCATTTTTGTCAGGCTTTGTCTTGCTCCTCTTTCCGTTCCGTTCCGAGCCGCGCTCCCTCCCCCTCCCCAGCCGTCAAGGCTCAAATGCAGTAGTTTCAGAGCGCGAGTCCGCAGGGACGCCAGCGAGCCAAGGCGGCGTTAAGGACGCTGTTCAGGCCGCGGTGCCGTCCACTTTGAACCCCGGTCTTTTTCGGTCTCCGGGCTTGCGGTTGAGCCACGGAGCCCTCAATCTGACTGGCGTTTTGCTTTTCCACAAGGCAGGAGGAAGGTGCACCGTTCCCGGCGGCACTGCAATACCGGGTCGATGCGTGGAGTGAACGGAGCGAGCCCCTTTTTCAGCTCCCGGTGCTAAAAATCCCTTTAATATGTTGTCCCCTTATAGGGGACGTATCAGATATTAAACTGATAAGAACAGATACTACACTTGATCTTAGCCAAAAGGCCGAGAAGCGATGACCACCCAGCCCCTTGCTGCCCCACCCCACCTCCCGGAACAGTCCTCACCGGCCGCGGTGAAGCCGTTTCAACTGCGCACCAGAGGGGGCCGCTGCTTAGCACCTCTGCCCAAGGGCTCCATGGCTGGGCTCTGAGCCCACTTGAAGGACAGCTGCTTTGCTTTGCTTTGCTTTGCTTTGCTTTTCACAAGTGCGCAAGGCTCAGCCAAAGGGCAAAGCCTGCCAAAAATGGGTTCAACTCATTGGTGTTCCTCTCCACGGAAGTCTTTAGTAAAAGGCGAAAGACTTGTGCGCTTTGAAGAGAAACCCGAGTAAGTACAGCCCCTCTCCTCCGCGCCAGCCAAGATGTCTGTCGTCCCAGTCCCCGGCCTCACGGTAAGCCCGGCTTGGCTTAGCGTGCGCCAAACTCCCGGGCCACGCCCCTGCCCCTGCCCCTGGCCCCCAACACCCCCGACACTCTCACAGGCTCTATACAGGCAGTGGCTTCGCGGATAGGATGAGTCCCGGCTGTAGGGCGCAGGCTACCGAGCACCAGGGAGACTCAGGCACCTCCAGACTCTCGCTGAGGACGGGCTGAAAACCCGGAAGGAAAACAGCCGGCACACTCAAAGGGGCATATAGGACCGCTCAAAATGGGGCAATATTCCCTCTCTGTCTGACTGTCCAAAGTGCAAACCTGGCTGCATTTTTGTCAGGCTTTGTCTTGCTCCTCTTTCCGTTCCGTTCCGTTCCGAGCCGCGCTCCCTCCCCCTCCCCAGCCGTCAAGGCTCAAATGCAGTAGTTTCAGAGCGCGAGTCCGCAGGGACGCCAGCGAGCCAAGGCGGCGTTAAGGACGCTGTTCAGGCCGCGGTGCCGTCCACTTTGAACCCCGGTCTTTTTCGGTCTCCGGGCTTGCGGTTGAGCCACGGAGCCCTCAATCTGCACTGGCGTTTTGCTTTTCCACAAGGCAGGAGGAGGGTGCACCGTTCCCGGCGGCACTGCAATACCGGGTCGATGCGTGGAGTGAACGGAGCGAGCCCCTTTTTCAGCTCCCGGTGCTAAAAATCCCTTTAATATGTTGTCCCCTTATAGGGGACGTATCAGATATTAAACTGATAAGAACAGATACTACACTTGATCTTAGCCAAAAGGCCGAGAAGCGATGACCCCCCAGCCCCTTGCTGCCCCACCCCACCTCCCGGAACAGTCCTCACCGGCCGCGGTGAAGCCGTTTCAACTGCGCACCAGAGGGGGCCGCTGCTTAGCACCTCCGCCCAAGGGCTCCATGGCTGGGCTCTGAGCCCACTTGAAGGACAGCTGCTTTGCTTTGCTTTGCTTTGCTTTGCTTTGCTTTGCTTTGCTTTTCACAAGTGCGCAAGGCTCAGCCAAAGGGCAAAGCCTGCCAAAAATGGGTTCAACTCATTGGTGTTCCTCTCCACGGAAGTCTTTAGTAAAAGGCGAAAGACTTGTGCGCTTTGAAGAGAAACCCGAGTAAGTACAGCCCCTCTCCTCCGCGCCAGCCAAGACCTCTGTCGTCCCAGTCCCCGGCCTCACGGTAAGCCCGGCTTGGCTTAGCGTGCGCCAAACTCCCGGGCCACGCCCCTGCCCCTGCCCCTGGCCCCCAACACCCCCGACACTCTCACAGGCTCTATACAGGCAGTGGCTTCGCGGATAGGATGAGTCCCGGCTGTAGGGCGCAGGCTACCGAGCACCAGGGAGACTCAGGCGCCTCCAGACTCTCGCTGAGGACGGGCTGAAAACCCGGAAGGAAAACAGCCGGCACACTCAAAGGGGCATATAGGACCGCTCAAAATGGGGCAATATTCCCTCTCTGTCTGACTGTCCAAAGTGCAAACCTGGCTGCATTTTTGTCAGGCTTTGTCTTGCTCCTCTTTCCGTTCCGTTCCGTTCCGAGCCGCGCTCCCTCCCCCTCCCCAGCCGTCAAGGCTCAAATGCAGTAGTTTCAGAGCGCGAGTCCGCAGGGACGCCAGCGAGCCAAGGCGGCGTTAAGGACGCTGTTCAGGCCGCGGTGCCGTCCACTTTGAACCCCGGTCTTTTTCGGTCTCCGGGCTTGTGGTTGAGCCACGGAGCCCTCAATCTGCACTGGCGTTTTGCTTTTCCACAAGGCAGGAGGAGGGTGCACCGTTCCCGGCGGCACTGCAATACCGGGTCGATGCGTGGAGTGAACAGAGCGAGCCCCTTTTTCAGCTCCCGGTGCTAAAAATCCCTTTAATATGTTGTCCCCTTATAGGGGACGTATCAGATATTAAACTGATAAGAACAGATACTACACTTGATCTTAGCCAAAAGGCCGAGAAGCGATGACCCCCCAGCCCCTTGCTGCCCCACCCCACCTCCCGGAACAGTCCTCACCGGCCGCGGTGAAGCCGTTTCAACTGCGCACCAGAGGGGGCCGCTGCTTAGCACCTCCGCCCAAGGGCTCCATGGCTGGGCTCTGAGCCCACTTGAAGGACAGCTGCTTTGCTTTGCTTTGCTTTTCACAAGTGCGCAAGGCTCAGCCAAAGGGCAAAGCCTGCCAAAAATGGGTTCAACTCATTGGTGTTCCTCTCCACGGAAGTCTTTAGTAAAAGGCGAAAGACTTGTGCGCTTTGAAGAGAAACCCGAGTAAGTACAGCCCCTCTCCTCCGCGCCAGCCAAGACCTCTGTCGTCCCAGTCCCCGGCCTCAGGGTAAGCCCGGCTTGGCTTAGCGTGCGCCAAACTCCCGGGCCACGCCCCTGCCCCTGCCCCTGGCCCCCAACACCCCCGACACTCTCACAGGCTCTATACAGGCAGTGGCTTCGCGGATAGGATGAGTCCCGGCTGTAGGGCGCAGGCTACCGAGCACCAGGGAGACTCAGGCGCCTCCAGACTCTCGCTGAGGACGGGCTGAAAACCCGGAAGGAAAACAGCCGGCACACTCAAAGGGGCATATAGGACCGCTCAAAATGGGGCAATATTCCCTCTCTGTCTGACTGTCCAAAGTGCAAACCTGGCTGCATTTTTGTCAGGCTTTGTCTTGCTCCTCTTTCCGTTCCGTTCCGTTCCGAGCCGCGCTCCCTCCCCCTCCCCAGCCGTCAAGGCTCAAATGCAGTAGTTTCAGAGCGCGAGTCCGCAGGGACGCCAGCGAGCCAAGGCGGCGTTAAGGACGCTGTTCAGGCCGCGGTGCCGTCCACTTTGAACCCCGGTCTTTTTCGGTCTCCGGGCTTGCGGTTGAGCCACGGAGCCCTCAATCTGCACTGGCGTTTTGCTTTTCCACAAGGCAGGAGGAGGGTGCACCGTTCCCGGCGGCACTGCAATACCGGGTCGATGCGTGGAGTGAACGGAGCGAGCCCCTTTTTCAGCTCCCGGTGCTAAAAATCCCTTTAATATGTTGTCCCCTTATAGGGGACGTATCAGATATTAAACTGATAAGAACAGATACTACACTTGATCTTAGCCAAAAGGCCGAGAAGCGATGACCCCCCAGCCCCTTGCTGCCCCACCCCACCTCCCGGAACAGTCCTCACCGGCCGCGGTGAAGCCGTTTCAACTGCGCACCAGAGGGGGCCGCTGCTTAGCACCTCCGCCCAAGGGCTCCATGGCTGGGCTCTGAGCCCACTTGAAGGACAGCTGCTTTGCTTTGCTTTGCTTTGCTTTGCTTTTCACAAGTGCGCAAGGCTCAGCCAAAGGGCAAAGCCTGCCAAAAATGGGTTCAACTCATTGGTGTTCCTCTCCACGGAAGTCTTTAGTAAAAGGCGAAAGACTTGTGCGCTTTGAAGAGAAACCCGAGTAAGTACAGCCCCTCTCCTCCGCGCCAGCCAAGATGTCTGTCGTCCCAGTCCCCGGCCTCACGGTAAGCCCGGCTTGGCTTAGCGTGCGCCAAACTCCCGGGCCACGCCCCTGCCCCTGCCCCTGGCCCCCAACACCCCCGACACTCTCACAGGCTCTATACAGGCAGTGGCTTCGCGGATAGGATGAGTCCCGGCTGTAGGGCGCAGGCTACCGAGCACCAGGGAGACTCAGGCGCCTCCAGACTCTCGCTGAGGACGGGCTGAAAACCCGGAAGGAAAACAGCCGGCACACTCAAAGGGGCATATAGGACCGCTCAAAATGGGGCAATATTCCCTCTCTGTCTGACTGTCCAAAGTGCAAACCTGGCTGCATTTTTGTCAGGCTTTGTCTTGCTCCTCTTTCCGTTCCGTTCCGTTCCGAGCCGCGCTCCCTCCCCCTCCCCAGCCGTCAAGGCTCAAATGCAGTAGTTTCAGAGCGCGAGTCCGCAGGGACGCCAGCGAGCCAAGGCGGCGTTAAGGACGCTGTTCAGGCCGCGGTGCCGTCCACTTTGAACCCCGGTCTTTTTCGGTCTCCGGGCTTGCGGTTGAGCCACGGAGCCCTCAATCTGCACTGGCGTTTTGCTTTTCCACAAGGCAGGAGGAGGGTGCACCGTTCCCGGCGGCACTGCAATACCGGGTCGATGCGTGGAGTGAACGGAGCGAGCCCCTTTTTCAGCTCCCGGTGCTAAAAATCCCTTTAATATGTTGTCCCCTTATAGGGGACGTATCAGATATTAAACTGATAAGAACAGATACTACACTTGATCTTAGCCAAAAGGCCGAGAAGCGATGACCCCCCAGCCCCTTGCTGCCCCACCCCACCTCCCGGAACAGTCCTCACCGGCCGCGGTGAAGCCGTTTCAACTGCGCACCAGAGGCGGCCGCTGCTTAGCACCTCTGCCCAAGGGCTCCATGGCTGGGCTCTGAGCCCACTTGAAGGACAGCTGCTTTGCTTTGCTTTGCTTTGCTTTGCTTTTCACAAGTGCGCAAGGCTCAGCCAAAGGGCAAAGCCTGCCAAAAATGGGTTCAACTCATTGGTGTTCCTCTCCACGGAAGTCTTTAGTAAAAGGCGAAAGACTTGTGCGCTTTGAAGAGAAACCCGAGTAAGTACAGCCCCTCTCCTCCGCGCCAGCCAAGATGTCTGTCGTCCCAGTCCCCGGCCTCACGGTAAGCCCGGCTTGGCTTAGCGTGCGCCAAACTCCCGGGCCACGCCCCTGCCCCTGCCCCTGGCCCCCAACACCCCCGACACTCTCACAGGCTCTATACAGGCAGTGGCTTCGCGGATAGGATGAGTCCCGGCTGTAGGGCGCAGGCTACCGAGCACCAGGGAGACTCAGGCGCCTCCAGACTCTCGCTGAGGACGGGCTGAAAACCCGGAAGGAAAACAGCCGGCACACTCAAAGGGGCATATAGGACCGCTCAAAATGGGGCAATATTCCCTCTCTGTCTGACTGTCCAAAGTGCAAACCTGGCTGCATTTTTGTCAGGCTTTGTCTTGCTCCTCTTTCCGTTCCGTTCCGTTCCGAGCCGCGCTCCCTCCCCCTCCCCAGCCGTCAAGGCTCAAATGCAGTAGTTTCAGAGCGCGAGTCCGCAGGGACGCCAGCGAGCCAAGGCGGCGTTAAGGACGCTGTTCAGGCCGCGGTGCCGTCCACTTTGAACCCCGGTCTTTTTCGGTCTCCGGGCTTGCGGTTGTGCCACGGAGCCCTCAATCTGCACTGGCGTTTTGCTTTTCCACAAGGCAGGAGGAGGGTGCACCGTTCCCGGCGGCACTGCAATACCGGGTCGATGCGTGGAGTGAACGGAGCGAGCCCCTTTTTCAGCTCCCGGTGCTAAAAATCCCTTTAATATGTTGTCCCCTTATAGGGGACGTATCAGATATTAAACTGATAAGAACAGATACTACACTTGATCTTAGCCAAAAGGCCGAGAAGCGATGACCCCCCAGCCCCTTGCTGCCCCACCCCACCTCCCGGAACAGTCCTCACCGGCCGCGGTGAAGCCGTTTCAACTGCGCACCAGAGGGGGCCGCTGCTTAGCACCTCCGCCCAAGGGCTCCATGGCTGGGCTCTGAGCCCACTTGAAGGACAGCTGCTTTGCTTTGCTTTGCTTTTCACAAGTGCGCAAGGCTCAGCCAAAGGGCAAAGCCTGCCAAAAATGGGTTCAACTCATTGGTGTTCCTCTCCACGGAAGTCTTTAGTAAAAGGCGAAAGACTTGTGCGCTTTGAAGAGAAACCCGAGTAAGTACAGCCCCTCTCCTCCGCGCCAGCCAAGACCTCTGTCGTCCCAGTCCCCGGCCTCACGGTAAGCCCGGCTTGGCTTAGCGTGCGCCAAACTCCCGGGCCACGCCCCTGCCCCTGCCCCTGGCCCCCAACACCCCCGACACTCTCACAGGCTCTATACAGGCAGTGGCTTCGCGGATAGGATGAGTCCCGGCTGTAGGGCGCAGGCTACCGAGCACCAGGGAGACTCAGGCGCCTCCAGACTCTCGCTGAGGATGGGCTGAAAACCCGGAAGGAAAACAGCCGGCACACTCAAAGGGGCATATAGGACCGCTCAAAATGTGGCAATATTCCCTCTCTGTCTGACTGTCCAAAGTGCAAACCTGGCTGCATTTTTGTCAGGCTTTGTCTTGCTCCTCTTTCCGTTCCGTTCCGAGTCGCGCTCCCTCCCCCTCCCCAGCCGTCAAGGCTCAAATGCAGTAGTTTCAGAGCGCGAGTCCACAGGGACGCCAGCGAGCCAAGGCGGCGTTAAGGACGCTGTTCAGGCCGCGGTGCCGTCCACTTTGAACCCCGGTCTTTTTCGGTCTCCGGGCTTGCGGTTGAGCCACGGAGCCCTCAATCTGCACTGGTGTTTTGCTTTTCCACAAGGCAGGAGGAAGGTGCACCGTTCCCGGCGGCACTGCAATACCGGGTCGATGCGTGGAGTGAACGGAGCGAGCCCCTTTTTCAGCTCCCGGTGCTAAAAATCCCTTTAATATGTTGTCCCCTTATAGGGGACGTATCAGATATTAAACTGATAAGAACAGATACTACACTTGATCTTAGCCAAAAGGCCGAGAAGCGATGACCACCCAGCCCCTTGCTGCCCCACCCCACCTCCCGGAACAGTCCTCACCGGCCGCGGTGAAGCCGTTTCAACTGCGCACCAGAGGGGGCCGCTGCTTAGCACCTCTGCCCAAGGGCTCCATGGCTGGGCTCTGAGCCCACTTGAAGGACAGCTGCTTTGCTTTGCTTTGCTTTGCTTTGCTTTTCACAAGTGCGCAAGGCTCAGCCAAAGGGCAAAGCCTGCCAAAAATGGGTTCAACTCATTGGTGTTCCTCTCCACGGAAGTCTTTAGTAAAAGGCGAAAGACTTGTGCGCTTTGAAGAGAAACCCGAGTAAGTACAGCCCCTCTCCTCCGCGCCAGCCAAGATGTCTGTCGTCCCAGTCCCCGGCCTCACGGTAAGCCCGGCTTGGCTTAGCGTGCGCCAAACTCCCGGGCCACGCCCCTGCCCCTGCCCCTGGCCCCCAACACCCCCGACACTCTCACAGGCTCTATACAGGCAGTGGCTTCGCGGATAGGATGAGTCCCGGCTGTAGGGCGCAGGCTACCGAGCACCAGGGAGACTCAGGCGCCTCCAGACTCTCGCTGAGGACGGGCTGAAAACCCGGAAGGAAAACAGCCGGCACACTCAAAGGGGCATATAGGACCGCTCAAAATGGGGCAATATTCCCTCTCTGTCTGACTGTCCAAAGTGCAAACCTGGCTGCATTTTTGTCAGGCTTTGTCTTGCTCCTCTTTCCGTTCCGTTCCGTTCCGAGCCGCGCTCCCTCCCCCTCCCCAGCCGTCAAGGCTCAAATGCAGTAGTTTCAGAGCGCGAGTCCGCAGGGACGCCAGCGAGCCAAGGCGGCGTTAAGGACGCTGTTCAGGCCGCGGTGCCGTCCACTTTGAACCCCGGTCTTTTTCGGTCTCCGGGCTTGCGGTTGAGCCACGGAGCCCTCAATCTGCACTGGCGTTTTGCTTTTCCACAAGGCAGGAGGAGGGTGCACCGTTCCCGGCGGCACTGCAATACCGGGTCGATGCGTGGAGTGAACGGAGCGAGCCCCTTTTTCAGCTCCCGGTGCTAAAAATCCCTTTAATATGTTGTCCCCTTATAGGGGACGTATCAGATATTAAACTGATGAGAACAGATACTACACTTGATCTTAGCCAAAAGGCCGAGAAGCGATGACCCCCCAGCCCCTTGCTGCCCCACCCCACCTCCCGGAACAGTCCTCACCTGCCGCGGTGAAGCCGTTTCAACTGCGCACCAGAGGGGGCCGCTGCTTAGCACCTCCGCCCAAGGGCTCCATGGCTGGGCTCTGAGCCCACTTGAAGGACAGCTGCTTTGTTTTGCTTTGCTTTTCACAAGTGCGCAAGGCTCAGCCAAAGGGCAAAGCCTGCCAAAAATGGGTTCAACTCATTGGTGTTCCTCTCCACGGAAGTCTTTAGTAAAAGGCGAAAGACTTGTGCGCTTTGAAGAGAAACCCGAGTAAGTACAGCCCCTCTCCTCCGCGCCAGCCAAGACCTCTGTCGTCCCAGTCCCCGGCCTCAGGGTAAGCCCGGCTTGGCTTAGCGTGCGCCAAACTCCCGGGCCACGCCCCTGCCCCTGCCCCTGGCCCCCAACACCCCCGACACTCTCACAGGCTCTATACAGGCAGTGGCTTCGCGGATAGGATGAGTCCCGGCTGTAGGGCGCAGGCTACCGAGCACCAGGGAGACTCAGGCGCCTCCAGACTCTCGCTGAGGATGGGCTGAAAACCCGGAAGGAAAACAGCCGGCACACTCAAAGGGGCATATAGGACCGCTCAAAATGGGGCAATATTCCCTCTCTGTCTGACTGTCCAAAGTGCAAACCTGGCTGCATTTTTGTCAGGCTTTGTCTTGCTCCTCTTTCCGTTCCGTTCCGAGCCGCGCTCCCTCCCCCTCCCCAGCCGTCAAGGCTCAAATGCAGTAGTTTCAGAGCGCGAGTCCGCAGGGACGCCAGCGAGCCAAGGCGGCGTTAAGGACGCTGTTCAGGCCGCGGTGCCGTCCACTTTGAACCCCGGTCTTTTTCGGTCTCCGGGCTTGCGGTTGAGCCACGGAGCCCTCAATCTGCACTGGCGTTTTGCTTTTCCACAAGGCAGGAGGAAGGTGCACCGTTCCCGGCGGCACTGCAATACCGGGTCGATGCGTGGAGTGAACGGAGCGAGCCCCTTTTTCAGCTCCCGGTGCTAAAAATCCCTTTAATATGTTGTCCCCTTATAGGGGACGTATCAGATATTAAACTGATAAGAACAGATACTACACTTGATCTTAGCCAAAAGGCCGAGAAGCGATGACCCCCCAGCCCCTTGCTGCCCCACCCCACCTCCCGGAACAGTCCTCACCGGCCGCGGTGAAGCCGTTTCAACTGCGCACCAGAGGGGGCCGCTGCTTAGCACCTCCGCCCAAGGGCTCCATGGCTGGGCTCTGAGCCCACTTGAAGGACAGCTGCTTTGCTTTGCTTTGCTTTTCACAAGTGCGCAAGGCTCAGCCAAAGGGCAAAGCCTGCCAAAAATGGGTTCAACTCATTGGTGTTCCTCTCCACGGAAGTCTTTAGTAAAAGGCGAAAGACTTGTGCGCTTTGAAGAGAAACCCGAGTAAGTACCGCCCCTCTCCTCCGCGCCAGCCAAGACCTCTGTCGTCCCAGTCCCCGGCCTCAGGGTAAGCCCGGCTTGGCTTAGCGTGCGCCAAACTCCCGGGCCACGCCCCTGCCCCTGCCCCTGGCCCCCAACACCCCCGACACTCTCACAGGCTCTATACAGGCAGTGGCTTCGCGGATAGGATGAGTCCCGGCTGTAGGGCGCAGGCTACCGAGCACCAGGGAGACTCAGGCGCCTCCAGACTCTCGCTGAGGATGGGCTGAAAACCCGGAAGGAAAACAGCCGGCACACTCAAAGGGGCATATAGGACCGCTCAAAATGGGGCAATATTCCCTCTCTGTCTGACTGTCCAAAGTGCAAACCTGGCTGCATTTTTGTCAGGCTTTGTCTTGCTCCTCTTTCCGTTCCGTTCCGAGCCGCGCTCCCTCCCCCTCCCCAGCCGTCAAGGCTCAAATGCAGTAGTTTCAGAGCGCGAGTCCGCAGGGACGCCAGCGAGCCAAGGCGGCGTTAAGGACGCTGTTCAGGCCGCGGTGCCGTCCACTTTGAACCCCGGTCTTTTTCGGTCTCCGGGCTTGCGGTTGAGCCACGGAGCCCTCAATCTGCACTGGCGTTTTGCTTTTCCACAAGGCAGGAGGAGGGTGCACCGTTCCCGGCGGCACTGCAATACCGGGTCGATGCGTGGAGTGAACGGAGCGAGCCCCTTTTTCAGCTCCCGGTGCTAAAAATCCCTTTAATATGTTGTCCCCTTATAGGGGACGTATCAGATATTAAACTGATAAGAACAGATACTACACTTGATCTTAGCCAAAAGGCCGAGAAGCGATGACCACCCAGCCCCTTGCTGCCCCACCCCACCTCCCGGAACAGTCCTCACCGGCCGCGGTGAAGCCGTTTCAACTGCGCAGCAGAGGCGGCCGCTGCTTAGCACCTCTGCCCAAGGGCTCCATGGCTGGGCTCTGAGCCCACTTGAAGGACAGCTGCTTTGCTTTGCTTTGCTTTGCTTTGCTTTTCACAAGTGCGCAAGGCTCAGCCAAAGGGCAAAGCCTGCCAAAAATGGGTTCAACTCATTGGTGTTCCTCTCCACGGAAGTCTTTAGTAAAAGGCGAAAGACTTGTGCGCTTTGAAGAGAAACCCGAGTAAGTACAGCCCCTCTCCTCCGCGCCAGCCAAGATGTCTGTCGTCCCAGTCCCCGGCCTCACGGTAAGCCCGGCTTGGCTTAGCGTGCGCCAAACTCCCGGGCCACGCCCCTGCCCCTGCCCCTGGCCCCCAACACCCCCGACACTCTCACAGGCTCTATACAGGCAGTGGCTTCGCGGATAGGATGAGTCCCGGCTGTAGGGCGCAGGCTACCGAGCACCAGGGAGACTCAGGCGCCTCCAGACTCTCGCTGAGGACGGGCTGAAAACCCGGAAGGAAAACAGCCGGCACACTCAAAGGGGCATATAGGACCGCTCAAAATGGGGCAATATTCCCTCTCTGTCTGACTGTCCAAAGTGCAAACCTGGCTGCATTTTTGTCAGGCTTTGTCTTGCTCCTCTTTCCGTTCCGTTCCGTTCCGAGCCGCGCTCCCTCCCCCTCCCCAGCCGTCAAGGCTCAAATGCAGTAGTTTCAGAGCGCGAGTCCGCAGGGACGCCAGCGAGCCAAGGCGGCGTTAAGGACGCTGTTCAGGCCGCGGTGCCGTCCACTTTGAACCCCGGTCTTTTTCGGTCTCTGGGCTTGCGGTTGAGCCACGGAGCCCTCAATCTGCACTGGCGTTTTGCTTTTCCACAAGGCAGGAGGAGGGTGCACCGTTCCCGGCGGCACTGCAATACCGGGTCGATGCGTGGAGTGAACGGAGCGAGCCCCTTTTTCAGCTCCCGGTGCTAAAAATCCCTTTAATATGTTGTCCCCTTATAGGGGACGTATCAGATATTAAACTGATAAGAACAGATACTACACTTGATCTTAGCCAAAAGGCCGAGAAGCGATGACCCCCCAGCCCCTTGCTGCCCCACCCCACCTCCCGGAACAGTCCTCACCGGCCGCGGTGAAGCCGTTTCAACTGCGCACCAGAGGGGGCCGCTGCTTAGCACCTCCGCCCAAGGGCTCCATGGCTGGGCTCTGAGCCCACTTGAAGGACAGCTGCTTTGCTTTGCTTTGCTTTTCACAAGTGCGCAAGGCTCAGCCAAAGGGCAAAGCCTGCCAAAAATGGGTTCAACTCATTGGTGTTCCTCTCCACGGAAGTCTTTAGTAAAAGGCGAAAGACTTGTGCGCTTTGAAGAGAAACCCGAGTAAGTACAGCCCCTCTCCTCCGCGCCAGCCAAGACCTCTGTCGTCCCAGTCCCCGGCCTCAGGGTAAGCCCGGCTTGGCTTAGCGTGCGCCAAACTCCCGGGCCACGCCCCTGCCCCTGCCCCTGGCCCCCAACACCCCCGACACTCTCACAGGCTCTATACAGGCAGTGGCTTCGCGGATAGGATGAGTCCCGGCTGTAGGGCGCAGGCTACCGAGCACCAGGGAGACTCAGGCGCCTCCAGACTCTCGCTGAGGATGGGCTGAAAACCCGGAAGGAAAACAGCCGGCACACTCAAAGGGGCATATAGGACCGCTCAAAATGGGGCAATATTCCCTCTCTGTCTGACTGTCCAAAGTGCAAACCTGGCTGCATTTTTGTCAGGCTTTGTCTTGCTCCTCTTTCCGTTCCGTTCCGAGCCGCGCTCCCTCCCCCTCCCCAGCCGTCAAGGCTCAAATGCAGTAGTTTCAGAGCGCGAGTCCACAGGGACGCCAGCGAGCCAAGGCGGCGTTAAGGACGCTGTTCAGGCCGCGGTGCCGTCCACTTTGAACCCCGGTCTTTTTCGGTCTCCGGGCTTGCGGTTGAGCCACGGAGCCCTCAATCTGCACTGGCGTTTTGCTTTTCCACAAGGCAGGAGGAAGGTGCACCGTTCCCGGCGGCACTGCAATACCGGGTCGATGCGTGGAGTGAACGGAGCGAGCCCCTTTTTCAGCTCCCGGTGCTAAAAATCCCTTTAATATGTTGTCCCCTTATAGGGGACGTATCAGATATTAAACTGATAAGAACAGATACTACACTTGATCTTAGCCAAAAGGCCGAGAAGCGATGACCACCCAGCCCCTTGCTGCCCCACCCCACCTCCCGGAACAGTCCTCACCGGCCGCGGTGAAGCCGTTTCAACTGCGCAGCAGAGGCGGCCGCTGCTTAGCACCTCTGCCCAAGGGCTCCATGGCTGGGCTCTGAGCCCACTTGAAGGACAGCTGCTTTGCTTTGCTTTGCTTTGCTTTGCTTTTCACAAGTGCGCAAGGCTCAGCCAAAGGGCAAAGCCTGCCAAAAATGGGTTCAACTCATTGGTGTTCCTCTCCACGGAAGTCTTTAGTAAAAGGCAAAAGACTTGTGCGCTTTGAAGAGAAACCCGAGTAAGTACAGCCCCTCTCCTCCGCGCCAGCCAAGATGTCTGTCGTCCCAGTCCCCGGCCTCACGGTAAGCCCGGCTTGGCTTAGCGTGCGCCAAACTCCCGGGCCACGCCCCTGCCCCTGCCCCTGGCCCCCAACACCCCCGACACTCTCACAGGCTCTATACAGGCAGTGGCTTCGCGGATAGGATGAGTCCCGGCTGTAGGGCGCAGGCTACCGAGCACCAGGGAGACTCAGGCGCCTCCAGACTCTCGCTGAGGACGGGCTGAAAACCCGGAAGGAAAACAGCCGGCACACTCAAAGGGGCATATAGGACCGCTCAAAATGGGGCAATATTCCCTCTCTGTCTGACTGTCCAAAGTGCAAACCTGGCTGCATTTTTGTCAGGCTTTGTCTTGCTCCTCTTTCCGTTCCGTTCCGTTCCGAGCCGCGCTCCCTCCCCCTCCCCAGCCGTCAAGGCTCAAATGCAGTAGTTTCAGAGCGCGAGTCCGCAGGGACGCCAGCGAGCCAAGGCGGCGTTAAGGACGCTGTTCAGGCCGCGGTGCCGTCCACTTTGAACCCCGGTCTTTTTCGGTCTCCGGGCTTGCGGTTGAGCCACGGAGCCCTCAATCTGCACTGGCGTTTTGCTTTTCCACAAGGCAGGAGGAGGGTGCACCGTTCCCGGCGGCACTGCAATACCGGGTCGATGCGTGGAGTGAACGGAGCGAGCCCCTTTTTCAGCTCCCGGTGCTAAAAATCCCTTTAATATGTTGTCCCCTTATAGGGGACGTATCAGATATTAAACTGATAAGAACAGATACTACACTTGATCTTAGCCAAAAGGCCGAGAAGCGATGACCCCCCAGCCCCTTGCTGCCCCACCCCACCTCCCGGAACAGTCCTCACCGGCCGCGGTGAAGCCGTTTCAACTGCGCACCAGAGGGGGCCGCTGCTTAGCACCTCCGCCCAAGGGCTCCATGGCTGGGCTCTGAGCCCACTTGAAGGACAGCTGCTTTGCTTTGCTTTGCTTTTCACAAGTGCGCAAGGCTCAGCCAAAGGGCAAAGCCTGCCAAAAATGGGTTCAACTCATTGGTGTTCCTCTCCACGGAAGTCTTTAGTAAAAGGCGAAAGACTTGTGCGCTTTGAAGAGAAACCCGAGTAAGTACAGCCCCTCTCCTCCGCGCCAGCCAAGACCTCTGTCGTCCCAGTCCCCGGCCTCAGGGTAAGCCCGGCTTGGCTTAGCGTGCGCCAAACTCCCGGGCCACGCCCCTGCCCCTGCCCCTGGCCCCCAACACCCCCGACACTCTCACAGGCTCTATACAGGCAGTGGCTTCGCGGATAGGATGAGTCCCGGCTGTAGGGCGCAGGCTACCGAGCACCAGGGAGACTCAGGCGCCTCCAGACTCTCGCTGAGGATGGGCTGAAAACCCGGAAGGAAAACAGCCGGCACACTCAAAGGGGCATATAGGACCGCTCAAAATGGGGCAATATTCCCTCTCTGTCTGACTGTCCAAAGTGCAAACCTGGCTGCATTTTTGTCAGGCTTTGTCTTGCTCCTCTTTCCGTTCCGTTCCGAGCCGCGCTCCCTCCCCCTCCCCAGCCGTCAAGGCTCAAATGCAGTAGTTTCAGAGCGCGAGTCCACAGGGACGCCAGCGAGCCAAGGCGGCGTTAAGGACGCTGTTCAGGCCGCGGTGCCGTCCACTTTGAACCCCGGTCTTTTTCGGTCTCCGGGCTTGCGGTTGAGCCACGGAGCCCTCAATCTGCACTGGCGTTTTGCTTTTCCACAAGGCAGGAGGAAGGTGCACCGTTCCCGGCGGCACTGCAATACCGGGTCGATGCGTGGAGTGAACGGAGCGAGCCCCTTTTTCAGCTCCCGGTGCTAAAAATCCCTTTAATATGTTGTCCCCTTATAGGGGACGTATCAGATATTAAACTGATAAGAACAGATACTACACTTGATCTTAGCCAAAAGGCCGAGAAGCGATGACCACCCAGCCCCTTGCTGCCCCACCCCACCTCCCGGAACAGTCCTCACCGGCCGCGGTGAAGCCGTTTCAACTGCGCAGCAGAGGCGGCCGCTGCTTAGCACCTCTGCCCAAGGGCTCCATGGCTGGGCTCTGAGCCCACTTGAAGGACAGCTGCTTTGCTTTGCTTTGCTTTGCTTTGCTTTTCACAAGTGCGCAAGGCTCAGCCAAAGGGCAAAGCCTGCCAAAAATGGGTTCAACTCATTGGTGTTCCTCTCCACGGAAGTCTTTAGTAAAAGGCAAAAGACTTGTGCGCTTTGAAGAGAAACCCGAGTAAGTACAGCCCCTCTCCTCCGCGCCAGCCAAGATGTCTGTCGTCCCAGTCCCCGGCCTCACGGTAAGCCCGGCTTGGCTTAGCGTGCGCCAAACTCCCGGGCCACGCCCCTGCCCCTGCCCCTGGCCCCCAACACCCCCGACACTCTCACAGGCTCTATACAGGCAGTGGCTTCGCGGATAGGATGAGTCCCGGCTGTAGGGCGCAGGCTACCGAGCACCAGGGAGACTCAGGCGCCTCCAGACTCTCGCTGAGGACGGGCTGAAAACCCGGAAGGAAAACAGCCGGCACACTCAAAGGGGCATATAGGACCGCTCAAAATGGGGCAATATTCCCTCTCTGTCTGACTGTCCAAAGTGCAAACCTGGCTGCATTTTTGTCAGGCTTTGTCTTGCTCCTCTTTCCGTTCCGTTCCGTTCCGAGCCGCGCTCCCTCCCCCTCCCCAGCCGTCAAGGCTCAAATGCAGTAGTTTCAGAGCGCGAGTCCGCAGGGACGCCAGCGAGCCAAGGCGGCGTTAAGGACGCTGTTCAGGCCGCGGTGCCGTCCACTTTGAACCCCGGTCTTTTTCGGTCTCCGGGCTTGCGGTTGAGCCACGGAGCCCTCAATCTGCACTGGCGTTTTGCTTTTCCACAAGGCAGGAGGAGGGTGCACCGTTCCCGGCGGCACTGCAATACCGGGTCGATGCGTGGAGTGAACGGAGCGAGCCCCTTTTTCAGCTCCCGGTGCTAAAAATCCCTTTAATATGTTGTCCCCTTATAGGGGACGTATCAGATATTAAACTGATAAGAACAGATACTACACTTGATCTTAGCCAAAAGGCCGAGAAGCGATGACCCCCCAGCCCCTTGCTGCCCCACCCCACCTCCCGGAACAGTCCTCACCGGCCGCGGTGAAGCCGTTTCAACTGCGCACCAGAGGGGGCCGCTGCTTAGCACCTCCGCCCAAGGGCTCCATGGCTGGGCTCTGAGCCCACTTGAAGGACAGCTGCTTTGCTTTGCTTTGCTTTGCTTTTCACAAGTGCGCAAGGCTCAGCCAAAGGGCAAAGCCTGCCAAAAATGGGTTCAACTCATTGGTGTTCCTCTCCACGGAAGTCTTTAGTAAAAGGCGAAAGACTTGTGCGCTTTGAAGAGAAACCCGAGTAAGTACAGCCCCTCTCCTCCGCGCCAGCCAAGATGTCTGTCGTCCCAGTCCCCGGCCTCACGGTAAGCCCGGCTTGGCTTAGCGTGCGCCAAACTCCCGGGCCACGCCCCTGCCCCTGCCCCTGGCCCCCAACACCCCCGACACTCTCACAGGCTCTATACAGGCAGTGGCTTCGCGGATAGGATGAGTCCCGGCTGTAGGGCGCAGGCTACCGAGCACCAGGGAGACTCAGGCGCCTCCAGACTCTCGCTGAGGACGGGCTGTAAACCCGGAAGGAAAACAGCCGGCACACTCAAAGGGGCATATAGGACCGCTCAAAATGGGGCAATATTCCCTCTCTGTCTGACTGTCCAAAGTGCAAACCTGGCTGCATTTTTGTCAGGCTTTGTCTTGCTCCTCTTTCCGTTCCGTTCCGTTCCGAGCCGCGCTCCCTCCCCCTCCCCAGCCGTCAAGGCTCAAATGCAGTAGTTTCAGAGCGCGAGTCCGCAGGGACGCCAGCGAGCCAAGGCGGCGTTAAGGACGCTGTTCAGGCCGCGGTGCCGTCCACTTTGAACCCCGGTCTTTTTCGGTCTCCGGGCTTGCGGTTGAGCCACGGAGCCCTCAATCTGCACTGGCGTTTTGCTTTTCCACAAGGCAGGAGGAGGGTGCACCGTTCCCGGCGGCACTGCAATACCGGGTCGATGCGTGGAGTGAACGGAGCGAGCCCCTTTTTCAGCTCCCGGTGCTAAAAATCCCTTTAATATGTTGTCCCCTTATAGGGGACGTATCAGATATTAAACTGATAAGAACAGATACTACACTTGATCTTAGCCAAAAGGCCGAGAAGCGATGACCCCCCAGCCCCTTGCTGCCCCACCCCACCTCCCAGAACAGTCCTCACCGGCCGCGGTGAAGCCGTTTCAACTGCGCACCAGAGGGGGCCGCTGCTTAGCACCTCCGCCCAAGGGCTCCATGGCTGGGCTCTGAGCCCACTTGAAGGACAGCTGCTTTGCTTTGCTTTGCTTTTCACAAGTGCGCAAGGCTCAGCCAAAGGGCAAAGCCTGCCAAAAATGGGTTCAACTCATTGGTGTTCCTCTCCACGGAAGTCTTTAGTAAAAGGCGAAAGACTTGTGCGCTTTGAAGAGAAACCCGAGTAAGTACAGCCCCTCTCCTCCGCGCCAGCCAAGATGTCTGTCGTCCCAGTCCCCGGCCTCACGGTAAGCCCGGCTTGGCTTAGCGTGCGCCAAACTCCCGGGCCACGCCCCTGCCCCTGCCCCTGGCCCCCAACACCCCCGACACTCTCACAGGCTCTATACAGGCAGTGGCTTCGCGGATAGGATGAGTCCCGGCTGTAGGGCGCAGGCTACCGAGCACCAGGGAGACTCAGGCGCCTCCAGACTCTCGCTGAGGACGGGCTGAAAACCCGGAAGGAAAACAGCCGGCACACTCAAAGGGGCATATAGGACCGCTCAAAATGGGGCAATATTCCCTCTCTGTCTGACTGTCCAAAGTGCAAACCTGGCTGCATTTTTGTCAGGCTTTGTCTTGCTCCTCTTTCCGTTCCGTTCCGTTCCGAGCCGCGCTCCCTCCCCCTCCCCAGCCGTCAAGGCTCAAATGCAGTAGTTTCAGAGCGCGAGTCCGCAGGGACGCCAGCGAGCCAAGGCGGCGTTAAGGACGCTGTTCAGGCCGCGGTGCCGTCCACTTTGAACCCCGGTCTTTTTCGGTCTCCGGGCTTGCGGTTGAGCCACGGAGCCCTCAATCTGCACTGGCGTTTTGCTTTTCCACAAGGCAGGAGGAGGGTGCACCGTTCCCGGCGGCACTGCAATACCGGGTCGATGCGTGGAGTGAACGGAGCGAGCCCCTTTTTCAGCTCCCGGTGCTAAAAATCCCTTTAATATGTTGTCCCCTTATAGGGGACGTATCAGATATTAAACTGATAAGAACAGATACTACACTTGATCTTAGCCAAAAGGCCGAGAAGCGATGACCCCCCAGCCCCTTGCTGCCCCACCCCACCTCCCGGAACAGTCCTCACCGGCCGCGGTGAAGCCGTTTCAACTGCGCACCAGAGGGGGCCGCTGCTTAGCACCTCCGCCCAAGGGCTCCATGGCTGGGCTCTGAGCCCACTTGAAGGACAGCTGCTTTGCTTTGCTTTGCTTTGCTTTTCACAAGTGCGCAAGGCTCAGCCAAAGGGCAAAGCCTGCCAAAAATGGGTTCAACTCATTGGTGTTCCTCTCCACGGAAGTCTTTAGTAAAAGGCGAAAGACTTGTGCGCTTTGAAGAGAAACCCGAGTAAGTACAGCCCCTCTCCTCCGCGCCAGCCAAGATGTCTGTCGTCCCAGTCCCCGGCCTCACGGTAAGCCCGGCTTGGCTTAGCGTGCGCCAAACTCCCGGGCCACGCCCCTGCCCCTGCCCCTGGCCCCCAACACCCCCGACACTCTCACAGGCTCTATACAGGCAGTGGCTTCGCGGATAGGATGAGTCCCGGCTGTAGGGCGCAGGCTACCGAGCACCAGGGAGACTCAGGCGCCTCCAGACTCTCGCTGAGGACGGGCTGTAAACCCGGAAGGAAAACAGCCGGCACACTCAAAGGGGCATATAGGACCGCTCAAAATGGGGCAATATTCCCTCTCTGTCTGACTGTCCAAAGTGCAAACCTGGCTGCATTTTTGTCAGGCTTTGTCTTGCTCCTCTTTCCGTTCCGTTCCGTTCCGAGCCGCGCTCCCTCCCGCTCCCCAGCCGTCAAGGCTCAAATGCAGTAGTTTCAGAGCGCGAGTCCGCAGGGACGCCAGCGAGCCAAGGCGGCGTTAAGGACGCTGTTCAGGCCGCGGTGCCGTCCACTTTGAACCCCGGTCTTTTTCGGTCTCCGGGCTTGCGGTTGAGCCACGGAGCCCTCAATCTGCACTGGCGTTTTGCTTTTCCACAAGGCAGGAGGAGGGTGCACCGTTCCCGGCGGCACTGCAATACCGGGTCGATGCGTGGAGTGAACGGAGCGAGCCCCTTTTTCAGCTCCCGGTGCTAAAAATCCCTTTAATATGTTGTCCCCTTATAGGGGACGTATCAGATATTAAACTGATAAGAACAGATACTACACTTGATCTTAGCCAAAAGGCCGAGAAGCGATGACCCCCCAGCCCCTTGCTGCCCCACCCCACCTCCCAGAACAGTCCTCACCGGCCGCGGTGAAGCCGTTTCAACTGCGCACCAGAGGGGGCCGCTGCTTAGCACCTCCGCCCAAGGGCTCCATGGCTGGGCTCTGAGCCCACTTGAAGGACAGCTGCTTTGCTTTGCTTTGCTTTTCACAAGTGCGCAAGGCTCAGCCAAAGGGCAAAGCCTGCCAAAAATGGGTTCAACTCATTGGTGTTCCTCTCCACGGAAGTCTTTAGTAAAAGGCGAAAGACTTGTGCGCTTTGAAGAGAAACCCGAGTAAGTACAGCCCCTCTCCTCCGCGCCAGCCAAGATGTCTGTCGTCCCAGTCCCCGGCCTCACGGTAAGCCCGGCTTGGCTTAGCGTGCGCCAAACTCCCGGGCCACGCCCCTGCCCCTGCCCCTGGCCCCCAACACCCCCGACACTCTCACAGGCTCTATACAGGCAGTGGCTTCGCGGATAGGATGAGTCCCGGCTGTAGGGCGCAGGCTACCGAGCACCAGGGAGACTCAGGCGCCTCCAGACTCTCGCTGAGGACGGGCTGAAAACCCGGAAGGAAAACAGCCGGCACACTCAAAGGGGCATATAGGACCGCTCAAAATGGGGCAATATTCCCTCTCTGTCTGACTGTCCAAAGTGCAAACCTGGCTGCATTTTTGTCAGGCTTTGTCTTGCTCCTCTTTCCGTTCCGTTCCGTTCCGAGCCGCGCTCCCTCCCCCTCCCCAGCCGTCAAGGCTCAAATGCAGTAGTTTCAGAGCGCGAGTCCGCAGGGACGCCAGCGAGCCAAGGCGGCGTTAAGGACGCTGTTCAGGCCGCGGTGCCGTCCACTTTGAACCCCGGTCTTTTTCGGTCTCCGGGCTTGCGGTTGAGCCACGGAGCCCTCAATCTGCACTGGCGTTTTGCTTTTCCACAAGGCAGGAGGAGGGTGCACCGTTCCCGGCGGCACTGCAATACCGGGTCGATGCGTGGAGTGAACGGAGCGAGCCCCTTTTTCAGCTCCCGGTGCTAAAAATCCCTTTAATATGTTGTCCCCTTATAGGGGACGTATCAGATATTAAACTGATAAGAACAGATACTACACTTGATCTTAGCCAAAAGGCCGAGAAGCGATGACCCCCCAGCCCCTTGCTGCCCCACCCCACCTCCCGGAACAGTCCTCACCGGCCGCGGTGAAGCCGTTTCAACTGCGCACCAGATGGGGCCGCTGCTTAGCACCTCCGCCCAAGGGCTCCATGGCTGGGCTCTGAGCCCACTTGAAGGACAGCTGCTTTGCTTTGCTTTGCTTTGCTTTGCTTTTCACAAGTGCGCAAGGCTCAGCCAAAGGGCAAAGCCTGCCAAAAATGGGTTCAACTCATTGGTGTTCCTCTCCACGGAAGTCTTTAGTAAAAGGCGAAAGACTTGTGCGCTTTGAAGAGAAACCCGAGTAAGTACAGCCCCTCTCCTCCGCGCCAGCCAAGATGTCTGTCGTCCCAGTCCCCGGCCTCACGGTAAGCCCGGCTTGGCTTAGCGTGCGCCAAACTCCCGGGCCACGCCCCTGCCCCTGCCCCTGGCCCCCAACACCCCCGACACTCTCACAGGCTCTATACAGGCAGTGGCTTCGCGGATAGGATGAGTCCCGGCTGTAGGGCGCAGGCTACCGAGCACCAGGGAGACTCAGGCGCCTCCAGACTCTCGCTGAGGACGGGCTGAAAACCCGGAAGGAAAACAGCCGGCACACTCAAAGGGGCATATAGGACCGCTCAAAATGGGGCAATATTCCCTCTCTGTCTGACTGTCCAAAGTGCAAACCTGGCTGCATTTTTGTCAGGCTTTGTCTTGCTCCTCTTTCCGTTCCGTTCCGTTCCGAGCCGCGCTCCCTCCCCCTCCCCAGCCGTCAAGGCTCAAATGCAGTAGTTTCAGAGCGCGAGTCCGCAGGGACGCCAGCGAGCCAAGGCGGCGTTAAGGACGCTGTTCAGGCCGCGGTGCCGTCCACTTTGAACCCCGGTCTTTTTCGGTCTCCGGGCTTGCGGTTGAGCCACGGAGCCCTCAATCTGCACTGGCGTTTTGCTTTTCCACAAGGCAGGAGGAGGGTGCACCGTTCCCGGCGGCACTGCAATACCGGGTCGATGCGTGGAGTGAACGGAGCGAGCCCCTTTTTCAGCTCCCGGTGCTAAAAATCCCTTTAATATGTTGTCCCCTTATAGGGGACGTATCAGATATTAAACTGATAAGAACAGATACTACACTTGATCTTAGCCAAAAGGCCGAGAAGCGATGACCCCCCAGCCCCTTGCTGCCCCACCCCACCTCCCGGAACAGTCCTCACCGGCCGCGGTGAAGCCGTTTCAACTGCGCACCAGATGGGGCCGCTGCTTAGCACCTCCGCCCAAGGGCTCCATGGCTGGGCTCTGAGCCCACTTGAAGGACAGCTGCTTTGCTTTGCTTTGCTTTGCTTTGCTTTTCACAAGTGCGCAAGGCTCAGCCAAAGGGCAAAGCCTGCCAAAAATGGGTTCAACTCATTGGTGTTCCTCTCCACGGAAGTCTTTAGTAAAAGGCGAAAGACTTGTGCGCTTTGAAGAGAAACCCGAGTAAGTACAGCCCCTCTCCTCCGCGCCAGCCAAGATGTCTGTCGTCCCAGTCCCCGGCCTCACGGTAAGCCCGGCTTGGCTTAGCGTGCGCCAAACTCCCGGGCCACGCCCCTGCCCCTGCCCCTGGCCCCCAACACCCCCGACACTCTCACAGGCTCTATACAGGCAGTGGCTTCGCGGATAGGATGAGTCCCGGCTGTAGGGCGCAGGCTACCGAGCACCAGGGAGACTCAGGCGCCTCCAGACTCTCGCTGAGGACGGGCTGAAAACCCGGAAGGAAAACAGCCGGCACACTCAAAGGGGCATATAGGACCGCTCAAAATGGGGCAATATTCCCTCTCTGTCTGACTGTCCAAAGTGCAAACCTGGCTGCATTTTTGTCAGGCTTTGTCTTGCTCCTCTTTCCGTTCCGTTCCGTTCCGAGCCGCGCTCCCTCCCCCTCCCCAGCCGTCAAGGCTCAAATGCAGTAGTTTCAGAGCGCGAGTCCGCAGGGACGCCAGCGAGCCAAGGCGGCGTTAAGGACGCTGTTCAGGCCGCGGTGCCGTCCACTTTGAACCCCGGTCTTTTTCGGTCTCCGGGCTTGCGGTTGAGCCACGGAGCCCTCAATCTGCACTGGCGTTTTGCTTTTCCACAAGGCAGGAGGAGGGTGCACCGTTCCCGGCGGCACTGCAATACCGGGTCGATGCGTGGAGTGAACGGAGCGAGCCCCTTTTTCAGCTCCCGGTGCTAAAAATCCCTTTAATATGTTGTCCCCTTATAGGGGACGTATCAGATATTAAACTGATAAGAACAGATACTACACTTGATCTTAGCCAAAAGGCCGAGAAGCGATGACCCCCCAGCCCCTTGCTGCCCCACCCCACCTCCCGGAACAGTCCTCACCGGCCGCGGTGAAGCCGTTTCAACTGCGCACCAGAGGGGGCCGCTGCTTAGCACCTCCGCCCAAGGGCTCCATGGCTGGGCTCTGAGCCCACTTGAAGGACAGCTGCTTTGCTTTGCTTTGCTTTGCTTTGCTTTTCACAAGTGCGCAAGGCTCAGCCAAAGGGCAAAGCCTGCCAAAAATGGGTTCAACTCATTGTTGTTCCTCTCCACGGAAGTCTTTAGTAAAAGGCGAAAGACTTGTGCGCTTTGAAGAGAAACCCGAGTAAGTACAGCCCCTCTCCTCCGCGCCAGCCAAGATGTCTGTCGTCCCAGTCCCCGGCCTCACGGTAAGCCCGGCTTGGCTTAGCGTGCGCCAAACTCCCGGGCCACGCCCCTGCCCCTGCCCCTGGCCCCCAACACCCCCGACACTCTCACAGGCTCTATACAGGCAGTGGCTTCGCGGATAGGATGAGTCCCGGCTGTAGGGCGCAGGCTACCGAGCACCAGGGAGACTCAGGCGCCTCCAGACTCTCGCTGAGGACGGGCTGAAAACCCGGAAGGAAAACAGCCGGCACACTCAAAGGGGCATATAGGACCGCTCAAAATGGGGCAATATTCCCTCTCTGTCTGACTGTCCAAAGTGCAAACCTGGCTGCATTTTTGTCAGGCTTTGTCTTGCTCCTCTTTCCGTTCCGTTCCGTTCCGAGCCGCGCTCCCTCCCCCTCCCCAGCCGTCAAGGCTCAAATGCAGTAGTTTCAGAGCGCGAGTCCGCAGGGACGCCAGCGAGCCAAGGCGGCGTTAAGGACGCTGTTCAGGCCGCGGTGCCGTCCACTTTGAACCCCGGTCTTTTTCGGTCTCCGGGCTTGCGGTTGAGCCACGGAGCCCTCAATCTGCACTGGCGTTTTGCTTTTCCACAAGGCAGGAGGAGGGTGCACCGTTCCCGGCGGCACTGCAATACCGGGTCGATGCGTGGAGTGAACGGAGCGAGCCCCTTTTTCAGCTCCCGGTGCTAAAAATCCCTTTAATATGTTGTCCCCTTATAGGGGACGTATCAGATATTAAACTGATAAGAACAGATACTACACTTGATCTTAGCCAAAAGGCCGAGAAGCGATGACCCCCCAGCCCCTTGCTGCCCCACCCCACCTCCCGGAACAGTCCTCACCGGCCGCGGTGAAGCCGTTTCAACTGCGCACCAGAGGGGGCCGCTGCTTAGCACCTCCGCCCAAGGGCTCCATGGCTGGGCTCTGAGCCCACTTGAAGGACAGCTGCTTTGCTTTGCTTTGCTTTGCTTTTCACAAGTGCGCAAGGCTCAGCCAAAGGGCAAAGCCTGCCAAAAATGGGTTCAACTCATTGGTGTTCCTCTCCACGGAAGTCTTTAGTAAAAGGCGAAAGACTTGTGCGCTTTGAAGAGAAACCCGAGTAAGTACAGCCCCTCTCCTCCGCGCCAGCCAAGATGTCTGTCGTCCCAGTCCCCGGCCTCACGGTAAGCCCGGCTTGGCTTAGCGTGCGCCAAACTCCCGGGCCACGCCCCTGCCCCTGCCCCTGGCCCCCAACACCCCCGACACTCTCACAGGCTCTATACAGGCAGTGGCTTCGCGGATAGGATGAGTCCCGGCTGTAGGGCGCAGGCTACCGAGCACCAGGGAGACTCAGGCGCCTCCAGACTCTCGCTGAGGACGGGCTGAAAACCCGGAAGGAAAACAGCCGGCACACTCAAAGGGGCATATAGGACCGCTCAAAATGGTGCAATATTCCCTCTCTGTCTGACTGTCCAAAGTGCAAACCTGGCTGCATTTTTGTCAGGCTTTGTCTTGCTCCTCTTTCCGTTCCGTTCCGTTCCGAGCCGCGCTCCCTCCCCCTCCCCAGCCGTCAAGGCTCAAATGCAGTAGTTTCAGAGCGCGAGTCCGCAGGGACGCCAGCGAGCCAAGGCGGCGTTAAGGACGCTGTTCAGGCCGCGGTGCCGTCCACTTTGAACCCCGGTCTTTTTCGGTCTCCGGGCTTGCGGTTGAGCCACGGAGCCCTCAATCTGCACTGGCGTTTTGCTTTTCCACAAGGCAGGAGGAGGGTGCACCGTTCCCGGCGGCACTGCAATACCGGGTCGATGCGTGGAGTGAACGGAGCGAGCCCCTTTTTCAGCTCCCGGTGCTAAAAATCCCTTTAATATGTTGTCCCCTTATAGGGGACGTATCAGATATTAAACTGATAAGAACAGATACTACACTTGATCTTAGCCAAAAGGCCGAGAAGCGATGACCCCCCAGCCCCTTGCTGCCCCACCCCACCTCCCGGAACAGTCCTCACCGGCCGCGGTGAAGCCGTTTCAACTGCGCACCAGAGGGGGCCGCTGCTTAGCACCTCCGCCCAAGGGCTCCATGGCTGGGCTCTGAGCCCACTTGAAGGACAGCTGCTTTGCTTTGCTTTGCTTTTCACAAGTGCGCAAGGCTCAGCCAAAGGGCAAAGCCTGCCAAAAATGGGTTCAACTCATTGGTGTTCCTCTCCACGGAAGTCTTTAGTAAAAGGCGAAAGACTTGTGCGCTTTGAAGAGAAACCCGAGTAAGTACAGCCCCTCTCCTCCGCGCCAGCCAAGATGTCTGTCGTCCCAGTCCCCGGCCTCACGGTAAGCCCGGCTTGGCTTAGCGTGCGCCAAACTCCCGGGCCACGCCCCTGCCCCTGCCCCTGGCCCCCAACACCCCCGACACTCTCACAGGCTCTATACAGGCAGTGGCTTCGCGGATAGGATGAGTCCCGGCTGTAGGGCGCAGGCTACCGAGCACCAGGGAGACTCAGGCGCCTCCAGACTCTCGCTGAGGACGGGCTGAAAACCCGGAAGGAAAACAGCCGGCACACTCAAAGGGGCATATAGGACCGCTCAAAATGGGGCAATATTCCCTCTCTGTCTGACTGTCCAAAGTGCAAACCTGGCTGCATTTTTGTCAGGCTTTGTCTTGCTCCTCTTTCCGTTCCGTTCCGTTCCGAGCCGCGCTCCCTCCCCCTCCCCAGCCGTCAAGGCTCAAATGCAGTAGTTTCAGAGCGCGAGTCCGCAGGGACGCCAGCGAGCCAAGGCGGCGTTAAGGACGCTGTTCAGGCCGCGGTGCCGTCCACTTTGAACCCCGGTCTTTTTCGGTCTCCGGGCTTGCGGTTGAGCCACGGAGCCCTCAATCTGCACTGGCGTTTTGCTTTTCCACAAGGCAGGAGGAGGGTGCACCGTTCCCGGCGGCACTGCAATACCGGGTCGATGCGTGGAGTGAACGGAGCGAGCCCCTTTTTCAGCTCCCGGTGCTAAAAATCCCTTTAATATGTTGTCCCCTTATAGGGGACGTATCAGATATTAAACTGATAAGAACAGATACTACACTTGATCTTAGCCAAAAGGCCGAGAAGCGATGACCCCCCAGCCCCTTGCTGCCCCACCCCACCTCCCGGAACAGTCCTCACCGGCCGCGGTGAAGCCGTTTCAACTGCGCACCAGAGGGGGCCGCTGCTTAGCACCTCCGCCCAAGGGCTCCATGGCTGGGCTCTGAGCCCACTTGAAGGACAGCTGCTTTGCTTTGCTTTGCTTTTCACAAGTGCGCAAGGCTCAGCCAAAGGGCAAAGCCTGCCAAAAATGGGTTCAACTCATTGGTGTTCCTCTCCACGGAAGTCTTTAGTAAAAGGCGAAAGACTTGTGCGCTTTGAAGAGAAACCCGAGTAAGTACAGCCCCTCTCCTCCGCGCCAGCCAAGACCTCTGTCGTCCCAGTCCCCGGCCTCAGGGTAAGCCCGGCTTGGCTTAGCGTGCGCCAAACTCCCGGGCCACGCCCCTGCCCCTGCCCCTGGCCCCCAACACCCCCGACACTCTCACAGGCTCTATACAGGCAGTGGCTTCGCGGATAGGATGAGTCCCGGCTGTAGGGCGCAGGCTACCGAGCACCAGGGAGACTCAGGCGCCTCCAGACTCTCGCTGAGGATGGGCTGAAAACCCGGAAGGAAAACAGCCGGCACACTCAAAGGGGCATATAGGACCGCTCAAAATGGGGCAATATTCCCTCTCTGTCTGACTGTCCAAAGTGCAAACCTGGCTGCATTTTTGTCAGGCTTTGTCTTGCTCCTCTTTCCGTTCCGTTCCGAGCCGCGCTCCCTCCCCCTCCCCAGCTGTCAAGGCTCAAATGCAGTAGTTTCAGAGCGCGAGTCCGCAGGGACGCCAGCGAGCCAAGGCGGCGTTAAGGACGCTGTTCAGGCCGCGGTGCCGTCCACTTTGAACCCCGGTCTTTTTCGGTCTCCGGGCTTGCGGTTGAGCCACGGAGCCCTCAATCTGCACTGGCGTTTTGCTTTTCCACAAGGCAGGAGGAGGGTGCACCGTTCCCGGCGGCACTGCAATACCGGGTCGATGCGTGGAGTGAACGGAGCGAGCCCCTTTTTCAGCTCCCGGTGCTAAAAATCCCTTTAATATGTTGTCCCCTTATAGGGGACGTATCAGATATTAAACTGATAAGAACAGATACTACACTTGATCTTAGCCAAAAGGCCGAGAAGCGATGACCCCCCAGCCCCTTGCTGCCCCACCCCACCTCCCGGAACAGTCCTCACCGGCCGCGGTGAAGCCGTTTCAACTGCGCACCAGAGGGGGCCGCTGCTTAGCACCTCCGCCCAAGGGCTCCATGGCTGGGCTCTGAGCCCACTTGAAGGACAGCTGCTTTGCTTTGCTTTGCTTTGCTTTGCTTTTCACAAGTGCGCAAGGCTCAGCCAAAGGGCAAACCCTGCCAAAAATGGGTTCAACTCATTGGTGTTCCTCTCCACGGAAGTCTTTAGTAAAAGGCGAAAGACTTGTGCGCTTTGAAGAGAAACCCGAGTAAGTACAGCCCCTCTCCTCCGCGCCAGCCAAGATGTCTGTCGTCCCAGTCCCCGGCCTCACGGTAAGCCCGGCTTGGCTTAGCGTGCGCCAAACTCCCGGGCCACGCCCCTGCCCCTGCCCCTGGCCCCCAACACCCCCGACACTCTCACAGGCTCTATACAGGCAGTGGCTTCGCGGATAGGATGAGTCCCGGCTGTAGGGCGCAGGCTACCGAGCACCAGGGAGACTCAGGCGCCTCCAGACTCTCGCTGAGGACGGGCTGAAAACCCGGAAGGAAAACAGCCGGCACACTCAAAGGGGCATATAGGACCGCTCAAAATGGGGCAATATTCCCTCTCTGTCTGACTGTCCAAAGTGCAAACCTGGCTGCATTTTTGTCAGGCTTTGTCTTGCTCCTCTTTCCGTTCCGTTCCGTTCCGAGCCGCGCTCCCTCCCCCTCCCCAGCCGTCAAGGCTCAAATGCAGTAGTTTCAGAGCGCGAGTCCGCAGGGACGCCAGCGAGCCAAGGCGGCGTTAAGGACGCTGTTCAGGCCGCGGTGCCGTCCACTTTGAACCCCGGTCTTTTTCGGTCTCCGGGCTTGCGGTTGAGCCACGGAGCCCTCAATCTGCACTGGCGTTTTGCTTTTCCACAAGGCAGGAGGAGGGTGCACCGTTCCCGGCGGCACTGCAATACCGGGTCGATGCGTGGAGTGAACGGAGCGAGCCCCTTTTTCAGCTCCCGGTGCTAAAAATCCCTTTAATATGTTGTCCCCTTATAGGGGACGTATCAGATATTAAACTGATAAGAACAGATACTACACTTGATCTTAGCCAAAAGGCCGAGAAGCGATGACCCCCCAGCCCCTTGCTGCCCCACCCCACCTCCCGGAACAGTCCTCACCGGCCGCGGTGAAGCCGTTTCAACTGCGCACCAGAGGGGGCCGCTGCTTAGCACCTCCGTCCAAGGGCTCCATGGCTGGGCTCTGAGCCCACTTGAAGGACAGCTGCTTTGCTTTGCTTTGCTTTGCTTTGCTTTTCACAAGTGCGCAAGGCTCAGCCAAAGGGCAAAGCCTGCCAAAAATGGGTTCAACTCATTGGTGTTCCTCTCCACGGAAGTCTTTAGTAAAAGGCGAAAGACTTGTGCGCTTTGAAGAGAAACCCGAGTAAGTACAGCCCCTCTCCTCCGCGCCAGCCAAGATGTCTGTCGTCCCAGTCCCCGGCCTCACGGTAAGCCCGGCTTGGCTTAGCGTGCGCCAAACTCCCGGGCCACGCCCCTGCCCCTGCCCCTGGCCCCCAACACCCCCGACACTCTCACAGGCTCTATACAGGCAGTGGCTTCGCGGATAGGATGAGTCCCGGCTGTAGGGCGCAGGCTACCGAGCACCAGGGAGACTCAGGCGCCTCCAGACTCTCGCTGAGGACGGGCTGAAAACCCGGAAGGAAAACAGCCGGCACACTCAAAGGGGCATATAGGACCGCTCAAAATGGGGCAATATTCCCTCTCTGTCTGACTGTCCAAAGTGCAAACCTGGCTGCATTTTTGTCAGGCTTTGTCTTGCTCCTCTTTCCGTTCCGTTCCGTTCCGAGCCGCGCTCCCTCCCCCTCCCCAGCCGTCAAGGCTCAAATGCAGTAGTTTCAGAGCGCGAGTCCGCAGGGACGCCAGCGAGCCAAGGCGGCGTTAAGGACGCTGTTCAGGCCGCGGTGCCGTCCACTTTGAACCCCGGTCTTTTTCGGTCTCCGGGCTTGCGGTTGAGCCACGGAGCCCTCAATCTGCACTGGCGTTTTGCTTTTCCACAAGGCAGGAGGAGGGTGCACCGTTCCCGGCGGCACTGCAATACCGGGTCGATGCGTGGAGTGAACGGAGCGAGCCCCTTTTTCAGCTCCCGGTGCTAAAAATCCCTTTAATATGTTGTCCCCTTATAGGGGACGTATCAGATATTAAACTGATAAGAACAGATACTACACTTGATCTTAGCCAAAAGGCCGAGAAGCGATGACCCCCCAGCCCCTTGCTGCCCCACCCCACCTCCCGGAACAGTCCTCACCGGCCGCGGTGAAGCCGTTTCAACTGCGCACCAGAGGGGGCCGCTGCTTAGCACCTCCGCCCAAGGGCTCCATGGCTGGGCTCTGAGCCCACTTGAAGGACAGCTGCTTTGCTTTGCTTTGCTTTGCTTTTCACAAGTGCGCAAGGCTCAGCCAAAGGGCAAAGCCTGCCAAAAATGGGTTCAACTCATTGGTGTTCCTCTCCACGGAAGTCTTTAGTAAAAGGCGAAAGACTTGTGCGCTTTGAAGAGAAACCCGAGTAAGTACAGCCCCTCTCCTCCGCGCCAGCCAAGATGTCTGTCGTCCCAGTCCCCGGCCTCACGGTAAGCCCGGCTTGGCTTAGCGTGCGCCAAACTCCCGGGCCACGCCCCTGCCCCTGCCCCTGGCCCCCAACACCCCCGACACTCTCACAGGCTCTATACAGGCAGTGGCTTCGCGGATAGGATGAGTCCCGGCTGTAGGGCGCAGGCTACCGAGCACCAGGGAGACTCAGGCGCCTCCAGACTCTCGCTGAGGACGGGCTGAAAACCCGGAAGGAAAACAGCCGGCACACTCAAAGGGGCATATAGGACCGCTCAAAATGGGGCAATATTCCCTCTCTGTCTGACTGTCCAAAGTGCAAACCTGGCTGCATTTTTGTCAGGCTTTGTCTTGCTCCTCTTTCCGTTCCGTTCCGTTCCGAGCCGCGCTCCCTCCCCCTCCCCAGCCGTCAAGGCTCAAATGCAGTAGTTTCAGAGCGCGAGTCCGCAGGGACGCCAGCGAGCCAAGGCGGCGTTAAGGACGCTGTTCAGGCCGCGGTGCCGTCCACTTTGAACCCCGGTCTTTTTCGGTCTCCGGGCTTGCGGTTGAGCCACGGAGCCCTCAATCTGCACTGGCGTTTTGCTTTTCCACAAGGCAGGAGGAGGGTGCACCGTTCCCGGCGGCACTGCAATACCGGGTCGATGCGTGGAGTGAACGGAGCGAGCCCCTTTTTCAGCTCCCGGTGCTAAAAATCCCTTTAATATGTTGTCCCCTTATAGGGGACGTATCAGATATTAAACTGATAAGAACAGATACTACACTTGATCTTAGCCAAAAGGCCGAGAAGCGATGACCCCCCAGCCCCTTGCTGCCCCACCCCACCTCCCGGAACAGTCCTCACCGGCCGCGGTGAAGCCGTTTCAACTGCGCACCAGAGGGGGCCGCTGCTTAGCACCTCCGCCCAAGGGCTCCATGGCTGGGCTCTGAGCCCACTTGAAGGACAGCTGCTTTGCTTTGCTTTGCTTTTCACAAGTGCGCAAGGCTCAGCCAAAGGGCAAAGCCTGCCAAAAATGGGTTCAACTCATTGGTGTTCCTCTCCACGGAAGTCTTTAGTAAAAGGCGAAAGACTTGTGCGCTTTGAAGAGAAACCCGAGTAAGTACAGCCCCTCTCCTCCGCGCCAGCCAAGATGTCTGTCGTCCCAGTCCCCGGCCTCACGGTAAGCCCGGCTTGGCTTAGCGTGCGCCAAACTCCCGGGCCACGCCCCTGCCCCTGCCCCTGGCCCCCAACACCCCCGACACTCTCACAGGCTCTATACAGGCAGTGGCTTCGCGGATAGGATGAGTCCCGGCTGTAGGGCGCAGGCTACCGAGCACCAGGGAGACTCAGGCGCCTCCAGACTCTCGCTGAGGACGGGCTGAAAACCCGGAAGGAAAACAGCCGGCACACTCAAAGGGGCATATAGGACCGCTCAAAATGGGGCAATATTCCCTCTCTGTCTGACTGTCCAAAGTGCAAACCTGGCTGCATTTTTGTCAGGCTTTGTCTTGCTCCTCTTTCCGTTCCGTTCCGTTCCGAGCCGCGCTCCCTCCCCCTCCCCAGCCGTCAAGGCTCAAATGCAGTAGTTTCAGAGCGCGAGTCCGCAGGGACGCCAGCGAGCCAAGGCGGCGTTAAGGACGCTGTTCAGGCCGCGGTGCCGTCCACTTTGAACCCCGGTCTTTTTCGGTCTCCGGGCTTGCGGTTGAGCCACGGAGCCCTCAATCTGCACTGGCGTTTTGCTTTTCCACAAGGCAGGAGGAGGGTGCACCGTTCCCGGCGGCACTGCAATACCGGGTCGATGCGTGGAGTGAACGGAGCGAGCCCCTTTTTCAGCTCCCGGTGCTAAAAATCCCTTTAATATGTTGTCCCCTTATAGGGGACGTATCAGATATTAAACTGATAAGAACAGATACTACACTTGATCTTAGCCAAAAGGCCGAGAAGCGATGACCCCCCAGCCCCTTGCTGCCCCACCCCACCTCCCGGAACAGTCCTCACCGGCCGCGGTGAAGCCGTTTCAACTGCGCACCAGAGGGGGCCGCTGCTTAGCACCTCCGCCCAAGGGCTCCATGGCTGGGCTCTGAGCCCACTTGAAGGACAGCTGCTTTGCTTTGCTTTGCTTTTCACAAGTGCGCAAGGCTCAGCCAAAGGGCAAAGCCTGCCAAAAATGGGTTCAACTCATTGGTGTTCCTCTCCACGGAAGTCTTTAGTAAAAGGCGAAAGACTTGTGCGCTTTGAAGAGAAACCCGAGTAAGTACAGCCCCTCTCCTCCGCGCCAGCCAAGACCTCTGTCGTCCCAGTCCCCGGCCTCAGGGTAAGCCCGGCTTGGCTTAGCGTGCGCCAAACTCCCGGGCCACGCCCCTGCCCCTGCCCCTGGCCCCCAACACCCCCGACACTCTCACAGGCTCTATACAGGCAGTGGCTTCGCGGATAGGATGAGTCCCGGCTGTAGGGCGCAGGCTACCGAGCACCAGGGAGACTCAGGCGCCTCCAGACTCTCGCTGAGGATGGGCTGAAAACCCGGAAGGAAAACAGCCGGCACACTCAAAGGGGCATATAGGACCGCTCAAAATGGGGCAATATTCCCTCTCTGTCTGACTGTCCAAAGTGCAAACCTGGCTGCATTTTTGTCAGGCTTTGTCTTGCTCCTCTTTCCGTTCCGTTCCGAGCCGCGCTCCCTCCCCCTCCCCAGCTGTCAAGGCTCAAATGCAGTAGTTTCAGAGCGCGAGTCCGCAGGGACGCCAGCGAGCCAAGGCGGCGTTAAGGACGCTGTTCAGGCCGCGGTGCCGTCCACTTTGAACCCCGGTCTTTTTCGGTCTCCGGGCTTGCGGTTGAGCCACGGAGCCCTCAATCTGCACTGGCGTTTTGCTTTTCCACAAGGCAGGAGGAGGGTGCACCGTTCCCGGCGGCACTGCAATACCGGGTCGATGCGTGGAGTGAACGGAGCGAGCCCCTTTTTCAGCTCCCGGTGCTAAAAATCCCTTTAATATGTTGTCCCCTTATAGGGGACGTATCAGATATTAAACTGATAAGAACAGATACTACACTTGATCTTAGCCAAAAGGCCGAGAAGCGATGACCCCCCAGCCCCTTGCTGCCCCACCCCACCTCCCGGAACAGTCCTCACCGGCCGCGGTGAAGCCGTTTCAACTGCGCACCAGAGGGGGCCGCTGCTTAGCACCTCCGCCCAAGGGCTCCATGGCTGGGCTCTGAGCCCACTTGAAGGACAGCTGCTTTGCTTTGCTTTGCTTTGCTTTGCTTTTCACAAGTGCGCAAGGCTCAGCCAAAGGGCAAACCCTGCCAAAAATGGGTTCAACTCATTGGTGTTCCTCTCCACGGAAGTCTTTAGTAAAAGGCGAAAGACTTGTGCGCTTTGAAGAGAAACCCGAGTAAGTACAGCCCCTCTCCTCCGCGCCAGCCAAGATGTCTGTCGTCCCAGTCCCCGGCCTCACGGTAAGCCCGGCTTGGCTTAGCGTGCGCCAAACTCCCGGGCCACGCCCCTGCCCCTGCCCCTGGCCCCCAACACCCCCGACACTCTCACAGGCTCTATACAGGCAGTGGCTTCGCGGATAGGATGAGTCCCGGCTGTAGGGCGCAGGCTACCGAGCACCAGGGAGACTCAGGCGCCTCCAGACTCTCGCTGAGGACGGGCTGAAAACCCGGAAGGAAAACAGCCGGCACACTCAAAGGGGCATATAGGACCGCTCAAAATGGGGCAATATTCCCTCTCTGTCTGACTGTCCAAAGTGCAAACCTGGCTGCATTTTTGTCAGGCTTTGTCTTGCTCCTCTTTCCGTTCCGTTCCGTTCCGAGCCGCGCTCCCTCCCCCTCCCCAGCCGTCAAGGCTCAAATGCAGTAGTTTCAGAGCGCGAGTCCGCAGGGACGCCAGCGAGCCAAGGCGGCGTTAAGGACGCTGTTCAGGCCGCGGTGCCGTCCACTTTGAACCCCGGTCTTTTTCGGTCTCCGGGCTTGCGGTTGAGCCACGGAGCCCTCAATCTGCACTGGCGTTTTGCTTTTCCACAAGGCAGGAGGAGGGTGCACCGTTCCCGGCGGCACTGCAATACCGGGTCGATGCGTGGAGTGAACGGAGCGAGCCCCTTTTTCAGCTCCCGGTGCTAAAAATCCCTTTAATATGTTGTCCCCTTATAGGGGACGTATCAGATATTAAACTGATAAGAACAGATACTACACTTGATCTTAGCCAAAAGGCCGAGAAGCGATGACCCCCCAGCCCCTTGCTGCCCCACCCCACCTCCCGGAACAGTCCTCACCGGCCGCGGTGAAGCCGTTTCAACTGCGCACCAGAGGGGGCCGCTGCTTAGCACCTCCGTCCAAGGGCTCCATGGCTGGGCTCTGAGCCCACTTGAAGGACAGCTGCTTTGCTTTGCTTTGCTTTGCTTTGCTTTTCACAAGTGCGCAAGGCTCAGCCAAAGGGCAAAGCCTGCCAAAAATGGGTTCAACTCATTGGTGTTCCTCTCCACGGAAGTCTTTAGTAAAAGGCGAAAGACTTGTGCGCTTTGAAGAGAAACCCGAGTAAGTACAGCCCCTCTCCTCCGCGCCAGCCAAGATGTCTGTCGTCCCAGTCCCCGGCCTCACGGTAAGCCCGGCTTGGCTTAGCGTGCGCCAAACTCCCGGGCCACGCCCCTGCCCCTGCCCCTGGCCCCCAACACCCCCGACACTCTCACAGGCTCTATACAGGCAGTGGCTTCGCGGATAGGATGAGTCCCGGCTGTAGGGCGCAGGCTACCGAGCACCAGGGAGACTCAGGCGCCTCCAGACTCTCGCTGAGGACGGGCTGAAAACCCGGAAGGAAAACAGCCGGCACACTCAAAGGGGCATATAGGACCGCTCAAAATGGGGCAATATTCCCTCTCTGTCTGACTGTCCAAAGTGCAAACCTGGCTGCATTTTTGTCAGGCTTTGTCTTGCTCCTCTTTCCGTTCCGTTCCGTTCCGAGCCGCGCTCCCTCCCCCTCCCCAGCCGTCAAGGCTCAAATGCAGTAGTTTCAGAGCGCGAGTCCGCAGGGACGCCAGCGAGCCAAGGCGGCGTTAAGGACGCTGTTCAGGCCGCGGTGCCGTCCACTTTGAACCCCGGTCTTTTTCGGTCTCCGGGCTTGCGGTTGAGCCACGGAGCCCTCAATCTGCACTGGCGTTTTGCTTTTCCACAAGGCAGGAGGAGGGTGCACCGTTCCCGGCGGCACTGCAATACCGGGTCGATGCGTGGAGTGAACGGAGCGAGCCCCTTTTTCAGCTCCCGGTGCTAAAAATCCCTTTAATATGTTGTCCCCTTATAGGGGACGTATCAGATATTAAACTGATAAGAACAGATACTACACTTGATCTTAGCCAAAAGGCCGAGAAGCGATGACCCCCCAGCCCCTTGCTGCCCCACCCCACCTCCCGGAACAGTCCTCACCGGCCGCGGTGAAGCCGTTTCAACTGCGCACCAGAGGGGGCCGCTGCTTAGCACCTCCGCCCAAGGGCTCCATGGCTGGGCTCTGAGCCCACTTGAAGGACAGCTGCTTTGCTTTGCTTTGCTTTGCTTTTCACAAGTGCGCAAGGCTCAGCCAAAGGGCAAAGCCTGCCAAAAATGGGTTCAACTCATTGGTGTTCCTCTCCACGGAAGTCTTTAGTAAAAGGCGAAAGACTTGTGCGCTTTGAAGAGAAACCCGAGTAAGTACAGCCCCTCTCCTCCGCGCCAGCCAAGATGTCTGTCGTCCCAGTCCCCGGCCTCACGGTAAGCCCGGCTTGGCTTAGCGTGCGCCAAACTCCCGGGCCACGCCCCTGCCCCTGCCCCTGGCCCCCAACACCCCCGACACTCTCACAGGCTCTATACAGGCAGTGGCTTCGCGGATAGGATGAGTCCCGGCTGTAGGGCGCAGGCTACCGAGCACCAGGGAGACTCAGGCGCCTCCAGACTCTCGCTGAGGACGGGCTGAAAACCCGGAAGGAAAACAGCCGGCACACTCAAAGGGGCATATAGGACCGCTCAAAATGGGGCAATATTCCCTCTCTGTCTGACTGTCCAAAGTGCAAACCTGGCTGCATTTTTGTCAGGCTTTGTCTTGCTCCTCTTTCCGTTCCGTTCCGTTCCGAGCCGCGCTCCCTCCCCCTCCCCAGCCGTCAAGGCTCAAATGCAGTAGTTTCAGAGCGCGAGTCCGCAGGGACGCCAGCGAGCCAAGGCGGCGTTAAGGACGCTGTTCAGGCCGCGGTGCCGTCCACTTTGAACCCCGGTCTTTTTCGGTCTCCGGGCTTGCGGTTGAGCCACGGAGCCCTCAATCTGCACTGGCGTTTTGCTTTTCCACAAGGCAGGAGGAGGGTGCACCGTTCCCGGCGGCACTGCAATACCGGGTCGATGCGTGGAGTGAACGGAGCGAGCCCCTTTTTCAGCTCCCGGTGCTAAAAATCCCTTTAATATGTTGTCCCCTTATAGGGGACGTATCAGATATTAAACTGATAAGAACAGATACTACACTTGATCTTAGCCAAAAGGCCGAGAAGCGATGACCCCCCAGCCCCTTGCTGCCCCACCCCACCTCCCGGAACAGTCCTCACCGGCCGCGGTGAAGCCGTTTCAACTGCGCACCAGAGGGGGCCGCTGCTTAGCACCTCCGCCCAAGGGCTCCATGGCTGGGCTCTGAGCCCACTTGAAGGACAGCTGCTTTGCTTTGCTTTGCTTTTCACAAGTGCGCAAGGCTCAGCCAAAGGGCAAAGCCTGCCAAAAATGGGTTCAACTCATTGGTGTTCCTCTCCACGGAAGTCTTTAGTAAAAGGCGAAAGACTTGTGCGCTTTGAAGAGAAACCCGAGTAAGTACAGCCCCTCTCCTCCGCGCCAGCCAAGATGTCTGTCGTCCCAGTCCCCGGCCTCACGGTAAGCCCGGCTTGGCTTAGCGTGCGCCAAACTCCCGGGCCACGCCCCTGCCCCTGCCCCTGGCCCCCAACACCCCCGACACTCTCACAGGCTCTATACAGGCAGTGGCTTCGCGGATAGGATGAGTCCCGGCTGTAGGGCGCAGGCTACCGAGCACCAGGGAGACTCAGGCGCCTCCAGACTCTCGCTGAGGACGGGCTGAAAACCCGGAAGGAAAACAGCCGGCACACTCAAAGGGGCATATAGGACCGCTCAAAATGGGGCAATATTCCCTCTCTGTCTGACTGTCCAAAGTGCAAACCTGGCTGCATTTTTGTCAGGCTTTGTCTTGCTCCTCTTTCCGTTCCGTTCCGTTCCGAGCCGCGCTCCCTCCCCCTCCCCAGCCGTCAAGGCTCAAATGCAGTAGTTTCAGAGCGCGAGTCCGCAGGGACGCCAGCGAGCCAAGGCGGCGTTAAGGACGCTGTTCAGGCCGCGGTGCCGTCCACTTTGAACCCCGGTCTTTTTCGGTCTCCGGGCTTGCGGTTGAGCCACGGAGCCCTCAATCTGCACTGGCGTTTTGCTTTTCCACAAGGCAGGAGGAGGGTGCACCGTTCCCGGCGGCACTGCAATACCGGGTCGATGCGTGGAGTGAACGGAGCGAGCCCCTTTTTCAGCTCCCGGTGCTAAAAATCCCTTTAATATGTTGTCCCCTTATAGGGGACGTATCAGATATTAAACTGATAAGAACAGATACTACACTTGATCTTAGCCAAAAGGCCGAGAAGCGATGACCCCCCAGCCCCTTGCTGCCCCACCCCACCTCCCGGAACAGTCCTCACCGGCCGCGGTGAAGCCGTTTCAACTGCGCACCAGAGGGGGCCGCTGCTTAGCACCTCTGCCCAAGGGCTCCATGGCTGGGCTCTGAGCCCACTTGAAGGACAGCTGCTTTGCTTTGCTTTGCTTTGCTTTGCTTTTCACAAGTGCGCAAGGCTCAGCCAAAGGGCAAAGCCTGCCAAAAATGGGTTCAACTCATTGGTGTTCCTCTCCACGGAAGTCTTTAGTAAAAGGCGAAAGACTTGTGCGCTTTGAAGAGAAACCCGAGTAAGTACAGCCCCTCTCCTCCGCGCCAGCCAAGATGTCTGTCGTCCCAGTCCCCGGCCTCACGGTAAGCCCGGCTTGGCTTAGCGTGCGCCAAACTCCCGGGCCACGCCCCTGCCCCTGCCCCTGGCCCCCAACACCCCCGACACTCTCACAGGCTCTATACAGGCAGTGGCTTCGCGGATAGGATGAGTCCCGGCTGTAGGGCGCAGGCTACCGAGCACCAGGGAGACTCAGGAGCCTCCAGACTCTCGCTGAGGACGGGCTGAAAACCCGGAAGGAAAACAGCCGGCACACTCAAAGGGGCATATAGGACCGCTCAAAATGGGGCAATATTCCCTCTCTGTCTGACTGTCCAAAGTGCAAACCTGGCTGCATTTTTGTCAGGCTTTGTCTTGCTCCTCTTTCCGTTCCGTTCCGTTCCGAGCCGCGCTCCCTCCCCCTCCCCAGCCGTCAAGGCTCAAATGCAGTAGTTTCAGAGCGCGAGTCCGCAGGGACGCCAGCGAGCCAAGGCGGCGTTAAGGACGCTGTTCAGGCCGCGGTGCCGTCCACTTTGAACCCCGGTCTTTTTCGGTCTCCGGGCTTGCGGTTGAGCCACGGAGCCCTCAATCTGCACTGGCGTTTTGCTTTTCCACAAGGCAGGAGGAGGGTGCACCGTTCCCGGCGGCACTGCAATACCGGGTCGATGCGTGGAGTGAACGGAGCGAGCCCCTTTTTCAGCTCCCGGTGCTAAAAATCCCTTTAATATGTTGTCCCCTTATAGGGGACGTATCAGATATTAAACTGATAAGAACAGATACTACACTTGATCTTAGCCAAAAGGCCGAGAAGAGATGACCCCCCAGCCCCTTGCTGCCCCACCCCACCTCCCGGAACAGTCCTCACCGGCCGCGGTGAAGCCGTTTCAACTGCGCACCAGAGGGGGCCGCTGCTTAGCACCTCCGCCCAAGGGCTCCATGGCTGGGCTCTGAGCCCACTTGAAGGACAGCTGCTTTGCTTTGCTTTGCTTTTCACAAGTGCGCAAGGCTCAGCCAAAGGGCAAAGCCTGCCAAAAATGGGTTCAACTCATTGGTGTTCCTCTCCACGGAAGTCTTTAGTAAAAGGCGAAAGACTTGTGCGCTTTGAAGAGAAACCCGAGTAAGTACAGCCCCTCTCCTCCGCGCCAGCCAAGACCTCTGTCGTCCCAGTCCCCGGCCTCACGGTAAGCCCGGCTTGGCTTAGCGTGCGCCAAACTCCCGGGCCACGCCCCTGCCCCTGCCCCTGGCCCCCAACACCCCCGACACTCTCACAGGCTCTATACAGGCAGTGGCTTCGCGGATAGGATGAGTCCCGGCTGTAGGGCGCAGGCTACCGAGCACCAGGGAGACTCAGGCGCCTCCAGACTCTCGCTGAGGATGGGCTGAAAACCCGGAAGGAAAACAGCCGGCACACTCAAAGGGGCATATAGGACCGCTCAAAATGGGGCAATATTCCCTCTCTGTCTGACTGTCCAAAGTGCAAACCTGGCTGCATTTTTGTCAGGCTTTGTCTTGCTCCTCTTTCCGTTCCGTTCCGAGTCGCGCTCCCTCCCCCTCCCCAGCCGTCAAGGCTCAAATGCAGTAGTTTCAGAGCGCGAGTCCACAGGGACGCCAGCGAGCCAAGGCGGCGTTAAGGACGCTGTTCAGGCCGCGGTGCCGTCCACTTTGAACCCCGGTCTTTTTCGGTCTCCGGGCTTGCGGTTGAGCCACGGAGCCCTCAATCTGCACTGGTGTTTTGCTTTTCCACAAGGCAGGAGGAAGGTGCACCGTTCCCGGCGGCACTGCAATACCGGGTCGATGCGTGGAGTGAACGGAGCGAGCCCCTTTTTCAGCTCCCGGTGCTAAAAATCCCTTTAATATGTTGTCCCCTTATAGGGGACGTATCAGATATTAAACTGATAAGAACAGATACTACACTTGATCTTAGCCAAAAGGCCGAGAAGCGATGACCACCCAGCCCCTTGCTGCCCCACCCCACCTCCCGGAACAGTCCTCACCGGCCGCGGTGAAGCCGTTTCAACTGCGCACCAGAGGGGGCCGCTGCTTAGCACCTCCGCCCAAGGGCTCCATGGCTGGGCTCTGAGCCCACTTGAAGGACAGCTGCTTTGCTTTGCTTTGCTTTTCACAAGTGCGCAAGGCTCAGCCAAAGGGCAAAGCCTGCCAAAAATGGGTTCAACTCATTGGTGTTCCTCTCCACGGAAGTCTTTAGTAAAAGGCGAAAGACTTGTGCGCTTTGAAGAGAAACCCGAGTAAGTACAGCCCCTCTCCTCCGCGCCAGCCAAGATGTCTGTCGTCCCAGTCCCCGGCCTCACGGTAAGCCCGGCTTGGCTTAGCGTGCGCCAAACTCCCGGGCCACGCCCCTGCCCCTGCCCCTGGCCCCCAACACCCCCGACACTCTCACAGGCTCTATACAGGCAGTGGCTTCGCGGATAGGATGAGTCCCGGCTGTAGGGCGCAGGCTACCGAGCACCAGGGAGACTCAGGCGCCTCCAGACTCTCGCTGAGGACGGGCTGAAAACCCGGAAGGAAAACAGCCGGCACACTCAAAGGGGCATATAGGACCGCTCAAAATGGGGCAATATTCCCTCTCTGTCTGACTGTCCAAAGTGCAAACCTGGCTGCATTTTTGTCAGGCTTTGTCTTGCTCCTCTTTCCGTTCCGTTCCGTTCCGAGCCGCGCTCCCTCCCCCTCCCCAGCCGTCAAGGCTCAAATGCAGTAGTTTCAGAGCGCGAGTCCGCAGGGACGCCAGCGAGCCAAGGCGGCGTTAAGGACGCTGTTCAGGCCGCGGTGCCGTCCACTTTGAACCCCGGTCTTTTTCGGTCTCCGGGCTTGCGGTTGAGCCACGGAGCCCTCAATCTGCACTGGCGTTTTGCTTTTCCACAAGGCAGGAGGAGGGTGCACCGTTCCCGGCGGCACTGCAATACCGGGTCGATGCGTGGAGTGAACGGAGCGAGCCCCTTTTTCAGCTCCCGGTGCTAAAAATCCCTTTAATATGTTGTCCCCTTATAGGGGACGTATCAGATATTAAACTGATAAGAACAGATACTACACTTGATCTTAGCCAAAAGGCCGAGAAGCGATGACCCCCCAGCCCCTTGCTGCCCCACCCCACCTCCCGGAACAGTCCTCACCGGCCGCGGTGAAGCCGTTTCAACTGCGCACCAGAGGGGGCCGCTGCTTAGCACCTCCGCCCAAGGGCTCCATGGCTGGGCTCTGAGCCCACTTGAAGGACAGCTGCTTTGCTTTGCTTTGCTTTGCTTTGCTTTTCACAAGTGCGCAAGGCTCAGCCAAAGGGCAAAGCCTGCCAAAAATGGGTTCAACTCATTGGTGTTCCTCTCCACGGAAGTCTTTAGTAAAAGGCGAAAGACTTGTGCGCTTTGAAGAGAAACCCGAGTAAGTACAGCCCCTCTCCTCCGCGCCAGCCAAGATGTCTGTCGTCCCAGTCCCCGGCCTCACGGTAAGCCCGGCTTGGCTTAGCGTGCGCCAAACTCCCGGGCCACGCCCCTGCCCCTGCCCCTGGCCCCCAACACCCCCGACACTCTCACAGGCTCTATACAGGCAGTGGCTTCGCGGATAGGATGAGTCCCGGCTGTAGGGCGCAGGCTACCGAGCACCAGGGAGACTCAGGCGCCTCCAGACTCTCGCTGAGGACGGGCTGAAAACCCGGAAGGAAAACAGCCGGCACACTCAAAGGGGCATATAGGACCGCTCAAAATGGGGCAATATTCCCTCTCTGTCTGACTGTCCAAAGTGCAAACCTGGCTGCATTTTTGTCAGGCTTTGTCTTGCTCCTCTTTCCGTTCCGTTCCGTTCCGAGCCGCGCTCCCTCCCCCTCCCCAGCCGTCAAGGCTCAAATGCAGTAGTTTCAGAGCGCGAGTCCGCAGGGACGCCAGCGAGCCAAGGCGGCGTTAAGGACGCTGTTCAGGCCGCGGTGCCGTCCACTTTGAACCCCGGTCTTTTTCGGTCTCCGGGCTTGCGGTTGAGCCACGGAGCCCTCAATCTGCACTGGCGTTTTGCTTTTCCACAAGGCAGGAGGAGGGTGCACCGTTCCCGGCGGCACTGCAATACCGGGTCGATGCGTGGAGTGAACGGAGCGAGCCCCTTTTTCAGCTCCCGGTGCTAAAAATCCCTTTAATATGTTGTCCCCTTATAGGGGACGTATCAGATATTAAACTGATAAGAACAGATACTACACTTGATCTTAGCCAAAAGGCCGAGAAGCGATGACCCCCCAGCCCCTTGCTGCCCCACCCCACCTCCCGGAACAGTCCTCACCGGCCGCGGTGAAGCCGTTTCAACTGCGCACCAGAGGGGGCCGCTGCTTAGCACCTCCGCCCAAGGGCTCCATGGCTGGGCTCTGAGCCCACTTGAAGGACAGCTGCTTTGCTTTGCTTTGCTTTTCACAAGTGCGCAAGGCTCAGCCAAAGGGCAAAGCCTGCCAAAAATGGGTTCAACTCATTGGTGTTCCTCTCCACGGAAGTCTTTAGTAAAAGGCGAAAGACTTGTGCGCTTTGAAGAGAAACCCGAGTAAGTACAGCCCCTCTCCTCCGCGCCAGCCAAGACCTCTGTCGTCCCAGTCCCCGGCCTCAGGGTAAGCCCGGCTTGGCTTAGCGTGCGCCAAACTCCCGGGCCACGCCCCTGCCCCTGCCCCTGGCCCCCAACACCCCCGACACTCTCACAGGCTCTATACAGGCAGTGGCTTCGCGGATAGGATGAGTCCCGGCTGTAGGGCGCAGGCTACCGAGCACCAGGGAGACTCAGGCGCCTCCAGACTCTCGCTGAGGATGGGCTGAAAACCCGGAAGGAAAACAGCCGGCACACTCAAAGGGGCATATAGGACCGCTCAAAATGGGGCAATATTCCCTCTCTGTCTGACTGTCCAAAGTGCAAACCTGGCTGCATTTTTGTCAGGCTTTGTCTTGCTCCTCTTTCCGTTCCGTTCCGAGCCGCGCTCCCTCCCCCTCCCCAGCCGTCAAGGCTCAAATGCAGTAGTTTCAGAGCGCGAGTCCGCAGGGACGCCAGCGAGCCAAGGCGGCGTTAAGGACGCTGTTCAGGCCGCGGTGCCGTCCACTTTGAACCCCGGTCTTTTTCGGTCTCCGGGCTTGCGGTTGAGCCACGGAGCCCTCAATCTGCACTGGCGTTTTGCTTTTCCACAAGGCAGGAGGAAGGTGCACCGTTCCCGGCGGCACTGCAATACCGGGTCGATGCGTGGAGTGAACGGAGCGAGCCCCTTTTTCAGCTCCCGGTGCTAAAAATCCCTTTAATATGTTGTCCCCTTATAGGGGACGTATCAGATATTAAACTGATAAGAACAGATACTACACTTGATCTTAGCCAAAAGGCCGAGAAGCGATGACCACCCAGCCCCTTGCTGCCCCACCCCACCTCCCGGAACAGTCCTCACCGGCCGCGGTGAAGCCGTTTCAACTGCGCACCAGAGGGGGCCGCTGCTTAGCACCTCTGCCCAAGGGCTCCATGGCTGGGCTCTGAGCCCACTTGAAGGACAGCTGCTTTGCTTTGCTTTGCTTTGCTTTGCTTTTCACAAGTGCGCAAGGCTCAGCCAAAGGGCAAAGCCTGCCAAAAATGGGTTCAACTCATTGGTGTTCCTCTCCACGGAAGTCTTTAGTAAAAGGCGAAAGACTTGTGCGCTTTGAAGAGAAACCCGAGTAAGTACAGCCCCTCTCCTCCGCGCCAGCCAAGATGTCTGTCGTCCCAGTCCCCGGCCTCACGGTAAGCCCGGCTTGGCTTAGCGTGCGCCAAACTCCCGGGCCACGCCCCTGCCCCTGCCCCTGGCCCCCAACACCCCCGACACTCTCACAGGCTCTATACAGGCAGTGGCTTCGCGGATAGGATGAGTCCCGGCTGTAGGGCGCAGGCTACCGAGCACCAGGGAGACTCAGGCGCCTCCAGACTCTCGCTGAGGACGGGCTGAAAACCCGGAAGGAAAACAGCCGGCACACTCAAAGGGGCATATAGGACCGCTCAAAATGGGGCAATATTCCCTCTCTGTCTGACTGTCCAAAGTGCAAACCTGGCTGCATTTTTGTCAGGCTTTGTCTTGCTCCTCTTTCCGTTCCGTTCCGTTCCGAGCCGCGCTCCCTCCCCCTCCCCAGCCGTCAAGGCTCAAATGCAGTAGTTTCAGAGCGCGAGTCCGCAGGGACGCCAGCGAGCCAAGGCGGCGTTAAGGACGCTGTTCAGGCCGCGGTGCCGTCCACTTTGAACCCCGGTCTTTTTCGGTCTCCGGGCTTGCGGTTGAGCCACGGAGCCCTCAATCTGCACTGGCGTTTTGCTTTTCCACAAGGCAGGAGGAGGGTGCACCGTTCCCGGCGGCACTGCAATACCGGGTCGATGCGTGGAGTGAACGGAGCGAGCCCCTTTTTCAGCTCCCGGTGCTAAAAATCCCTTTAATATGTTGTCCCCTTATAGGGGACGTATCAGATATTAAACTGATAAGAACAGATACTACACTTGATCTTAGCCAAAAGGCCGAGAAGCGATGACCCCCCAGCCCCTTGCTGCCCCACCCCACCTCCCGGAACAGTCCTCACCGGCCGCGGTGAAGCCGTTTCAACTGCGCACCAGAGGGGGCCGCTGCTTAGCACCTCCGCCCAAGGGCTCCATGGCTGGGCTCTGAGCCCACTTGAAGGACAGCTGCTTTGCTTTGCTTTGCTTTGCTTTGCTTTTCACAAGTGCGCAAGGCTCAGCCAAAGGGCAAAGCCTGCCAAAAATGGGTTCAACTCATTGGTGTTCCTCTCCACGGAAGTCTTTAGTAAAAGGCGAAAGACTTGTGCGCTTTGAAGAGAAACCCGAGTAAGTACAGCCCCTCTCCTCCGCGCCAGCCAAGATGTCTGTCGTCCCAGTCCCCGGCCTCACGGTAAGCCCGGCTTGGCTTAGCGTGCGCCAAACTCCCGGGCCACGCCCCTGCCCCTGCCCCTGGCCCCCAACACCCCCGACACTCTCACAGGCTCTATACAGGCAGTGGCTTCGCGGATAGGATGAGTCCCGGCTGTAGGGCGCAGGCTACCGAGCACCAGGGAGACTCAGGCGCCTCCAGACTCTCGCTGAGGACGGGCTGAAAACCCGGAAGGAAAACAGCCGGCACACTCAAAGGGGCATATAGGACCGCTCAAAATGGGGCAATATTCCCTCTCTGTCTGACTGTCCAAAGTGCAAACCTGGCTGCATTTTTGTCAGGCTTTGTCTTGCTCCTCTTTCCGTTCCGTTCCGTTCCGAGCCGCGCTCCCTCCCCCTCCCCAGCCGTCAAGGCTCAAATGCAGTAGTTTCAGAGCGCGAGTCCGCAGGGACGCCAGCGAGCCAAGGCGGCGTTAAGGACGCTGTTCAGGCCGCGGTGCCGTCCACTTTGAACCCCGGTCTTTTTCGGTCTCCGGGCTTGCGGTTGAGCCACGGAGCCCTCAATCTGCACTGGCGTTTTGCTTTTCCACAAGGCAGGAGGAGGGTGCACCGTTCCCGGCGGCACTGCAATACCGGGTCGATGCGTGGAGTGAACGGAGCGAGCCCCTTTTTCAGCTCCCGGTGCTAAAAATCCCTTTAATATGTTGTCCCCTTATAGGGGACGTATCAGATATTAAACTGATAAGAACAGATACTACACTTGATCTTAGCCAAAAGGCCGAGAAGCGATGACCCCCCAGCCCCTTGCTGCCCCACCCCACCTCCCGGAACAGTCCTCACCGGCCGCGGTGAAGCCGTTTCAACTGCGCACCAGAGGGGGCCGCTGCTTAGCACCTCCGCCCAAGGGCTCCATGGCTGGGCTCTGAGCCCACTTGAAGGACAGCTGCTTTGCTTTGCTTTGCTTTTCACAAGTGCGCAAGGCTCAGCCAAAGGGCAAAGCCTGCCAAAAATGGGTTCAACTCATTGGTGTTCCTCTCCACGGAAGTCTTTAGTAAAAGGCGAAAGACTTGTGCGCTTTGAAGAGAAACCCGAGTAAGTACAGCCCCTCTCCTCCGCGCCAGCCAAGACCTCTGTCGTCCCAGTCCCCGGCCTCAGGGTAAGCCCGGCTTGGCTTAGCGTGCGCCAAACTCCCGGGCCACGCCCCTGCCCCTGCCCCTGGCCCCCAACACCCCCGACACTCTCACAGGCTCTATACAGGCAGTGGCTTCGCGGATAGGATGAGTCCCGGCTGTAGGGCGCAGGCTACCGAGCACCAGGGAGACTCAGGCGCCTCCAGACTCTCGCTGAGGATGGGCTGAAAACCCGGAAGGAAAACAGCCGGCACACTCAAAGGGGCATATAGGACCGCTCAAAATGGGGCAATATTCCCTCTCTGTCTGACTGTCCAAAGTGCAAACCTGGCTGCATTTTTGTCAGGCTTTGTCTTGCTCCTCTTTCCGTTCCGTTCCGAGCCGCGCTCCCTCCCCCTCCCCAGCCGTCAAGGCTCAAATGCAGTAGTTTCAGAGCGCGAGTCCGCAGGGACGCCAGCGAGCCAAGGCGGCGTTAAGGACGCTGTTCAGGCCGCGGTGCCGTCCACTTTGAACCCCGGTCTTTTTCGGTCTCCGGGCTTGCGGTTGAGCCACGGAGCCCTCAATCTGCACTGGCGTTTTGCTTTTCCACAAGGCAGGAGGAAGGTGCACCGTTCCCGGCGGCACTGCAATACCGGGTCGATGCGTGGAGTGAACGGAGCGAGCCCCTTTTTCAGCTCCCGGTGCTAAAAATCCCTTTAATATGTTGTCCCCTTATAGGGGACGTATCAGATATTAAACTGATAAGAACAGATACTACACTTGATCTTAGCCAAAAGGCCGAGAAGCGATGACCACCCAGCCCCTTGCTGCCCCACCCCACCTCCCGGAACAGTCCTCACCGGCCGCGGTGAAGCCGTTTCAACTGCGCACCAGAGGGGGCCGCTGCTTAGCACCTCTGCCCAAGGGCTCCATGGCTGGGCTCTGAGCCCACTTGAAGGACAGCTGCTTTGCTTTGCTTTGCTTTGCTTTGCTTTTCACAAGTGCGCAAGGCTCAGCCAAAGGGCAAAGCCTGCCAAAAATGGGTTCAACTCATTGGTGTTCCTCTCCACGGAAGTCTTTAGTAAAAGGCGAAAGACTTGTGCGCTTTGAAGAGAAACCCGAGTAAGTACAGCCCCTCTCCTCCGCGCCAGCCAAGATGTCTGTCGTCCCAGTCCCCGGCCTCACGGTAAGCCCGGCTTGGCTTAGCGTGCGCCAAACTCCCGGGCCACGCCCCTGCCCCTGCCCCTGGCCCCCAACACCCCCGACACTCTCACAGGCTCTATACAGGCAGTGGCTTCGCGGATAGGATGAGTCCCGGCTGTAGGGCGCAGGCTACCGAGCACCAGGGAGACTCAGGCGCCTCCAGACTCTCGCTGAGGACGGGCTGAAAACCCGGAAGGAAAACAGCCGGCACACTCAAAGGGGCATATAGGACCGCTCAAAATGGGGCAATATTCCCTCTCTGTCTGACTGTCCAAAGTGCAAACCTGGCTGCATTTTTGTCAGGCTTTGTCTTGCTCCTCTTTCCGTTCCGTTCCGTTCCGAGCCGCGCTCCCCAGCCGTCAAGGCTCAAATGCCGTCAAGGCTCAAATGCAGTAGTTTCAGAGCGCGAGTCCGCAGGGACGCCAGCGAGCCAAGGCGGCGTTAAGGACGCTGTTCAGGCCGCGGTGCCGTCCACTTTGAACCCCGGTCTTTTTCGGTCTCCGGGCTTGCGGTTGAGCCACGGAGCCCTCAATCTGCACTGGCGTTTTGCTTTTCCACAAGGCAGGAGGAGGGTGCACCGTTCCCGGCGGCACTGCAATACCGGGTCGATGCGTGGAGTGAACGGAGCGAGCCCCTTTTTCAGCTCCCGGTGCTAAAAATCCCTTTAATATGTTGTCCCCTTATAGGGGACGTATCAGATATTAAACTGATAAGAACAGATACTACACTTGATCTTAGCCAAAAGGCCGAGAAGCGATGACCCCCCAGCCCCTTGCTGCCCCACCCCACCTCCCGGAACAGTCCTCACCGGCCGCGGTGAAGCCGTTTCAACTGCGCACCAGAGGGGGCCGCTGCTTAGCACCTCCGCCCAAGGGCTCCATGGCTGGGCTCTGAGCCCACTTGAAGGACAGCTGCTTTGCTTTGCTTTGCTTTGCTTTTCACAAGTGCGCAAGGCTCAGCCAAAGGGCAAAGCCTGCCAAAAATGGGTTCAACTCATTGGTGTTCCTCTCCACGGAAGTCTTTAGTAAAAGGCGAAAGACTTGTGCGCTTTGAAGAGAAACCCGAGTAAGTACAGCCCCTCTCCTCCGCGCCAGCCAAGATGTCTGTCGTCCCAGTCCCCGGCCTCACGGTAAGCCCGGCTTGGCTTAGCGTGCGCCAAACTCCCGGGCCACGCCCCTGCCCCTGCCCCTGGCCCCCAACACCCCCGACACTCTCACAGGCTCTATACAGGCAGTGGCTTCGCGGATAGGATGAGTCCCGGCTGTAGGGCGCAGGCTACCGAGCACCAGGGAGACTCAGGCGCCTCCAGACTCTCGCTGAGGACGGGCTGAAAACCCGGAAGGAAAACAGCCGGCACACTCAAAGGGGCATATAGGACCGCTCAAAATGGGGCAATATTCCCTCTCTGTCTGACTGTCCAAAGTGCAAACCTGGCTGCATTTTTGTCAGGCTTTGTCTTGCTCCTCTTTCCGTTCCGTTCCGTTCCGAGCCGCGCTCCCTCCCGCTCCCCAGCCGTCAAGGCTCAAATGCAGTAGTTTCAGAGCGCGAGTCCGCAGGGACGCCAGCGAGCCAAGGCGGCGTTAAGGACGCTGTTCAGGCCGCGGTGCCGTCCACTTTGAACCCCGGTCTTTTTCGGTCTCCGGGCTTGCGGTTGAGCCACGGAGCCCTCAATCTGCACTGGCGTTTTGCTTTTCCACAAGGCAGGAGGAGGGTGCACCGTTCCCGGCGGCACTGCAATACCGGGTCGATGCGTGGAGTGAACGGAGCGAGCCCCTTTTTCAGCTCCCGGTGCTAAAAATCCCTTTAATATGTTGTCCCCTTATAGGGGACGTATCAGATATTAAACTGATAAGAACAGATACTACACTTGATCTTAGCCAAAAGGCCGAGAAGCGATGACCCCCCAGCCCCTTGCTGCCCCACCCCACCTCCCGGAACAGTCCTCACCGGCCGCGGTGAAGCCGTTTCAACTGCGCACCAGAGGGGGCCGCTGCTTAGCACCTCCGCCCAAGGGCTCCATGGCTGGGCTCTGAGCCCACTTGAAGGACAGCTGCTTTGCTTTGCTTTGCTTTTCACAAGTGCGCAAGGCTCAGCCAAAGGGCAAAGCCTGCCAAAAATGGGTTCAACTCATTGGTGTTCCTCTCCACGGAAGTCTTTAGTAAAAGGCGAAAGACTTGTGCGCTTTGAAGAGAAACCCGAGTAAGTACAGCCCCTCTCCTCCGCGCCAGCCAAGACCTCTGTCGTCCCAGTCCCCGGCCTCAGGGTAAGCCCGGCTTGGCTTAGCGTGCGCCAAACTCCCGGGCCACGCCCCTGCCCCTGCCCCTGGCCCCCAACACCCCCGACACTCTCACAGGCTCTATACAGGCAGTGGCTTCGCGGATAGGATGAGTCCCGGCTGTAGGGCGCAGGCTACCGAGCACCAGGGAGACTCAGGCGCCTCCAGACTCTCGCTGAGGATGGGCTGAAAACCCGGAAGGAAAACAGCCGGCACACTCAAAGGGGCATATAGGACCGCTCAAAATGGGGCAATATTCCCTCTCTGTCTGACTGTCCAAAGTGCAAACCTGGCTGCATTTTTGTCAGGCTTTGTCTTGCTCCTCTTTCCGTTCCGTTCCGAGCCGCGCTCCCTCCCCCTCCCCAGCCGTCAAGGCTCAAATGCAGTAGTTTCAGAGCGCGAGTCCGCAGGGACGCCAGCGAGCCAAGGCGGCGTTAAGGACGCTGTTCAGGCCGCGGTGCCGTCCACTTTGAACCCCGGTCTTTTTCGGTCTCCGGGCTTGCGGTTGAGCCACGGAGCCCTCAATCTGCACTGGCGTTTTGCTTTTCCACAAGGCAGGAGGAGGGTGCACCGTTCCCGGCGGCACTGCAATACCGGGTCGATGCGTGGAGTGAACGGAGCGAGCCCCTTTTTCAGCTCCCGGTGCTAAAAATCCCTTTAATATGTTGTCCCCTTATAGGGGACGTATCAGATATTAAACTGATAAGAACAGATACTACACTTGATCTTAGCCAAAAGGCCGAGAAGCGATGACCCCCCAGCCCCTTGCTGCCCCACCCCACCTCCCGGAACAGTCCTCACCGGCCGCGGTGAAGCCGTTTCAACTGCGCACCAGAGGGGGCCGCTGCTTAGCACCTCCGCCCAAGGGCTCCATGGCTGGGCTCTGAGCCCACTTGAAGGACAGCTGCTTTGCTTTGCTTTGCTTTGCTTTTCACAAGTGCGCAAGGCTCAGCCAAAGGGCAAAGCCTGCCAAAAATGGGTTCAACTCATTGGTGTTCCTCTCCACGGAAGTCTTTAGTAAAAGGCGAAAGACTTGTGCGCTTTGAAGAGAAACCCGAGTAAGTACAGCCCCTCTCCTCCGCGCCAGCCAAGATGTCTGTCGTCCCAGTCCCCGGCCTCACGGTAAGCCCGGCTTGGCTTAGCGTGCGCCAAACTCCCGGGCCACGCCCCTGCCCCTGCCCCTGGCCCCCAACACCCCCGACACTCTCACAGGCTCTATACAGGCAGTGGCTTCGCGGATAGGATGAGTCCCGGCTGTAGGGCGCAGGCTACCGAGCACCAGGGAGACTCAGGCGCCTCCAGACTCTCGCTGAGGACGGGCTGAAAACCCGGAAGGAAAACAGCCGGCACACTCAAAGGGGCATATAGGACCGCTCAAAATGGGGCAATATTCCCTCTCTGTCTGACTGTCCAAAGTGCAAACCTGGCTGCATTTTTGTCAGGCTTTGTCTTGCTCCTCTTTCCGTTCCGTTCCGTTCCGAGCCGCGCTCCCTCCCGCTCCCCAGCCGTCAAGGCTCAAATGCAGTAGTTTCAGAGCGCGAGTCCGCAGGGACGCCAGCGAGCCAAGGCGGCGTTAAGGACGCTGTTCAGGCCGCGGTGCCGTCCACTTTGAACCCCGGTCTTTTTCGGTCTCCGGGCTTGCGGTTGAGCCACGGAGCCCTCAATCTGCACTGGCGTTTTGCTTTTCCACAAGGCAGGAGGAGGGTGCACCGTTCCCGGCGGCACTGCAATACCGGGTCGATGCGTGGAGTGAACGGAGCGAGCCCCTTTTTCAGCTCCCGGTGCTAAAAATCCCTTTAATATGTTGTCCCCTTATAGGGGACGTATCAGATATTAAACTGATAAGAACAGATACTACACTTGATCTTAGCCAAAAGGCCGAGAAGCGATGACCCCCCAGCCCCTTGCTGCCCCACCCCACCTCCCGGAACAGTCCTCACCGGCCGCGGTGAAGCCGTTTCAACTGCGCACCAGAGGGGGCCGCTGCTTAGCACCTCCGCCCAAGGGCTCCATGGCTGGGCTCTGAGCCCACTTGAAGGACAGCTGCTTTGCTTTGCTTTGCTTTTCACAAGTGCGCAAGGCTCAGCCAAAGGGCAAAGCCTGCCAAAAATGGGTTCAACTCATTGGTGTTCCTCTCCACGGAAGTCTTTAGTAAAAGGCGAAAGACTTGTGCGCTTTGAAGAGAAACCCGAGTAAGTACAGCCCCTCTCCTCCGCGCCAGCCAAGACCTCTGTCGTCCCAGTCCCCGGCCTCAGGGTAAGCCCGGCTTGGCTTAGCGTGCGCCAAACTCCCGGGCCACGCCCCTGCCCCTGCCCCTGGCCCCCAACACCCCCGACACTCTCACAGGCTCTATACAGGCAGTGGCTTCGCGGATAGGATGAGTCCCGGCTGTAGGGCGCAGGCTACCGAGCACCAGGGAGACTCAGGCGCCTCCAGACTCTCGCTGAGGATGGGCTGAAAACCCGGAAGGAAAACAGCCGGCACACTCAAAGGGGCATATAGGACCGCTCAAAATGGGGCAATATTCCCTCTCTGTCTGACTGTCCAAAGTGCAAACCTGGCTGCATTTTTGTCAGGCTTTGTCTTGCTCCTCTTTCCGTTCCGTTCCGAGCCGCGCTCCCTCCCCCTCCCCAGCCGTCAAGGCTCAAATGCAGTAGTTTCAGAGCGCGAGTCCGCAGGGACGCCAGCGAGCCAAGGCGGCGTTAAGGACGCTGTTCAGGCCGCGGTGCCGTCCACTTTGAACCCCGGTCTTTTTCGGTCTCCGGGCTTGCGGTTGAGCCACGGAGCCCTCAATCTGCACTGGCGTTTTGCTTTTCCACAAGGCAGGAGGAAGGTGCACCGTTCCCGGCGGCACTGCAATACCGGGTCGATGCGTGGAGTGAACGGAGCGAGCCCCTTTTTCAGCTCCCGGTGCTAAAAATCCCTTTAATATGTTGTCCCCTTATAGGGGACGTATCAGATATTAAACTGATAAGAACAGATACTACACTTGATCTTAGCCAAAAGGCCGAGAAGCGATGACCACCCAGCCCCTTGCTGCCCCACCCCACCTCCCGGAACAGTCCTCACCGGCCGCGGTGAAGCCGTTTCAACTGCGCACCAGAGGGGGCCGCTGCTTAGCACCTCTGCCCAAGGGCTCCATGGCTGGGCTCTGAGCCCACTTGAAGGACAGCTGCTTTGCTTTGCTTTGCTTTGCTTTGCTTTTCACAAGTGCGCAAGGCTCAGCCAAAGGGCAAAGCCTGCCAAAAATGGGTTCAACTCATTGGTGTTCCTCTCCACGGAAGTCTTTAGTAAAAGGCGAAAGACTTGTGCGCTTTGAAGAGAAACCCGAGTAAGTACAGCCCCTCTCCTCCGCGCCAGCCAAGATGTCTGTCGTCCCAGTCCCCGGCCTCACGGTAAGCCCGGCTTGGCTTAGCGTGCGCCAAACTCCCGGGCCACGCCCCTGCCCCTGCCCCTGGCCCCCAACACCCCCGACACTCTCACAGGCTCTATACAGGCAGTGGCTTCGCGGATAGGATGAGTCCCGGCTGTAGGGCGCAGGCTACCGAGCACCAGGGAGACTCAGGCGCCTCCAGACTCTCGCTGAGGACGGGCTGAAAACCCGGAAGGAAAACAGCCGGCACACTCAAAGGGGCATATAGGACCGCTCAAAATGGGGCAATATTCCCTCTCTGTCTGACTGTCCAAAGTGCAAACCTGGCTGCATTTTTGTCAGGCTTTGTCTTGCTCCTCTTTCCGTTCCGTTCCGTTCCGAGCCGCGCTCCCCAGCCGTCAAGGCTCAAATGCCGTCAAGGCTCAAATGCAGTAGTTTCAGAGCGCGAGTCCGCAGGGACGCCAGCGAGCCAAGGCGGCGTTAAGGACGCTGTTCAGGCCGCGGTGCCGTCCACTTTGAACCCCGGTCTTTTTCGGTCTCCGGGCTTGCGGTTGAGCCACGGAGCCCTCAATCTGCACTGGCGTTTTGCTTTTCCACAAGGCAGGAGGAGGGTGCACCGTTCCCGGCGGCACTGCAATACCGGGTCGATGCGTGGAGTGAACGGAGCGAGCCCCTTTTTCAGCTCCCGGTGCTAAAAATCCCTTTAATATGTTGTCCCCTTATAGGGGACGTATCAGATATTAAACTGATAAGAACAGATACTACACTTGATCTTAGCCAAAAGGCCGAGAAGCGATGACCCCCCAGCCCCTTGCTGCCCCACCCCACCTCCCGGAACAGTCCTCACCGGCCGCGGTGAAGCCGTTTCAACTGCGCACCAGAGGGGGCCGCTGCTTAGCACCTCCGCCCAAGGGCTCCATGGCTGGGCTCTGAGCCCACTTGAAGGACAGCTGCTTTGCTTTGCTTTGCTTTGCTTTTCACAAGTGCGCAAGGCTCAGCCAAAGGGCAAAGCCTGCCAAAAATGGGTTCAACTCATTGGTGTTCCTCTCCACGGAAGTCTTTAGTAAAAGGCGAAAGACTTGTGCGCTTTGAAGAGAAACCCGAGTAAGTACAGCCCCTCTCCTCCGCGCCAGCCAAGATGTCTGTCGTCCCAGTCCCCGGCCTCACGGTAAGCCCGGCTTGGCTTAGCGTGCGCCAAACTCCCGGGCCACGCCCCTGCCCCTGCCCCTGGCCCCCAACACCCCCGACACTCTCACAGGCTCTATACAGGCAGTGGCTTCGCGGATAGGATGAGTCCCGGCTGTAGGGCGCAGGCTACCGAGCACCAGGGAGACTCAGGCGCCTCCAGACTCTCGCTGAGGACGGGCTGAAAACCCGGAAGGAAAACAGCCGGCACACTCAAAGGGGCATATAGGACCGCTCAAAATGGGGCAATATTCCCTCTCTGTCTGACTGTCCAAAGTGCAAACCTGGCTGCATTTTTGTCAGGCTTTGTCTTGCTCCTCTTTCCGTTCCGTTCCGTTCCGAGCCGCGCTCCCTCCCGCTCCCCAGCCGTCAAGGCTCAAATGCAGTAGTTTCAGAGCGCGAGTCCGCAGGGACGCCAGCGAGCCAAGGCGGCGTTAAGGACGCTGTTCAGGCCGCGGTGCCGTCCACTTTGAACCCCGGTCTTTTTCGGTCTCCGGGCTTGCGGTTGAGCCACGGAGCCCTCAATCTGCACTGGCGTTTTGCTTTTCCACAAGGCAGGAGGAGGGTGCACCGTTCCCGGCGGCACTGCAATACCGGGTCGATGCGTGGAGTGAACGGAGCGAGCCCCTTTTTCAGCTCCCGGTGCTAAAAATCCCTTTAATATGTTGTCCCCTTATAGGGGACGTATCAGATATTAAACTGATAAGAACAGATACTACACTTGATCTTAGCCAAAAGGCCGAGAAGCGATGACCCCCCAGCCCCTTGCTGCCCCACCCCACCTCCCGGAACAGTCCTCACCGGCCGCGGTGAAGCCGTTTCAACTGCGCACCAGAGGGGGCCGCTGCTTAGCACCTCCGCCCAAGGGCTCCATGGCTGGGCTCTGAGCCCACTTGAAGGACAGCTGCTTTGCTTTGCTTTGCTTTGCTTTGCTTTGCTTTTCACAAGTGCGCAAGGCTCAGCCAAAGGGCAAAGCCTGCCAAAAATGGGTTCAACTCATTGGTGTTCCTCTCCACGGAAGTCTTTAGTAAAAGGCGAAAGACTTGTGCGCTTTGAAGAGAAACCCGAGTAAGTACAGCCCCTCTCCTCCGCGCCAGCCAAGATGTCTGTCGTCCCAGTCCCCGGCCTCACGGTAAGCCCGGCTTGGCTTAGCGTGCGCCAAACTCCCGGGCCACGCCCCTGCCCCTGCCCCTGGCCCCCAACACCCCCGACACTCTCACAGGCTCTATACAGGCAGTGGCTTCGCGGATAGGATGAGTCCCGGCTGTAGGGCGCAGGCTACCGAGCACCAGGGAGACTCAGGCGCCTCCAGACTCTCGCTGAGGACGGGCTGAAAACCCGGAAGGAAAACAGCCGGCACACTCAAAGGGGCATATAGGACCGCTCAAAATGGGGCAATATTCCCTCTCTGTCTGACTGTCCAAAGTGCAAACCTGGCTGCATTTTTGTCAGGCTTTGTCTTGCTCCTCTTTCCGTTCCGTTCCGTTCCGAGCCGCGCTCCCTCCCCCTCCCCAGCCGTCAAGGCTCAAATGCAGTAGTTTCAGAGCGCGAGTCCGCAGGGACGCCAGCGAGCCAAGGCGGCGTTAAGGACGCTGTTCAGGCCGCGGTGCCGTCCACTTTGAACCCCGGTCTTTTTCGGTCTCCGGGCTTGCGGTTGAGCCACGGAGCCCTCAATCTGCACTGGCGTTTTGCTTTTCCACAAGGCAGGAGGAGGGTGCACCGTTCCCGGCGGCACTGCAATACCGGGTCGATGCGTGGAGTGAACGGAGCGAGCCCCTTTTTCAGCTCCCGGTGCTAAAAATCCCTTTAATATGTTGTCCCCTTATAGGGGACGTATCAGATATTAAACTGATAAGAACAGATACTACACTTGATCTTAGCCAAAAGGCCGAGAAGCGATGACCCCCCAGCCCCTTGCTGCCCCACCCCACCTCCCGGAACAGTCCTCACCGGCCGCGGTGAAGCCGTTTCAACTGCGCACCAGAGGGGGCCGCTGCTTAGCACCTCCGCCCAAGGGCTCCATGGCTGGGCTCTGAGCCCACTTGAAGGACAGCTGCTTTGCTTTGCTTTGCTTTGCTTTGCTTTTCACAAGTGCGCAAGGCTCAGCCAAAGGGCAAAGCCTGCCAAAAATGGGTTCAACTCATTGGTGTTCCTCTCCACGGAAGTCTTTAGTAAAAGGCGAAAGACTTGTGCGCTTTGAAGAGAAACCCGAGTAAGTACAGCCCCTCTCCTCCGCGCCAGCCAAGATGTCTGTCGTCCCAGTCCCCGGCCTCACGGTAAGCCCGGCTTGGCTTAGCGTGCGCCAAACTCCCGGGCCACGCCCCTGCCCCTGCCCCTGGCCCCCAACACCCCCGACACTCTCACAGGCTCTATACAGGCAGTGGCTTCGCGGATAGGATGAGTCCCGGCTGTAGGGCGCAGGCTACCGAGCACCAGGGAGACTCAGGCGCCTCCAGACTCTCGCTGAGGACGGGCTGAAAACCCGGAAGGAAAACAGCCGGCACACTCAAAGGGGCATATAGGACCGCTCAAAATGGGGCAATATTCCCTCTCTGTCTGACTGTCCAAAGTGCAAACCTGGCTGCATTTTTGTCAGGCTTTGTCTTGCTCCTCTTTCCGTTCCGTTCCGTTCCGAGCCGCGCTCCCTCCCCCTCCCCAGCCGTCAAGGCTCAAATGCAGTAGTTTCAGAGCGCGAGTCCGCAGGGACGCCAGCGAGCCAAGGCGGCGTTAAGGACGCTGTTCAGGCCGCGGTGCCGTCCACTTTGAACCCCGGTCTTTTTCGGTCTCCGGGCTTGCGGTTGAGCCACGGAGCCCTCAATCTGCACTGGCGTTTTGCTTTTCCACAAGGCAGGAGGAGGGTGCACCGTTCCCGGCGGCACTGCAATACCGGGTCGATGCGTGGAGTGAACGGAGCGAGCCCCTTTTTCAGCTCCCGGTGCTAAAAATCCCTTTAATATGTTGTCCCCTTATAGGGGACGTATCAGATATTAAACTGATAAGAACAGATACTACACTTGATCTTAGCCAAAAGGCCGAGAAGCGATGACCCCCCAGCCCCTTGCTGCCCCACCCCACCTCCCGGAACAGTCCTCACCGGCCGCGGTGAAGCCGTTTCAACTGCGCACCAGAGGGGGCCGCTGCTTAGCACCTCCGCCCAAGGGCTCCATGGCTGGGCTCTGAGCCCACTTGAAGGACAGCTGCTTTGCTTTGCTTTGCTTTGCTTTGCTTTTCACAAGTGCGCAAGGCTCAGCCAAAGGGCAAAGCCTGCCAAAAATGGGTTCAACTCATTGGTGTTCCTCTCCACGGAAGTCTTTAGTAAAAGGCGAAAGACTTGTGCGCTTTGAAGAGAAACCCGAGTAAGTACAGCCCCTCTCCTCCGCGCCAGCCAAGATGTCTGTCGTCCCAGTCCCCGGCCTCACGGTAAGCCCGGCTTGGCTTAGCGTGCGCCAAACTCCCGGGCCACGCCCCTGCCCCTGCCCCTGGCCCCCAACACCCCCGACACTCTCACAGGCTCTATACAGGCAGTGGCTTCGCGGATAGGATGAGTCCCGGCTGTAGGGCGCAGGCTACCGAGCACCAGGGAGACTCAGGCGCCTCCAGACTCTCGCTGAGGACGGGCTGAAAACCCGGAAGGAAAACAGCCGGCACACTCAAAGGGGCATATAGGACCGCTCAAAATGGGGCAATATTCCCTCTCTGTCTGACTGTCCAAAGTGCAAACCTGGCTGCATTTTTGTCAGGCTTTGTCTTGCTCCTCTTTCCGTTCCGTTCCGTTCCGAGCCGCGCTCCCTCCCCCTCCCCAGCCGTCAAGGCTCAAATGCAGTAGTTTCAGAGCGCGAGTCCGCAGGGACGCCAGCGAGCCAAGGCGGCGTTAAGGACGCTGTTCAGGCCGCGGTGCCGTCCACTTTGAACCCCGGTCTTTTTCGGTCTCCGGGCTTGCGGTTGAGCCACGGAGCCCTCAATCTGCACTGGCGTTTTGCTTTTCCACAAGGCAGGAGGAGGGTGCACCGTTCCCGGCGGCACTGCAATACCGGGTCGATGCGTGGAGTGAACGGAGCGAGCCCCTTTTTCAGCTCCCGGTGCTAAAAATCCCTTTAATATGTTGTCCCCTTATAGGGGACGTATCAGATATTAAACTGATAAGAACAGATACTACACTTGATCTTAGCCAAAAGGCCGAGAAGCGATGACCCCCCAGCCCCTTGCTGCCCCACCCCACCTCCCGGAACAGTCCTCACCGGCCGCGGTGAAGCCGTTTCAACTGCGCACCAGAGGGGGCCGCTGCTTAGCACCTCCGCCCAAGGGCTCCATGGCTGGGCTCTGAGCCCACTTGAAGGACAGCTGCTTTGCTTTGCTTTGCTTTGCTTTGCTTTTCACAAGTGCGCAAGGCTCAGCCAAAGGGCAAAGCCTGCCAAAAATGGGTTCAACTCATTGGTGTTCCTCTCCACGGAAGTCTTTAGTAAAAGGCGAAAGACTTGTGCGCTTTGAAGAGAAACCCGAGTAAGTACAGCCCCTCTCCTCCGCGCCAGCCAAGATGTCTGTCGTCCCAGTCCCCGGCCTCACGGTAAGCCCGGCTTGGCTTAGCGTGCGCCAAACTCCCGGGCCACGCCCCTGCCCCTGCCCCTGGCCCCCAACACCCCCGACACTCTCACAGGCTCTATACAGGCAGTGGCTTCGCGGATAGGATGAGTCCCGGCTGTAGGGCGCAGGCTACCGAGCACCAGGGAGACTCAGGCGCCTCCAGACTCTCGCTGAGGACGGGCTGAAAACCCGGAAGGAAAACAGCCGGCACACTCAAAGGGGCATATAGGACCGCTCAAAATGGGGCAATATTCCCTCTCTGTCTGACTGTCCAAAGTGCAAACCTGGCTGCATTTTTGTCAGGCTTTGTCTTGCTCCTCTTTCCGTTCCGTTCCGTTCCGAGCCGCGCTCCCTCCCCCTCCCCAGCCGTCAAGGCTCAAATGCAGTAGTTTCAGAGCGCGAGTCCGCAGGGACGCCAGCGAGCCAAGGCGGCGTTAAGGACGCTGTTCAGGCCGCGGTGCCGTCCACTTTGAACCCCGGTCTTTTTCGGTCTCCGGGCTTGCGGTTGAGCCACGGAGCCCTCAATCTGCACTGGCGTTTTGCTTTTCCACAAGGCAGGAGGAGGGTGCACCGTTCCCGGCGGCACTGCAATACCGGGTCGATGCGTGGAGTGAACGGAGCGAGCCCCTTTTTCAGCTCCCGGTGCTAAAAATCCCTTTAATATGTTGTCCCCTTATAGGGGACGTATCAGATATTAAACTGATAAGAACAGATACTACACTTGATCTTAGCCAAAAGGCCGAGAAGCGATGACCCCCCAGCCCCTTGCTGCCCCACCCCACCTCCCGGAACAGTCCTCACCGGCCGCGGTGAAGCCGTTTCAACTGCGCACCAGAGGGGGCCGCTGCTTAGCACCTCCGCCCAAGGGCTCCATGGCTGGGCTCTGAGCCCACTTGAAGGACAGCTGCTTTGCTTTGCTTTGCTTTGCTTTTCACAAGTGCGCAAGGCTCAGCCAAAGGGCAAAGCCTGCCAAAAATGGGTTCAACTCATTGGTGTTCCTCTCCACGGAAGTCTTTAGTAAAAGGCGAAAGACTTGTGCGCTTTGAAGAGAAACCCGAGTAAGTACAGCCCCTCTCCTCCGCGCCAGCCAAGATGTCTGTCGTCCCAGTCCCCGGCCTCACGGTAAGCCCGGCTTGGCTTAGCGTGCGCCAAACTCCCGGGCCACGCCCCTGCCCCTGCCCCTGGCCCCCAACACCCCCGACACTCTCACAGGCTCTATACAGGCAGTGGCTTCGCGGATAGGATGAGTCCCGGCTGTAGGGCGCAGGCTACCGAGCACCAGGGAGACTCAGGCGCCTCCAGACTCTCGCTGAGGACGGGCTGAAAACCCGGAAGGAAAACAGCCGGCACACTCAAAGGGGCATATAGGACCGCTCAAAATGGGGCAATATTCCCTCTCTGTCTGACTGTCCAAAGTGCAAACCTGGCTGCATTTTTGTCAGGCTTTGTCTTGCTCCTCTTTCCGTTCCGTTCCGTTCCGAGCCGCGCTCCCTCCCCCTCCCCAGCCGTCAAGGCTCAAATGCAGTAGTTTCAGAGCGCGAGTCCGCAGGGACGCCAGCGAGCCAAGGCGGCGTTAAGGACGCTGTTCAGGCCGCGGTGCCGTCCACTTTGAACCCCGGTCTTTTTCGGTCTCCGGGCTTGCGGTTGAGCCACGGAGCCCTCAATCTGCACTGGCGTTTTGCTTTTCCACAAGGCAGGAGGAGGGTGCACTGTTCCCGGCGGCACTGCAATACCGGGTCGATGCGTGGAGTGAACGGAGCGAGCCCCTTTTTCAGCTCCCGGTGCTAAAAATCCCTTTAATATGTTGTCCCCTTATAGGGGACGTATCAGATATTAAACTGATAAGAACAGATACTACACTTGATCTTAGCCAAAAGGCCGAGAAGCGATGACCCCCCAGCCCCTTGCTGCCCCACCCCACCTCCCGGAACAGTCCTCACCGGCCGCGGTGAAGCCGTTTCAACTGCGCACCAGAGGGGGCCGCTGCTTAGCACCTCCGCCCAAGGGCTCCATGGCTGGGCTCTGAGCCCACTTGAAGGACAGCTGCTTTGCTTTGCTTTGCTTTGCTTTTCACAAGTGCGCAAGGCTCAGCCAAAGGGCAAAGCCTGCCAAAAATGGGTTCAACTCATTGGTGTTCCTCTCCACGGAAGTCTTTAGTAAAAGGCGAAAGACTTGTGCGCTTTGAAGAGAAACCCGAGTAAGTACAGCCCCTCTCCTCCGCGCCAGCCAAGATGTCTGTCGTCCCAGTCCCCGGCCTCACGGTAAGCCCGGCTTGGCTTAGCGTGCGCCAAACTCCCGGGCCACGCCCCTGCCCCTGCCCCTGGCCCCCAACACCCCCGACACTCTCACAGGCTCTATACAGGCAGTGGCTTCGCGGATAGGATGAGTCCCGGCTGTAGGGCGCAGGCTACCGAGCACCAGGGAGACTCAGGCGCCTCCAGACTCTCGCTGAGGACGGGCTGAAAACCCGGAAGGAAAACAGCCGGCACACTCAAAGGGGCATATAGGACCGCTCAAAATGGGGCAATATTCCCTCTCTGTCTGACTGTCCAAAGTGCAAACCTGGCTGCATTTTTGTCAGGCTTTGTCTTGCTCCTCTTTCCGTTCCGTTCCGTTCCGAGCCGCGCTCCCTCCCGCTCCCCAGCCGTCAAGGCTCAAATGCAGTAGTTTCAGAGCGCGAGTCCGCAGGGACGCCAGCGAGCCAAGGCGGCGTTAAGGACGCTGTTCAGGCCGCGGTGCCGTCCACTTTGAACCCCGGTCTTTTTCGGTCTCCGGGCTTGCGGTTGAGCCACGGAGCCCTCAATCTGCACTGGCGTTTTGCTTTTCCACAAGGCAGGAGGAGGGTGCACCGTTCCCGGCGGCACTGCAATACCGGGTCGATGCGTGGAGTGAACGGAGCGAGCCCCTTTTTCAGCTCCCGGTGCTAAAAATCCCTTTAATATGTTGTCCCCTTATAGGGGACGTATCAGATATTAAACTGATAAGAACAGATACTACACTTGATCTTAGCCAAAAGGCCGAGAAGCGATGACCCCCCAGCCCCTTGCTGCCCCACCCCACCTCCCGGAACAGTCCTCACCGGCCGCGGTGAAGCCGTTTCAACTGCGCACCAGAGGGGGCCGCTGCTTAGCACCTCCGCCCAAGGGCTCCATGGCTGGGCTCTGAGCCCACTTGAAGGACAGCTGCTTTGCTTTGCTTTGCTTTTCACAAGTGCGCAAGGCTCAGCCAAAGGGCAAAGCCTGCCAAAAATGGGTTCAACTCATTGGTGTTCCTCTCCACGGAAGTCTTTAGTAAAAGGCAAAAGACTTGTGCGCTTTGAAGAGAAACCCGAGTAAGTACAGCCCCTCTCCTCCGCGCCAGCCAAGACCTCTGTCGTCCCAGTCCCCGGCCTCAGGGTAAGCCCGGCTTGGCTTAGCGTGCGCCAAACTCCCGGGCCACGCCCCTGCCCCTGCCCCTGGCCCCCAACACCCCCGACACTCTCACAGGCTCTATACAGGCAGTGGCTTCGCGGATAGGATGAGTCCCGGCTGTAGGGCGCAGGCTACCGAGCACCAGGGAGACTCAGGCGCCTCCAGACTCTCGCTGAGGATGGGCTGAAAACCCGGAAGGAAAACAGCCGGCACACTCAAAGGGGCATATAGGACCGCTCAAAATGGGGCAATATTCCCTCTCTGTCTGACTGTCCAAAGTGCAAACCTGGCTGCATTTTTGTCAGGCTTTGTCTTGCTCCTCTTTCCGTTCCGTTCCGAGCCGCGCTCCCTCCCCCTCCCCAGCCGTCAAGGCTCAAATGCAGTAGTTTCAGAGCGCGAGTCCGCAGGGACGCCAGCGAGCCAAGGCGGCGTTAAGGACGCTGTTCAGGCCGCGGTGCCGTCCACTTTGAACCCCGGTCTTTTTCGGTCTCCGGGCTTGCGGTTGAGCCACGGAGCCCTCAATCTGCACTGGCGTTTTGCTTTTCCACAAGGCAGGAGGAAGGTGCACCGTTCCCGGCGGCACTGCAATACCGGGTCGATGCGTGGAGTGAACGGAGCGAGCCCCTTTTTCAGCTCCCGGTGCTAAAAATCCCTTTAATATGTTGTCCCCTTATAGGGGACGTATCAGATATTAAACTGATAAGAACAGATACTACACTTGATCTTAGCCAAAAGGCCGAGAAGCGATGACCACCCAGCCCCTTGCTGCCCCACCCCACCTCCCGGAACAGTCCTCACCGGCCGCGGTGAAGCCGTTTCAACTGCGCACCAGAGGGGGCCGCTGCTTAGCACCTCTGCCCAAGGGCTCCATGGCTGGGCTCTGAGCCCACTTGAAGGACAGCTGCTTTGCTTTGCTTTGCTTTGCTTTGCTTTTCACAAGTGCGCAAGGCTCAGCCAAAGGGCAAAGCCTGCCAAAAATGGGTTCAACTCATTGGTGTTCCTCTCCACGGAAGTCTTTAGTAAAAGGCGAAAGACTTGTGCGCTTTGAAGAGAAACCCGAGTAAGTACAGCCCCTCTCCTCCGCGCCAGCCAAGATGTCTGTCGTCCCAGTCCCCGGCCTCACGGTAAGCCCGGCTTGGCTTAGCGTGCGCCAAACTCCCGGGCCACGCCCCTGCCCCTGCCCCTGGCCCCCAACACCCCCGACACTCTCACAGGCTCTATACAGGCAGTGGCTTCGCGGATAGGATGAGTCCCGGCTGTAGGGCGCAGGCTACCGAGCACCAGGGAGACTCAGGCGCCTCCAGACTCTCGCTGAGGACGGGCTGAAAACCCGGAAGGAAAACAGCCGGCACACTCAAAGGGGCATATAGGACCGCTCAAAATGGGGCAATATTCCCTCTCTGTCTGACTGTCCAAAGTGCAAACCTGGCTGCATTTTTGTCAGGCTTTGTCTTGCTCCTCTTTCCGTTCCGTTCCGTTCCGAGCCGCGCTCCCTCCCCCTCCCCAGCCGTCAAGGCTCAAATGCAGTAGTTTCAGAGCGCGAGTCCGCAGGGACGCCAGCGAGCCAAGGCGGCGTTAAGGACGCTGTTCAGGCCGCGGTGCCGTCCACTTTGAACCCCGGTCTTTTTCGGTCTCCGGGCTTGCGGTTGAGCCACGGAGCCCTCAATCTGCACTGGCGTTTTGCTTTTCCACAAGGCAGGAGGAGGGTGCACCGTTCCCGGCGGCACTGCAATACCGGGTCGATGCGTGGAGTGAACGGAGCGAGCCCCTTTTTCAGCTCCCGGTGCTAAAAATCCCTTTAATATGTTGTCCCCTTATAGGGGACGTATCAGATATTAAACTGATAAGAACAGATACTACACTTGATCTTAGCCAAAAGGCCGAGAAGCGATGACCCCCCAGCCCCTTGCTGCCCCACCCCACCTCCCGGAACAGTCCTCACCGGCCGCGGTGAAGCCGTTTCAACTGCGCACCAGAGGGGGCCGCTGCTTAGCACCTCCGCCCAAGGGCTCCATGGCTGGGCTCTGAGCCCACTTGAAGGACAGCTGCTTTGCTTTGCTTTGCTTTGCTTTTCACAAGTGCGCAAGGCTCAGCCAAAGGGCAAAGCCTGCCAAAAATGGGTTCAACTCATTGGTGTTCCTCTCCACGGAAGTCTTTAGTAAAAGGCGAAAGACTTGTGCGCTTTGAAGAGAAACCCGAGTAAGTACAGCCCCTCTCCTCCGCGCCAGCCAAGATGTCTGTCGTCCCAGTCCCCGGCCTCACGGTAAGCCCGGCTTGGCTTAGCGTGCGCCAAACTCCCGGGCCACGCCCCTGCCCCTGCCCCTGGCCCCCAACACCCCCGACACTCTCACAGGCTCTATACAGGCAGTGGCTTCGCGGATAGGATGAGTCCCGGCTGTAGGGCGCAGGCTACCGAGCACCAGGGAGACTCAGGCGCCTCCAGACTCTCGCTGAGGACGGGCTGAAAACCCGGAAGGAAAACAGCCGGCACACTCAAAGGGGCATATAGGACCGCTCAAAATGGGGCAATATTCCCTCTCTGTCTGACTGTCCAAAGTGCAAACCTGGCTGCATTTTTGTCAGGCTTTGTCTTGCTCCTCTTTCCGTTCCGTTCCGTTCCGAGCCGCGCTCCCTCCCCCTCCCCAGCCGTCAAGGCTCAAATGCAGTAGTTTCAGAGCGCGAGTCCGCAGGGACGCCAGCGAGCCAAGGCGGCGTTAAGGACGCTGTTCAGGCCGCGGTGCCGTCCACTTTGAACCCCGGTCTTTTTCGGTCTCCGGGCTTGCGGTTGAGCCACGGAGCCCTCAATCTGCACTGGCGTTTTGCTTTTCCACAAGGCAGGAGGAGGGTGCACCGTTCCCGGCGGCACTACAATACCGGGTCGATGCGTGGAGTGAACGGAGCGAGCCCCTTTTTCAGCTCCCGGTGCTAAAAATCCCTTTAATATGTTGTCCCCTTATAGGGGACGTATCAGATATTAAACTGATAAGAACAGATACTACACTTGATCTTAGCCAAAAGGCCGAGAAGCGATGACCCCCCAGCCCCTTGCTGCCCCACCCCACCTCCCGGAACAGTCCTCACCGGCCGCGGTGAAGCCGTTTCAACTGCGCACCAGAGGGGGCCGCTGCTTAGCACCTCCGCCCAAGGGCTCCATGGCTGGGCTCTGAGCCCACTTGAAGGACAGCTGCTTTGCTTTGCTTTGCTTTTCACAAGTGCGCAAGGCTCAGCCAAAGGACAAAGCCTGCCAAAAATGGGTTCAACTCATTGGTGTTCCTCTCCACGGAAGTCTTTAGTAAAAGGCGAAAGACTTGTGCGCTTTGAAGAGAAACCCGAGTAAGTACAGCCCCTCTCCTCCGCGCCAGCCAAGACCTCTGTCGTCCCAGTCCCCGGCCTCAGGGTAAGCCCGGCTTGGCTTAGCGTGCGCCAAACTCCCGGGCCACGCCCCTGCCCCTGCCCCTGGCCCCCAACACCCCCGACACTCTCACAGGCTCTATACAGGCAGTGGCTTCGCGGATAGGATGAGTCCCGGCTGTAGGGCGCAGGCTACCGAGCACCAGGGAGACTCAGGCGCCTCCAGACTCTCGCTGAGGATGGGCTGAAAACCCGGAAGGAAAACAGCCGGCACACTCAAAGGGGCATATAGGACCGCTCAAAATGGGGCAATATTCCCTCTCTGTCTGACTGTCCAAAGTGCAAACCTGGCTGCATTTTTGTCAGGCTTTGTCTTGCTCCTCTTTCCGTTCCGTTCCGAGCCGCGCTCCCTCCCCCTCCCCAGCCGTCAAGGCTCAAATGCAGTAGTTTCAGAGCGCGAGTCCGCAGGGACGCCAGCGAGCCAAGGCGGCGTTAAGGACGCTGTTCAGGCCGCGGTGCCGTCCACTTTGAACCCCGGTCTTTTTCGGTCTCCAGGCTTGCGGTTGAGCCACGGAGCCCTCAATCTGCACTGGCGTTTTGCTTTTCCACAAGGCAGGAGGAAGGTGCACCGTTCCCGGCGGCACTGCAATACCGGGTCGATGCGTGGAGTGAACGGAGCAAGCCCCTTTTTCAGCTCCCGGTGCTAAAAATCCCTTTAATATGTTGTCCCCTTATAGGGGACGTATCAGATATTAAACTGATAAGAACAGATACTACACTTGATCTTAGCCAAAAGGCCGAGAAGCGATGACCACCCAGCCCCTTGCTGCCCCACCCCACCTCCCGGAACAGTCCTCACCGGCCGCGGTGAAGCCGTTTCAACTGCGCAGCAGAGGCGGCCGCTGCTTAGCACCTCCGCCCAAGGGCTCCATGGCTGGGCTCTGAGCCCACTTGAAGGACAGCTGCTTTGCTTTGCTTTGCTTTGCTTTGCTTTTCACAAGTGCGCAAGGCTCAGCCAAAGGGCAAAGCCTGCCAAAAATGGGTTCAACTCATTGGTGTTCCTCTCCACGGAAGTCTTTAGTAAAAGGCGAAAGACTTGTGCGCTTTGAAGAGAAACCCGAGTAAGTACAGCCCCTCTCCTCCGCGCCAGCCAAGATGTCTGTCGTCCCAGTCCCCGGCCTCACGGTAAGCCCGGCTTGGCTTAGCGTGCGCCAAACTCCCGGGCCACGCCCCTGCCCCTGCCCCTGGCCCCCAACACCCCCGACACTCTCACAGGCTCTATACAGGCAGTGGCTTCGCGGATAGGATGAGTCCCGGCTGTAGGGCGCAGGCTACCGAGCACCAGGGAGACTCAGGCGCCTCCAGACTCTCGCTGAGGACGGGCTGAAAACCCGGAAGGAAAACAGCCGGCACACTCAAAGGGGCATATAGGACCGCTCAAAATGGGGCAATATTCCCTCTCTGTCTGACTGTCCAAAGTGCAAACCTGGCTGCATTTTTGTCAGGCTTTGTCTTGCTCCTCTTTCCGTTCCGTTCCGTTCCGAGCCGCGCTCCCTCCCCCTCCCCAGCCGTCAAGGCTCAAATGCAGTAGTTTCAGAGCGCGAGTCCGCAGGTACGCCAGCGAGCCAAGGCGGCGTTAAGGACGCTGTTCAGGCCGCGGTGCCGTCCACTTTGAACCCCGGTCTTTTTCGGTCTCCGGGCTTGCGGTTGAGCCACGGAGCCCTCAATCTGCACTGGCGTTTTGCTTTTCCACAAGGCAGGAGGAGGGTGCACCGTTCCCGGCGGCACTGCAATACCGGGTCGATGCGTGGAGTGAACGGAGCGAGCCCCTTTTTCAGCTCCCAGTGCTAAAAATCCCTTTAATATGTTGTCCCCTTATAGGGGACGTATCAGATATTAAACTGATAAGAACAGATACTACACTTGATCTTAGCCAAAAGGCCGAGAAGCGATGACCCCCCAGCCCCTTGCTGCCCCACCCCACCTCCCGGAACAGTCCTCACCGGCCACGGTGAAGCCGTTTCAACTGCGCACCAGAGGGGGCCGCTGCTTAGCACCTCCGCCCAAGGGCTCCATGGCTGGGCTCTGAGCCCACTTGAAGGACAGCTGCTTTGCTTTGCTTTGCTTTTCACAAGTGCGCAAGGCTCAGCCAAAGGGCAAAGCCTGCCAAAAATGGGTTCAACTCATTGGTGTTCCTCTCCACGGAAGTCTTTAGTAAAAGGCGAAAGACTTGTGCGCTTTGAAGAGAAACCCGAGTAAGTACAGCCCCTCTCCTCCGCGCCAGCCAAGACCTCTGTCGTCCCAGTCCCCGGCCTCAGGGTAAGCCCGGCTTGGCTTAGCGTGCGCCAAACTCCCGGGCCACGCCCCTGCCCCTGCCCCTGGCCCCCAACACCCCCGACACTCTCACAGGCTCTATACAGGCAGTGGCTTCGCGGATAGGATGAGTCCCGGCTGTAGGGCGCAGGCTACCGAGCACCAGGGAGACTCAGGCGCCTCCAGACTCTCGCTGAGGATGGGCTGAAAACCCGGAAGGAAAACAGCCGGCACACTCAAAGGGGCATATAGGACCGCTCAAAATGGGGCAATATTCCCTCTCTGTCTGACTGTCCAAAGTGCAAACCTGGCTGCATTTTTGTCAGGCTTTGTCTTGCTCCTCTTTCCGTTCCGTTCCGAGCCGCGCTCCCTCCCCCTCCCCAGCCGTCAAGGCTCAAATGCAGTAGTTTCAGAGCGCGAGTCCGCAGGGACGCCAGCGAGCCAAGGCGGCGTTAAGGACGCTGTTCAGGCCGCGGTGCCGTCCACTTTGAACCCCGGTCTTTTTCGGTCTCCGGGCTTGCGGTTGAGCCACGGAGCCCTCAATCTGCACTGGCGTTTTGCTTTTCCACAAGGCAGGAGGAAGGTGCACCGTTCCCGGCGGCACTGCAATACCGGGTCGATGCGTGGAGTGAACGGAGCGAGCCCCTTTTTCAGCTCCCGGTGCTAAAAATCCCTTTAATATGTTGTCCCCTTATAGGGGACGTATCAGATATTAAACTGATAAGAACAGATACTACACTTGATCTTAGCCAAAAGGCCGAGAAGCGATGACCACCCAGCCCCTTGCTGCCCCACCCCACCTCCCGGAACAGTCCTCACCGGCCGCGGTGAAGCCGTTTCAACTGCGCACCAGAGGGGGCCGCTGCTTAGCACCTCCGCCCAAGGTCTCCATGGCTGGGCTCTGAGCCCACTTGAAGGACAGCTGCTTTGCTTTGCTTTGCTTTTCACAAGTGCGCAAGGCTCAGCCAAAGGGCAAAGCCTGCCAAAAATGGGTTCAACTCATTGGTGTTCCTCTCCACGGAAGTCTTTAGTAAAAGGCGAAAGACTTGTGCGCTTTGAAGAGAAACCCGAGTAAGTACAGCCCCTCTCCTCCGCGCCAGCCAAGACCTCTGTCGTCCCAGTCCCCGGCCTCAGGGTAAGACCGGCTTGGCTTAGCGTGCGCCAAACTCCCGGGCCACGCCCCTGCCCCTGCCCCTGGCCCCCAACACCCCCGACACTCTCACAGGCTCTATACAGGCAGTGGCTTCGCGGATAGGATGAGTCCCGGCTGTAGGGCGCAGGCTACCGAGCACCAGGGAGACTCAGGCGCCTCCAGACTCTCGCTGAGGACGGGCTGAAAACCCGGAAGGAAAACAGCCGGCACACTCAAAGGGGCATATAGGACCGCTCAAAATGGGGCAATATTCCCTCTCTGTCTGACTGTCCAAAGTGCAAACCTGGCTGCATTTTTGTCAGGCTTTGTCTTGCTCCTCTTTCCGTTCCGTTCCGTTCCGAGCCGCGCTCCCTCCCCAGCCGTCAAGGCTCAAATGCAGTAGTTTCAGAGCGCGAGTCCGCAGGGACGCCAGCGAGCCAAGGCGGCGTTAAGGACGCTGTTCAGGCCGCGGTGCCGTCCACTTTGAACCCCGGTCTTTTTCGGTCTCTGGGCTTGCGGTTGAGCCACGGAGCCCTCAATCTGCACTGGCGTTTTGCTTTTCCACAAGGCAGGAGGAGGGTGCACCGTTCCCGGCGGCACTGCAATACCGGGTCGATGCGTGGAGTGAACGGAGCGAGCCCCTTTTTCAGCTCCCGGTGCTAAAAATCCCTTTAATATGTTGTCCCCTTATAGGGGACGTATCAGATATTAAACTGATAAGAACAGATACTACACTTGATCTTAGCCAAAAGGCCGAGAAGCGATGACCACCCAGCCCCTTGCTGCCCCACCCCACCTCCCGGAACAGTCCTCACCGGCCGCGGTGAAGCCGTTTCAACTGCGCACCAGAGGGGGCCGCTGCTTAGCACCTCTGCCCAAGGGCTCCATGGCTGGGCTCTGAGCCCACTTGAAGGACAGCTGCTTTGCTTTGCTTTGCTTTTCACAAGTGCGCAAGGCTCAGCCAAAGGGCAAAGCCTGCCAAAAATGGGTTCAACTCATTGGTGTTCCTCTCCACGGAAGTCTTTAGTAAAAGGCGAAAGACTTGTGCGCTTTGAAGAGAAACCCGAGTAAGTACAGCCCCTCTCCTCCGCGCCAGCCAAGACCTCTGTCGTCCCAGTCCCCGGCCTCAGGGTAAGCCCGGCTTGGCTTAGCATGCGCCAAACTCCCGGGCCACGCCCCTGCCCCTGCCCCTGGCCCCCAACACCCCCGACACTCTCACAGGCTCTATACAGGCAGTGGCTTCGCGGATAGGATGAGTCCCGGCTGTAGGGCGCAGGCTACCGAGCACCAGGGAGACTCAGGCGCCTCCAGACTCTCGCTGAGGATGGGCTGAAAACCCGGAAGGAAAACAGCCGGCACACTCAAAGGGGCATATAGGACCGCTCAAAATGGGGCAATATTCCCTCTCTGTCTGACTGTCCAAAGTGCAAACCTGGCTGCATTTTTGTCAGGCTTTGTCTTGCTCCTCTTTCCGTTCCGTTCCGAGCCGCGCTCCCTCCCCCTCCCCAGCCGTCAAGGCTCAAATGCAGTAGTTTCAGAGCGCGAGTCCGCAGGGACGCCAGCGAGCCAAGGCGGCGTTAAGGACGCTGTTCAGGCCGCGGTGCCGTCCACTTTGAACCCCGGTCTTTTTCGGTCTCCGGGCTTGCGGTTGAGCCACGGAGCCCTCAATCTGCACTGGCGTTTTGCTTTTCCACAAGGCAGGAGGAAGGTGCACCGTTCCCGGCGGCACTGCAATACCGGGTCGATGCGTGGAGTGAACGGAGCGAGCCCCTTTTTCAGCTCCCGGTGCTAAAAATCCCTTTAATATGTTGTCCCCTTATAGGGGACGTATCAGATATTAAACTGATAAGAACAGATACTACACTTGATCTTAGCCAAAAGGCCGAGAAGCGATGACCACCCAGCCCCTTGCTGCCCCACCCCACCTCCCGGAACAGTCCTCACCGGCCGCGGTGAAGCCGTTTCAACTGCGCACGAGAGGCGGCCGCTGCTTAGCACCTCTGCCCAAGGGCTCCATGGCTGGGCTCTGAGCCCACTTGAAGGACAGCTGCTTTGCTTTGCTTTGCTTTGCTTTGCTTTGCTTTTCACAAGTGCGCAAGGCTCAGCCAAAGGGCAAAGCCTGCCAAAAATGGGTTCAACTCATTGGTGTTCCTCTCCACGGAAGTCTTTAGTAAAAGGCGAAAGACTTGTGCGCTTTGAAGAGAAACCCGAGTAAGTACAGCCCCTCTCCTCCGCGCCAGCCAAGATGTCTGTCGTCCCAGTCCCCGGCCTCACGGTAAGCCCGGCTTGGCTTAGCGTGCGCCAAACTCCCGGGCCACGCCCCTGCCCCTGCCCCTGGCCCCCAACACCCCCGACACTCTCACAGGCTCTATACAGGCAGTGGCTTCGTGGATAGGATGAGTCCCGGCTGTAGGGCGCAGGCTACCGAGCACCAGGGAGACTCAGGCGCCTCCAGACTCTCGCTGAGGACGGGCTGAAAACCCGGAAGGAAAACAGCCGGCACACTCAAAGGGGCATATAGGACCGCTCAAAATGGGGCAATATTCCCTCTCTGTCTGACTGTCCAAAGTGCAAACCTGGCTGCATTTTTGTCAGGCTTTGTCTTGCTCCTCTTTCCGTTCCGTTCCGTTCCGAGCCGCGCTCCCTCCCCCTCCCCAGCCGTCAAGGCTCAAATGCAGTAGTTTCAGAGCGCGAGTCCGCAGGGACGCCAGCGAGCCAAGGCGGCGTTAAGGACGCTGTTCAGGCCGCGGTGCCGTCCACTTTGAACCCCGGTCTTTTTCGGTCTCCGGGCTTGCGGTTGAGCCACGGAGCCCTCAATCTGCACTGGCGTTTTGCTTTTCCACAAGGCAGGAGGAGGGTGCACCGTTCCCGGCGGCACTGCAATACCGGGTCGATGCGTGGAGTGAACGGAGCGAGCCCCTTTTTCAGCTCCCGGTGCTAAAAATCCCTTTAATATGTTGTCCCCTTATAGGGGACGTATCAGATATTAAACTGATAAGAACAGATACTACACTTGATCTTAGCCAAAAGGCCGAGAAGCGATGACCACCCAGCCCCTTGCTGCCCCACCCCACCTCCCGGAACAGTCCTCACCGGCCGCAGTGAAGCCGTTTCAACTGCGCACCAGAGGGGGCCGCTGCTTAGCACCTCCGCCCAAGGGCTCCATGGCTGGGCTCTGAGCCCACTTGAAGGACAGCTGCTTTGCTTTGCTTTGCTTTGCTTTGCTTTTCACAAGTGCGCAAGGCTCAGCCAAAGGGCAAAGCCTGCCAAAAATGGGTTCAACTCATTGGTGTTCCTCTCCACGGAAGTCTTTAGTAAAAGGCGAAAGACTTGTGCGCTTTGAAGAGAAACCCGAATAAGTACAGCCCCTCTCCTCCGCGCCAGCCAAGATGTCTGTCGTCCCAGTCCCCGGCCTCACGGTAAGCCCGGCTTGGCTTAGCGTGCGCCAAACTCCCGGGCCACGCCCCTGCCCCTGCCCCTGGCCCCCAACACCCCCGACACTCTCACAGGCTCTATACAGGCAGTGGCTTCGCGGATAGGATGAGTCCCGGCTGTAGGGCGCAGGCTACCGAGCACCAGGGAGACTCAGGCGCCTCCAGACTCTCGCTGAGGACGGGCTGAAAACCCGGAAGGAAAACAGCCGGCACACTCAAAGGGGCATATAGGACCGCTCAAAATGGGGCAATATTCCCTCTCTGTCTGACTGTCCAAAGTGCAAACCTGGCTGCATTTTTGTCAGGCTTTGTCTTGCTCCTCTTTCCGTTCCGTTCCATTCCGAGCCGCGCTCCCTCCCCCTCCCCAGCCGTCAAGGCTCAAATGCAGTAGTTTCAGAGCGCGAGTCCGCAGGGATGCCAGCGAGCCAAGGCGGCGTTAAGGACGCTGTTCAGGCCGCGGTGCCGTCCACTTTGAACCCCGGTCTTTTTCGGTCTCCGGGCTTGCGGTTGAGCCACGGAGCCCTCAATCTGCACTGGCGTTTTGCTTTTCCACAAGGCAGGAGGAGGGTGCACCGTTCCCGGCGGCACTGCAATACCGGGTCGATGCGTGGAGTGAACGGAGCGAGCCCCTTTTTCAGCTCCCGGTGCTAAAAATCCCTTTAATATGTTGTCCCCTTATAGGGGACGTATCAGATATTAAACTGATAAGAACAGATACTACACTTGATCTTAGCCAAAAGGCCGAGAAGCGATGACCCCCCAGCCCCTTGCTGCCCCACCCCACCTCCCGGAACAGTCCTCACCGGCCGCGGTGAAGCCGTTTCAACTGCGCACCAGAGGGGGCCGCTGCTTAGCACCTCCGCCCAAGGGCTCCATGGCTGGGCTCTGAGCCCACTTGAAGGACAGCTGCTTTGCTTTGCTTTGCTTTTCACAAGTGCGCAAGGCTCAGCCAAAGGGCAAAGCCTGCCAAAAATGGGTTCAACTCATTGGTGTTCCTCTCCACGGAAGTCTTTAGTAAAAGGCGAAAGACTTGTGCGCTTTGAAGAGAAACCCGAGTAAGTACAGCCCCTCTCCTCCGCGCCAGCCAAGACTTCTGTCGTCCCAGTCCCCGGCCTCACGGTAAGCCCGGCTTGGCTTATCGTGCGCCAAACTCCCGGGCCACGCCCCTGCCCCTGCCCCTGGCCCCCAACACCCCCGACACTCTCACAGGCTCTATACAGGCAGTGGCTTCGCGGATAGGATGAGTCCCGGCTGTAGGGCGCAGGCTACCGAGCACCAGGGAGACTCAGGCGCCTCCAGACTCTCGCTGAGGATGGGCTGAAAACCCGGAAGGAAAACAGCCGGCACACTCAAAGGGGCATATAGGACCGCTCAAAATGGGGCAATATTCCCTCTCTGTCTGACTGTCCAAAGTGCAAACCTGGCTGCATTTTTGTCAGGCTTTGTCTTGCTCCTCTTTCCGTTCCGTTCCGAGTCGCGCTCCCTCCCCCTCCCCAGCCGTCAAGGCTCAAATGCAGTAGTTTCAGAGCGCGAGTCCACAGGGACGCCAGCGAGCCAAGGCGGCGTTAAGGACGCTGTTCAGGCCGCGGTGCCGTCCACTTTGAACCCCGGTCTTTTTCGGTCTCCGGGCTTGCGGTTGAGCCACGGAGCCCTCAATCTGCACTGGTGTTTTGCTTTTCCACAAGGCAGGAGGAAGGTGCACCGTTCCCGGCGGCACTGCAATACCGGGTCGATGCGTGGAGTGAACGGAGCGAGCCCCTTTTTCAGCTCCCGGTGCTAAAAATCCCTTTAATATGTTGTCCCCTTATAGGGGACGTATCAGATATTAAACTGATAAGAACAGATACTACACTTGATCTTAGCCAAAAGGCCGAGAAGCGATGACCCCCCAGCCCCTTGCTGCCCCACCCCACCTCCCGGAACAGTCCTCACCGGCCGCGGTGAAGCCGTTTCAACTGCGCACCAGAGGGGGCCGCTGCTTAGCACCTCTGCCCAAGGGCTCCATGGCTGGGCTCTGAGCCCACTTGAAGGACAGCTGCTTTGCTTTGCTTTGCTTTGCTTTGCTTTTCACAAGTGCGCAAGGCTCAGCCAAAGGGCAAAGCCTGCCAAAAATGGGTTCAACTCATTGGTGTTCCTCTCCACGGAAGTCTTTAGTAAAAGGCGAAAGACTTGTGCGCTTTGAAGAGAAACCCGAGTAAGTACAGCCCCTCTCCTCCGCGCCAGCCAAGATGTCTGTCGTCCCAGTCCCCGGCCTCACGGTAAGCCCGGCTTGGCTTAGCGTGCGCCAAACTCCCGGGCCACGCCCCTGCCCCTGCCCCTGGCCCCCAACACCCCCGACACTCTCACAGGCTCTATACAGGCAGTGGCTTCGCGGATAGGATGAGTCCCGGCTGTAGGGCGCAGGCTACCGAGCACCAGGGAGACTCAGGCGCCTCCAGACTCTCGCTGAGGACGGGCTGAAAACCCGGAAGGAAAACAGCCGGCACACTCAAAGGGGCATATAGGACCGCTCAAAATGGGGCAATATTCCCTCTCTGTCTGACTGTCCAAAGTGCAAACCTGGCTGCATTTTTGTCAGGCTTTGTCTTGCTCCTCTTTCCGTTCCGTTCCGTTCCGAGCCGCGCTCCCTCCCCCTCCCCAGCCGTCAAGGCTCAAATGCAGTAGTTTCAGAGCGCGAGTCCGCAGGGACGCCAGCGAGCCAAGGCGGCGTTAAGGACGCTGTTCAGGCCGCGGTGCCGTCCACTTTGAACCCCGGTCTTTTTCGGTCTCTGGGCTTGCGGTTGAGCCACGGAGCCCTCAATCTGCACTGGCGTTTTGCTTTTCCACAAGGCAGGAGGAGGGTGCACCGTTCCCGGCGGCACTGCAATACCGGGTCGATGCGTGGAGTGAACGGAGCGAGCCCCTTTTTCAGCTCCCGGTGCTAAAAATCCCTTTAATATGTTGTCCCCTTATAGGGGACGTATCAGATATTAAACTGATAAGAACAGATACTACACTTGATCTTAGCCAAAAGGCCGAGAAGCGATGACCCCCCAGCCCCTTGCTGCCCCACCCCACCTCCCGGAACAGTCCTCACCGGCCGCGGTGAAGCCGTTTCAACTGCGCACCAGAGGGGGCCGCTGCTTAGCACCTCCGCCCAAGGGCTCCATGGCTGGGCTCTGAGCCCACTTGAAGGACAGCTGCTTTGCTTTGCTTTGCTTTTCACAAGTGCGCAAGGCTCAGCCAAAGGGCAAAGCCTGCCAAAAATGGGTTCAACTCATTGGTGTTCCTCTCCACGGAAGTCTTTAGTAAAAGGCGAAAGACTTGTGCGCTTTGAAGAGAAACCCGAGTAAGTACAGCCCCTCTCCTCCGCGCCAGCCAAGACCTCTGTCGTCCCAGTCCCCGGCCTCAGGGTAAGCCCGGCTTGGCTTAGCGTGCGCCAAACTCCCGGGCCACGCCCCTGCCCCTGCCCCTGGCCCCCAACACCCCCGACACTCTCACAGGCTCTATACAGGCAGTGGCTTCGCGGATAGGATGAGTCCCGGCTGTAGGGCGCAGGCTACCGAGCACCAGGGAGACTCAGGCGCCTCCAGACTCTCGCTGAGGATGGGCTGAAAACCCGGAAGGAAAACAGCCGGCACACTCAAAGGGGCATATAGGACCGCTCAAAATGGGGCAATATTCCCTCTCTGTCTGACTGTCCAAAGTGCAAACCTGGCTGCATTTTTGTCAGGCTTTGTCTTGCTCCTCTTTCCGTTCCGTTCCGAGCCGCGCTCCCTCCCCCTCCCCAGCCGTCAAGGCTCAAATGCAGTAGTTTCAGAGCGCGAGTCCGCAGGGACGCCAGCGAGCCAAGGCGGCGTTAAGGACGCTGTTCAGGCCGCGGTGCCGTCCACTTTGAACCCCGGTCTTTTTCGGTCTCCGGGCTTGTGGTTGAGCCACGGAGCCCTCAATCTGCACTGGCGTTTTGCTTTTCCACAAGGCAGGAGGAAGGTGCACCGTTCCCGGCGGCACTGCAATACCGGGTCGATGCGTGGAGTGAACGGAGCGAGCCCCTTTTTCAGCTCCCGGTGCTAAAAATCCCTTTAATATGTTGTCCCCTTATAGGGGACGTATCAGATATTAAACTGATAAGAACAGATACTACACTTGATCTTAGCCAAAAGGCCGAGAAGCGATGACCCCCCAGCCCCTTGCTGCCCCACCCCACCTCCCGGAACAGTCCTCACCGGCCGCGGTGAAGCCGTTTCAACTGCGCACCAGAGGGGGCCGCTGCTTAGCACCTCCGCCCAAGGTCTCCATGGCTGGGCTCTGAGCCCACTTGAAGGACAGCTGCTTTGCTTTGCTTTGCTTTTCACAAGTGCGCAAGGCTCAGCCAAAGGGCAAAGCCTGCCAAAAATGGGTTCAACTCATTGGTGTTCCTCTCCACGGAAGTCTTTAGTAAAAGGCGAAAGACTTGTGCGCTTTGAAGAGAAACCCGAGTAAGTACAGCCCCTCTCCTCCGCGCCAGCCAAGACCTCTGTCGTCCCAGTCCCCGGCCTCAGGGTAAGCCCGGCTTGGCTTAGCGTGCGCCAAACTCCCGGGCCACGCCCCTGCCCCTGCCCCTGGCCCCCAACACCCCCGACACTCTCACAGGCTCTATACAGGCAGTGGCTTCGCGGATAGGATGAGTCCCGGCTGTAGGGCGCAGGCTACCGAGCACCAGGGAGACTCAGGCGCCTCCAGACTCTCGCTGAGGACGGGCTGAAAACCCGGAAGGAAAACAGCCGGCACACTCAAAGGGGCATATAGGACCGCTCAAAATGGGGCAATATTCCCTCTCTGTCTGACTGTCCAAAGTGCAAACCTGGCTGCATTTTTGTCAGGCTTTGTCTTGCTCCTCTTTCCGTTCCGTTCCGTTCCGAGCCGCGCTCCCTCCCCAGCCGTCAAGGCTCAAATGCAGTAGTTTCAGAGCGCGAGTCCGCAGGGACGCCAGCGAGCCAAGGCGGCGTTAAGGACGCTGTTCAGGCCGCGGTGCCGTCCACTTTGAACCCCGGTCTTTTTCGGTCTCTGGGCTTGCGGTTGAGCCACGGAGCCCTCAATCTGCACTGGCGTTTTGCTTTTCCACAAGGCAGGAGGAGGGTGCACCGTTCCCGGCGGCACTGCAATACCGGGTCGATGCGTGGAGTGAACGGAGCGAGCCCCTTTTTCAGCTCCCGGTGCTAAAAATCCCTTTAATATGTTGTTCCCTTATAGGGGACGTATCAGATATTAAACTGATAAGAACAGATACTACACTTGATCTTAGCCAAAAGGCCGAGAAGCGATGACCACCCAGCCCCTTGCTGCCCCACCCCACCTCCCGGAACAGTCCTCACCGGCCGCGGTGAAGCCGTTTCAACTGCGCACCAGAGGGGGCCGCTGCTTAGCACCTCTGCCCAAGGGCTCCATGGCTGGGCTCTGAGCCCACTTGAAGGACAGCTGCTTTGCTTTGCTTTGCTTTTCACAAGTGCGCAAGGCTCAGCCAAAGGGCAAAGCCTGCCAAAAATGGGTTCAACTCATTGGTGTTCCTCTCCACGGAAGTCTTTAGTAAAAGGCGAAAGACTTGTGCGCTTTGAAGAGAAACCCGAGTAAGTACAGCCCCTCTCCTCCGCGCCAGCCAAGATGTCTGTCGTCCCAGTCCCCGGCCTCACGGTAAGCCCGGCTTGGCTTAGCGTGCGCCAAACTCCCGGGCCACGCCCCTGCCCCTGCCCCTGGCCCCCAACACCCCCGACACTCTCACAGGCTCTATACAGGCAGTGGCTTCGCGGATAGGATGAGTCCCGGCTGTAGGGCGCAGGCTACCGAGCACCAGGGAGACTCAGGCGCCTCCAGACTCTCGCTGAGGACGGGCTGAAAACCCGGAAGGAAAACAGCCGGCACACTCAAAGGGGCATATAGGACCGCTCAAAATGGGGCAATATTCCCTCTCTGTCTGACTGTCCAAAGTGCAAACCTGGCTGCATTTTTGTCAGGCTTTGTCTTGCTCCTCTTTCCGTTCCGTTCCGTTCCGAGCCGCGCTCCCTCCCCCTCCCCAGCCGTCAAGGCTCAAATGCAGTAGTTTCAGAGCGCGAGTCCGCAGGGACGCCAGCGAGCCAAGGCGGCGTTAAGGACGCTGTTCAGGCCGCGGTGCCGTCCACTTTGAACCCCGGTCTTTTTCGGTCTCCGGGCTTGCGGTTGAGCCACGGAGCCCTCAATCTGCACTGGCGTTTTGCTTTTCCACAAGGCAGGAGGAGGGTGCACCGTTCCCGGCGGCACTGCAATACCGGGTCGATGCGTGGAGTGAACGGAGCGAGCCCCTTTTTCAGCTCCCGGTGCTAAAAATCCCTTTAATATGTTGTCCCCTTATAGGGGACGTATCAGATATTAAACTGATAAGAACAGATACTACACTTGATCTTAGCCAAAAGGCCGAGAAGCGATGACCCCCCAGCCCCTTGCTGCCCCACCCCACCTCCCGGAACAGTCCTCACCGGCCGCGGTGAAGCCGTTTCAACTGCGCACCAGAGGGGGCCGCTGCTTAGCACCTCCGCCCAAGGGCTCCATGGCTGGGCTCTGAGCCCACTTGAAGGACAGCTGCTTTGCTTTGCTTTGCTTTTCACAAGTGCGCAAGGCTCAGCCAAAGGGCAAAGCCTGCCAAAAATGGGTTCAACTCATTGGTGTTCCTCTCCACGGAAGTCTTTAGTAAAAGGCGAAAGACTTGTGCGCTTTGAAGAGAAACCCGAGTAAGTACAGCCCCTCTCCTCCGCGCCAGCCAAGACCTCTGTCGTCCCAGTCCCCGGCCTCAGGGTAAGCCCGGCTTGGCTTAGCGTGCGCCAAACTCCCGGGCCACGCCCCTGCCCCTGCCCCTGGCCCCCAACACCCCCGACACTCTCACAGGCTCTATACAGGCAGTGGCTTCGCGGATAGGATGAGTCCCGGCTGTAGGGCGCAGGCTACCGAGCACCAGGGAGACTCAGGCGCCTCCAGACTCTCGCTGAGGACGGGCTGAAAACCCGGAAGGAAAACAGCCGGCACACTCAAAGGGGCATATAGGACCGCTCAAAATGGGGCAATATTCCCTCTCTGTCTGACTGTCCAAAGTGCAAACCTGGCTGCATTTTTGTCAGGCTTTGTCTTGCTCCTCTTTCCGTTCCGTTCCGTTCCGAGCCGCGCTCCCTCCCCAGCCGTCAAGGCTCAAATGCAGTAGTTTCAGAGCGCGAGTCCGCAGGGACGCCAGCGAGCCAAGGCGGCGTTAAGGACGCTGTTCAGGCCGCGGTGCCGTCCACTTTGAACCCCGGTCTTTTTCGGTCTCTGGGCTTGCGGTTGAGCCACGGAGCCCTCAATCTGCACTGGCGTTTTGCTTTTCCACAAGGCAGGAGGAGGGTGCACCGTTCCCGGCGGCACTGCAATACCGGGTCGATGCGTGGAGTGAACGGAGCGAGCCCCTTTTTCAGCTCCCGGTGCTAAAAATCCCTTTAATATGTTGTTCCCTTATAGGGGACGTATCAGATATTAAACTGATAAGAACAGATACTACACTTGATCTTAGCCAAAAGGCCGAGAAGCGATGACCACCCAGCCCCTTGCTGCCCCACCCCACCTCCCGGAACAGTCCTCACCGGCCGCGGTGAAGCCGTTTCAACTGCGCACCAGAGGGGGCCGCTGCTTAGCACCTCTGCCCAAGGGCTCCATGGCTGGGCTCTGAGCCCACTTGAAGGACAGCTGCTTTGCTTTGCTTTGCTTTTCACAAGTGCGCAAGGCTCAGCCAAAGGGCAAAGCCTGCCAAAAATGGGTTCAACTCATTGGTGTTCCTCTCCACGGAAGTCTTTAGTAAAAGGCGAAAGACTTGTGCGCTTTGAAGAGAAACCCGAGTAAGTACAGCCCCTCTCCTCCGCGCCAGCCAAGATGTCTGTCGTCCCAGTCCCCGGCCTCACGGTAAGCCCGGCTTGGCTTAGCGTGCGCCAAACTCCCGGGCCACGCCCCTGCCCCTGCCCCTGGCCCCCAACACCCCCGACACTCTCACAGGCTCTATACAGGCAGTGGCTTCGCGGATAGGATGAGTCCCGGCTGTAGGGCGCAGGCTACCGAGCACCAGGGAGACTCAGGCGCCTCCAGACTCTCGCTGAGGACGGGCTGAAAACCCGGAAGGAAAACAGCCGGCACACTCAAAGGGGCATATAGGACCGCTCAAAATGGGGCAATATTCCCTCTCTGTCTGACTGTCCAAAGTGCAAACCTGGCTGCATTTTTGTCAGGCTTTGTCTTGCTCCTCTTTCCGTTCCGTTCCGTTCCGAGCCGCGCTCCCTCCCCCTCCCCAGCCGTCAAGGCTCAAATGCAGTAGTTTCAGAGCGCGAGTCCGCAGGGACGCCAGCGAGCCAAGGCGGCGTTAAGGACGCTGTTCAGGCCGCGGTGCCGTCCACTTTGAACCCCGGTCTTTTTCGGTCTCCGGGCTTGCGGTTGAGCCACGGAGCCCTCAATCTGCACTGGCGTTTTGCTTTTCCACAAGGCAGGAGGAGGGTGCACCGTTCCCGGCGGCACTGCAATACCGGGTCGATGCGTGGAGTGAACGGAGCGAGCCCCTTTTTCAGCTCCCGGTGCTAAAAATCCCTTTAATATGTTGTCCCCTTATAGGGGACGTATCAGATATTAAACTGATAAGAACAGATACTACACTTGATCTTAGCCAAAAGGCCGAGAAGCGATGACCCCCCAGCCCCTTGCTGCCCCACCCCACCTCCCGGAACAGTCCTCACCGGCCGCGGTGAAGCCGTTTCAACTGCGCACCAGAGGGGGCCGCTGCTTAGCACCTCCGCCCAAGGGCTCCATGGCTGGGCTCTGAGCCCACTTGAAGGACAGCTGCTTTGCTTTGCTTTGCTTTTCACAAGTGCGCAAGGCTCAGCCAAAGGGCAAAGCCTGCCAAAAATGGGTTCAACTCATTGGTGTTCCTCTCCACGGAAGTCTTTAGTAAAAGGCGAAAGACTTGTGCGCTTTGAAGAGAAACCCGAGTAAGTACAGCCCCTCTCCTCCGCGCCAGCCAAGACCTCTGTCGTCCCAGTCCCCGGCCTCAGGGTAAGCCCGGCTTGGCTTAGCGTGCGCCAAACTCCCGGGCCACGCCCCTGCCCCTGCCCCTGGCCCCCAACACCCCCGACACTCTCACAGGCTCTATACAGGCAGTGGCTTCGCGGATAGGATGAGTCCCGGCTGTAGGGCGCAGGCTACCGAGCACCAGGGAGACTCAGGCGCCTCCAGACTCTCGCTGAGGATGGGCTGAAAACCCGGAAGGAAAACAGCCGGCACACTCAAAGGGGCATATAGGACCGCTCAAAATGGGGCAATATTCCCTCTCTGTCTGACTGTCCAAAGTGCAAACCTGGCTGCATTTTTGTCAGGCTTTGTCTTGCTCCTCTTTCCGTTCCGTTCCGAGCCGCGCTCCCTCCCCCTCCCCAGCCGTCAAGGCTCAAATGCAGTAGTTTCAGAGCGCGAGTCCGCAGGGACGCCAGCGAGCCAAGGCGGCGTTAAGGACGCTGTTCAGGCCGCGGTGCCGTCCACTTTGAACCCCGGTCTTTTTCGGTCTCCGGGCTTGTGGTTGAGCCACGGAGCCCTCAATCTGCACTGGCGTTTTGCTTTTCCACAAGGCAGGAGGAAGGTGCACCGTTCCCGGCGGCACTGCAATACCGGGTCGATGCGTGGAGTGAACGGAGCGAGCCCCTTTTTCAGCTCCCGGTGCTAAAAATCCCTTTAATATGTTGTCCCCTTATAGGGGACGTATCAGATATTAAACTGATAAGAACAGATACTACACTTGATCTTAGCCAAAAGGCCGAGAAGCGATGACCCCCCAGCCCCTTGCTGCCCCACCCCACCTCCCGGAACAGTCCTCACCGGCCGCGGTGAAGCCGTTTCAACTGCGCACCAGAGGGGGCCGCTGCTTAGCACCTCCGCCCAAGGTCTCCATGGCTGGGCTCTGAGCCCACTTGAAGGACAGCTGCTTTGCTTTGCTTTGCTTTTCACAAGTGCGCAAGGCTCAGCCAAAGGGCAAAGCCTGCCAAAAATGGGTTCAACTCATTGGTGTTCCTCTCCACGGAAGTCTTTAGTAAAAGGCGAAAGACTTGTGCGCTTTGAAGAGAAACCCGAGTAAGTACAGCCCCTCTCCTCCGCGCCAGCCAAGACCTCTGTCGTCCCAGTCCCCGGCCTCAGGGTAAGCCCGGCTTGGCTTAGCGTGCGCCAAACTCCCGGGCCACGCCCCTGCCCCTGCCCCTGGCCCCCAACACCCCCGACACTCTCACAGGCTCTATACAGGCAGTGGCTTCGCGGATAGGATGAGTCCCGGCTGTAGGGCGCAGGCTACCGAGCACCAGGGAGACTCAGGCGCCTCCAGACTCTCGCTGAGGACGGGCTGAAAACCCGGAAGGAAAACAGCCGGCACACTCAAAGGGGCATATAGGACCGCTCAAAATGGGGCAATATTCCCTCTCTGTCTGACTGTCCAAAGTGCAAACCTGGCTGCATTTTTGTCAGGCTTTGTCTTGCTCCTCTTTCCGTTCCGTTCCGTTCCGAGCCGCGCTCCCTCCCCAGCCGTCAAGGCTCAAATGCAGTAGTTTCAGAGCGCGAGTCCGCAGGGACGCCAGCGAGCCAAGGCGGCGTTAAGGACGCTGTTCAGGCCGCGGTGCCGTCCACTTTGAACCCCGGTCTTTTTCGGTCTCTGGGCTTGCGGTTGAGCCACGGAGCCCTCAATCTGCACTGGCGTTTTGCTTTTCCACAAGGCAGGAGGAGGGTGCACCGTTCCCGGCGGCACTGCAATACCGGGTCGATGCGTGGAGTGAACGGAGCGAGCCCCTTTTTCAGCTCCCGGTGCTAAAAATCCCTTTAATATGTTGTTCCCTTATAGGGGACGTATCAGATATTAAACTGATAAGAACAGATACTACACTTGATCTTAGCCAAAAGGCCGAGAAGCGATGACCACCCAGCCCCTTGCTGCCCCACCCCACCTCCCGGAACAGTCCTCACCGGCCGCGGTGAAGCCGTTTCAACTGCGCACCAGAGGGGGCCGCTGCTTAGCACCTCTGCCCAAGGGCTCCATGGCTGGGCTCTGAGCCCACTTGAAGGACAGCTGCTTTGCTTTGCTTTGCTTTTCACAAGTGCGCAAGGCTCAGCCAAAGGGCAAAGCCTGCCAAAAATGGGTTCAACTCATTGGTGTTCCTCTCCACGGAAGTCTTTAGTAAAAGGCGAAAGACTTGTGCGCTTTGAAGAGAAACCCGAGTAAGTACAGCCCCTCTCCTCCGCGCCAGCCAAGATGTCTGTCGTCCCAGTCCCCGGCCTCACGGTAAGCCCGGCTTGGCTTAGCGTGCGCCAAACTCCCGGGCCACGCCCCTGCCCCTGCCCCTGGCCCCCAACACCCCCGACACTCTCACAGGCTCTATACAGGCAGTGGCTTCGCGGATAGGATGAGTCCCGGCTGTAGGGCGCAGGCTACCGAGCACCAGGGAGACTCAGGCGCCTCCAGACTCTCGCTGAGGACGGGCTGAAAACCCGGAAGGAAAACAGCCGGCACACTCAAAGGGGCATATAGGACCGCTCAAAATGGGGCAATATTCCCTCTCTGTCTGACTGTCCAAAGTGCAAACCTGGCTGCATTTTTGTCAGGCTTTGTCTTGCTCCTCTTTCCGTTCCGTTCCGTTCCGAGCCGCGCTCCCTCCCCCTCCCCAGCCGTCAAGGCTCAAATGCAGTAGTTTCAGAGCGCGAGTCCGCAGGGACGCCAGCGAGCCAAGGCGGCGTTAAGGACGCTGTTCAGGCCGCGGTGCCGTCCACTTTGAACCCCGGTCTTTTTCGGTCTCCGGGCTTGCGGTTGAGCCACGGAGCCCTCAATCTGCACTGGCGTTTTGCTTTTCCACAAGGCAGGAGGAGGGTGCACCGTTCCCGGCGGCACTGCAATACCGGGTCGATGCGTGGAGTGAACGGAGCGAGCCCCTTTTTCAGCTCCCGGTGCTAAAAATCCCTTTAATATGTTGTCCCCTTATAGGGGACGTATCAGATATTAAACTGATAAGAACAGATACTACACTTGATCTTAGCCAAAAGGCCGAGAAGCGATGACCCCCCAGCCCCTTGCTGCCCCACCCCACCTCCCGGAACAGTCCTCACCGGCCGCGGTGAAGCCGTTTCAACTGCGCACCAGAGGGGGCCGCTGCTTAGCACCTCCGCCCAAGGGCTCCATGGCTGGGCTCTGAGCCCACTTGAAGGACAGCTGCTTTGCTTTGCTTTGCTTTTCACAAGTGCGCAAGGCTCAGCCAAAGGGCAAAGCCTGCCAAAAATGGGTTCAACTCATTGGTGTTCCTCTCCACGGAAGTCTTTAGTAAAAGGCGAAAGACTTGTGCGCTTTGAAGAGAAACCCGAGTAAGTACAGCCCCTCTCCTCCGCGCCAGCCAAGACCTCTGTCGTCCCAGTCCCCGGCCTCAGGGTAAGCCCGGCTTGGCTTAGCGTGCGCCAAACTCCCGGGCCACGCCCCTGCCCCTGCCCCTGGCCCCCAACACCCCCGACACTCTCACAGGCTCTATACAGGCAGTGGCTTCGCGGATAGGATGAGTCCCGGCTGTAGGGCGCAGGCTACCGAGCACCAGGGAGACTCAGGCGCCTCCAGACTCTCGCTGAGGATGGGCTGAAAACCCGGAAGGAAAACAGCCGGCACACTCAAAGGGGCATATAGGACCGCTCAAAATGGGGCAATATTCCCTCTCTGTCTGACTGTCCAAAGTGCAAACCTGGCTGCATTTTTGTCAGGCTTTGTCTTGCTCCTCTTTCCGTTCCGTTCCGAGCCGCGCTCCCTCCCCCTCCCCAGCCGTCAAGGCTCAAATGCAGTAGTTTCAGAGCGCGAGTCCGCAGGGACGCCAGCGAGCCAAGGCGGCGTTAAGGACGCTGTTCAGGCCGCGGTGCCGTCCACTTTGAACCCCGGTCTTTTTCGGTCTCCGGGCTTGCGGTTGAGCCACGGAGCCCTCAATCTGCACTGGCGTTTTGCTTTTCCACAAGGCAGGAGGAAGGTGCACCGTTCCCGGCGGCACTGCAATACCGGGTCGATGCGTGGAGTGAACGGAGCGAGCCCCTTTTTCAGCTCCCGGTGCTAAAAATCCCTTTAATATGTTGTCCCCTTATAGGGGACGTATCAGATATTAAACTGATAAGAACAGATACTACACTTGATCTTAGCCAAAAGGCCGAGAAGCGATGACCACCCAGCCCCTTGCTGCCCCACCCCACCTCCCGGAACAGTCCTCACCGGCCGCGGTGAAGCCGTTTCAACTGCGCACGAGAGGCGGCCGCTGCTTAGCACCTCTGCCCAAGGGCTCCATGGCTGGGCTCTGAGCCCACTTGAAGGACAGCTGCTTTGCTTTGCTTTGCTTTGCTTTGCTTTTCACAAGTGCGCAAGGCTCAGCCAAAGGGCAAAGCCTGCCAAAAATGGGTTCAACTCATTGGTGTTCCTCTCCACGGAAGTCTTTAGTAAAAGGCGAAAGACTTGTGCGCTTTGAAGAGAAACCCGAGTAAGTACAGCCCCTCTCCTCCGCGCCAGCCAAGATGTCTGTCGTCCCAGTCCCCGGCCTCACGGTAAGCCCGGCTTGGCTTAGCGTGCGCCAAACTCCCGGGCCACGCCCCTGCCCCTGCCCCTGGCCCCCAACACCCCCGACACTCTCACAGGCTCTATACAGGCAGTGGCTTCGCGGATAGGATGAGTCCCGGCTGTAGGGCGCAGGCTACCGAGCACCAGGGAGACTCAGGCGCCTCCAGACTCTCGCTGAGGACGGGCTGAAAACCCGGAAGGAAAACAGCCGGCACACTCAAAGGGGCATATAGGACCGCTCAAAATGGGGCAATATTCCCTCTCTGTCTGACTGTCCAAAGTGCAAACCTGGCTGCATTTTTGTCAGGCTTTGTCTTGCTCCTCTTTCCGTTCCGTTCCGTTCCGAGCCGCGCTCCCTCCCCAGCCGTCAAGGCTCAAATGCAGTAGTTTCAGAGCGCGAGTCCGCAGGGACGCCAGCGAGCCAAGGCGGCGTTAAGGACGCTGTTCAGGCCGCGGTGCCGTCCACTTTGAACCCCGGTCTTTTTCGGTCTCTGGGCTTGCGGTTGAGCCACGGAGCCCTCAATCTGCACTGGCGTTTTGCTTTTCCACAAGGCAGGAGGAGGGTGCACCGTTCCCGGCGGCACTGCAATACCGGGTCGATGCGTGGAGTGAACGGAGCGAGCCCCTTTTTCAGCTCCCGGTGCTAAAAATCCCTTTAATATGTTGTTCCCTTATAGGGGACGTATCAGATATTAAACTGATAAGAACAGATACTACACTTGATCTTAGCCAAAAGGCCGAGAAGCGATGACCACCCAGCCCCTTGCTGCCCCACCCCACCTCCCGGAACAGTCCTCACCGGCCGCGGTGAAGCCGTTTCAACTGCGCACCAGAGGGGGCCGCTGCTTAGCACCTCTGCCCAAGGGCTCCATGGCTGGGCTCTGAGCCCACTTGAAGGACAGCTGCTTTGCTTTGCTTTGCTTTTCACAAGTGCGCAAGGCTCAGCCAAAGGGCAAAGCCTGCCAAAAATGGGTTCAACTCATTGGTGTTCCTCTCCACGGAAGTCTTTAGTAAAAGGCGAAAGACTTGTGCGCTTTGAAGAGAAACCCGAGTAAGTACAGCCCCTCTCCTCCGCGCCAGCCAAGATGTCTGTCGTCCCAGTCCCCGGCCTCACGGTAAGCCCGGCTTGGCTTAGCGTGCGCCAAACTCCCGGGCCACGCCCCTGCCCCTGCCCCTGGCCCCCAACACCCCCGACACTCTCACAGGCTCTATACAGGCAGTGGCTTCGCGGATAGGATGAGTCCCGGCTGTAGGGCGCAGGCTACCGAGCACCAGGGAGACTCAGGCGCCTCCAGACTCTCGCTGAGGACGGGCTGAAAACCCGGAAGGAAAACAGCCGGCACACTCAAAGGGGCATATAGGACCGCTCAAAATGGGGCAATATTCCCTCTCTGTCTGACTGTCCAAAGTGCAAACCTGGCTGCATTTTTGTCAGGCTTTGTCTTGCTCCTCTTTCCGTTCCGTTCCGTTCCGAGCCGCGCTCCCTCCCCCTCCCCAGCCGTCAAGGCTCAAATGCAGTAGTTTCAGAGCGCGAGTCCGCAGGGACGCCAGCGAGCCAAGGCGGCGTTAAGGACGCTGTTCAGGCCGCGGTGCCGTCCACTTTGAACCCCGGTCTTTTTCGGTCTCCGGGCTTGCGGTTGAGCCACGGAGCCCTCAATCTGCACTGGCGTTTTGCTTTTCCACAAGGCAGGAGGAGGGTGCACCGTTCCCGGCGGCACTGCAATACCGGGTCGATGCGTGGAGTGAACGGAGCGAGCCCCTTTTTCAGCTCCCGGTGCTAAAAATCCCTTTAATATGTTGTCCCCTTATAGGGGACGTATCAGATATTAAACTGATAAGAACAGATACTACACTTGATCTTAGCCAAAAGGCCGAGAAGCGATGACCCCCCAGCCCCTTGCTGCCCCACCCCACCTCCCGGAACAGTCCTCACCGGCCGCGGTGAAGCCGTTTCAACTGCGCACCAGAGGGGGCCGCTGCTTAGCACCTCCGCCCAAGGGCTCCATGGCTGGGCTCTGAGCCCACTTGAAGGACAGCTGCTTTGCTTTGCTTTGCTTTTCACAAGTGCGCAAGGCTCAGCCAAAGGGCAAAGCCTGCCAAAAATGGGTTCAACTCATTGGTGTTCCTCTCCACGGAAGTCTTTAGTAAAAGGCGAAAGACTTGTGCGCTTTGAAGAGAAACCCGAGTAAGTACAGCCCCTCTCCTCCGCGCCAGCCAAGACCTCTGTCGTCCCAGTCCCCGGCCTCAGGGTAAGCCCGGCTTGGCTTAGCGTGCGCCAAACTCCCGGGCCACGCCCCTGCCCCTGCCCCTGGCCCCCAACACCCCCGACACTCTCACAGGCTCTATACAGGCAGTGGCTTCGCGGATAGGATGAGTCCCGGCTGTAGGGCGCAGGCTACCGAGCACCAGGGAGACTCAGGCGCCTCCAGACTCTCGCTGAGGATGGGCTGAAAACCCGGAAGGAAAACAGCCGGCACACTCAAAGGGGCATATAGGACCGCTCAAAATGGGGCAATATTCCCTCTCTGTCTGACTGTCCAAAGTGCAAACCTGGCTGCATTTTTGTCAGGCTTTGTCTTGCTCCTCTTTCCGTTCCGTTCCGAGCCGCGCTCCCTCCCCCTCCCCAGCCGTCAAGGCTCAAATGCAGTAGTTTCAGAGCGCGAGTCCGCAGGGACGCCAGCGAGCCAAGGCGGCGTTAAGGACGCTGTTCAGGCCGCGGTGCCGTCCACTTTGAACCCCGGTCTTTTTCGGTCTCCGGGCTTGCGGTTGAGCCACGGAGCCCTCAATCTGCACTGGCGTTTTGCTTTTCCACAAGGCAGGAGGAAGGTGCACCGTTCCCGGCGGCACTGCAATACCGGGTCGATGCGTGGAGTGAACGGAGCGAGCCCCTTTTTCAGCTCCCGGTGCTAAAAATCCCTTTAATATGTTGTCCCCTTATAGGGGACGTATCAGATATTAAACTGATAAGAACAGATACTACACTTGATCTTAGCCAAAAGGCCGAGAAGCGATGACCACCCAGCCCCTTGCTGCCCCACCCCACCTCCCGGAACAGTCCTCACCGGCCGCGGTGAAGCCGTTTCAACTGCGCACCAGAGGGGGCCGCTGCTTAGCACCTCTGCCCAAGGGCTCCATGGCTGGGCTCTGAGCCCACTTGAAGGACAGCTGCTTTGCTTTGCTTTGCTTTGCTTTGCTTTTCACAAGTGCGCAAGGCTCAGCCAAAGGGCAAAGCCTGCCAAAAATGGGTTCAACTCATTGGTGTTCCTCTCCACGGAAGTCTTTAGTAAAAGGCGAAAGACTTGTGCGCTTTGAAGAGAAACCCGAGTAAGTACAGCCCCTCTCCTCCGCGCCAGCCAAGATGTCTGTCGTCCCAGTCCCCGGCCTCACGGTAAGCCCGGCTTGGCTTAGCGTGCGCCAAACTCCCGGGCCACGCCCCTGCCCCTGCCCCTGGCCCCCAACACCCCCGACACTCTCACAGGCTCTATACAGGCAGTGGCTTCGCGGATAGGATGAGTCCCGGCTGTAGGGCGCAGGCTACCGAGCACCAGGGAGACTCAGGCGCCTCCAGACTCTCGCTGAGGACGGGCTGAAAACCCGGAAGGAAAACAGCCGGCACACTCAAAGGGGCATATAGGACCGCTCAAAATGGGGCAATATTCCCTCTCTGTCTGACTGTCCAAAGTGCAAACCTGGCTGCATTTTTGTCAGGCTTTGTCTTGCTCCTCTTTCCGTTCCGTTCCGTTCCGAGCCGCGCTCCCTCCCCCTCCCCAGCCGTCAAGGCTCAAATGCAGTAGTTTCAGAGCGCGAGTCCGCAGGGACGCCAGCGAGCCAAGGCGGCGTTAAGGACGCTGTTCAGGCCGCGGTGCCGTCCACTTTGAACCCCGGTCTTTTTCGGTCTCCGGGCTTGCGGTTGAGCCACGGAGCCCTCAATCTGCACTGGCGTTTTGCTTTTCCACAAGGCAGGAGGAGGGTGCACCGTTCCCGGCGGCACTGCAATACCGGGTCGATGCGTGGAGTGAACGGAGCGAGCCCCTTTTTCAGCTCCCGGTGCTAAAAATCCCTTTAATATGTTGTCCCCTTATAGGGGACGTATCAGATATTAAACTGATAAGAACAGATACTACACTTGATCTTAGCCAAAAGGCCGAGAAGCGATGACCCCCCAGCCCCTTGCTGCCCCACCCCACCTCCCGGAACAGTCCTCACCTGCCGCGGTGAAGCCGTTTCAACTGCGCACCAGAGGGGGCCGCTGCTTAGCACCTCCGCCCAAGGGCTCCATGGCTGGGCTCTGAGCCCACTTGAAGGACAGCTGCTTTGTTTTGCTTTGCTTTTCACAAGTGCGCAAGGCTCAGCCAAAGGGCAAAGCCTGCCAAAAATGGGTTCAACTCATTGGTGTTCCTCTCCACGGAAGTCTTTAGTAAAAGGCGAAAGACTTGTGCGCTTTGAAGAGAAACCCGAGTAAGTACAGCCCCTCTCCTCCGCGCCAGCCAAGACCTCTGTCGTCCCAGTCCCCGGCCTCAGGGTAAGCCCGGCTTGGCTTAGCGTGCGCCAAACTCCCGGGCCACGCCCCTGCCCCTGCCCCTGGCCCCCAACACCCCCGACACTCTCACAGGCTCTATACAGGCAGTGGCTTCGCGGATAGGATGAGTCCCGGCTGTAGGGCGCAGGCTACCGAGCACCAGGGAGACTCAGGCGCCTCCAGACTCTCGCTGAGGATGGGCTGAAAACCCGGAAGGAAAACAGCCGGCACACTCAAAGGGGCATATAGGACCGCTCAAAATGGGGCAATATTCCCTCTCTGTCTGACTGTCCAAAGTGCAAACCTGGCTGCATTTTTGTCAGGCTTTGTCTTGCTCCTCTTTCCGTTCCGTTCCGAGCCGCGCTCCCTCCCCCTCCCCAGCCGTCAAGGCTCAAATGCAGTAGTTTCAGAGCGCGAGTCCGCAGGGACGCCAGCGAGCCAAGGCGGCGTTAAGGACGCTGTTCAGGCTGCGGTGCCGTCCACTTTGAACCCCGGTCTTTTTCGGTCTCCGGGCTTGCGGTTGAGCCACGGAGCCCTCAATCTGCACTGGCGTTTTGCTTTTCCACAAGGCAGGAGGAAGGTGCACCGTTCCTGGCGGCACTGCAATACCGGGTCGATGCGTGGAGTGAACGGAGCGAGCCCCTTTTTCAGCTCCCGGTGCTAAAAATCCCTTTAATATGTTGTCCCCTTATAGGGGACGTATCAGATATTAAACTCATAAGAACAGATACTACACTTGATCTTAGCCAAAAGGCCGAGAAGCGATGACCACCCAGCCCCTTGCTGCCCCACCCCACCTCCCGGAACAGTCCTCACCGGCCGCGGTGAAGCCGTTTCAACTGCGCACGAGAGGCGGCCGCTGCTTAGCACCTCTGCCCAAGGGCTCCATGGCTGGGCTCTGAGCCCACTTGAAGGACAGCTGCTTTGCTTTGCTTTGCTTTGCTTTGCTTTTCACAAGTGCGCAAGGCTCAGCCAAAGGGCAAAGCCTGCCAAAAATGGGTTCAACTCATTGGTGTTCCTCTCCACGGAAGTCTTTAGTAAAAGGCGAAAGACTTGTGCGCTTTGAAGAGAAACCCGAGTAAGTACAGCCCCTCTCCTCCGCGCCAGCCAAGATGTCTGTCGTCCCAGTCCCCGGCCTCACGGTAAGCCCGGCTTGGCTTAGCGTGCGCCAAACTCCCGGGCCACGCCCCTGCCCCTGCCCCTGGCCCCCAACACCCCCGACACTCTCACAGGCTCTATACAGGCAGTGGCTTCGCGGATAGGATGAGTCCCGGCTGTAGGGCGCAGGCTACCGAGCACCAGGGAGACTCAGGCGCCTCCAGACTCTCGCTGAGGACGGGCTGAAAACCCGGAAGGAAAACAGCCGGCACACTCAAAGGGGCATATAGGACCGCTCAAAATGGGGCAATATTCCCTCTCTGTCTGACTGTCCAAAGTGCAAACCTGGCTGCATTTTTGTCAGGCTTTGTCTTGCTCCTCTTTCCGTTCCGTTCCGTTCCGAGCCGCGCTCCCTCCCCCTCCCCAGCCGTCAAGGCTCAAATGCAGTAGTTTCAGAGCGCGAGTCCGCAGGGACGCCAGCGAGCCAAGGCGGCGTTAAGGACGCTGTTCAGGCCGCGGTGCCGTCCACTTTGAACCCCGGTCTTTTTCGGTCTCCGGGCTTGCGGTTGAGCCACGGAGCCCTCAATCTGCACTGGCGTTTTGCTTTTCCACAAGGCAGGAGGAGGGTGCACCGTTCCCGGCGGCACTGCAATACCGGGTCGATGCGTGGAGTGAACGGAGCGAGCCCCTTTTTCAGCTCCCGGTGCTAAAAATCCCTTTAATATGTTGTCCCCTTATAGGGGACGTATCAGATATTAAACTGATAAGAACAGATACTACACTTGATCTTAGCCAAAAGGCCGAGAAGCGATGACCCCCCAGCCCCTTGCTGCCCCACCCCACCTCCCGGAACAGTCCTCACCGGCCGCGGTGAAGCCGTTTCAACTGCGCACCAGAGGGGGCCGCTGCTTAGCACCTCCGCCCAAGGGCTCCATGGCTGGGCTCTGAGCCCACTTGAAGGACAGCTGCTTTGCTTTGCTTTGCTTTTCACAAGTGCGCAAGGCTCAGCCAAAGGGCAAAGCCTGCCAAAAATGGGTTCAACTCATTGGTGTTCCTCTCCACGGAAGTCTTTAGTAAAAGGCGAAAGACTTGTGCGCTTTGAAGAGAAACCCGAGTAAGTACAGCCCCTCTCCTCCGCGCCAGCCAAGACCTCTGTCGTCCCAGTCCCCGGCCTCAGGGTAAGCCCGGCTTGGCTTAGCGTGCGCCAAACTCCCGGGCCACGCCCCTGCCCCTGCCCCTGGCCCCCAACACCCCCGACACTCTCACAGGCTCTATACAGGCAGTGGCTTCGCGGATAGGATGAGTCCCGGCTGTAGGGCGCAGGCTACCGAGCACCAGGGAGACTCAGGCGCCTCCAGACTCTCGCTGAGGATGGGCTGAAAACCCGGAAGGAAAACAGCCGGCACACTCAAAGGGGCATATAGGACCGCTCAAAATGGGGCAATATTCCCTCTCTGTCTGACTGTCCAAAGTGCAAACCTGGCTGCATTTTTGTCAGGCTTTGTCTTGCTCCTCTTTCCGTTCCGTTCCGAGCCGCGCTCCCTCCCCCTCCCCAGCCGTCAAGGCTCAAATGCAGTAGTTTCAGAGCGCGAGTCCGCAGGGACGCCAGCGAGCCAAGGCGGCGTTAAGGACGCTGTTCAGGCCGCGGTGCCGTCCACTTTGAACCCCGGTCTTTTTCGGTCTCCGGGCTTGCGGTTGAGCCACGGAGCCCTCAATCTGCACTGGCGTTTTGCTTTTCCACAAGGCAGGAGGAAGGTGCACCGTTCCCGGCGGCACTGCAATACCGGGTCGATGCGTGGAGTGAACGGAGCGAGCCCCTTTTTCAGCTCCCGGTGCTAAAAATCCCTTTAATATGTTGTCCCCTTATAGGGGACGTATCAGATATTAAACTGATAAGAACAGATACTACACTTGATCTTAGCCAAAAGGCCGAGAAGCGATGACCACCCAGCCCCTTGCTGCCCCACCCCACCTCCCGGAACAGTCCTCACCGGCCGCGGTGAAGCCGTTTCAACTGCGCACCAGAGGGGGCCGCTGCTTAGCACCTCTGCCCAAGGGCTCCATGGCTGGGCTCTGAGCCCACTTGAAGGACAGCTGCTTTGCTTTGCTTTGCTTTGCTTTGCTTTTCACAAGTGCGCAAGGCTCAGCCAAAGGGCAAAGCCTGCCAAAAATGGGTTCAACTCATTGGTGTTCCTCTCCACGGAAGTCTTTAGTAAAAGGCGAAAGACTTGTGCGCTTTGAAGAGAAACCCGAGTAAGTACAGCCCCTCTCCTCCGCGCCAGCCAAGATGTCTGTCGTCCCAGTCCCCGGCCTCACGGTAAGCCCGGCTTGGCTTAGCGTGCGCCAAACTCCCGGGCCACGCCCCTGCCCCTGCCCCTGGCCCCCAACACCCCCGACACTCTCACAGGCTCTATACAGGCAGTGGCTTCGCGGATAGGATGAGTCCCGGCTGTAGGGCGCAGGCTACCGAGCACCAGGGAGACTCAGGCGCCTCCAGACTCTCGCTGAGGACGGGCTGAAAACCCGGAAGGAAAACAGCCGGCACACTCAAAGGGGCATATAGGACCGCTCAAAATGGGGCAATATTCCCTCTCTGTCTGACTGTCCAAAGTGCAAACCTGGCTGCATTTTTGTCAGGCTTTGTCTTGCTCCTCTTTCCGTTCCGTTCCGTTCCGAGCCGCGCTCCCTCCCCCTCCCCAGCCGTCAAGGCTCAAATGCAGTAGTTTCAGAGCGCGAGTCCGCAGGGACGCCAGCGAGCCAAGGCGGCGTTAAGGACGCTGTTCAGGCCGCGGTGCCGTCCACTTTGAACCCCGGTCTTTTTCGGTCTCCGGGCTTGCGGTTGAGCCACGGAGCCCTCAATCTGCACTGGCGTTTTGCTTTTCCACAAGGCAGGAGGAGGGTGCACCGTTCCCGGCGGCACTGCAATACCGGGTCGATGCGTGGAGTGAACGGAGCGAGCCCCTTTTTCAGCTCCCGGTGCTAAAAATCCCTTTAATATGTTGTCCCCTTATAGGGGACGTATCAGATATTAAACTGATAAGAACAGATACTACACTTGATCTTAGCCAAAAGGCCGAGAAGCGATGACCCCCCAGCCCCTTGCTGCCCCACCCCACCTCCCGGAACAGTCCTCACCTGCCGCGGTGAAGCCGTTTCAACTGCGCACCAGAGGGGGCCGCTGCTTAGCACCTCCGCCCAAGGGCTCCATGGCTGGGCTCTGAGCCCACTTGAAGGACAGCTGCTTTGTTTTGCTTTGCTTTTCACAAGTGCGCAAGGCTCAGCCAAAGGGCAAAGCCTGCCAAAAATGGGTTCAACTCATTGGTGTTCCTCTCCACGGAAGTCTTTAGTAAAAGGCGAAAGACTTGTACGCTTTGAAGAGAAACCCGAGTAAGTACAGCCCCTCTCCTCCGCGCCAGCCAAGACCTCTGTCGTCCCAGTCCCCGGCCTCAGGGTAAGCCCGGCTTGGCTTAGCGTGCGCCAAACTCCCGGGCCACGCCCCTGCCCCTGCCCCTGGCCCCCAACACCCCCGACACTCTCACAGGCTCTATACAGGCAGTGGCTTCGCGGATAGGATGAGTCCCGGCTGTAGGGCGCAGGCTACCGAGCACCAGGGAGACTCAGGCGCCTCCAGACTCTCGCTGAGGATGGGCTGAAAACCCGGAAGGAAAACAGCCGGCACACTCAAAGGGGCATATAGGACCGCTCAAAATGGGGCAATATTCCCTCTCTGTCTGACTGTCCAAAGTGCAAACCTGGCTGCATTTTTGTCAGGCTTTGTCTTGCTCCTCTTTCCGTTCCGTTCCGAGCCGCGCTCCCTCCCCCTCCCCAGCCGTCAAGGCTCAAATGCAGTAGTTTCAGAGCGCGAGTCCGCAGGGACGCCAGCGAGCCAAGGCGGCGTTAAGGACGCTGTTCAGGCTGCGGTGCCGTCCACTTTGAACCCCGGTCTTTTTCGGTCTCCGGGCTTGCGGTTGAGCCACGGAGCCCTCAATCTGCACTGGCGTTTTGCTTTTCCACAAGGCAGGAGGAAGGTGCACCGTTCCTGGCGGCACTGCAATACCGGGTCGATGCGTGGAGTGAACGGAGCGAGCCCCTTTTTCAGCTCCCGGTGCTAAAAATCCCTTTAATATGTTGTCCCCTTATAGGGGACGTATCAGATATTAAACTGATAAGAACAGATACTACACTTGATCTTAGCCAAAAGGCCGAGAAGCGATGACCCCCCAGCCCCTTGCTGCCCCACCCCACCTCCCGGAACAGTCCTCACCGGCCGCGGTGAAGCCGTTTCAACTGCGCACCAGAGGGGGCCGCTGCTTAGCACCTCCGCCCAAGGGCTCCATGGCTGGGCTCTGAGCCCACTTGAAGGACAGCTGCTTTGCTTTGCTTTGCTTTGCTTTGCTTTTCACAAGTGCGCAAGGCTCAGCCAAAGGGCAAAGCCTGCCAAAAATGGGTTCAACGCATTGGTGTTCCTCTCCACGGAAGTCTTTAGTAAAAGGCGAAAGACTTGTGCGCTTTGAAGAGAAACCCGAGTAAGTACAGCCCCTCTCCTCCGCGCCAGCCAAGATGTCTGTCGTCCCAGTCCCCGGCCTCACGGTAAGCCCGGCTTGGCTTAGCGTGCGCCAAACTCCCGGGCCACGCCCCTGCCCCTGCCCCTGGCCCCCAACACCCCCGACACTCTCACAGGCTCTATACAGGCAGTGGCTTCGCGGATAGGATGAGTCCCGGCTGTAGGGCGCAGGCTACCGAGCACCAGGGAGACTCAGGCGCCTCCAGACTCTCGCTGAGGACGGGCTGAAAACCCGGAAGGAAAACAGCCGGCACACTCAAAGGGGCATATAGGACCGCTCAAAATGGGGCAATATTCCCTCTCTGTCTGACTGTCCAAAGTGCAAACCTGGCTGCATTTTTGTCAGGCTTTGTCTTGCTCCTCTTTCCGTTCCGTTCCGTTCCGAGCCGCGCTCCCTCCCCCTCCCCAGCCGTCAAGGCTCAAATGCAGTAGTTTCAGAGCGCGAGTCCACAGGGACGCCAGCGAGCCAAGGCGGCGTTAAGGACGCTGTTCAGGCCGCGGTGCCGTCCACTTTGAACCCCGGTCTTTTTCGGTCTCCGGGCTTGCGGTTGAGCCATGGAGCCCTCAATCTGCACTGGCGTTTTGCTTTTCCACAAGGCAGGAGGAGGGTGCACCGTTCCCGGCGGCACTGCAATACCGGGTCGATGCGTGGAGTGAACGGAGCGAGCCCCTTTTTCAGCTCCCGGTGCTAAAAATCCCTTTAATATGTTGTCCCCTTATAGGGGACGTATCAGATATTAAACTGATAAGAACAGATACTACACTTGATCTTAGCCAAAAGGCCGAGAAGCGATGACCCCCCAGCCCCTTGCTGCCCCACCCCACCTCCCGGAACAGTCCTCACCGGCCGCGGTGAAGCCGTTTCAACTGCGCACCAGAGGGGGCCGCTGCTTAGCACCTCCGCCCAAGGGCTCCATGGCTGGGCTCTGAGCCCACTTGAAGGACAGCTGCTTTGCTTTGCTTTGCTTTTCACAAGTGCGCAAGGCTCAGCCAAAGGGCAAAGCCTGCCAAAAATGGGTTCAACTCATTGGTGTTCCTCTCCACGGAAGTCTTTAGTAAAAGGCGAAAGACTTGTGCGCTTTGAAGAGAAACCCGAGTAAGTACAGCCCCTCTCCTCCGCGCCAGCCAAGACCTCTGTCGTCCCAGTCCCCGGCCTCACGGTAAGCCCGGCTTGGCTTAGCGTGCGCCAAACTCCCGGGCCACGCCCCTGCCCCTGCCCCTGGCCCCCAACACCCCCGACACTCTCACAGGCTCTATACAGGCAGTGGCTTCGCGGATAGGATGAGTCCCGGCTGTAGGGCGCAGGCTACCGAGCACCAGGGAGACTCAGGCGCCTCCAGACTCTCGCTGAGGATGGGCTGAAAACCCGGAAGGAAAACAGCCGGCACACTCAAAGGGGCATATAGGACCGCTCAAAATGGGGCAATATTCCCTCTCTGTCTGACTGTCCAAAGTGCAAACCTGGCTGCATTTTTGTCAGGCTTTGTCTTGCTCCTCTTTCCGTTCCGTTCCGAGTCGCGCTCCCTCCCCCTCCCCAGCCGTCAAGGCTCAAATGCAGTAATTTCAGAGCGCGAGTCCACAGGGACGCCAGCGAGCCAAGGCGGCGTTAAGGACGCTGTTCAGGCCGCGGTGCCGTCCACTTTGAACCCCGGTCTTTTTCGGTCTCCGGGCTTGCGGTTGAGCCACGGAGCCCTCAATCTGCACTGGTGTTTTGCTTTTCCACAAGGCAGGAGGAAGGTGCACCGTTCCCGGCGGCACTGCAATACCGGGTCGATGCGTGGAGTGAACGGAGCGAGCCCCTTTTTCAGCTCCCGGTGCTAAAAATCCCTTTAATATGTTGTCCCCTTATAGGGGACGTATCAGATATTAAACTGATAAGAACAGATACTACACTTGATCTTAGCCAAAAGGCCGAGAAGCGATGACCACCCAGCCCCTTGCTGCCCCACCTCACCTCCCGGAACAGTCCTCACCGGCCGCGGTGAAGCCGTTTCAACTGCGCACCAGAGGGGGCCGCTGCTTAGCACCTCCGCCCAAGGGCTCCATGGCTGGGCTCTGAGCCCACTTGAAGGACAGCTGCTTTGCTTTGCTTTGCTTTGCTTTGCTTTGCTTTGCTTTTCACAAGTGCGCAAGGCTCAGCCAAAGGGCAAAGCCTGCCAAAAATGGGTTCAACTCATTGGTGTTCCTCTCCACGGAAGTCTTTAGTAAAAGGCGAAAGACTTGTGCGCTTTGAAGAGAAACCCGAGTAAGTACAGCCTCTCTCCTCCGCGCCAGCCAAGATGTCTGTCGTCCCAGTCCCCGGCCTCACGGTAAGCCCGGCTTGGCTTAGCGTGCGCCAAACTCCCGGGCCACGCCCCTGCCCCTGCCCCTGGCCCCCAACACCCCCGACACTCTCACAGGCTCTATACAGGCAGTGGCTTCGCGGATAGGATGAGTCCCGGCTGTAGGGCGCAGGCTACCGAGCACCAGGGAGACTCAGGCGCCTCCAGACTCTCGCTGAGGACGGGCTGAAAACCCGGAAGGAAAACAGCCGGCACACTCAAAGGGGCATATAGGACCGCTCAAAATGGGGCAATATTCCCTCTCTGTCTGACTGTCCAAAGTGCAAACCTGGCTGCATTTTTGTCAGGCTTTGTCTTGCTCCTCTTTCCGTTCCGTTCCGTTCCGAGCCGCGCTCCCTCCCCCTCCCCAGCCGTCAAGGCTCAAATGCAGTAGTTTCAGAGCGCGAGTCCGCAGGGACGCCAGCGAGCCAAGGCGGCGTTAAGGACGCTGTTCAGGCCGCGGTGCCGTCCACTTTGAACCCCGGTCTTTTTCGGTCTCCGGGCTTGCGGTTGAGCCACGGAGCCCTCAATCTGCACTGGCGTTTTGCTTTTCCACAAGGCAGGAGGAGGGTGCACCGTTCCCGGCGGCACTGCAATACCGGGTCGATGCGTGGAGTGAACGGAGCGAGCCCCTTTTTCAGCTCCCGGTGCTAAAAATCCCTTTAATATGTTGTCCCCTTATAGGGGACGTATCAGATATTAAACTGATAAGAACAGATACTACACTTGATCTTAGCCAAAAGGCCGAGAAGCGATGACCCCCCAGCCCCTTGCTGCCCCACCCCACCTCCCGGAACAGTCCTCACCGGCCGCGGTGAAGCCGTTTCAACTGCGCACCAGAGGGGGCCGCTGCTTAGCACCTCCGCCCAAGGGCTCCATGGCTGGGCTCTGAGCCCACTTGAAGGACAGCTGCTTTGCTTTGCTTTGCTTTGCTTTTCACAAGTGCGCAAGGCTCAGCCAAAGGGCAAAGCCTGCCAAAAATGGGTTCAACTCATTGGTGTTCCTCTCCACGGAAGTCTTTAGTAAAAGGCGAAAGATTTGTGCGTTTTGAAGAGAAACCCGAGTAAGTACAGCCCCTCTCCTCCGCGCCAGCCAAGATGTCTGTCGTCCCAGTCCCCGGCCTCACGGTAAGCCCGGCTTGGCTTAGCGTGCGCCAAACTCCGGGGCCACGCCCCTGCCCCTGCCCCTGCCCCTGCCCCTGGCCCCCAACACCCCCGACACTCTCACAGGCTCTATACAGGCAGTGGCTTCGCGGATAGGATGAGTCCCGGCTGTAGGGCGCAGGCTACCGAGCACCAGGGAGACTCAGGCGCCTCCAGACTCTCGCTGAGGACGGGCTGAAAACCCGGAAGGAAAACAGCCGGCACACTCAAAGGGGCATATAGGACCGCTCAAAATGGGGCAATATTCCCTCTCTGTCTGACTGTCCAAAGTGCAAACCTGGCTGCATTTTTGTCAGGCTTTGTCTTGCTCCTCTTTCCGTTCCGTTCCGTTCCGAGCCGCGCTCCCTCCCCCTCCCCAGCCGTCAAGGCTCAAATGCAGTAGTTTCAGAGCGCGAGTCCGCAGGGACGCCAGCGAGCCAAGGCGGCGTTAAGGACGCTGTTCAGGCCGCGGTGCCGTCCACTTTGAACCCCGGTCTTTTTCGGTCTCCGGGCTTGCGGTTGAGCCACGGAGCCCTCAATCTGCACTGGCGTTTTGCTTTTCCACAAGGCAGGAGGAGGGTGCACCGTTCCCGGCGGCACTGCAATACCGGGTCGATGCGTGGAGTGAACGGAGCGAGCCCCTTTTTCAGCTCCCGGTGCTAAAAATCCCTTTAATATGTTGTCCCCTTATAGGGGACGTATCAGATATTAAACTGATAAGAACAGATACTACACTTGATCTTAGCCAAAAGGCCGAGAAGCGATGACCCCCCAGCCCCTTGCTGCCCCACCCCACCTCCCGGAACAGTCCTCACCGGCCGCGGTGAAGCCGTTTCAACTGCGCACCAGAGGGGGCCGCTGCTTAGCACCTCCGCCCAAGGGCTCCATGGCTGGGCTCTGAGCCCACTTGAAGGACAGCTGCTTTGCTTTGCTTTGCTTTTCACAAGTGCGCAAGGCTCAGCCAAAGGGCAAAGCCTGCCAAAAATGGGTTCAACTCATTGGTGTTCCTCTCCACGGAAGTCTTTAGTAAAAGGCGAAAGACTTGTGCGCTTTGAAGAGAAACCCGAGTAAGTACAGCCCCTCTCCTCCGCGCCAGCCAAGACCTCTGTCGTCCCAGTCCCCGGCCTCACGGTAAGCCCGGCTTGGCTTAGCGTGCGCCAAACTCCCGGGCCACGCCCCTGCCCCTGCCCCTGGCCCCCAACACCCCCGACACTCTCACAGGCTCTATACAGGCAGTGGCTTCGCGGATAGGATGAGTCCCGGCTGTAGGGCGCAGGCTACCGAGCACCAGGGAGACTCAGGCGCCTCCAGACTCTCGCTGAGGATGGGCTGAAAACCCGGAAGGAAAACAGCCGGCACACTCAAAGGGGCATATAGGACCGCTCAAAATGGGGCAATATTCCCTCTCTGTCTGACTGTCCAAAGTGCAAACCTGGCTGCATTTTTGTCAGGCTTTGTCTTGCTCCTCTTTCCGTTCCGTTCCGAGTCGCGCTCCCTCCCCCTCCCCAGCCGTCAAGGCTCAAATGCAGTAGTTTCAGAGCGCGAGTCCACAGGGACGCCAGCGAGCCAAGGCGGCGTTAAGGACGCTGTTCAGGCCGCGGTGCCGTCCACTTTGAACCCCGGTCTTTTTCGGTCTCCGGGCTTGCGGTTGAGCCACGGAGCCCTCAATCTGCACTGGTGTTTTGCTTTTCCACAAGGCAGGAGGAAGGTGCACCGTTCCCGGCGGCACTGCAATACCGGGTCGATGCGTGGAGTGAACGGAGCGAGCCCCTTTTTCAGCTCCCGGTGCTAAAAATCCCTTTAATATGTTGTCCCCTTATAGGGGACGTATCAGATATTAAACTGATAAGAACAGATACTACACTTGATCTTAGCCAAAAGGCCGAGAAGCGATGACCACCCAGCCCCTTGCTGCCCCACCCCACCTCCCGGAACAGTCCTCACCGGCCGCGGTGAAGCCGTTTCAACTGCGCACCAGAGGGGGCCGCTGCTTAGCACCTCTGCCCAAGGGCTCCATGGCTGGGCTCTGAGCCCACTTGAAGGACAGCTGCTTTGCTTTGCTTTGCTTTGCTTTGCTTTTCACAAGTGCGCAAGGCTCAGCCAAAGGGCAAAGCCTGCCAAAAATGGGTTCAACTCATTGGTGTTCCTCTCCACGGAAGTCTTTAGTAAAAGGCGAAAGACTTGTGCGCTTTGAAGAGAAACCCGAGTAAGTACAGCCCCTCTCCTCCGCGCCAGCCAAGATGTCTGTCGTCCCAGTCCCCGGCCTCACGGTAAGCCCGGCTTGGCTTAGCGTGCGCCAAACTCCCGGGCCACGCCCCTGCCCCTGCCCCTGGCCCCCAAGACCCCCGACACTCTCACAGGCTCTATACAGGCAGTGGCTTCGCGGATAGGATGAGTCCCGGCTGTAGGGCGCAGGCTACCGAGCACCAGGGAGACTCAGGCGCCTCCAGACTCTCGCTGAGGACGGGCTGAAAACCCGGAAGGAAAACAGCCGGCACACTCAAAGGGGCATATAGGACCGCTCAAAATGGGGCAATATTCCCTCTCTGTCTGACTGTCCAAAGTGCAAACCTGGCTGCATTTTTGTCAGGCTTTGTCTTGCTCCTCTTTCCGTTCCGTTCCGTTCCGAGCCGCGCTCCCTCCCCCTCCCCAGCCGTCAAGGCTCAAATGCAGTAGTTTCAGAGCGCGAGTCCGCAGGGACGCCAGCGAGCCAAGGCGGCGTTAAGGACGCTGTTCAGGCCGCGGTGCCGTCCACTTTGAACCCCGGTCTTTTTCGGTCTCCGGGCTTGCGGTTGAGCCACGGAGCCCTCAATCTGCACTGGCGTTTTGCTTTTCCACAAGGCAGGAGGAGGGTGCACCGTTCCCGGCGGCACTGCAATACCGGGTCGATGCGTGGAGTGAACGGAGCGAGCCCCTTTTTCAGCTCCCGGTGCTAAAAATCCCTTTAATATGTTGTCCCCTTATAGGGGACGTATCAGATATTAAACTGATAAGAACAGATACTACACTTGATCTTAGCCAAAAGGCCGAGAAGCGATGACCCCCCAGCCCCTTGCTGCCCCACCCCACCTCCCGGAACAGTCCTCACCGGCCGCGGTGAAGCCGTTTCAACTGCGCACCAGAGGGGGCCGCTGCTTAGCACCTCCGCCCAAGGGCTCCATGGCTGGGCTCTGAGCCCACTTGAAGGACAGCTGCCTTGCTTTGCTTTGCTTTGCTTTGCTTTGCTTTTCACAAGTGCGCAAGGCTCAGCCAAAGGGCAAAGCCTGCCAAAAATGGGTTCAACTCATTGGTGTTCCTCTCCACGGAAGTCTTTAGTAAAAGGCGAAAGACTTGTGCGCTTTGAAGAGAAACCCGAGTAAGTACAGCCCCTCTCCTCCGCGCCAGCCAAGATGTCTGTCGTCCCAGTCCCCGGCCTCACGGTAAGCCCGGCTTGGCTTAGCGTGCGCCAAACTCCCGGGCCACGCCCCTGCCCCTGCCCCTGGCCCCCAACACCCCCGACACTCTCACAGGCTCTATACAGGCAGTGGCTTCGCGGATAGGATGAGTCCCGGCTGTAGGGCGCAGGCTACCGAGCACCAGGGAGACTCAGGCGCCTCCAGACTCTCGCTGAGGACGGGCTGAAAACCCGGAAGGAAAACAGCCGGCACACTCAAAGGGGCATATAGGACCGCTCAAAATGGGGCAATATTCCCTCTCTGTCTGACTGTCCAAAGTGCAAACCTGGCTGCATTTTTGTCAGGCTTTGTCTTGCTCCTCTTTCCGTTCCGTTCCGTTCCGAGCCGCGCTCCCTCCCCCTCCCCAGCCGTCAAGGCTCAAATGCAGTAGTTTCAGAGCGCGAGTCCGCAGGGACGCCAGCGAGCCAAGGCGGCGTTAAGGACGCTGTTCAGGCCGCGGTGCCGTCCACTTTGAACCCCGGTCTTTTTCGGTCTCCGGGCTTGCGGTTGAGCCACGGAGCCCTCAATCTGCACTGGCGTTTTTGCTTTTCCACAAGGCAGGAGGAGGGTGCACCGTTCCCGGCGGCACTGCAATACCGGGTCGATGCGTGGAGTGAACGGAGCGAGCCCCTTTTTCAGCTCCCGGTGCTAAAAATCCCTTTAATATGTTGTCCCCTTATAGGGGACGTATCAGATATTAAACTGATAAGAACAGATACTACACTTGATCTTAGCCAAAAGGCCGAGAAGCGATGACCCCCCAGCCCCTTGCTGCCCCACCCCACCTCCCGGAACAGTCCTCACCGGCCGCGGTGAAGCCGTTTCAACTGCGCACCAGAGGGGGCCGCTGCTTAGCACCTCCGCCCAAGGGCTCCATGGCTGGGCTCTGAGCCCACTTGAAGGACAGCTGCTTTGCTTTGCTTTGCTTTGCTTTGCTTTTCACAAGTGCGCAAGGCTCAGCCAAAGGGCAAAGCCTGCCAAAAATGGGTTCAACTCATTGGTGTTCCTCTCCACGGAAGTCTTTAGTAAAAGGCGAAAGACTTGTGCGCTTTGAAGAGAAACCCGAGTAAGTACAGCCCCTCTCCTCCGCGCCAGCCAAGACGTCTGTCGTCCCAGTCCCCGGCCTCACGGTAAGCCCGGCTTGGCTTAGCGTGCGCCAAACTCCCGGGCCACGCCCCTGCCCCTGCCCCTGGCCCCCAACACCCCCGACACTCTCACAGGCTCTATACAGGCAGTGGCTTCGCGGATAGGATGAGTCCCGGCTGTAGGGCGCAGGCTACCGAGCACCAGGGAGACTCAGGCGCCTCCAGACTCTCGCTGAGGACGGGCTGAAAACCCGGAAGGAAAACAGCCGGCACACTCAAAGGGGCATATAGGACCGCTCAAAATGGGGCAATATTCCCTCTCTGTCTGACTGTCCAAAGTGCAAACCTGGCTGCATTTTTGTCAGGCTTTGTCTTGCTCCTCTTTCCGTTCCGTTCCGTTCCGAGCCGCGCTCCCTCCCCCTCCCCAGCCGTCAAGGCTCAAATGCAGTAGTTTCAGAGCGCGAGTCCGCAGGGACGCCAGCGAGCCAAGGCGGCGTTAAGGACGCTGTTCAGGCCGCGGTGCCGTCCACTTTGAACCCCGGTCTTTTTCGGTCTCCGGGCTTGCGGTTGAGCCACGGAGCCCTCAATCTGCACTGGCGTTTTGCTTTTCCACAAGGCAGGAGGAGGGTGCACCGTTCCCGGCGGCACTGCAATACCGGGTCGATGCGTGGAGTGAACGGAGCGAGCCCCTTTTTCAGCTCCCGGTGCTAAAAATCCCTTTAATATGTTGTCCCCTTATAGGGGACGTATCAGATATTAAACTGATAAGAACAGATACTACACTTGATCTTAGCCAAAAGGCCGAGAAGCGATGACCCCCCAGCCCCTTGCTGCCCCACCCCACCTCCCGGAACAGTCCTCACCGGCCGCGGTGAAGCCGTTTCAACTGCGCACCAGAGGGGGCCGCTGCTTAGCACCTCCGCCCAAGGGCTCCATGGCTGGGCTCTGAGCCCACTTGAAGGACAGCTGCTTTGCTTTGCTTTGCTTTGCTTTGCTTTTCACAAGTGCGCAAGGCTCAGCCAAAGGGCAAAGCCTGCCAAAAATGGGTTCAACTCATTGGTGTTCCTCTCCATGGAAGTCTTTAGTAAAAGGCGAAAGACTTGTGCGCTTTGAAGAGAAACCCGAGTAAGTACAGCCCCTCTCCTCCGCGCCAGCCAAGACGTCTGTCGTCCCAGTCCCCGGCCTCACGGTAAGCCCGGCTTGGCTTAGCGTGCGCCAAACTCCCGGGCCACGCCCCTGCCCCTGCCCCTGGCCCCCAACACCCCCGACACTCTCACAGGCTCTATACAGGCAGTGGCTTCGCGGATAGGATGAGTCCCGGCTGTAGGGCGCAGGCTACCGAGCACCAGGGAGACTCAGGCGCCTCCAGACTCTCGCTGAGGACGGGCTGAAAACCCGGAAGGAAAACAGCCGGCACACTCAAAGGGGCATATAGGACCGCTCAAAATGGGGCAATATTCCCTCTCTGTCTGACTGTCCAAAGTGCAAACCTGGCTGCATTTTTGTCAGGCTTTGTCTTGCTCCTCTTTCCGTTCCGTTCCGTTCCGAGCCGCGCTCCCTCCCCCTCCCCAGCCGTCAAGGCTCAAATGCAGTAGTTTCAGAGCGCGAGTCCGCAGGGACGCCAGCGAGCCAAGGCGGCGTTAAGGACGCTGTTCAGGCCGCGGTGCCGTCCACTTTGAACCCCGGTCTTTTTCGGTCTCCGGGCTTGCGGTTGAGCCACGGAGCCCTCAATCTGCACTGGCGTTTTGCTTTTCCACAAGGCAGGAGGAGGGTGCACCGTTCCCGGCGGCACTGCAATACCGGGTCGATGCGTGGAGTGAACGGAGCGAGCCCCTTTTTCAGCTCCCGGTGCTAAAAATCCCTTTAATATGTTGTCCCCTTATAGGGGACGTATCAGATATTAAACTGATAAGAACAGATACTACACTTGATCTTAGCCAAAAGGCCGAGAAGCGATGACCCCCCAGCCCCTTGCTGCCCCACCCCACCTCCCGGAACAGTCCTCACCGGCCGCGGTGAAGCCGTTTCAACTGCGCACCAGAGGGGGCCGCTGCTTAGCACCTCCGCCCAAGGGCTCCATGGCTGGGCTCTGAGCCCACTTGAAGGACAGCTGCTTTGCTTTGCTTTGCTTTGCTTTGCTTTTCACAAGTGCGCAAGGCTCAGCCAAAGGGCAAAGCCTGCCAAAAATGGGTTCAACTCATTGGTGTTCCTCTCCATGGAAGTCTTTAGTAAAAGGCGAAAGACTTGTGCGCTTTGAAGAGAAACCCGAGTAAGTACAGCCCCTCTCCTCCGCGCCAGCCAAGACGTCTGTCGTCCCAGTCCCCGGCCTCACGGTAAGCCCGGCTTGGCTTAGCGTGCGCCAAACTCCCGGGCCACGCCCCTGCCCCTGCCCCTGGCCCCCAACACCCCCGACACTCTCACAGGCTCTATACAGGCAGTGGCTTCGCGGATAGGATGAGACCCGGCTGTAGGGCGCAGGCTACCGAGCACCAGGGAGACTCAGGCGCCTCCAGACTCTCGCTGAGGACGGGCTGAAAACCCGGAAGGAAAACAGCCGGCACACTCAAAGGGGCATATAGGACCGCTCAAAATGGGGCAATATTCCCTCTCTGTCTGACTGTCCAAAGTGCAAACCTGGCTGCATTTTTGTCAGGCTTTGTCTTGCTCCTCTTTCCGTTCCGTTCCGTTCCGAGCCGCGCTCCCTCCCCCTCCCCAGCCGTCAAGGCTCAAATGCAGTAGTTTCAGAGCGCGAGTCCGCAGGGACGCCAGCGAGCCAAGGCGGCGTTAAGGACGCTGTTCAGGCCGCGGTGCCGTCCACTTTGAACCCCGGTCTTTTTCGGTCTCCGGGCTTGCGGTTGAGCCACGGAGCCCTCAATCTGCACTGGCGTTTTGCTTTTCCACAAGGCAGGAGGAGGGTGCACCGTTCCCGGCGGCACTGCAATACCGGGTCGATGCGTGGAGTGAACGGAGCGAGCCCCTTTTTCAGCTCCCGGTGCTAAAAATCCCTTTAATATGTTGTCCCCTTATAGGGGACGTATCAGATATTAAACTGATAAGAACAGATACTACACTTGATCTTAGCCAAAAGGCCGAGAAGCGATGACCCCCCAGCCCCTTGCTGCCCCACCCCACCTCCCGGAACAGTCCTCACCGGCCGCGGTGAAGCCGTTTCAACTGCGCACCAGAGGGGGCCGCTGCTTAGCACCTCCGCCCAAGGGCTCCATGGCTGGGCTCTGAGCCCACTTGAAGGACAGCTGCTTTGCTTTGCTTTGCTTTGCTTTGCTTTTCACAAGTGCGCAAGGCTCAGCCAAAGGGCAAAGCCTGCCAAAAATGGGTTCAACTCATTGGTGTTCCTCTCCATGGAAGTCTTTAGTAAAAGGCGAAAGACTTGTGCGCTTTGAAGAGAAACCCGAGTAAGTACAGCCCCTCTCCTCCGCGCCAGCCAAGACGTCTGTCGTCCCAGTCCCCGGCCTCACGGTAAGCCCGGCTTGGCTTAGCGTGCGCCAAACTCCCGGGCCACGCCCCTGCCCCTGCCCCTGGCCCCCAACACCCCCGACACTCTCACAGGCTCTATACAGGCAGTGGCTTCGCGGATAGGATGAGTCCCGGCTGTAGGGCGCAGGCTACCGAGCACCAGGGAGACTCAGGCGCCTCCAGACTCTCGCTGAGGACGGGCTGAAAACCCGGAAGGAAAACAGCCGGCACACTCAAAGGGGCATATAGGACCGCTCAAAATGGGGCAATATTCCCTCTCTGTCTGACTGTCCAAAGTGCAAACCTGGCTGCATTTTTGTCAGGCTTTGTCTTGCTCCTCTTTCCGTTCCGTTCCGTTCCGAGCCGCGCTCCCTCCCCCTCCCCAGCCGTCAAGGCTCAAATGCAGTAGTTTCAGAGCGCGAGTCCGCAGGGACGCCAGCGAGCCAAGGCGGCGTTAAGGACGCTGTTCAGGCCGCGGTGCCGTCCACTTTGAACCCCGGTCTTTTTCGGTCTCCGGGCTTGCGGTTGAGCCACGGAGCCCTCAATCTGCACTGGCGTTTTGCTTTTCCACAAGGCAGGAGGAGGGTGCACCGTTCCCGGCGGCACTGCAATACCGGGTCGATGCGTGGAGTGAACGGAGCGAGCCCCTTTTTCAGCTCCCGGTGCTAAAAATCCCTTTAATATGTTGTCCCCTTATAGGGGACGTATCAGATATTAAACTGATAAGAACAGATACTACACTTGATCTTAGCCAAAAGGCCGAGAAGCGATGACCCCCCAGCCCCTTGCTGCCCCACCCCACCTCCCGGAACAGTCCTCACCGGCCACGGTGAAGCCGTTTCAACTGCGCACCAGAGGGGGCCGCTGCTTAGCACCTCCGCCCAAGGGCTCCATGGCTGGGCTCTGAGCCCACTTGAAGGACAGCTGCTTTGCTTTGCTTTGCTTTTCACAAGTGCGCAAGGCTCAGCCAAAGGGCAAAGCCTGCCAAAAATGGGTTCAACTCATTGGTGTTCCTCTCCACGGAAGTCTTTAGTAAAAGGCGAAAGACTTGTGCGCTTTGAAGAGAAACCCGAGTAAGTACAGCCCCTCTCCTCCGCGCCAGCCAAGACCTCTGTCGTCCCAGTCCCCGGCCTCAGGGTAAGCCCGGCTTGGCTTAGCGTGCGCCAAACTCCCGGGCCACGCCCCTGCCCCTGCCCCTGGCCCCCAACACCCCCGACACTCTCACAGGCTCTATACAGGCAGTGGCTTCGCGGATAGGATGAGTCCCGGCTGTAGGGCGCAGGCTACCGAGCACCAGGGAGACTCAGGCGCCTCCAGACTCTCGCTGAGGATGGGCTGAAAACCCGGAAGGAAAACAGCCGGCACACTCAAAGGGGCATATAGGACCGCTCAAAATGGGGCAATATTCCCTCTCTGTCTGACTGTCCAAAGTGCAAACCTGGCTGCATTTTTGTCAGGCTTTGTCTTGCTCCTCTTTCCGTTCCGTTCCGAGCCGCGCTCCCTCCCCCTCCCCAGCCGTCAAGGCTCAAATGCAGTAGTTTCAGAGCGCGAGTCCGCAGGGACGCCAGCGAGCCAAGGCGGCGTTAAGGACGCTGTTCAGGCCGCGGTGCCGTCCACTTTGAACCCCGGTCTTTTTCGGTCTCCGGGCTTGCGGTTGAGCCACGGAGCCCTCAATCTGCACTGGCGTTTTGCTTTTCCACAAGGCAGGAGGAAGGTGCACCGTTCCCGGCGGCACTGCAATACCGGGTCGATGCGTGGAGTGAACGGAGCGAGCCCCTTTTTCAGCTCCCGGTGCTAAAAATCCCTTTAATATGTTGTCCCCTTATAGGGGACGTATCAGATATTAAACTGATAAGAACAGATACTACACTTGATCTTAGCCAAAAGGCCGAGAAGCGATGACCACCCAGCCCCTTGCTGCCCCACCCCACCTCCCGGAACAGTCCTCACCGGCCGCGGTGAAGCCGTTTCAACTGCGCACCAGAGGGGGCCGCTGCTTAGCACCTCTGCCCAAGGGCTCCATGGCTGGGCTCTGAGCCCACTTGAAGGACAGCTGCTTTGCTTTGCTTTGCTTTGCTTTGCTTTTCACAAGTGCGCAAGGCTCAGCCAAAGGGCAAAGCCTGCCAAAAATGGGTTCAACTCATTGGTGTTCCTCTCCACGGAAGTCTTTAGTAAAAGGCGAAAGACTTGTGCGCTTTGAAGAGAAACCCGAGTAAGTACAGCCCCTCTCCTCCGCGCCAGCCAAGATGTCTGTCGTCCCAGTCCCCGGCCTCACGGTAAGCCCGGCTTGGCTTAGCGTGCGCCAAACTCCCGGGCCACGCCCCTGCCCCTGCCCCTGGCCCCCAACACCCCCGACACTCTCACAGGCTCTATACAGGCAGTGGCTTCGCGGATAGGATGAGTCCCGGCTGTAGGGCGCAGGCTACCGAGCACCAGGGAGACTCAGGCGCCTCCAGACTCTCGCTGAGGACGGGCTGAAAACCCGGAAGGAAAACAGCCGGCACACTCAAAGGGGCATATAGGACCGCTCAAAATGGGGCAATATTCCCTCTCTGTCTGACTGTCCAAAGTGCAAACCTGGCTGCATTTTTGTCAGGCTTTGTCTTGCTCCTCTTTCCGTTCCGTTCCGTTCCGAGCCGCGCTCCCTCCCCCTCCCCAGCCGTCAAGGCTCAAATGCAGTAGTTTCAGAGCGCGAGTCCGCAGGGACGCCAGCGAGCCAAGGCGGCGTTAAGGACGCTGTTCAGGCCGCGGTGCCGTCCACTTTGAACCCCGGTCTTTTTCGGTCTCCGGGCTTGCGGTTGAGCCACGGAGCCCTCAATCTGCACTGGCGTTTTTGCTTTTCCACAAGGCAGGAGGAGGGTGCACCGTTCCCGGCGGCACTGCAATACCGGGTCGATGCGTGGAGTGAACGGAGCGAGCCCCTTTTTCAGCTCCCGGTGCTAAAAATCCCTTTAATATGTTGTCCCCTTATAGGGGACGTATCAGATATTAAACTGATAAGAACAGATACTACACTTGATCTTAGCCAAAAGGCCGAGAAGCGATGACCCCCCAGCCCCTTGCTGCCCCACCCCACCTCCCGGAACAGTCCTCACCGGCCGCGGTGAAGCCGTTTCAACTGCGCACCAGAGGGGGCCGCTGCTTAGCACCTCCGCCCAAGGGCTCCATGGCTGGGCTCTGAGCCCACTTGAAGGACAGCTGCTTTGCTTTGCTTTGCTTTGCTTTGCTTTTCACAAGTGCGCAAGGCTCAGCCAAAGGGCAAAGCCTGCCAAAAATGGGTTCAACTCATTGGTGTTCCTCTCCACGGAAGTCTTTAGTAAAAGGCGAAAGACTTGTGCGCTTTGAAGAGAAACCCGAGTAAGTACAGCCCCTCTCCTCCGCGCCAGCCAAGACGTCTGTCGTCCCAGTCCCCGGCCTCACGGTAAGCCCGGCTTGGCTTAGCGTGCGCCAAACTCCCGGGCCACGCCCCTGCCCCTGCCCCTGGCCCCCAACACCCCCGACACTCTCACAGGCTCTATACAGGCAGTGGCTTCGCGGATAGGATGAGTCCCGGCTGTAGGGCGCAGGCTACCGAGCACCAGGGAGACTCAGGCGCCTCCAGACTCTCGCTGAGGACGGGCTGAAAACCCGGAAGGAAAACAGCCGGCACACTCAAAGGGGCATATAGGACCGCTCAAAATGGGGCAATATTCCCTCTCTGTCTGACTGTCCAAAGTGCAAACCTGGCTGCATTTTTGTCAGGCTTTGTCTTGCTCCTCTTTCCGTTCCGTTCCGTTCCGAGCCGCGCTCCCTCCCCCTCCCCAGCCGTCAAGGCTCAAATGCAGTAGTTTCAGAGCGCGAGTCCGCAGGGACGCCAGCGAGCCAAGGCGGCGTTAAGGACGCTGTTCAGGCCGCGGTGCCGTCCACTTTGAACCCCGGTCTTTTTCGGTCTCCGGGCTTGCGGTTGAGCCACGGAGCCCTCAATCTGCACTGGCGTTTTGCTTTTCCACAAGGCAGGAGGAGGGTGCACCGTTCCCGGCGGCACTGCAATACCGGGTCGATGCGTGGAGTGAACGGAGCGAGCCCCTTTTTCAGCTCCCGGTGCTAAAAATCCCTTTAATATGTTGTCCCCTTATAGGGGACGTATCAGATATTAAACTGATAAGAACAGATACTACACTTGATCTTAGCCAAAAGGCCGAGAAGCGATGACCCCCCAGCCCCTTGCTGCCCCACCCCACCTCCCGGAACAGTCCTCACCGGCCGCGGTGAAGCCGTTTCAACTGCGCACCAGAGGGGGCCGCTGCTTAGCACCTCCGCCCAAGGGCTCCATGGCTGGGCTCTGAGCCCACTTGAAGGACAGCTGCTTTGCTTTGCTTTGCTTTGCTTTGCTTTTCACAAGTGCGCAAGGCTCAGCCAAAGGGCAAAGCCTGCCAAAAATGGGTTCAACTCATTGGTGTTCCTCTCCATGGAAGTCTTTAGTAAAAGGCGAAAGACTTGTGCGCTTTGAAGAGAAACCCGAGTAAGTACAGCCCCTCTCCTCCGCGCCAGCCAAGACGTCTGTCGTCCCAGTCCCCGGCCTCACGGTAAGCCCGGCTTGGCTTAGCGTGCGCCAAACTCCCGGGCCACGCCCCTGCCCCTGCCCCTGGCCCCCAACACCCCCGACACTCTCACAGGCTCTATACAGGCAGTGGCTTCGCGGATAGGATGAGTCCCGGCTGTAGGGCGCAGGCTACCGAGCACCAGGGAGACTCAGGCGCCTCCAGACTCTCGCTGAGGACGGGCTGAAAACCCGGAAGGAAAACAGCCGGCACACTCAAAGGGGCATATAGGACCGCTCAAAATGGGGCAATATTCCCTCTCTGTCTGACTGTCCAAAGTGCAAACCTGGCTGCATTTTTGTCAGGCTTTGTCTTGCTCCTCTTTCCGTTCCGTTCCGTTCCGAGCCGCGCTCCCTCCCCCTCCCCAGCCGTCAAGGCTCAAATGCAGTAGTTTCAGAGCGCGAGTCCGCAGGGACGCCAGCGAGCCAAGGCGGCGTTAAGGACGCTGTTCAGGCCGCGGTGCCGTCCACTTTGAACCCCGGTCTTTTTCGGTCTCCGGGCTTGCGGTTGAGCCACGGAGCCCTCAATCTGCACTGGCGTTTTGCTTTTCCACAAGGCAGGAGGAGGGTGCACCGTTCCCGGCGGCACTGCAATACCGGGTCGATGCGTGGAGTGAACGGAGCGAGCCCCTTTTTCAGCTCCCGGTGCTAAAAATCCCTTTAATATGTTGTCCCCTTATAGGGGACGTATCAGATATTAAACTGATAAGAACAGATACTACACTTGATCTTAGCCAAAAGGCCGAGAAGCGATGACCCCCCAGCCCCTTGCTGCCCCACCCCACCTCCCGGAACAGTCCTCACCGGCCGCGGTGAAGCCGTTTCAACTGCGCACCAGAGGGGGCCGCTGCTTAGCACCTCCGCCCAAGGGCTCCATGGCTGGGCTCTGAGCCCACTTGAAGGACAGCTGCTTTGCTTTGCTTTGCTTTGCTTTGCTTTGCTTTTCACAAGTGCGCAAGGCTCAGCCAAAGGGCAAAGCCTGCCAAAAATGGGTTCAACTCATTGGTGTTCCTCTCCATGGAAGTCTTTAGTAAAAGGCGAAAGACTTGTGCGCTTTGAAGAGAAACCCGAGTAAGTACAGCCCCTCTCCTCCGCGCCAGCCAAGACGTCTGTCGTCCCAGTCCCCGGCCTCACGGTAAGCCCGGCTTGGCTTAGCGTGCGCCAAACTCCCGGGCCACGCCCCTGCCCCTGCCCCTGGCCCCCAACACCCCCGACACTCTCACAGGCTCTATACAGGCAGTGGCTTCGCGGATAGGATGAGTCCCGGCTGTAGGGCGCAGGCTACCGAGCACCAGGGAGACTCAGGCGCCTCCAGACTCTCGCTGAGGACGGGCTGAAAACCCGGAAGGAAAACAGCCGGCACACTCAAAGGGGCATATAGGACCGCTCAAAATGGGGCAATATTCCCTCTCTGTCTGACTGTCCAAAGTGCAAACCTGGCTGCATTTTTGTCAGGCTTTGTCTTGCTCCTCTTTCCGTTCCGTTCCGTTCCGAGCCGCGCTCCCTCCCCCTCCCCAGCCGTCAAGGCTCAAATGCAGTAGTTTCAGAGCGCGAGTCCGCAGGGACGCCAGCGAGCCAAGGCGGCGTTAAGGACGCTGTTCAGGCCGCGGTGCCGTCCACTTTGAACCCCGGTCTTTTTCGGTCTCCGGGCTTGCGGTTGAGCCACGGAGCCCTCAATCTGCACTGGCGTTTTGCTTTTCCACAAGGCAGGAGGAGGGTGCACCGTTCCCGGCGGCACTGCAATACCGGGTCGATGCGTGGAGTGAACGGAGCGAGCCCCTTTTTCAGCTCCCGGTGCTAAAAATCCCTTTAATATGTTGTCCCCTTATAGGGGACGTATCAGATATTAAACTGATAAGAACAGATACTACACTTGATCTTAGCCAAAAGGCCGAGAAGCGATGACCCCCCAGCCCCTTGCTGCCCCACCCCACCTCCCGGAACAGTCCTCACCGGCCACGGTGAAGCCGTTTCAACTGCGCACCAGAGGGGGCCGCTGCTTAGCACCTCCGCCCAAGGGCTCCATGGCTGGGCTCTGAGCCCACTTGAAGGACAGCTGCTTTGCTTTGCTTTGCTTTTCACAAGTGCGCAAGGCTCAGCCAAAGGGCAAAGCCTGCCAAAAATGGGTTCAACTCATTGGTGTTCCTCTCCACGGAAGTCTTTAGTAAAAGGCGAAAGACTTGTGCGCTTTGAAGAGAAACCCGAGTAAGTACAGCCCCTCTCCTCCGCGCCAGCCAAGATGTCTGTCGTCCCAGTCCCCGGCCTCACGGTAAGCCCGGCTTGGCTTAGCGTGCGCCAAACTCCCGGGCCACGCCCCTGCCCCTGCCCCTGGCCCCAAACACCCCCGACACTCTCACAGGCTCTATACAGGCAGTGGCTTCGCGGATAGGATGAGTCCCGGCTGTAGGGCGCAGGCTACCGAGCACCAGGGAGACTCAGGCGCCTCCAGACTCTCGCTGAGGACGGGCTGAAAACCCGGAAGGAAAACAGCTGGCACACTCAAAGGGGCATATAGGACCGCTCAAAATGGGGCAATATTCCCTCTCTGTCTGACTGTCCAAAGTGCAAACCTGGCTGCATTTTTGTCAGGCTTTGTCTTGCTCCTCTTTCCGTTCCGTTCCGTTCCGAGCCGCGCTCCCTCCCCCTCCCCAGCCGTCAAGGCTCAAATGCAGTAGTTTCAGAGCGCGAGTCCGCAGGGACGCCAGCGAGCCAAGGCGGCGTTAAGGACGCTGTTCAGGCCGCGGTGCCGTCCACTTTGAACCCCGGTCTTTTTCGGTCTCCGGGCTTGCGGTTGAGCCACGGAGCCCTCAATCTGCACTGGCGTTTTGCTTTTCCACAAGGCAGGAGGAGGGTGCACCGTTCCCGGCGGCACTGCAATACCGGGTCGATGCGTGGAGTGAACGGAGCGAGCCCCTTTTTCAGCTCCCGGTGCTAAAAATCCCTTTAATATGTTGTCCCCTTATAGGGGACGTATCAGATATTAAACTGATAAGAACAGATACTACACTTGATCTTAGCCAAAAGGCCGAGAAGCGATGACCCCCCAGCCCCTTGCTGCCCCACCCCACCTCCCGGAACAGTCCTCACCGGCCGCGGTGAAGCCGTTTCAACTGCGCACCAGAGGGGGCCGCTGCTTAGCACCTCCGCCCAAGGGCTCCATGGCTGGGCTCTGAGCCCACTTGAAGGACAGCTGCTTTGCTTTGCTTTGCTTTGCTTTGCTTTGCTTTTCACAAGTGCGCAAGGCTCAGCCAAAGGGCAAAGCCTGCCAAAAATGGGTTCAACTCATTGGTGTTCCTCTCCACGGAAGTCTTTAGTAAAAGGCGAAAGACTTGTGCGCTTTGAAGAGAAACCCGAGTAAGTACAGCCCCTCTCCTCCGCGCCAGCCAAGATGTCTGTCGTCCCAGTCCCCGGCCTCACGGTAAGCCCGGCTTGGCTTAGCGTGCGCCAAACTCCCGGGCCACGCCCCTGCCCCTGCCCCTGGCCCCCAACACCCCCGACACTCTCACAGGCTCTATACAGGCAGTGGCTTCGCGGATAGGATGAGTCCCGGCTGTAGGGCGCAGGCTACCGAGCACCAGGGAGACTCAGGCACCTCCAGACTCTCGCTGAGGACGGGCTGAAAACCCGGAAGGAAAACAGCCGGCACACTCAAAGGGGCATATAGGACCGCTCAAAATGGGGCAATATTCCCTCTCTGTCTGACTGTCCAAAGTGCAAACCTGGCTGCATTTTTGTCAGGCTTTGTCTTGCTCCTCTTTCCGTTCCGTTCCGAGCCGCGCTCCCTCCCCCTCCCCAGCCGTCAAGGCTCAAATGCAGTAGTTTCAGAGCGCGAGTCCGCAGGGACGCCAGCGAGCCAAGGCGGCGTTAAGGACGCTGTTCAGGCCGCGGTGCCGTCCACTTTGAACCCCGGTCTTTTTCGGTCTCCGGGCTTGTGGTTGAGCCACGGAGCCCTCAATCTGCACTGGCGTTTTGCTTTTCCACAAGGCAGGAGGAGGGTGCACCGTTCCCGGCGGCACTGCAATACCGGGTCGATGCGTGGAGTGAACGGAGCGAGCCCCTTTTTCAGCTCCCGGTGCTAAAAATCCCTTTAATATGTTGTCCCCTTATAGGGGACGTATCAGATATTAAACTGATAAGAACAGATACTACACTTGATCTTAGCCAAAAGGCCGAGAAGCGATGACCCCCCAGCCCCTTGCTGCCCCACCCCACCTCCCGGAACAGTCCTCACCGGCCGCGGTGAAGCCGTTTCAACTGCGCACCAGAGGGGGCCGCTGCTTAGCACCTCCGCCCAAGGGCTCCATGGCTGGGCTCTGAGCCCACTTGAAGGACAGCTGCTTTGCTTTGCTTTGCTTTTCACAAGTGCGCAAGGCTCAGCCAAAGGGCAAAGCCTGCCAAAAATGGGTTCAACTCATTGGTGTTCCTCTCCACGGAAGTCTTTAGTAAAAGGCGAAAGACTTGTGCGCTTTGAAGAGAAACCCGAGTAAGTACAGCCCCTCTCCTCCGCGCCAGCCAAGACCTCTGTCGTCCCAGTCCCCGGCCTCAGGGTAAGCCCGGCTTGGCTTAGCGTGCGCCAAACTCCCGGGCCACGCCCCTGCCCCTGCCCCTGGCCCCCAACACCCCCGACACTCTCACAGGCTCTATACAGGCAGTGGCTTCGCGGATAGGATGAGTCCCGGCTGTAGGGCGCAGGCTACCAAGCACCAGGGAGACTCAGGCGCCTCCAGACTCTCGCTGAGGATGGGCTGAAAACCCGGAAGGAAAACAGCCGGCACACTCAAAGGGGCATATAGGACCGCTCAAAATGGGGCAATATTCCCTCTCTGTCTGACTGTCCAAAGTGCAAACCTGGCTGCATTTTTGTCAGGCTTTGTCTTGCTCCTCTTTCCGTTCCGTTCCGAGCCGCGCTCCCTCCCCCTCCCCAGCCGTCAAGGCTCAAATGCAGTAGTTTCAGAGCGCGAGTCCGCAGGGACGCCAGCGAGCCAAGGCGGCGTTAAGGACGCTGTTCAGGCCGCGGTGCCGTCCACTTTGAACCCCGGTCTTTTTCGGTCTCCGGGCTTGCGGTTGAGCCACGGAGCCCTCAATCTGCACTGGCGTTTTGCTTTTCCACAAGGCAGGAGGAAGGTGCACCGTTCCCGGCGGCACTGCAATACCGGGTCGATGCGTGGAGTGAACGGAGCGAGCCCCTTTTTCAGCTCCCGGTGCTAAAAATCCCTTTAATATGTTGTCCCCTTATAGGGGACGTATCAGATATTAAACTGATAAGAACAGATACTACACTTGATCTTAGCCAAAAGGCCGAGAAGCGATGACCACCCAGCCCCTTGCTGCCCCACCCCACCTCCCGGAACAGTCCTCACCGGCCGCGGTGAAGCCGTTTCAACTGCGCACCAGAGGGGGCCGCTGCTTAGCACCTCTGCCCAAGGGCTCCATGGCTGGGCTCTGAGCCCACTTGAAGGACAGCTGCTTTGCTTTGCTTTGCTTTGCTTTGCTTTTCACAAGTGCGCAAGGCTCAGCCAAAGGGCAAAGCCTGCCAAAAATGGGTTCAACTCATTGGTGTTCCTCTCCACGGAAGTCTTTAGTAAAAGGCGAAAGACTTGTGCGCTTTGAAGAGAAACCCGAGTAAGTACAGCCCCTCTCCTCCGCGCCAGCCAAGATGTCTGTCGTCCCAGTCCCCGGCCTCACGGTAAGCCCGGCTTGGCTTAGCGTGCGCCAAACTCCCGGGCCACGCCCCTGCCCCTGACCCTGGCCCCCAACACCCCCGACACTCTCACAGGCTCTATACAGGCAGTGGCTTCGCGGATAGGATGAGTCCCGGCTGTAGGGCGCAGGCTACCGAGCACCAGGGAGACTCAGGCGCCTCCAGACTCTCGCTGAGGACGGGCTGAAAACCCGGAAGGAAAACAGCCGGCACACTCAAAGGGGCATATAGGACCGCTCAAAATGGGGCAATATTCCCTCTCTGTCTGACTGTCCAAAGTGCAAACCTGGCTGCATTTTTGTCAGGCTTTGTCTTGCTCCTCTTTCCGTTCCGTTCCGTTCCGAGCCGCGCTCCCTCCCCCTCCCCAGCCGTCAAGGCTCAAATGCAGTAGTTTCAGAGCGCGAGTCCGCAGGGACGCCAGCGAGCCAAGGCGGCGTTAAGGACGCTGTTCAGGCCGCGGTGCCGTCCACTTTGAACCCCGGTCTTTTTCGGTCTCCGGGCTTGCGGTTGAGCCACGGAGCCCTCAATCTGCACTGGCGTTTTGCTTTTCCACAAGGCAGGAGGAGGGTGCACCGTTCCCGGCGGCACTGCAATACCGGGTCGATGCGTGGAGTGAACGGAGCGAGCCCCTTTTTCAGCTCCCGGTGCTAAAAATCCCTTTAATATGTTGTCCCCTTATAGGGGACGTATCAGATATTAAACTGATAAGAACAGATACTACACTTGATCTTAGCCAAAAGGCCGAGAAGCGATGACCCCCCAGCCCCTTGCTGCCCCACCCCACCTCCCGGAACAGTCCTCACCGGCCGCGGTGAAGCCGTTTCAACTGCGCACCAGAGGGGGCCGCTGCTTAGCACCTCCGCCCAAGGGCTCCATGGCTGGGCTCTGAGCCCACTTGAAGGACAGCTGCTTTGCTTTGCTTTGCTTTTCACAAGTGCGCAAGGCTCAGCCAAAGGGCAAAGCCTGCCAAAAATGGGTTCAACTCATTGGTGTTCCTCTCCACGGAAGTCTTTAGTAAAAGGCGAAAGACTTGTGCGCTTTGAAGAGAAACCCGAGTAAGTACAGCCCCTCTCCTCCGCGCCAGCCAAGACCTCTGTCGTCCCAGTCCCCGGCCTCAGGGTAAGCCCGGCTTGGCTTAGCGTGCGCCAAACTCCCGGGCCACGCCCCTGCCCCTGCCCCTGGCCCCCAACACCCCCGACACTCTCACAGGCTCTATACAGGCAGTGGCTTCGCGGATAGGATGAGTCCCGGCTGTAGGGCGCAGGCTACCAAGCACCAGGGAGACTCAGGCGCCTCCAGACTCTCGCTGAGGATGGGCTGAAAACCCGGAAGGAAAACAGCCGGCACACTCAAAGGGGCATATAGGACCGCTCAAAATGGGGCAATATTCCCTCTCTGTCTGACTGTCCAAAGTGCAAACCTGGCTGCATTTTTGTCAGGCTTTGTCTTGCTCCTCTTTCCGTTCCGTTCCGAGCCGCGCTCCCTCCCCCTCCCCAGCCGTCAAGGCTCAAATGCAGTAGTTTCAGAGCGCGAGTCCGCAGGGACGCCAGCGAGCCAAGGCGGCGTTAAGGACGCTGTTCAGGCCGCGGTGCCGTCCACTTTGAACCCCGGTCTTTTTCGGTCTCCGGGCTTGCGGTTGAGCCACGGAGCCCTCAATCTGCACTGGCGTTTTGCTTTTCCACAAGGCAGAAGGAAGGTGCACCGTTCCTGGCGGCACTGCAATACCGGGTCGATGCGTGGAGTGAACGGAGCGAGCCCCTTTTTCAGCTCCCGGTGCTAAAAATCCCTTTAATATGTTGTCCCCTTATAGGGGACGTATCAGATATTAAACTGATAAGAACAGATACTACACTTGATCTTAGCCAAAAGGCCGAGAAGCGATGACCACCCAGCCCCTTGCTGCCCCACCCCACCTCCCGGAACAGTCCTCACCGGCCGCGGTGAAGCCGTTTCAACTGCGCACCAGAGGGGGCCGCTGCTTAGCACCTCTGCCCAAGGGCTCCATGGCTGGGCTCTGAGCCCACTTGAAGGACAGCTGCTTTGCTTTGCTTTGCTTTGCTTTGCTTTTCACAAGTGCGCAAGGCTCAGCCAAAGGGCAAAGCCTGCCAAAAATGGGTTCAACTCATTGGTGTTCCTCTCCACGGAAGTCTTTAGTAAAAGGCGAAAGACTTGTGCGCTTTGAAGAGAAACCCGAGTAAGTACAGCCCCTCTCCTCCGCGCCAGCCAAGATGTCTGTCGTCCCAGTCCCCGGCCTCACGGTAAGCCCGGCTTGGCTTAGCGTGCGCCAAACTCCCGGGCCACGCCCCTGCCCCTGCCCCTGGCCCCCAACACCCCCGACACCCCCGACACTCTCACAGGCTCTATACAGGCAGTGGCTTCGCGGATAGGATGAGTCCCGGCTGTAGGGCGCAGGCTACCGAGCACCAGGGAGACTCAGGCGCCTCCAGACTCTCGCTGAGGACGGGCTGAAAACCCGGAAGGAAAACAGCCGGCACACTCAAAGGGGCATATAGCACCGCTCAAAATGGGGCAATATTCCCTCTCTGTCTGACTGTCCAAAGTGCAAACCTGGCTGCATTTTTGTCAGGCTTTGTCTTGCTCCTCTTTCCGTTCCGTTCCGTTCCGAGCCGCGCTCCCTCCCCCTCCCCAGCCGTCAAGGCTCAAATGCAGTAGTTTCAGAGCGCGAGTCCGCAGGGACGCCAGCGAGCCAAGGCGGCGTTAAGGACGCTGTTCAGGCCGCGGTGCCGTCCACTTTGAACCCCGGTCTTTTTCGGTCTCCGGGCTTGCGGTTGAGCCACGGAGCCCTCAATCTGCACTGGCGTTTTGCTTTTCCACAAGGCAGGAGGAGGGTGCACCGTTCCCGGCGGCACTGCAATACCGGGTCGATGCGTGGAGTGAACGGAGCGAGCCCCTTTTTCAGCTCCCGGTGCTAAAAATCCCTTTAATATGTTGTCCCCTTATAGGGGACGTATCAGATATTAAACTGATAAGAACAGATACTACACTTGATCTTAGCCAAAAGGCCGAGAAGCGATGACCCCCCAGCCCCTTGCTGCCCCACCCCACCTCCCGGAACAGTCCTCACCGGCCGCGGTGAAGCCGTTTCAACTGCGCACCAGAGGGGGCCGCTGCTTAGCACCTCCGCCCAAGGGCTCCATGGCTGGGCTCTGAGCCCACTTGAAGGACAGCTGCTTTGCTTTGCTTTGCTTTTCACAAGTGCGCAAGGCTCAGCCAAAGGGCAAAGCCTGCCAAAAATGGGTTCAACTCATTGGTGTTCCTCTCCACGGAAGTCTTTAGTAAAAGGCGAAAGACTTGTGCGCTTTGAAGAGAAACCCGAGTAAGTACAGCCCCTCTCCTCCGCGCCAGCCAAGACCTCTGTCGTCCCAGTCCCCGGCCTCACGGTAAGCCCGGCTTGGCTTAGCGTGCGCCAAACTCCCGGGCCACGCCCCTGCCCCTGCCCCTGGCCCCCAACACCCCCGACACTCTCACAGGCTCTATACAGGCAGTGGCTTCGCGGATAGGATGAGTCCCGGCTGTAGGGCGCAGGCTACCGAGCACCAGGGAGACTCAGGCGCCTCCAGACTCTCGCTGAGGATGGGCTGAAAACCCGGAAGGAAAACAGCCGGCACACTCAAAGGGGCATATAGGACCGCTCAAAATGGGGCAATATTCCCTCTCTGTCTGACTGTCCAAAGTGCAAACCTGGCTGCATTTTTGTCAGGCTTTGTCTTGCTCCTCTTTACGTTCCGTTCCGAGTCGCGCTCCCTCCCCCTCCCCAGCCGTCAAGGCTCAAATGCAGTAGTTTCAGAGCGCGAGTCCACAGGGACGCCAGCGAGCCAAGGCGGCGTTAAGGACGCTGTTCAGGCCGCGGTGCCGTCCACTTTGAACCCCGGTCTTTTTCGGTCTCCGGGCTTGCGGTTGAGCCACGGAGCCCTCAATCTGCACTGGTGTTTTGCTTTTCCACAAGGCAGGAGGAAGGTGCACCGTTCCCGGCGGCACTGCAATACCGGGTCGATGCGTGGAGTGAACGGAGCGAGCCCCTTTTTCAGCTCCCGGTGCTAAAAATCCCTTTAATATGTTGTCCCCTTATAGGGGACGTATCAGATATTAAACTGATAAGAACAGATACTACACTTGATCTTAGCCAAAAGGCCGAGAAGCGATGACCACCCAGCCCCTTGCTGCCCCACCCCACCTCCCGGAACAGTCCTCACCGGCCGCGGTGAAGCCGTTTCAACTGCGCACCAGAGGGGGCCGCTGCTTAGCACCTCTGCCCAAGGGCTCCATGGCTGGGCTCTGAGCCCACTTGAAGGACAGCTGCTTTGCTTTGCTTTGCTTTGCTTTGCTTTTCACAAGTGCGCAAGGCTCAGCCAAAGGGCAAAGCCTGCCAAAAATGGGTTCAACTCATTGGTGTTCCTCTCCACGGAAGTCTTTAGTAAAAGGCGAAAGACTTGTGCGCTTTGAAGAGAAACCCGAGTAAGTACAGCCCCTCTCCTCCGCGCCAGCCAAGATGTCTGTCGTCCCAGTCCCCGGCCTCACGGTAAGCCCGGCTTGGCTTAGCGTGCGCCAAACTCCCGGGCCACGCCCCTGCCCCTGCCCCTGGCCCCCAACACCCCCGACACTCTCACAGGCTCTATACAGGCAGTGGCTTCGCGGATAGGATGAGTCCCGGCTGTAGGGCGCAGGCTACCGAGCACCAGGGAGACTCAGGCGCCTCCAGACTCTCGCTGAGGACGGGCTGAAAACCCGGAAGGAAAACAGCCGGCACACTCAAAGGGGCATATAGGACCGCTCAAAATGGGGCAATATTCCCTCTCTGTCTGACTGTCCAAAGTGCAAACCTGGCTGCATTTTTGTCAGGCTTTGTCTTGCTCCTCTTTCCGTTCCGTTCCGTTCCGAGCCGCGCTCCCTCCCCCTCCCCAGCCGTCAAGGCTCAAATGCAGTAGTTTCAGAGCGCGAGTCCGCAGGGACGCCAGCGAGCCAAGGCGGCGTTAAGGACGCTGTTCAGGCCGCGGTGCCGTCCACTTTGAACCCCGGTCTTTTTCGGTCTCCGGGCTTGCGGTTGAGCCACGGAGCCCTCAATCTGCACTGGCGTTTTGCTTTTCCACAAGGCAGGAGGAGGGTGCACCGTTCCCGGCGGCACTGCAATACCGGGTCGATGCGTGGAGTGAACGGAGCGAGCCCCTTTTTCAGCTCCCGGTGCTAAAAATCCCTTTAATATGTTGTCCCCTTATAGGGGACGTATCAGATATTAAACTGATAAGAACAGATACTACACTTGATCTTAGCCAAAAGGCCGAGAAGCGATGACCCCCCAGCCCCTTGCTGCCCCACCCCACCTCCCGGAACAGTCCTCACCGGCCGCGGTGAAGCCGTTTCAACTGCGCACCAGAGGGGGCCGCTGCTTAGCACCTCCGCCCAAGGGCTCCATGGCTGGGCTCTGAGCCCACTTGAAGGACAGCTGCCTTGCTTTGCTTTGCTTTGCTTTGCTTTGCTTTTCACAAGTGCGCAAGGCTCAGCCAAAGGGCAAAGCCTGCCAAAAATGGGTTCAACTCATTGGTGTTCCTCTCCACGGAAGTCTTTAGTAAAAGGCGAAAGACTTGTGCGCTTTGAAGAGAAACCCGAGTAAGTACAGCCCCTCTCCTCCGCGCCAGCCAAGATGTCTGTCGTCCCAGTCCCCGGCCTCACGGTAAGCCCGGCTTGGCTTAGCGTGCGCCAAACTCCCGGGCCACGCCCCTGCCCCTGCCCCTGGCCCCCAACACCCCCGACACTCTCACAGGCTCTATACAGGCAGTGGCTTCGCGGATAGGATGAGTCCCGGCTGTAGGGCGCAGGCTACCGAGCACCAGGGAGACTCAGGCACCTCCAGACTCTCGCTGAGGACGGGCTGAAAACCCGGAAGGAAAACAGCCGGCACACTCAAAGGGGCATATAGGACCGCTCAAAATGGGGCAATATTCCCTCTCTGTCTGACTGTCCAAAGTGCAAACCTGGCTGCATTTTTGTCAGGCTTTGTCTTGCTCCTCTTTCCGTTCCGTTCCGAGCCGCGCTCCCTCCCCCTCCCCAGCCGTCAAGGCTCAAATGCAGTAGTTTCAGAGCGCGAGTCCGCAGGGACGCCAGCGAGCCAAGGCGGCGTTAAGGACGCTGTTCAGGCCGCGGTGCCGTCCACTTTGAACCCCGGTCTTTTTCGGTCTCCGGGCTTGTGGTTGAGCCACGGAGCCCTCAATCTGCACTGGCGTTTTGCTTTTCCACAAGGCAGGAGGAAGGTGCACCGTTCCCGGCGGCACTGCAATACCGGGTCGATGCGTGGAGTGAACGGAGCGAGCCCCTTTTTCAGCTCCCGGTGCTAAAAATCCCTTTAATATGTTGTCCCCTTATAGGGGACGTATCAGATATTAAACTGATAAGAACAGATACTACACTTGATCTTAGCCAAAAGGCCGAGAAGCGATGACCCCCCAGCCCCTTGCTGCCCCACCCCACCTCCCGGAACAGTCCTCACCGGCCGCGGTGAAGCCGTTTCAACTGCGCACCAGAGGGGGCCGCTGCTTAGCACCTCCGCCCAAGGGCTCCATGGCTGGGCTCTGAGCCCACTTGAAGGACAGCTGCTTTGCTTTGCTTTGCTTTGCTTTGCTTTTCACAAGTGCGCAAGGCTCAGCCAAAGGGCAAAGCCTGCCAAAAATGGGTTCAACTCATTGGTGTTCCTCTCCACGGAAGTCTTTAGTAAAAGGCGAAAGACTTGTGCGCTTTGAAGAGAAACCCGAGTAAGTACAGCCCCTCTCCTCCGCGCCAGCCAAGATGTCTGTCGTCCCAGTCCCCGGCCTCACGGTAAGCCCGGCTTGGCTTAGCGTGCGCCAAACTCCCGGGCCACGCCCCTGCCCCTGCCCCTGGCCCCCAACACCCCCGACACTCTCACAGGCTCTATACAGGCAGTGGCTTCGCGGATAGGATGAGTCCCGGCTGTAGGGCGCAGGCTACCGAGCACCAGGGAGACTCAGGCGCCTCCAGACTCTCGCTGAGGACGGGCTGAAAACCCGGAAGGAAAAAAGCCGGCACACTCAAAGGGGCATATAGGACCGCTCAAAATGGGGCAATATTCCCTCTCTGTCTGACTGTCCAAAGTGCAAACCTGGCTGCATTTTTGTCAGGCTTTGTCTTGCTCCTCTTTCCGTTCCGTTCCGTTCCGAGCCGCGCTCCCTCCCCCTCCCCAGCCGTCAAGGCTCAAATGCAGTAGTTTCAGAGCGCGAGTCCGCAGGGACGCCAGCGAGCCAAGGCGGCGTTAAGGACGCTGTTCAGGCCGCGGTGCCGTCCACTTTGAACCCCGGTCTTTTTCGGTCTCCGGGCTTGCGGTTGAGCCACGGAGCCCTCAATCTGCACTGGCGTTTTGCTTTTCCACAAGGCAGGAGGAGGGTGCACCGTTCCCGGCGGCACTGCAATACCGGGTCGATGCGTGGAGTGAACGGAGCGAGCCCCTTTTTCAGCTCCCGGTGCTAAAAATCCCTTTAATATGTTGTCCCCTTATAGGGGACGTATCAGATATTAAACTGATAAGAACAGATACTACACTTGATCTTAGCCAAAAGGCCGAGAAGCGATGACCCCCCAGCCCCTTGCTGCCCCACCCCACCTCCCGGAACAGTCCTCACCGGCCGCGGTGAAGCCGTTTCAACTGCGCACCAGAGGGGGCCGCTGCTTAGCACCTCCGCCCAAGGGCTCCATGGCTGGGCTCTGAGCCCACTTGAAGGACAGCTGCTTTGCTTTGCTTTGCTTTTCACAAGTGCGCAAGGCTCAGCCAAAGGGCAAAGCCTGCCAAAAATGGGTTCAACTCATTGGTGTTCCTCTCCACGGAAGTCTTTAGTAAAAGGCGAAAGACTTGTGCGCTTTGAAGAGAAACCCGAGTAAGTACAGCCCCTCTCCTCCGCGCCAGCCAAGACCTCTGTCGTCCCAGTCCCCGGCCTCACGGTAAGCCCGGCTTGGCTTAGCGTGCGCCAAACTCCCGGGCCACGCCCCTGCCCCTGCCCCTGCCCCTGGCCCCCAACACCCCCGACACTCTCACAGGCTCTATACAGGCAGTGGCTTCGCGGATAGGATGAGTCCCGGCTGTAGGGCGCAGGCTACCGAGCACCAGGGAGACTCAGGCGCCTCCAGACTCTCGCTGAGGACGGGCTGAAAACCCGGAAGGAAAACAGCCGGCACACTCAAAGGGGCATATAGGACCGCTCAAAATGGGGCAATATTCCCTCTCTGTCTGACTGTCCAAAGTGCAAACCTGGCTGCATTTTTGTCAGGCTTTGTCTTGCTCCTCTTTCCGTTCCGTTCCGTTCCGAGCCGCGCTCCCTCCCCCTCCCCAGCCGTCAAGGCTCAAATGCAGTAGTTTCAGAGCGCGAGTCCGCAGGGACGCCAGCGAGCCAAGGCGGCGTTAAGGACGCTGTTCAGGCCGCGGTGCCGTCCACTTTGAACCCCGGTCTTTTTCGGTCTCCGGGCTTGCGGTTGAGCCACGGAGCCCTCAATCTGCACTGGCGTTTTGCTTTTCCACAAGGCAGGAGGAGGGTGCACCGTTCCCGGCGGCACTGCAATACCGGGTCGATGCGTGGAGTGAACGGAGCGAGCCCCTTTTTCAGCTCCCGGTGCTAAAAATCCCTTTAATATGTTGTCCCCTTATAGGGGACGTATCAGATATTAAACTGATAAGAACAGATACTACACTTGATCTTAGCCAAAAGGCCGAGAAGCGATGACCCCCCAGCCCCTTGCTGCCCCACCCCACCTCCCGGAACAGTCCTCACCGGCCGCGGTGAAGCCGTTTCAACTGCGCACCAGAGGGGGCCGCTGCTTAGCACCTCCGCCCAAGGGCTCCATGGCTGGGCTCTGAGCCCACTTGAAGGACAGCTGCTTTGCTTTGCTTTGCTTTTCACAAGTGCGCAAGGCTCAGCCAAAGGGCAAAGCCTGCCAAAAATGGGTTCAACTCATTGGTGTTCCTCTCCACGGAAGTCTTTAGTAAAAGGCGAAAGACTTGTGCGCTTTGAAGAGAAACCCGAGTAAGTACAGCCCCTCTCCTCCGCGCCAGCCAAGACCTCTGTCGTCCCAGTCCCCGGCCTCACGGTAAGCCCGGCTTGGCTTAGCGTGCGCCAAACTCCCGGGCCACGCCCCTGCCCCTGCCCCTGGCCCCCAACACCCCCGACACTCTCACAGGCTCTATACAGGCAGTGGCTTCGCGGATAGGATGAGTCCCGGCTGTAGGGCGCAGGCTACCGAGCACCAGGGAGACTCAGGCGCCTCCAGACTCTCGCTGAGGATGGGCTGAAAACCCGGAAGGAAAACAGCCGGCACACTCAAAGGGGCATATAGGACCGCTCAAAATGGGGCAATATTCCCTCTCTGTCTGACTGTCCAAAGTGCAAACCTGGCTGCATTTTTGTCAGGCTTTGTCTTGCTCCTCTTTCCGTTCCGTTCCGAGTCGCGCTCCCTCCCCCTCCCCAGCCGTCAAGGCTCAAATGCAGTAGTTTCAGAGCGCGAGTCCACAGGGACGCCAGCGAGCCAAGGCGGCGTTAAGGACGCTGTTCAGGCCGCGGTGCCGTCCACTTTGAACCCCGGTCTTTTTCGGTCTCCGGGCTTGCGGTTGAGCCACGGAGCCCTCAATCTGCACTGGTGTTTTGCTTTTCCACAAGGCAGGAGGAAGGTGCACCGTTCCCGGCGGCACTGCAATACCGGGTCGATGCGTGGAGTGAACGGAGCGAGCCCCTTTTTCAGCTCCCGGTGCTAAAAATCCCTTTAATATGTTGTCCCCTTATAGGGGACGTATCAGATATTAAACTGATAAGAACAGATACTACACTTGATCTTAGCCAAAAGGCCGAGAAGCGATGACCACCCAGCCCCTTGCTGCCCCACCCCACCTCCCGGAACAGTCCTCACCGGCCGCGGTGAAGCCGTTTCAACTGCGCACCAGAGGGGGCCGCTGCTTAGCACCTCTGCCCAAGGGCTCCATGGCTGGGCTCTGAGCCCACTTGAAGGACAGCTGCTTTGCTTTGCTTTGCTTTGCTTTGCTTTTCACAAGTGCGCAAGGCTCAGCCAAAGGGCAAAGCCTGCCAAAAATGGGTTCAACTCATTGGTGTTCCTCTCCACGGAAGTCTTTAGTAAAAGGCGAAAGACTTGTGCGCTTTGAAGAGAAACCCGAGTAAGTACAGCCCCTCTCCTCCGCGCCAGCCAAGATGTCTGTCGTCCCAGTCCCCGGCCTCACGGTAAGCCCGGCTTGGCTTAGCGTGCGCCAAACTCCCGGGCCACGCCCCTGCCCCTGCCCCTGGCCCCCAACACCCCCGACACTCTCACAGGCTCTATACAGGCAGTGGCTTCGCGGATAGGATGAGTCCCGGCTGTAGGGCGCAGGCTACCGAGCACCAGGGAGACTCAGGCGCCTCCAGACTCTCGCTGAGGACGGGCTGAAAACCCGGAAGGAAAACAGCCGGCACACTCAAAGGGGCATATAGGACCGCTCAAAATGGGGCAATATTCCCTCTCTGTCTGACTGTCCAAAGTGCAAACCTGGCTGCATTTTTGTCAGGCTTTGTCTTGCTCCTCTTTCCGTTCCGTTCCGTTCCGAGCCGCGCTCCCTCCCCCTCCCCAGCCGTCAAGGCTCAAATGCAGTAGTTTCAGAGCGCGAGTCCGCAGGGACGCCAGCGAGCCAAGGCGGCGTTAAGGACGCTGTTCAGGCCGCGGTGCCGTCCACTTTGAACCCCGGTCTTTTTCGGTCTCCGGGCTTGCGGTTGAGCCACGGAGCCCTCAATCTGCACTGGCGTTTTGCTTTTCCACAAGGCAGGAGGAGGGTGCACCGTTCCCGGCGGCACTGCAATACCGGGTCGATGCGTGGAGTGAACGGAGCGAGCCCCTTTTTCAGCTCCCGGTGCTAAAAATCCCTTTAATATGTTGTCCCCTTATAGGGGACGTATCAGATATTAAACTGATAAGAACAGATACTACACTTGATCTTAGCCAAAAGGCCGAGAAGCGATGACCCCCCAGCCCCTTGCTGCCCCACCCCACCTCCCGGAACAGTCCTCACCGGCCGCGGTGAAGCCGTTTCAACTGCGCACCAGAGGGGGCCGCTGCTTAGCACCTCCGCCCAAGGGCTCCATGGCTGGGCTCTGAGCCCACTTGAAGGACAGCTGCCTTGCTTTGCTTTGCTTTGCTTTGCTTTGCTTTTCACAAGTGCGCAAGGCTCAGCCAAAGGGCAAAGCCTGCCAAAAATGGGTTCAACTCATTGGTGTTCCTCTCCACGGAAGTCTTTAGTAAAAGGCGAAAGACTTGTGCGCTTTGAAGAGAAACCCGAGTAAGTACAGCCCCTCTCCTCCGCGCCAGCCAAGATGTCTGTCGTCCCAGTCCCCGGCCTCACGGTAAGCCCGGCTTGGCTTAGCGTGCGCCAAACTCCCGGGCCACGCCCCTGCCCCTGCCCCTGGCCCCCAACACCCCCGACACTCTCACAGGCTCTATACAGGCAGTGGCTTCGCGGATAGGATGAGTCCCGGCTGTAGGGCGCAGGCTACCGAGCACCAGGGAGACTCAGGCACCTCCAGACTCTCGCTGAGGACGGGCTGAAAACCCGGAAGGAAAACAGCCGGCACACTCAAAGGGGCATATAGGACCGCTCAAAATGGGGCAATATTCCCTCTCTGTCTGACTGTCCAAAGTGCAAACCTGGCTGCATTTTTGTCAGGCTTTGTCTTGCTCCTCTTTCCGTTCCGTTCCGAGCCGCGCTCCCTCCCCCTCCCCAGCCGTCAAGGCTCAAATGCAGTAGTTTCAGAGCGCGAGTCCGCAGGGACGCCAGCGAGCCAAGGCGGCGTTAAGGACGCTGTTCAGGCCGCGGTGCCGTCCACTTTGAACCCCGGTCTTTTTCGGTCTCCGGGCTTGCGGTTGAGCCACGGAGCCCTCAATCTGCACTGGCGTTTTGCTTTTCCACAAGGCAGGAGGAGGGTGCACCGTTCCCGGCGGCACTGCAATACCGGGTCGATGCGTGGAGTGAACGGAGCGAGCCCCTTTTTCAGCTCCCGGTGCTAAAAATCCCTTTAATATGTTGTCCCCTTATAGGGGACGTATCAGATATTAAACTGATAAGAACAGATACTACACTTGATCTTAGCCAAAAGGCCGAGAAGCGATGACCCCCCAGCCCCTTGCTGCCCCACCCCACCTCCCGGAACAGTCCTCACCGGCCGCGGTGAAGCCGTTTCAACTGCGCACCAGAGGGGGCCGCTGCTTAGCACCTCCGCCCAAGGGCTCCATGGCTGGGCTCTGAGCCCACTTGAAGGACAGCTGCTTTGCTTTGCTTTGCTTTGCTTTGCTTTTCACAAGTGCGCAAGGCTCAGCCAAAGGGCAAAGCCTGCCAAAAATGGGTTCAACTCATTGGTGTTCCTCTCCACGGAAGTCTTTAGTAAAAGGCGAAAGACTTGTGCGCTTTGAAGAGAAACCCGAGTAAGTACAGCCCCTCTCCTCCGCGCCAGCCAAGATGTCTGTCGTCCCAGTCCCCGGCCTCACGGTAAGCCCGGCTTGGCTTAGCGTGCGCCAAACTCCCGGGCCACGCCCCTGCCCCTGCCCCTGGCCCCCAACACCCCCGACACTCTCACAGGCTCTATACAGGCAGTGGCTTCGCGGATAGGATGAGTCCCGGCTGTAGGGCGCAGGGTACCGAGCACCAGGGAGACTCAGGCGCCTCCAGACTCTCGCTGAGGACGGGCTGAAAACCCGGAAGGAAAAAAGCCGGCACACTCAAAGGGGCATATAGGACCGCTCAAAATGGGGCAATATTCCCTCTCTGTCTGACTGTCCAAAGTGCAAACCTGGCTGCATTTTTGTCAGGCTTTGTCTTGCTCCTCTTTCCGTTCCGTTCCGTTCCGAGCCGCGCTCCCTCCCCCTCCCCAGCCGTCAAGGCTCAAATGCAGTAGTTTCAGAGCGCGAGTCCGCAGGGACGCCAGCGAGCCAAGGCGGCGTTAAGGACGCTGTTCAGGCCGCGGTGCCGTCCACTTTGAACCCCGGTCTTTTTCGGTCTCCGGGCTTGCGGTTGAGCCACGGAGCCCTCAATCTGCACTGGCGTTTTGCTTTTCCACAAGGCAGGAGGAGGGTGCACCGTTCCCGGCGGCACTGCAATACCGGGTCGATGCGTGGAGTGAACGGAGCGAGCCCCTTTTTCAGCTCCCGGTGCTAAAAATCCCTTTAATATGTTGTCCCCTTATAGGGGACGTATCAGATATTAAACTGATAAGAACAGATACTACACTTGATCTTAGCCAAAAGGCCGAGAAGCGATGACCCCCCAGCCCCTTGCTGCCCCACCCCACCTCCCGGAACAGTCCTCACCGGCCGCGGTGAAGCCGTTTCAACTGCGCACCAGAGGGGGCCGCTGCTTAGCACCTCCGCCCAAGGGCTCCATGGCTGGGCTCTGAGCCCACTTGAAGGACAGCTGCCTTGCTTTGCTTTGCTTTGCTTTGCTTTGCTTTTCACAAGTGCGCAAGGCTCAGCCAAAGGGCAAAGCCTGCCAAAAATGGGTTCAACTCATTGGTGTTCCTCTCCACGGAAGTCTTTAGTAAAAGGCGAAAGACTTGTGCGCTTTGAAGAGAAACCCGAGTAAGTACAGCCCCTCTCCTCCGCGCCAGCCAAGATGTCTGTCGTCCCAGTCCCCGGCCTCACGGTAAGCCCGGCTTGGCTTAGCGTGCGCCAAACTCCCGGGCCACGCCCCTGCCCCTGCCCCTGGCCCCCAACACCCCCGACACTCTCACAGGCTCTATACAGGCAGTGGCTTCGCGGATAGGATGAGTCCCGGCTGTAGGGCGCAGGCTACCGAGCACCAGGGAGACTCAGGCACCTCCAGACTCTCGCTGAGGACGGGCTGAAAACCCGGAAGGAAAACAGCCGGCACACTCAAAGGGGCATATAGGACCGCTCAAAATGGGGCAATATTCCCTCTCTGTCTGACTGTCCAAAGTGCAAACCTGGCTGCATTTTTGTCAGGCTTTGTCTTGCTCCTCTTTCCGTTCCGTTCCGAGCCGCGCTCCCTCCCCCTCCCCAGCCGTCAAGGCTCAAATGCAGTAGTTTCAGAGCGCGAGTCCGCAGGGACGCCAGCGAGCCAAGGCGGCGTTAAGGACGCTGTTCAGGCCGCGGTGCCGTCCACTTTGAACCCCGGTCTTTTTCGGTCTCCGGGCTTGTGGTTGAGCCACGGAGCCCTCAATCTGCACTGGCGTTTTGCTTTTCCACAAGGCAGGAGGAAGGTGCACCGTTCCCGGCGGCACTGCAATACCGGGTCGATGCGTGGAGTGAACGGAGCGAGCCCCTTTTTCAGCTCCCGGTGCTAAAAATCCCTTTAATATGTTGTCCCCTTATAGGGGACGTATCAGATATTAAACTGATAAGAACAGATACTACACTTGATCTTAGCCAAAAGGCCGAGAAGCGATGACCCCCCAGCCCCTTGCTGCCCCACCCCACCTCCCGGAACAGTCCTCACCGGCCGCGGTGAAGCCGTTTCAACTGCGCACCAGAGGGGGCCGCTGCTTAGCACCTCCGCCCAAGGGCTCCATGGCTGGGCTCTGAGCCCACTTGAAGGACAGCTGCTTTGCTTTGCTTTGCTTTGCTTTGCTTTTCACAAGTGCGCAAGGCTCAGCCAAAGGGCAAAGCCTGCCAAAAATGGGTTCAACTCATTGGTGTTCCTCTCCACGGAAGTCTTTAGTAAAAGGCGAAAGACTTGTGCGCTTTGAAGAGAAACCCGAGTAAGTACAGCCCCTCTCCTCCGCGCCAGCCAAGATGTCTGTCGTCCCAGTCCCCGGCCTCACGGTAAGCCCGGCTTGGCTTAGCGTGCGCCAAACTCCCGGGCCACGCCCCTGCCCCTGCCCCTGGCCCCCAACACCCCCGACACTCTCACAGGCTCTATACAGGCAGTGGCTTCGCGGATAGGATGAGTCCCGGCTGTAGGGCGCAGGCTACCGAGCACCAGGGAGACTCAGGCGCCTCCAGACTCTCGCTGAGGACGGGCTGAAAACCCGGAAGGAAAAAAGCCGGCACACTCAAAGGGGCATATAGGACCGCTCAAAATGGGGCAATATTCCCTCTCTGTCTGACTGTCCAAAGTGCAAACCTGGCTGCATTTTTGTCAGGCTTTGTCTTGCTCCTCTTTCCGTTCCGTTCCGTTCCGAGCCGCGCTCCCTCCCCCTCCCCAGCCGTCAAGGCTCAAATGCAGTAGTTTCAGAGCGCGAGTCCGCAGGGACGCCAGCGAGCCAAGGCGGCGTTAAGGACGCTGTTCAGGCCGCGGTGCCGTCCACTTTGAACCCCGGTCTTTTTCGGTCTCCGGGCTTGCGGTTGAGCCACGGAGCCCTCAATCTGCACTGGCGTTTTGCTTTTCCACAAGGCAGGAGGAGGGTGCACCGTTCCCGGCGGCACTGCAATACCGGGTCGATGCGTGGAGTGAACGGAGCGAGCCCCTTTTTCAGCTCCCGGTGCTAAAAATCCCTTTAATATGTTGTCCCCTTATAGGGGACGTATCAGATATTAAACTGATAAGAACAGATACTACACTTGATCTTAGCCAAAAGGCCGAGAAGCGATGACCCCCCAGCCCCTTGCTGCCCCACCCCACCTCCCGGAACAGTCCTCACCGGCCGCGGTGAAGCCGTTTCAACTGCGCACCAGAGGGGGCCGCTGCTTAGCACCTCCGCCCAAGGGCTCCATGGCTGGGCTCTGAGCCCACTTGAAGGACAGCTGCTTTGCTTTGCTTTGCTTTTCACAAGTGCGCAAGGCTCAGCCAAAGGGCAAAGCCTGCCAAAAATGGGTTCAACTCATTGGTGTTCCTCTCCACGGAAGTCTTTAGTAAAAGGCGAAAGACTTGTGCGCTTTGAAGAGAAACCCGAGTAAGTACAGCCCCTCTCCTCCGCGCCAGCCAAGACCTCTGTCGTCCCAGTCCCCGGCCTCACGGTAAGCCCGGCTTGGCTTAGCGTGCGCCAAACTCCCGGGCCACGCCCCTGCCCCTGCCCCTGGCCCCCAACACCCCCGACACTCTCACAGGCTCTATACAGGCAGTGGCTTCGCGGATAGGATGAGTCCCGGCTGTAGGGCGCAGGCTACCGAGCACCAGGGAGACTCAGGCGCCTCCAGACTCTCGCTGAGGATGGGCTGAAAACCCGGAAGGAAAACAGCCGGCACACTCAAAGGGGCATATAGGACCGCTCAAAATGGGGCAATATTCCCTCTCTGTCTGACTGTCCAAAGTGCAAACCTGGCTGCATTTTTGTCAGGCTTTGTCTTGCTCCTCTTTCCGTTCCGTTCCGAGTCGCGCTCCCTCCCCCTCCCCAGCCGTCAAGGCTCAAATGCAGTAGTTTCAGAGCGCGAGTCCACAGGGACGCCAGCGAGCCAAGGCGGCGTTAAGGACGCTGTTCAGGCCGCGGTGCCGTCCACTTTGAACCCCGGTCTTTTTCGGTCTCCGGGCTTGCGGTTGAGCCACGGAGCCCTCAATCTGCACTGGTGTTTTGCTTTTCCACAAGGCAGGAGGAAGGTGCACCGTTCCCGGCGGCACTGCAATACCGGGTCGATGCGTGGAGTGAACGGAGCGAGCCCCTTTTTCAGCTCCCGGTGCTAAAAATCCCTTTAATATGTTGTCCCCTTATAGGGGACGTATCAGATATTAAACTGATAAGAACAGATACTACACTTGATCTTAGCCAAAAGGCCGAGAAGCGATGACCACCCAGCCCCTTGCTGCCCCACCCCACCTCCCGGAACAGTCCTCACCGGCCGCGGTGAAGCCGTTTCAACTGCGCACCAGAGGGGGCCGCTGCTTAGCACCTCTGCCCAAGGGCTCCATGGCTGGGCTCTGAGCCCACTTGAAGGACAGCTGCTTTGCTTTGCTTTGCTTTGCTTTGCTTTTCACAAGTGCGCAAGGCTCAGCCAAAGGGCAAAGCCTGCCAAAAATGGGTTCAACTCATTGGTGTTCCTCTCCACGGAAGTCTTTAGTAAAAGGCGAAAGACTTGTGCGCTTTGAAGAGAAACCCGAGTAAGTACAGCCCCTCTCCTCCGCGCCAGCCAAGATGTCTGTCGTCCCAGTCCCCGGCCTCACGGTAAGCCCGGCTTGGCTTAGCGTGCGCCAAACTCCCGGGCCACGCCCCTGCCCCTGCCCCTGGCCCCCAACACCCCCGACACTCTCACAGGCTCTATACAGGCAGTGGCTTCGCGGATAGGATGAGTCCCGGCTGTAGGGCGCAGGCTACCGAGCACCAGGGAGACTCAGGCGCCTCCAGACTCTCGCTGAGGACGGGCTGAAAACCCGGAAGGAAAACAGCCGGCACACTCAAAGGGGCATATAGGACCGCTCAAAATGGGGCAATATTCCCTCTCTGTCTGACTGTCCAAAGTGCAAACCTGGCTGCATTTTTGTCAGGCTTTGTCTTGCTCCTCTTTCCGTTCCGTTCCGTTCCGAGCCGCGCTCCCTCCCCCTCCCCAGCCGTCAAGGCTCAAATGCAGTAGTTTCAGAGCGCGAGTCCGCAGGGACGCCAGCGAGCCAAGGCGGCGTTAAGGACGCTGTTCAGGCCGCGGTGCCGTCCACTTTGAACCCCGGTCTTTTTCGGTCTCCGGGCTTGCGGTTGAGCCACGGAGCCCTCAATCTGCACTGGCGTTTTGCTTTTCCACAAGGCAGGAGGAGGGTGCACCGTTCCCGGCGGCACTGCAATACCGGGTCGATGCGTGGAGTGAACGGAGCGAGCCCCTTTTTCAGCTCCCGGTGCTAAAAATCCCTTTAATATGTTGTCCCCTTATAGGGGACGTATCAGATATTAAACTGATAAGAACAGATACTACACTTGATCTTAGCCAAAAGGCCGAGAAGCGATGACCCCCCAGCCCCTTGCTGCCCCACCCCACCTCCCGGAACAGTCCTCACCGGCCGCGGTGAAGCCGTTTCAACTGCGCACCAGAGGGGGCCGCTGCTTAGCACCTCCGCCCAAGGGCTCCATGGCTGGGCTCTGAGCCCACTTGAAGGACAGCTGCCTTGCTTTGCTTTGCTTTGCTTTGCTTTGCTTTTCACAAGTGCGCAAGGCTCAGCCAAAGGGCAAAGCCTGCCAAAAATGGGTTCAACTCATTGGTGTTCCTCTCCACGGAAGTCTTTAGTAAAAGGCGAAAGACTTGTGCGCTTTGAAGAGAAACCCGAGTAAGTACAGCCCCTCTCCTCCGCGCCAGCCAAGATGTCTGTCGTCCCAGTCCCCGGCCTCACGGTAAGCCCGGCTTGGCTTAGCGTGCGCCAAACTCCCGGGCCACGCCCCTGCCCCTGCCCCTGGCCCCCAACACCCCCGACACTCTCACAGGCTCTATACAGGCAGTGGCTTCGCGGATAGGATGAGTCCCGGCTGTAGGGCGCAGGCTACCGAGCACCAGGGAGACTCAGGCACCTCCAGACTCTCGCTGAGGACGGGCTGAAAACCCGGAAGGAAAACAGCCGGCACACTCAAAGGGGCATATAGGACCGCTCAAAATGGGGCAATATTCCCTCTCTGTCTGACTGTCCAAAGTGCAAACCTGGCTGCATTTTTGTCAGGCTTTGTCTTGCTCCTCTTTCCGTTCCGTTCCGAGCCGCGCTCCCTCCCCCTCCCCAGCCGTCAAGGCTCAAATGCAGTAGTTTCAGAGCGCGAGTCCGCAGGGACGCCAGCGAGCCAAGGCGGCGTTAAGGACGCTGTTCAGGCCGCGGTGCCGTCCACTTTGAACCCCGGTCTTTTTCGGTCTCCGGGCTTGCGGTTGAGCCACGGAGCCCTCAATCTGCACTGGCGTTTTGCTTTTCCACAAGGCAGGAGGAAGGTGCACCGTTCCCGGCGGCACTGCAATACCGGGTCGATGCGTGGAGTGAACGGAGCGAGCCCCTTTTTCAGCTCCCGGTGCTAAAAATCCCTTTAATATGTTGTCCCCTTATAGGGGACGTATCAGATATTAAACTGATAAGAACAGATACTACACTTGATCTTAGCCAAAAGGCCGAGAAGCGATGACCCCCCAGCCCCTTGCTGCCCCACCCCACCTCCCGGAACAGTCCTCACCGGCCGCGGTGAAGCCGTTTCAACTGCGCACCAGAGGGGGCCGCTGCTTAGCACCTCCGCCCAAGGGCTCCATGGCTGGGCTCTGAGCCCACTTGAAGGACAGCTGCTTTGCTTTGCTTTGCTTTGCTTTGCTTTTCACAAGTGCGCAAGGCTCAGCCAAAGGGCAAAGCCTGCCAAAAATGGGTTCAACTCATTGGTGTTCCTCTCCACGGAAGTCTTTAGTAAAAGGCGAAAGACTTGTGCGCTTTGAAGAGAAACCCAAGTAAGTACAGCCCCTCTCCTCCGCGCCAGCCAAGATGTCTGTCGTCCCAGTCCCCGGCCTCACGGTAAGCCCGGCTTGGCTTAGCGTGCGCCAAACTCCCGGGCCACGCCCCTGCCCCTGCCCCTGGCCCCCAACACCCCCGACACTCTCACAGGCTCTATACAGGCAGTGGCTTCGCGGATAGGATGAGTCCCGGCTGTAGGGCGCAGGCTACCGAGCACCAGGGAGACTCAGGCGCCTCCAGACTCTCGCTGAGGACGGGCTGAAAACCCGGAAGGAAAAAAGCCGGCACACTCAAAGGGGCATATAGGACCGCTCAAAATGGGGCAATATTCCCTCTCTGTCTGACTGTCCAAAGTGCAAACCTGGCTGCATTTTTGTCAGGCTTTGTCTTGCTCCTCTTTCCGTTCCGTTCCGTTCCGAGCCGCGCTCCCTCCCCCTCCCCAGCCGTCAAGGCTCAAATGCAGTAGTTTCAGAGCGCGAGTCCGCAGGGACGCCAGCGAGCCAAGGCGGCGTTAAGGACGCTGTTCAGGCCGCGGTGCCGTCCACTTTGAACCCCGGTCTTTTTCGGTCTCCGGGCTTGCGGTTGAGCCACGGAGCCCTCAATCTGCACTGGCGTTTTGCTTTTCCACAAGGCAGGAGGAGGGTGCACCGTTCCCGGCGGCACTGCAATACCGGGTCGATGCGTGGAGTGAACGGAGCGAGCCCCTTTTTCAGCTCCCGGTGCTAAAAATCCCTTTAATATGTTGTCCCCTTATAGGGGACGTATCAGATATTAAACTGATAAGAACAGATACTACACTTGATCTTAGCCAAAAGGCCGAGAAGCGATGACCCCCCAGCCCCTTGCTGCCCCACCCCACCTCCCGGAACAGTCCTCACCGGCCGCGGTGAAGCCGTTTCAACTGCGCACCAGAGGGGGCCGCTGCTTAGCACCTCCGCCCAAGGGCTCCATGGCTGGGCTCTGAGCCCACTTGAAGGACAGCTGCTTTGCTTTGCTTTGCTTTTCACAAGTGCGCAAGGCTCAGCCAAAGGGCAAAGCCTGCCAAAAATGGGTTCAACTCATTGGTGTTCCTCTCCACGGAAGTCTTTAGTAAAAGGCGAAAGACTTGTGCGCTTTGAAGAGAAACCCGAGTAAGTACAGCCCCTCTCCTCCGCGCCAGCCAAGACCTCTGTCGTCCCAGTCCCCGGCCTCAGGGTAAGCCCGGCTTGGCTTAGCGTGCGCCAAACTCCCGGGCCACGCCCCTGCCCCTGCCCCTGGCCCCCAACACCCCCGACACTCTCACAGGCTCTATACAGGCAGTGGCTTCGCGGATAGGATGAGTCCCGGCTGTAGGGCGCAGGCTACCAAGCACCAGGGAGACTCAGGCGCCTCCAGACTCTCGCTGAGGATGGGCTGAAAACCCGGAAGGAAAACAGCCGGCACACTCAAAGGGGCATATAGGACCGCTCAAAATGGGGCAATATTCCCTCTCTGTCTGACTGTCCAAAGTGCAAACCTGGCTGCATTTTTGTCAGGCTTTGTCTTGCTCCTCTTTCCGTTCCGTTCCGAGCCGCGCTCCCTCCCCCTCCCCAGCCGTCAAGGCTCAAATGCAGTAGTTTCAGAGCGCGAGTCCGCAGGGACGCCAGCGAGCCAAGGCGGCGTTAAGGACGCTGTTCAGGCCGCGGTGCCGTCCACTTTGAACCCCGGTCTTTTTCGGTCTCCGGGCTTGCGGTTGAGCCACGGAGCCCTCAATCTGCACTGGCGTTTTGCTTTTCCACAAGGCAGGAGGAAGGTGCACCGTTCCCGGCGGCACTGCAATACCGGGTCGATGCGTGGAGTGAACGGAGCGAGCCCCTTTTTCAGCTCCCGGTGCTAAAAATCCCTTTAATATGTTGTCCCCTTATAGGGGACGTATCAGATATTAAACTGATAAGAACAGATACTACACTTGATCTTAGCCAAAAGGCCGAGAAGCGATGACCACCCAGCCCCTTGCTGCCCCACCCCACCTCCCGGAACAGTCCTCACCGGCCGCGGTGAAGCCGTTTCAACTGCGCACCAGAGGGGGCCGCTGCTTAGCACCTCTGCCCAAGGGCTCCATGGCTGGGCTCTGAGCCCACTTGAAGGACAGCTGCTTTGCTTTGCTTTGCTTTGCTTTGCTTTTCACAAGTGCGCAAGGCTCAGCCAAAGGGCAAAGCCTGCCAAAAATGGGTTCAACTCATTGGTGTTCCTCTCCACGGAAGTCTTTAGTAAAAGGCGAAAGACTTGTGCGCTTTGAAGAGAAACCCGAGTAAGTACAGCCCCTCTCCTCCGCGCCAGCCAAGATGTCTGTCGTCCCAGTCCCCGGCCTCACGGTAAGCCCGGCTTGGCTTAGCGTGCGCCAAACTCCCGGGCCACGCCCCTGCCCCTGCCCCTGGCCCCCAACACCCCCGACACTCTCACAGGCTCTATACAGGCAGTGGCTTCGCGGATAGGATGAGTCCCGGCTGTAGGGCGCAGGCTACCGAGCACCAGGGAGACTCAGGCGCCTCCAGACTCTCGCTGAGGACGGGCTGAAAACCCGGAAGGAAAACAGCCGGCACACTCAAAGGGGCATATAGCACCGCTCAAAATGGGGCAATATTCCCTCTCTGTCTGACTGTCCAAAGTGCAAACCTGGCTGCATTTTTGTCAGGCTTTGTCTTGCTCCTCTTTCCGTTCCGTTCCGTTCCGAGCCGCGCTCCCTCCCCCTCCCCAGCCGTCAAGGCTCAAATGCAGTAGTTTCAGAGCGCGAGTCCGCAGGGACGCCAGCGAGCCAAGGCGGCGTTAAGGACGCTGTTCAGGCCGCGGTGCCGTCCACTTTGAACCCCGGTCTTTTTCGGTCTCCGGGCTTGCGGTTGAGCCACGGAGCCCTCAATCTGCACTGGCGTTTTGCTTTTCCACAAGGCAGGAGGAGGGTGCACCGTTCCCGGCGGCACTGCAATACCGGGTCGATGCGTGGAGTGAACGGAGCGAGCCCCTTTTTCAGCTCCCGGTGCTAAAAATCCCTTTAATATGTTGTCCCCTTATAGGGGACGTATCAGATATTAAACTGATAAGAACAGATACTACACTTGATCTTAGCCAAAAGGCCGAGAAGCGATGACCCCCCAGCCCCTTGCTGCCCCACCCCACCTCCCGGAACAGTCCTCACCGGCCGCGGTGAAGCCGTTTCAACTGCGCACCAGAGGGGGCCGCTGCTTAGCACCTCCGCCCAAGGGCTCCATGGCTGGGCTCTGAGCCCACTTGAAGGACAGCTGCTTTGCTTTGCTTTGCTTTTCACAAGTGCGCAAGGCTCAGCCAAAGGGCAAAGCCTGCCAAAAATGGGTTCAACTCATTGGTGTTCCTCTCCACGGAAGTCTTTAGTAAAAGGCGAAAGACTTGTGCGCTTTGAAGAGAAACCCGAGTAAGTACAGCCCCTCTCCTCCGCGCCAGCCAAGACCTCTGTCGTCCCAGTCCCCGGCCTCAGGGTAAGCCCGGCTTGGCTTAGCGTGCGCCAAACTCCCGGGCCACGCCCCTGCCCCTGCCCCTGGCCCCCAACACCCCCGACACTCTCACAGGCTCTATACAGGCAGTGGCTTCGCGGATAGGATGAGTCCCGGCTGTAGGGCGCAGGCTACCGAGCACCAGGGAGACTCAGGCGCCTCCAGACTCTCGCTGAGGATGGGCTGAAAACCCGGAAGGAAAACAGCCGGCACACTCAAAGGGGCATATAGGACCGCTCAAAATGGGGCAATATTCCCTCTCTGTCTGACTGTCCAAAGTGCAAACCTGGCTGCATTTTTGTCAGGCTTTGTCTTGCTCCTCTTTCCGTTCCGTTCCGAGCCGCGCTCCCTCCCCCTCCCCAGCCGTCAAGGCTCAAATGCAGTAGTTTCAGAGCGCGAGTCCGCAGGGACGCCAGCGAGCCAAGGCGGCGTTAAGGACGCTGTTCAGGCCGCGGTGCCGTCCACTTTGAACCCCGGTCTTTTTCGGTCTCCGGGCTTGCGGTTGAGCCACGGAGCCCTCAATCTGCACTGGCGTTTTGCTTTTCCACAAGGCAGGAGGAAGGTGCACCGTTCCCGGCGGCACTGCAATACCGGGTCGATGCGTGGAGTGAACGGAGCGAGCCCCTTTTTCAGCTCCCGGTGCTAAAAATCCCTTTAATATGTTGTCCCCTTATAGGGGACGTATCAGATATTAAACTGATAAGAACAGATACTACACTTGATCTTAGCCAAAAGGCCGAGAAGCGATGACCACCCAGCCCCTTGCTGCCCCACCCCACCTCCCGGAACAGTCCTCACCGGCCGCGGTGAAGCCGTTTCAACTGCGCACCAGAGGGGGCCGCTGCTTAGCACCTCTGCCCAAGGGCTCCATGGCTGGGCTCTGAGCCCACTTGAAGGACAGCTGCTTTGCTTTGCTTTGCTTTGCTTTGCTTTTCACAAGTGCGCAAGGCTCAGCCAAAGGGCAAAGCCTGCCAAAAATGGGTTCAACTCATTGGTGTTCCTCTCCACGGAAGTCTTTAGTAAAAGGCGAAAGACTTGTGCGCTTTGAAGAGAAACCCGAGTAAGTACAGCCCCTCTCCTCCGCGCCAGCCAAGATGTCTGTCGTCCCAGTCCCCGGCCTCACGGTAAGCCCGGCTTGGCTTAGCGTGCGCCAAACTCCCGGGCCACGCCCCTGCCCCTGCCCCTGGCCCCCAACACCCCCGACACCCCCGACACTCTCACAGGCTCTATACAGGCAGTGGCTTCGCGGATAGGATGAGTCCCGGCTGTAGGGCGCAGGCTACCGAGCACCAGGGAGACTCAGGCGCCTCCAGACTCTCGCTGAGGACGGGCTGAAAACCCGGAAGGAAAACAGCCGGCACACTCAAAGGGGCATATAGCACCGCTCAAAATGGGGCAATATTCCCTCTCTGTCTGACTGTCCAAAGTGCAAACCTGGCTGCATTTTTGTCAGGCTTTGTCTTGCTCCTCTTTCCGTTCCGTTCCGTTCCGAGCCGCGCTCCCTCCCCCTCCCCAGCCGTCAAGGCTCAAATGCAGTAGTTTCAGAGCGCGAGTCCGCAGGGACGCCAGCGAGCCAAGGCGGCGTTAAGGACGCTGTTCAGGCCGCGGTGCCGTCCACTTTGAACCCCGGTCTTTTTCGGTCTCCGGGCTTGCGGTTGAGCCACGGAGCCCTCAATCTGCACTGGCGTTTTGCTTTTCCACAAGGCAGGAGGAGGGTGCACCGTTCCCGGCGGCACTGCAATACCGGGTCGATGCGTGGAGTGAACGGAGCGAGCCCCTTTTTCAGCTCCCGGTGCTAAAAATCCCTTTAATATGTTGTCCCCTTATAGGGGACGTATCAGATATTAAACTGATAAGAACAGATACTACACTTGATCTTAGCCAAAAGGCCGAGAAGCGATGACCCCCCAGCCCCTTGCTGCCCCACCCCACCTCCCGGAACAGTCCTCACCGGCCGCGGTGAAGCCGTTTCAACTGCGCACCAGAGGGGGCCGCTGCTTAGCACCTCCGCCCAAGGGCTCCATGGCTGGGCTCTGAGCCCACTTGAAGGACAGCTGCTTTGCTTTGCTTTGCTTTTCACAAGTGCGCAAGGCTCAGCCAAAGGGCAAAGCCTGCCAAAAATGGGTTCAACTCATTGGTGTTCCTCTCCACGGAAGTCTTTAGTAAAAGGCGAAAGACTTGTGCGCTTTGAAGAGAAACCCGAGTAAGTACAGCCCCTCTCCTCCGCGCCAGCCAAGACCTCTGTCGTCCCAGTCCCCGGCCTCAGGGTAAGCCCGGCTTGGCTTAGCGTGCGCCAAACTCCCGGGCCACGCCCCTGCCCCTGCCCCTGGCCCCCAACACCCCCGACACTCTCACAGGCTCTATACAGGCAGTGGCTTCGCGGATAGGATGAGTCCCGGCTGTAGGGCGCAGGCTACCGAGCACCAGGGAGACTCAGGCGCCTCCAGACTCTCGCTGAGGATGGGCTGAAAACCCGGAAGGAAAACAGCCGGCACACTCAAAGGGGCATATAGGACCGCTCAAAATGGGGCAATATTCCCTCTCTGTCTGACTGTCCAAAGTGCAAACCTGGCTGCATTTTTGTCAGGCTTTGTCTTGCTCCTCTTTCCGTTCCGTTCCGAGCCGCGCTCCCTCCCCCTCCCCAGCCGTCAAGGCTCAAATGCAGTAGTTTCAGAGCGCGAGTCCGCAGGGACGCCAGCGAGCCAAGGCGGCGTTAAGGACGCTGTTCAGGCCGCGGTGCCGTCCACTTTGAACCCCGGTCTTTTTCGGTCTCCGGGCTTGCGGTTGAGCCACGGAGCCCTCAATCTGCACTGGCGTTTTGCTTTTCCACAAGGCAGGAGGAAGGTGCACCGTTCCCGGCGGCACTGCAATACCGGGTCGATGCGTGGAGTGAACGGAGCGAGCCCCTTTTTCAGCTCCCGGTGCTAAAAATCCCTTTAATATGTTGTCCCCTTATAGGGGACGTATCAGATATTAAACTGATAAGAACAGATACTACACTTGATCTTAGCCAAAAGGCCGAGAAGCGATGACCACCCAGCCCCTTGCTGCCCCACCCCACCTCCCGGAACAGTCCTCACCGGCCGCGGTGAAGCCGTTTCAACTGCGCACCAGAGGGGGCCGCTGCTTAGCACCTCTGCCCAAGGGCTCCATGGCTGGGCTCTGAGCCCACTTGAAGGACAGCTGCTTTGCTTTGCTTTGCTTTTCACAAGTGCGCAAGGCTCAGCCAAAGGGCAAAGCCTGCCAAAAATGGGTTCAACTCATTGGTGTTCCTCTCCACGGAAGTCTTTAGTAAAAGGCGAAAGACTTGTGCGCTTTGAAGAGAAACCCGAGTAAGTACAGCCCCTCTCCTCCGCGCCAGCCAAGACCTCTGTCGTCCCAGTCCCCGGCCTCAGGGTAAGCCCGGCTTGGCTTAGCGTGCGCCAAACTCCCAGGCCACGCCCCTGCCCCTGCCCCTGGCCCCCAACACCCCCGACACTCTCACAGGCTCTATACAGGCAGTGGCTTCGCGGATAGGATGAGTCCCGGCTGTAGGGCGCAGGCTACCGAGCACCAGGGAGACTCAGGCGCCTCCAGACTCTCGCTGAGGATGGGCTGAAAACCCGGAAGGAAAACAGCCGGCACACTCAAAGGGGCATATAGGACCGCTCAAAATGGGGCAATATTCCCTCTCTGTCTGACTGTCCAAAGTGCAAACCTGGCTGCATTTTTGTCAGGCTTTGTCTTGCTCCTCTTTCCGTTCCGTTCCGAGCCGCGCTCCCTCCCCCTCCCCAGCCGTCAAGGCTCAAATGCAGTAGTTTCAGAGCGCGAGTCCGCAGGGACGCCAGCGAGCCAAGGCGGCGTTAAGGACGCTGTTCAGGCCGCGGTGCCGTCCACTTTGAACCCCGGTCTTTTTCGGTCTCCGGGCTTGCGGTTGAGCCACGGAGCCCTCAATCTGCACTGGCGTTTTGCTTTTCCACAAGGCAGGAGGAAGGTGCACCGTTCCCGGCGGCACTGCAATACCGGGTCGATGCGTGGAGTGAACGGAGCGAGCCCCTTTTTCAGCTCCCGGTGCTAAAAATCCCTTTAATATGTTGTCCCCTTATAGGGGACGTATCAGATATTAAACTGATAAGAACAGATACTACACTTGATCTTAGCCAAAAGGCCGAGAAGCGATGACCACCCAGCCCCTTGCTGCCCCACCCCACCTCCCGGAACAGTCCTCACCGGCCGCGGTGAAGCCGTTTCAACTGCGCACCAGAGGGGGCCGCTGCTTAGCACCTCTGCCCAAGGGCTCCATGGCTGGGCTCTGAGCCCACTTGAAGGACAGCTGCTTTGCTTTGCTTTGCTTTGCTTTGCTTTTCACAAGTGCGCAAGGCTCAGCCAAAGGGCAAAGCCTGCCAAAAATGGGTTCAACTCATTGGTGTTCCTCTCCACGGAAGTCTTTAGTAAAAGGCGAAAGACTTGTGCGCTTTGAAGAGAAACCCGAGTAAGTACAGCCCCTCTCCTCCGCGCCAGCCAAGATGTCTGTCGTCCCAGTCCCCGGCCTCACGGTAAGCCCGGCTTGGCTTAGCGTGCGCCAAACTCCCGGGCCACGCCCCTGCCCCTGCCCCTGGCCCCCAACACCCCCGACACTCTCACAGGCTCTATACAGGCAGTGGCTTCGCGGATAGGATGAGTCCCGGCTGTAGGGCGCAGGCTACCGAGCACCAGGGAGACTCAGGCGCCTCCAGACTCTCGCTGAGGACGGGCTGAAAACCCGGAAGGAAAACAGCCGGCACACTCAAAGGGGCATATAGGACCGCTCAAAATGGGGCAATATTCCCTCTCTGTCTGACTGTCCAAAGTGCAAACCTGGCTGCATTTTTGTCAGGCTTTGTCTTGCTCCTCTTTCCGTTCCGTTCCGTTCCGAGCCGCGCTCCCTCCCCCTCCCCAGCCGTCAAGGCTCAAATGCAGTAGTTTCAGAGCGCGAGTCCGCAGGGACGCCAGCGAGCCAAGGCGGCGTTAAGGACGCTGTTCAGGCCGCGGTGCCGTCCACTTTGAACCCCGGTCTTTTTCGGTCTCCGGGCTTGCGGTTGAGCCACGGAGCCCTCAATCTGCACTGGCGTTTTTGCTTTTCCACAAGGCAGGAGGAGGGTGCACCGTTCCCGGCGGCACTGCAATACCGGGTCGATGCGTGGAGTGAACGGAGCGAGCCCCTTTTTCAGCTCCCGGTGCTAAAAATCCCTTTAATATGTTGTCCCCTTATAGGGGACGTATCAGATATTAAACTGATAAGAACAGATACTACACTTGATCTTAGCCAAAAGGCCGAGAAGCGATGACCCCCCAGCCCCTTGCTGCCCCACCCCACCTCCCGGAACAGTCCTCACCGGCCGCGGTGAAGCCGTTTCAACTGCGCACCAGAGGGGGCCGCTGCTTAGCACCTCCGCCCAAGGGCTCCATGGCTGGGCTCTGAGCCCACTTGAAGGACAGCTGCTTTGCTTTGCTTTGCTTTGCTTTGCTTTTCACAAGTGCGCAAGGCTCAGCCAAAGGGCAAAGCCTGCCAAAAATGGGTTCAACTCATTGGTGTTCCTCTCCACGGAAGTCTTTAGTAAAAGGCGAAAGACTTGTGCGCTTTGAAGAGAAACCCGAGTAAGTACAGCCCCTCTCCTCCGCGCCAGCCAAGACGTCTGTCGTCCCAGTCCCCGGCCTCACGGTAAGCCCGGCTTGGCTTAGCGTGCGCCAAACTCCCGGGCCACGCCCCTGCCCCTGCCCCTGGCCCCCAACACCCCCGACACTCTCACAGGCTCTATACAGGCAGTGGCTTCGCGGATAGGATGAGTCCCGGCTGTAGGGCGCAGGCTACCGAGCACCAGGGAGACTCAGGCGCCTCCAGACTCTCGCTGAGGACGGGCTGAAAACCCGGAAGGAAAACAGCCGGCACACTCAAAGGGGCATATAGGACCGCTCAAAATGGGGCAATATTCCCTCTCTGTCTGACTGTCCAAAGTGCAAACCTGGCTGCATTTTTGTCAGGCTTTGTCTTGCTCCTCTTTCCGTTCCGTTCCGTTCCGAGCCGCGCTCCCTCCCCCTCCCCAGCCGTCAAGGCTCAAATGCAGTAGTTTCAGAGCGCGAGTCCGCAGGGACGCCAGCGAGCCAAGGCGGCGTTAAGGACGCTGTTCAGGCCGCGGTGCCGTCCACTTTGAACCCCGGTCTTTTTCGGTCTCCGGGCTTGCGGTTGAGCCACGGAGCCCTCAATCTGCACTGGCGTTTTGCTTTTCCACAAGGCAGGAGGAGGGTGCACCGTTCCCGGCGGCACTGCAATACCGGGTCGATGCGTGGAGTGAACGGAGCGAGCCCCTTTTTCAGCTCCCGGTGCTAAAAATCCCTTTAATATGTTGTCCCCTTATAGGGGACGTATCAGATATTAAACTGATAAGAACAGATACTACACTTGATCTTAGCCAAAAGGCCGAGAAGCGATGACCCCCCAGCCCCTTGCTGCCCCACCCCACCTCCCGGAACAGTCCTCACCGGCCGCGGTGAAGCCGTTTCAACTGCGCACCAGAGGGGGCCGCTGCTTAGCACCTCCGCCCAAGGGCTCCATGGCTGGGCTCTGAGCCCACTTGAAGGACAGCTGCTTTGCTTTGCTTTGCTTTGCTTTGCTTTTCACAAGTGCGCAAGGCTCAGCCAAAGGGCAAAGCCTGCCAAAAATGGGTTCAACTCATTGGTGTTCCTCTCCATGGAAGTCTTTAGTAAAAGGCGAAAGACTTGTGCGCTTTGAAGAGAAACCCGAGTAAGTACAGCCCCTCTCCTCCGCGCCAGCCAAGACGTCTGTCGTCCCAGTCCCCGGCCTCACGGTAAGCCCGGCTTGGCTTAGCGTGCGCCAAACTCCCGGGCCACGCCCCTGCCCCTGCCCCTGGCCCCCAACACCCCCGACACTCTCACAGGCTCTATACAGGCAGTGGCTTCGCGGATAGGATGAGTCCCGGCTGTAGGGCGCAGGCTACCGAGCACCAGGGAGACTCAGGCGCCTCCAGACTCTCGCTGAGGACGGGCTGAAAACCCGGAAGGAAAACAGCCGGCACACTCAAAGGGGCATATAGGACCGCTCAAAATGGGGCAATATTCCCTCTCTGTCTGACTGTCCAAAGTGCAAACCTGGCTGCATTTTTGTCAGGCTTTGTCTTGCTCCTCTTTCCGTTCCGTTCCGTTCCGAGCCGCGCTCCCTCCCCCTCCCCAGCCGTCAAGGCTCAAATGCAGTAGTTTCAGAGCGCGAGTCCGCAGGGACGCCAGCGAGCCAAGGCGGCGTTAAGGACGCTGTTCAGGCCGCGGTGCCGTCCACTTTGAACCCCGGTCTTTTTCGGTCTCCGGGCTTGCGGTTGAGCCACGGAGCCCTCAATCTGCACTGGCGTTTTGCTTTTCCACAAGGCAGGAGGAGGGTGCACCGTTCCCGGCGGCACTGCAATACCGGGTCGATGCGTGGAGTGAACGGAGCGAGCCCCTTTTTCAGCTCCCGGTGCTAAAAATCCCTTTAATATGTTGTCCCCTTATAGGGGACGTATCAGATATTAAACTGATAAGAACAGATACTACACTTGATCTTAGCCAAAAGGCCGAGAAGCGATGACCCCCCAGCCCCTTGCTGCCCCACCCCACCTCCCGGAACAGTCCTCACCGGCCGCGGTGAAGCCGTTTCAACTGCGCACCAGAGGGGGCCGCTGCTTAGCACCTCCGCCCAAGGGCTCCATGGCTGGGCTCTGAGCCCACTTGAAGGACAGCTGCTTTGCTTTGCTTTGCTTTGCTTTGCTTTGCTTTTCACAAGTGCGCAAGGCTCAGCCAAAGGGCAAAGCCTGCCAAAAATGGGTTCAACTCATTGGTGTTCCTCTCCATGGAAGTCTTTAGTAAAAGGCGAAAGACTTGTGCGCTTTGAAGAGAAACCCGAGTAAGTACAGCCCCTCTCCTCCGCGCCAGCCAAGACGTCTGTCGTCCCAGTCCCCGGCCTCACGGTAAGCCCGGCTTGGCTTAGCGTGCGCCAAACTCCCGGGCCACGCCCCTGCCCCTGCCCCTGGCCCCCAACACCCCCGACACTCTCACAGGCTCTATACAGGCAGTGGCTTCGCGGATAGGATGAGTCCCGGCTGTAGGGCGCAGGCTACCGAGCACCAGGGAGACTCAGGCGCCTCCAGACTCTCGCTGAGGACGGGCTGAAAACCCGGAAGGAAAACAGCCGGCACACTCAAAGGGGCATATAGGACCGCTCAAAATGGGGCAATATTCCCTCTCTGTCTGACTGTCCAAAGTGCAAACCTGGCTGCATTTTTGTCAGGCTTTGTCTTGCTCCTCTTTCCGTTCCGTTCCGTTCCGAGCCGCGCTCCCTCCCCCTCCCCAGCCGTCAAGGCTCAAATGCAGTAGTTTCAGAGCGCGAGTCCGCAGGGACGCCAGCGAGCCAAGGCGGCGTTAAGGACGCTGTTCAGGCCGCGGTGCCGTCCACTTTGAACCCCGGTCTTTTTCGGTCTCCGGGCTTGCGGTTGAGCCACGGAGCCCTCAATCTGCACTGGCGTTTTGCTTTTCCACAAGGCAGGAGGAGGGTGCACCGTTCCCGGCGGCACTGCAATACCGGGTCGATGCGTGGAGTGAACGGAGCGAGCCCCTTTTTCAGCTCCCGGTGCTAAAAATCCCTTTAATATGTTGTCCCCTTATAGGGGACGTATCAGATATTAAACTGATAAGAACAGATACTACACTTGATCTTAGCCAAAAGGCCGAGAAGCGATGACCCCCCAGCCCCTTGCTGCCCCACCCCACCTCCCGGAACAGTCCTCACCGGCCACGGTGAAGCCGTTTCAACTGCGCACCAGAGGGGGCCGCTGCTTAGCACCTCCGCCCAAGGGCTCCATGGCTGGGCTCTGAGCCCACTTGAAGGACAGCTGCTTTGCTTTGCTTTGCTTTTCACAAGTGCGCAAGGCTCAGCCAAAGGGCAAAGCCTGCCAAAAATGGGTTCAACTCATTGGTGTTCCTCTCCACGGAAGTCTTTAGTAAAAGGCGAAAGACTTGTGCGCTTTGAAGAGAAACCCGAGTAAGTACAGCCCCTCTCCTCCGCGCCAGCCAAGATGTCTGTCGTCCCAGTCCCCGGCCTCACGGTAAGCCCGGCTTGGCTTAGCGTGCGCCAAACTCCCGGGCCACGCCCCTGCCCCTGCCCCTGGCCCCAAACACCCCCGACACTCTCACAGGCTCTATACAGGCAGTGGCTTCGCGGATAGGATGAGTCCCGGCTGTAGGGCGCAGGCTACCGAGCACCAGGGAGACTCAGGCGCCTCCAGACTCTCGCTGAGGACGGGCTGAAAACCCGGAAGGAAAACAGCTGGCACACTCAAAGGGGCATATAGGACCGCTCAAAATGGGGCAATATTCCCTCTCTGTCTGACTGTCCAAAGTGCAAACCTGGCTGCATTTTTGTCAGGCTTTGTCTTGCTCCTCTTTCCGTTCCGTTCCGTTCCGAGCCGCGCTCCCTCCCCCTCCCCAGCCGTCAAGGCTCAAATGCAGTAGTTTCAGAGCGCGAGTCCGCAGGGACGCCAGCGAGCCAAGGCGGCGTTAAGGACGCTGTTCAGGCCGCGGTGCCGTCCACTTTGAACCCCGGTCTTTTTCGGTCTCCGGGCTTGCGGTTGAGCCACGGAGCCCTCAATCTGCACTGGCGTTTTGCTTTTCCACAAGGCAGGAGGAGGGTGCACCGTTCCCGGCGGCACTGCAATACCGGGTCGATGCGTGGAGTGAACGGAGCGAGCCCCTTTTTCAGCTCCCGGTGCTAAAAATCCCTTTAATATGTTGTCCCCTTATAGGGGACGTATCAGATATTAAACTGATAAGAACAGATACTACACTTGATCTTAGCCAAAAGGCCGAGAAGCGATGACCCCCCAGCCCCTTGCTGCCCCACCCCACCTCCCGGAACAGTCCTCACCGGCCGCGGTGAAGCCGTTTCAACTGCGCACCAGAGGGGGCCGCTGCTTAGCACCTCCGCCCAAGGGCTCCATGGCTGGGCTCTGAGCCCACTTGAAGGACAGCTGCTTTGCTTTGCTTTGCTTTGCTTTGCTTTGCTTTTCACAAGTGCGCAAGGCTCAGCCAAAGGGCAAAGCCTGCCAAAAATGGGTTCAACTCATTGGTGTTCCTCTCCACGGAAGTCTTTAGTAAAAGGCGAAAGACTTGTGCGCTTTGAAGAGAAACCCGAGTAAGTACAGCCCCTCTCCTCCGCGCCAGCCAAGATGTCTGTCGTCCCAGTCCCCGGCCTCACGGTAAGCCCGGCTTGGCTTAGCGTGCGCCAAACTCCCGGGCCACGCCCCTGCCCCTGCCCCTGGCCCCCAACACCCCCGACACTCTCACAGGCTCTATACAGGCAGTGGCTTCGCGGATAGGATGAGTCCCGGCTGTAGGGCGCAGGCTACCGAGCACCAGGGAGACTCAGGCACCTCCAGACTCTCGCTGAGGACGGGCTGAAAACCCGGAAGGAAAACAGCCGGCACACTCAAAGGGGCATATAGGACCGCTCAAAATGGGGCAATATTCCCTCTCTGTCTGACTGTCCAAAGTGCAAACCTGGCTGCATTTTTGTCAGGCTTTGTCTTGCTCCTCTTTCCGTTCCGTTCCGAGCCGCGCTCCCTCCCCCTCCCCAGCCGTCAAGGCTCAAATGCAGTAGTTTCAGAGCGCGAGTCCGCAGGGACGCCAGCGAGCCAAGGCGGCGTTAAGGACGCTGTTCAGGCCGCGGTGCCGTCCACTTTGAACCCCGGTCTTTTTCGGTCTCCGGGCTTGTGGTTGAGCCACGGAGCCCTCAATCTGCACTGGCGTTTTGCTTTTCCACAAGGCAGGAGGAAGGTGCACCGTTCCCGGCGGCACTGCAATACCGGGTCGATGCGTGGAGTGAACGGAGCGAGCCCCTTTTTCAGCTCCCGGTGCTAAAAATCCCTTTAATATGTTGTCCCCTTATAGGGGACGTATCAGATATTAAACTGATAAGAACAGATACTACACTTGATCTTAGCCAAAAGGCCGAGAAGCGATGACCCCCCAGCCCCTTGCTGCCCCACCCCACCTCCCGGAACAGTCCTCACCGGCCGCGGTGAAGCCGTTTCAACTGCGTACCAGAGGGGGCCGCTGCTTAGCACCTCCGCCCAAGGGCTCCATGGCTGGGCTCTGAGCCCACTTGAAGGACAGCTGCTTTGCTTTGCTTTGCTTTTCACAAGTGCGCAAGGCTCAGCCAAAGGGCAAAGCCTGCCAAAAATGGGTTCAACTCATTGGTGTTCCTCTCCACGGAAGTCTTTAGTAAAAGGCGAAAGACTTGTGCGCTTTGAAGAGAAACCCGAGTAAGTACAGCCCCTCTCCTCCGCGCCAGCCAAGACCTCTGTCGTCCCAGTCCCCGGCCTCAGGGTAAGCCCGGCTTGGCTTAGCGTGCGCCAAACTCCCGGGCCACGCCCCTGCCCCTGCCCCTGGCCCCCAACACCCCCGACACTCTCACAGGCTCTATACAGGCAGTGGCTTCGCGGATAGGATGAGTCCCGGCTGTAGGGCGCAGGCTACCAAGCACCAGGGAGACTCAGGCGCCTCCAGACTCTCGCTGAGGATGGGCTGAAAACCCGGAAGGAAAACAGCCGGCACACTCAAAGGGGCATATAGGACCGCTCAAAATGGGGCAATATTCCCTCTCTGTCTGACTGTCCAAAGTGCAAACCTGGCTGCATTTTTGTCAGGCTTTGTCTTGCTCCTCTTTCCGTTCCGTTCCGAGCCGCGCTCCCTCCCCCTCCCCAGCCGTCAAGGCTCAAATGCAGTAGTTTCAGAGCGCGAGTCCGCAGGGACGCCAGCGAGCCAAGGCGGCGTTAAGGACGCTGTTCAGGCCGCGGTGCCGTCCACTTTGAACCCCGGTCTTTTTCGGTCTCCGGGCTTGCGGTTGAGCCACGGAGCCCTCAATCTGCACTGGCGTTTTGCTTTTCCACAAGGCAGGAGGAAGGTGCACCGTTCCCGGCGGCACTGCAATACCGGGTCGATGCGTGGAGTGAACGGAGCGAGCCCCTTTTTCAGCTCCCGGTGCTAAAAATCCCTTTAATATGTTGTCCCCTTATAGGGGACGTATCAGATATTAAACTGATAAGAACAGATACTACACTTGATCTTAGCCAAAAGGCCGAGAAGCGATGACCACCCAGCCCCTTGCTGCCCCACCCCACCTCCCGGAACAGTCCTCACCGGCCGCGGTGAAGCCGTTTCAACTGCGCACCAGAGGGGGCCGCTGCTTAGCACCTCTGCCCAAGGGCTCCATGGCTGGGCTCTGAGCCCACTTGAAGGACAGCTGCTTTGCTTTGCTTTGCTTTGCTTTGCTTTTCACAAGTGCGCAAGGCTCAGCCAAAGGGCAAAGCCTGCCAAAAATGGGTTCAACTCATTGGTGTTCCTCTCCACGGAAGTCTTTAGTAAAAGGCGAAAGACTTGTGCGCTTTGAAGAGAAACCCGAGTAAGTACAGCCCCTCTCCTCCGCGCCAGCCAAGATGTCTGTCGTCCCAGTCCCCGGCCTCACGGTAAGCCCGGCTTGGCTTAGCGTGCGCCAAACTCCCGGGCCACGCCCCTGCCCCTGACCCTGGCCCCCAACACCCCCGACACTCTCACAGGCTCTATACAGGCAGTGGCTTCGCGGATAGGATGAGTCCCGGCTGTAGGGCGCAGGCTACCGAGCACCAGGGAGACTCAGGCGCCTCCAGACTCTCGCTGAGGACGGGCTGAAAACCCGGAAGGAAAACAGCCGGCACACTCAAAGGGGCATATAGGACCGCTCAAAATGGGGCAATATTCCCTCTCTGTCTGACTGTCCAAAGTGCAAACCTGGCTGCATTTTTGTCAGGCTTTGTCTTGCTCCTCTTTCCGTTCCGTTCCGTTCCGAGCCGCGCTCCCTCCCCCTCCCCAGCCGTCAAGGCTCAAATGCAGTAGTTTCAGAGCGCGAGTCCGCAGGGACGCCAGCGAGCCAAGGCGGCGTTAAGGACGCTGTTCAGGCCGCGGTGCCGTCCACTTTGAACCCCGGTCTTTTTCGGTCTCCGGGCTTGCGGTTGAGCCACGGAGCCCTCAATCTGCACTGGCGTTTTGCTTTTCCACAAGGCAGGAGGAGGGTGCACCGTTCCCGGCGGCACTGCAATACCGGGTCGATGCGTGGAGTGAACGGAGCGAGCCCCTTTTTCAGCTCCCGGTGCTAAAAATCCCTTTAATATGTTGTCCCCTTATAGGGGACGTATCAGATATTAAACTGATAAGAACAGATACTACACTTGATCTTAGCCAAAAGGCCGAGAAGCGATGACCCCCCAGCCCCTTGCTGCCCCACCCCACCTCCCGGAACAGTCCTCACCGGCCGCGGTGAAGCCGTTTCAACTGCGCACCAGAGGGGGCCGCTGCTTAGCACCTCCGCCCAAGGGCTCCATGGCTGGGCTCTGAGCCCACTTGAAGGACAGCTGCTTTGCTTTGCTTTGCTTTTCACAAGTGCGCAAGGCTCAGCCAAAGGGCAAAGCCTGCCAAAAATGGGTTCAACTCATTGGTGTTCCTCTCCACGGAAGTCTTTAGTAAAAGGCGAAAGACTTGTGCGCTTTGAAGAGAAACCCGAGTAAGTACAGCCCCTCTCCTCCGCGCCAGCCAAGACCTCTGTCGTCCCAGTCCCCGGCCTCAGGGTAAGCCCGGCTTGGCTTAGCGTGCGCCAAACTCCCGGGCCACGCCCCTGCCCCTGCCCCTGGCCCCCAACACCCCCGACACTCTCACAGGCTCTATACAGGCAGTGGCTTCGCGGATAGGATGAGTCCCGGCTGTAGGGCGCAGGCTACCAAGCACCAGGGAGACTCAGGCGCCTCCAGACTCTCGCTGAGGATGGGCTGAAAACCCGGAAGGAAAACAGCCGGCACACTCAAAGGGGCATATAGGACCGCTCAAAATGGGGCAATATTCCCTCTCTGTCTGACTGTCCAAAGTGCAAACCTGGCTGCATTTTTGTCAGGCTTTGTCTTGCTCCTCTTTCCGTTCCGTTCCGAGCCGCGCTCCCTCCCCCTCCCCAGCCGTCAAGGCTCAAATGCAGTAGTTTCAGAGCGCGAGTCCGCAGGGACGCCAGCGAGCCAAGGCGGCGTTAAGGACGCTGTTCAGGCCGCGGTGCCGTCCACTTTGAACCCCGGTCTTTTTCGGTCTCCGGGCTTGCGGTTGAGCCACGGAGCCCTCAATCTGCACTGGCGTTTTGCTTTTCCACAAGGCAGGAGGAAGGTGCACCGTTCCCGGCGGCACTGCAATACCGGGTCGATGCGTGGAGTGAACGGAGCGAGCCCCTTTTTCAGCTCCCGGTGCTAAAAATCCCTTTAATATGTTGTCCCCTTATAGGGGACGTATCAGATATTAAACTGATAAGAACAGATACTACACTTGATCTTAGCCAAAAGGCCGAGAAGCGATGACCACCCAGCCCCTTGCTGCCCCACCCCACCTCCCGGAACAGTCCTCACCGGCCGCGGTGAAGCCGTTTCAACTGCGCACCAGAGGGGGCCGCTGCTTAGCACCTCTGCCCAAGGGCTCCATGGCTGGGCTCTGAGCCCACTTGAAGGACAGCTGCTTTGCTTTGCTTTGCTTTGCTTTGCTTTTCACAAGTGCGCAAGGCTCAGCCAAAGGGCAAAGCCTGCCAAAAATGGGTTCAACTCATTGGTGTTCCTCTCCACGGAAGTCTTTAGTAAAAGGCGAAAGACTTGTGCGCTTTGAAGAGAAACCCGAGTAAGTACAGCCCCTCTCCTCCGCGCCAGCCAAGATGTCTGTCGTCCCAGTCCCCGGCCTCACGGTAAGCCCGGCTTGGCTTAGCGTGCGCCAAACTCCCGGGCCACGCCCCTGCCCCTGCCCCTGCCCCCCAACACCCCCGACACCCCCGACACTCTCACAGGCTCTATACAGGCAGTGGCTTCGCGGATAGGATGAGTCCCGGCTGTAGGGCGCAGGCTACCGAGCACCAGGGAGACTCAGGCGCCTCCAGACTCTCGCTGAGGACGGGCTGAAAACCCGGAAGGAAAACAGCCGGCACACTCAAAGGGGCATATAGCACCGCTCAAAATGGGGCAATATTCCCTCTCTGTCTGACTGTCCAAAGTGCAAACCTGGCTGCATTTTTGTCAGGCTTTGTCTTGCTCCTCTTTCCGTTCCGTTCCGTTCCGAGCCGCGCTCCCTCCCCCTCCCCAGCCGTCAAGGCTCAAATGCAGTAGTTTCAGAGCGCGAGTCCGCAGGGACGCCAGCGAGCCAAGGCGGCGTTAAGGACGCTGTTCAGGCCGCGGTGCCGTCCACTTTGAACCCCGGTCTTTTTCGGTCTCCGGGCTTGCGGTTGAGCCACGGAGCCCTCAATCTGCACTGGCGTTTTGCTTTTCCACAAGGCAGGAGGAGGGTGCACCGTTCCCGGCGGCACTGCAATACCGGGTCGATGCGTGGAGTGAACGGAGCGAGCCCCTTTTTCAGCTCCCGGTGCTAAAAATCCCTTTAATATGTTGTCCCCTTATAGGGGACGTATCAGATATTAAACTGATAAGAACAGATACTACACTTGATCTTAGCCAAAAGGCCGAGAAGCGATGACCCCCCAGCCCCTTGCTGCCCCACCCCACCTCCCGGAACAGTCCTCACCGGCCGCGGTGAAGCCGTTTCAACTGCGCACCAGAGGGGGCCGCTGCTTAGCACCTCCGCCCAAGGGCTCCATGGCTGGGCTCTGAGCCCACTTGAAGGACAGCTGCTTTGCTTTGCTTTGCTTTTCACAAGTGCGCAAGGCTCAGCCAAAGGGCAAAGCCTGCCAAAAATGGGTTCAACTCATTGGTGTTCCTCTCCACGGAAGTCTTTAGTAAAAGGCGAAAGACTTGTGCGCTTTGAAGAGAAACCCGAGTAAGTACAGCCCCTCTCCTCCGCGCCAGCCAAGACCTCTGTCGTCCCAGTCCCCGGCCTCACGGTAAGCCCGGCTTGGCTTAGCGTGCGCCAAACTCCCGGGCCACGCCCCTGCCCCTGCCCCTGGCCCCCAACACCCCCGACACTCTCACAGGCTCTATACAGGCAGTGGCTTCGCGGATAGGATGAGTCCCGGCTGTAGGGCGCAGGCTACCGAGCACCAGGGAGACTCAGGCGCCTCCAGACTCTCGCTGAGGATGGGCTGAAAACCCGGAAGGAAAACAGCCGGCACACTCAAAGGGGCATATAGGACCGCTCAAAATGGGGCAATATTCCCTCTCTGTCTGACTGTCCAAAGTGCAAACCTGGCTGCATTTTTGTCAGGCTTTGTCTTGCTCCTCTTTACGTTCCGTTCCGAGTCGCGCTCCCTCCCCCTCCCCAGCCGTCAAGGCTCAAATGCAGTAGTTTCAGAGCGCGAGTCCACAGGGACGCCAGCGAGCCAAGGCGGCGTTAAGGACGCTGTTCAGGCCGCGGTGCCGTCCACTTTGAACCCCGGTCTTTTTCGGTCTCCGGGCTTGCGGTTGAGCCACGGAGCCCTCAATCTGCACTGGTGTTTTGCTTTTCCACAAGGCAGGAGGAAGGTGCACCGTTCCCGGCGGCACTGCAATACCGGGTCGATGCGTGGAGTGAATGGAGCGAGCCCCTTTTTCAGCTCCCGGTGCTAAAAATCCCTTTAATATGTTGTCCCCTTATAGGGGACGTATCAGATATTAAACTGATAAGAACAGATACTACACTTGATCTTAGCCAAAAGGCCGAGAAGCGATGACCACCCAGCCCCTTGCTGCCCCACCCCACCTCCCGGAACAGTCCTCACCGGCCGCGGTGAAGCCGTTTCAACTGCGCACCAGAGGGGGCCGCTGCTTAGCACCTCTGCCCAAGGGCTCCATGGCTGGGCTCTGAGCCCACTTGAAGGACAGCTGCTTTGCTTTGCTTTGCTTTGCTTTGCTTTGCTTTTCACAAGTGCGCAAGGCTCAGCCAAAGGGCAAAGCCTGCCAAAAATGGGTTCAACTCATTGGTGTTCCTCTCCACGGAAGTCTTTAGTAAAAGGCGAAAGACTTGTGCGCTTTGAAGAGAAACCCGAGTAAGTACAGCCCCTCTCCTCCGCGCCAGCCAAGATGTCTGTCGTCCCAGTCCCCGGCCTCACGGTAAGCCCGGCTTGGCTTAGCGTGCGCCAAACTCCCGGGCCACGCCCCTGCCCCTGCCCCTGGCCCCCAACACCCCCGACACTCTCACAGGCTCTATACAGGCAGTGGCTTCGCGGATAGGATGAGTCCCGGCTGTAGGGCGCAGGCTACCGAGCACCAGGGAGACTCAGGCGCCTCCAGACTCTCGCTGAGGACGGGCTGAAAACCCGGAAGGAAAACAGCCGGCACACTCAAAGGGGCATATAGGACCGCTCAAAATGGGGCAATATTCCCTCTCTGTCTGACTGTCCAAAGTGCAAACCTGGCTGCATTTTTGTCAGGCTTTGTCTTGCTCCTCTTTCCGTTCCGTTCCGTTCCGAGCCGCGCTCCCTCCCCCTCCCCAGCCGTCAAGGCTCAAATGCAGTAGTTTCAGAGCGCGAGTCCGCAGGGACGCCAGCGAGCCAAGGCGGCGTTAAGGACGCTGTTCAGGCCGCGGTGCCGTCCACTTTGAACCCCGGTCTTTTTCGGTCTCCGGGCTTGCGGTTGAGCCACGGAGCCCTCAATCTGCACTGGCGTTTTGCTTTTCCACAAGGCAGGAGGAGGGTGCACCGTTCCCGGCGGCACTGCAATACCGGGTCGATGCGTGGAGTGAACGGAGCGAGCCCCTTTTTCAGCTCCCGGTGCTAAAAATCCCTTTAATATGTTGTCCCCTTATAGGGGACGTATCAGATATTAAACTGATAAGAACAGATACTACACTTGATCTTAGCCAAAAGGCCGAGAAGCGATGACCCCCCAGCCCCTTGCTGCCCCACCCCACCTCCCGGAACAGTCCTCACCGGCCGCGGTGAAGCCGTTTCAACTGCGCACCAGAGGGGGCCGCTGCTTAGCACCTCCGCCCAAGGGCTCCATGGCTGGGCTCTGAGCCCACTTGAAGGACAGCTGCTTTGCTTTGCTTTGCTTTTCACAAGTGCGCAAGGCTCAGCCAAAGGGCAAAGCCTGCCAAAAATGGGTTCAACTCATTGGTGTTCCTCTCCACGGAAGTCTTTAGTAAAAGGCGAAAGACTTGTGCGCTTTGAAGAGAAACCCGAGTAAGTACAGCCCCTCTCCTCCGCGCCAGCCAAGACCTCTGTCGTCCCAGTCCCCGGCCTCACGGTAAGCCCGGCTTGGCTTAGCGTGCGCCAAACTCCCGGGCCACGCCCCTGCCCCTGCCCCTGCCACTGCCCCTGCCCCTGCCCCTGGCCCCCAACACCCCCGACACTCTCACAGGCTCTATACAGGCAGTGGCTTCGCGGATAGGATGAGTCCCGGCTGTAGGGCGCAGGCTACCGAGCACCAGGGAGACTCAGGCGCCTCCAGACTCTCGCTGAGGATGGGCTGAAAACCCGGAAGGAAAACAGCCGGCACACTCAAAGGGGCATATAGGACCGCTCAAAATGGGGCAATATTCCCTCTCTGTCTGACTGTCCAAAGTGCAAACCTGGCTGCATTTTTGTCAGGCTTTGTCTTGCTCCTCTTTCCGTTCCGTTCCGAGCCGCGCTCCCTCCCCCTCCCCAGCCGTCAAGGCTCAAATGCAGTAGTTTCAGAGCGCGAGTCCCTTTTTCAGCTCCCGGTGCTAAAAATCCCTTTAATATGTTGTCCCCTTATAGGGGACGTATCAGATATTAAACTGATAAGAACAGATACTACACTTGATCTTAGCCAAAAGGCCGAGAAGCGATGACCCCCCAGCCCCTTGCTGCCCCACCCCACCTCCCGGAACAGTCCTCACCGGCCGCGGTGAAGCCGTTTCAACTGCGCACCAGAGGGGGCCGCTGCTTAGCACCTCCGCCCAAGGGCTCCATGGCTGGGCTCTGAACCCACTTGAAGGACAGCTGCTTTGCTTTGCTTTGCTTTTCACAAGTGCGCAAGGCTCAGCCAAAGGGCAAAGCCTGCCAAAAATGGGTTCAACTCATTGGTGTTCCTCTCCACGGAAGTCTTTAGTAAAAGGCGAAAGACTTGTGCGCTTTGAAGAGAAACCCGAGTAAGTACAGCCCCTCTCCTCCGCGCCAGCCAAGACCTCTGTCGTCCCAGTCCCCGGCCTCACGGTAAGCCCGGCTTGGCTTAGCGTGCGCCAAACTCCCGGGCCACGCCCCTGCCCCTGCCCCTGGCCCCCAACACCCCCGACACTCTCACAGGCTCTATACAGGCAGTGGCTTCGCGGATAGGATGAGTCCCGGCTGTAGGGCGCAGGCTACCGAGCACCAGGGAGACTCAGGCGCCTCCAGACTCTCGCTGAGGATGGGCTGAAAACCCGGAAGGAAAACAGCCGGCACACTCAAAGGGGCATATAGGACCGCTCAAAATGGGGCAATATTCCCTCTCTGTCTGACTGTCCAAAGTGCAAACCTGGCTGCATTTTTGTCAGGCTTTGTCTTGCTCCTCTTTCCGTTCCGTTCCGAGCCGCGCTCCCTCCCCCTCCCCAGCCGTCAAGGCTCAAATGCAGTAGTTTCAGAGCGCGAGTCCGCAGGGACGCCAGCGAGCCAAGGCGGCGTTAAGGACGCTGTTCAGGCCGCGGTGCCGTCCACTTTGAACCCCGGTCTTTTTCGGTCTCCGGGCTTGCGGTTGAGCCACGGAGCCCTCAATCTGCACTGGCGTTTTGCTTTTCCACAAGGCAGGAGGAAGGTGCACCGTTCCCGGCGGCACTGCAATACCGGGTCGATGCGTGGAGTGAACGGAGCGAGCCCCTTTTTCAGCTCCCGGTGCTAAAAATCCCTTTAATATGTTGTCCCCTTATAGGGGACGTATCAGATATTAAACTGATAAGAACAGATACTACACTTGATCTTAGCCAAAAGGCCGAGAAGCGATGACCCCCCAGCCCCTTGCTGCCCCACCCCACCTCCCGGAACAGTCCTCACCGGCCGCGGTGAAGCCGTTTCAACTGCGCACCAGAGGGGGCCGCTGCTTAGCACCTCCGCCCAAGGGCTCCATGGCTGGGCTCTGAGCCCACTTGAAGGACAGCTGCTTTGCTTTGCTTTGCTTTGCTTTGCTTTGCTTTGCTTTGCTTTGCTTTTCACAAGTGCGCAAGGCTCAGCCAAAGGGCAAAGCCTGCCAAAAATGGGTTCAACTCATTGGTGTTCCTCTCCACGGAAGTCTTTAGTAAAAGGCGAAAGACTTGTGCGCTTTGAAGAGAAACCCGAGTAAGTACAGCCCCTCTCCTCCGCGCCAGCCAAGACGTCTGTCGTCCCAGTCCCCGGCCTCACGGTAAGCCCGGCTTGGCTTAGCGTGCGCCAAACTCCCGGGCCACGCCCCTGCCCCTGCCCCTGGCCCCCAACACCCCCGACACTCTCACAGGCTCTATACAGGCAGTGGCTTCGCGGATAGGATGAGTCCCGGCTGTAGGGCGCAGGCTACCGAGCACCAGGGAGACTCAGGCGCCTCCAGACTCTCGCTGAGGACGGGCTGAAAACCCGGAAGGAAAACAGCCGGCACACTCAAAGGGGCATATAGGACCGCTCAAAATGGGGCAATATTCCCTCTCTGTCTGACTGTCCAAAGTGCAAACCTGGCTGCATTTTTGTCAGGCTTTGTCTTGCTCCTCTTTCCGTTCCGTTCCGTTCCGAGCCGCGCTCCCTCCCCCTCCCCAGCCGTCAAGGCTCAAATGCAGTAGTTTCAGAGCGCGAGTCCGCAGGGACGCCAGCGAGCCAAGGCGGCGTTAAGGACGCTGTTCAGGCCGCGGTGCTGTCCACTTTGAACCCCGGTCTTTTTCGGTCTCCGGGCTTGCGGTTGAGCCACGGAGCCCTCAATCTGCACTGGCGTTTTGCTTTTCCACAAGGCAGGAGGAGGGTGCACCGTTCCCGGCGGCACTGCAATACCGGGTCGATGCGTGGAGTGAACGGAGCGAGCCCCTTTTTCAGCTCCCGGTGCTAAAAATCCCTTTAATATGTTGTCCCCTTATAGGGGACGTATCAGATATTAAACTGATAAGAACAGATACTACACTTGATCTTAGCCAAAAGGCCGAGAAGCGATGACCCCCCAGCCCCTTGCTGCCCCACCCCACCTCCCGGAACAGTCCTCACCGGCCGCGGTGAAGCCGTTTCAACTGCGCACCAGAGGGGGCCGCTGCTTAGCACCTCCGCCCAAGGGCTCCATGGCTGGGCTCTGAGCCCACTTGAAGGACAGCTGCTTTGCTTTGCTTTGCTTTTCACAAGTGCGCAAGGCTCAGCCAAAGGGCAAAGCCTGCCAAAAATGGGTTCAACTCATTGGTGTTCCTCTCCACGGAAGTCTTTAGTAAAAGGCGAAAGACTTGTGCGCTTTGAAGAGAAACCCGAGTAAGTACAGCCCCTCTCCTCCGCGCCAGCCAAGACCTCTGTCGTCCCAGTCCCCGGCCTCACGGTAAGCCCGGCTTGGCTTAGCGTGCGCCAAACTCCCGGGCCACGCCCCTGCCCCTGCCCCTGGCCCCCAACACCCCCGACACTCTCACAGGCTCTATACAGGCAGTGGCTTCGCGGATAGGATGAGTCCCGGCTGTAGGGCGCAGGCTACCGAGCACCAGGGAGACTCAGGCGCCTCCAGACTCTCGCTGAGGATGGGCTGAAAACCCGGAAGGAAAACAGCCGGCACACTCAAAGGGGCATATAGGACCGCTCAAAATGGGGCAATATTCCCTCTCTGTCTGACTGTCCAAAGTGCAAACCTGGCTGCATTTTTGTCAGGCTTTGTCTTGCTCCTCTTTCCGTTCCGTTCCGAGCCGCGCTCCCTCCCCCTCCCCAGCCGTCAAGGCTCAAATGCAGTAGTTTCAGAGCGCGAGTCCGCAGGGACGCCAGCGAGCCAAGGCGGCGTTAAGGACGCTGTTCAGGCCGCGGTGCCGTCCACTTTGAACCCCGGTCTTTTTCGGTCTCCGGGCTTGCGGTTGAGCCACGGAGCCCTCAATCTGCACTGGCGTTTTGCTTTTCCACAAGGCAGGAGGAAGGTGCACCGTTCCCGGCGGCACTGCAATACCGGGTCGATGCGTGGAGTGAACGGAGCGAGCCCCTTTTTCAGCTCCCGGTGCTAAAAATCCCTTTAATATGTTGTCCCCTTATAGGGGACGTATCAGATATTAAACTGATAAGAACAGATACTACACTTGATCTTAGCCAAAAGGCCGAGAAGCGATGACCCCCCAGCCCCTTGCTGCCCCACCCCACCTCCCGGAACAGTCCTCACCGGCCGCGGTGAAGCCGTTTCAACTGCGCACCAGAGGGGGCCGCTGCTTAGCACCTCCGCCCAAGGGCTCCATGGCTGGGCTCTGAGCCCACTTGAAGGACAGCTGCTTTGCTTTGCTTTGCTTTGCTTTGCTTTGCTTTTCACAAGTGCGCAAGGCTCAGCCAAAGGGCAAAGCCTGCCAAAAATGGGTTCAACTCATTGGTGTTCCTCTCCACGGAAGTCTTTAGTAAAAGGCGAAAGACTTGTGCGCTTTGAAGAGAAACCCGAGTAAGTACAGCCCCTCTCCTCCGCGCCAGCCAAGATGTCTGTCGTCCCAGTCCCCGGCCTCACGGTAAGCCCGGCTTGGCTTAGCGTGCGCCAAACTCCCGGGCCACGCCCCTGCCCCTGCCCCTGGCCCCCAACACCCCCGACACTCTCACAGGCTCTATACAGGCAGTGGCTTCGCGGATAGGATGAGTCCCGGCTGTAGGGCGCAGGCTACCGAGCACCAGGGAGACTCAGGCGCCTCCAGACTCTCGCTGAGGACGGGCTGAAAACCCGGAAGGAAAACAGCCGGCACACTCAAAGGGGCATATAGGACCGCTCAAAATGGGGCAATATTCCCTCTCTGTCTGACTGTCCAAAGTGCAAACCTGGCTGCATTTTTGTCAGGCTTTGTCTTGCTCCTCTTTCCGTTCCGTTCCGTTCCGAGCCGCGCTCCCTCCCCCTCCCCAGCCGTCAAGGCTCAAATGCAGTAGTTTCAGAGCGCGAGTCCGCAGGGACGCCAGCGAGCCAAGGCGGCGTTAAGGACGCTGTTCAGGCCGCGGTGCCGTCCACTTTGAACCCCGGTCTTTTTCGGTCTCCGGGCTTGCGGTTGAGCCACGGAGCCCTCAATCTGCACTGGCGTTTTTGCTTTTCCACAAGGCAGGAGGAGGGTGCACCGTTCCCGGCGGCACTGCAATACCGGGTCGATGCGTGGAGTGAACGGAGCGAGCCCCTTTTTCAGCTCCCGGTGCTAAAAATCCCTTTAATATGTTGTCCCCTTATAGGGGACGTATCAGATATTAAACTGATAAGAACAGATACTACACTTGATCTTAGCCAAAAGGCCGAGAAGCGATGACCCCCCAGCCCCTTGCTGCCCCACCCCACCTCCCGGAACAGTCCTCACCGGCCGCGGTGAAGCCGTTTCAACTGCGCACCAGAGGGGGCCGCTGCTTAGCACCTCCGCCCAAGGGCTCCATGGCTGGGCTCTGAGCCCACTTGAAGGACAGCTGCTTTGCTTTGCTTTGCTTTGCTTTGCTTTTCACAAGTGCGCAAGGCTCAGCCAAAGGGCAAAGCCTGCCAAAAATGGGTTCAACTCATTGGTGTTCCTCTCCACGGAAGTCTTTAGTAAAAGGCGAAAGACTTGTGCGCTTTGAAGAGAAACCCGAGTAAGTACAGCCCCTCTCCTCCGCGCCAGCCAAGACGTCTGTCGTCCCAGTCCCCGGCCTCACGGTAAGCCCGGCTTGGCTTAGCGTGCGCCAAACTCCCGGGCCACGCCCCTGCCCCTGCCCCTGGCCCCCAACACCCCCGACACTCTCACAGGCTCTATACAGGCAGTGGCTTCGCGGATAGGATGAGTCCCGGCTGTAGGGCGCAGGCTACCGAGCACCAGGGAGACTCAGGCGCCTCCAGACTCTCGCTGAGGACGGGCTGAAAACCCGGAAGGAAAACAGCCGGCACACTCAAAGGGGCATATAGGACCGCTCAAAATGGGGCAATATTCCCTCTCTGTCTGACTGTCCAAAGTGCAAACCTGGCTGCATTTTTGTCAGGCTTTGTCTTGCTCCTCTTTCCGTTCCGTTCCGTTCCGAGCCGCGCTCCCTCCCCCTCCCCAGCCGTCAAGGCTCAAATGCAGTAGTTTCAGAGCGCGAGTCCGCAGGGACGCCAGCGAGCCAAGGCGGCGTTAAGGACGCTGTTCAGGCCGCGGTGCCGTCCACTTTGAACCCCGGTCTTTTTCGGTCTCCGGGCTTGCGGTTGAGCCACGGAGCCCTCAATCTGCACTGGCGTTTTGCTTTTCCACAAGGCAGGAGGAGGGTGCACCGTTCCCGGCGGCACTGCAATACCGGGTCGATGCGTGGAGTGAACGGAGCGAGCCCCTTTTTCAGCTCCCGGTGCTAAAAATCCCTTTAATATGTTGTCCCCTTATAGGGGACGTATCAGATATTAAACTGATAAGAACAGATACTACACTTGATCTTAGCCAAAAGGCCGAGAAGCGATGACCCCCCAGCCCCTTGCTGCCCCACCCCACCTCCCGGAACAGTCCTCACCGGCCGCGGTGAAGCCGTTTCAACTGCGCACCAGAGGGGGCCGCTGCTTAGCACCTCCGCCCAAGGGCTCCATGGCTGGGCTCTGAGCCCACTTGAAGGACAGCTGCTTTGCTTTGCTTTGCTTTGCTTTGCTTTTCACAAGTGCGCAAGGCTCAGCCAAAGGGCAAAGCCTGCCAAAAATGGGTTCAACTCATTGGTGTTCCTCTCCACGGAAGTCTTTAGTAAAAGGCGAAAGACTTGTGCGCTTTGAAGAGAAACCCGAGTAAGTACAGCCCCTCTCCTCCGCGCCAGCCAAGACGTCTGTCGTCCCAGTCCCCGGCCTCACGGTAAGCCCGGCTTGGCTTAGCGTGCGCCAAACTCCCGGGCCACGCCCCTGCCCCTGCCCCTGGCCCCCAACACCCCCGACACTCTCACAGGCTCTATACAGGCAGTGGCTTCGCGGATAGGATGAGTCCCGGCTGTAGGGCGCAGGCTACCGAGCACCAGGGAGACTCAGGCGCCTCCAGACTCTCGCTGAGGACGGGCTGAAAACCCGGAAGGAAAACAGCCGGCACACTCAAAGGGGCATATAGGACCGCTCAAAATGGGGCAATATTCCCTCTCTGTCTGACTGTCCAAAGTGCAAACCTGGCTGCATTTTTGTCAGGCTTTGTCTTGCTCCTCTTTCCGTTCCGTTCCGTTCCGAGCCGCGCTCCCTCCCCCTCCCCAGCCGTCAAGGCTCAAATGCAGTAGTTTCAGAGCGCGAGTCCGCAGGGACGCCAGCGAGCCAAGGCGGCGTTAAGGACGCTGTTCAGGCCGCGGTGCCGTCCACTTTGAACCCCGGTCTTTTTCGGTCTCCGGGCTTGCGGTTGAGCCACGGAGCCCTCAATCTGCACTGGCGTTTTGCTTTTCCACAAGGCAGGAGGAGGGTGCACCGTTCCCGGCGGCACTGCAATACCGGGTCGATGCGTGGAGTGAACGGAGCGAGCCCCTTTTTCAGCTCCCGGTGCTAAAAATCCCTTTAATATGTTGTCCCCTTATAGGGGACGTATCAGATATTAAACTGATAAGAACAGATACTACACTTGATCTTAGCCAAAAGGCCGAGAAGCGATGACCCCCCAGCCCCTTGCTGCCCCACCCCACCTCCCGGAACAGTCCTCACCGGCCACGGTGAAGCCGTTTCAACTGCGCACCAGAGGGGGCCGCTGCTTAGCACCTCCGCCCAAGGGCTCCATGGCTGGGCTCTGAGCCCACTTGAAGGACAGCTGCTTTGCTTTGCTTTGCTTTTCACAAGTGCGCAAGGCTCAGCCAAAGGGCAAAGCCTGCCAAAAATGGGTTCAACTCATTGGTGTTCCTCTCCACGGAAGTCTTTAGTAAAAGGCGAAAGACTTGTGCGCTTTGAAGAGAAACCCGAGTAAGTACAGCCCCTCTCCTCCGCGCCAGCCAAGACCTCTGTCGTCCCAGTCCCCGGCCTCAGGGTAAGCCCGGCTTGGCTTAGCGTGCGCCAAACTCCCGGGCCACGCCCCTGCCCCTGCCCCTGGCCCCCAACACCCCCGACACTCTCACAGGCTCTATACAGGCAGTGGCTTCGCGGATAGGATGAGTCCCGGCTGTAGGGCGCAGGCTACCGAGCACCAGGGAGACTCAGGCGCCTCCAGACTCTCGCTGAGGATGGGCTGAAAACCCGGAAGGAAAACAGCCGGCACACTCAAAGGGGCATATAGGACCGCTCAAAATGGGGCAATATTCCCTCTCTGTCTGACTGTCCAAAGTGCAAACCTGGCTGCATTTTTGTCAGGCTTTGTCTTGCTCCTCTTTCCGTTCCGTTCCGAGCCGCGCTCCCTCCCCCTCCCCAGCCGTCAAGGCTCAAATGCAGTAGTTTCAGAGCGCGAGTCCGCAGGGACGCCAGCGAGCCAAGGCGGCGTTAAGGACGCTGTTCAGGCCGCGGTGCCGTCCACTTTGAACCCCGGTCTTTTTCGGTCTCCGGGCTTGCGGTTGAGCCACGGAGCCCTCAATCTGCACTGGCGTTTTGCTTTTCCACAAGGCAGAAGGAAGGTGCACCGTTCCCGGCGGCACTGCAATACCGGGTCGATGCGTGGAGTGAACGGAGCGAGCCCCTTTTTCAGCTCCCGGTGCTAAAAATCCCTTTAATATGTTGTCCCCTTATAGGGGACGTATCAGATATTAAACTGATAAGAACAGATACTACACTTGATCTTAGCCAAAAGGCCGAGAAGCGATGACCACCCAGTCCCTTGCTGCCCCACCCCACCTCCCGGAACAGTCCTCACCGGCCGCGGTGAAGCCGTTTCAACTGCGCACCAGAGGGGGCCGCTGCTTAGCACCTCTGCCCAAGTTCTCCATGGCTGGGCTCTGAGCCCACTTGAAGGACAGCTGCTTTGCTTTGCTTTGTTTTGCTTTGCTTTTCACAAGTGCGCAAGGCTCAGCCAAAGGGCAAAGCCTGCCAAAAATGGGTTCAACTCATTGGTGTTCCTCTCCACGGAAGTCTTTAGTAAAAGGCGAAAGACTTGTGCGCTTTGAAGAGAAACCCGAGTAAGTACAGCCCCTCTCCTCCGCGCCAGCCAAGATGTCTGTCGTCCCAGTCCCCGGCCTCACGGTAAGCCCGGCTTGGCTTAGCGTGCGCCAAACTCCCGGGCCACGCCCCTGCCCCTGCCCCTGGCCCCCAACACCCCCGACACTCTCACAGGCTCTATACAGGCAGTGGCTTCGCGGATAGGATGAGTCCCGGCTGTAGGGCGCAGGCTACCGAGCACCAGGGAGACTCAGGCGCCTCCAGACTCTCGCTGAGGACGGGCTGAAAACCCGGAAGGAAAACAGCTGGCACACTCAAAGGGGCATATAGGACCGCTCAAAATGGGGCAATATTCCCTCTCTGTCTGACTGTCCAAAGTGCAAACCTGGCTGCATTTTTGTCAGGCTTTGTCTTGCTCCTCTTTCCGTTCCGTTCCGTTCCGAGCCGCGCTCCCTCCCCCTCCCCAGCCGTCAAGGCTCAAATGCAGTAGTTTCAGAGCGCGAGTCCGCAGGGACGCCAGCGAGCCAAGGCGGCGTTAAGGACGCTGTTCAGGCCGCGGTGCCGTCCACTTTGAACCCCGGTCTTTTTCGGTCTCCGGGCTTGCGGTTGAGCCACGGAGCCCTCAATCTGCACTGGCGTTTTGCTTTTCCACAAGGCAGGAGGAGGGTGCACCGTTCCCGGCGGCACTGCAATACCGGGTCGATGCGTGGAGTGAACGGAGCGAGCCCCTTTTTCAGCTCCCGGTGCTAAAAATCCCTTTAATATGTTGTCCCCTTATAGGGGACGTATCAGATATTAAACTGATAAGAACAGATACTACACTTGATCTTAGCCAAAAGGCCGAGAAGCGATGACCCCCCAGCCCCTTGCTGCCCCACCCCACCTCCCGGAACAGTCCTCACCGGCCGCGGTGAAGCCGTTTCAACTGCGCACCAGAGGGGGCCGCTGCTTAGCACCTCCGCCCAAGGGCTCCATGGCTGGGCTCTGAGCCCACTTGAAGGACAGCTGCTTTGCTTTGCTTTGCTTTGCTTTGCTTTGCTTTTCACAAGTGCGCAAGGCTCAGCCAAAGGGCAAAGCCTGCCAAAAATGGGTTCAACTCATTGGTGTTCCTCTCCACGGAAGTCTTTAGTAAAAGGCGAAAGACTTGTGCGCTTTGAAGAGAAACCCGAGTAAGTACAGCCCCTCTCCTCCGCGCCAGCCAAGATGTCTGTCGTCCCAGTCCCCGGCCTCACGGTAAGCCCGGCTTGGCTTAGCGTGCGCCAAACTCCCGGGCCACGCCCCTGCCCCTGCCCCTGGCCCCCAACACCCCCGACACTCTCACAGGCTCTATACAGGCAGTGGCTTCGCGGATAGGATGAGTCCCGGCTGTAGGGCGCAGGCTACCGAGCACCAGGGAGACTCAGGCACCTCCAGACTCTCGCTGAGGACGGGCTGAAAACCCGGAAGGAAAACAGCCGGCACACTCAAAGGGGCATATAGGACCGCTCAAAATGGGGCAATATTCCCTCTCTGTCTGACTGTCCAAAGTGCAAACCTGGCTGCATTTTTGTCAGGCTTTGTCTTGCTCCTCTTTCCGTTCCGTTCCGTTCCGAGCCGCGCTCCCTCCCCCTCCCCAGCCGTCAAGGCTCAAATGCAGTAGTTTCAGAGCGCGAGTCCGCAGGGACGCCAGCGAGCCAAGGCGGCGTTAAGGACGCTGTTCAGGCCGCGGTGCCGTCCACTTTGAACCCCGGTCTTTTTCGGTCTCCGGGCTTGCGGTTGAGCCACGGAGCCCTCAATCTGCACTGGCGTTTTTGCTTTTCCACAAGGCAGGAGGAGGGTGCACCGTTCCCGGCGGCACTGCAATACCGGGTCGATGCGTGGAGTGAACGGAGCGAGCCCCTTTTTCAGCTCCCGGTGCTAAAAATCCCTTTAATATGTTGTCCCCTTATAGGGGACGTATCAGATATTAAACTGATAAGAACAGATACTACACTTGATCTTAGCCAAAAGGCCGAGAAGCGATGACCCCCCAGCCCCTTGCTGCCCCACCCCACCTCCCGGAACAGTCCTCACCGGCCGCGGTGAAGCCGTTTCAACTGCGCACCAGAGGGGGCCGCTGCTTAGCACCTCCGCCCAAGGGCTCCATGGCTGGGCTCTGAGCCCACTTGAAGGACAGCTGCTTTGCTTTGCTTTGCTTTGCTTTGCTTTTCACAAGTGCGCAAGGCTCAGCCAAAGGGCAAAGCCTGCCAAAAATGGGTTCAACTCATTGGTGTTCCTCTCCACGGAAGTCTTTAGTAAAAGGCGAAAGACTTGTGCGCTTTGAAGAGAAACCCGAGTAAGTACAGCCCCTCTCCTCCGCGCCAGCCAAGACGTCTGTCGTCCCAGTCCCCGGCCTCACGGTAAGCCCGGCTTGGCTTAGCGTGCGCCAAACTCCCGGGCCACGCCCCTGCCCCTGCCCCTGGCCCCCAACACCCCCGACACTCTCACAGGCTCTATACAGGCAGTGGCTTCGCGGATAGGATGAGTCCCGGCTGTAGGGCGCAGGCTACCGAGCACCAGGGAGACTCAGGCGCCTCCAGACTCTCGCTGAGGACGGGCTGAAAACCCGGAAGGAAAACAGCCGGCACACTCAAAGGGGCATATAGGACCGCTCAAAATGGGGCAATATTCCCTCTCTGTCTGACTGTCCAAAGTGCAAACCTGGCTGCATTTTTGTCAGGCTTTGTCTTGCTCCTCTTTCCGTTCCGTTCCGTTCCGAGCCGCGCTCCCTCCCCCTCCCCAGCCGTCAAGGCTCAAATGCAGTAGTTTCAGAGCGCGAGTCCGCAGGGACGCCAGCGAGCCAAGGCGGCGTTAAGGACGCTGTTCAGGCCGCGGTGCCGTCCACTTTGAACCCCGGTCTTTTTCGGTCTCCGGGCTTGCGGTTGAGCCACGGAGCCCTCAATCTGCACTGGCGTTTTGCTTTTCCACAAGGCAGGAGGAGGGTGCACCGTTCCCGGCGGCACTGCAATACCGGGTCGATGCGTGGAGTGAACGGAGCGAGCCCCTTTTTCAGCTCCCGGTGCTAAAAATCCCTTTAATATGTTGTCCCCTTATAGGGGACGTATCAGATATTAAACTGATAAGAACAGATACTACACTTGATCTTAGCCAAAAGGCCGAGAAGCGATGACCCCCCAGCCCCTTGCTGCCCCACCCCACCTCCCGGAACAGTCCTCACCGGCCGCGGTGAAGCCGTTTCAACTGCGCACCAGAGGGGGCCGCTGCTTAGCACCTCCGCCCAAGGGCTCCATGGCTGGGCTCTGAGCCCACTTGAAGGACAGCTGCTTTGCTTTGCTTTGCTTTGCTTTGCTTTTCACAAGTGCGCAAGGCTCAGCCAAAGGGCAAAGCCTGCCAAAAATGGGTTCAACTCATTGGTGTTCCTCTCCACGGAAGTCTTTAGTAAAAGGCGAAAGACTTGTGCGCTTTGAAGAGAAACCCGAGTAAGTACAGCCCCTCTCCTCCGCGCCAGCCAAGACGTCTGTCGTCCCAGTCCCCGGCCTCACGGTAAGCCCGGCTTGGCTTAGCGTGCGCCAAACTCCCGGGCCACGCCCCTGCCCCTGCCCCTGGCCCCCAACACCCCCGACACTCTCACAGGCTCTATACAGGCAGTGGCTTCGCGGATAGGATGAGTCCCGGCTGTAGGGCGCAGGCTACCGAGCACCAGGGAGACTCAGGCGCCTCCAGACTCTCGCTGAGGACGGGCTGAAAACCCGGAAGGAAAACAGCCGGCACACTCAAAGGGGCATATAGGACCGCTCAAAATGGGGCAATATTCCCTCTCTGTCTGACTGTCCAAAGTGCAAACCTGGCTGCATTTTTGTCAGGCTTTGTCTTGCTCCTCTTTCCGTTCCGTTCCGTTCCGAGCCGCGCTCCCTCCCCCTCCCCAGCCGTCAAGGCTCAAATGCAGTAGTTTCAGAGCGCGAGTCCGCAGGGACGCCAGCGAGCCAAGGCGGCGTTAAGGACGCTGTTCAGGCCGCGGTGCCGTCCACTTTGAACCCCGGTCTTTTTCGGTCTCCGGGCTTGCGGTTGAGCCACGGAGCCCTCAATCTGCACTGGCGTTTTGCTTTTCCACAAGGCAGGAGGAGGGTGCACCGTTCCCGGCGGCACTGCAATACCGGGTCGATGCGTGGAGTGAACGGAGCGAGCCCCTTTTTCAGCTCCCGGTGCTAAAAATCCCTTTAATATGTTGTCCCCTTATAGGGGACGTATCAGATATTAAACTGATAAGAACAGATACTACACTTGATCTTAGCCAAAAGGCCGAGAAGCGATGACCCCCCAGCCCCTTGCTGCCCCACCCCACCTCCCGGAACAGTCCTCACCGGCCACGGTGAAGCCGTTTCAACTGCGCACCAGAGGGGGCCGCTGCTTAGCACCTCCGCCCAAGGGCTCCATGGCTGGGCTCTGAGCCCACTTGAAGGACAGCTGCTTTGCTTTGCTTTGCTTTTCACAAGTGCGCAAGGCTCAGCCAAAGGGCAAAGCCTGCCAAAAATGGGTTCAACTCATTGGTGTTCCTCTCCACGGAAGTCTTTAGTAAAAGGCGAAAGACTTGTGCGCTTTGAAGAGAAACCCGAGTAAGTACAGCCCCTCTCCTCCGCGCCAGCCAAGACCTCTGTCGTCCCAGTCCCCGGCCTCAGGGTAAGCCCGGCTTGGCTTAGCGTGCGCCAAACTCCCGGGCCACGCCCCTGCCCCTGCCCCTGGCCCCCAACACCCCCGACACTCTCACAGGCTCTATACAGGCAGTGGCTTCGCGGATAGGATGAGTCCCGGCTGTAGGGCGCAGGCTACCGAGCACCAGGGAGACTCAGGCGCCTCCAGACTCTCGCTGAGGATGGGCTGAAAACCCGGAAGGAAAACAGCCGGCACACTCAAAGGGGCATATAGGACCGCTCAAAATGGGGCAATATTCCCTCTCTGTCTGACTGTCCAAAGTGCAAACCTGGCTGCATTTTTGTCAGGCTTTGTCTTGCTCCTCTTTCCGTTCCGTTCCGAGCCGCGCTCCCTCCCCCTCCCCAGCCGTCAAGGCTCAAATGCAGTAGTTTCAGAGCGCGAGTCCGCAGGGACGCCAGCGAGCCAAGGCGGCGTTAAGGACGCTGTTCAGGCCGCGGTGCCGTCCACTTTGAACCCCGGTCTTTTTCGGTCTCCGGGCTTGCGGTTGAGCCACGGAGCCCTCAATCTGCACTGGCGTTTTGCTTTTCCACAAGGCAGAAGGAAGGTGCACCGTTCCCGGCGGCACTGCAATACCGGGTCGATGCGTGGAGTGAACGGAGCGAGCCCCTTTTTCAGCTCCCGGTGCTAAAAATCCCTTTAATATGTTGTCCCCTTATAGGGGACGTATCAGATATTAAACTGATAAGAACAGATACTACACTTGATCTTAGCCAAAAGGCCGAGAAGCGATGACCACCCAGTCCCTTGCTGCCCCACCCCACCTCCCGGAACAGTCCTCACCGGCCGCGGTGAAGCCGTTTCAACTGCGCACCAGAGGGGGCCGCTGCTTAGCACCTCTGCCCAAGTTCTCCATGGCTGGGCTCTGAGCCCACTTGAAGGACAGCTGCTTTGCTTTGCTTTGTTTTGCTTTGCTTTTCACAAGTGCGCAAGGCTCAGCCAAAGGGCAAAGCCTGCCAAAAATGGGTTCAACTCATTGGTGTTCCTCTCCACGGAAGTCTTTAGTAAAAGGCGAAAGACTTGTGCGCTTTGAAGAGAAACCCGAGTAAGTACAGCCCCTCTCCTCCGCGCCAGCCAAGATGTCTGTCGTCCCAGTCCCCGGCCTCACGGTAAGCCCGGCTTGGCTTAGCGTGCGCCAAACTCCCGGGCCACGCCCCTGCCCCTGCCCCTGGCCCCCAACACCCCCGACACTCTCACAGGCTCTATACAGGCAGTGGCTTCGCGGATAGGATGAGTCCCGGCTGTAGGGCGCAGGCTACCGAGCACCAGGGAGACTCAGGCGCCTCCAGACTCTCGCTGAGGACGGGCTGAAAACCCGGAAGGAAAACAGCTGGCACACTCAAAGGGGCATATAGGACCGCTCAAAATGGGGCAATATTCCCTCTCTGTCTGACTGTCCAAAGTGCAAACCTGGCTGCATTTTTGTCAGGCTTTGTCTTGCTCCTCTTTCCGTTCCGTTCCGTTCCGAGCCGCGCTCCCTCCCCCTCCCCAGCCGTCAAGGCTCAAATGCAGTAGTTTCAGAGCGCGAGTCCGCAGGGACGCCAGCGAGCCAAGGCGGCGTTAAGGACGCTGTTCAGGCCGCGGTGCCGTCCACTTTGAACCCCGGTCTTTTTCGGTCTCCGGGCTTGCGGTTGAGCCACGGAGCCCTCAATCTGCACTGGCGTTTTGCTTTTCCACAAGGCAGGAGGAGGGTGCACCGTTCCCGGCGGCACTGCAATACCGGGTCGATGCGTGGAGTGAACGGAGCGAGCCCCTTTTTCAGCTCCCGGTGCTAAAAATCCCTTTAATATGTTGTCCCCTTATAGGGGACGTATCAGATATTAAACTGATAAGAACAGATACTACACTTGATCTTAGCCAAAAGGCCGAGAAGCGATGACCCCCCAGCCCCTTGCTGCCCCACCCCACCTCCCGGAACAGTCCTCACCGGCCGCGGTGAAGCCGTTTCAACTGCGCACCAGAGGGGGCCGCTGCTTAGCACCTCCGCCCAAGGGCTCCATGGCTGGGCTCTGAGCCCACTTGAAGGACAGCTGCTTTGCTTTGCTTTGCTTTGCTTTGCTTTGCTTTTCACAAGTGCGCAAGGCTCAGCCAAAGGGCAAAGCCTGCCAAAAATGGGTTCAACTCATTGGTGTTCCTCTCCACGGAAGTCTTTAGTAAAAGGCGAAAGACTTGTGCGCTTTGAAGAGAAACCCGAGTAAGTACAGCCCCTCTCCTCCGCGCCAGCCAAGATGTCTGTCGTCCCAGTCCCCGGCCTCACGGTAAGCCCGGCTTGGCTTAGCGTGCGCCAAACTCCCGGGCCACGCCCCTGCCCCTGCCCCTGGCCCCCAACACCCCCGACACTCTCACAGGCTCTATACAGGCAGTGGCTTCGCGGATAGGATGAGTCCCGGCTGTAGGGCGCAGGCTACCGAGCACCAGGGAGACTCAGGCACCTCCAGACTCTCGCTGAGGACGGGCTGAAAACCCGGAAGGAAAACAGCCGGCACACTCAAAGGGGCATATAGGACCGCTCAAAATGGGGCAATATTCCCTCTCTGTCTGACTGTCCAAAGTGCAAACCTGGCTGCATTTTTGTCAGGCTTTGTCTTGCTCCTCTTTCCGTTCCGTTCCGTTCCGAGCCGCGCTCCCTCCCCCTCCCCAGCCGTCAAGGCTCAAATGCAGTAGTTTCAGAGCGCGAGTCCGCAGGGACGCCAGCGAGCCAAGGCGGCGTTAAGGACGCTGTTCAGGCCGCGGTGCCGTCCACTTTGAACCCCGGTCTTTTTCGGTCTCCGGGCTTGTGGTTGAGCCACGGAGCCCTCAATCTGCACTGGCGTTTTGCTTTTCCACAAGGCAGGAGGAAGGTGCACCGTTCCCGGCGGCACTGCAATACCGGGTCGATGCGTGGAGTGAACGGAGCGAGCCCCTTTTTCAGCTCCCGGTGCTAAAAATCCCTTTAATATGTTGTCCCCTTATAGGGGACGTATCAGATATTAAACTGATAAGAACAGATACTACACTTGATCTTAGCCAAAAGGCCGAGAAGCGATGACCCCCCAGCCCCTTGCTGCCCCACCCCACCTCCCGGAACAGTCCTCACCGGCCGCGGTGAAGCCGTTTCAACTGCGCACCAGAGGGGGCCGCTGCTTAGCACCTCCGCCCAAGGGCTCCATGGCTGGGCTCTGAGCCCACTTGAAGGACAGCTGCTTTGCTTTGCTTTGCTTTGCTTTGCTTTTCACAAGTGCGCAAGGCTCAGCCAAAGGGCAAAGCCTGCCAAAAATGGGTTCAACTCATTGGTGTTCCTCTCCACGGAAGTCTTTAGTAAAAGGCGAAAGACTTGTGCGCTTTGAAGAGAAACCCGAGTAAGTACAGCCCCTCTCCTCCGCGCCAGCCAAGATGTCTGTCGTCCCAGTCCCCGGCCTCACGGTAAGCCCGGCTTGGCTTAGCGTGCGCCAAACTCCCGGGCCACGCCCCTGCCCCTGCCCCTGGCCCCCAACACCCCCGACACTCTCACAGGCTCTATACAGGCAGTGGCTTCGCGGATAGGATGAGTCCCGGCTGTAGGGCGCAGGCTACCGAGCACCAGGGAGACTCAGGCGCCTCCAGACTCTCGCTGAGGACGGGCTGAAAACCCGGAAGGAAAACAGCCGGCACACTCAAAGGGGCATATAGGACCGCTCAAAATGGGGCAATATTCCCTCTCTGTCTGACTGTCCAAAGTGCAAACCTGGCTGCATTTTTGTCAGGCTTTGTCTTGCTCCTCTTTCCGTTCCGTTCCGTTCCGAGCCGCGCTCCCTCCCCCTCCCCAGCCGTCAAGGCTCAAATGCAGTAGTTTCAGAGCGCGAGTCCGCAGGGACGCCAGCGAGCCAAGGCGGCGTTAAGGACGCTGTTCAGGCCGCGGTGCCGTCCACTTTGAACCCCGGTCTTTTTCGGTCTCCGGGCTTGCGGTTGAGCCACGGAGCCCTCAATCTGCACTGGCGTTTTGCTTTTCCACAAGGCAGGAGGAGGGTGCACCGTTCCCGGCGGCACTGCAATACCGGGTCGATGCGTGGAGTGAACGGAGCGAGCCCCTTTTTCAGCTCCCGGTGCTAAAAATCCCTTTAATATGTTGTCCCCTTATAGGGGACGTATCAGATATTAAACTGATAAGAACAGATACTACACTTGATCTTAGCCAAAAGGCCGAGAAGCGATGACCCCCCAGCCCCTTGCTGCCCCACCCCACCTCCCGGAACAGTCCTCACCGGCCGCGGTGAAGCCGTTTCAACTGCGCACCAGAGGGGGCCGCTGCTTAGCACCTCCGCCCAAGGGCTCCATGGCTGGGCTCTGAGCCCACTTGAAGGACAGCTGCTTTGCTTTGCTTTGCTTTTCACAAGTGCGCAAGGCTCAGCCAAAGGGCAAAGCCTGCCAAAAATGGGTTCAACTCATTGGTGTTCCTCTCCACGGAAGTCTTTAGTAAAAGGCGAAAGACTTGTGCGCTTTGAAGAGAAACCCGAGTAAGTACAGCCCCTCTCCTCCGCGCCAGCCAAGACCTCTGTCGTCCCAGTCCCCGGCCTCAGGGTAAGCCCGGCTTGGCTTAGCGTGCGCCAAACTCCCGGGCCACGCCCCTGCCCCTGCCCCTGGCCCCCAACACCCCCGACACTCTCACAGGCTCTATACAGGCAGTGGCTTCGCGGATAGGATGAGTCCCGGCTGTAGGGCGCAGGCTACCAAGCACCAGGGAGACTCAGGCGCCTCCAGACTCTCGCTGAGGATGGGCTGAAAACCCGGAAGGAAAACAGCCGGCACACTCAAAGGGGCATATAGGACCGCTCAAAATGGGGCAATATTCCCTCTCTGTCTGACTGTCCAAAGTGCAAACCTGGCTGCATTTTTGTCAGGCTTTGTCTTGCTCCTCTTTCCGTTCCGTTCCGAGCCGCGCTCCCTCCCCCTCCCCAGCCGTCAAGGCTCAAATGCAGTAGTTTCAGAGCGCGAGTCCGCAGGGACGCCAGCGAGCCAAGGCGGCGTTAAGGACGCTGTTCAGGCCGCGGTGCCGTCCACTTTGAACCCCGGTCTTTTTCGGTCTCCGGGCTTGCGGTTGAGCCACGGAGCCCTCAATCTGCACTGGCGTTTTGCTTTTCCACAAGGCAGGAGGAAGGTGCACCGTTCCCGGCGGCACTGCAATACCGGGTCGATGCGTGGAGTGAACGGAGCGAGCCCCTTTTTCAGCTCCCGGTGCTAAAAATCCCTTTAATATGTTGTCCCCTTATAGGGGACGTATCAGATATTAAACTGATAAGAACAGATACTACACTTGATCTTAGCCAAAAGGCCGAGAAGCGATGACCACCCAGCCCCTTGCTGCCCCACCCCACCTCCCGGAACAGTCCTCACCGGCCGCGGTGAAGCCGTTTCAACTGCGCACCAGAGGGGGCCGCTGCTTAGCACCTCTGCCCAAGGGCTCCATGGCTGGGCTCTGAGCCCACTTGAAGGACAGCTGCTTTGCTTTGCTTTGCTTTGCTTTGCTTTTCACAAGTGCGCAAGGCTCAGCCAAAGGGCAAAGCCTGCCAAAAATGGGTTCAACTCATTGGTGTTCCTCTCCACGGAAGTCTTTAGTAAAAGGCGAAAGACTTGTGCGCTTTGAAGAGAAACCCGAGTAAGTACAGCCCCTCTCCTCCGCGCCAGCCAAGATGTCTGTCGTCCCAGTCCCCGGCCTCACGGTAAGCCCGGCTTGGCTTAGCGTGCGCCAAACTCCCGGGCCACGCCCCTGCCCCTGCCCCTGGCCCCCAACACCCCCGACACTCTCACAGGCTCTATACAGGCAGTGGCTTCGCGGATAGGATGAGTCCCGGCTGTAGGGCGCAGGCTACCGAGCACCAGGGAGACTCAGGCGCCTCCAGACTCTCGCTGAGGACGGGCTGAAAACCCGGAAGGAAAACAGCCGGCACACTCAAAGGGGCATATAGCACCGCTCAAAATGGGGCAATATTCCCTCTCTGTCTGACTGTCCAAAGTGCAAACCTGGCTGCATTTTTGTCAGGCTTTGTCTTGCTCCTCTTTCCGTTCCGTTCCGTTCCGAGCCGCGCTCCCTCCCCCTCCCCAGCCGTCAAGGCTCAAATGCAGTAGTTTCAGAGCGCGAGTCCGCAGGGACGCCAGCGAGCCAAGGCGGCGTTAAGGACGCTGTTCAGGCCGCGGTGCCGTCCACTTTGAACCCCGGTCTTTTTCGGTCTCCGGGCTTGCGGTTGAGCCACGGAGCCCTCAATCTGCACTGGCGTTTTGCTTTTCCACAAGGCAGGAGGAGGGTGCACCGTTCCCGGCGGCACTGCAATACCGGGTCGATGCGTGGAGTGAACGGAGCGAGCCCCTTTTTCAGCTCCCGGTGCTAAAAATCCCTTTAATATGTTGTCCCCTTATAGGGGACGTATCAGATATTAAACTGATAAGAACAGATACTACACTTGATCTTAGCCAAAAGGCCGAGAAGCGATGACCCCCCAGCCCCTTGCTGCCCCACCCCACCTCCCGGAACAGTCCTCACCGGCCGCGGTGAAGCCGTTTCAACTGCGCACCAGAGGGGGCCGCTGCTTAGCACCTCCGCCCAAGGGCTCCATGGCTGGGCTCTGAGCCCACTTGAAGGACAGCTGCTTTGCTTTGCTTTGCTTTTCACAAGTGCGCAAGGCTCAGCCAAAGGGCAAAGCCTGCCAAAAATGGGTTCAACTCATTGGTGTTCCTCTCCACGGAAGTCTTTAGTAAAAGGCGAAAGACTTGTGCGCTTTGAAGAGAAACCCGAGTAAGTACAGCCCCTCTCCTCCGCGCCAGCCAAGACCTCTGTCGTCCCAGTCCCCGGCCTCACGGTAAGCCCGGCTTGGCTTAGCGTGCGCCAAACTCCCGGGCCACGCCCCTGCCCCTGCCCCTGCCCCTGCCCCTGCCCCTGGCCCCCAACACCCCCGACACTCTCACAGGCTCTATACAGGCAGTGGCTTCGCGGATAGGATGAGTCCCGGCTGTAGGGCGCAGGCTACCGAGCACCAGGGAGACTCAGGCGCCTCCAGACTCTCGCTGAGGATGGGCTGAAAACCCGGAAGGAAAACAGCCGGCACACTCAAAGGGGCATATAGGACCGCTCAAAATGGGGCAATATTCCCTCTCTGTCTGACTGTCCAAAGTGCAAACCTGGCTGCATTTTTGTCAGGCTTTGTCTTGCTCCTCTTTCCGTTCCGTTCCGAGCCGCGCTCCCTCCCCCTCCCCAGCCGTCAAGGCTCAAATGCAGTAGTTTCAGAGCGCGAGTCCCTTTTTCAGCTCCCGGTGCTAAAAATCCCTTTAATATGTTGTCCCCTTATAGGGGACGTATCAGATATTAAACTGATAAGAACAGATACTACACTTGATCTTAGCCAAAAGGCCGAGAAGCGATGACCCCCCAGCCCCTTGCTGCCCCACCCCACCTCCCGGAACAGTCCTCACCGGCCGCGGTGAAGCCGTTTCAACTGCGCACCAGAGGGGGCCGCTGCTTAGCACCTCCGCCCAAGGGCTCCATGGCTGGGCTCTGAACCCACTTGAAGGACAGCTGCTTTGCTTTGCTTTGCTTTTCACAAGTGCGCAAGGCTCAGCCAAAGGGCAAAGCCTGCCAAAAATGGGTTCAACTCATTGGTGTTCCTCTCCACGGAAGTCTTTAGTAAAAGGCGAAAGACTTGTGCGCTTTGAAGAGAAACCCGAGTAAGTACAGCCCCTCTTCTCCGCGCCAGCCAAGACCTCTGTCGTCCCAGTCCCCGGCCTCACGGTAAGCCCGGCTTGGCTTAGCGTGCGCCAAACTCCCGGGCCACGCCCCTGCCCCTGCCCCTGGCCCCCAACACCCCCGACACTCTCACAGGCTCTATACAGGCAGTGGCTTCGCGGATAGGATGAGTCCCGGCTGTAGGGCGCAGGCTACCGAGCACCAGGGAGACTCAGGCGCCTCCAGACTCTCGCTGAGGATGGGCTGAAAACCCGGAAGGAAAACAGCCGGCACACTCAAAGGGGCATATAGGACCGCTCAAAATGGGGCAATATTCCCTCTCTGTCTGACTGTCCAAAGTGCAAACCTGGCTGCATTTTTGTCAGGCTTTGTCTTGCTCCTCTTTCCGTTCCGTTCCGAGCCGCGCTCCCTCCCCCTCCCCAGCCGTCAAGGCTCAAATGCAGTAGTTTCAGAGCGCGAGTCCGCAGGGACGCCAGCGAGCCAAGGCGGCGTTAAGGACGCTGTTCAGGCCGCGGTGCCGTCCACTTTGAACCCCGGTCTTTTTCGGTCTCCGGGCTTGCGGTTGAGCCACGGAGCCCTCAATCTGCACTGGCGTTTTGCTTTTCCACAAGGCAGGAGGAAGTGCACCGTTCCCGGCGGCACTGCAATACCGGGTCGATGCGTGGAGTGAACGGAGCGAGCCCCTTTTTCAGCTCCCGGTGCTAAAAATCCCTTTAATATGTTGTCCCCTTATAGGGGACGTATCAGATATTAAACTGATAAGAACAGATACTACACTTGATCTTAGCCAAAAGGCCGAGAAGCGATGACCACCCAGCCCCTTGCTGCCCCACCCCACCTCCCGGAACAGTCCTCACCGGCCGCGGTGAAGCCGTTTCAACTGCGCACCAGAGGGGGCCGCTGCTTAGCACCTCTGCCCAAGGGCTCCATGGCTGGGCTCTGAGCCCACTTGAAGGACAGCTGCTTTGCTTTGCTTTGCTTTGCTTTGCTTTGCTTTTCACAAGTGCGCAAGGCTCAGCCAAAGGGCAAAGTCTGCCAAAAATGGGTTCAACTCATTGGTGTTCCTCTCCACGGAAGTCTTTAGTAAAAGGCGAAAGACTTGTGCGCTTTGAAGAGAAACCCGAGTAAGTACAGCCCCTCTCCTCCGCGCCAGCCAAGATGTCTGTCGTCCCAGTCCCCGGCCTCACGGTAAGCCCGGCTTGGCTTAGCGTGCGCCAAACTCCCGGGCCACGCCCCTGCCCCTGCCCCTGGCCCCCAACACCCCCGACACTCTCACAGGCTCTATACAGGCAGTGGCTTCGCGGATAGGATGAGTCCCGGCTGTAGGGCGCAGGCTACCGAGCACCAGGGAGACTCAGGCGCCTCCAGACTCTCGCTGAGGACGGGCTGAAAACCCGGAAGGAAAACAGCCGGCACACTCAAAGGGGCATATAGGACCGCTCAAAATGGGGCAATATTCCCTCTCTGTCTGACTGTCCAAAGTGCAAACCTGGCTGCATTTTTGTCAGGCTTTGTCTTGCTCCTCTTTCCGTTCCGTTCCGTTCCGAGCCGCGCTCCCTCCCCCTCCCCAGCCGTCAAGGCTCAAATGCAGTAGTTTCAGAGCGCGAGTCCGCAGGGACGCCAGCGAGCCAAGGCGGCGTTAAGGACGCTGTTCAGGCCGCGGTGCCGTCCACTTTGAACCCCGGTCTTTTTCGGTCTCCGGGCTTGCGGTTGAGCCACGGAGCCCTCAATCTGCACTGGCGTTTTGCTTTTCCACAAGGCAGGAGGAGGGTGCACCGTTCCCGGCGGCACTGCAATACCGGGTCGATGCGTGGAGTGAACGGAGCGAGCCCCTTTTTCAGCTCCCGGTGCTAAAAATCCCTTTAATATGTTGTCCCCTTATAGGGGACGTATCAGATATTAAACTGATAAGAACAGATACTACACTTGATCTTAGCCAAAAGGCCGAGAAGCGATGACCCCCCAGCCCCTTGCTGCCCCACCCCACCTCCCGGAACAGTCCTCACCGGCCGCGGTGAAGCCGTTTCAACTGCGCACCAGAGGGGGCCGCTGCTTAGCACCTCCGCCCAAGGGCTCCATGGCTGGGCTCTGAGCCCACTTGAAGGACAGCTGCTTTGCTTTGCTTTGCTTTTCACAAGTGCGCAAGGCTCAGCCAAAGGGCAAAGCCTGCCAAAAATGGGTTCAACTCATTGGTGTTCCTCTCCACGGAAGTCTTTAGTAAAAGGCGAAAGACTTGTGCGCTTTGAAGAGAAACCCGAGTAAGTACAGCCCCTCTCCTCCGCGCCAGCCAAGACCTCTGTCGTCCCAGTCCCCGGCCTCACGGTAAGCCCGGCTTGGCTTAGCGTGCGCCAAACTCCCGGGCCACGCCCCTGCCCCTGCCCCTGCCCCTGCCCCTGCCCCTGGCCCCCAACACCCCCGACACTCTCACAGGCTCTATACAGGCAGTGGCTTCGCGGATAGGATGAGTCCCGGCTGTAGGGCGCAGGCTACCGAGCACCAGGGAGACTCAGGCGCCTCCAGACTCTCGCTGAGGATGGGCTGAAAACCCGGAAGGAAAACAGCCGGCACACTCAAAGGGGCATATAGGAACGCTCAAAATGGGGCAATATTCCCTCTCTGTCTGACTGTCCAAAGTGCAAACCTGGCTGCATTTTTGTCAGGCTTTGTCTTGCTCCTCTTTCCGTTCCGTTCCGAGCCGCGCTCCCTCCCCCTCCCCAGCCGTCAAGGCTCAAATGCAGTAGTTTCAGAGCGCGAGTCCCTTTTTCAGCTCCCGGTGCTAAAAATCCCTTTAATATGTTGTCCCCTTATAGGGGACGTATCAGATATTAAACTGATAAGAACAGATACTACACTTGATCTTAGCCAAAAGGCCGAGAAGCGATGACCCCCCAGCCCCTTGCTGCCCCACCCCACCTCCCGGAACAGTCCTCACCGGCCGCGGTGAAGCCGTTTCAACTGCGCACCAGAGGGGGCCGCTGCTTAGCACCTCCGCCCAAGGGCTCCATGGCTGGGCTCTGAGCCCACTTGAAGGACAGCTGCTTTGCTTTGCTTTGCTTTTCACAAGTGCGCAAGGCTCAGCCAAAGGGCAAAGCCTGCCAAAAATGGGTTCAACTCATTGGTGTTCCTCTCCACGGAAGTCTTTAGTAAAAGGCGAAAGACTTGTGCGCTTTGAAGAGAAACCCGAGTAAGTACAGCCCCTCTCCTCCGCGCCAGCCAAGATGTCTGTCGTCCCAGTCCCCGGCCTCACGGTAAGCCCGGCTTGGCTTAGCGTGCACCAAACTCGCGGGCCACGCCCCTGCCCCTGCCCCTGGCCCCCAACACCCCCGACACTCTCACAGGCTCTATACAGGCAGTGGCTTCGCGGATAGGATGAGTCCCGGCTGTAGGGCGCAGGCTACCGAGCACCAGGGAGACTCAGGCGCCTCCAGACTCTCGCTGAGGATGGGCTGAAAACCCGGAAGGAAAACAGCCGGCACACTCAAAGGGGCATATAGGACCGCTCAAAATGGGGCAATATTCCCTCTCTGTCTGACTGTCCAAAGTGCAAACCTGGCTGCATTTTTGTCAGGCTTTGTCTTGCTCCTCTTTCCGTTCCGTTCCGAGCCGCGCTCCCTCCCCCTCCCCAGCCGTCAAGGCTCAAATGCAGTAGTTTCAGAGCGCGAGTCCGCAGGGACGCCAGCGAGCCAAGGCGGCGTTAAGGACGCTGTTCAGGCCGCGGTGCCGTCCACCTTGAACCCCGGTCTTTTTCGGTCTCTGGGCTTGCGGTTGAGCCACGGAGCCCTCAATCTGCACTGGCGTTTTGCTTTTCCACAAGGCAGGAGGAGAGTGCACCGTTCCCGGCGGCACTGCAATACCGGGTCGATGCGTGGAGTGAACGGAGCGAGCCCCTTTTTCAGCTCCCGGTGCTAAAAATCCCTTTAATATGTTGTCCCCTTATAGGGGACGTATCAGATATTAAACTGATAAGAACAGATACTACACTTGATCTTAGCCAAAAGGCCGAGAAGCGATGACCCCCCAGCCCCTTGCTGCCCCACCCCACCTCCCGGAACAGTCCTCACCGGCCGCGGTGAAGCCGTTTCAACTGCGCACCAGAGGGGGCCGCTGCTTAGCACCTCCGCCCAAGGGCTCCATGGCTGGGCTCTGAGCCCACTTGAAGGACAGCTGCTTTGCTTTGCTTTGCTTTTCACAAGTGCGCAAGGCTCAGCCAAAGGGCAAAGCCTGCCAAAAATGGGTTCAACTCATTGGTGTTCCTCTCCACGGAAGTCTTTAGTAAAAGGCGAAAGACTTGTGCGCTTTGAAGAGAAACCCGAGTAAGTACAGCCCCTCTCCTCCGCGCCAGCCAAGACCTCTGTCGTCCCAGTCCCCGGCCTCAGGGTAAGCCCGGCTTGGCTTAGCGTGCGCCAAACTCCCGGGCCACGCCCCTGCCCCTGCCCCTGGCCCCCAACACCCCCGACACTCTCACAGGCTCTATACAGGCAGTGGCTTCGCGGATAGGATGAGTCCCGGCTGTAGGGCGCAGGCTACCGAGCACCAGGGAGACTCAGGCGCCTCCAGACTCTCGCTGAGGATGGGCTGAAAACCCGGAAGGAAAACAGCCGGCACACTCAAAGGGGCATATAGGACCGCTCAAAATGGGGCAATATTCCCTCTCTGTCTGACTGTCCAAAGTGCAAACCTGGCTGCATTTTTGTCAGGCTTTGTCTTGCTCCTCTTTCCGTTCCGTTCCGAGCCGCGCTCCCTCCCCCTCCCCAGCCGTCAAGGCTCAAATGCAGTAGTTTCAGAGCGCGAGTCCGCAGGGACGCCAGCGAGCCAAGGCGGCGTTAAGGACGCTGTTCAGGCCGCGGTGCCGTCCACTTTGAACCCCGGTCTTTTTCGGTCTCCGGGCTTGCGGTTGAGCCACGGAGCCCTCAATCTGCACTGGCGTTTTGCTTTTCCACAAGGCAGGAGGAAGGTGCACCGTTCCCGGCGGCACTGCAATACCGGGTCGATGCGTGGAGTGAACGGAGCGAGCCCCTTTTTCAGCTCCCGGTGCTAAAAATCCCTTTAATATGTTGTCCCCTTATAGGGGACGTATCAGATATTAAACTGATAAGAACAGATACTACACTTGATCTTAGCCAAAAGGCCGAGAAGCGATGACCCCCCAGCCCCTTGCTGCCCCACCCCACCTCCCGGAACAGTCCTCACCGGCCGCGGTGAAGCCGTTTCAACTGCGCACAAGAGGGGGCCGCTGCTTAGCACCTCCGCCCAAGGGCTCCATGGCTGGGCTCTGAGCCCACTTGAAGGACAGCTGCTTTGCTTTGCTTTGCTTTGCTTTGCTTTTCACAAGTGCGCAAGGCTCAGCCAAAGGGCAAAGCCTGCCAAAAATGGGTTCAACTCATTGGTGTTCCTCTCCACGGAAGTCTTTAGTAAAAGGCGAAAGACTTGTGCGCTTTGAAGAGAAACCCGAGTAAGTACAGCCCCTCTCCTCCGCGCCAGCCAAGATGTCTGTTGTCCCAGTCCCCGGCCTCACGGTAAGCCCGGCTTGGCTTAGCGTGCGCCAAACTCCCGGGCCACGCCCCTGCCCCTGCCCCTGCCCCTGGCCCCCAACACCCCCGACACTCTCACAGGCTCTATACAGGCAGTGGCTTCGCGGATAGGATGAGTCCCGGCTGTAGGGCGCAGGCTACCGAGCACCAGGGAGACTCAGGCGCCTCCAGACTCTCACTGAGGACGGGCTGAAAACCCGGAAGGAAAACAGCCGGCACACTCAAAGGGGCATATAGGACCGCTCAAAATGGGGCAATATTCCCTCTCTGTCTGACTGTCCAAAGTGCAAACCTGGCTGCATTTTTGTCAGGCTTTGTCTTGCTCCTCTTTCCGTTCCGTTCCGAGCCACGCTCCCTCCCCCTCCCCAGCCGTCAAGGCTCAAATGCAGTAGTTTCAGAGCGCGAGTCCGCAGGGACGCCTGCGAGCCAAGGCGGCGTTAAGGACGCTGTTCAGGCCGCGGTGCCGTCCACTTTGAACCCCGGTCTTTTTCCGGTCTCCGGGCTTGCGGTTGAGCCACGGAGCCCTCAATCTGCACTGGCGTTTTGCTTTTCCACAAGGCAGGAGGAGGGTGCACCGTTCCCGGCGGCACTGCAATACCGGGTCGATGCGTGGAGTGAACGGAGCGAGCCCCTTTTTCAGCTCCCAGTGCTAAAAATCCCTTTAATATGTTGTCCCCTTATAGGGGACGTATCAGATATTAAACTGATAAGAACAGATACTACACTTGATCTTAGCCAAAAGGCCGAGAAGCGATGACCCCCCAGCCCCTTGCTGCCCCACCCCACCTCCCGGAACAGTCCTCACCGGCCGCGGTGAAGCCGTTTCAACTGCGCACCAGAGGGGGCCGCTGCTTAGCACCTCCGCCCAAGGGCTCCATGGCTGGGCTCTGAGCCCACTTGAAGGACAGCTGCTTTGCTTTGCTTTGCTTTGCTTTGCTTTGTTTTGCTTTGCTTTTCACAAGTGTGCAAGGCTCAGCCAAAGGGCAAAGCCTGCCAAAAATGGGTTCAACTCATTGGTGTTCCTCTCCACGGAAGTCTTTAGTAAAAGGCGAAAGACTTGTGCGCTTTGAAGAGAAACCCGAGTAAGTACAGCCCCTCTCCTCCGCGCCAGCCAAGATGTCTGTCGTCCCAGTCCCCGGCCTCACGGTAAGCCCGGCTTGGCTTAGCATGCGCCAAACTCCCGGGCCACGCCCCTGCCCCTGCCCCTGCCCCTGCCCCTGGCCCCCAACACCCCCGACACTCTCACAGGCTCTATACAGGCAGTGGCTTCGCGGATAGGATGAGTCCCGGCTGTAGGGCGCAGGCTACCGAGCACCAGGGAGACTCAGGCGCCTCCAGACTCTCGCTGAGGACGGGCTGAAAACCCGGAAGGAAAACAGCCGGCACACTCAAAGGGGCATATAGGACCGCTCAAAATGGGGCAATATTCCCTCTCTGTCTGACTGTCCAAAGTGCAAACCTGGCTGCATTTTTGTCAGGCTTTGTCTTGCTCCTCTTTCCGTTCCGTTCTGTTCCGAGCCACGCTCCCTCCCCCTCCCCAGCCGTCAAGGCTCAAATGCAGTAGTTTCAGAGCGCGAGTCCGCAGGGACGCCTGCGAGCCAAGGCGGCGTTAAGGACGCTGTTCAGGCCGCGGTGCCGTCCACTTTGAACCCCGGTCTTTTTCCGGTCTCCGGGCTTGCGGTTGAGCCACGGAGCCCTCAATCTGCACTGGCGTTTTGCTTTTCCACAAGGCAGGAGGAGGGTGCACCGTTCCCGGCGGCACTGCAATACCGGGTCGATGCGTGGAGTGAACGGAGCGAGCCCCTTTTTCAGCTCCCGGTGCTAAAAATCCCTTTAATATGTTGTCCCCTTATAGGGAACGTATCAGATATTAAACTGATAAGAACAGATACTACACTTGATCTTAGCCAAAAGGCCGAGAAGCGATGACCCCCCAGCCCCTTGCTGCCCCACCCCACCTCCCGGAACAGTCCTCACCGGCCGCGGTGAAGCCGTTTCAACTGCGCACCAGAGGGGGCCGCTGCTTAGCACCTCCGCCCAAGGGCTCCATGGCTGGGCTCTGAGCCCACTTGAAGGACAGCTGCTTTGCTTTGCTTTGCTTTGCTTTGCTTTTCACAAGTGCGCAAGGCTCAGCCAAAGGGCAAAGCCTGCCAAAAATGGGTTCAACTCATTGGTGTTCCTCTCCACGGAAGTCTTTAGTAAAAGGCGAAAGACTTGTGCGCTTTGAAGAGAAACCCGAGTAAGTACAGCCCCTCTCCTCCGCGCCAGCCAAGATGTCTGTCGTCCCAGTCCCCGGCCTCACGGTAAGCCCGGCTTGGCTTAGCGTGCGCCAAACTCCCGGGCCACGCCCCTGCCCCTGCCCCTGGCCCCCAACACCCCCGACACTCTCACAGGCTCTATACAGGCAGTGGCTTCGCGGATAGGATGAGTCCCGGCTGTAGGGCGCAGGCTACCGAGCACCAGGGAGACTCAGGCGCCTCCAGACTCTCGCTGAGGACGGGCTGAAAACCCGGAAGGAAAACAGCCGGCACACTCAAAGGGGCATATAGGACCGCTCAAAATGGGGCAATATTCCCTCTCTGTCTGACTGTTCAAAGTGCAAACCTGGCTGCATTTTTGTCAGGCTTTGTCTTGCTCCTCTTTCCGTTCCGTTCCGTTCCGAGCCAGGCTCCCTCCCCCTCCCCAGCCGTCAAGGCTCAAATGCAGTAGTTTCAGAGCGCGAGTCCGCAGGGACGCCTGCGAGCCAAGGCGGCATTAAGGACTCTGTTCAGGCCGCGGTGCCGTCCACTTTGAACCCCGGTCTTTTTCCGGTCTCCGGGCTTGCGGTTGAGCCACGGAGCCCTCAATCTGCACTGGCGTTTTGCTTTTCCACAAGGCAGGAGGAGGGTGCACCGTTCCCGGCGGCACTGCAATACCGGGTCGATGCGTGGAGTGAACGGAGCGAGCCCCTTTTTCAGCTCCCGGTGCTAAAAATCCCTTTAATATGTTGTCCCCTTATAGGGAACGTATCAGATATTAAACTGATAAGAACAGATACTACACTTGATCTTAGCCAAAAGGCCGAGAAGCGATGACCCCCCAGCCCCTTGCTGCCCCACCCCACCTCCCGGAACAGTCCTCACCGGCCGCGGTGAAGCCGTTTCAACTGCGCACCAGAGGGGGCCGCTGCTTAGCACCTCCGCCCAAGGGCTCCATGGCTGGGCTCTGAGCCCACTTGAAGGACAGCTGCTTTGCTTTGCTTTGCTTTGCTTTGCTTTGCTTTTCACAAGTGCGCAAGGCTCAGCCAAAGGGCAAAGCCCGCCAAAAATGGGTTCAACTCATTGGTGTTCCTCTCCACGGAAGTCTTTAGTAAAAGGCGAAAGACTTGTGCGCTTTGAAGAGAAACCCGAGTAAGTACAGCCCCTCTCCTCCGCGCCAGCCAAGATGTCTGTCGTCCCAGTCCCCGGCCTCACGGTAAGCCCGGCTTGGCTTAGCGTGCGCCAAACTCCCGGGCCACGCCCCTGCCCCTGCCCCTGCCCCTGCCCCTGGCCCCCAACACCCCCGACACTCTCACAGGCTCTATACAGGCAGTGGCTTCGCGGATAGGATGAGTCCCGGCTGTAGGGCGCAGGCTACCGAGCACCAGGGAGACTCAGGCGCCTCCAGACTCTCGCTGAGGACGGGCTGAAAACCCGGAAGGAAAACAGCCGGCACACTCAAAGGGGCATATAGGACCGCTCAAAATGGGGCAATATTCCCTCTCTGTCTGACTGTCCAAAGTGCAAACCTGGCTGCATTTTTGTCAGGCTTTGTCTTGCTCCTCTTTCCGTTCCGTTCCGAGCCACGCTCCCTCCCCCTCCCCAGCCGTCAAGGCTCAAATGCAGTAATTTCAGAGCGCGAGTTCGCAGGGACGCCAGCGAGCCAAGGCGGCGTTAAGGACGCTGTTCAGGCCGCGGTGCCGTCCACTTTGAACCCCGGTCTTTTTCCGGTCTCCGGGCTTGCGGTTGAGCCACGGAGCCCTCAATCTGCACTGGCGTTTTGCTTTTCCATAAGGCAGGAGGAGAGTGCACCGTTCCCGGCGGCACTGCAATACCGGGTCGATGCGTGGAGTGAACGGAGCGAGCCCCTTTTTCAGCTCCCGGTGCTAAAAATCCCTTTAATATGTTGTCCCCTTATAGGGGACGTATCAGATATTAAACTGATAAGAACAGATTTTTCTTTCGAAAAGTTTTATTGACACAATTTCACACATTTCAGTTTACATTTTTCCTTTTTCCATCAAGGATGACATGTTTAAACACAGTTCATTTGTTTTCCATTCATTCATTCATGTTTAAAGTGAGTAAAAACTCATTTATTTTCATGAATCTTTTCAAGCACAATAAAATTGGGTAAAAAACATGTCTAAAACCCAGTGTAAAACATTCCTACATTCATCATGTAAAACCATTTCTTAAAAATTGCGTTTGCTTGGTAAAATGGTTTACAGTTAAGACATGTTTAAAAGAGTGCTTGTGTTTGTGTGTGTTTTTTAAAGTCCATTGATATGTTTTGTGTGTCAGTCCATGTGTCTTTAAAAGGTTCATCTAAAACGGAGTGCAGAGGTTTAAAGAAAAGTTCATGTTCATTGTGCAAGAGCAGGGTGAGTCCTTATCAAATCAAACTCACTCCGCTCTCCCAAGCCTTTGTTCTCTCGGGATCCTGCTGTGGTGCTCAGAGGAGGTCCTCGCCCTCTGCTCCTTCCCTGTCCTGCCGCTCCCGGAGAGTCAGGCCGCCGCCGCCGGGACCTTTTCGGTGATGTGGCTCCGGCTCCTTCGTCCGAATGGGCACAGAGGCGATTCTTCTTTGTGGCTGTGTCCTAGGCCCGCCGCCTGCAGCTCCGGCCGCTCGGACCGTCGCTGCTGCCATACGGAGCACAGCCACTGGGGGATCTGCTTGTGCTTCCTCACCAGCAAGTTTCTGGAGGTCCAGATGGCGTCTACGATGGCGGCGAGGGTGAGCCACTGCTTGGCGAAGACAGATGGTGGAACGTCTTCCTGGCTCACCCCATACAGCACTAGCTGTGCTGTAAGGACCTCCCTTGCTGGTAAGCACGGGAATTGCAAGGAGCCGGCCGTTGCCCACAGGTCCTCAGCGGCGCTGCACTCCCAGAGCAGGTGCCTCACCGACTCTGGCGCGCCACAACCAGGTCGGGGGCAGGTTGCGTTCCTCGCCATGCCTCTGGAGTGCATTACGGACCTGACCGGGAGGATCTCGTGAGCCACCATCCATGCCAGGTCCCGGAGTCGGTTTGGGAGAGCGGAGTGGTTCACGTTACGCCAAACCGTGGAGGGCTCGCCGAGTGCGAGGCCGCGCACTGGGCTCACTGGCTCCTGCTCCTGCACAACAGATAAAAGCAGACGGTGGTTGGTTAAAATCTGCAACTCCTCCTGCTCCAGGTTAAAATGCTTTAAAAATGTGCAAATAAAAGCATATGCTGGTGGCAGGTTAAAAGACACAGGAACTTTAAGATCAGTGGGTAACAACTTCAGTCTTCTCAGGTATGTCCCCATCCAGAACCGTGTCATTGCAGCTGTCTTTGGGTTTCTGGATGGGGCTGTAGCGGCTTTAAGTTGCAGGGTGGTGTAAAAGGATCCTAAAAACAGGTACAGGTCTGGCACTCCTTTCCCTCCTTTCCCCTTCGGCCGCTTCATGACGTTTCGTTTTAGCCTTTCCCACTTGGATCCCCATAAAAAATAAAAGATGGCTCGTTCCAGGTCTAAAAGCACACTCCGAGGAGGAGTAAAAACAGAGCTGACAAGTAAAAGCACAGGTAAAATCACTGCTTTTATGATTAAAATTTTGCCTTCCATTGTCAGTCCTCTAAGTCCCCAGAATCCTAGTCGTTTCCTAACTTTCCCTACCACGTCCGGCCAATTTGTACTTCCACCCCCCTCCCTGTCGAATTTTATCCCCAGTATCTTCTGGTCAGTCTGGGTCACAGTCAGGGGAAGTCCTGTCATGTCGGTCGCTGTCCATGGGCCATAAAATTGGGCTTGCGTTTTGTCTTTGTTCAGTTTTGATGCAGAGGCCCGCCCAAACCAGTCGGTCAAGTCCAGCATCCTGTTGACGGATGAAAGGTCGGTACAAACAAGGTTAAAATCGTCCATGTATAAAAGGCACTTAATAAAAGAACCCCCACCTCCCGGTATTGCCACCCCGTTGATCCATTTGTCCCTTCTCAAGATCTGCGCCAGCGGTTCCACGCAGGCGACGTAGAGGAGGGCAGATAACGGACACCCCTGACGGACACCACAGCATACATTCACTGCTTTGGTAAGTTGCCCATTAACAAGTATTCTGCTCGTGATGCCCCGGTATAGCAAACCCACCCACGCTATAAACCTATCAGGAAACCCCATTTTTTGCAGTACCTTGAAAAGGTACTGGTGCGAGACCCGATCAAAGGCTTTCTCAAAATCTAAATTTAGGACTATCAGCCGAATGTTTCTGTCTCTCGCGTAACAGATGGTGTCTCTGATCAGTACGAGGCTGTCGGTGATCTTCCTCCCCGGAACGGCGCAGCCTTGATCCGGGTGGATCACCTCCCCTAAAACCAAGGATAAACGACTCGCTAAAAGCTTAGTAAAAAGTTTGCAGTCTACGTTTAAAAGAGTCACAGGTCTCCAGTTTTTAAGGTCAGTCTTATCGTCCTTTTTATGTATTAAAGTTACTATCCCTACTCTAAATGAGTCTGGCAACAGGTCGAGTCTTTCAAATTCGTTAAAAACAGTTAAAATATCGTGTGCGATAAGATCCTTAAAAGTCAGATAAAACTCCAGGGGAAGTCCATCTTGACCAGGGGACTTCCCCTTCTTAAAATGTTTTAAACAGTTATCTAACTCTAAAAGGGTAAAATCCTGTCTTAAAAGCACACTATCTTTAACTTTGTTTTCAACGAATTCTAAAACCTGTTCAGTAACGTTTTCGTGTGTTATTTTCTCATCGTACAATGTTTTATAGAATTCTTCCACGGTTTCTTTGAGTTCCTCTGAGCTTGTCGTTAAATTTCCGTCTTTATTTTTCAATTTTGTCAAAATTCCTCCCTTACTCATTATTTTCTTAAAAAAGTACCGTGTACATTTTTCCCCTTCTTCTATTTCTCTTTCTCTACTCCTTAAAATGACCCCTCGACTCTTAATTTCTGCAAATTCTTTCAGTTGTCTTTTGATTTCTAAAATTTCATTGTTAAAATCAAAACCCTGGCTTGTTAATGTAAAATAGCGTTGCATTCTTTTCTGCAGTCCCAACATGTGTCTGTCTGCCCTATCTTTCTTTTTCTTACCTGACTGCCTAAAGAAAGTCCGGGTCCTCTCCTTCACCATTTCCCACCAGTGTGCTCGTGTTTCGTACAAGTCTTGAAGGGTCTGCCACTCCTTGTACTGCTCTCGGTATTCCCTAACTATCTCCCTATCTTCTAAAAGAGAGCAGTTGAGTTTCCACAGACCACTTCCTACAGTCACACCCGAAGAGAGTGATAGGGTGCAGGATAGCATGACGTGATCGGAGAAGAAAACAGGGGTTAATCTAGCATCGGTGGGCGGGCAGTTTCGTGTAAAACAGTAGTCGATGCGAGAGGCTCTGGCGCTGTCACCACTGAACCAGGTGAAGCCCTCCTCTCTGGGATGCATGGTCTTAAAACAGTCGACTAGCTTAAAATCCCTAACCATTCCCTGAAGTAAAACCGATGTTTTGTCTATTTTAAAATCCTCCCCTGCATTTCTCCTATCTTTCCTACTTAAAACACAATTAAAATCTCCTCCTACCACTAATGGGACCCTACCTAACATGTGGGACTGCAGTTCTTCTAAAAGATCATACCTGTCGTTTTTGTCGTTAAAACCATAGACGTTAAGAAGGTTAAAATCATTATCCATAAAAGCAAGACGTGCTAAAAGAGCCCGCCCATCCCTCACCACAGTGCTGCCCTTCACCGAGATTAAGGGGTTTTTTATAAGTATGGCCACTCCGTCTGATTTATTTCCATTTGAACCACTGAAAAGGGAGGTCCCGGGTGGCCACATTCCTTCCCATTTTCTATAACTTTTTAGAAAGGGCAGGTTGCATTCCTGCAACAAGAACACGTCTGAGTCAACAGACTGTAGGAAGGAAAATATGCTCTGTGCTCTAACTCTTGACTTCACACTTCTCACGTTGATTGTGGAAATGTTAAGAGTCATGAGTATGTGAATTAAAAACAACAGGTATTTCATGTTGGCGATTTAAGTTTTTTTAAAGACAACAAGACCAGGGTTATTTCAATTTCATTCTCTTGTTTTGTACCAGAAACTCATTTCACGTCTCATAACAATTAGGGGGTGAATCTAGAGTTTCTGACCTCCTGAATGCTTCGTTTGCCCGTTTTTCAAGTGGAGTTGATTGAAGTACAATGTTTAGAAAAGAACACGGGTCAGTAGAGGAGCAGCCGCTAGGCATCTCCACAGGTGAGGTGGCAGTGCCCACATCAGTCCGCCCCCTTTTCCCTACAGCTTTCACCACCTCAGGGCTGGACAGTTCTGACGCAGTTCTTTTCAGGAGGGGCTGTGCATCCGGGAGGGAGGTTTCACTGGACCCTTCCTCCACGATCTGGAGACTGGGAGTGGTGTTTTCACTCGCAGAGTCGGGTCCAGATTCACCGGCTGCTTGGCTCTCTTCACTATCCTGCTCTTCCCCCTCTGCTAGGGTGAGGCCAGGCCCCTCCCCTTTTCCCGCCTCACTGGGCTCCTCTCCTCCAATGTCAGGTTTTGGCGGGAAATTTGAATTTTCCAGCCCCTCCCCTTCAATTAGTACTTTGTCTTTTCGGCCATTTTCTTCTGTTTTCCCTCCATTTTCTTCTGGGGGTTCCTGCCTTCTTTGTGCTTTTACTTTGTTGGCAAATGATTTCGGGCAATCTCTGAAGAGGTGGTTTGCCTCTCCACAGAGGTTGCATTTTCTACTATTGGGACATTCCTCAAAGGAATGCCCCACTTCCCTACATTTACCACACACAGTTTTCTGGCAAGCTTCTGCCAGGTGCCCATGCTCACCACACTTGCGGCAGAGCTTCGGCATTCCCTGGTAGTGAATGTAGCCCCTGTTTTCTCCAAGGACTATCATGGATGGGAGATGTTTCAGGCCCTGGAAGCCCTGGGGGTCCTGCCATTGCTGGACAGGGACCCTCCAGGCGCAATTCCAAATGCCGTCTTCATCCCTCACCTTGGTAGCCTGGCCTTTAACAGTGCAGAATCTTCCCAGCCACATGCAAATGTCCTCAGCATTTACTGTTTCATTGAACATTCTGACAATCACCACTTTCTGTGAGTTGTCAGTAAGTTTCTCCACAGTGAAAGCTGAGAACTGGGCCTTAGCTTTTTCAAACCTGTTCCAAAATTCTAATAAGATTGCAGCCGACACAAAACTTACATCAAATCCTTTTCCAAAGGGCAGAGTCACTATACAGTTTAAATGTTCTGGTTTGAAGCCAAGGATTTGTTGGATAAGCTTCCTGGAGAAGTCCAGTCGGGACATCTCCAGGAGCTTTCCATCTACTTCCTTAAAAAGGAAGCGCACGCTGTGGTGCCTCCGCATGCCGGCACGGGCAGCCGACATGGCTGGAGGCACCACGTTTAAATAAGGCAATTGAAATCAATAAATAAACGTGAAGCCAATAAAACCTTCTAAAACCAATAAATAACAATAAAAGAAGTCAAGACAGCAAACAACCTAAAAGTTCACTTACCTTAACAAACACTGTGCAAATTAGCAAATGTGCAAAATAGGCAAAATGCAAAAATATCTCCCAAATATGCAAGGGAAAGTTCCCACGGATAGGGGACTTTCCTGCAACGCCGGGAGTGATCGCAGTCTTTGCCAAAGGCCGAGAAGCGATGACCCCCCAGCCCCTTGCTGCCCCACCCCACCTCCCGGAACAGTCCTCACCGGCCGCGGTGAAGCCGTTTCAACTGCGCACCAGAGGGGGCCGCTGCTTAGCACCTCCGCCCAAGGGCTCCATGGCTGGGCTCTGAGCCCACTTGAAGGACAGCTGCTTTGCTTTGCTTTGCTTTGCTTTTCACAAGTGCGCAAGGCTCAGCCAAAGGGCAAAGCCTGCCAAAAATGGGTTCAACTCATTGGTGTTCCTCTCCACGGAAGTCTTTAGTAAAAGGCGAAAGACTTGTGCGCTTTGAAGAGAAACCCGAGTAAGTACAGCCCCTCTCCTCCGCGCCAGCCAAGATGTCTGTCGTCCCAGTCCCCGGCCTCACGGTAAGCCCGGCTTGGCTTAGCGTGCGCCAAACTCCCGGGCCACGCCCCTGCCCCTGCCCCTGGCCCCCAACACCCCCGACACTCTCACAGGCTCTATACAGGCAGTGGCTTCGCGGATAGGATGAGTCCCGGCTGTAGGGCGCAGGCTACCGAGCACCAGGGAGACTCAGGCGCCTCCAGACTCTCGCTGAGGATGGGCTGAAAACCCGGAAGGAAAACAGCCGGCACACTCAAAGGGGCATATAGGACCGCTCAAAATGGGGCAATATTCCCTCTCTGTCTGACTGTCCAAAGTGCAAACCTGGCTGCATTTTTGTCAGGCTTTGTCTTGCTCCTCTTTCCGTTCCGTTCCGAGCCGCGCTCCCTCCCCCTCCCCAGCCGTCAAGGCTCAAATGCAGTAGTTTCAGAGCGCGAGTCCGCAGGGACGCCAGCGAGCCAAGGCGGCGTTAAGGACACTGTTCAGGCCGCGGTGCCGTCCACTTTGAACCCCGGTCTTTTTCGGTCTCCGGGCTTGCGGTTGAGCCACGGAGCCCTCAATCTGCACTGGCGTTTTGCTTTTCCACAAGGCAGGAGGAAGGTGCACCGTTCCCGGCGGCACTGCAATACCGGGTCGATGCGTGGAGTGAACGGAGCGAGCCCCTTTTTCAGCTCCCGGTGCTAAAAATCCCTTTAATATGTTGTCCCCTTATAGGGGACGTATCAGATATTAAACTGATAAGAACAGATACTACACTTGATCTTAGCCAAAAGGCCGAGAAGCGATGACCCCCCAGCCCCTTGCTGCCCCACCCCACCTCCCGGAACAGTCCTCACCGGCCGCGGTGAAGCCGTTTCAACTGCGCACAAGAGGGGGCCGCTGCTTAGCACCTCCGCCCAAGGGCTCCATGGCTGGGCTCTGAGCCCACTTGAAGGACAGCTGCTTTGCTTTGCTTTGCTTTGCTTTGCTTTGCTTTGCTTTGCTTTTCACAAGTGCGCAAGGCTCAGCCAAAGGGCAAAGCCTGCCAAAAATGGGTTCAACTCATTGGTGTTCCTCTCCACGGAAGTCTTTAGTAAAAGGCGAAAGACTTGTGCGCTTTGAAGAGAAACCCGAGTAAGTACAGCCCCTCTCCTCCGCGCCAGCCAAGATGTCTGTCGTCCCAGTCCCCGGCCTCACGGTAAGCCCGGCTTGGCTTAGCGTGCGCCAAACTCCCGGGCCACGCCCCTGCCCCTGCCCCTGGCCCCCAACACCCCCGACACTCTCACAGGCTCTATACAGGCAGTGGCTTCGCGGATAGGATGAGTCCCGGCTGTAGGGCGCAGGCTACCGAGCACCAGGGAGACTCAGGCGCCTCCAGACTCTCGCTGAGGACGGGCTGAAAACCCGGAAGGAAAACAGCCGGCACACTCAAAGGGGCATATAGGACTGCTCAAAATGGGGCAATATTCCCTCTCTGTTTGACTGTCCAAAGTGCAAACCTGGCTGCATTTTTGTCAGGCTTTGTCTTGCTCCTCTTTCCGTTCCGTTCCGTTCCGAGCCACGCTCCCTCCCCCTCCCCAGCCGTCAAGGCTCAAATGCAGTAGTTTCAGAGCGCGAGTCCGCAGGGACGCCTGCGAGCCAAGGCGGCGTTAAGGACGCTGTTCAGGCCGCGGTGCCGTACACTTTGAACCCCGGTCTTTTTCCGGTCTCCGGGCTTGCGGTTGAGCCACGGAGCCCTCAATCCTCACTGGCGTTTTGCTTTTCCACAAGGCAGGAGGAGAGTGCACCGTTCTCGGCGGCACTGCAATACCGGGTCGATGCGTGGAGTGAACGGAGCGAGCCCCTTTTTCAGCTCCCGGTGCTAAAAATCCCTTTAATATGTTGTCCCCTTATAGGGGACGTATCAGATATTAAACTGATAAGAACAGATACTACACTTGATCTTAGCCAAAAGGCCGAGAAGCGATGACCCCCCAGCCCCTTGCTGCCCCACCCCACCTCCCGGAACAGTCCTCACCGGCCGCGGTGAAGCCGTTTCAACTGCGCACCAGAGGGGGCCGCTGCTTAGCACCTCCGCCCAAGGGCTCCATGGCTGGGCTCTGAGCCCACTTGAAGGACAGCTGCTTTGCTTTGCTTTGCTTTGCTTTGCTTTGCTTTGCTTTGCTTTGCTTTTCACAAGTATGCAAGGCTCAGCCAAAGGGCAAAGCCTGCCAAAAATGGGTTCAACTCATTGGTGTTCCTCTCCACGGAAGTCTTTAGTAAAAGGCGAAAGACTTGTGCGCTTTGAAGAGAAACCCGAGTAAGTACAGCCCCTCTCCTCCGCGCCAGCCAAGATGTCTGTCGTCCCAGTCCCCGGCCTCACGGTAAGCCCGGCTTGGCTTAGCGTGCGCCAAACTCCCGGGCCACGCCCCTGCCCCTGCCCCTGCCCCTGGCCCCCAACACCCCCGACACTCTCACAGGCTCTATACAGGCAGTGGCTTCGCGGATAGGATGAGTCCCGGCTGTAGGGCGCAGGCTACCGAGCACCAGGGAGAGTCAGGCGCCTCCAGACTCTCGCTGAGGACGGGCTGAAAACCCGGAAGGAAAACAGCCGGCACACTCAAAGGGGCATATAGGACCGCTCAAAATGGGGCAATATTCCCTCTCTGTCTGACTGTCCAAAGTGCAAACCTGGCTGCATTTTTGTCAGGCTTTGTCTTGCTCCTCTTTCCGTTCCGTTCCGAGCCACGCTCCCTCCCCCTCCCCAGCCGTCAAGGCTCAAATGCAGTAATTTCAGAGCGCGAGTCCGCAGGGACGCCAGCGAGCCAAGGCGGCGTTAAGGACGCTGTTCAGGCCGCGGTGCCGTCCACTTTGAACCCTGGTCTTTTTCCGGTCTCCGGGCTTGCGGTTGAGCCACGGAGCCCTCAATCTGCACTGGCGTTTTGCTTTTCCACAAGGCAGGAGGAGGGTGCACCGTTCCCGGCGGCACTGCAATACCGGGTCGATGCGTGGAGTGAACGGAGCGAGCCCCTTTTTCAGCTCCCGGTGCTAAAAATCCCTTTAATATGTTGTCCCCTTATAGGGGACGTATCAGATATTAAACTGATAAGAACAGATACTACACTTGATCTTAGCCAAAAGGCCGAGAAGCGATGACCCCCCGGCCCCTTGCTGCCCCACCCCACCTCCCGGAACAGTCCTCACCGGCCGCGGTGAAGCCGTTTCAACTGCGCACCAGAGGGGGCCGCTGCTTAGCACCTCCGCCCAAGGGCTCCATGGCTGGGCTCTGAGCCCACTTGAAGGACAGCTGCTTTGCTTTGCTTTGCTTTGCTTTGCTTTGCTTTGCTTTTCACAAGTGCGCAAGGCTCAGCCAAAGGGCAAAGCCTGCCAAAAATGGGTTCAACTCATTGGTGTTCCTCTCCATGGAAGTCTTTAGTAAAAGGCGAAAGACTTGTGCGCTTTGAAGAGAAACCCGAGTAAGTACAGCCCCTCTCCTCCGCGCCAGCCAAGATGTCTGTCGTCCCAGTCCCCGGCCTCACGGTAAGCCCGGCTTGGCTTAGCGTGCGCCAAACTCCCGGGCCACGCCCCTGCCCCTGCCCCTGGCCCCCAACACCCCCAACACCCCCGACACTCTCACAGGCTCTATACAGGCAGTGGCTTCGCGGATAGGATGAGTCCCGGCTGTAGGGCGCAGGCTACCGAGCACCAGGGAGACTCAGGCGCCTCCAGACTCTCGCTGAGGACGGGCTGAAAACCCGGAAGGAAAACAGCCGGCACACTCAAAGGGGCATATAGGACCGCTCAAAATGGGGCAATATTCCCTCTCTGTCTGACTGTCCAAAGTGCAAACCTGGCTGCATTTTTGTAAGGCTTTGTCTTGCTCCTCTTTCCGTTCCGTTCCGTTCCGAGCCACGCTCCCTCCCCCTCCCCAGCCGTCAAGGCTCAAATGCAGTAGTTTCAGAGCGCGAGTCCGCAGGGACGCCTGCGAGCCAAGGCGGCGTTGAGGACGCTGTTCAAGCCGCGGTGCCGTCCACTTTGAACCCCGGTCTTTTTCCGGTCTCCGGGCTTGCGGTTGAGCCACGGAGCCCTCAATCTGCACTGGCGTTTTGCTTTTCCACAAGGCAGGAGGAGGGTGCACCGTTCCCGGCGGCACTGCAATACCGGGTCGATGCGTGGAGTGAACGGAGTGAGCCCCTTTTCTCAGCTCCCGGTGCTAAAAATCCCTTTAATATGTTGTCCCCTTATAGGGGACGTATCAGATATTAAACTGATAAGAACAGATACTACACTTGATCTTAGCCAAAAGGCCGAGAAGCGATGACCCCCCAGCACCTTGCTGCCCCACCCCACCTCCCGGAACAGTCCTCACCGGCCGCGGTGAAGCCGTTTCAACTGCGCACCAGAGGGGGCCGCTGCTTAGCACCTCCGCCCAAGGGCTCCATGGCTGGGCTCTGAGCCCACTTGAAGGACAGCTGCTTTGCTTTGCTTTGCTTTGCTTTGCTTTGCTTTGCTTTTCACAAGTGCGCAAGGCTCAGCCAAAGGGCAAAGCCTGCCAAAAATGGGTTCAACTCATTGGTGTTCCTCTCCACGAAAGTCTTTAGTAAAAGGCGAAAGACTTGTGCGCTTTGAAGAGAAACCCGAGTAAGTACAGCCCCTCTCCTCCGCGCCAGCCAAGATGTCTGTCGTCCCAGTCCCCGGCCTCACGGTAAGCCCGGCTTGGCTTAGCGTGCGCCAAACTCCCGGGCCACGCCCCTGCCCCTGCCCCTGGCCCCCAACACCCCCGACACTCTCACAGTCTCGATACAGGCAGTGGCTTCGCGGATAGGATGAGTCCCGGCTGTAGGGCGCAGGCTACCGAGCACCAGGGAGACTCAGGCGCCTCCAGACTCTCGCTGAGGACGGGCTGAAAACCCGGAAGGAAAACAGCCGGCACACTCAAAGGGGCATATAGGACTGCTCAAAATGGGGCAATATTCCCTCTCTGTCTGACTGTCCAAAGTGCAAACCTGGCTGCATTTTTGTCAGGCTTTGTCTTGCTCCTCTTTCCGTTCCGTTCCGTTCCGAGCCACGCTCCCTCCCCCTCCCCAGCCGTCAAGGCTCAAATGCAGTAGTTTCAGAGCGCGAGTCCGCAGGGACGCCTGCGAGCCAAGGCGGCGTTAAGGACGCTGTTCAGGCCGCGGTGCCGTACACTTTGAACCCCGGTCTTTTTCCGGTCTCCGGGCTTGCGGTTGAGCCACGGAGCCCTCAATCCTCACTGGCGTTTTGCTTTTCCACAAGGCAGGAGGAGAGTGCACCGTTCTCGGCGGCACTGCAATACCGGGTCGATGCGTGGAGTGAACGGAGCGAGCCCCTTTTTCAGCTCCCGGTGCTAAAAATCCCTTTAATATGTTGTCCCCTTATAGGGGACGTATCAGATATTAAACTGATAAGAACAGATACTACACTTGATCTTAGCCAAAAGGCCGAGAAGCGATGACCCCCCAGCCCCTTGCTGCCCCACCCCACCTCCCGGAACAGTCCTCACCGGCCGCGGTGAAGCCGTTTCAACTGCGCACCAGAGGGGGCCGCTGCTTAGCACCTCCGCCCAAGGGCTCCATGGCTGGGCTCTGAGCCCACTTGAAGGACAGCTGCTTTGCTTTGCTTTGCTTTGCTTTGCTTTGCTTTGCTTTTCACAAGTATGCAAGGCTCAGCCAAAGGGCAAAGCCTGCCAAAAATGGGTTCAACTCATTGGTGTTCCTCTCCACGGAAGTCTTTAGTAAAAGGCGAAAGACTTGTGCGCTTTGAAGAGAAACCCGAGTAAGTACAGCCCCTCTCCTCCGCGCCAGCCAAGATGTCTGTCGTCCCAGTCCCCGGCCTCACGGTAAGCCCGGCTTGGCTTAGCGTGCGCCCAACTCCCGGGCCACGCCCCTGCCCCTGCCCCTGCCCCTGGCCCCCAACACCCCCGACACTCTCACAGGCTCTATACAGGCAGTGGCTTCGCGGATAGGATGAGTCCCGGCTGTAGGGCGCAGGCTACCGAGCACCAGGGAGAGTCAGGCGCCTCCAGACTCTCGCTGAGGACGGGCTGAAAACCCGGAAGGAAAACAGCCGGCACACTCAAAGGGGCATATAGGACCGCTCAAAATGGGGCAATATTCCCTCTCTGTCTGACTGTCCAAAGTGCAAACCTGGCTGCATTTTTGTCAGGCTTTGTCTTGCTCCTCTTTCCGTTCCGTTCCGAGCCACGCTCCCTCCCCCTCCCCAGCCGTCAAGGCTCAAATGCAGTAGTTTCAGAGCGCGAGTCCGCAGGGACGCCAGCGAGCCAAGGCGGCGTTAAGGACGCTGTTCAGGCCGCGGTGCCGTCCACTTTGAACCCCGGTCTTTTTCCGGTCTCCGGGCTTGCGGTTGAGCCACGGAGCCCTCAATCTGCACTGGCGTTTTGCTTTTCCACAAGGCAGGAGGAGGGTGCACCGTTCCCGGCGGCACTGCAATACCGGGTCGATGCGTGGAGTGAACGGAGCGAGCCCCTTTTTCAGCTCCCGGTGCTAAAAATCCCTTTAATATGTTGTCCCCTTATAGGGGACGTATCAGATATTAAACTGATAAGAACAGATACTACACTTGATCTTAGCCAAAAGGCCGAGAAGCGATGACCCCCCGGCCCCTTGCTGCCCCACCCCACCTCCCGGAACAGTCCTCACCGGCCGCGGTGAAGCCGTTTCAACTGCGCCCCAGAGGGGGCCGCTGCTTAGCACCTCCGCCCAAGGGCTCCATGGCTGGGCTCTGAGCCCACTTGAAGAACAGCTGCTTTGCTTTGCTTTGCTTTGCTTTGCTTTGCTTTGCTTTTCACAAGTGTGCAAGGCTCAGCCAAAGGGCAAAGCCTGCCAAAAATGGGTTCAACTCATTGGTGTTCCTCTCCACGGAAGTCTTTAGTAAAAGGCGAAAGACTTGTGCGCTTTGAAGAGAAACCCGAGTAAGTACAGCCCCTCTCCTCCGCGCCAGCCAAGATGTCTGTCGTCCCAGTCCCCGGCCTCACGGTAAGCCCGGCTTGGCTTAGCGTGCGCCAAACTCCCGGGCCACGCCCCTGCCCCTGCCCCTGCCCCTGCCCCTGGCCCCCAACACCCCCGACACTCTCACAGGCTCTATACAGGCAGTGGCTTCGCGGATAGGATGAGTCCCGGCTGTAGGGCGCAGGCTACCGAGCACCAGGGAGACTCAGGCGCCTCCAGACTCTCGCTGAGGACGGGCTGAAAACCCGGAAGGAAAACAGCCGGCACACTCAAAGGGGCATATAGGACCGCTCAAAATGGGGCAATATTCCCTCTCTGTCTGACTGTCCAAAGTGCAAACCTGGCTGCATTTTTGTCAGGCTTTGTCTTGCTCCTCTTTCCGTTCCGTTCCGTTCCGAGCCACGCTCCCTCCCCCTCCCCAGCCGTCAAGGCTCAAATGCAGTAGTTTCAGAGCGCGAGCCCGCAGGGACGCCTGCGAGCCAAGGCGGCGTTAAGGACGCTGTTCAGGCCGCGGTGCCGTCCACTTTGAACCCCGGTCTTTTTCCGGTCTCCGGGCTTGCGGTTGAGCCACGGAGCCCTCAATCTGCACTGGCGTTTTGCTTTTCCACAAGGCAGGAGGAGGGTGCACCGTTCCCGGCGGCACTGCAATACCGGGTCGATGCGTGGAGTGAACGGAGCGAGCCCCTTTTTCAGCTCCCGGTGCTAAAAATCCCTTTAATATGTTGTCCCCTTATAGGGGACGTATCAGATATTAAACTGATAAGAACAGATACTACACTTGATCTTAGCCAAAAGGCCGAGAAGCGATGACCCCCCGGCCCCTTGCTGCCCCACCCCACCTCCCGGAACAGTCCTCACCGGCCGCGGTGAAGCCGTTTCAACTGCGCCCCAGAGGGGGCCGCTGCTTAGCACCTCCGCCCAAGGGCTCCATGGCTGGGCTCTGAGCCCACTTGAAGAACAGCTGCTTTGCTTTGCTTTGCTTTGCTTTGCTTTGCTTTTCACAAGTGTGCAAGGCTCAGCCAAAGGGCAAAGCCTGCCAAAAATGGGTTCAACTCATTGGTGTTCCTCTCCACGGAAGTCTTTACTAAAAGGCGAAAGACTTGTGCGCTTTGAAGAGAAACCCGAGTAAGTACAGCCCCTCTCCTCCGCGCCAGCCAAGATGTCTGTCGTCCCAGTCCCCGGCCTCACGGTAAGCCCGGCTTGGCTTAGCGTGCGCCAAACTCCCGGGCCACGCCCCTGCCCCTGCCCCTGCCCCTGGCCCCCAACACCCCCGACACTCTCACAGGCTCTATACAGGCAGTGGCTTCGCGGATAGGATGAGTCCCGGCTGTAGGGCGCAGGCTACCGAGCACCAGGGAGACTCAGGCGCCTCCAGACTCTCGCTGAGGACGGGCTGAAAACCCGGAAGGAAAACAGCCGGCACACTCAAAGGGGCATATAGGACCGCTCAAAATGGGGCAATATTCCCTCTCTGTCTGACTGTCCAAAGTGCAAATCTGGCTGCATTTTTGTCAGGCTTTGTCTTGCTCCTCTTTCCGTTCCGTTCCGAGCCACGCTCCCTCCCCCTCCCCAGCCGTCAAGGCTCAAATGCAGTAATTTCAGAGCGCGAGTCCGCAGGGACGCCAGCGAGCCAAGGCGGCGTTAAGGACGCTGTTCAGGCCGCGGTGCCGTCCACTTTGAACCCCGGTCTTTTTCCGGTCTCCGGGCTTGCGGTTGAGCCACGGAGCCCTCAATCTGCACTGGCGTTTTGCTTTTCCACAAGGCAGGAGGAGGGTGCACCGTTCCCGGCGGCACTGCAATACCGGGTCGATGCGTGGAGTGAACGGAGCGAGCCCCTTTTTCAGCTCCCGGTGCTAAAAATCCCTTTAATATGTTGTCCCCTTATAGGGGACGTATCAGATATTAAACTGATAAGAACAGATACTACACTTGATCTTAGCCAAAAGGCCGAGAAGCGATGACCCCCCGGCCCCTTGCTGCCCCACCCCACCTCCCGGAACAGTCCTCACCGGCCGCGGTGAAGCCGTTTCAACTGCGCCCCAGAGGGGGCCGCTGCTTAGCACCTCCGCCCAAGGGCTCCATGGCTGGGCTCTGAGCCCACTTGAAGAACAGCTGCTTTGCTTTGCTTTGCTTTGCTTTGCTTTGCTTTGCTTTTCACAAGTGTGCAAGGCTCAGCCAAAGGGCAAAGCCTGTCAAAAATGGGTTCAACTCATTGGTGTTCCTCTCCACGGAAGTCTTTACTAAAAGGCGAAAGACTTGTGCGCTTTGAAGAGAAACCCGAGTAAGTACAGCCCCTCTCCTCCGCGCCAGCCAAGATGTCTGTCGTCCCAGTCCCCGGCCTCACGGTAAGCCCGGCTTGGCTTAGCGTGCGCCAAACTCCCGGGCCACGCCCCTGCCCCTGCCCCTGGCCCCCAACACCCCCGACACTCTCACAGGCTCTATACAGGCAGTGGCTTCGCGGATAGGATGAGTCCCGGCTGTAGGGCGCAGGCTACCGAGCACCAGGGAGACTCAGGCGCCTCCAGACTCTCGCTGAGGACGGGCTGAAAACCCGGAAGGAAAACAGCCGGCACACTCAAAGGGGCATATAGGACCGCTCAAAATGGGGCAATATTCCCTCTCTGTCTGACTGTCCAAAGTGCAAACCTGGCTGCATTTTTGTCAGGCTTTGTCTTGCTCCTCTTTCCGTTCCGTTCCGAGCCACGCTCCCTCCCCCTCCCCAGCCGTCAAGGTTCAAATGCAGTAATTTCAGAGCGCGAGTCCGCAGGGACGCCAGCGAGCCAAGGCGGCGTTAAGGACGCTGTTCAGGCCGCGGTGCCGTCCACTTTGAACCCCGGTCTTTTTCCGGTCTCCGGGCTTGCGGTTGAGCCACGGAGCCCTCAATCTGCACTGGCGTTTTGCTTTTCCACAAGGCAGGAGGAGGGTGCACCGTTCCCGGCGGCACTGCAATACCGGGTCGATGCGTGGAGTGAACGGACCGAGCCCCTTTTTCAGCTCCCGGTGCTAAAAATCCCTTTAATATGTTGTCCCCTTATAGGGGACGTATCAGATATTAAACTGATAAGAACAGATACTACACTTGATCTTAGCCAAAAGGCCGAGAAGCGATGACCCCCCGGCCCCTTGCTGCCCCACCCCACCTCCCGGAACAGTCCTCACCGGCCGCGGTGAAGCCGTTTCAACTGCGCCCCAGAGGGGGCCGCTGCTTAGCACCTCTGCCCAAGGGCTCCATGGCTGGGCTCTGAGCCCACTTGAAGAACAGCTGCTTTGCTTTGCTTTGCTTTGCTTTGCTTTGCTTTGCTTTTCACAAGTGTGCAAGGCTCAGCCAAAGGGCAAAGCCTGCCAAAAATGGGTTCAACTCATTGGTGTTCCTCTCCACGGAAGTCTTTAGTAAAAGGCGAAAGACTTGTGCGCTTTGAAGAGAAACCCGAGTAAGTACAGCCCCTCTCCTCCGCGCCAGCCAAGATGTCTGTCGTCCCAGTCCCCGGCCTCACGGTAAGCCCGGCTTGGCTTAGCGTGCGCCAAACTCCCGGGCCACGCCCCTGCCCCTGCCCCTGCCCCTGGCCCCCAACACCCCCGACACTCTCACAGGCTCTATACAGGCAGTGGCTTCGCGGATAGGATGAGTCCCGGCTGTAGGGCGCAGGCTACCGAGCACCAGGGAGACTCAGGCGCCTCCAGACTCTCGCTGAGGACGGGCTGAAAACCCGGAAGGAAAACAGCCGGCACACTCAAAGGGGCATATAGGACCGCTCAAAATGGGGCAATATTCCCTCTCTGTCTGACTGTCCAAAGTGCAAACCTGGCTGCATTTTTGTCAGGCTTTGTCTTGCTCCTCTTTCCATTCCGTTCCGTTCCGAGCCACGCTCCCTCCCCCTCCCCAGCCGTCAAGGCTCAAATGCAGTAGTTTCAGAGCGCGAGCCCGCAGGGACGCCTGCGAGCCAAGGCGGCGTTAAGGACGCTGTTCAGGCCGCGGTGCCGTCCACTTTGAACCCCGGTCTTTTTCCGGTCTCCGGGCTTGCGGTTGAGCCACGGAGCCCTCAATCTGCACTGGCGTTTTGCTTTTCCACAAGGCAGGAGGAGGGTGCACCATTCCCGGCGGCACTGCAATACCGGGTCGATGCGTGGAGTGAACGGAGCGAGCCCCTTTTTCAGCTCCCGGTGCTAAAAATCCCTTTAATATGTTGTCCCCTTATAGGGGACGTATCAGATATTAAACTGATAAGAACAGATACTACACTTGATCTTAGCCAAAAGGCCGAGAAGCGATGACCCCCCGGCCCCTTGCTGCCCCACCCCACCTCCCGGAACAGTCCTCACCGGCCGCGGTGAAGCCGTTTCAACTGCGCACCAGAGGGGGCCGCTGCTTTGCACCTCCGCCCAAGGGCTCCATGGCTGGGCTCTGAGCCCACTTGAAGGACAGCTGCTTTGCTTTGCTTTGCTTTGCTTTGCTTTGCTTTTCACAAGTGCGCAAGGCTCAGCCAAAGGGCAAAGCCTGCCAAAAATGGGTTCAACTCATTGGTGTTCCTCTCCACGGAAGTCTTTAGTAAAAGGCGAAAGACTTGTGCGCTTTGAAGAGAAACCCGAGTAAGTACAGCCCCTCTCCTCCGCGCCAGCCAAGATGTCTGTCGTCCCAGTCCCCGGCCTCACGGTAAGCCCGGCTTGGCTTAGCGTGCGCCAAACTCCCGGGCCACGCCCCTGCCCCTGCCCCTGCCCCTGGCCCCCAACACCCCCGACACTCTCACAGGCTCTATACAGGCAGTGGCTTCGCGGATAGGATGAGTCCCGGCTGTAGGGCGCAGGCTACCGAGCACCAGGGAGACTCAGGCGCCTCCAGACTCTCGCTGAGGACGGGCTGAAAACCCGGAAGGAAAACAGCCGGCACACTCAAAGGGGCATATAGGACCGCTCAAAATGGGGCAATATTCCCTCTCTGTCTGACTGTCCAAAGTGCAAACCTGGCTGCATTTTTGTCAGGCTTTGTCTTGCTCCTCTTTCCGTTCCGTTCCGTTCCGAGCCAGGCTCCCTCCCCCTCCCCAGCCGTCAAGGCTCAAATGCAGTAGTTTCAGAGCGCGAGTCCGCAGGGACGCCTGCGAGCCAAGGCGGCGTTAAGGACGCTGTTCAGGCCGCGGTGCCGTCCACTTTGAACCCTGGTCTTTTTCCGGTCTCCGGGCTTGCGGTTGAGCCACGGAGCCCTCAATCTGCACTGGCGTTTTGCTTTTCCACAAGGCAGGAGGAGGGTGCACCGTTCCCGGTGGCACTGCAATACCGGGTCGATGCGTGGAGTGAACGGAGCGAGCCCCTTTTTCAGCTCCCGGTGCTAAAAATCCCTTTAATATGTTGTCCCCTTATAGGGGACGTATCAGATATTAAACTGATAAGAACAGATTTTCCTCTTTCGTCTTTCGAAAAGTTTTATTGACACGATTTCACACATTTCAGTTTACATTTTTCCTTTTTCCATCAAGGATGACATGTTTACACACAGTTCATTTGTTTTCCATTCATTCATTCATGTTTAAAGTGAGTAAAAAACTCATTTATTTTCATGAATCTTTTCAAGCACAATAAAATTTGGTAAAAAAACATGTCTAAAACCCAGTGTAAAACATTCCTACATTCATCATGTAAAACCATTTCTTAAAAATTGCGTTTGCTTGTTAAAATGGTTTACAGTTAAGACATGTTTAAAAGAGTGCTTGTGTTTGTGTGTGTTTTTTAAAAGTCCATTGATATGTTTTGTGTGTCAGTCCATGTGTCTTTAAAAGGTTCATCTAAAAGGGAGTGCAGAGGTTAAAAGAAAAGTTCATGTTCATTGTGCAGGAGCAGGGTGAGTCCTTATCAAATCAACCTCACTCCGCTCCCCCAAGCCTTTGTTCTCTCGGGATCCTGCTGTGGTGCTCAGAGGAGGTCCTCGCCTTCTGCTCCTTCCCTGTCCTGCCGCTTCCGGAGAGTCAGGCCGCCGCCGCCGGGACTTTTTCGGTGATGTGGCTCCGGCTCCTTCGTCCGAATGGGCACAGAGGCGATTCTTCTTTGTGGCTGTGTCCTCGGCCCGCCGCCTGCAGCTCCGGCCGCTCGGACCGTCACTGCTGCCATACGGAGCACAGCCACGGGGGGGATCTGCTTGTGCTTCCTCACCAGCAAGTTTCTGGAGGTCCAGATGGCGTCTACGATGGCGGCGAGGGTGAGCCACTGCTTGGCGAAGACAGATGGTGGAAAGTCTTCCTGGCTCACCCCATACAGCACTAGCTGTGCTGTAAGGACCTCCCTTGCTGGTAAGCACGGGAATTGCAAGGAGCCGGCCGTTGCCCACAGGTCCTCAGCGGCGCTGCACTCCCAGAGCAGGTGCCTCACCGACTCTGGCGCGCCACAACCAGGTCGGGGGCAGGTTGCGTTCCTCGCCATGCCTCTGGAGTGCATTACGGACCTGACCGGGAGGATCTCGTGAGCCACCATCCATGCCAGGTCCCGGAGTTGGTTTGGGAGAGCAGAGTGGTTCACGTTGCGCCAAACCATGGAGGGCTCGCCGAGTGCGAGGCCGCGCACTGGACTCACTGGCTCCCGCTCCTGCACAACAGATAAAAGCAGACGGTGGTTGGTTAAAATCTGCAACTCCTCCTGCTCCAGGTTAAAATGCTTTAAAAATGTGCAAATAAAAGCATGTGCTGGTGGCAGGTTAAAAGACACAGGAACTTTAAGATCAGTGGGTAACACTTTCAGCCTTCTCAGGTATGTCCCCATCCAGAACCGTGTCATTGCAGCTGTCTTTGGGTTTCTGGATGGGGCTGTAGCGGCTTTAAGGTGCAGGGTGGTGTAAAAGGATCCTAAAAACAGGTACAGGTCTGGCACTCCTTTCCCTCCTTTCCCCTTCGGCCGCTTCATGACGTTTCGTTTTAGCCTTTCCCACTTGGATCCCCATAAAAAATAAAAGATGGCTCGTTCCAGGTCTAAAAGCACACTCCTAGGAGGGGTAAAAACAGAGCTGACAAGTAAAAGCACAGGTAAAATCACTGCTTTTATGATTAAAATTTTGCCTTCCATTGTCAGTCCTCTAAGTCCCCAGAATCCTAGTCGTTTCCTAACTTTCCCTACCACGTCCGGCCAATTTGTACTTCCACCCCCCTCCCTGTCGAATTTAATCCCCAGTATCTTCTGGTCAGTCTGGGTCACAGTCAGGGGAAGTCCTGTCATGTCGGTCGCTGTCCATGGGCCATAAAATTGGGCTTGCGTTTTGTCTTTGTTCAGTTTTGATGCAGAGGCCCGCCCAAACCAGTCGGTCAAGTCCAGCGTCCTGTTGACGGATGAAAGGTCGGTACAAACAAGGTTAAAATCGTCCATGTATAAAAGGCACTTAATAAAAGAACCCCCACCTCCCGGTATTGCCACCCCGTTGATCCATTTGTCCCTTCTCAAGATCTGCGCCAGCGGTTCCACGCAGGCGACGTAGAGGAGGGCAGATAACGGACACCCCTGACGGACACCACAGCATACATTCACTGCTTTGGTAAGTTGCCCATTAACAAGGATTCTGCTCGTGATGCCCCGGTATAGCAATCCCACCCACGCTATAAACCTATCAGGAAACCCCATTTTTTTGCAGTACCTTGAAAAGGTACTGGTGCGAGACCCGATCAAAGGCTTTCTCAAAATCTAAATTTAGGACTATCAGCCGAATGTTTCTGTCTCTCGCGTAACAGATGGTGTCTCTGATCAGTACGAGGCTGTCGGTGATCTTCCTCCCCGGAACGGCGCAGCCTTGATCCGGGTGGATCACCTCCCCTAAAACCAAGGATAAACGACTCGCTAAAAGCTTACTAAAAAGTTTGCAGTCTACGTTTAAAAGAGTCACAGGTCTCCAGTTTTTAAGGTCAGTCTTATCGTCCTTTTTATGTATTAAAGTTACTATCCCTACTCTAAATGAGTCTGGCAACAGGTTGAGTCTTTCAAATTCGTTAAAAACAGTTAAAATATCGTGTGCGATAAGATCCTTAAAAGTCAGATAAAACTCCAGGGGAAGTCCATCTTGACCAGGGGACTTCCCCTTCTTAAAATGTTTTAAACAGTTATCTAACTCTAAAAGGGTAAAATCCTGTCTTAAAAGCACACTATCTTTAACTTTGTTTTCAACGAATTCTAAAACCTGTTCAGTAACGTTTTCGTGTGTTATTTTCTCATTGTACAATGTTTTATAGAATTCTTCCACGGTTTCTTTGAGTTCCTCTGAGCTTGTCGTTAAATTTCCGTCTTTATTTTTCAATTTTGTCAAAATTCCTCCCTTACTCATTATTTTCTTAAGAAAGTACCGTGTACATTTTTCCCCTTCTTCTATTTCTCTTTCTCTACTTCTTAAAATGACCCCTCGACTCTTAATTTCTGCAAATTCTTTCAGTTGTCTTTTGATTTCTAAAATTTCATTGTTAAAATCAAAACCCTGGCTTGTTAATGTAAAATAGCGTTGCATTCTTTTCTGCAGTCCCAACATGTGTCTGTCTGCCCTATCTTTCTTTTTCTTACCTGACTGCCTAAAGAAAGTCCGGGTCCTCTCCTTCACCATTTCCCACCAGTGTGCTCGTGTTTCGTACAAGTCTTGAAGGGTCTGCCACTCCTTGTACTGCTCTCGGTATTCCCTAACTATCTCCCTATCTTCTAAAAGAGAGCAGTTGAGTTTCCACAGACCACTTCCTACAGTCACACCCGAAGAGAGTGATAGGGTGCAGGATAGCATGACGTGATCGGAGAAGAAAACAGGGGTTAATCTAGCATCGGTGGGCGGGCAGTTTCGTGTAAAACAGTAGTCGATGCAAGAGGCTCTGGCGCTGTCACCACTGAACCAGGTGAAGCCCTCCTCTCTGGGATGCATGGTCTTAAAACAGTCGACTAGCTTAAAATCCCTAACCATTCCCTGAAGTAAAACCGATGTTTTGTCTATTTTAAAATCCTCCCCTGCATTTCTCCTATCTTTCCTACTTAAAACACAATTAAAATCTCCTCCTACCACTAATGGGACCCTACCTAACATGTGGGACTGCAGTTCTTCTAAAAGGTCATACCTGTCGTTTTTGTCGTTAAAACCATAGACGTTAAGAAGGTTAAAATCATTATCCATAAAAGGAAGACGTGCTAAAAGAGCCCGCCCATCCCTCACCACAGTGCTGCCTTTCACCGAGATTAAGGGGTTTTTTATAAGTATGGCCACTCCGTCTGATTTATTTCCATTTGAACCACTGAAAAGGGAGGTCCCGGGTGGCCACATTCCTTCCCATTTTCTATAACTTTTTACAAAGGGCAGGTTGCATTCCTGTAATAGGAACACATCTGAGTCAACAGACTGTAGGAAGGAAAATATGCTCTGTGCTCTAACTCTTGACCTCACACTTCTCACATTGATGGTGGAAATGTTAAGACTCATGAGTATGAGAAGTAAAAATGACAGGTATTTCATATTAGGGTTTGGTTTTTAAAAAACAACAAGACCAGGGTTATTTCAATTTCATTTTCTTGTTTTGTACCAGAAACTCATTTCACGTCCCATAGCAATTAAGAGGTGAATCTAGAGTTTCTGACCTCCTGAATGCTTCGTTTGCTCGTTTTTCAAGTGGAGTTGATTGAAGTACAATATTTAGAAAAGAACACGGGTCAGCAGAGGAGGCGACGCTAGGCATCTCCACCGGTGAAGTGGCAGTGCCCACATCAGTCCGCCCCCTTTTCTCTGCAGCTTCCACCATCTCAGAGCTGGAAAGTTCTGACACAGTTCTTTTCAGGAAGGGCTGCGAAGGGAGGGAGGTTTCACTGGACCCTTCCTCCACGATCTGGAGACTGGGAGTGGTGTTTTCACTCGCAGAGTCATGTCCAGATTCACCGGCTGCCTGGCTCTCTTCACTTTCCTGCTCTTCCCCTTCTGCTAGGGTGAGGCCAGGCCCCTCCCCTTTTCCCGCCTCACTGGGCTCCTCTCCTCCAATGTCAGGTTTTGGCGGGAAATTTGAATTTTCCAGCCCCTCCCCTTCAATTAGTACTTTGTCTTTTCGGCCATTTTCTTCTGTTTTCCCTCCATTTTCTTCTGGGGGTTCCTGCCTTCTTTGTGCTTTTACTTTGTTGGCAAATGATTTCGGGCAATCTCTGAAGAGGTGGTTTGCCTCTCCACAGAGGTTGCATTTTCTACCATTGGGACATTCCTCAAAGGAATGCCCCACTTCCCTACATTTGCCACACACAGTTTTCTGGCAAGCTTCTGCCAGGTGCCCATGCTCACCACACTTGCGGCAGAGCTTCGGCATTCCCTGGTAGTGGATGTAGCCCCTGTTTTCTCCAAGGACTATCATGGATGGGAGATGTTTCAGGCCCTGGAAGCCCTGGGGGTCCTGCCATTGCTGGACAGGGACCCTCCAGGCGCAATTCCAAATGCCGTCTTCATCCCTCACCTTGGTAGCCTGGCCTTTAAACAGTGCAGAATCTCTCCAGCCACATGCAAATGTCCTCAGCATTTACTATTTCATTGAACATTCTGACAATCACCACTTTCTGTGAGTTGTCAGTAAGTTTCTCCACAGTGAAAGCTGAGAACTGGGCCTTAGCTTTTTCAAACCTGTTCCAAAATTCTAATAAGATTGCAACCGACACAAAACTTACATCAAATCCTTTTCCAAAGGGCAGAGTCACTATACAGTTTAAATGTTCTGGTTTGAAGCCAAGGATTTGTTGGATAAGCTTCCTGGAGAAGTCCAGTCGGGACATCTCCAGGAGCTTTCCATCTACTTCCTTAAAAAGGAAGCGCACGCTGTGGTGCCTCCGCATGCCGGCACGGGCAGCCGACATGGCTGGAGGCACCACGTTAAAATAAGGCAATTGAAATCAATAAATAAACGTGAAGCCAATAAAACCTTCTAAAACCAATAAATAACAATAAAAGAAGTCAAGACAGCAAACAAACTGAAAGTTCACTTACCTTAACAAACACTGTGCAAATCAGCAAATGTGCAAAATAGGCAAAATGCAAAAATATCTCCCAAATATGCAAGGGAAAGTTCCCACGGATAGGGGACTTTCCTGCAACGCCGGGAGTGATCGCAGTCTTTGCCAAAAGGCCGAGAAGCGATGACCCCCCAGCCCCTTGCTGCCCCACCCCACCTCCCGGAACAGTCCTCACCGGCCGCGGTGAAGCCGTTTCAACTGCGCACCAGAGGGGGCCGCTGCTTAGCACCTCCGCCCAAGGGCTCCATGGCTGGGCTCTGAGCCCACTTGAAGGACAGCTGCTTTGCTTTGCTTTGCTTTGCTTTGCTTTTCACAAGTGCGCAAGGCTCAGCCAAAGGGCAAAGCCTGCCAAAAATGGGTTCAACACATTGGTGTTCCTCTCCACGGAAGTCTTTAGTAAAAGGCTCTATACAGGCAGTGGCTTCGCGGATAGGATGAGTCCCGGCTGTAGGGCGCAGGCTACCGAGCACCAGGGAGACTCAGGCGCCTCCAGACTCTCGCTGAGGACGGGCTGAAAACCCGGAAGGAAAACAGCCGGCACACTCAAAGGGGCATATAGGACCGCTCAAAATGGGGCAATATTCCCTCTCTGTCTGACTGTCCAAAGTGCAAATCTGGCTGCATTTTTGTCAGGCTTTGTCTTGCTCCTCTTTCCGTTCCGTTCCGAGCCACGCTCCCTCCCCCTCCCCAGCCGTCAAGGCTCAAATGCAGTAGTTTCAGAGCGCGAGTCCGCAGGGACGCCTGCGAGCCAAGGCGGCGTTAAGGACGTTGTTCAGGCCGCGGTGCCGTCCACTTTGAACCCCGGTCTTTTTCCGGTCTCCGGGCTTGCGGTTGAGCCACGGAGCCCTCAATCTGCACTGGCGTTTTGCTTTTCCACAAGGCAGGAGGAGGGTGCACCGTTCCCGGCGGCACTGCAATACCGGGTCGATGCGTGGAGTGAACGGAGCGAGCCCCTTTTTCAGCTCCCGGTGCTAAAAATCCCTTTAATATGTTGTCCCCTTATAGGGGACGTATCAGATATTAAACTGATAAGAACAGATACTACACTTGATCTTAGCCAAAAGGCCGAGAAGCGATGACCCCCCAGCCCCTTGCTGCCCCACCCCACCTCCCGGAACAGTCCTCACCGGCCGCGGTGAAGCCGTTTCAACTGCGCCCCAGAGGGGGCCGCTGCTTAGCACCTCCGCCCAAGGGCTCCATGGCTGGGCTCTGAGCCCACTTGAAGAACAGCTGCTTTGCTTTGCTTTGCTTTGCTTTGCTTTTCACAAGTGTGCAAGGCTCAGCCAAAGGGGAAAGCCTGCCAAAAATGGGTTCAACTCATTGGTGTTCCTCTCCACGGAAGTCTTTAGTAAAAGGCGAAAGACTTGTGCGCTTTGAAGAGAAACCCGAGTAAGTACAGCCCCTCTCCTCCGCGCCAGCCAAGATGTCTGTCGTCCCAGTCCCCGGCCTCACGGTAAGCCCGGCTTGGCTTAGCGTGCGCCAAACTCCCGGGCCACGCCCCTGCCCCTGCCCCTGGCCCCCAACACCCCCGACACTCTCACAGGCTCTATACAGGCAGTGGCTTCGCGGATAGGATGAGTCCCGGCTGTAGGGCGCAGGCTACCGAGCACCAGGGAGACTCAGGCGCCTCCAGACTCTCGCTGAGGACGGGCTGAAAACCCGGAAGGAAAACAGCCGGCACACTCAAAGGGGCATATAGGACCGCTCAAAATGGGGCAATATTCCCTCTCTGTCTGACTGTCCAAAGTGCAAACCTGGCTGCATTTTTGTCAGGCTTTGTCTTGCTCCTCTTTCCGTTCCGTTCCGAGCCACGCTCCCTCCCCCTCCCCAGCCGTCAAGGCTCAAATGCAGTAATTTCAGAGCGCGAGTCCGCAGGGACGCCAGCGAGCCAAGGCGGCGTTAAGGACGCTGTTCAGGCCGCGGTGCCGTCCACTTTGAACCCCGGTCTTTTTCCGGTCTCCGGGCTTGCGGTTGAGCCACGGAGCCCTCAATCTGCACTGGCGTTTTGCTTTTCCACAAGGCAGGAGGAGGGTGCACCGTTCCCGGCGGCACTGCAATACCGGGTCGATGCGTGGAGTGAACGGAGCGAGCCCCTTTTTCAGCTCCCGGTGCTAAAAATCCCTTTAATATGTTGTCCCCTTATAGGGGACGTATCAGATATTAAACTGATAAGAACAGATACTACACTTGATCTTAGCCAAAAGGCCGAGAAGCGATGACCCCCCGGCCCCTTGCTGCCCCACCCCACCTCCCGGAACAGTCCTCACCGGCCGCGGTGAAGCCGTTTCAACTGCGCACCAGAGGGGGCCGCTGCTTAGCACCTCCGCCCAAGGGCTCCATGGCTGGGCTCTGAGCCCACTTGAAGGACAGCTGCTTTGCTTTGCTTTGCTTTGCTTTGCTTTGCTTTGCTTTTCACAAGTGCGCAAGGCTCAGCCAAAGGGCAAAGCCTGCCAAAAATGGGTTCAACTCATTGGTGTTCCTCTCCACGGAAGTCTTTAGTAAAAGGCGAAAGACTTGTGCGCTTTGAAGAGAAACCTGAGTAAGTACAGCCCCTCTCCTCCGCGCCAGCCAAGATGTCTGTCGTCCCAGTCCCCGGCCTCACGGTAAGCCCGGCTTGGCTTAGCGTGCGCCAAACTCCCGGGCCACGCCCCTGCCCCTGCCCCTGCCCCTGGCCCCCAACACCCCCGACACTCTCACAGGCTCTATACAGGCAGTGGCTTCGCGGATAGGATGAGTCCCGGCTGTAGGGCGCAGGCTACCGAGCACCAGGGAGACTCAGGCGCCTCCAGACTCTCGCTGAGGACGGGCTGAAAACCCGGAAGGAAAACAGCCGGCACACTCAAAGGGGCATATAGGACCGCTCAAAATGGGGCAATATTCCCTCTCTGTCTGACTGTCCAAAGTGCAAACCTGGCTGCATTTTTGTCAGGCTTTGTCTTGCTCCTCTTTCCGTTCCGTTCCGAGCCACGCTCCCTCCCCCTCCCCAGCCGTCAAGGCTCAAATGCAGTAATTTCAGAGCGCGAGTCCGCAGGGACGCCAGCGAGCCAAGGCGGCGTTAAGGACGCTGTTCAGGCCGCGGTGCCGTCCACTTTGAACCCCGGTCTTTTTCCGGTCTCCGGGCTTGCGGTTGAGCCACGGAGCCCTCAATCTGCACTGGCGTTTTGCTTTTCCACAAGGCAGGAGGAGGGTGCACCGTTCCCGGCGGCACTGCAATACCGGGTCGATGCGTGGAGTGAACGGAGCGAGCCCCTTTTTCAGCTCCCGGTGCTAAAAATCCCTTTAATATGTTGTCCCCTTATAGGGGACGTATCAGATATTAAACTGATAAGAACAGATACTACACTTGATCTTAGCCAAAAGGCCGAGAAGCGATGACCCCCCGGCCCCTTGCTGCCCCACCCCACCTCCCGGAACAGTCCTCACCGGCCGCGGTGAAGCCGTTTCAACTGCGCACCAGAGGGGGCCGCTGCTTAGCACCTCCGCCCAAGGGCTCCATGGCTGGGCTCTGAGCCCACTTGAAGGACAGCTGCTTTGCTTTGCTTTGCTTTGCTTTGCTTTGCTTTTCACAAGTGCGCAAGGCTCAGCCAAAGGGCAAAGCCTGCCAAAAATGGGTTCAACTCATTGGTGTTCCTCTCCACGGAAGTCTTTAGTAAAAGGCGAAAGACTTGTGCGCTTTGAAGAGAAACCCGAGTAAGTACAGCCCCTCTCCTCCGCGCCAGCCAAGATGTCTGTCGTCCCAGTCCCCGGCCTCACGGTAAGCCCGGCTTGGCTTAGCGTGCGCCAAACTCCCGGGCCACGCCCCTGCCCCTGCCCCTGCCCCTGGCCCCCAACACCCCCGACACTCTCACAGGCTCTATACAGGCAGTGGCTTCGCGGATAGGATGAGTCCCGGCTGTAGGGCGCAGGCTACCGAGCACCAGGGAGACTCAGGCGCCTCCAGACTCTCGCTGAGGACGGGCTGAAAACCCGGAAGGAAAACAGCCGGCACACTCAAAGGGGCATATAGGACCGCTCAAAATGGGGCAATATTCCCTCTCTGTCTGACTGTCCAAAGTGCAAACCTGGCTGCATTTTTGTCAGGCTTTGTCTTGCTCCTCTTTCCGTTCCGTTCCGAGCCACGCTCCCTCCCCCTCCCCAGCCGTCAAGGCTCAAATGCAGTAATTTCAGAGCGCGAGTCCGCAGGGACGCCAGCGAGCCAAGGCGGCGTTAAGGACGCTGTTCAGGCCGCGGTGCCGTCCACTTTGAACCCCGGTCTTTTTCCGGTCTCCGGGCTTGCGGTTGAGCCACGGAGCCCTCAATCTGCACTGGCGTTTTGCTTTTCCACAAGGCAGGAGGAGGGTGCACCGTTCCCGGCGGCACTGCAATACCGGGTCGATGCGTGGAGTGAACGGAGCGAGCCCCTTTTTCAGCTCCCGGTGCTAAAAATCCCTTTAATATGTTGTCCCCTTATAGGAGACGTATCAGATATTAAACTGATAAGAACAGATACTACACTTGATCTTAGCCAAAAGGCCGAGAAGCGATGACCCCCCGGCCCCTTGCTGCCCCACCCCACCTCCCGGAACAGTCCTCACCGGCCGCGGTGAAGCCGTTTCAACTGCGCACCAGAGGGGGCCGCTGCTTAGCACCTCCGCCCAAGGGCTCCATGGCTGGGCTCTGAGCCCACTTGAAGGACAGCTGCTTTGCTTTGCTTTGCTTTGCTTTGCTTTGCTTTGCTTTGCTTTTCACAAGTGCGCAAGGCTCAGCCAAAGGGCAAAGCCTGCCAAAAATGGGTTCAACTCATTGGTGTTCCTCTCCACGGAAGTCTTTAGTAAAAGGCGAAAGACTTGTGCGCTTTGAAGAGAAACCCGAGTAAGTACAGCCCCTCTCCTCCGCGCCAGCCAAGATGTCTGTCGTCCCAGTCCCCGGCCTCACGGTAAGCCCGGCTTGGCTTAGCGTGCGCCAAACTCCCGGGCCACGCCCCTGCCCCTGCCCCTGCCCCTGCCCCTGGCCCCCAACACCCCCGACACTCTCACAGGCTCTATACAGGCAGTGGCTTCGCGGATAGGATGAGTCCCGGCTGTAGGGCGCAGGCTACCGAGCACCAGGGAGACTCAGGCGCCTCCAGACTCTCGCTGAGGACGGGCTGAAAACCCGGAAGGAAAACAGCCGGCACACTCAAAGGGGCATATAGGACCGCTCAAAATGGGGCAATATTCCCTCTCTGTCTGACTGTCCAAAGTGCAAACCTGGCTGCATTTTTGTCAGGCTTTGTCTTGCTCCTCTTTCCGTTCCGTTCCGAGCCACGCTCCCTCCCCCTCCCCAGCCGTCAAGGCTCAAATGCAGTAATTTCAGAGCGCGAGTCCGCAGGGACGCCAGCGAGCCAAGGCGGCGTTAAGGACGCTGTTCAGGCCGCGGTGCCGTCCACTTTGAACCCCGGTCTTTTTCCGGTCTCCGGGCTTGCGGTTGAGCCACGGAGCCCTCAATCTGCACTGGCGTTTTGCTTTTCCACAAGGCAGGAGGAGGGTGCACCGTTCCCGGCGGCACTGCAATACCGGGTCGATGCGTGGAGTGAACGGAGCGAGCCCCTTTTTCAGCTCCCGGTGCTAAAAATCCCTTTAATATGTTGTCCCCTTATAGGAGACGTATCAGATATTAAACTGATAAGAACAGATACTACACTTGATCTTAGCCAAAAGGCCGAGAAGCGATGACCCCCCGGCCCCTTGCTGCCCCACCCCACCTCCCGGAACAGTCCTCACCGGCCGCGGTGAAGCCGTTTCAACTGCGCACCAGAGGGGGCCGCTGCTTAGCACCTCCGCCCAAGGGCTCCATGGCTGGGCTCTGAGCCCACTTGAAGGACAGCTGCTTTGCTTTGCTTTGCTTTGCTTTGCTTTGCTTTGCTTTGCTTTTCACAAGTGCGCAAGGCTCAGCCAAAGGGCAAAGCCTGCCAAAAATGGGTTCAACTCATTGGTGTTCCTCTCCACGGAAGTCTTTAGTAAAAGGCGAAAGACTTGTGCGCTTTGAAGAGAAACCCGAGTAAGTACAGCCCCTCTCCTCCGCGCCAGCCAAGATGTCTGTCGTCCCAGTCCCCGGCCTCACGGTAAGCCCGGCTTGGCTTAGCGTGCGCCAAACTCCCGGGCCACGCCCCTGCCCCTGCCCCTGCCCCTGCCCCTGGCCCCCAACACCCCCGACACTCTCACAGGCTCTATACAGGCAGTGGCTTCGCGGATAGGATGAGTCCCAGCTGTAGGGCGCAGGCTACCGAGCACCAGGGAGACTCAGGCGCCTCCAGACTCTCGCTGAGGACGGGCTGAAAACCCGGAAGGAAAACAGCCGGCACACTCAAAGGGGCATATAGGACCGCTCAAAATGGGGCAATATTCCCTCTCTGTCTGACTGTCCAAAGTGCAAACCTGGCTGCATTTTTGTCAGGCTTTGTCTTGCTCCTCTTTCCGTTCCGTTCCGAGCCACGCTCCCTCCCCCTCCCCAGCCGTCAAGGCTCAAATGCAGTAATTTCAGAGCGCGAGTCCGCAGGGACGCCAGCGAGCCAAGGCGGCGTTAAGGACGCTGTTCAGGCCGCGGTGCCGTCCACTTTGAACCCCGGTCTTTTTCCGGTCTCCGGGCTTGCGGTTGAGCCACGGAGCCCTCAATCTGCACTGGCGTTTTGCTTTTCCACAAGGCAGGAGGAGGGTGCACCGTTCCCGGCGGCACTGCAATACCGGGTCGATGCGTGGAGTGAACGGAGCGAGCCCCTTTTTCAGCTCCCGGTGCTAAAAATCCCTTTAATATGTTGTCCCCTTATAGGGGACGTATCAGATATTAAACTGATAAGAACAGATACTACACTTGATCTTAGCCAAAAGGCCGAGAAGCGATGACCCCCCGGCCCCTTGCTGCCCCACCCCACCTCCCGGAACAGTCCTCACCGGCCGCGGTGAAGCCGTTTCAACTGCGCACCAGAGGGGGCCGCTGCTTAGCACCTCCGCCCAAGGGCTCCATGGCTGGGCTCTGAGCCCACTTGAAGGACAGCTGCTTTGCTTTGCTTTGCTTTGCTTTGCTTTGCTTTGCTTTTCACAAGTGCGCAAGGCTCAGCCAAAGGGCAAAGCCTGCCAAAAATGGGTTCAACTCATTGGTGTTCCTCTCCACGGAAGTCTTTAGTAAAAGGCGAAAGACTTGTGCGCTTTGAAGAGAAACCTGAGTAAGTACAGCCCCTCTCCTCCGCGCCAGCCAAGATGTCTGTCGTCCCAGTCCCCGGCCTCACGGTAAGCCCGGCTTGGCTTAGCGTGCGCCAAACTCCCGGGCCACGCCCCTGCCCCTGCCCCTGCCCCTGCCCCTGGCCCCCAACACCCCCGACACTCTCACAGGCTCTATACAGGCAGTGGCTTCGCGGATAGGATGAGTCCCGGCTGTAGGGCGCAGGCTACCGAGCACCAGGGAGACTCAGGCGCCTCCAGACTCTCGCTGAGGACGGGCTGAAAACCCGGAAGGAAAACAGCCGGCACACTCAAAGGGGCATATAGGACCGCTCAAAATGGGGCAATATTCCCTCTCTGTCTGACTGTCCAAAGTGCAAACCTGGCTGCATTTTTGTCAGGCTTTGTCTTGCTCCTCTTTCCGTTCCGTTCCGAGCCACGCTCCCTCCCCCTCCCCAGCCGTCAAGGCTCAAATGCAGTAATTTCAGAGCGCGAGTCCGCAGGGACGCCAGCGAGCCAAGGCGGCGTTAAGGACGCTGTTCAGGCCGCGGTGCCGTCCACTTTGAACCCCGGTCTTTTTCCGGTCTCCGGGCTTGCGGTTGAGCCACGGAGCCCTCAATCTGCACTGGCGTTTTGCTTTTCCACAAGGCAGGAGGAGGGTGCACCGTTCCCGGCGGCACTGCAATACCGGGTCGATGCGTGGAGTGAACGGAGCGAGCCCCTTTTTCAGCTCCCGGTGCTAAAAATCCCTTTAATATGTTGTCCCCTTATAGGGGACGTATCAGATATTAAACTGATAAGAACAGATACTACACTTGATCTTAGCCAAAAGGCCGAGAAGCGATGACCCCCCGGCCCCTTGCTGCCCCACCCCACCTCCCGGAACAGTCCTCACCGGCCGCGGTGAAGCCGTTTCAACTGCGCACCAGAGGGGGCCGCTGCTTAGCACCTCCGCCCAAGGGCTCCATGGCTGGGCTCTGAGCCCACTTGAAGGACAGCTGCTTTGCTTTGCTTTGCTTTGCTTTGCTTTGCTTTTCACAAGTGCGCAAGGCTCAGCCAAAGGGCAAAGCCTGCCAAAAATGGGTTCAACTCATTGGTGTTCCTCTCCACGGAAGTCTTTAGTAAAAGGCGAAAGACTTGTGCGCTTTGAAGAGAAACCCGAGTAAGTACAGCCCCTCTCCTCCGCGCCAGCCAAGATGTCTGTCGTCCCAGTCCCCGGCCTCACGGTAAGCCCGGCTTGGCTTAGCGTGCGCCAAACTCCCGGGCCACGCCCCTGCCCCTGCCCCTGCCCCTGCCCCTGCCCCTGGCCCCCAACACCCCCGACACTCTCACAGGCTCTATACAGGCAGTGGCTTCGCGGATAGGATGAGTCCCGGCTGTAGGGCGCAGGCTACCGAGCACCAGGGAGACTCAGGCGCCTCCAGACTCTCGCTGAGGACGGGCTGAAAACCCGGAAGGAAAACAGCCGGCACACTCAAAGGGGCATATAGGACCGCTCAAAATGGGGCAATATTCCCTCTCTGTCTGACTGTCCAAAGTGCAAACCTGGCTGCATTTTTGTCAGGCTTTGTCTTGCTCCTCTTTCCGTTCCGTTCCGAGCCACGCTCCCTCCCCCTCCCCAGCCGTCAAGGCTCAAATGCAGTAATTTCAGAGCGCGAGTCCGCAGGGACGCCAGCGAGCCAAGGCGGCGTTAAGGACGCTGTTCAGGCCGCGGTGCCGTCCACTTTGAACCCCGGTCTTTTTCCGGTCTCCGGGCTTGCGGTTGAGCCACGGAGCCCTCAATCTGCACTGGCGTTTTGCTTTTCCACAAGGCAGGAGGAGGGGGCACCGTTCCCGGCGGCACTGCAATACCGGGTCGATGCGTGGAGTGAACGGAGCGAGCCCCTTTTTCAGCTCCCGGTGCTAAAAATCCCTTTAATATGTTGTCCCCTTATAGGGGACGTATCAGATATTAAACTGATAAGAACAGATACTACACTTGATCTTAGCCAAAAGGCCGAGAAGCGATGACCCCCCGGCCCCTTGCTGCCCCACCCCACCTCCCGGAACAGTCCTCACCGGCCGAGGTGAAGCCGTTTCAACTGCGCACCAGAGGGGGCCGCTGCTTAGCACCTCCGCCCAAGGGCTCCATGGCTGGGCTCTGAGCCCACTTGAAGGACAGCTGCTTTGCTTTGCTTTGCTTTGCTTTGCTTTGCTTTTCACAAGTGCGCAAGGCTCAGCCAAAGGGCAAAGCCTGCCAAAAATGGGTTCAACTCATTGGTGTTCCTCTCCACGGAAGTCTTTAGTAAAAGGCGAAAGACTTGTGCGCTTTGAAGAGAAACCCGAGTAAGTACAGCCCCTCTCCTCCGCGCCAGCCAAGATGTCTGTCGTCCCAGTCCCCGGCCTCACGGTAAGCCCGGCTTGGCTTAGCGTGCGCCAAACTCCCGGGCCACGCCCCTGCCCCTGCCCCTGCCCCTGCCCCTGGCCCCCAACACCCCCGACACTCTCACAGGCTCTATACAGGCAGTGGCTTCGCGGATAGGATGAGTCCCGGCTGTAGGGCGCAGGCTACCGAGCACCAGGGAGACTCAGGCGCCTCCAGACTCTCGCTGAGGACGGGCTGAAAACCCGGAAGGAAAACAGCCGGCACACTCAAAGGGGCATATAGGACCGCTCAAAATGGGGCAATATTCCCTCTCTGTCTGACTGTCCAAAGTGCAAACCTGGCTGCATTTTTGTCAGGCTTTGTCTTGCTCCTCTTTCCGTTCCGTTCCGAGCCACGCTCCCTCCCCCTCCCCAGCCGTCAAGGCTCAAATGCAGTAATTTCAGAGCGCGAGTCCGCAGGGACGCCAGCGAGCCAAGGCGGCGTTAAGGACGCTGTTCAGGCCGCGGTGCCGTCCACTTTGAACCCCGGTCTTTTTCCGGTCTCCGGGCTTGCGGTTGAGCCACGGAGCCCTCAATCTGCACTGGCGTTTTGCTTTTCCACAAGGCAGGAGGAGGGTGCACCGTTCCCGGCGGCACTGCAATACCGGGTCGATGCGTGGAGTGAACGGAGCGAGCCCCTTTTTCAGCTCCCGGTGCTAAAAATCCCTTTAATATGTTGTCCCCTTATAGGGGACGTATCAGATATTAAACTGATAAGAACAGATACTACACTTGATCTTAGCCAAAAGGCCGAGAAGCGATGACCCCCCGGCCCCTTGCTGCCCCACCCCACCTCCCGGAACAGTCCTCACCGGCCGCGGTGAAGCCGTTTCAACTGCGCACCAGAGGGGGCCGCTGCTTAGCACCTCCGCCCAAGGGCTCCATGGCTGGGCTCTGAGCCCACTTGAAGGACAGCTGCTTTGCTTTGCTTTGCTTTGCTTTGCTTTGCTTTTCACAAGTGCGCAAGGCTCAGCCAAAGGGCAAAGCCTGCCAAAAATGGGTTCAACTCATTGGTGTTCCTCTCCACGGAAGTCTTTAGTAAAAGGCGAAAGACTTGTGCGCTTTGAAGAGAAACCCGAGTAAGTACAGCCCCTCTCCTCCGCGCCAGCCAAGATGTCTGTCGTCCCAGTCCCCGGCCTCACGGTAAGCCCGGCTTGGCTTAGCGTGCGCCAAACTCCCGGGCCACGCCCCTGCCCCTGCCCCTGCCCCTGCCCCTGGCCCCCAACACCCCCGACACTCTCACAGGCTCTATACAGGCAGTGGCTTCGCGGATAGGATGAGTCCCGGCTGTAGGGCGCAGGCTACCGAGCACCAGGGAGACTCAGGCGCCTCCAGACTCTCGCTGAGGACGGGCTGAAAACCCGGAAGGAAAACAGCCGGCACACTCAAAGGGGCATATAGGACCGCTCAAAATGGGGCAATATTCCCTCTCTGTCTGACTGTCCAAAGTGCAAACCTGGCTGCATTTTTGTCAGGCTTTGTCTTGCTCCTCTTTCCGTTCCGTTCCGTTCCGAGCCACGCTCCCTCCCCCTCCCCAGCCGTCAAGGCTCAAATGCAGTAGTTTCAGAGCGCGAGTCCGCAGGGACGCCTGCGAGCCAAGGCGGCGTTAAGGACGCTGTTCAGGCCGCGGTGCCGTCCACTTTGAACCCCGGTCTTTTTCCGGTCTCCGGGCTTGCGGTTGAGCCACGGAGCCCTCAATCTGCACTGGCGTTTTGCTTTTCCACAAGGCAGGAGGAGAGTGCACCGTTCCCGGCGGCACTGCAATACCGGGTCGATGCGTGGAGTGAACGGAGCGAGCCCCTTTTTCAGCTCCCGGTGCTAAAAATCCCTTTAATATGTTGTCCCCTTATAGGGGACGTATCAGATATTAAACTGATAAGAACAGATACTACACTTGATCTTAGCCAAAAGGCCGAGAAGCGATGACCCCCCAGCCCCTTGCTGCCCCACCCCACCTCCCGGAACAGTCCTCACCGGCCGCGGTGAAGCCATTTCAACTGCGCACCAGAGGGGGCCGCTGCTTAGCACCTCCGCCCAAGGGCTCCATGGCTGGGCTCTGAGCCCACTTGAAGGACAGCTGCTTTGCTTTGCTTTGCTTTGCTTTGCTTTGCTTTGCTTTTCACAAGTGCGCAAGGCTCAGCCAAAGGGCAAAGCCTGCCAAAAATGGGTTCAACTCATTGGTGTTCCTCTCCACGGAAGTCTTTAGTAAAAGGCGAAAGACTTGTGCGCTTTGAAGAGAAACCCGAGTAAGTACAGCCCCTCTCCTCCGCGCCAGCCAAGATGTCTGTCGTCCCAGTCCCCGGCCTCACGGTAAGCCCGGCTTGGCTTAGCGTGCGCCAAACTCCCGGGCCACGCCCCTGCCCCTGCCCCTGCCCCTGCCCCTGGCCCCCAACACCCCCGACACTCTCACAGGCTCTATACAGGCAGTGGCTTCGCGGATAGGATGAGTCCCGGCTGTAGGGCGCAGGCTACCGAGCACCAGGGAGACTCAGGCGCCTCCAGACTCTCGCTGAGGACGGGCTGAAAACCCGGAAGGAAAACAGCCGGCACACTCAAAGGGGCATATAGGACCGCTCAAAATGGGGCAATATTCCCTCTCTGTCTGACTGTCCAAAGTGCAAACCTGGCTGCATTTTTGTCAGGCTTTGTCTTGCTCCTCTTTCCGTTCCGTTCCGTTCCGAGCCACGCTCCCTCCCCCTCCCCAGCCGTCAAGGCTCAAATGCAGTAGTTTCAGAGCGCGAGTCCGCAGGGACGCCTGCGAGCCAAGGCGGCGTTAAGGACGCTGTTCAGGCCGCGGTGCCGTCCACTTTGAACCCCGGTCTTTTTCCGGTCTCCGGGCTTGCGGTTGAGCCACGGAGCCCTCAATCTGCACTGGCGTTTTGCTTTTCCACAAGGCAGGAGGAGAGTGCACCGTTCCCGGCGGCACTGCAATACCGGGTCGATGCGTGGAGTGAACGGAGCGAGCCCCTTTTTCAGCTCCCGGTGCTAAAAATCCCTTTAATATGTTGTCCCCTTATAGGGGACGTATCAGATATTAAACTGATAAGAACAGATACTACACTTGATCTTAGCCAAAAGGCCGAGAAGCGATGACCCCCCAGCCCCTTGCTGCCCCACCCCACCTCCCGGAACAGTCCTCACCGGCCGCGGTGAAGCCATTTCAACTGCGCACCAGAGGGGGCCGCTGCTTAGCACCTCCGCCCAAGGGCTCCATGGCTGGGCTCTGAGCCCACTTGAAGGACAGCTGCTTTGCTTTGCTTTGCTTTGCTTTGCTTTGCTTTGCTTTGCTTTGCTTTTCACAAGTGCGCAAGGCTCAGCCAAAGGGCAAAGCCTGCCAAAAATGGGTTCAACTCATTGGTGTTCCTCTCCACGGAAGTCTTTAGTAAAAGGCGAAAGACTTGTGCGCTTTGAAGAGAAACCCGAGTAAGTACAGCCCCTCTCCTCCGCGCCAGCCAAGATGTCTGTCGTCCCAGTCCCCGGCCTCACGGTAAGCCCGGCTTGGCTTAGCGTGCGCCAAACTCCCGGGCCACGCCCCTGCCCCTGCCCCTGCCCCTGGCCCCCAACACCCCCGACACTCTCACAGGCTCTATACAGGCAGTGGCTTCGCGGATAGGATGAGTCCCGGCTGTAGGGCGCAGGCTACCGAGCACCAGGGAGACTCAGGCGCCTCCAGACTCTCGCTGAGGACGGGCTGAAAACCCGGAAGGAAAACAGCCGGCACACTCAAAGGGGCATATAGGACCGCTCAAAATGGGGCAATATTCCCTCTCTGTCTGACTGTCCAAAGTGCAAACCTGGCTGCATTTTTGTCAGGCTTTGTCTTGCTCCTCTTTCCGTTCCGTTCCGAGCCACGCTCCCTCCCCCTCCCCAGCCGTCAAGGCTCAAATGCAGTAATTTCAGAGCGCGAGTCCGCAGGGACGCCAGCGAGCCAAGGCGGCGTTAAGGACGCTGTTCAGGCCGCGGTGCCGTCCACTTTGAACCCCGGTCTTTTTCCGGTCTCCGGGCTTGCGGTTGAGCCACGGAGCCCTCAATCTGCACTGGCGTTTTGCTTTTCCACAAGGCAGGAGGAGGGTGCACCGTTCCCGGCGGCACTGCAATACCGGGTCGATGCGTGGAGTGAACGGAGCGAGCCCCTTTTTCAGCTCCCGGTGCTAAAAATCCCTTTAATATGTTGTCCCCTTATAGGGGACGTATCAGATATTAAACTGATAAGAACAGATACTACACTTGATCTTAGCCAAAAGGCCGAGAAGCGATGACCCCCCGGCCCCTTGCTGCCCCACCCCACCTCCCGGAACAGTCCTCACCGGCCGCGGTGAAGCCGTTTCAACTGCGCACCAGAGGGGGCCGCTGCTTAGCACCTCCGCCCAAGGGCTCCATGGCTGGGCTCTGAGCCCACTTGAAGGACAGCTGCTTTGCTTTGCTTTGCTTTGCTTTGCTTTGCTTTGCTTTGCTTTGCTTTTCACAAGTGCGCAAGGCTCAGCCAAAGGGCAAAGCCTGCCAAAAATGGGTTCAACTCATTGGTGTTCCTCTCCACGGAAGTCTTTAGTAAAAGGCGAAAGACTTGTGCGCTTTGAAGAGAAACCCGAGTAAGTACAGCCCCTCTCCTCCGCGCCAGCCAAGATGTCTGTCGTCCCAGTCCCCGGCCTCACGGTAAGCCCGGCTTGGCTTAGCGTGCGCCAAACTCCCGGGCCACGCCCCTGCCCCTGCCCCTGCCCCTGGCCCCCAACACCCCCGACACTCTCACAGGCTCTATACAGGCAGTGGCTTCGCGGATAGGATGAGTCCCGGCTGTAGGGCGCAGGCTACCGAGCACCAGGGAGACTCAGGCGCCTCCAGACTCTCGCTGAGGACGGGCTGAAAACCCGGAAGGAAAACAGCCGGCACACTCAAAGGGGCATATAGGACCGCTCAAAATGGGGCAATATTCCCTCTCTGTCTGACTGTCCAAAGTGCAAACCTGGCTGCATTTTTGTCAGGCTTTGTCTTGCTCCTCTTTCCGTTCCGTTCCGAGCCACGCTCCCTCCCCCTCCCCAGCCGTCAAGGCTCAAATGCAGTAATTTCAGAACGCGAGTCCGCAGGGACGCCAGCGAGCCAAGGCGGCGTTAAGGACGCTGTTCAGGCCGCGGTGCCGTCCACTTTGAACCCCGGTCTTTTTCCGGTCTCCGGGCTTGCGGTTGAGCCACGGAGCCCTCAATCTGCACTGGCGTTTTGCTTTTCCACAAGGCAGGAGGAGGGTGCACCGTTCCCGGCGGCACTGCAATACCGGGTCGATGCGTGGAGTGAACGGAGCGAGCCCCTTTTTCAGCTCCCGGTGCTAAAAATCCCTTTAATATGTTGTCCCCTTATAGGGGACGTATCAGATATTAAACTGATAAGAACAGATACTACACTTGATCTTAGCCAAAAGGCCGAGAAGCGATGACCCCCCGGCCCCTTGCTGCCCCACCCCACCTCCCGGAACAGTCCTCACCGGCCGCGGTGAAGCCGTTTCAACTGCGCACCAGAGGGGGCCGCTGCTTAGCACCTCCGCCCAAGGGCTCCATGGCTGGGCTCTGAGCCCACTTGAAGGACAGCTGCTTTGCTTTGCTTTGCTTTGCTTTGCTTTGCTTTGCTTTTCACAAGTGCGCAAGGCTCAGCCAAAGGGCAAAGCCTGCCAAAAATGGGTTCAACTCATTGGTGTTCCTCTCCACGGAAGTCTTTAGTAAAAGGCGAAAGACTTGTGCGCTTTGAAGAGAAACCCGAGTAAGTACAGCCCCTCTCCTCCGCGCCAGCCAAGATGTCTGTCGTCCCAGTCCCCGGCCTCACGGTAAGCCCGGCTTGGCTTAGCGTGCGCCAAACTCCCGGGCCACGCCCCTGCCCCTGCCCCTGCCCCTGCCCCTGGCCCCCAACACCCCCGACACTCTCACAGGCTCTATACAGGCAGTGGCTTCGCGGATAGGATGAGTCCCGGCTGTAGGGCGCAGGCTACCGAGCACCAGGGAGACTCAGGCGCCTCCAGACTCTCGCTGAGGACGGGCTGAAAACCCGGAAGGAAAACAGCCGGCACACTCAAAGGGGCATATAGGACCGCTCAAAATGGGGCAATATTCCCTCTCTGTCTGACTGTCCAAAGTGCAAACCTGGCTGCATTTTTGTCAGGCTTTGTCTTGCTCCTCTTTCCGTTCCGTTCCGAGCCACGCTCCCTCCCCCTCCCCAGCCGTCAAGGCTCAAATGCAGTAATTTCAGAGCGCGAGTCCGCAGGGACGCCAGCGAGCCAAGGCGGCGTTAAGGACGCTGTTCAGGCCGCGGTGCCGTCCACTTTGAACCCCGGTCTTTTTCCGGTCTCCGGGCTTGCGGTTGAGCCACGGAGCCCTCAATCTGCACTGGCGTTTTGCTTTTCCACAAGGCAGGAGGAGGGTGCACCGTTCCCGGCGGCACTGCAATACCGGGTCGATGCGTGGAGTGAACGGAGCGAGCCCCTTTTTCAGCTCCCGGTGCTAAAAATCCCTTTAATATGTTGTCCCCTTATAGGGGACGTATCAGATATTAAACTGATAAGAACAGATACTACACTTGATCTTAGCCAAAAGGCCGAGAAGCGATGACCCCCCGGCCCCTTGCTGCCCCACCCCACCTCCCGGAACAGTCCTCACCGGCCGCGGTGAAGCCGTTTCAACTGCGCACCAGAGGGGGCCGCTGCTTAGCACCTCCGCCCAAGGGCTCCATGGCTGGGCTCTGAGCCCACTTGAAGGACAGCTGCTTTGCTTTGCTTTGCTTTGCTTTGCTTTGCTTTGCTTTTCACAAGTGCGCAAGGCTCAGCCAAAGGGCAAAGCCTGCCAAAAATGGGTTCAACTCATTGGTGTTCCTCTCCACGGAAGTCTTTAGTAAAAGGCGAAAGACTTGTGCGCTTTGAAGAGAAACCTGAGTAAGTACAGCCCCTCTCCTCCGCGCCAGCCAAGATGTCTGTCGTCCCAGTCCCCGGCCTCACGGTAAGCCCGGCTTGGCTTAGCGTGCGCCAAACTCCCGGGCCACGCCCCTGCCCCTGCCCCTGCCCCTGGCCCCCAACACCCCCGACACTCTCACAGGCTCTATACAGGCAGTGGCTTCGCGGATAGGATGAGTCCCGGCTGTAGGGCGCAGGCTACCGAGCACCAGGGAGACTCAGGCGCCTCCAGACTCTCGCTGAGGACGGGCTGAAAACCCGGAAGGAAAACAGCCGGCACACTCAAAGGGGCATATAGGACCGCTCAAAATGGGGCAATATTCCCTCTCTGTCTGACTGTCCAAAGTGCAAACCTGGCTGCATTTTTGTCAGGCTTTGTCTTGCTCCTCTTTCCGTTCCGTTCCGAGCCACGCTCCCTCCCCCTCCCCAGCCGTCAAGGCTCAAATGCAGTAATTTCAGAGCGCGAGTCCGCAGGGACGCCAGCGAGCCAAGGCGGCGTTAAGGACGCTGTTCAGGCCGCGGTGCCGTCCACTTTGAACCCCGGTCTTTTTCCGGTCTCCGGGCTTGCGGTTGAGCCACGGAGCCCTCAATCTGCACTGGCGTTTTGCTTTTCCACAAGGCAGGAGGAGGGTGCACCGTTCCCGGCGGCACTGCAATACCGGGTCGATGCGTGGAGTGAACGGAGCGAGCCCCTTTTTCAGCTCCCGGTGCTAAAAATCCCTTTAATATGTTGTCCCCTTATAGGGGACGTATCAGATATTAAACTGATAAGAACAGATACTACACTTGATCTTAGCCAAAAGGCCGAGAAGCGATGACCCCCCGGCCCCTTGCTGCCCCACCCCACCTCCCGGAACAGTCCTCACCGGCCGCGGTGAAGCCGTTTCAACTGCGCACCAGAGGGGGCCGCTGCTTAGCACCTCCGCCCAAGGGCTCCATGGCTGGGCTCTGAGCCCACTTGAAGGACAGCTGCTTTGCTTTGCTTTGCTTTGCTTTGCTTTGCTTTTCACAAGTGCGCAAGGCTCAGCCAAAGGGCAAAGCCTGCCAAAAATGGGTTCAACTCATTGGTGTTCCTCTCCACGGAAGTCTTTAGTAAAAGGCGAAAGACTTGTGCGCTTTGAAGAGAAACCCGAGTAAGTACAGCCCCTCTCCTCCGCGCCAGCCAAGATGTCTGTCGTCCCAGTCCCCGGCCTCACGGTAAGCCCGGCTTGGCTTAGCGTGCGCCAAACTCCCGGGCCACGCCCCTGCCCCTGCCCCTGCCCCTGCCCCTGGCCCCCAACACCCCCGACACTCTCACAGGCTCTATACAGGCAGTGGCTTCGCGGATAGGATGAGTCCCGGCTGTAGGGCGCAGGCTACCGAGCACCAGGGAGACTCAGGCGCCTCCAGACTCTCGCTGAGGACGGGCTGAAAACCCGGAAGGAAAACAGCCGGCACACTCAAAGGGGCATATAGGACCGCTCAAAATGGGGCAATATTCCCTCTCTGTCTGACTGTCCAAAGTGCAAACCTGGCTGCATTTTTGTCAGGCTTTGTCTTGCTCCTCTTTCCGTTCCGTTCCGAGCCACGCTCCCTCCCCCTCCCCAGCCGTCAAGGCTCAAATGCAGTAGTTTCAGAGCGCGAGCCCGCAGGGACGCCTGCGAGCCAAGGCGGCGTTAAGGACGCTGTTCAGGCCGCGGTGCCGTCCACTTTGAACCCCGGTCTTTTTCCGGTCTCCGGGCTTGCGGTTGAGCCACGGAGCCCTCAATCTGCACTGGCGTTTTGCTTTTCCACAAGGCAGGAGGAGAGTGCACCGTTCCCGGCGGCACTGCAATACCGGGTCGATGCGTGGAGTGAACGGAGCGAGCCCCTTTTTCAGCTCCCGGTGCTAAAAATCCCTTTAATATGTTGTCCCCTTATAGGGGACGTATCAGATATTAAACTGATAAGAACAGATACTACACTTGATCTTAGCCAAAAGGCCGAGAAGCGATGACCCCCCAGCCCCTTGCTGCCCCACCCCACCTCCCGGAACAGTCCTCACCGGCCGCGGTGAAGCCATTTCAACTGCGCACCAGAGGGGGCCGCTGCTTAGCACCTCCGCCCAAGGGCTCCATGGCTGGGCTCTGAGCCCACTTGAAGGACAGCCGCTTTGCTTTGCTTTGCTTTGCTTTGCTTTGCTTTGCTTTTCACAAGTGCGCAAGGCTCAGCCAAAGGGCAAAGCCTGCCAAAAATGGGTTCAACTCATTGGTGTTCCTCTCCACGGAAGTCTTTAGTAAAAGGCGAAAGACTTGTGCGCTTTGAAGAGAAACCCGAGTAAGTACAGCCCCTCTCCTCCGCGCCAGCCAAGATGTCTGTCGTCCCAGTCCCCGGCCTCACGGTAAGCCCGGCTTGGCTTAGCGTGCGCCAAACTCCCGGGCCACGCCCCTGCCCCTGCCCCTGCCCCTGCCCCTGGCCCCCAACACCCCCGACACTCTCACAGGCTCTATACAGGCAGTGGCTTCGCGGATAGGATGAGTCCCGGCTGTAGGGCGCAGGCTACCGAGCACCAGGGAGACTCAGGCGCCTCCAGACTCTCGCTGAGGACGGGCTGAAAACCCGGAAGGAAAACAGCCGGCACACTCAAAGGGGCATATAGGACCGCTCAAAATGGGGCAATATTCCCTCTCTGTCTGACTGTCCAAAGTGCAAACCTGGCTGCATTTTTGTCAGGCTTTGTCTTGCTCCTCTTTCCGTTCCGTTCCGAGCCACGCTCCCTCCCCCTCCCCAGCCGTCAAGGCTCAAATGCAGTAATTTCAGAGCGCGAGTCCGCAGGGACGCCAGCGAGCCAAGGCGGCGTTAAGGACGCTGTTCAGGCCGCGGTGCCGTCCACTTTGAACCCCGGTCTTTTTCCGGTCTCCGGGCTTGCGGTTGAGCCACGGAGCCCTCAATCTGCACTGGCGTTTTGCTTTTCCACAAGGCAGGAGGAGGGTGCACCGTTCCCGGCGGCACTGCAATACCGGGTCGATGCGTGGAGTGAACGGAGCGAGCCCCTTTTTCAGCTCCCGGTGCTAAAAATCCCTTTAATATGTTGTCCCCTTATAGGGGACGTATCAGATATTAAACTGATAAGAACAGATACTACACTTGATCTTAGCCAAAAGGCCGAGAAGCGATGACCCCCCGGCCCCTTGCTGCCCCACCCCACCTCCCGGAACAGTCCTCACCGGCCGCGGTGAAGCCGTTTCAACTGCGCACCAGAGGGGGCCGCTGCTTAGCACCTCCGCCCAAGGGCTCCATGGCTGGGCTCTGAGCCCACTTGAAGGACAGCTGCTTTGCTTTGCTTTGCTTTGCTTTGCTTTGCTTTGCTTTTCACAAGTGCGCAAGGCTCAGCCAAAGGGCAAAGCCTGCCAAAAATGGGTTCAACTCATTGGTGTTCCTCTCCACGGAAGTCTTTAGTAAAAGGCGAAAGACTTGTGCGCTTTGAAGAGAAACCCGAGTAAGTACAGCCCCTCTCCTCCGCGCCAGCCAAGATGTCTGTCGTCCCAGTCCCCGGCCTCACGGTAAGCCCGGCTTGGCTTAGCGTGCGCCAAACTCCCGGGCCACGCCCCTGCCCCTGCCCCTGCCCCTGCCCCTGGCCCCCAACACCCCCGACACTCTCACAGGCTCTATACAGGCAGTGGCTTCGCGGATAGGATGAGTCCCGGCTGTAGGGCGCAGGCTACCGAGCACCAGGGAGACTCAGGCGCCTCCAGACTCTCGCTGAGGACGGGCTGAAAACCCGGAAGGAAAACAGCCGGCACACTCAAAGGGGCATATAGGACCGCTCAAAATGGGGCAATATTCCCTCTCTGTCTGACTGTCCAAAGTGCAAACCTGGCTGCATTTTTGTCAGGCTTTGTCTTGCTCCTCTTTCCGTTCCGTTCCGTTCCGAGCCACGCTCCCTCCCCCTCCCCAGCCGTCAAGGCTCAAATGCAGTAGTTTCAGAGCGCGAGTCCGCAGGGACGCCTGCGAGCCAAGGCGGCGTTAAGGACGCTGTTCAGGCCGCGGTGCCGTCCACTTTGAACCCCGGTCTTTTTCCGGTCTCCGGGCTTGCGGTTGAGCCACGGAGCCCTCAATCTGCACTGGCGTTTTGCTTTTCCACAAGGCAGGAGGAGAGTGCACCGTTCCCGGCGGCACTGCAATACCGGGTCGATGCGTGGAGTGAACGGAGCGAGCCCCTTTTTCAGCTCCCGGTGCTAAAAATCCCTTTAATATGTTGTCCCCTTATAGGGGACGTATCAGATATTAAACTGATAAGAACAGATACTACACTTGATCTTAGCCAAAAGGCCGAGAAGCGATGACCCCCCAGCCCCTTGCTGCCCCACCCCACCTCCCGGAACAGTCCTCACCGGCCGCGGTGAAGCCATTTCAACTGCGCACCAGAGGGGGCCGCTGCTTAGCACCTCCGCCCAAGGGCTCCATGGCTGGGCTCTGAGCCCACTTGAAGGACAGCTGCTTTGCTTTGCTTTGCTTTGCTTTGCTTTGCTTTGCTTTTCACAAGTGCGCAAGGCTCAGCCAAAGGGCAAAGCCTGCCAAAAATGGGTTCAACTCATTGGTGTTCCTCTCCACGGAAGTCTTTAGTAAAAGGCGAAAGACTTGTGCGCTTTGAAGAGAAACCCGAGTAAGTACAGCCCCTCTCCTCCGCGCCAGCCAAGATGTCTGTCGTCCCAGTCCCCGGCCTCACGGTAAGCCCGGCTTGGCTTAGCGTGCGCCAAACTCCCGGGCCACGCCCCTGCCCCTGCCCCTGCCCCTGCCCCTGGCCCCCAACACCCCCGACACTCTCACAGGCTCTATACAGGCAGTGGCTTCGCGGATAGGATGAGTCCCGGCTGTAGGGCGCAGGCTACCGAGCACCAGGGAGACTCAGGCGCCTCCAGACTCTCGCTGAGGACGGGCTGAAAACCCGGAAGGAAAACAGCCGGCACACTCAAAGGGGCATATAGGACCGCTCAAAATGGGGCAATATTCCCTCTCTGTCTGACTGTCCAAAGTGCAAACCTGGCTGCATTTTTGTCAGGCTTTGTCTTGCTCCTCTTTCCGTTCCGTTCCGAGCCACGCTCCCTCCCCCTCCCCAGCCGTCAAGGCTCAAATGCAGTAATTTCAGAGCGCGAGTCCGCAGGGACGCCAGCGAGCCAAGGCGGCGTTAAGGACGCTGTTCAGGCCGCGGTGCCGTCCACTTTGAACCCCGGTCTTTTTCCGGTCTCCGGGCTTGCGGTTGAGCCACGGAGCCCTCAATCTGCACTGGCGTTTTGCTTTTCCACAAGGCAGGAGGAGGGTGCACCGTTCCCGGCGGCACTGCAATACCGGGTCGATGCGTGGAGTGAACGGAGCGAGCCCCTTTTTCAGCTCCCGGTGCTAAAAATCCCTTTAATATGTTGTCCCCTTATAGGGGACGTATCAGATATTAAACTGATAAGAACAGATTTTTTTTCTTTCGAAAAGTTTTATTGACACAATTTCACACATTTCAGTTTACATTTATCCTTTTTCCATCAAGGATGACATGTTTACACACAGTTCATTTGTTTCCCATTCATTCATTCATGTTTAAAGTGAGTACAAACTCATTTATTTCCATGAATCTTTTCAAGCACAATAAAATTGGGTAAAAAACATGTCTAAAACCCAGTGTAAAACATTCCTACATTCATCATGTAAAACCATTTCTTAAAAATTGCGTTTCTTGGAGGCTTGTTAAAATGGTTTACAGTTAAGACATGTTTAAAAGAGTGCTTGTATTTGTGTGTGTTTTTTTAAAAGTCAATTGATATGTTTTGTGTGTCAGTCCATGTGTCTTTAAAAAGGTTCATCTAAAAGGGAGTGCAGAGGTTAAAAGAAAAGTTCATGTTCATTGTGCAGGAGCAGGGTGAGTCCTTATCAAATCAACCTCACTCCGCTCCCCCAAGCCTTTGTTCTCTCGGGATCCTGCTGTGGTGCTCAGAGGAGGTCCTCGCCCTCTGCTCCTTCCCTGTCCTGCCGCTCCCGGAGAGTCAGGCCGCCGCCGCCAGGACCTTTTCGGTGATGTGGCTCCGGCTCCTTCGTCCGAATGGGCACAGAGGCGATTCTTCTTTGTGGCTGTGTCCTAGGCCCGCCGCCTGCAGCTCCGGCCGCTCGGACCGTCGCTGCTGCCATACGGAGCACAGCCACGGGGGGGATCTGCTTGTGCTTCCTCACCAGCAAGTTTCTGGAGGTCCAGATGGCGTCTACGATGGCGGCGAGGGTGAGCCACTGCTTGGCGAAGACAGATGGTGGAACGTCTTCCTGGCTCACCCCATACAGCACTAGCTGTGCTGTAAGGACCTCCCTTGCTGGTAAGCACGGGAATTGCAAGGAGCCGGCCGTTGCCCACAGGTCCTCAGCGGCGCTGCACTCCCAGAGCAGGTGCCTCACCGACTCTGGCGCGCCACAACCAGGTCGGGGGCAGGTTGCGTTCCTCGCCATGCCTCTGGAGTGCATTACGGACCTGACCGGGAGGATCTCGTGAGCCACCATCCATGCCAGGTCCCGGAGTCGGTTTGGGAGAGCGGAGTGGTTCACGTTACGCCAAACCGTGGAGGGCTCGCCGAGTGCGAGGCCGCGCACTGGGCTCACTGGCTCCCGCTCCTGCACAACAGATAAAAGCAGACGGTGGTTGGTTAAAATCTGCAACTCCTCCTGCTCCAGGTTAAAATGCTTTAAAAATGTGCAAATAAAAGCATATGCTGGTGGCAGGTTAAAAGACACAGGAACTTTAAGATCAGTGGGTAACAATTTCAGCCTTCTCAGGTATGTCCCCATCCAGAACCGTGTCATTGCAGCTGTCTTTGGGTTTCTGGATGGGGCTGTAGCGGCTTTAATGTGCAGGGTGGTGTAAAAGGATCCTAAAAACAGGTACAGGTCTGGCACTCCTTTCCCTCCTTTCCCCTTCGGCCGCTTCATGACGTTTCGTTTTAGCCTTTCCCACTTGGATCCCCATAAAAAATAAAAGATGGCTCGTTCCAGGTCTAAAAGCACACTCCTAGGAGGGGTAAAAACAGAGCTGACAAGTAAAAGCACAGGTAAAATCACTGCTTTTATGATTAAAATTTTGCCTTCCATTGTCAGTCCTCTAAGTCCCCAGAATCCTAGTCGTTTCCTAACTTTCCCTACCACGTCCGGCCAATTTGTACTTCCACCCCCCTCCCTGTCGAATTTTATCCCCAGTATCTTCTGGTCAGTCTGGGTCACAGTCAGGGGAAGTCCTGTCATGTCGGTCGCTGTCCATGGGCCATAAAATTGGGCTTGCGTTTTGTCTTTGTTCAGTTTTGATGCAGAGGCCCGCCCAAACCAGTCGGTCAAGTCCAGCGTCCTGTTGACGGATGAAAGGTCTGTACAAACAAGGTTAAAATCGTCCATGTATAAAAGGCACTTAATAAAAGAACCCCCACCTCCCGGTATTGCCACCCCGTTGATCCATTTGTCCCTTCTCAAGATCTGCGCCAGCGGTTCCACGCAGGCGACGTAGAGGAGGGCAGATAACGGACACCCCTGACGGACACCACAGCATACATTCACTGCTTTGGTAAGTTGCCCATTAACAAGGATTCTGCTCGTGATGCCCCGGTATAGCAATCCCACCCACGCTATAAACCTATCAGGAAACCCCATTTTTTGCAGTACCTTGAAAAGGTACTGGTGCGAGACCCGATCAAAGGCTTTCTCAAAATCTAAATTTAGGACTATCAGCCGAATGTTTCTGTCTCTCGCGTAACAGATGGTGTCTCTGATCAGTACGAGGCTGTCGGTGATCTTCCTCCCCGGAACGGCGCAGCCTTGATCCGGGTGGATCACCTCCCCTAAAACCAAGGATAAACGACTCGCTAAAAGCTTACTAAAAAGTTTGCAGTCTACGTTTAAAAGAGTCACAGGTCTCCAGTTTTTAAGGTCAGTCTTATCGTCCTTTTTATGTATTAAAGTTACTATCCCTACTCTAAATGAGTCTGGCAACAGGTCGAGTCTTTCAAATTCGTTAAAAACAGTTAAAATATCGTGTGCGATAAGATCCTTAAAAGTCAGATAAAACTCCAGGGGAAGTCCATCTTGACCAGGGGACTTCCCCTTCTTAAAATGTTTTAAACAGTTATCTAACTCTAAAAGGGTAAAATCCTGTCTTAAAAGCACACTATCTTTAACTTTGTTTTCAACGAATTCTAAAACCTGTTCAGTAACGTTTTCGTGTGTTATTTTCTCATCGTACAATGTTTTATAGAATTCTTCCACGGTTTCTTTGAGTTCCTCTGAGCTTGTCGTTAAATTTCCGTCTTTATTTTTCAATTTTGTCAAAATTCCTCCCTTACTCATTATTTTCTTAAAAAAGTACCGTGTACATTTTTCCCCTTCTTCTATTTCTCTTTCTCTACTCCTTAAAATGACCCCTCGACTCTTAATTTCTGCAAATTCTTTCAGTTGTCTTTTGATTTCTAAAATTTCATTGTTAAAATCAAAACCCTGGCTTGTTAATGTAAAATAGCGTTGCATTCTTTTCTGCAGTCCCAACATGTGTCTGTCTACCCTATCTTTCTTTTTCTTACCTGACTGCCTAAAGAAAGTCCGGGTCCTCTCCTTCACCATTTCCCACCAGTGTGCTCGTGTTTCGTACAAGTCTTGAAGGGTCTGCCACTCCTTGTACTGCTCTCGGTATTCCCTAACTATCTCCCTATCTTCTAAAAGAGAGCAGTTGAGTTTCCACAGACCACTTCCTACAGTCACACCCGAAGAGAGTGATAGGGTGCAGGATAGCATGACGTGATCGGAGAAGAAAACAGGGGTTAATCTAGCATCGGTGGGCGGGCAGTTTCGTGTAAAACAGTAGTCGATGCGAGAGGCTCTGGCGCTGTCACCACTGAACCAGGTGAAGCCCTCCTCTCTGGGATGCATGGTCTTAAAACAGTCGACTAGCTTAAAATCCCTAACCATTCCCTGAAGTAAAACCGATGTTTTGTCTATTTTAAAATCCTCCCCTGCATTTCTCCTATCTTTCCTACTTAAAACACAATTAAAATCTCCTCCTACCACTAATGGGACCCTACCTAACATGTGGGACTGCAGTTCTTCTAAAAGGTCATACCTGTCGTTTTTGTCATTAAAACCATAGACGTTAAGAAGGTTAAAATCATTATCCATAAAAGCAAGACGTGCTAAAAGAGCCCGCCCATCCCTCACCACAGTGCTGCCCTTCACCGAGATTAAGGGTTTTTTTATAAGTATGGCCACTCCGTCTGATTTATTTCCATTTGAACCACTGAAAAGGCAGGTCCCGGGTGGCCACATTCCTTCCCATTTTCTATAACTTTTTAAAAAGGGCAGGTTGCATTCCTGCAACAAGAACACGTCTGAGTCAACAGACTGTAAGAAGGAAAATATGCTCTGTGCTCTAACTCTTGACCTCACACTTCTCACGTTGATTGTGGAAATGTTAAGAGTCATGAGTATGTGAATTAAAAACAACAGGTATTTCATGTTGGCGATTTAAGTTTTTTTAAAGACAACAAGACCAGGGTTATTTCAATTTCATTCTCTTGTTTTGTACCAGAAACTCATTTCACGTCTCATAACAATTAGGGGGTGAATCTAGAGTTTCTGACCTCCTGAATGCTTCGTTTGCCCGTTTTTCAAGTGGAGTTGATTGAAGTACAATGTTTAGAAAAGAACACGGGTCAGTAGAGGAGCAGCCGCTAGGCATCTCCACAGGTGAGGTGGCAGTGCCCACATCAGTCCGCCTCCTTTTCCCTACAGCTTTCACCACCTCAGGGCTGGACAGTTCTGACGCAGTTCTTTTCAGGAGGGGCTGTGCATCCGGGAGGGAGGTTTCACTGGACCCTTCCTCCACGATCTGGAGACTGGGAGTGGTGTTTTCACTCGCAGAGTCGGGTCCAGATTCACCGGCTGCCTGGCTCTCTTCACTATCCTGCTCTTCCCCCTCTGCTAGGGTGAGGCCAGGCCCCTCCCCTTTTCCCGCCTCACTGGGCTCCTCTCCTCCAATGTCAGGTTTTGGCGGGAAATTTGAATTTTCCAACCCCTCCCCTTCAATTAGTACTTTGTCTTTTCGGCCATTTTCTGCTGTTTTCCCTCCATTTTCTTCAGGGGGTTCCTGCCATCTTTGTGCTTTTACTTTGTTGGCAAATGATTTCGGGCAATCTCTGAAGAGGTGGTTTGCCTCTCCACAGAGGTTGCATTTTCTACTGTTGGGACATTCCTCAAAGGAATGCCCCACTTCCCTACATTTGCCACACACAGTTTTCTGGCATGCTTCTACCAGGTGCCCATGCTCACCACACTTGCGGCAGAGCTTCGGCATTCCCTGGTAGTGAATGTAGCCCCTGTTTTCTCCAAGGACTATCATGGATGGGAGATGTTTCAGGCCCTGGAAGCCCTGGGGGTCCTGCCATTGCTGGACAGGGACCCTCCAGGCACAATTCCAAATACCATCCTCATCCCTCACCTTGGTAGCCTGGCCTTTAACAGTGCAATATCTTCCCAGCCACATGCAAATGTCCTCAGCATTTACTGTCTCATTGAACATTCTGACAATCACCACTTTCTGTGAGTTGTCAGTTAGTTTCTCCACAGTGAAAGCTGAAAACTGGGTCTTAGCTTCTTCAAACCTGTTCCAGAATTCGAGCAAGGTTGCGGCCGAGACAAAACTAACGTCAAATCCTTTTCCAAAGGGCAGAGTCACTAAACAGTTCAAAGATTCAGGTTTGAAGCCAAGGGTTTGTTGGATAAGCTTCCTGGAGAAGTCCAGTCGGGACATCTCCAGGAGCTTTCCATCTACTTCCTTGAACAGGAAGCGCACGCTGTGGTGCCTCCGCATGCCGGCACAGGCAGCCAACATGGCTGGAGGCACCACGTAAAAAAAAGGCAACTGAAATCAATAAATAAAGGTGAAACCAATAAAACCTTCTAAAACCAATAAATAACAATGAAAGAAGTCAAGACAGCAAACAGAGTAACACTTCACTTACCTTAACAACACTGTGCAAATTAGCAAATGTGCAAAACAGGCAAAATGCAAAAATATCTCCCAAATATGCAAGGAAAAGTTCCCACAGATAGGGGACTTTCCTGCAACGCCGGGAGTGATCACAGTCTTTGCCAAAGGCCGAGAAGCCCACCTCCCGGAACAGTCCTCACTGGCCGCGGTGGAGCTGTTCCAACTGCGCACCAGAGGGGGCCGCTGCTTAGCACCTCCGCCCAAGGGCTCCATGGCTGGGCTCTGAGCCCTCTTGAAGGACAGCTGCTTTGCTTTGCTTTGCTTTGCTTTGCTTTGCTTTGCTTTGCTTTTCACAAGTGCGCAAGGCTCAGCCAAAGGGCAAAGCCTGCCAAAAATGGGTTCAACTCATTGGTGTTCCTCTCCACGGAAGTCTTTAGTAAAAGGCGAAAGACTTGTGTGCTTTGAAGAGAAACCCGAGTAAGTACAGCCCCTCTCGTCCGCGCCAGCAGAGACGTCTGTCGTCCCAGTCCCTGGCTTCACGGTAAGCCCGGCTTGGTTTAGCGTGCGCCAAAGTCCCGGGCCACGCCCCTGCCCCTGGCCCCCAACACCCCCAACACTCTCACAGGCTCTATGCAGGCAGTGGCTTCGCGGATAGGATGAGTCCTGGCTGTAGGGCGCAGGCTACCGAGCACCAGGGAGACTCAGGCGCCTCCAGACTCTCGCTGAGGACGGGCTGAAAAACCAGAAGGAAACAGCTGGCACACTCAAAGGGGCATATAGGACCGCTCAAAATGGGGCAATATTCCCTCTCTGTCTGACTGTTTAAAGTGCAAACCTGGCTGCATTTTTGTCAGGCTTTGTCTTGCTCCTCCTTCCGTTCCATTCCGTGCCACGCTCCCTCCTCCTCCCCAGCTGTCAAGGCTCAAATGCAATGGTTTCAGAGCGCGAGTCCGCCGGGACGCCAGCGAGCCAAGGCGGCGTTAAGGACGCTGTTCAGGCCACGGTGCCGTCCACTTTGAACCCCGGTCTTTTTCGGTCTCCGGGCTTGCGGTTGAGCCACGGAGCCCTCAATCGGCACCGGCGTTTTGCTTTTCCACAAGGCAGGAGGAGGGTGCACCGTTCCCGGCAGCACTGCAATACCGGGTCGATGCGTGGAGTGAACGGAGCGAGTCCCTTTTTCAGCTCCTGGTGCTAAAAATCCCTTTATGTTGTCCCCTTATAGGGGACGTATCTGTAACATTCTGGGTTTTATTATGTTGTTTCCTGTTTTATTTTTTAACGCTACCTCTTGTGTCTTTTCAGTTTCCTGTGTTTTCCCGCCCCTCATCAACTGCACCTGAGGCCACTCACTCACCTGCCCCTGATTACCCTCCTTGCCATCCCTGTGTATTTATACCCCCACCAGCTCCACATGTCTCTGCCAGATTGTCTCTATTGTCTGTGAAGCTGCTTAGTGCTGTTATAGGTCTCATGTTTCCGTTTTGGACTTCGCCTATTTATGGGATTATAGTTTTGTGCCTTTTTTCCCTGTCTGTTTTTGTTTGCCTTTTTGGACTCCCTGTGTTTGCATTTTTTGGACTTCAGTAAAGACAGTGATTTTCATTTGAACCTCTGCCTCCTGTGTGTTCTCTGCACCTGAATCTCAACTTCCCAGAGCTGTTACAGTACAATCTGGCCATGTCTGACTCAGCAGAGAACGATGCTCTCCGTACTGCTCTCCAGTCTCAAGGGCAGCGGCTGAAGGACTACGAATTGGCACTGAATAAATTGGGTGGCGGTGTTCAAGAGCTTCATGTACGCCAAGACGCCTTCCAAAATGCCATGAAGGAGCAGCTACTCACACTCACAGCCCAGACTCAGCAGTTGTTAACACTGCTGGGCCACCAAGCTCCGGCGGAGGCTGCCTCTACCTCACCTGCTACCCCTGCGCCCACAGCCACACCCGATCTCCAGCCTGTCCTTCGCCATGAACCACGTGCACCACCCATTGAAAGGTATGACGGGGACCCTGAGACCTGCCGCTCCTTCCTGACTCTCTGCTCCCTTACATTCGCCCTCAAGCCGTCATCGTTTCCCACCGATCATTCCCGTGTTGCCTTCATGATCACCAAACTCACTGGGAGGGCACGAGAGTGGGCTACGGCTGAATGGGATAGACAGTCGCCAGTATGCCGCTCTGAGGAGGCTTTTTCTGCTGCATTAAGAAGAGTTTTTGGACATTCTACCCCTGGTCGTGAGGCAGCCCGGGGTTTGCTGGCTCTTAAACAGGGCAACAGCCGTGTGGCAGACCATGCCATTCGTTTCCAGACTCTGGCTGCTGACAGTGAATGGAACACTCAGTCCCTGTCCGACACATTCCTGCATAGCCTTGCTGACGACATTAAGGATCACCTCGCTCCACTAGATTTGCCTTGGCTATTAAGATTGATAATCGCCTGTTTGCAAGAAGAAAGGACAGAAGTCATGCTGAGAAGAGAACTCCAGCCCACTGGGGGCAGTCCACTTCCTGGTCTCCAACCAAGCGCCGTTCCTGTTCTTCTGGGAGCTCCAGTGAGGAAGTTACAGCGCCATCTGGGGAGAAGGAGGAACCTATGCAGGTGGACCGCACTCAGCTTTCTCCAGAGGAGCGTCAGCACCGCTTTAGGGAGGGAAGATGCTTCTACTGTGGTCTCAAAGGACATTTCCTGGCAGCATGCCCAGTAAAAGGCCGTGCTCATCAGTGAATGGAGGGTTACTGGTGAGCAGAACTTTTTCTTCAAGACCCTCCCGTGCACTCACCCAGGCCCGTATTTCCTCTCCTGTGGGTTCCTTGGAGTTGGCTGCTTTCGTGGACTCTGGAGCTGATGAGAACTTCATGGACCAAGGCCTTGCTCGCCAGCTCCAGCTGCAACTCAAGCCTCTCCCCTCCCCCCTGGTGGCCCACGCCCTGGATGGTCGCCTCCTCTGTCACGTGTCTCTCCAGACTCCAGCTCTCACTCTCCTCATGTCAGGTAACCATTCTGAGACTATTTCTTTTTACATTATTGACTCTCCTGACCATCCTCTCATTCTCGGTTTTCCGTGGCTAACCAAGCACAACCCGCATATAGACTGGTCTACTGGCACTATTCTGGGCTGGAGTAACCTATGTCATTCATCTTGTCTCCAAACTGCTGATCTCCTCAGAGTTCCCTGATCTGTCTGGCATTCCTTCTGCTTACATGGATTTGAAGGAGGTTTTCAACAAGGCCCGCACTACTTCCCTGCCACCTCACAGACCCTATGACTGCGCCATCGACCTTCTACCTGGAACCTCCCCCCCTAAGGGCCGCCTTTACTCCCTGTCAGCCCCTGAGAGGGAGGCCATGAATACATACATCCAGAGCTTCTTGGCCGCTGGCATTATCCGCCCCTCCTCGTCTCCTGCTGGTGCTGGATTTTTCTTCGTGGAGAAGGAGGACAAGACTCTGCGACCTTGCATCGACTACAGGGGCATAAACGACATTACTGTCAAGAACAGGTACCTCCTCCCTCTCATGTCATCTGCTTTTGAACTGTTGCAGGGAGCCACCATTTTCACTAAGCTCAATCTCAGAAATGCTTACCATCTTGTTCGCATTAGGGAGGGGGATGAGTGGAAGACTGCCTTCAACACCCCTAGTGGCCATTATGAGTACCTGGTGATGCCTTTTGGTCTTACTAATGCCCCAGCAGTTTTTCAGTCCCTGGTCAACGATGTTCTTCGTGATATGCTTAACCATTTTGTCTTTGTCTACCTGGATGACATTCTGATTTTTTCTAAGAGTGAAAGTGAGCATGTCCAGCATGTCCGGCAAGTACTTCAGCGGCTGTTGGAGAACCAGCCTCAACTTCCCAGAGCTGTTACAGTATCAGATACTAAACTGATAAGAACAGATTTTTTTCTTTCAAAAAGTTTTATTGACACGATTTCACACATTTCAGACACTTTACATTTTTTATTTTTTCCATCAAGGATGACATGTTTGCACACAGTTTATTTGTTTTCCATTCATTCATTCATTTTTAAAGTGAGTAAAAACTCATTTATTTTCATGAATTTTTCAAGCACAATAAAATTGGATAAAAAACATGTCTAAAACCCAGTGTAAAACATTCCTACATTCATCATGTAAAACCATTTCTTAAAAATTGCGTTTCTTGGAGGCTTGTTAAAATGGTTTACAGTTAAGACATGTTTAAAAGAGTGCTTGTGTTTGTGTGTGTTTTTTAAAAGTCCATTGATATGTTTTGTGTGTCAGTCCATGTGTCTTTAAAAAGTTTGTCTAGAAGGGAGTGCAGAGGTTAAAAGAAAAGTTCATGTTCATTGTGCAGGAGCAGGGTGAGTCCTTATCAAATCAACCTCACTCCGCTCCCCCAAGCCTTTGTTCTCTCGTGATCCTGCTGTGGTGCTCAGAGGAGGTCCTCGCCCTCTGCTCCTTCCCTGTCCTGCCGCTCCCGGAGAGTCAGGCCGCCGCCGCCGGGACCTTTTCGGTGATGTGGCTCCGGCTCCTTCGTCCGAATGGGCACAGAGGCGATTCTTCTTTGTGGCTGTGTCCTAGGCCCGCCGCCTGCAGCTCCGGCCGCTCGGACCGTCGCTGCTGCCATACGGAGCACAGCCACGGGGGGGATCTGCTTGTGCTTCCTCACCAGCAAGTTTCTGGAGGTCCAGGTGGCGTCTACGATGGCGGCAAGGGTGAGCCACTGCTTGGCAAAGACAGATGGTGGAACGTCTTCCTGGCTCACCCCATACAGCACTAGCTGTGCTGTAAGGACCTCCCTTGCTGGTAAGCACGGGAATTGCAAGGAGCCGGCCGTTGCCCACAGGTCCAGCACTCAGCAGGTGCTCTGGGAGTGCAGCCAACCAGGTCGGGGGCAGGTTGCATTCCTCGCCATGCCTCTGGAGTGCATTACGGACCTGACCGGGAGGATCTTGTGAGCCACCATCCATGCCAGGTCCCGGAGTCGGTTTGGGAGAGCGGAGTGGTTCACGTTGCGCCAAACCGTGGAGGGCTCGCCGAGTGCGAGGCCGCGCACTGGAGTCACTGGCTCCCGCTCCTGCACAACAGATAAAAGCAGACGGTGGTTGGTTAAAATCTGCAACTCCTCCTGCTCCAGGTTAAAATGCTTTAAGAATGTGCAAATAAAACCATATGCTGGTGGCAGGTTAAAAGACACAGGAACTTTAAGATCAGTGGGTAACAATTTCAGTCTTCTCAGGTATGTCCCCATCCAGAACCGTGTCATTGCAGCTGTCTTTGGGTTACTGGATGGGGCCGTAGCAGCTTTAAAGTGCAGGGTGCTGTATAGAGATCCTAAAAACAGGTATAGGTCCGGCACTCCTTTTCCTCCTTTCTCTTTTGGCTGCTTCATGACTTTCCATCGCACTCTTTCCCACTTGGATCCCCACAGAAAATAAAACATTGCTCGTTCCAGGTCTAAAAGCACACTCCTAGGAGGGGTAAGAACATACCAGGTCAAGGTGCGTGGAGTGAACGGAGCATAAGAGACCGCTGCATTTAGCAACTAAGAGAACATACAGTCAACAGGTTCAAACCTACAGTGGACCTGCGCAACTGGAGAAGCCAACCAAAACAGAGAGGCAACCAGATTTTCTCCTAATGGCTGAACTCAAACTGTGAAATTGAATTGTTCAACAAAACTACTTCACCTTCAAAGTAAAAGATGGAAGAGGAGGAAAAGTTATTTGATTATTTAAATGTAATTCACTTACAACTCTGAGTAAATGACTCCTTCCTTTGAAGTGGCGGAAACTACAAAGGATTTTAAACCAGAACACAACAATGACCCCCTGACCCCCTGCTTGCTGCCTGAGGCCACCTCCTGGAACAGTCCTCACTTGCTGTGGTGGAGCTGTTTGAAGTGCACACAAGAAGGGCAGCTGCTCAGCACCTCCACCCAACCACTCCATGGCTGGGCCCTCAGTCTTGTTAAAGGAGAACTATTATGCTTTTCCTCTTTTCTGACCTATAAATGTTGTCACAATGTCAGATACTCGTGTTAAACGATTCCAAAGCATCAAATAATGAGGTTCATGCATTTGAAAGTGAGCCCTGCAAGCTGTTTTGGATGGCTCTGCACACTGTTTTACTGCCTTTTTTTTAACGATGTAGTCCCACTGACGTAATGTGTGCCAGACTTACTTATATGGTCATACCCAGGCATATGCTCTAGGCCTGCCCGCTACCCCACTCTGTTTCGGAAGTTATATCGCTGTGCGCTGCTCTGCTGTCTACAACGATTTCAGTGTTAGCACGTTGAGCAATGGCTCCCAGAAAATGTTTGTTTGGGTGTGAGGGAAAGTTAACTTTGTTTAGCTTTCCTAAAGAGGCAAGCGCCAGGCAGAAGTGGATAGAGTTGCTTTTTCCCGGCCAGCAAAAGAAAAATACCCCCGTGTTTGTCTGTCTGCGGCACTTCACATGGGACTGTTTTGTCAACATGGGCCAGTACGAAGCTGGATTAGCCGGTAGCCGGGCTTGGCACGTTCACCAGCCCTTTGGAAGTCCTCGGGAGTGTGACCAATTACAGCGGAGTGGGCTTGGCGGGAGGCGTACATGGAGGAGGGCTGGGGGTGGAGTAAATTACACAGACTGTTTTCGCAGGATGCAGAAAATACAAGGAAGCGATGCAGCGAGAGGCACAGCGTAAAACAAAAGCCAGAAAATGAGTATAATAAGTCCTCTTTAAGGAAAACTTTTTTGCTTTTCACAGGCGCAAAAAGCTCAACAACCAAGACTGCCAAAAATGGGTTCAACTGCACAAGGCACTATCAAGGACACAGTGCCGTCCACTTTGACCCCCATCTTTTTGTCTCCAATGTCTAGTTATACAATGAACCTCTCATTCAGCATCAGTGTTTGGTTTTCCTCAAGGCAGCAGAAGGAGGTTGCAGCATTACTAGGCGTTCACAATAAAATCCTGTGGACTGATTTCAACCAGATATTACTGTATTAGTGAATGCAAATGTTAAAACATACTTCACAAACATTATCATTTATTATTCCTCATGGGAAAAGACATATTGTATGTGTTATATGTTGTTCTCACCAGTCACCCGACTGCAGTTAGTTCATTCTTACCTGTGCTCACACCCGAGAATTTACATATATGCATAATGTGTTTTTTACCCATCACACCACGTTTTTGTGGGTCACCCAGTTGGTACCTGTATTTATCTGACCTGCTGCAGGGCTTTAGTCCTAGTGTCTTATAAAACAAACTAATTTTAACTGCATTAAATGTACCCTATTTTATTTCAGACAACTATATTGATTGCTGAGATACGCTCTGTTGTTTATTGCAGATGTCACTGTTGATCATAATGCTTTATCACCGGTGCTTTATTGTTGATGGTATGTTTTTATGATTGCACTGATGATGTATCATTTTTTATACTTTATATAAAAAAAAAAGTGATGAAGCACTATTTAATAAAAACGACTTGCAAATTCTATAAAAAAGAAAAAAGGAAAAAACATACATACAAAAACCAACCACATTAACAAGTACACAGGACTAGCCAGCATATTTTCATAAATTTGTTTAATCTATTTTGCGCAAAGTCTGATCATACCGACAGCAGACTGCTGCAGCAGTGGTTAGTCAAAGCTCAGATAATCTATAAATTAACTGACTGTAGAGTATTCATAGCATATAGAAACACAGCAAAGTTTACTTTTATTGGTCAACAAGTCATCAGGACCAACCACCAAATCTTTTTTCATTTCATTCATCGCATGTGTTGAAAGCAATACTATCATGGTGGTGGAGTATGGTTCACACTGCCATAAATTACATTCAAGTCTCTGCAAGAACATTCATGGCCTGAATAAACTTGCATAATTTAACAGAAAAAATGTGTTGCCTGGATTACCTCTTCATTGTCTTCCTCATGTTGTAAGCATGGTGAGCTGGGGCAATGAGTGAAAGGGATGAGGACCAATGTCTAAGAGAAATGAGATGCATCCAGAACCAGTCTAAGGTACATCATCATACACACTTTAAACATGTATTCACACATTCAACATCATACAAGTGGTGTGTGTCAAGGTGGTTTAAGGTTTAGGTCAAATTTCTAAAATGTAGGTATAACCCAAAATAAGGAGTAGATCTATCAGGTAGCTGTTTGTTTAAATATGTCCTTTATATTTTCTTATCTGAAAATTTTTATACGTATCATGTGACATAAAATATAATAATAATTAGGACTGGGACATCAACAAAACCCATCCATTTCATTTATTAACAGTCCCACTCGTCTGTTTCCTCAAAGAAATGCAAAATTGAAGTAAGAAAACCTGACATCCAATAAAGTTATTTACAAAATGTTAGCACTGTGAGTTTCTATGACATTTCTGGAGATCAGAACAGTTTACATGCAATTTTGCGTAAGAGACAGCTGCATTTAACAACTAACAGAACATACAATCAACAGAACATACACCAACCTATATAATAGATACTAACTTGCAACCTTTACATGAAATTCCACTGGGGTAAAAATATAAAATGTAGGCCTACTCTATATAATTCACAGTAATAGTGGCCTGTCAATCATGACTTGTGCGTTCTAATGTGTATCCATGGATGGTACAGTAGCCGAGATAAGATAGGGCTTTTTTTAAGCAGGAAGAATATATTTGGTAGAAACATACACTGAACTTTTAATAGGGTACACATATGCTTTTTATGTCCACCATTTGGCTATGAGCACTGAGTAACAGAAATATGAAGGAAAATTGTCAAATGTTAGCATTAGAGACTGGCATTTCAAATAACAATTCATACTAAAATGACATTCAGTCTGTAATCTATTTCCGTAACAAAATCAACATAATCTCATCACAAAACAGCATTATGCTTATACGTTGTCTCTGATATATAATTATTGATATTAAACAGGTATTTTGAGTTTTCTTTGAAACATAACCAGTCCTGGTACAACAGCAATGACATTTTAGGATGTCAAATTCTTCCTTTTTTAAAAAAACACAGTTTATGGAATTTAGCTTCATTTCCACCCAAAGTACCTGGAACTAAAACTTCCAGGAACCACTTTTTGAGGAACTAAGATGTTCCTTCAGCCCATTGTCATCTGCATTTCCACCGCAGTCTTAAGACCCATGACAATTAGTGAAATTAGTCTGCTAATGAAAAAGCACTAACAATTGTTAGATGTCATTTTTGCACACAACTATACAACAATGAGGCCTGGACTTCATTATCTGACGTATATTTTCCTCCATGTTGACGTGCTGAAACACTATGAACCAAAAATAAACTTCTTTGCAGGTGCAGGTTTTTAAAAATGGTGTTTGAAATAAATTGCTGCTACTACATGACCACTCAGAAATGGTTTGTAACACCCAGTCGTATTAATGAATCAATGTTGCAACCCCCACCTACAAAGTTCCTGTACTTTAAGAGAGTACCACTCCCCCAAGCAGGGACATTTGGGGGGATAAAACACTGTTCCTGTCGCTCAATTTCGACGCTGCTGTAGAAATATGAAGTGTTTCTCCAAAGGGAAAAGTTCCCACGGTGGAAACGGCTTTTGACTACTATTTCTGACTATGGGGCCCCGTTAACATCGGCGTCAACTCCAGTCCAGTATCTCAAGGAATTGTGTCCATATTGGATAATTTTGTACCTTGTGATTTATATCGAATGCCAGTGCAGGCAGTACTCTGCCCTTTATGCAGCGACTCAAAAAGTAAGGGTAATGAGGTTATGAATGGGTATGTGTGACTGACTTTGATACAGGAGACTAAATTGCACCCTGACACAGACGTGCTAGATTTGCAAACATTTGCTCATTTATTAAACATAACCACAATCTTTCTAAAACTATAACATACTAGTTTCCGTGCTCAGATAGAACAAGAATTTGACAGCTGTTGTCATAATCCAGGATTTTGCAGGATCGTCCAATACTGACATTCTTGTCAGGTGATAAGGTTGGTCAACTCGTATTTTTTGTTTGTTTGTTTTTTTGTTTTGTTTTATTATTTTTTTGTTTTGTTTTGTTTTGTTTTTTCTGTTATAAACTGAACTTGAACACAGCACAAACACTACAGCCAAAAGCCAGTTGGCCACCAGCATACATGGAAGCATGGTAACCCAGCAAACAAGCTTATCATTTTCATTCCACTGTCAACTCAATTTAAGTTTTGCCATGTAATACTCTGAACAGAATTTTGATGGAAAAAATCTTAAAAAGGCAAAAATTATGGATAAACTGAACTAAGTGTGTGAAATCAATGACTAACTTAGCTGAACTGCCAGTTTAACAGCACTCTCACCATCACCATGTATTATTAACGTAAAATAATACATGATCAATTAGCTGCTGATCAGGGACACGTGGACACAACACAAAAACTACTGGTGATAGGGGGTTAACAGCACGTTACACTCTTGGGTGGGTATAGGGTACATCATGAACTTATAATGTTGTGCACAGTTTGTGAGGCTTTTTGATACTGCAATGCTAATAAAATGAAAGTATACCTAAAAATAACAAACTGTATGTGATGAATGAACCAGCCCATATAACCTACTCTTCTGAAAACAACAGCCAAACATTATGTCAGATCAGCTCAGTTTTTAGATCATTAGCCTTGTTGAAATTCTGCAGCCCAGAGAAAAGAAAACTCCAGTCTAGCTGAAAAGTACAGCTCCTGTATGAATGAAGCATGAATGAGGGTACAACCATAAAATCTACAGCAACTGTGTGATGCCATCATGTCAACATGAAGCAGATTCTCTAATCTCTAACATCCTTTTAAAATCCATGAGGATTTGATGCTGTGCAGGGGGCTCTGCCAGAAACACTAAGATGTGCCTAACAAAGTGGCCACTGTGTATTTTATCACTGCATAAAATTAAAGCTATTATCAGTTAATACTGTCAACACGTTTGTCACAGGCCAAAGACAATAATTTCTCCTGTTAATCTGCCTCATTCCATGGATACAAAAAATAAAATGAATATAAATTCACATTTTAGTTAATTTGCACATCAAGTTACACTGGAAAGGTGGTATTCTGCCACTAGAAGCATTTTATTTAAGATCTGCCCTAAATTGTAGATGATTAACATGCTATATACCTTACTATTATATTGGTCTGCACAGCACTACTGTTTTCTGTTTTAAACCCTTGATAAAAGAAGATGTGTGGAGCTGCCTCACCTACTTGCACAGAAGGATGTAACTGAGGACACTGATACTTAAACCTTGTTCTGACTGCCAGCCCAAATCCCTTTTTGGCACATCCAGATTGCTTTTAGAATAGTGCATCGGAGTGGCTGAGCACCACAAAGCACAACAAAGCACAACAACGACGAAGGAGGCTGGTACACCTAATGCCTACGCTGTTACCACAACAACCTGTGCAGCCGATCTGATTGCTTGCATCTAACAGTGTGGACATTCTGTCTTAAAGATCTGATTTGAGACACAAATCTGATTTGTTCTGCACTGCCTGCTTTGAGCATATGAAGTCAACTACACCCTTATCCACCAGGAAGCAAGACATATCCACAAAAAAGATGCTGAGGATTTAATGTGAGTTCAACTACGGCTTTGCAAAAAAAATATCCTGTGAATGAGATGACTCTACACATATTGGCTGTGATTTTCACGTGCTGTTGATTTGTAACTGAATGCCGTATCAAATTTAGAAAGACAGTTCAGTGTTGTGTGAGTGAACATGAGCGAGAGGGTGAGGTACAGAGGAGCAGGCTGACAATAAAACTGTCACTGATCTGGACATCCACACAAATCTTAAACACTGGTGAATAACTCCATGTTTCATTGGATAAGATTCGACACATTTGGATGATCCACAAAGTTTGAAATATTGGCAGTGACTGGACAATTAAAATTTCAAATTAGGCTAGAATCACAGCTGTTGGTAACACGCCATGGTTTAAAACAAAAAATTAGTTAAAACAAAGCCAAGACAACAATGTTGACAGTGACCAAATACAAGCCAATAAAAAACTGCTCTGAAATGGTTCATCATTACAAACAAGGAAATTCTGCAAAGTCTTGGGAAAGTAGAATAATAAGCTGAAAGAAATAGAAAAACAAATTGTAAGTAAACTACAGCTTCCTATAACATACAGAACACTCTCATTGGGTTAATCCAATCAACTTGTAATGTACCTGAAAAAAGATGAACCAGTTTGACAATAAGGTACAACTCCCACTGGGAGTAACTTGTCAGCGTTAAGCATGTTTCCTGTATTGAAAATAACTACACTTTTGAACAGGGGTGAAGAGTATCATTTGAGTTAACAAATGTGTTTCAATGAACTAACGTACAAGAAAAAAAGAAAATAATTCAATTCAATGCACACATGAATCAGCATTCTCCTCCTTTAAAATGAACAGCTCAACATTCAAAATAATGTCAACCTGTACGCATCATCTACTTCTTTTTGCTAACATAGTTCTCAATCACCTCGCATGCTACGCTAAGGGGTGCCAAATAGATATCATATGGCCTTAGCTCTCAAAGAATCAACGCGGTGGCTAATAGTTCTTTAGTTCCTTTCAGGCACACACTTCAGGCACCTCAAACGACACACCCACATCTCACTCCACTCCCTGTGGGGGAAACTCAGCAGCGGTCCACCTGTATGCTACCACCTGGACAGTGTGTCTAAGATACGGAGTCTTTACTTGCTCCTGGTGGGCTCCCTCCACTTGTGACCAAATTCCGGAGCAGTTTGCGTCTCCCTGCCTGGTAGTCCTCCTCGTCAACATTGACCAACAGTTTTATAGCTTCGTGGCCCACGGCCTGTTTTAAGGAATCTGTGATAAAGACTCCTTTAAGGGCCTCTAGCAATGATCCATTGATGTAGTCCCTCCAGAAGGCATCCAAGTAGGTGAGCTCAGAGAACTTGATGTCACAGATGATGGAGCCCAAGTCTCGGGATTTGAGGATAGTATTTGCCTGGTTGAAGCGCTCAAACTGTCGCTCCACGGCCTCTTGCTTGTTGGAGAAGACGTTCCCCTGTAGCGCAGATTCATGCTGGCAGTACTCAGCCCGCACCCGGAGGCGGATATCTGAAGGATGAGAGCACAAGGTAAAAAAAAACATTAAGTGCTTGAATCAGAACGAGGCCTGTTCCATGTTGGTGGAACATGCCTGACAGAGATGTTGCTCTGACCTACCAAGTCTGTCTTTGCATGAATGTGAGCACTGAGCCACTGACACAGGCAGGCAGACTTACTGGGGTGTGTGTGTGTGTGTGTGTGTGTGTGTGTGTGTGTCTATTTGATTTTCTTAAGTATCATGATTCTTTTTTTTTTTAGGATTTCTGAATTGATTTTTATTTGCTGAATCATTTTTTTCTTTATAAAATTTACTAGCTTTGTCCATTAGCTTAATATTTTAACAAATGGATGTATTTTATTTCACATGCTGAATATTAAATGACATGTTCATACATAGAGGCAAATATTTACTCCGCTCTGTGGAGACAAACTCTTAAATGCTGACTTCATATTGCTAACTCAGAAAAGATTTTATGACAAAATGAAGAGAGCATTTGAAGGTGCTGTAGCTGGTCAGTGTGAAGTGCTGAAGCCAAAGTAACAGACTATATTTTTTTTCATTTAATTTATTTTCTTCTTTTTTATCACTTATTATTCTTATGGCACTAGCTTGCTGAACAGGAACAGCTAAATGTAGCAGTTTACTTTAAAAAGTATTTTATTTACTACTTTATATACAGATTTATGCTGCTGACAAATATTATATAAATTCGAACACTGACTGACATGTGATGTGCATTGTTTTTGGAAATATTAATCCTGATATACTGTCTCTAGGGGTGTTTGGTTCAATTTTTTCCCATGGTCTAGTGTTAAAAAACTAAAAGCAAACTGGTGAATCTCAATAATTAAATATTCATAGTACATATCTAATTGGCACCCAAGTATCACGATAGTATCAGGAGTACAAGTATCAGGAGATCGTCCCAGCCCTAATATTTACATCACGTTTGTCGTTAAGTAACCAACAAAGTCTGATAAGTCAGGACCTTTTTTTGTTTTTAAAGGGAGAGATAATTATTGTAAAGAGCATGAAAGACACAGAAACAGCAGGCAACATTTTTTCTACCATCACACTGCCATGCTCTTGTCCAACCAATCATTGGTTGGACAGTCACTGGTGTTACTTTTGTAAGGAGAGAAGTGCTTTTTGATCTATTGTTGTCAAGGGAGGGACATGCAGACCTTATGTACTTTTATTAATCAGTGGTTAGGTTGTTCACTGAACATTCATTGGCTCCAAACTAATTGACACCATATCAAAGTAGCAGCACAACTCTGTACACCGGCCCTCAGGCTCAGAGGACAGAAGAGCTGAGTGGAGAAAAAGTTCATTTTTGTTGAAAACGCGTGTGGATTTTACTCCATCACTCCTTTCTTAATGGGTGCCTGCTAGTATCATTTCAAGCTCAATAATGAATAAATACCAGCTGTTTCTGTTTTAGTGTTCATTTTGTCCTGTTGAATTTGGTGCTAGCATCTTGTTAATGTGGCAATTCTTACTGGCTGTGGTGATAATGATGTTGTAATATTTAGAGACCAAGAGAGACCATGTTACCACTAAATCTCATTTGAAGAACCTAAATAACAACAGTAGTCATTTGTTGTGGAATGGAAGCCTGCTGGTTCTGCTCTGTGATCCTTGTTGCCACTGTGTGTGTATTACTACTGTATGTAATGCTAATTATTTGAAAAAGATCAATCATCAAACTGCATGTTTGGAAATGTTGTGTAACTTTGACATCCTATTCAGGCTAGCAGATAGAGTCACTCTGTGCACTGTGGCTGATTTAAGTAATCTACAGATAATGTACAGCTTTGTTCCCGTTGACCAATTGACTGGTTGAAGAGTAGGTACAATTTCGGACAACCATATTTTCTTTGGTTGACTACAGCCCTTGAGGTAGTATTAATCATTCAGTACATTTCAATGCATTTAACTAGTAAAGTTACTCAGAGAAACCAGGTCATGCAGACCATCAGAGAATGCATTTTTATGCATTGTAGCAACCTGGATACTGCAAATTTCTGTAAACATGCTAGTACAAAAACAAACGACTCAGATTTCTCTCCAACTACTACAGCCTTTGAGATTAGTGGAGGCCAACTGACAGGGAGACAGCACCTGGGGTGATTTAACGTTACAGCGGCACTGAACAGACTCTGACTCCAGGGACAATGAAGACATTGCAGGTTCAGCCATGAAGTAGTTGAGGAGCAGGAGCATGAGTATTTGTGATGTTTCAAGTTATTTATTCCTGTGTTTTACATAACAGTTGTGTGAGGTTATATTGTGATGAAATAAATAAACAAAAGTTCAGTCTTCTTGCTGGTTGTTCAGACATATCAGAGTTATTAGTCTTTTTGCTCCTACCATTTAACAGGCAGCTTACTTTTTGCCCTAAAATATGTATTTAAATAATTAAATTAATATTATAAACATTCAACGACTAGTCGACTAATGACTTCAACTGACATCTACTGGTGAACCAAGAAAATCTTTAGCTTGGTGCAGCCCTAGTAATTTGTTCTATATTTTTATTTATCTCTTTGTCCAATTTGACTCAATCAACCAATCAAAAAGGAACCACATCAAAATGTTCTTATACAACTTTGGTGTACAAGATAAATAAATGTATCCAAGTACACACACATTTAAAAGTGTCCTGGTTGTGTATGTAGATGTGTTCCTAGGTGGTTCTAAACCAATGTCTCTGGACTGGATCATCATACTCTTTGAGACCAGATGATTATTCCTCTATGTTGTGTTTCTTTTTACCACATGTTTGCTTCTCTCTGCAGTCAGCTGAGGAATGACTTCTCCTCCGTTTGCGGTTAGGCGCAGGAGGAGCTGGCTTTATTCGGGGAGGGCCAACATGGGGTCCTGACGGGGAACAGCAAATGACTGGCTGAGGACCTAGAAAGTGACATTTAACATTAATCAAGCTTCTGTATCACAGTGTAAAATTACTTGTAAAGACTTTCCATGAACTGCAGATTACTAATCTAATCTCTTGTCTTGCTGATTGAAGAAAGAAACTTGAACCCACACAAACACCCACCTGTTCTTCTGTGCGGTGCAGTGTCCTTGCTCTGCACAGCTCCTCTTGGTGAAATGTAGCGCACTGATGTCTCTTCCAGGTACTTGTCAACAGGGTCTGGGCACACTGAAACCACAGTTGATTTCTGATGTTATTTTTAATTGTGATACTAATCATCACATTCAAACCAGTGGAATACATCACACAGAAAGCAGAGCAGATGTTGCGATTGTCAGCTTTGTACACTGCCAGGGTCAATATAGGAATGATCACCTCAGTAAAGTACACAGTATGGTTGGGTGATGTCCAGACCAAATGAAACACTGTGATGGACGATGATATCTGCTGGGTCCTTAAGGGTCTCTTTCTCTGCACTACATATTTGTAACAAAGTTGTATTTAATAAGAAAATACAAACACAATGTGGAGTTGTGGTCCAATGAACAGCAGCAACAGCTTATTTTTATTTACTGTCCTGCATGTCAAAAACAGAACTTAGAGGACTCAGTGGTCGCTGACTGTCATCCATCGCCTCAACCCTAGTAAAAAGCAACATGTTTATGATGAATGTGTCTCCTTATATATTTTTTGGAAATAAAACTAATTTACTTGAGAAGTGAGTGAGTTAGATTTTCAAGCAATACAAATAATGTACCAGGTCCATTCTAACTTCTGTTTTGGTTGCTAAAACATATTTTTCATACGAGGTCTGCTCCGGTCATTTTCCAAATGTGTCGACTGAAGGTACTGTCATATCTGCGTTCCCAAGCAACAACATATAAACAAAGGTTCTGAGGGAAACACACAGACACAATCCATGGCAGTGGCTGGCAACAGGGTTAAGAAGGTAAAAAAATAATTTGATGTGTACTTGACTTTTTTGTTTGGCCCATGTCCCCTCTGTCAACATAAGAGACAGCGTGATTTATGATCTTTATGATCAGGCAGCCACCAGGGGGCAAATTAGATGTTTTGACTTTACTTTTAGTAAGCTGTCACGTCATCTTTATGTATGTCAATGCAAATAACCAGCACAACATTTGGTGATAGCAAAATTGATGCAACACAACAGATGAACATCAGTCATTGCCGCTGGTGAATGTCATCATATTTGACTAATTGTTGGCAAATTCCTATCAGCCCCTACTATTGTTCAGCCAATGAATCTGTGCATTTCTATTCTCCTGCTTTGTCCTCTCTAGTCTGCTATCTGTTCTCTGTGTATGAAAAAGCCCAGCCCCATTCTTCAATCAGAACTGTGCTCAGAAGTGTCATCCTGTCCACTGCCAAGACTACACATTATCAGACTTAATTACTGGCTCAAATTCCATTATCAGAACAATAACAGTAAGTTAATTTATTTACTTTTTGATCAATTAATGGTTCAGTTTCAGATGAAGATCAGCCATGAATATATTGTGCATCCCTACTTTCTATTTGCCCCTCTCTCTCCTTCTGTCTCCTTTGTAGTCTGTTCACATTTAAAATTAGTTTATTAATTTTTGTTTTCGGTCACAACACCAGATCATCAAAGTCAGGCAGCCTCTGACCCGTGCCCAACGCTGGTCACAAGGAGGGTTGTGAAAAATTGTCAGCTGATGCTGCCCAGCTGGATGGGCATGCAGCCAGATGAACATTTTCTTAAAAGATTTCTACTTTTCATCTTACAGTTTGAGTTCTTATGAATAGTGGTAGTATGAGTGCAATTTTTGTAATTTTATTTTAGTAATATAATGGTGTGCAGACTGAGAACTGCCGCTCAGAGACACTTTCATTCAGAGCAACAGTAGTGTGTCAGACAACAAGTGCACTGAGCTCGAGGACAAATGAGAGGAACACAGCCTCTAGTGCCAGACTATTATCATATTTAACACTGTGAATTGAGGATTTATTTCATCCAAACCAGAGTTGGTGACTAACAAAGACGGTCTTGGTGAGTGTTACATTGTTTTTCTGTCAGGTTTGAATGAAGTGTGCTTTACAATGAGTAAACAAAGCAATAAAGCTTGTCTTAGTAAAAGGCTAAAAGAAGAACTTTGGATTCAGAATGTGCATGGTTGTATCTTTCTGTTTAATAAGTAAAATAAGTGTAGGAATGTTTAAGTTCTTGACAGTCTGTGACTTTGTTTTGTTTATTGGATGTAGCAGATCTCTCAGCTAATACTCAGGAGGATGGGAGGAGGTGGGAACAACTCTATCGCCAATCGTGGGTTGATGGGCTGACAGTGGCCAGCTGCTGATTCATATAGGCTATTACAGCTCTTATCATAAAACACAAACTTTGTGATAACTTGTCAACATGGTTAGTAGTATAAATTGAAGGACAGAAAACTTTCGAAAAACATACCTTATTCTGCTATCGTTGTGTGGTTCTGCCCTCTGTAGTGTGTAGTTATCACATGTCAAACCCAGTAGACATCTGCTGTTGTCACAAGCTACCTGGCTGCCTGCTGCTGATTTCTAGCAAAATATTCTGCCGTTTTTGCCACTTATTTGGTTTGTCTGAACTGAATCCCAGCTCTCAACAGTCATGGTTCGCCATGAAATGCATAACACACAAGTTGTATGTTCAGTATGGGTATTTGTATAATTCTGGGTGGCTGAAATCCTTCCTCAATTCTTTTTCATCATAGATTGCTATCTAAAAATGCTGCTGTCATAAATAGAGCTCATTCTAGTCCTTAATGGAATTTAAACTACTAAGAGCCAGCTCGGGCCTCATGGCTCATTAAGGTGTGCCAAGGAAACTTTTTCTAACTCTGGATCTTTTGAGTCTATATGCTGCATGAAATAGAACCACATGACCTGCTTTCACGAGACCTTAGAATTATATGGGTCAAATTATAGTATTTAAATTTATTTGAGTATGTAAAGCTTGGTGTGAACATAGTGCCGACCTGGCTATACTCACCGGCCTGTCGTTTCCTGAGTGTGACATAAGGCAGTAGGTCGTGGCGGGTAATAATCCTAAGAAGCTGGAGAACGTGTCTGAAGTTGGTCTCATCACAGCGACCCTGGCGCTCTAGGGCCAGCAGGAAATCCCGTCCACTCCTGATGCCGCCACGCTCATACTCGTCAATCACATCAACAAACAGGAACGACAGTACCCTGACATCCCGATGTGTCAGCTGTGCTCCAACTATGTCAAACATGCGGTGCAGTGAGTACAGCCCGTGAGAGTTGTCCACTGCTTCCTCAGGCCATGGCTCAAAGCCCCCATCTCTTCTGGACGAGCTGGAGTTGGTGCAGGAGGTAGAAACGTTCCTGTTGGCCACCTCCCCACTGGTCGCTGCCACACCGGAGCAGCCCGGCCTGCCTGTCAGAGCTCTGTGGTCCACAGGCCCAGCAGCTGCACTGCTGTGACTCGAGTCTAGTTGATTAGCCTGAATGTGAGGCCCGGCCTGCTGAGCAGAGGAGTTCTGGGCAAGGTGGGGAGGAATGACAGCATTGGGGAGCTGTGGCTGCTGTGATGTCATCTCAGGGCCCAATGGTGATGAGGGATGCTTGAATCCCTGCAACTCCTGCGGTCTTTGTCTGCTCCAACTGATGGGCTATGTACACAGAATGGGAGAATCGTTATTATTATTCAATCATTTTAGACCAAATTCATTATCCGACCACATGATACAACTCCAAACACATGCAGGGTTTCCCACAGCCTATTACAGAGCAGGCAAGCCTGATCTCCTAATATCACAATTCTTTCTTTTACATAACATGCAGAGAAAAAGAGCACTGCCTCAACATAACACTCCATCCTCTTATTTTCTCATTATTTTGCATGCTTGGAACAAAACAGCAACCCAAAATATCGGTACCTGATGTCCCGGAAATGAGACTCATCAATCAAACAGCAACTGACAAATCCTTCTGATTCCATCTTTAACTAACACAGTGTGAGAAACTCAGGTTTCCTATATCTTTTCCCAGACAAATTCTAGCACTTTCCAATCATTTTACAGTGCATGTTCAAGCTTTTCCAGCAATGTACGGCTGTGGTAAATTAGGTCTACATATTTATATATGTATTGGATAGTCTACACAATTCTATCACTTCATATCATCATAGTAAATCAGATAAGTGCTGATAATAATATTCAATTAATGGATTATTAATTGAATATTATTTTGTGGTTTCTTTAGTCCTCTATGACAGTAAACTGAACAGAGTCGTGGACAGAAAAGGACATTTGAGGATGTGATACTGGGCTTGGGAAACACTGATCAACATTTCACACCCTTTTGTGACATTTTATTGACGAAAAACTAGAAATAATAATCAAGAAAATAATCAACAGATTCAAAACAACCAAATTATGCTTTCATGATAGATTTCTACAGTACAGTAAAAAAAATTGAAGGAAAACACAACAAAGTTTCACGTTTGTGTCACCTTTCAAGGCTCAAGAGGTTTCAAGTACTTTATCTGAAATCCAAGGACTTTTTAAAGGATTCCCATCCCTGTTAGAATCATTTTAATACCACTGTTACTTATTGCAATCAATGCCCTAAATCAGGGGTGTCAAACGTACAGCCCGCGGACCAAAACCGGCCCGTCAGAGTGTCCAGTCCGGCCCACGGGATGACTTTGCAAAGTGTGAAAATTACAGAGAAGACATTAATTTTAGGGTTGAAACCATTCCTACAGTAATTCGAGTAATTCGAATACTAAAACTGTACAGCACACTGTGCTTCACATGTTGGGGTTATTAAAGACCAGAGTACTGATGAATGCTGACATTTAAATTTTGATGTAATTTATTATCACACGGCTGCAGCATCTCTCCTCTCTGCGTCATTGCAGCTCCTCCATACACACACGTACAGTACAGACACACACAGAGGAGGTCAGTGTGATTCTCTGACCCTGTCTGTATCTGATCTGTTGACTTTCTTCATCAGCAGGATGTTTTATAAAGACAAAAAGACTAAACCTAAGTTTTTCCCTACATATTAATCCACCCGTGATTCAGTTTTCACAGCAGCAGAGAAGCTGCGTGTGGAGGAGACTGTTGTTAATGACAGAGTTTATTACAACAGAAACTAACGTGATGGTTAATGACATCGACATCAACCAGATGCACTTATAAAATTAAACAACTGTATAAGGACGTAAAACAGGAGAGTCTGTGTTTCTCTGTGAGAAACTTTCAGACCTTCTCACAGCAGAGTGAACAGGTGAGGGAGGAGAGGAGGACAGACTGATCACTAATCAATCACTGATACCGTTGTCCTCTTGGACTGATTAAAAAATAAAAATGACAAAATTGGTGACAAACCAAACCTGGGTGTCCACGAAAATAAAGTCTTTGTGTGAAACACTGCAGACATTACTACCTTTTACCTTTGTACTTGGAAAAAAAATAGAAAGTAAAGTAAAAACAGTAAAAGTAAAGTTAATTTACTGAGTATTTGACACCCCTGGTCTAAGATAAAAAAAAAAAACCTTTAACATGTTGCAAATCTGAAAAGCTGTTTAATAAGCATATGCTTAAAGGCATTTAAATGAAGTTAAGTGTTGGAGTTTGGTGACAAACCAAACCTGGGTGTCCACGAAAATAAAGTCTTTGTGTGAAACACTGCAGAGTGTAACATTGTGTTGTTTACAGACAGTCTGCTGTCAGTTAAGATCGCGCATTTGATTATTTTAGTAGAAATAACGAACACAAATCTTGCGAGACTTGTGCAAATAAAGAGTTACCTTCTAGACACGACTGAAAAAGGTGCGCAGCTCAAAAAATGTCACGGTGCTGATGTTTTTTATGTGGTGGCCACCATAAATATAACACTATTCACTGATCCACAGAGAGTCACTGAAACACTGATCACTGACCTTTTACTTTAGCAATTTATAGTTGTTCATTTAATAGACCTGTCTTATCTTCTATTTTGTATATTACCATTGTTCTTAAATAAAACAAAAGTAATGTAATAGAAAAAAATGCAGAACACGCAATATTTCTTATCTGATTACTCGATTCATCACCAGAATAATGGATAGATTATGCTTTAATTTTACTGGTCCGGCCCACTTGAAATCAAATTGGGCTGTTTTTGGCCCCTGAACCAAAATGAGTTTGACACCCCTGCCCTAAATCTTGTTGCAGTGTTGCAGTGAAAAGACAAGACAAATTTGTTTTATACCAAAGTGTAATGATGGAAGAGTGCCTGATTTAAAAGTAGGGCTAAGCAATACATAGATAAATACTGATATCATGATATGAGACAAGATATTCTTAAATTTTTAATAACATTATATTGCTATAATTTTCTAAACTTATCAGACTGTTCTAGCTGTTCTATGATTTCCTTTTACCAATTTAGTCATTATATCCACATCACTGATGATTATTTATCAAAAATCTGATGTGTTAATATTTTATGAAAACACCAATAGTTATCCCTACGATATTGTAGTAATATTGATTCCAAGGTACTCAACCTGTCATGCCTGCATCTGTGTTTAGAATGTACATGAGACTGCCTGCATCCATGACAATGGCTGTCTCACTTCACTTGTCACTGGCTAGCTAACTTGTTAAGAGGGGCAAGAAAAGCCAGATGATCCATTTTGGCTTTGATGAGTCGGGAGTCGTATCAGTGGAGAAGAGGAAACTCCACCTTCTTTGGAAGGTTTCTTCCGAGCTATTGGCCCAGTATCAAGATTTTAATGGGCACAGCATGTCAGTCAAATTCAAAATGAATCATCCTGCAAGTCAATATATATGTATATCCATTAATGCATGATCTGGGGAACTTAAAGTGTCACCATACTGTTTGAGTAGCTTTTCAATCAATATTGTTTCCTATCTTCACTGTCATTGACATACAGGCATAACACAAGTGACGCTGCCATCTTTGACTGATATTTTGAATTTAGAACAGGTTCTATACCATCCTAATGCAGGACTCCTTTCTAAGGAAAACTTTCAATTAGGATGGTTCTTTAATAGCTAAATTCCTATTCTATGATAAGAATGCATTTTTTTCCTTCTCCAGTTAGGTAACTACAAAGCCCAACTGTCATCCTAAACTGAGATAAGATAGGATATCACACATAGGAAGTTTCTACAATGAAGCCCCTGTTCTTCAGCAAGGATGAGCTGACCTCACCAGTATCCTGCACCACCAATTTAAAAAATCCTTGTTCACTCATTCACTACTCCTTGTATAACAGACACTGAGCAATAAACTGAGATTTACAATGGCTATGAAGCACAGTTGTTTGGGGTTATTACTAACTAGCCCACTGTGGAATAGTTAGAAGTGCATTGTGATGTACTGCATTGTGGGTTGTCCATATTGTGAAAACTACTTTGTTTTCAGTCCATTCCTCACTAAGAATTCAAACACTCAAATAATATGGTGAAGGGCAAATGTAGTGTAGTAAACGGCCATTAGGGAATGATATCAGACACAAACATCAAGCAGTTTCCTCAGGACACAGCAGCTGGGTTTAGACCAAACTACGGGTGCAGCTTAAACTACAGATTCTGAGGGAACAGTTCCAGACAACACAGGTCTGAATGTCATCTTCATAAATACAGACTACAGCTCATAGACAGCTAACAACAGCCAAATAAGTCTCAAATAAATATCTAAATAAAAACACCATATTTAAAGAAAATGTGAAAAGAATTACTTTGTGATGTGATTCCTCAGTATTGAGGTTTGCTGCATGCTAGGGCCGAATTAAATAGTGACTTGCAAGACTGAGGCTACATTTTACAGCAGTCAGGAGATAAATGTTACAGAAGAGTAGAGATAGACCGATATGTTTTTTTCAGGGCCGATACCGATACAGATTATTAGTAGTCAAGGATGCCGATATTCATTTGCAGTAAAAGTGAAAATATTGGCGTCAAGATTTTGTATAATATAACTATATAATATATAATATAACTCCAACACTTAACTTCATTTAAATGCCTTTAAGCATATGCTTATTAAACAGCTTTTCAGATTTGCAACATGTTAAAGGTTTTTTTTTTATCTGACCAGGGGTGTCAAATACTCAGTAAATTAACTTTACTTTTACTGTTTTTACTTTACTTTCTATTTTTTTTCCAAGTACAAAGGTAAAAGGTAGTAAGGTAGGTAATTTCACACAAAGACTTTATTTGTGTGGACACCCAGGTTTGGTTTGTCACCAATTTTGTCATTTTTATTTTTTAATCAGTCCGAGAGGACAACGGTATCAGTGATTGATTAGTGATCAGTCTGCCCTCCTCTCCTCCCTCACCTGTTCACTCTGCTGTGAGAAGGTCTGAAAGTTTCTCACAGAGAAACACAGACTCTCCTGTTTTACGTATAGACCTCCTTATACAGTTGTTTAATTTTATAAGTGCATCTGGTTGGTGTCGATGTCATTAACCATCACGTTAGTTTCTGTTGTAATAAACTTTGTCATTAACAACAGTCTCCTCCACACGCAGCTTCTCTGCTGCTGTGAAAACTGAATCACGGGTGGATTAATATGTAGGGAAAAACTTAGGTTTAGTCTTTTTGTCTTTATAAAACATCCTGCTGATGAAGAAAGTCAACAGATCAGATACAGACAGGGTCAGAGAATCACACTGACCTCCTCTGTGTGTCTGTACTGTACGTGTGTGTATGGAGGAGCTGCACTGACGCAGAGAGGAGAGATGCTGCAGCCGTGTGATAATAAATTACATCAAAATTTAAATGTCTGCACTCATCAATACTCTGGTGAAACACACATGTGAAACACAGTGTGCTGTACAGTTGTTCGGATTTAAACGGATTTTAGTCATTGAATTACTTCAATTACTGTAGGAATGGTTTCAACCCTAAAATTAATGTCTTCTCTGTAATTACATACATTTGACACCTCTGGTCTCGAGCCAGAGGAGGAGAAAGCAGACCAGTGGGCTAACGTTACTCTAAAAGCTAACCAGCCTTCACCTCAACATGCTTCCCTGCAATAAATCTGGACTGAATTGAGTTAATTAGGTTTTTACTCTCTCTCTCACTCACACACACATACTTCTACTATCATGGACTATTTCCATATCGATATTATCAGCAACTTTGTTTCAAGTGATTAACAGACACGTCTGGAGGGACTGCCAGCGAGCAGAGCAGCTGCTTATGTTTATATAACGTTATTGGGCTCACAGTAACGTTACTAGTAGTTGTGAGTTGTAGAGAACTGGGATGTTTATTGCAATTTCGGGAGAGTCTGCTGCCTTAACTTACCGTCGAAACAAATATCTGCTCTCCACTCCGCAAAACTTTTTCTACTCCCCTACGTGTGTGTGAGCTCTGTGCATACACAGCTTTCACTGCTGATTGGCTGTTACCCATGCTGTGGCTCTGCATGTAACCAATCAGATGGTGCTTTGGGTGGGACAATGCTCAAGACAGAGTAGTGACTGCAGACAGAGAGGCGCGGCTGCAACAGAGCCAAAATAACCCAGTTTTAAATTGATCTCTTATTGGCCGTTGGATTCAAAAAAAGGCAGATGCCGATATGCGTCAAGATGCCAAATATTGGTGCCGATAATCGCCCGGCCGATAATCAGTCTATCCCTACAGAAGAGCACCAAAAGAATAAAAAGGCATGTCAGAAATGGATGAATGTTTTTCATTGCCCTCTTCCAGATTCCTCATGGGGTCACAATTTTCCTGTATTTCTCTTGATTTTCTTCCTTTTTCATTATCACTGCCTGTTTCTGGCACTGTACAGTATAAACCCTATGACTCTGAAAGTCTACTGTTTCCACTTGGACAACAATACAGCCACACATCAAATGTAATTTTGTGACACAGAAGACAGCTACTGCTGCCTGCTGTATCCAGTTCTCCTTAATACATCCCCGCTCATACCTTGCCCTTCTCAGTGTGTGAAAGATGGAGAGAACAATGGGGAGTAAGAAAAAGAAAGACTTGACCAAATTTCAGACTTCCTGGAAAGGAGAATTCCTTTTTCTTATGTAAGGATTTCAAGGAAAGGGGCATATTAGGGGCAGCAAAGGGCCAGCTTAACTTACATACCTTTGGAAAAACATCTGTAAAATAGTAATTAGGGGTCCACGCAGCATTGCTCACTGTGAACCCCTATTGTTTTGTTCTAATTATTCTTTTTCTTATTTTTCTCCACTAAAATTGTTTGTGCAGCAAAAACAAACTTCACTTAAACTGACAGCTGGGTTACAAATCCCACCCACTACTCACACAACAAAAATGACACTCAATGACCTCAAGGCAAGTTTACATTTTTGCAATGATCTTGAAAGAGCTGTGGTGTGGACTAAAAATTCTTTGGCCGTTTTAATCGTTTGAGTCATCTGCATCTTTTCTAAGTTAGTCTTCTGCTTTAAAAAATGTGAACTTTTATAACTTTTCATCAAAAACCTATTTTTACAAATTCCTCCCACACTGTTGGGCCAATTGTCATTAACAGACCACTGATCTAAAGTTATCAAAGGAATTTTGATTTGTCAGTCTTTTTATTTTATGAGTCACACTTTTTTTTTTTTAAATCAAAATAGCTAATTTTTTTCAACATGTAATAATGTGAAATTTAGACACATGTTCAGGAGTGTTCACTAAGCTAATGTATTATAAGTCATTGTGTTTCACCACTAGGGGATGCCACAAATATATATAGTTTATGTCTCATAATTGGCTGCATGGTTTCATACGAAAAAAATGTTTGCATGCTCTCGGGTGATGACTCAGTCAATGCACGAATTTTGCAATGACTGATTAAAGTGGGCGGGTCTTATAACAACAAATCTAAATTTATCAATCCAAACTTCTAAAAATTAGCCATACACCCTACAGAGCTGAAATTTCTTCAGCACATCTACTGGACTGACTAAAGTTTGTCTAACTGCAACCTGTGGTCACTTCAAAAGTGCATCACTCTATGGTTTTATGAATATGGAAAATTAGTAAACATCTGTATCTTCACAAGTCTTCAGTCAAATGCAACCAAAATCAATACAGACATTCTGTAGATGGTTGATTTCAATTGTGTTCAAATCAGTCAACTGTGAGACCGCAGTGATATCCCAATATCTTGCTTTAATTTGTACTGTATGCACACAACATTTTCATTTTCTCTCAATGTTTGATAAAACATCACCAAAATATTTGTCACAACACCTTTTCAGAATTTTATCATTAACATTTTGACTCTTGTAAACGTCTTAAGTTTAAACCGATAAAAATGCCCCAGTTATCAAATATTTGATGTCACTGCATCAAATTGTAAGAAGGTGTGTAGAAACCATGTTTCCCAAGAGGGGCAGCTTGTAAGTCACATTTTTTGGAGATTCAAAGGTCAAGGGTTCAATTCCACATGTGCCAAAGTCCCATTTGCCAACAATGTGACAACCTCTGCATGGCTGTGTGTTGAGTGTCTTATCAATGCTTGTTTCTGACAAGCATCCAAATATTTGGAGACTGCTTGGTCCCCATTCATTGTCCTTGGCATTGTCCTTTTATCTATTTATTTATTTATTTTTTATTGTAATCAAGCTTGAAAGTGGACTAGATAAGGCTAAATGCTGTGGTTCCATTGAGTTTTTCAGCTAATAATTTATAAGTAATAAGAACTATAAAGTCATCCGTTTGCAAAAAAACAAGTGTAGTAGGGCTGCATAATCTGATAAATATGTGGCACGATAAGTGGAAATGATCCGTTTCTAATTCATGTTCACTAAAAAAAAAAAAAAAAACTGTTAAAATTGTGATGACGTGATATTTATTGAGGTCTTTACCTAACAAACATGTTTTCTTTCATTTGGAGAACAAGATTTTTAGGCCAGAGCAACTCTGCAGCACTACAGTAGACAATTACAATGCTGCTTTCTCACGTTTTTCCTTTTTCAAAAAACTGTGATTTGGATATTGCACTTGGCCATATTGTGAATGCAATTAATTGTGTGGCTCTGACGTGTACTTATTATTTTATTTTCCCTCATTCTTTTAATGTCACCAGAATGCAGGAAACAAAGTCTATGAAACTCAGTTTATTCAGGGACCTTGAAATCTGACCCCCTGCCTTGGTTTTAAAATCTTCCCTCTTTTAGATATTGGCAAGTATGCGAACAATACGCTAATGTTTAACTGCACTTATGAACACGTGAAATCACCATTATCGTTATATGGCCGTTACAGCCAGCTTAACGATAGCCAATGCTAATGTAGCTGACGAAAGCGGAGTTTGTGTGTATAACACGAGAGCTGAATCTTAAACAGTTCAGATTTGTTCGTTTATGTTGTAGAACAGGGAAGTACTCGCACTCCTCCACACATCCAGCTGTTTAACAAGACAGTTAACAAGCTAATAACCAGCCTGTTAGCTACCTAACGGGAGTTAGCAACGAAGCTAACGATAATTCTGTGGAAATGAATATAGTTGCAGGATGATCATGTGTGGTAGCTCACCAAGACAGGGAGTTGCTCTCTGATCAGCGTTTAACTGTTTGGGACTAACTAGCTTAGCTAAGGATTCGCACCGGTGCCGTTTATTTGCGTGTCTGTTTGTTATGATTGCTCAAAGCTAACTGTTAGCTAACGCTTAGCATTTGTCCACGTTTCCTGTGGTAATGTTACCATAACTACCTCACAAACAGCCGAGTGCGACAGATTGTTAGAGCAAGTCACATCTTTATCTAACGACAACTTTACATTACCTTCCGTCTTTGTAGATATTCGTGAAGAGTCCGGTTCTATCACAGGTCGGTAATAGCTAACGTGAAGTTAGCTTTCGAGTGTGTGAAAGCAGAGCGGAGCTTTTCTCAGGACACAAAACACGGCTCCGGTTCACGGTTCGGGTGGACCACAGGACGGAAGGTCAACAGACGTGTTTGCAGCCTCCCGGTGTGCACCGCGGCTTCTTTCATTCCAGGAGCAACTGTTGGTTTAACGGCTCTGGTCCTCAAACAGACATCATGGGGAAAACAAGCAATTTTCGTTCTTCAGCTAAAATGAAAGAACTTCCAGGTCACAGTGGAGTTTCAGTTCCGGGGTTACACCCAAATCTATGGCTAGTGTGACCGCAGAGGCCGCTGTTAGTCATGTGAACCACGTCCTAACCTGGGAAATGGGGCCATCCGAGAAGTAATGATAAATTAATTTATTTTTACGTCTTAAGTTGACCGAACATGTCTTTTTAATGGGTCCATTTAATAGAAAATACCATGTTAACGCGTCAAATTAATAGAAAATACCTTGTTAAGACGTCCCTATCTCATAAAATACCCTGCTAACATGCTCATATCCTAAAAATACCCTGTTAACTTGCCAGTGTATTAAATATTTCCTTGTTAACATGTCCATATCATATAAATACCTTGTTAACCTGCAAATGTATTAAAGATTACCCTGTTAACAGATCCATATCTTATAAAATACCCTGTTAACGTGTCCATATCATAGGAAATGCCCTGTTAACACATCTATATTATAGAAATACACCTTCAACACATCCATGTCATAGCAATACCCCGTTAACAAGTCCTTTTGACTGACTTGACTGACTAACTTGAAAAACAGCAAACAGACCAAGTGTGCACCCAAACTTAGAATGCATCATGCATGTTTATCTGGAGCTGATAAATGTTGGATGTTTTTGGTGAGGGGGAATCAATACATTTGAAAAAACATGATTTTATACAGGATGTGTGTTAGTCAAAGTCCAGCATTTTTCAGCAGTGTTACATCTGCAGTCAGGACGATGGCAGCCTGCTCCAGGCACAGAGAAACATCAACTGAGTTCTTAATACTGAACATAGAACTTCAACACATAGAACAGAGTAAACCGAACTGCTCTCCTCTCAAAGCCAATCCTAAAAACAGTCCAAGCATCTCTGTATACACAAGCTACTGTCTTTCTACACATCCTCTTATAACGGGTCTCATGCAGCAACATTCTCTCTTATATTTTCATTTAATTTTCTATTATAAGGAAAATAAGAGAAGGCAACTCCAGATGCACCAAATATTCTTAACCACCCAAATCTGTTCTTACCCAGGTGTGCTGATTGATGAATCCCACTTGATCATAAGTTGGAGGGGTGTGGCCAGTTGTTTGTTATTAGCATAGGCAACACACCCTAAACACAGTGGATGAGAGCAGCCATACGTCACATCCCATGACCACACCCCCCTCCGGGTGAAAACAAGCACTGTAAAAGTGGCCAGTCAGTGTGTGTGTTTGTGTCAAACTCTTCATCGTAGGCTAATTAATGATGTTACTGAGTACATGACGTGTGCTGATTGTGTCTGTGGATCAAAGTCAATCAGAAAAAACTCTTAGTGATGGTGGAACTTAAGTTTTTATTGTTAAAAAAAAACAAAAAAACATAGGCCTACCTTAAAATATCTATTTTTAGAATGGAGTTTAGTTTAACTGTACCCAGATATCAAGTGACATGTCTAAAATACATTACCTTAAGATGAAATAAGGTAATAGGTTGTCCATTCTGATGGAGGCAGACTGAAAAGGACTCCTGTTTATTCCCTTTTTTCACGTAACAATGCTGATCATTGATTGGCAAAGACATAATAATTGCTCACTTGACTGGCCAGAGGATGTGGGCTCCTAAAAGCTAAACAGCAATGCCGTGCTCTTATTTTATGCATTTAAACTGGCAAAGACCCCAGAATTTTTTTGACAGTGAAATCAGAGTGGTTGCTTTCACCCAAAATGGGGTGGGGGTATGACGCAGATGGGTTGCTCTCGTCCATATAAGGGCAAATACTGTGGCACATAGACACTGTGATAAAAAACTGCTAGAAAAACTAAAGCCACAGTGAAAACTGCACTAAGGTATCAGCAGAGAGATACAAAGTAAGTGACAGACTGAAAGCATTCAAAATGAAGACTTCAAATTAAATGAATTTACTTTTAATATTTCTTTTATTTATCAAGTGCTTGGTGATAAAGGAAAAGAATGTTTTTATTATTTTTGCCAACCAATTGGGGCTTAAAGAAAAAGCTTTATATATATGTTTTTACATTTTATTTAACAAGAGTATTATTTATTTAAAAAATGTATTTATATTTCTATATTTTATATTTTGAGTTGTCTGATGTCTTTTTATTACATTATGTCAACTTATGGGCTCCATATGTCAAATTATTTGTTTTGTCCAACCAACAGTCAAAAGTCTCTAAAGTATTAAACTTAAGATGATATAAAAGAAATAAAAGCAACAATTTTGTGAATATATACATGCTAATTATTACTGTTAAAAATTATAATCTATAGTCGTTAAATATTTAAACTTGTGTTTCCTTGCATTGGACAAACAATTAGTGGACTGTGAAAACAACAGGTTTTTCTCTTGGTAAGAGTGCTCTTGACCACTTGTAAAATGTTCTCTTACATTTTTATTTCAAGAGAAAGGCAAAAATTATTGATGAATCCCAGAAATCAACAGGTAATAACAAAATAAGGGCAAATCATGGATATGATCAAAAATTTAGTAGTAAATGGTTTCCGTTTTCAAAGCACAGCGGTTACAGAAATATCTGAATAGTGTTGTGCAAATTGTTGTTCTGAAACAGTGACTCTTGTGTCAAAGAGGACCCCACTGGTCATAGCAGTCTGCATTAGCAGAAAGTTAATTGAATAATTAGAAAGTTTTTTTTTTAAACTAACCATACTGTATTACAATACTGTTCTATATTTCTAAAGAAAATATTAATTGGTAATGAAAAGAACAGTTTTGTAATGCTACTGTACATATTTTCTACTCTATTATTAACAAAACAACAACAACAACAACAACAATAACCCTGCTATACAGAAGGCCTAAAAGAAAATCTTGAACATTTAAATTGCCGTGATTCCCAAATAGGTCATATTGTTCGTTACAGGTTGTTCATATTTCTATACCAGTCAATGGACTCATTCAGAAAGGTCTTGAGATGTTTCTTTGGATGAGACAATGTTGCTGAAGGTTGCAGTTGCGTCCTCACACTCTACATTCTTGGGTCTTATTGGAATCTACAGGAGGAAAAACAGAAGAAAACTCTCTTAGTGGTCGTCAGTGGCAAGCAAGGTCCTAAAAATGCATTTCAGGCCACTTAAAGCAGTGCACAGATATTATTTTTATGTTATTTTAGCAAAAACATAATCACTGTCTGGAGCAAACCTCATAGTCATAGTCATACAATCAATGCTACTGGTTTTCCTTTATGTCTGACAGTGTTTTTTTAAATATATAAATATCTAACTACTAACACTGACTAAGCAACATGCAATTCATTTTAAAACACAGGATTGTGAACATAGGACTTTTTTGCCCCATAGTGATGATAATCTATTAAATTGTGTTCACATACAAACCAAAGCAAATTTTTAGTAGCTTATATACTAAGTTAATGCAAATTCACATCATTCAAGGCAACCAACACAAATATATATATGGAGAGAGAGAGAGAGAGAGAGAGAGAGAGAGAGAGAGAGAGAGAGAGAGATACATATATGCATATAACAGTGTTTTTGCTGAGTGTTATATGGAGAGCACCATGCGGCACAGAGCAACAGAGCCATTGTTCAACAACACATTGTTGCTGAGAGCTGGGGAGCTTTGGAGAAGAGAGCCAGCTAGCGGTTACTAGCGGTTAGCTAGCTGCTCATTAGCTGACATCTATATTCCAGCCATTTGGGGCAAATAACTTGCTCGAATCACACAAATATCCATAAATGTTTCCAAAATTATCCTGTGGTTATTCTTGAGTGAGTAACAGTGTGTTCGCAAACTGACATTACTTGTGATAGTTTGAACACAAATTTGCATCGCATTAAACTTTGCATCTGTTCAGATCATTGCATCAACTTTGTAAGTGACCTACTAGTGTTGCTGGGTATACCAAAACATAGGCACTTTTTCTATGCCTAAAACAGTTTGGTATTAGAATTTGTTCAGTACTTGCTGTGGGTCAATATTAACATGTTCACACAGAATGTGAAGCAAAGTTTCACCTCATGCTGGGACCCAGGGTGTGAGTTTGGCTGAACACTCAGACATTCCAATTCTTTCTGTTATTTCCCTCCAGTCTCCTTTTTTCCCCTCCTCTCTTGGCTTGTCTGTGCAGTCATTAAGTTCATCAGAGCAGAATCTGATATGACTCCCAGTGGTTATTCCCTCAGAAACTCCTGTGCTTCTTCTGGCTCTCTCCCCCAAAGCTCTCAGGAGCTCAGCAGCTGTTTGTTAGCTGGTGGTGCAAAACCCCACAATATGTGTAATTTCTTTGCTCAAGTTGTATATTTTCAACTCACAGTTAATGTTTTCTGCTACAGTGCATTAAGCACAAGTTATTTGGGGTTTTTGTTTTGATACTTTTTTTTTTTTTTTAACTTTTTTATAGTTAAAGACCATAGAACTACTAACACTCACTACACATCACTTTAGCTTATAGTGTCTGACAACAGCCAGTAAAAAAGGCTCACAGGCTCCCACTAAAATTTTAGAGAATGTAACATTACCATTAGTGAAATTGTGATTGGGTTGTGTTAGTGTGAAAATGTGCTGTTGGTAGAATCATGGTTTATAGTTTTACAACTTGTCATATAATAATACATGGGCATTGTGCAGGGCAGTTGTAATACATACGTATTAAAGTAAAATGAAATAGTACACTCTGTGAGTGTCATGGTTTTGTCCATTATTATTATTATTATTATTATTATTATTATTATTATTATTATTATTATTATTATTATTATTACCATTTGTAAGGTTACATGACTCTGAAACTGAACTTAAGTGGTGAAAGGTTCTGTGTCAGAGTTTTCACCATCTGGGAGGCTTGTTTAATGTTCATGGCTTCCTTCAACCACTGTGGGGCGCTGTAGGATTCAGGCATGTGAGGTGCTGCAAATACAAGACACAGCCCCAATTTGCATATGCCCATGATGCATTGCTGAAAGTTTAAGTTTACTATTTTATTTTCCAAAATACAAATGTTACATTTTGTTGGTGTTTTTAATGTATAGTTGTTGGTGTCTGTGAGGAGGTGGGGACTATTGTCTCCAGTGCAGAGCATACTCTGTAAAAAAGTAAAGGCAATGCTCTGATTTTTGTTAGATGTTGAAGAGAAGGGAAACACATGGCATGTGCATATCCAAAATACAGGCACAAGTGCAGTTTAATTAGTGTGGGAATCAATAGCAGAATTGAAAATATAAATCCTTTATTATGGTGTTGGAATTCTAAAGTAGAACCAGATCTCGATGTGCATCCCTACTTTTGTGGACATTATGTTTCTGATCAAGTATCGAGTCTTGAACTAGTATTGTTTCACTCCCAGGTATCGTTTTGGTATCAAGAACTGTGATAGAAAACTTGGCATTGGTTATCAAATAAAATATAAATAACCAGAATTTTGGTATCATCACAACACTATAATCTACTCAGGTGAAACATTTGCTTTGCTGTCTGCGTGAACAGACAGTTGTCTGTTAAGGTGTAAAAACAGATGCCAGCCTTGTGGATAAATGTGGGCAAAACTGACATACAATTGACAGTTTCATTGGTCTCATGTGGCCAAACTGCAGTTGACTGTTGACTGCTTAAATCAAAATGTAATTTGAATGGACACAATCATTTATGTATTACAATTAACAAAAAAGTAATAAGGAACACTGCAAGATTTCTTACAGTGCCAAATTCATACCTGGTTGCACACAGCTTTTCCGTAGCGTATAAACGTGGCAAAGTGTTCACAGTTGAGATTGAAAAGGTGATATGGGAAGGTCTGATCAAGCAGGGTGTCGCGCCGTAGCCTCATATCCTCAGGTGCTGATGGTGTGAAGTCATGGCGGTTGTTACTGATCAAGACATGGGCTCCATATGGGACATTCACCTCACCTAGAGGCACTCTGCGGATCTTGGTTGCCCCAATAAGAAGGTCCCCACATACATTGAATACTGATTGCAGGGAATTGCGTATGGTGCTCATCAGCTGCCCCTCGTCTAAAGAAAGGGGAAAATTTACTGTCAGGATGTGCAACACTTTGATACACAGTCTCAGTTTTCAGTCTCTATGAAGAAATGTCTGAAGATTCTCAGTCATCCAGGTCATGGTATTTGTGTCAAGGTGTTAATAACCCCACAGAGGTTATGAACTCTAGAGTATGTCATCATGTGATTAATACAGTGAATTTAAAGAGGACTTTAAAGTATCTACTGTGTGAAAACAGGAGGTATTTTCAGGCTATTTGTAACTTTCAAGTCTCCAATAGCAGAATCCTCAAGATAACAGGAAGATACAAAGGTCTGGAAAGGGTTAAAAGGTGTTGTACCTTATGTAATTAAAATGGGGAATGAATATCATATTTTTTAAAGTTCAATCATTGTTGAATATAGAAGGAAGTACCTGCCTGTTTTAACTCATATTATTACTGCAGACAGATAAATAAGGAATAGTAGGTAAATTAGGTGTTTTTTGAGCAATGATCTGCCTTTATTTAAATGACTGAGTTTGTGATATGGATCTATTTTGGTCATTTACCATTATCTTGTTGCTTTGTTTTATGTTTGCACTGTATACCATGTTGTGTGTCTATAGTAATAAAATAATACTGAAACTGAAAATACCTGGAACTCCCCACTAGTCAGTTAAAACTAAAGGAACATTTTGGATGGAAACATCTTCAGGAACATAAGAAAGTACAGTTGCTTACAATAAACCTTAGCAAATCCATGAAGAAATATGTATCCTTTAGCTTCACGGTGAAATAGCACCACAATACACCAAACAGCCATGCTCTCACAACAATTTATAAGCTGTCAATACTGTTATATAAGAAGCAGTACTACTTTTAGTTTTTCACTGAACAATAACTGTAATCAGAAAATGAATCACTGTATTTTTCTGTCTTCTGTACTTCATACAGAGGCCATCATTATTATTATTACTACACTGATGATGTGCAATTTTAAAGACATCAATGTTCTGCAAAGAGGACCTTTGTACATTTAGGGAAGTGAATTCTTTGAAGTTGCCTTAAAGGAACAGTTCACCACCAAATCAAAAATACATACAGTATTTTTCCCCTGGCATCTAATGCTAGATTTTTTTTTAGCATTAGCTGCAGAGTTTGGGAGATTTTGTTTGATATTTGAACCATGTTTCTACTACAAAGAAAGCAGTTCCTACATGAAAAGAAGAGACTGGTTTTGAATTTTTCCCAAAGACTGGATCAAGACCCACAGGTGGGTCACAGGAGATTTTATTTGGGTCCCCAAATAAATAAAAGGCGATGGAAGAAATTCTGCAAACTTATAAATCTTTTAAAAATGCATATATTGATTTCTACATGCACTTATTTTGTCTCATTTATGAAGCATGCTAAAATGTCCTGTGTTGTTTTCCTGATGACAGGAAACAAAAACAATGAGATAGTGTGTTAATTCAGCCTAAATGAATTAATTTCTCATTTTAACATGTGTATGTTTCCAATAAAGCATCAAGATAATATAGGGTGAGGCAGAAATGGCAGTAACAATGGTCAGGAATGTTCATTTATGCATGGAATTAACTCATTTATTGACAAGGTTTACTGTTAGTTGGATCACGACAGATTATCATTTTTAAAAAGCAGGTCCCCAAGGAAAAAGTTTTAGAAACACTGATTTAGACCCATTATACTGGAGAGAAGGCAGACATCTCCATGGCTGATATCTCTAAAACTCTAAAACTCACACCAAAAGAAATTCTACCAGGATGAATAGCACTTTATGCCAGGAGGAAAAACCTACTTTTCATTTTGGGGTAAAATGTTCCTTTAAAGTGATTCTTTTAAGTGTTACAGTCAGTCGCTTCATCCAAGGTGAATGGCACTGTGTGGGCACTGCAGCAAGTTCTGGCAGGCAAACAAAATGCTGTATCCTATTCCACTAGCAGGACTTTTTTCTTGTTTTTTTCTTTTAGCTGTGAACACACCATATTACCTGTAACAACACGATAACCTCCTTTTTCATTGTACTATAGTGCCAGTGTATGTCTTTACATCTTATCTAGGAAATGGTGCATTTGTCACAATCTATTTCCATAGTGGATGAATAAAATGGATAAATTGACTGTTGGTTTGGTTCTACACATGACATTTGTAGGCAAGAAAATAAAACATTTATGAATTGTTTGCCATTAACAGGAGGCACTTTTGGTTTGTGAAAAATGCCTTGGCTGTTGTTTTTCTTCACTTATCTTCTGGGAAAAGGTTGCAGAACAGCTGTGCCAAAGCTCATTTATAACAACACACTAACATTTACAGTATGAAAGATTTGTGTAAGTATCTATTATTTGTTTTAGGATTGATTTTAAGTTTTTACTCAGAACTGTTAAAGCCATGACTGACCTGGCCGAAGAATACACAGTATATCTGACCTCCTGTCCCCTGAACAACAGGGACATTCTGACAGTTCCCACCTCATGCTTTAAGACTAAAGGGACACAAGCACTTGCTGTCAGGGCTTCTTGTATGTAGAACTCCAGCACACTATCTTCTTTCAAATCAGTTATTTTTAATCGAAAGGCTGTCTTAACTATTGAGTTGCTGTGCTTCAGTCTGCTTTATTTTAAGATTTAATTCACCCATTGTTGTTACATTTTATCCTTGGTGTATTAATGGATTTTAATTATTCATGGTTTTTAAGTTGTATTCCTGTTTTAGTTTTTATACCTGCATGTTTATATATATGTGTATTATGAAACGATATACTAATTATATATTAATTATATTAACCAGTATTACAGTCATTGGTTAAAGCTCATACCTTTTAAAGGGCACTTTAAGAAAGAATGGTGTTACATATATCAAAGGGTAGACCTACCCCACCACTGAATTCAAAAACATGTAATCAACCAACCAGGCAAGTGTTCCAGGGCCAAGGGCCTCCAGGAGCCCTGGTACCAGCATCACTGTATGTCTTTTGATTTGTAGTAAATGAACTTTTTGCAAATTTGTTCTCCAAATTTCATGTTATGAGCAAACTACATCATAATATCAAATCCTTCACAACAGAACTCTTAAGAGAAGATGATATTGTCCAAAGTATTCTTCTACTTTTTCTTCATAAAGGTAGTCATTAGGATTGTCTGAGCTGTTCATAAATACATCAGGATGTCAGATACCAAGTTTTGCATTGGTGAAACTCCCCGAGTACAGCAAAACAATGAAAAGAACGAGAAAAAATAAGGAAATACAGACAGAGATACAGCCACCACCACACATTTCTAATAGGTCATGAGTGATGATTGAAATTGATTATGTAATATAAATTTATACATTATTTCTGTTTTTCAGGAAAATGTTGCAGATTATACCTTGACAATTATACCTCTCCTCACCTGCAACAGCAAAATGGATTACATATCCATCTTCATCATACACTCCCCAGTGTGAGTACCCGATGGGGTAGGAAAATTCTATCAAGTCTCCAAATTCTGCAGTGGCCACAATTTCTGCAACCTACATAAAACAGACGACAGTGAAGAGCAATAAGAGAGGCAGTTTCTGACAAGTCTCCACCCTGCTCTCCACACCCAGTTCATTCTGAGAGCAGGTTCAGCTGCATTACACTCAGCTCAGGTCAGAGCTGCTTTCACAAGTAACGTAGTAATCGTAAATACCTTGTTGTTGTTTGTTTGTCATGCATGCATTAACAGTCTCAGAATCAGAATCAGAAATACTTTATTGATCCCCTGGGGGAAATTGTTCAAAATTTCAATCTGAATAACATCTACTTCTTGTTCCTATAGAAGCCGACTGCACTTATTTAAGTTGATCTGGACAAAAGTATCTGTTCAATGAATGCAATGTAAAGTCATGTAATCCTGCAGCATGTATTTAACAAAGTGTTTTGTATGGTGGTTAAAGTCACAGTTCCATTAGCTGAAGTCACGTTACTGTAATAGCATACTCTATGACCTCACACTGTTAACTTTACATTACTTATAGTCTGATTTATTAAGAATACAGCTGCGGCTGATCTTAATGCTAGAAAATTATAAATGAGCAGATCACAGTGGAAATATTCTTGATATTCAGAGCGAGTCTTTATGTTGTTGATTCTTACCTGCTCCTCATATCCCATGGCTGAGTCCCTGTGAGTTAGTGTGAGGACCGTGGTAGCTGTTGTGAGGCACTTTGCACCGACAGGGTGTGTTGCGTGCAAATCTGGTTTGGACTGTTTGTTGCTATTTAAGGGAAAAGAAAGACAGCTGATTGGCTATTACATTACCACAAGGGTGACATAATAATACTACATAATACACAATAATTCATACAAGAATAACACATAAAGCTATACGTTTCTTTTATTTGCACTCAACTGCTTTGTTCTTATACCTACCTATCTACAGCTACAGATTTGCTTATATCCTGTGAACCCTCTAGAACCCTCAGGTCTTCTGGTGGTGGCCTTTTAATTATCCCCAAAGTTAGAACAAAATCCCACGGTGAGGTGTCCTTTATTACTATGGTCCACACCCGTGGAACAGCCTCAAGACCTTTCTTTTATCTTGGCTTTTAATTAAACGTTATCTCTTAATTTATTGTGTATCTATGTATTTATTTATTTTTATTCATCTGTTTTTCTAGCTGGCATGTTCTTCTGTTCTATCCACTGATCATTAACTTATTTTTTTAGTTAGTCAGTTCCCGTTTTTAATGAGTGCTGTTCTTATTTTAGTCTTCACCATTACAAAGTCTTTGTTTTGTGTGTATGCATGTATGTGTATTAGGTTGGGGGGTATTGCTTTATTGTTTTTATTGTGTGAAGCGCTTTGTGTTGCATATTGTGTTTGTATGAAAAGTGCTACATAAATAAAGTCTGATTGAATGAGACCCTTTAAAAGTTATCTTTATCTCTACATAGAAAAAGCTTTTTTTTCAGTCCTGGTCCTATAGAGATTTTAGAATTGAAGAACAGTATAGTGATTCTTCTCCACGACTTAATTTCTAATTTCTTTTTCTTCTTCTCTCTTTCTTTTGTCTTCTTCTTCATTGGTTTTTATTTTCAAAGATGACGGGAGGATTAAGAAAAGAGCAACAGACCTGCCAGAGAAAGAAACCTTGTTAATGTGAAGCATGTGTGTGATAATTGTTGAATGGTATGCAAAGAATCCCATATGGAAAAGAAAACACACACACAAAAAAAACTCTGGTACTGGTCTTTTAATAATAATTTTGTTCTTTCTATCTATTTATCATTATTAACTGATTTAACTGAATTGTTTTCCCTTTACCTTTAACTTACTGTTTACCCCCACAGAATTTTTATTTATTGATTGATTTTATTTATTTATTTTGAGTTTTTATCCTGCCTCTGGTGTTTCCACACTTACGATAGTGTTTCCTCATCTCAGTTCCTGTTTTGAATGAGTGCTCTTCTTATTTTAGTTCTGTATTTAATTACAAAGTCAGTAATGTGTGTGTGTGTGTGTGTGTGTGTGTGTGTGTGTGTGTGTGTGTGTGTGTGTGTGTTTGTGTGTGTGTTTAATGAAATAAAGTCTGATTGATTTATTGATTGGTAGGGTAGTAAGACAATATCAATGCATATGACTGACTTGACCTTACCAATACTTAAAACTGTGTGTTGTTAGATCATGATTCATGTTAAGATTATTGGCTTTGGTGTATTTTGTTTTGCTTAAACCCACAGCTGCTAGATAGCAGTGTTGTTATCTATCTTCACTATTCTGATTGCAAAAAAGTAAAACTTTATACATGATATTTCATGTATATGGTGGTGTGGTCTTTATAATTTGACTGTTTTCTGAAAACTAGATTAAAGAAAAAGCACTTTGGTTTCAGTATTTTAATATATTACAGTATACTGAATCATAACCGCTCTTGTAATACATATCTTATCACCAGATTCTTCCAGATTCTTGCCAACACACTATATCATTATGACAGACAAAAGATGCAATTATGAAAATCTTTTTAATGAAAATAGTATTTATATTTGACACTTTGATTTATCATTACTATCAGAAATAATTGCATTTGCAGACAGGCAGAGATCCATCAGCAAACCTTCCAGGGACTCAGTGGGGTTGTTTTAGAAGTAATTGACAGGACAGGTTTTTGCTGAGGACAGGGTTATTGTTTGAATGTAAGCAGACAAAGGTGGAGACATGTCTTCAAGAATGGCCTTAGATGATGATGCAGTCAATGAACAGATGCTGAAGATATTGCAGTGTGAGGCCTCCAGCTGAATCCTTTACTCAACACCCTTCATGAACTCCAGGAACTCTGTCAGAGAGAGTGCACAAAGTCAGAAATTACTTGAACAAGCAGCCGAAAAGTCATTCCTCCAAAGTGGAAACAAAGCTAACATATGCATGAAAACACAAGAAGCTGGGTGCAGAAAAATGGCAGCAGGCACTATGGACTGAGGAATCAAAATTTGAAATATGTGGCTTGAGCAGAAGGAAGTTTGTTCATCAAAGAACTGGAGGGAGCAGTGAAGTATGGTGGCGGTTCCCTGCAGGTTTAGCTGCATTCCTGCAAATGCAGTTGGGAATTGGGTAGGAATTCGTGGTCTCCTCAGTGCTGAGCAGTATTTATCCATCATTCACTACCATCAGGGTAGAGGTCTTCAAGGGTCCACCCAAACCATAGTATCTGAGACCGTGAGTCATTTCCAGACTGGCTCAGAGAAGACACAATTCGTGATCAGACAGCGCTGATCATGATGGAAGTACTGTGTTGTATGTTGGAACTTGCAATGTACAGCCACTGCAAGCAAAGTGCAGAGTGTATCTATGGCCACAAGGTGGTGCTAAATGACCAGTACAAGTGAGTGCTCCTGCTCAGGCAGTCAGAGAGCACAGATGATAACAAATTAGCGATGTTAGCAGCCAGTAACATTATATTTTCTTCATGCCCGGCCCAAATAGTCTGTAGAAACATCCAACTGCAGATTCACTGTTGTATTTGTTGTAAGTTGTCATCCACAGTCACTGCATTAAGCTCAGTCATCATCACTTGTGTAATGTAAGCAGTGGTATATACTGTTGTTTTTCAAAAAAAATTGTTTGTTTGTTATGTGTTCATTAATAAAAGCAAAAACAATATTTGCTGATAGTGTTGAATTTTTAAGTGCTCAAATATCACTATGCAGCATATATCAGTCAGGCTAGAGCAGTGGTTTTCTGGCATGCCCCCTTTTCAGAAGCCGAAAAAAGTTTGCACCCACCACCCCACAATTTTTTATCAATTATTAAAAAAAATTGGGGATGGAACTGAAAAGAACAGGATTTAAATGCTGAATATTTGAAGGTTAGCAAAATAGAATCACCAAACTCTTGCTTGCTTTGTTTCACTCTTTATTTCTCCCTGTACTTTGCCTCTCCACTATAATCCACTGATTTTGCTGTGTTCTTTCCAATTATCCAGTGACCATCGTAACCAAGGAATAGTAAACCCCTTTGCCACTTTTTTCTTTCTTCCCTCTCTCTCTCTCTCTCTCTCTCTCTCTCTCTCTCTCTCTCTCTCTCTCCCTCTCTCTCTCTCTCTCTCTCTCTCTCACTTACTGACTCTCACTAACTCTTATTCCCTACTTAATTGTTTCCCAGTTTTAATAACGCTATCCCTTAACCCCCTTGTCTTTGTATTGCTTCTCTACCTTCACATTGTAGTTTACATGCAAACACATACACAGGTTTCCCAAACTACCACCCCTAGCAGTAGTATCTGCTAGCCAATAACCTCTAGGCCTCTTTTTCTCCATTGCTGTTGTTGTTGTCACATTGTTTTGAGTGTTTTTTGTATTTAGACATATGGTTCTATTGTGTTGTATTATGTCTATTATCACACTGTCTCCTCACTTAATGTCCACACCTCGCTCTGTATTAATGCACACTGCAACAAAATTAAAAAGGAAAGAAAAGCTTTTGTCTCTCTGCTGTCATTTCAGTCTATGCAGCTGTCTACCCCCATCATCCAACAGCCACCAGTGTCAAGCCCCCCATCTACTCATTATTGTAGTTAAAAATTGCAAACAGTGAGAATTATCTTTATTGTGCTTGATACAACAAAACAGCACAGCTGACTATCAAATTTGTCATGACAGCAAGTGAGAGACTCTGACACTGAATTAGGGAGTGGACTTTACCAACTTTCTTGACAAGGAGGATGGATTATCTGCATCATAGCAAAATACAGGGGAGAGGGCTGCAAACATTATATAAGATAAGACAAAGATTGGTTTTGACAACTTATAAATGAATGTTAACTTGTTAATAGCAATCAGCTGTGAAATTGGGTTTTGGTTCTGAATGGGTCCAGGTCCCAGCTTTCAAAACATAGACAAATATGGGTTGGTTGTGGGTAGTGCAACCCACAAATTCCAGATTGTTTCGGGTACAAAATTTTGGACCTGTTACGACATCTAACTCTGGGAGGGGTCTGATTATCCCAGATTCATTCTGCAGCATGACAACAACCCCCTAAATATAGAGCCAGAGTCATAAAGAATTATCTTCAGCAAAAAGAGGAACAAGATGTCATGCAACAGATGGTATGGCTCCCACAGGGCCCCAATCTCAAAATCATCGAGTTAGTCTGGTGTTATATTAAGAGACAGAAGCAAGGTTTCCAAGATGCTTGGAACAACCTACCTCCCCCTGTAATCTGTGTGTAAGTGTACCTGGGAGAATTTGTTCTGTTTTAACAACAATGGTGGCCACTTTCTATCATCTGTACATCTTTATATGTTCCATAAGCTATATAATGTTGCCAGAGAATGTGCAATATGTACAGCAATTGATAGATTAATTTATCGTTAATGTTACCAATGATCAATTAAGGAGAGTGCGTACAATTTGCAACCTTAATAAAAACTACTCACTACATTGTTTTGAAAAGGAATCCCACTTTTGCACAGTACTAGTCTATCAGAGGTGTGGACTCCATTTACATGACTTGGACTCGAAGTCACAAGTTTGATGACTTTGGACTCAACTTGACAAAATGAGAAAATACTTGCAACTGGACTTGGACTTTAACATCAATGACTTGGACTAGAGCCTTTCGACATGAAAATACTTGATACCTCCACAGAAGGTCAAAGATTATAACATCAGTTAAATTATTTTGTGAATCCATGTCAATCAGATATCAGAGAACAATGAACATTATGTTACTGAGCTCCATTTAGGAAAAGTGAACACAAAGATTATTTTGTTTGCACACAAAAACTACATGATGGTCAACAAAAGCCAAATTGCAGAATGCAAAATGTTGCACAAAGAATTGAAAGATGAGGCTCCATCGTTAAAATTAAAACTCAAAACTCAAAGCTACATATATGTGGGCTTTTCAAGCATTCCACCAAAATAAACTGATTCAGAACCTGAAAGATTACTCTCAGGTGGAACCAAAATATAGCAGGTTACCATTCTTGATTATACTGGTTCCACTCAAAACTGGTGAAAAACAGCCTGGTTCACTAGATTACACCAAGTGTCCAAGAAACTTGAATGGAACCGGTTCAAGATCCAGAGCTAATCTGGTGGAAAAGAGCTTTCAGTGACAAACAGGAAAATGCTCATAGGTGCATAGATGTTTACTTTGAAGCACTTGTTATGTTTTCTGCAAACTTTAATTGCAAATGCAAAGTCTCTGCATGTGAACATTATTTGAGGTACATACTGTCGGTGTCTGCTGGACTGCCTCACGTACCGTCATAATCAATTTTCCCGTCATTGTTTTTGTCTCCATCCTTCATCAGCTCCTCAATATCGTCTTCCGTGATGGCCTCTCCAGTGGACTCCAGCATGGCCTTGAGCTCCTCTAAGTCTATGTAACCATCTCCATTCCTTAACACATGATAAAGGAATCAGTCTTTACACCATTTCTTTCTAACATAGTCAAGTTTTGGGTCATTTACAACATCATCTGCCAATCTACCAGTGGGAGTCAACACTGTTTTTTCTGCTGTGAACTGTGCAGTCGTGTGCGGTGTGTGAATAGAAACATACTTGTCAAACATGCGGAACAGTTCCGCCAACTCCTCCTCTGATTTTCCTTTGCTCTCCTCCTTCATGCAGCGGACCATCATAACCAAGAACTCATCAAAATCCACTGTGCCGCTGCCTGTGAACATACAACAACATATGAGGAAGACTCCATGTCTCTACGTCATATCAAACTCCAGTTTTCCCATTAAACTAGTAATAGTGTTCATGTGAAACAAAAATGTTTCTGGTGTCTACAGTACAGTGATGTGACAGACTGAATGATGCTGACATACCATCTTCATCCACCTCATCTATCATCTCCTGTAACTCCTCAGGGGTTGGATTCTGTCCCAGCATCCTCATCACCTTCCCCAACTCTTTGGTGCTGATGCAGCCGTCCTCTGCATCCTGGATGAAGATGTCAAAAGCGGCCTTGAACTCTGTAAAGGAAACAGCAGCTGTTACCGTCTGACAGGGAGACACTGTAGGTGTTTAAGTTACTGATGACTACAAACAGAAGAATCCATCCAAAGTATAATAAGCAAACAATTTACAAGCAGGGCCAGCTAAGTCCTTTTGGGACTCTACACAACCTGAATTCAGTATTTCTTTGTTCTGCAGGTCTTTAATTTCCTAATGATTTATATTCCATGAAAAGAATTATAATTTGGTTCTAATTACACAGAAAGCAGGTATTGTATTGAAATAACTCAACTTCAACTCAAATAAATATTCATTATTCTTTTATTATTAGAAACTTTATTCTGCATATAAATATTAATATTTTATACACCTTTTAAGCTAAGCTGCTGTGACAAACTAAATAACTCTCCATGTTAGCTTAGCAACTTATTGGAATTCAGAGATATTTCAACTATATGTATTTTATCTATAATTAGTAAAACTACCACAAATTAAACTGAGGAACTAAATAAGGAAATGGAAGTCCTTTGTTTTGTTTTTTTTCCAGTGTTTGTGGTTCAACCACACGCAAAGAACCATTAAGACACATGATAAAAAATTTGTCCCTGACTCACTGCAAGATAGGGCTATAACTGTTACATCCTGTTTGCCTGGTATACAAATGGCAGAGCTAACGTTAGCGTTGGATTTAGCTAAGTTCATAAACTATATGATTCACAAATTATGGCCTGACGTGACTGTTCACACTTCACCATGCATTACATTTAGATCTAGTGAGATTGTAGTTTGTTTAAATGTTGTGTTATACAGTTTGGGGAAACATTTCTCCGGTTGTGTCTGGAAGGGAACCCTTCATTTTAGAAACTCTCGCAAGATTTGTGTTCGCTGCTCCTTCATTGTGACGTTGCACAAACATTAAAATGATTACTCTTGTGAGATCTTCTGCAGGTCTGGGGTTCCCTTCAAGACTCGACCATTAGCTGCTCTCTCCTTTGCTTGTGTCACTGCCAAACATCAGTGATCCCTTCTGCCTGCATCGTCACATACAGCGGTTATCTCATTGGTTGTGATTTGAGAGGTCAGAGGTAAATGAGCGCCAGCGCTTTCTCCATAGGAAAACAATGGGTCAGCCAGCACAGGACATTTTTTACCGCTGATCATGTGTAGGGGCCTTCAGTATCAGTCAAATAGAGCAGGAATTGTTTGAGACACAACTTATGTACACTACCGGTCAAAGGTTTTAGAACACCCCAATTTTTCCAGTTTTTTATTGAAATTCAAGCAGTTCAAGTCCAATGAATAGCTTGAAATGGTACAAAGGTAAGAGGTGAACTGTCAGAGGTTAAAAAAAAAAGGTAAGGCTACCCAAACACTGAAAAATAATGTACATTTCAGAATTATACAAAAAGGCCTTTTTCAGGGAACAAGAAATGGGTTAACAACTGAAAGGTGTTCTGCAGTAATGAAGGTAGATCAAGCCTTGAAAGTTGGCGCTACCAATTCTTACAGGTGTCCCAACTTTTCTTGATTCCTTATAACCCTCTCTGTCTGCATAAAAGTAGTGTTGGAACACACTGTGGTACCATACCCTCATGAGCATTATTTGAACAGTATTGCACGGCAGAAAGTAGTGTGTTGTTATAAAAATGGCGAGAAAAAGGCAATTAACAATGGAAGAGAGACAGATCATCATAACACTTAAAAATGTAGGTCTTTCTTAAAGAGAAATTGCAAAGAAAGTCAAGGTGTCAGTGAGTACAGTTTTCTTCACCATCAAAAGGCACTCAGAAACTGGAGGTAACTCTGACAGGAAGAGGTCTGGCAGACACAAAGCCACAACAGAATCAGAGGACAAGTTTCTGAGAGTCAACAGCTTGTGTGACAGGCAGCTCACAGGATGACAGCTTCAAGCACAGTTTAATAGTGGTCGTAGTAAACAAGTCTCAGTTTCAACTGTGAAGAGAAGACTTCGAGTTGCAGGTTTGACAGGTCGAGTTGCAGCAAGAAAGCCATTGTTAAGACGTCAGAATAAGAAAAAGACACTTGCCTGGGCCATGAAACACTGCCAATGGGCTACTGAAGACTGGAAGAAGGTGTTATGGACTGATGAATCAAAATTTGAAATCTTCAGTTCATCACACAGGATTTTTGTACGCTGTCAAGTAGGCGAGAGGATGGTTCCTCAGTGTGTGACATTAACTGTCAAACATGGAGGAGGAAGCATGATGGTCTGGGGCTGTTTTTCTGGATCCAGGGTCAGTGACTTGTACAGAATGAGAGGCACCCTGAACCAAAATGGCTACCACAGCATTCTGCAGCGCCATGCAGTAACCTCTGGTATGCGCCTAGTTGGTCAGGAATTCATCCTACAGCAAGATAATAACCCAAAACACAAGTCCAAGCTATACCAGAACTACCTTAGGAAAAAAGAACAAGATGGTATGCTTGAAAACATGGAGTGTCCAACACAGTCTCCAGACTTAAACCCCATGGAGCTGGTTTGGGATGAACTGGACAGAAGAGTGAAAGCAAAGCAACCTACAAGTGCCACACATTTATGGGAACTTCTGCAACAGAGTTAAGAAGAACTTTCTGAAGAATATTTGATTTCCATTGTAGAAAAAATGCCACGAGTGTGTCCAGCTGTTATATCTGCCAAAGGTGGCTACTTTGATGAGTCAAAAGTTTAGAATACATTTAGGTTTATAAATTGATTCCATGATTTATTTTTTAACTTCAATCATTTATTTGTTCTATGCTTTCATTTCAGAGTACAATGAGACACTAAACTGCAAAATTTTAAATAAAAAGCAGGAAAAATTGGGGTGTTCTAAAACTTTTGACCAGTAGTGTACGTACAATGAAAAAACATGATCCTTGTTCTTTTAAAGATTTTATTTACTCCTCTCTGACAGTAAACTGAATATGTTGGGGTTGTGGGCAAAACAAGACATTCGAGATCATCATCTTGGACTTTGGGAAACACTGATCAACATTTTTCATTATTTCCCAACATTTTATAGCCAAACAAGTATTAACTGATTAATCGAGAAAATAATTGCTAGTTGCAGCTCTAGTCCACAATGCTGCCTCTGCATTTGCCTCTTTCTCAACATTATCTCAGTACATTATTACGGCCTCCTCTTGTGTCTCCATGGGTGCTTTTCATTCATTAAATTGGTCTCCTTGTCTCCTCATCTCGCTTCCTTTCCTAGCATTGTAGCTCCACCCAGTGAGGAAATGAAAGAGGGATGCAAGAAATGAAAAATCCTCGTTCCACAGTGTCAGTCTGAAGGGATAATTCTAAAAATATTTCTTTGTTTTAAATATGTGGATCATTTAAACTTTCTTTTCAATCATCTAATATATGCATGGGTTTGTATTGTTTGATGACCAGTCAAAAAAAAGTTAAAGTCACCTTTATATCCTAAAGTATCAGACTCATCACGCACAGACTGACGGTGCATGATATTGCATTTCATCATGTAACTGTGAGAATAAACTGCAAAATTAAAATGATTTCATTGTGTTCAGGATAATGTGGAGTGCATCATTTATACGGCACACCCCTTAATTGATACACCAGTATATCCTCACTCTGAGCTCCTCCAGAAGCCTCATCTCTCCTCACTCCTCGTCTCCTCCAGGTACATTTAAGCAATTGGAAAATCCTTCCATCCGTCATGGTGGAGGGGAAACGACTTCCGGGTCAATGAAGGAGAGAGGAGACGAGGAGGCAAAATTCAATGTAATAAAAAGCACCTCATGCTTGCTGTTGTCAGAGACTTTTGTATCTTCTTTGGGGATGGGTGTGAGCAGCGCTCTCTAGTGGAGGTATTAATTAACAAGCATGACAACATAATGGACACATGGAAGTATGTGAGCAGTGATGGTTATATCATTCAAAATATGCATATCTATTTTCATATGTAAAGGGAGCATAAATGACCTTTAAACCTACCCAGTTTTTGTACCTAAACCTAACCAAACTGCAACTGCAACAACATGAACCACGTGTTACCAAGGCTCAAACAGACACTAAAGTGTGTCTTGTGTCTGTATGAGACGCTGAGGGGTGGTGACAAATCATCAAGCAAGTTGACAAGTTGGGATGAGAATGGGTTGCTCACCAATGATGAAATTCATGTGCAACCATAGCGCACTTATGGATGCAGAAAGTATAATACCTGCTTACCTGTGCTGTGTATGTATAAATCCATGGAGCTATCTGTGGTGCTGAAGTAGCAGACAGATTTCTAAGTGCTTCTTTTTCTCTTAGTCCTGCTCCTCTGTCAGTTTTGTCTTGGATCTATAATATTCAATAAGCTCCTCTTATTCAATGTCTGCTCTGTATTATTTTTCTAAATTGTACATTAATACTCATCCTCTGCTCTTCTCTTTCACACCTGTCAACCTACAAATGTGCAAAAGTTTTTTTGCTCTTTGATATTTGATATTTTTTATTTTCTTTGCACACCACTGGTATAATGTAAACAATTTCTTATAAAATAAAGTAAAAGTATAAAATATGAAGTTTGTCCAAACTTTTGACTGGTACTGTTTATACTCTTTATACTCAATTCTATACTCTGCTGAGGTATATATACTCTGTAGAGTAGTGTCGCCTTCATGATCAAGTGTCAAGTAACAGCATGTCATCACAAAAGAGTGAGAAGATCATAGACACACAGCTCCCTGTAGTATTCCTATAGTATTTCTATGATTATGCTTCTTTATTTCTGTTTTAGTAGATAACCATGTTGAAACACTGCAGATGATGAACTTTTATTCCTCTTATCCACCTCTGTCAACATGATAATAATTGCCTGCCCCTCCTCCTAATATTAATCCTTGTGGCACTCAGAGTTGCAGAGCAGAGACCTTTTATCACTCATGAACCAAATTTAATCCCTGGTTCCTTCAGTTAAAACACAAGTGTAGTTCTCGTGTTCCTCAAAAGGTTCCAGGAAAAGGGGTTGTCCTGTGGTGTTACAGCTGGATGATGAAATAAATCAGTGATATAGAGAGGGACATTCCTCTCTCAGGAGGCTCAGTGCCAAGTCTATGACAGGGACTTCATGGGTGTATGCAAGCGGTAAATGATCTCCTTTCAAAGGGGAATGCAACACTGACAGTCTGCATCTCTGATCCATTCACAATAATATAATAAAGAACAGTGTATGTGCTTATTTTATTTAATTGCTTTAAAACTCTAAAAATCTATTGCAGTAAGTTGCCTTGAAATTTTGAATTGTCTCAACTCTTTTTTTTAGTGTAGGTCTATGGCAAGCCCTCTTAACATTTAATCAGTAACCATAATAGACATTACAGATATCATAGATACGGAGTATTTAAATCTATGACTTACTCTAAGTCTTACTCATGTCAATGTACATTGTAGATATCTACAGATGTTCTTGCATTAGAGATATCATAAATGAAATACTAGATATCTACAATTCAGTTCTGGCTAGTCAAAATTAATTTATTGATATGTCAGCTTGTAATTGCTACTAGTTGAAAGTAATTTCATTTTAAAATACAGTTTTAACTAGTGAATATTATATTTCTATCTTTAACAATTGTATTCAGGATATCTACAATTCCTTTTACAACTAGTTGAAATTTATGTTTAGATATCAAAAAAAGATATTTCCATGAGTCAAACTGTCACTGCAGGTGGAAATGCAATACTTAATATTTGATCCATTTTGACAAACTGTCATTCTGACTGGCTTCAGGTCAGCCCTGATCAGATGTTAAAAGCAGGAAGTGCAGCAGGCTTTTAAGACAATTTGACACAGCAGCCAATTCATGTAATGACAGCATCACGTGATGCTCTGTGGCCAAAAAACTTTTTCTCATCAGCCAGTTCAGAAATCACGACCCTGTGCCTTAAAATAATCCACAGGCTGCATTATGAGCAGTTTCATGTAGGAACTACTTTATTTCTGCAGTGGAATCTACCAGAACTACTTTCACTCTAATAGAAAGAAAGTAGTTTCTACATGAACCTGCAAACAGCAGTTTCTTGAGTAACCAGCTCATGATTTTTCTTTTTTAAATTTCATTTCCCTTATATTGGAGATTATCTCCAAAACTCTGCAACTCACACCAAAACATCTAAATGGCTAAGTAACACTACAAGCCAGGGGAAAAACATGTATTTTGGATTTTGGGATGAACTGCCCCTTTAATACATCCATCTTATAAAAAGGGCTTGTCATAGGCACATCATAGGTAAGTGATAACGTGAGTAGTATCAGTTGTTAGTAATAATAATGGGTAATAGCAGTAAAAGTTCCCTCACCATTTTTCTGCTCCTCGGTCAAGTTCTCAACCTGAAAGGAAACAAAATCAGGATTAACACTGTGCGTATGTCACTGTGTTTGTCTGTTTAGAACTTCAGCTCAGCAACTAGACTGATAATCTTTGCAATGAATACAATGTAACACTGCCATCTTCACCTACTATTCTTGTTGTGTGGGTACAATGGTGCAGGGTGGGGTGGGGGTGTGTGGGGAGGGGAAATGTTTTAATAGCCGTCAGCTGTCTCTTCTCTTCTCTTCTCCTCCCTGAACTGTCCAACTGTTCTTTCGTTCTATTGTCAGACACATGAACTAACCCAGCAGCCTGTCACCCCGTCTGTCAAAAATTAAAGGACCACATTTGTTTGTTTTGTGCTGTCAGACAATCTGTAAAAATAAATAAATAAATAAATAAATAAACAAATGTATTACTGAATCTGTCTTTTATTCAAATAAAAAACTAATAATAATTCACTCATATTTTAAAAATGGAATTGATCTTTTAAAAAATCTTCCATGTATATAAATTCCCTCCAGGTTGTTAAAGCACTCATATCCTCCCCTGCAAAAAGTACCAAGGACACGACCTCTGTGTCTGCGTCAGAAGCTACGGCCCTGACCACAAGTACAAACTCAAATCACTTCCATTTTTAGAAATCCATCAATCTGCCCCTAAAATTTCTATTTTTATATAACAAAAATGTGTCCATCAAATACATACTGTAAAATATGTTCTGCTTAAATCATCTACAGACTAAAGTCAGTCCCAAAATGTGACAACCTATTCAGCGATCTTCATCACAGGGTATAATTCCTTTTTTTTTTTTTTTTAGTTCTGCATGTCGTATATTAATTCAATATAATCTAAACCCATAATAAAGCAGCACAAACTGTGGCCTCAAAAGATCTTCAAGTTGAATCAATATTTTATTTTACTCAAGTGTGTCTGTGTTTTTGCTCTTCAACTGTTGAACTTGACTTTGGAGTTACAGGAGCAGCTGTTAACAGCTGTCACAGAGGCTTCCAACTTTATCAGATCCATATGTGTCAACAGAAACCTCCCATATCACCTCATACAACACAGTGTTTGTTGTATGTTTCTATCTTTTTTTCTGATTATTGCATTCTTTAGAAAGTGAAGTATCATCAGACAGAGAAATGTTTTATCAGTACTCACCGCTGCTTTATATACGTCATCCATGGCTGCTGGTACTTCCCTTCCTCTAACACACCACTGCACTCAGACACGGGACAAATACAGCCAGCGATAACTGCCCCGGCCTTTATTGTAGGAGGAGTGTGGCACTAAAAAAGCTCCCAACCCATCCCGCAAAATCCAAGAGTGATGGAAGGGGGAGTGACAGAGAGATCTATAAATAGAAAACAACAGAAGCCAGCCAACAATAGTGGAACATGACAGCAGCACCTAAGTGGAGATGTTCTCTGTGGGGTTACAAGCTGTCTCTTAGCACTTTTCATCGGAGGTGGTTCCAGGGCTGGTTCGGTGCCAGAGCCTAATTTTAAACCACTTCTTTGCATTTCGACAGTTTACGAAGCAGCTCACAGCCCTGGAAACTGGTTCCAGTGTGGCACCAGCTCTTTGCTGGGCCAAAAGAGTAAGAACCACTACGTCAGGGACTGGGGGGCAGGATTATCACAAGCAACCAAAACGAGATGTGCACCATTGTGCCAGAGATTTTGAGGCAGGCTAAAAGTTGTTAATACATCACATTATTAATTTTTTTCAGGCCAGGCAGTAGCCATGAGATTCCCTATAGAGAGTGTGCTGTGGGGTGTTTTAGAGATGTGAGGGGCTGCAGGCTGGTGTTTCATCGTATTTAGTTCACCACCAGATCCTGTGACCTGCAGCATATGAGGAACTACTCAGATCTTTTCTTAAAAGAATTAAAATCAAAATGTCCATGTGGTGTTTTTCATGCGTTACAAGACATATAAGGAGCACAATAAGCAGTAATCACCCTGTCTGAGCATTTCTTGCTTTGATTCTGCAGTGAACAGGGCTGTCTCAAAAAAACAGATTCAGGCAGGCTGGGTCTATGACATCAGAGACTTAAGGAGCCAATCCTATTAATTGAGGGGATGGTGCTGCACATACCATTACTGGCGATGCCCAGATCACAAGCGAGAAGCTGGTTGTAGCTATTTGACCATCTAACAAGGCCTTCTGAAGAAGCACACCAACAGCTTTACAGCATTCTCTGCCATAAGCCAACTAGGACAGCTACAGCAAGAGATCGATGTTTATTTAAAGCTGGCAGGTGTAGCTAAAGCTACATACAGCTACATTTAACCACTTCTCCTTACCTGTCTCCTGTAATTGAAAAAAAATAGGCTAGGTTACAGCAGGATAAACTGTAAACTTTAAAACTTTAAACTTAAAAGAATAATAATAATCATTTATCTGTAAACTATGTCACTTCAAACTTTTAAGTTAAAATTAAGATTGATTGACTGCAAATCTTAAACTTCTAAACCTAGATTAAATTTAATTCTGTTGCACCACAACTTTAAACTCCATGTCATTGACAAGGTTTAAACTTGCAGCCTTTTTGAGATAGATAAAGCAAAATATTCAAGCTGTTTGAAAACATTTAAGGTACAGATTCAACCTGGTTGAGTTTTATGAAGCAGTGTCTCTTCTTTTGCTGTCCAGCTGCTGCCATGCTGTCTCTTTTTTCAACAAGTTTTTCTCAAGAGGAGGACAAATCAAATCAACTTTTTTTTGCTCCTAAGTGACTAAGATCTGTTCTTGTTATAACAGTGTGAAAAGCACAAGTCACACAGAATCAGATTTTTTCAAATCAGATTTAGGCCACTTTCATATGTGATCCTACATCAGATACAGGTCTGATCTTTTGGAGTGTAACCTTAGTGTGAACAGTCAAATCAGAATTCATGTGACTTTTACATCACTAACTTGCCTAAAGTGTCTTGACAGACTCTTGTAGAGGCAGTGACAGATGTAATTCAAAGTATCCCCTCGACAGCCTGGAATTTTGGATGAAATCTCTTTCTGTTCACATCAACCATCAGTCAACACTCCTACTCTGACCCAGCATCACCTCCATACAGAAGTAACAGCCATTGCTCCACAAAAAGCCATCATTAAGAATTTGCCTCTCTTTCTCCTCATCCTTGCTGTCATTTGCTCATGAATGTAATGATTTCCTCTGCACATCAACTAATAAATGAAACTAGATCTGGGACTGTTCCAATTCTAAATTGGTATCAGATTCCAATACAGACGTAAGACGTCTGTCAGGAAATCAACTCACGATACCAAGTTGCATATGGGAAATGGGAAATTTGACTCATTTGCATTTTGGAAGATAAAATAGCAAACTTAAACTCTCAGCAATGCATCGTGGGATAATTAAGGACCATCACACAGCCCATCAGCTTTTCTTTTGCACATGTGGGTCAGTTCAGGACTGTGACTGGTTCACAGTGGAATCTGATATGGGCCACATTTAAAACACAGTGTGAAGAGCCAAACAAAAATATCACATCTGAGAAATAAATCAGAATTGAAAGGCTTGCAGTGTGAATGTGGCCAAAGCTTCTCAGCCATGCCATCATGAGAAGGCAAACTAAACGTTTACCTAACTTGCAAACAATGTCAAGTCTTCATTTTTTCCAGTGGGTTATTTTAGAAATACAAGGTCCTGACAGAACTCAAATGTATTTTTTATTTATTTATCTACTTTAATATGGGTAAGCAATCATCTCTATATGGATTGAATTTTTTAAATGTTGGTTTACATCAGTATACTTGAATTAATTAAAAAGAAATTTGCTTTTAATTGACCAAGAGAGTGATGCTAAATTTTAAATGTGGGTTTACCTATTTGGTTTTGCTAAACTGTGATCTGGATTAATCTTAGATTCAATTATTTTTGGTGTCTCAGTTATTAAGTTTATTATAGGCCTACCACATAAATAATGAGACAATAATTTCCTGGCTACCTGGTCTGTTTGTTTGGGTAAATCATATGTCATAGGTATATATATCATATATACATATATATATATATACCTATATCATAGGTCAGTGGTTGAAATTGTTGAAAAGATGGAAGGACACATTTTATTTGCAGATACTGAAGTTCAGTGTAGACATCTTCAAAAGTTGCATCAGTAGGATTTTTCCAAGCTGTTTGTAAATGCACAAGAGAGTTTATTCTTGAGTGTCATTTCCAAGATGTGAAATAATGATGTTTTGGGTTGATAAACATTCTGAGCAGCAAAATAATGAGAAAATAAGAAAATACAGGCAGTCATAAGCTATGATTGAAAGGGATTCTGTTTACATGCCTCTATATATTGTCTTTTAGGAAAATGTTGCATATACCTAAAACATTAGTGGCATAGTACATATATATGTAGGTGCTATGTAACATATGTGACAACAATGCTTAAGGTAAAATATTCAACAAAAGGTAGATAATTGAGAAGATATACAGTATGTCACAAAAGTGAGTACACCCCTCACGTTTCAGCAACCATTTTATTATATCTTCTCAAGGGACAATACTATAGAACTGAAACTTGGATATACTTTAGAGTAGTCAGTGTACAGCTTGTATAGCAGTATAGATTTACTGTCCTCTGAAAATAACTCAACACACAGCCATTATTGTCTAAATAGCTGGCAACACAAGTAAGTACACCTCACAGTGAACATGTCCAAATTGGGCCCAAAGTGTCAATATTTTGTGTGGCCACCATTATTTTCCAGCACTGCCTTAACCCTCTTGGGCGTGGAGTTCACCAGAGCTTCACAGGTTGTTACTGGAATCCTCTTCCACTCCTCTATGATGACATCATGCAGCTGGTGGATGTTAGACACGTTGCGCTCCTCCACCTTCCGTTTGAGGATGCCCCACAGATGCTCAGTTGGGTTCAGGTCTGGAGACATGCTTGGCCAGTCCATCACTTTCACCTTCAGCTTCCTCAGCAAGGCACTTGTCATCTCGGAGGTGTGTGTTGGGGTCATTAACATGTTGGAAAACTGCCATGCAGCCCAGTTTCCGAAGGGAGGGGATCATGCTCTGCTTCAGTATGTCACAGTACATGTTGGAATTCATGTTTCCCTCAATGAACTGTAGCTCCCCAGTGCCGGCAGCACTCATGCAGCCCCAGACCATGACACTCCCACCACCATGCTTGACTGTAGGCAAGACACAGTTATCTTGGTACTCCTCACCAGGGCGCCACCACACATGCTGGACACCATCTGAGCCAAACAAGTTTATTTTAGTCTCATCAGACCACAGGACATGGTTCCAGTAATTCATGCTCTTGGACTACTTGTCTTCAGCAGACTGTTTGCAGGCTTTCTTGTGAGCCAGCTTCAGAAGAGGCTTCCTTCTGGGATGACAGCCATGCAGACCGACTTGATGCAGTGTGTATGGTCTGAGCACTGACAGGCTGACCTCCCGCTTCTTCAACCTTTGCAGCAATGCGTGCAGCATTCATGCGTCTGTTTTTTGAAGCCAACTTCTGGATATGACGCAGAGCACGAGGACTCAGCTTCTTTGGTCGACCCTAGCAAGGCCTGTTCAGAGTGGAACCTGTCCTGTTAAACCGCTGTATGACCTTGGCCACCGTGCTGCAGCTCAGTTTCAGGGTGTTACCAATCTTCTTGTAGCCTAGGCCATCTTCATGGAGAGCAACAATTCTATTTCTCACATCCTCAGAGAGTTCTTTGCCATGAGGTGCCATGTTGAACATCCAGTGGCCAATATGAGAGAATTGTACCCAAAGCACCAAATTGAACAGCTCTAATCCATGACACACAAATTTGTATGGTCCAGTCAAGCAGGCAAAAACATGAACATGATGAATAGGAGAGGTGCCTTTGCATGTTTGAATGACATGTACAGGTATCACTAAGGGTGTACTCACTTGTGTTGCCAGCTATTTAGACAATAATGGCTGTGTGTTGAGTTATTTTCAGAGGACAGTAAATCTATACTGCTATACTAGCTGTACACTGACTACTCTAAAGTATATCCAAGTTTCAGTTCTATAGTATTGTCCCTTGAGACGATATGATAAAATGGTTGCTGAAACGTGAGGGGTGTACTCACTTTTGTGACATACTGTATCTGTTATACAGTTGTACATAGAATATTGTGAAAATGTGTGGCTGTATCTCACATGCTTAAATGTACAGAATGGAAGTTTTTCAACAAACAACTGCTATAAACTGAAACCAATATATCTGCAATAAGCTGACATGAGCCTCCATCTATTCATCAGTCAGCCTAAGTGTTGCTCACAGCGCCTTGTGAAGCATCTGCTGCAAAGCTCTGCCAACAATTGGGATGGCATCACGGAGAATGGTTGTTAGGTCACTCATATCCATTTCACCATAAACACATCAGCTCTACATATTTGAATATTCTGAAGGTCAGTCACTCTGGTGAGACTGGAGGAAATGAAATATTTAGTTTTCATAAATACATATAATCTTCCTTACTGACTATGAGTATAGAGTACATGAGTATAGAGTGGAGTCAGGTGTCTACATGACAATACATCCACAGATAGGGCTATTTTCAATGTGTGTCCTTGACTAGAAATAGTAGTCCTCTAGCAGTTTGGGGGGGGCGACAGAACGACTACGGTAATAAATCTCTGTTGTAAGGCTAACACTATGCAGGACGGACAGACAGCACCTGCCATTGTGCAGCAGCTGTAGAGTAAGCTCAGAGGTCAGAGGTCAGGCCTCAGACTTTAGCGCTTGTCTCTATGGATGAACAGTGATAATTTTACTAATCTATTGTCAAAATGTATTGACAAAAATGATACCAAAGTGTGGCTTCACAGGTTACCACACTGCTTCAAATCAGAACAGAAAGACTGCACAGACAACATTAGTAAATACTGACTGACAGACACTGGTGAGTGGCTACTAACTTGAAAACCACTAGCCACTGGTGGCTGGTGAGCAAAAAAGACAAAGGTTCATTTCAAGATCTGATCATGAGCCATCCATTATTATAGCATTACTTAAAGACAGAGCAAGTAAGATTAGGATTTTCATGAAAAACAATACATAAACTCATATAAGAATAATCTAATCCTTCTTTGTCATAATTTATGACCCACTAGAAGTGCACAGCCAGATCTGTAAGTGATATAACAAGTGATATAACATTCTTCTGGTGATAGTTAAAATGGGTTTCTCAAAACTGAGATCAGTATCAATAATAATGCCAAAGTTTCTGACTGAGATCCAACTACAAGTATCTCAGTTTCATTCATCTGCAAAAAAGTTTTTGGCAATGGGGAGGATGAACCAGTTTTGAATGTTGTGTTTACAAACTGCAACCAAAAAGTCCTACTCATTCTGCCTTTAACTACATGATTTGTATTCTTATGATCAAGGTTATTCTGATTTTGACATTAAAACTACACCAGCATCTGTAATCCAGAACAGCTGCAGTCCACACTGACAGCCTCTGATTGGGTAGGAAGGTGGGGTCCCCATGCAACCTATTGATATATTTTAACTTATTTTTTTTGTCATCATTAAGAGAGCATGAGACATTGATTGAGAGATGTGTCATGACAATAACTATCTCAATCAATTCCTCATGCCAAAATTATGCAGACAAATCGGGACATCCATCTCTCTATAATGTTATGTAAACTTCTGTACATTTTCAATTTTTGGTGAAAATCAAAGCTGACCACAAAGATATCCACTAAACGGGCCCTTGGGACAACATTTCAAGTTGGCAACATGGACACGGACACGCTGAAAACAGTTCACACACTTCATGGAAAAATGTAGGTACATTAAAATCTCACTCTGATCTAATAGCTTCCCCACAATTAGCCAATCCTGCCAATCATCTCCATTTTCCTGTAACACCACCTGACATGACAGCTCCCCCAAAGTGAAGCCAAATCTTCTCAATCACCCACTGCTGGCTGCCCACAGTATAGGCTTAAAAATTTTTCTCTAACAGGGTTTGTCATTTTAGGAGGATCTTACCACACTGATTTTTTCTTTGATCAAGTGTTCACTTTTCTGATCAGTTTGACTAAAATTAGTTATTTGATGCTATAAAAAGAGTCCTCCATCTTTATTTATAGTCAATTATCCAGCCCACTGACATAATAAAAGATGGTTGCCGTGTCTCCTCTTCATCCAACCATATAAAAGTGGAGCCAGAGTCTGTGCAGTTGAGACCAGAGTGGAGAGTTGAGTTCCCGTCCACAGACACGACTGACTCAATCAGTCGGTCAGTCATAAGACCCCTTCTTGTAGCATCAGATAACTAATTAAAAACTAAACTAATGGGAAAGAGAAACGGAGAGAAAAAAATATTAGATTTGTACTTTCATTATTTAGTTTGGCCTATGTCCCACCTGCTAACATGGAGGGGGCAGGGCTTATGACCTATACTGCAACCAGCCACCAGGGGGGAATTTGAGTTAGCAAACAAATGTGTAGAAACTCATAAAGTGAATGTGTCTGTGCCTCAGTATGTATGGTGTTTGCTGCTGAATGCTTTTGAACCTCACTACTTGTACTATTGCACTATAGGTATGAACTTGTATTTTTTACTGTATTTTTCTACTGTTGATCGTATTTCCATACTTTATTTAGTTTATTTTTGTACGTTCTCACATTGTTTAGTTAATTATGTACTTTCATACTTTCTATTGCTTATTTTTGTACTCTCATTTTTATTTTAGCTTATTTTTTAGTTTCATACTTTCTATTGCAAACAAATGTGTAGAAACTCATAAACTGAATGTGTCTCTTGTTGCTTTATATGAAATCATCTTTATTGTTCTGGAGGTTTTTAAAGCACCCTGTGAGATTGATTTTTCCCACATGAAACACTTAACCTAAAGTATAACTTCAAAGCATCATCAACAGTATGTCAAACAAATATAGATCATATAGGTCCATAAGGTTTTATGTATTGTTATTAGATTCTTTCTGTCTCACTTTTGAATAGAAAAATATCAGTAGTTTGATGAGCTGATATCATAAAGAAATCATGATATGCATTCACAGTAATGCCGTTAACAAATTTGACAAGTTAAAGGAGATCATATTGTTTTTCTACAGAATACAACTGTAATGATAAATAACTATAGCTATATCAAGCAAAAATACTTACAAATACTTGACTTACACAAATATGACATTTCTTTACATAACTATAAAAATACTGTTTACATAAGTGTTTGTGAATCTGTGTCTGTGTATCTTCAAAAAATCTGTATTAAATCCATTTGTTGTCTTTCAGTGTGTTGTTGTTACTGTTGTTCATGAAGGGCAATTGAGTAGGTGTTGAATAAACTCAGATTCCAGAGTTCTTTAGACATTTTGGGTATCTTCTTCTGAAAAGTTTGCAGCCTTGTTCTGGATGGCTGAGTGGATCTTTCTCAGGTTCTGTCGCACTCGAACAAACTCCATCAACTGGGCCTCCTCTCGTACCTTCTCCTCCTGTTCCTTCTCCCTCTGACAAGAGAAGAAGAGGAACATTATCACAACATAATTATAAAAATGGCAAAAATTATAATTTCAACATGAGGGCAAAATGTATGACTTTAGAAACACGTCATGTGTGTTGAACGATATCTATTCATCTTCCCATACACACTCTACCACAACTATTCTGTCTGTCTGTCCTGTGTTTCTCTTTGTTTTCTTGTTTTCTATAATAATAGTGTTTCCTGCTTTTGGATTGCATTTAAAATGCTGTTTGCTGTTGTTACAGTAGTGATTTTCTAGTCAGTTTGTCACTCAGTACTATACAGAATGTCAGCTGATCTAATCTGGTTTTCTCAGGTTGCAGGCAGGAAGGCACAATTCCTTAAAACATGATGATGGTAGATAAGTTTCAAATGTCTCAGATGGACACAGAAAAGTGTCCAACCAGACAAGAGCAAGGATGACACAGTGGTTAGCAGCTGTAACAGAAGTAACAAAAGTGTACATGCCAAATCCAAGTTACATCCTGTGCAACAAAATGAGGCCCTCTACATGTCAGCACTCTTGCAGTGTGGATGAGGGAGGATGCTGAATCTCTCTGCAGTGCTACCTTGGACATTGTGTACTACTCGAACTTCACAACTGTCCTGCATTCAATGGTCAGTTAGTTTCAACTTTGATTTTGTGTGCAAGTGAACAAGACAACAGCTGTTGACACAAATGACACAAATATCCACACAAACGTTCAGGACTGTCAAAATGACTGAACATTTTACGTTCACTTAAACACTCATCCTTTGTTATGTTAAGTCAACAAGATTTGATTTTTGATTTTGATTTACTGAAAAAGTTGCAGCATTGTCCTGACATGCTGTTTACACACACTGTCACACCACACACACCCAGTTCAGATGGTGTGCATGTGAATGTGGCTCCAAGCGAAGGATCTACAGTGAAGATTCAGGCTAAAAACATGGTGTAAATAAATTATATTTTAGTCAGCTTGGCATGTTGGGACTTTAGGAGACTTGGATTACACCAGACAAGCAGTATGGAGGCTTATTTATTTTTTTTAACCTGTTTTTTTATATTTGAAAACTGGTCACCATTCACTTCCATTGTTTAGGAGATTCTGCAGCACTGTTTTCCTGTGAAATTCCAGCAGTGTTTTGTGGACTAAAAAACTAAACCTGACCTTCAGTCAACATGAGGTTGAGTAGATAATGACTGAATTTTAAGTTTTAGATGAACTACCCCTTTAATAATGAGCCTGGATCCCCTTCAGGTTTCTGATTTTTACTTGTAACAGTGGCCTCAGTGCATGTTCTTGGTGGGAACAATCCAGACCTGCTCTATTTCAAAAGTACCCTGTGATAACGGAATTAAAGAAGCACTCATTCTGAATTTGAATATTGCAAAATGTTCCAAAAAAGATGGGGCAGGGGTGTGTTTACCAATGTAATATATCACCTTTTCTTTTAACAGCACTCAGTAAGGGCCTGTGTGGTTTCTAAGTGCCAGTATCTTTTTTCAGTTGCTCCCAATAAGGAGAGAGCGTCTGCGCATCTACATGCCCTGAGTGTTTTGAGTTGAAAATCTATGAACTTGAGAAGATTAAATGACAAATTTTAGACCTCTAAACAGGATGTATTACCTCCTGTTGTTTCTGCTGACGTCTGAGCAGAACATCCTCCAGAGGAGTCCTGCTCTGTCCCTCCTCTTCCCGGTCAGTCTGCACCCTCTTCCTCCTCTCCAGCACCTGCTGAAGCTCTGACCTGCTGCTCAGTGCCAGACCCCTGAGCCCACAGAGGAGGAGACAGAGCTGACATTAGACATGATGGAGAAGTCAAAAACAAAAAGCTGTTTCTAGACAGTATAATGGCGTCTAGTTTTCTCTAATCTGAAATACACATGAAAACATTTTATTTTTACCTACACTTAACCGGTTCAATCACAATCATATAGTTACAGTACAGACTACATATGGTGCCTCTTTTTCTCTACATCTTAAATAAATTCACACACCTGCTGGAGTCGACGGTATCCAGATGTTCCCTTAACCTGTCTTCTCTCCTGACACAGTAATAACAAATGAAAGGGTACATGACATTTTTACTCTGGCAATACCGTCCTACTTCTACAGGAAGACATTTTGTTTTGGTCATTGTCCGATCATTTTGGATGATATTATTTTCAGTTGAAACAGAAACTGCTGTAGCAGTTCCACAGAGGAGCTGGAACTTTCAACGACAATCAAAGACATATGTCCTCTACAGTTGTGTCCCCCTCATCCATACTTGTTGCCATTTTTAGTGCCAATGGATTTGGTTTGGAGGACAAACAAAACTTTGGGACAGGTACTGTTTTAGAACAAAGGAAGCACTTTGCACCTCTATTAGATAAGACAGGTGTGTTGGAGAGAGGTGAGTAGACCAAAAAGTTGCAAAAGGGACTGTAGACAGTGTGTGGAAGCAAATTTTCTGGCCAGGTATTGTTAAAACACATTTGCCATTATCACCTGTAATCACAGGACTGAAATGTTGAAGACTGTCTTATTAATATATCATTATTGATTTTAACTGACCTGTTGAAATTCTGCATTTTGTATACAGTGATTCATGCTGTGAGTCATGGCAAGATAACACATGGCAGCAGTGAACTGACAGTCCTCTATACATGATGCAACTGGACCACAATTAACAATATGGTTTTCAATAAATGTTGTAGAATATAATGTGGTTCTTCACAGAGCCCTCAAAAGATAAAAGGGTTCTAGATGAAACTCCTTTAATATAAAAGGGTTCTGAATAGAAAACCCATCAAGGGTTCTAGGTTACAGACAAACATTACACCACAAAAGGGTTCTCTGTAAAACCTCTCATTAATATAACCATTCTTATAACCCTGTATGTTGGGTCCTGAATGCCCTGAAAAGTTTTCAGGTGGAACATTTTCAAACCAAAAAAGAGTTTGTAACTGTCTAAGAGACATTTTTATTGAGATTTAATTGGAATCTTCATTTTATATTTTCTGTAATAATTTAATCAGTGTTTGAATTCATACAGTTGAATTCATACGTATTTAAAATTGAATAAATAAGATGATTCGCTTAGATTAAAATTGTCTAAAATATTTACTTTGATGTTGAGTGTAACAGGTCACATGACCAGAGTTTAGTTAAGGGCACACCTGTTGCATTGTGGGTCAGAAGAAATACAGCTGCAGAGGGAAAACATACAGCCCCAAATTAACCATAATCTGCACAGTCTGAGAGGAACACATGGTCATTTTCATATTTTTTACTTTCATTTGTTTGTGTTGAAATGCTTTGATGTGGACAGCTGGACACGCTTTCTGTCTATCAACAGATAGCCTGAGAGACTTATTGTTAGGGCCTGTCTAATAATGGACACAATGGATTACATGTGAGACTTTAAAATTACTAAGAGATGTGTATTTGAAACCTTTTCATGTGCTTTTTTGTAGTTTTCACATTGTGAGCTGATGAAAGACAGAAAGAAAGAAAAAAAATGCATCTTCAAAAAGTGTGTGTGTGTGTGTGTGTGTGTGTGTGTGTGTGTGTGTGTGTGTGTGTGTGTGTGGGGTCCCTGGCCATTGTTTCATTGGACCAATGTAATTACAGAGTGAGCTAAGCAATATACTGCTGTAAACAGGGTCAGCAGCAAAATGTATTTTTCCAACGTAAAAAGTTTCTATCATATATTTACATATATTTAATTTATATCACTTATATTCTACATTTTGAATATTTTCACAGCTTTGGGTTAAAATACTGTTTTTGGCAAAGGAGTCTGGTGGTTTTGAGAAAAACTAGAAACCATAAAAATTCATGGTAGAATTTTTGTTTATTTTTTAAGCAATTGGGTAACCTTAAACTTGAGATGTTAAAACAGATTAGTGTTTAAGTTTCTGCTAAAGAGTTTTTCTGGTCTTCTGAAATGTGTGAACTGTGAGGTCAGATTAACAGCAACAACACACAGATCCAGAGCTTTCACTGCTGCACTGTGTGCTATCAGGACCAGCTGACTGTGGAGCCAGGTCCTATGAACATATCACTTTACACTGTTTCATGCTCCCGGTGGCCTAAAGGGCTGCAGCAGCATGGGGAGGAGGTGTATGATTCCAAGTGTGTGAGAGAACGAAAGAGACTCTCATGTATTGTTAATGACGGCTGCTTCAGAGAAGAATGACTGAGGATACAGGCATCAGATGCATTTAGATGATGGACACAAAAGCACAGAAGTTCTTACATAAAGAAGAGTTAAGACAGTTTAATGGCTCTTTGTTCATGTCCTCATGTTACAGAGGATTAATGCTTGTTTGTGATCAAATCACACCAGAGATCTTAGAAAGGATATGATCATTTTTTCTCTCCTGTTTGGTGCCTACCTCTTGTGGGCCAGCAGCAGTTCCTTGTGAAGCTCGTTGTGAGTCCTGGAAGCCTTCGTGAGATTTGACTGACCTGAAGAGGCTTCAGCTTTCACTCCATTATCTGACAGAGAAATCACATCAAAACAGGAGGGAAACCTTCAGCAGATGAAGATCATTTCACCCAGCTCTGTAGCAGATGGTGTGCAGCAGAATCACTGTCAGACAGAGCAGCCACATCAAAAGCTGCTGTGATCTTTACAGCGTGACAAAAAGCAGAGGGGGCAAAAGTCTATACATTCTCTATTTAAGCAGAAGCACAGATACTAAAGTAGAAGTACTGAATCAACTTCTTTACTGCAGTAAAGGTGTAAAAGTACAGGATCTGAAATGTACTCAAAGTATAAAAGTAAAAAGTCTGTTTCATCTTTTATATCATTTTTTGTCTTGTTATATCTATTGTGCTATTATTATTATTATAAATGAATTACATATTGGCATATTATTTTCATCTTTTTTATCTTGTTATCTTTTATGTTAGTTTTTGTCTTTATGTTTTTTACATTGTTTTTGTCTTGTTACATATTCTTACATCTTTTATGCCGTTTTGTATTGTTATATCTTTTTCATTTTTGTCCTCTTTGTAATTTTTTATCTTGTCACACCTTTTATGCCATTTTCATCTTGTTATGTCTTGTACATCCTTTACATCTTGTTCGGTCTTTTCCACTGTTTTTGTCTTGTTACATCTTATTATGTATTATTACGTTTTTATGTCGTTTCTGTCTTGTAACGTATCTTTTGTGTAGTTACATACTTTTCATCTTTTATGTCATTTTTTGTCTTGTTACACTTACTGAGTTACTTCCCACCTCTGGAAAAAATAAATAAATAATGGAATCCTCATTCAGTTATGAGCAGGAAAATGTTATTAGGAAGGTAATGAGTACTCTGCAATTATTATACAACTAGTTGATTTATTATAAATCTTATGTCTGTGCATTAAGATTGTAGATGGAGTCAAGACATTTGCATAGCTCAAAGCTAAATAACTCTAAAATTTACTGATTAACACAATGTATCACTTTATTTTTCATCCATACACAAATAAAAAAAATGACAGTCTGTGTTTGAATGGACAGTTTGTTGGTGGAACTATTTCTTAGAGAACAACCAGATAACGCAGGTTTAGTGCTCACTATCTAATAGTGTACTCAGTGCTTATTAATATCATTGTGTGTTAACATGACTATAAGTGTCAATAATAGCATAATCATTATATTTATTGTGAGACTATAAGACATTTATCAGCACTTTAGAGAAAATTCTTAACAGTTTATACTGCATAAGAATGTTAGTAAAAGCCCTGTGAGCTTCTTCTAATTGTTTATAATAGAATTAAAACCACATTTCCTTTGTTAAACTAACTTACCAATTATGTCATTGTTAAAACTTTATTTTACAATAAACTGTTTATTGTGCTACCATTAATACTTGTATAGTGTTACTGATGCATATTGATGTTAATAAGCATCTTATTACCCTTTTTAGCCACATTGCATATTAACTAACACTTATTACAGGCACCTTAATATAAAGTGTTACTGCATACATACACTGAGCCCCCTACATAAGAATAAGTGATTATTTCCAAAGCTTTGACATTCAGTTAGAATTGTGTCCATTTTTCAATCTTTACCTTTGGGTAATGTCTCTTTTAATAACATTTTTATTTTAACAGCCCAACAGAATAAACTTTTACAGGCTCATATTGATTAATTCTTGCAGAGTCTGAGAGATCACAGATTTGTGGCCAACCAAGTCCCTTGGTCCTGCATATACAGAGACAAACTGGAGACTTTGCAGAGAAGCACTGGGCAGATGGACAATGCATCTTGCCAGGCTTCAAGCTACCACACCACAAGTGGTGCAGCCAATCAGCGTTGTAGGAGGCACTCCTGGCAGCTATGGTCATGGTTTTAAGTGTGATCACATGGAAGCAACTTGTCTCGATAGAAAGGATCTTTTCGCTCTTAGGCTTAGCCAACCAGATAATATTTTTTGAACAGAGCTAAGATAGCTTTTCCTCCCTGCAGTCCTTATGCTAAGTTAGGCTAGCCATGTCTTGACTCCAGCACTGACAGCAGAGACATGAGATTAAATACAAAAAAACGTCTCTAGTCCTTTCTGTGGCCACCTCAGATATCTGTCTTGTTATGAAACCACAGTAGACTGGCTGTGCACTGACCTCTCCTGTGATTGGTGCTCTGTGGATGAGTGTTGTTTAACATCCTGCTCCTGGAGGATGGCTGGATCTCTGTGTGTGTGTGATTACTGTTGTTAGGAAGTGAACCATTGAGGGACATGGTGGCCTGTCAAGTGTGAGGTGTGCTCAGCAGGAGCAGGGAGACAGCATGAAGGGACGGCGAAGGTGCTTCTCAGTGCACGAAATGACTGAATGGAGGGCAACGCCTGAGGACCTGATGTGGAGCCCCGGCTCCTGCTGCATGCTGGGTAGCTGCTGGGGTGTGGAGAGGGAGCAGAGGGTGATGAGAAGACAGATTGAAATCAGAAAGCAGAGCAGACGGGGACACAGTAGTGTGTAAACAGATAGCTTAAGTGGAGATGTATAATTCATCCCCAGTGAGCAGGAGGATATGTAAATGACTCGTCAGAGCAGATAAGCAGCCACACATCAACAGAGATTCAACGCCAAAACTAGCATCTCGCTCACTGGGGTAGAAAAGAGGAGAGGAGAAATGGTGTAGGATTACAGAACTAGAAAATGTAGAAACTGATGAGAGGCTTGTTGCATAATGAGTGGACAACTATGAAGAAGAAAACTTCAGATGTATGCACACGATAGCTAAATGAATTTGCAACCAGCAATGAAGTCAAACTTTTCTCTTTTTTTACTTGGAAGGGAGAATTACACTCATAATACTGACTGACATGTAGACAAAGACTGGGCTGGGAGGGTTACTTTAAAAATGTATTCTGATACAATTACTTATTACCTGTTAAATATGTAATCAGTAAAATACTCCAAGTATTACAATTTTGTATATAATATTGCAATGTAACGTGATTACTTTCCATTTCCATTATAATGCAATGTTTTATGTTAATTGTTGACAGCTAACTGTATTTCTGTGTAATTAATGTTAGCGGTTGGTCTGTGTAGCTAAACTTAGGGTTTGGTCTCTGCTGTTGAAGTTAGTGTGTGGTCTGTTTAGTTAAAGTAAGCTGTTGGTTCATGTAGCTGAAGTTAGCGTTTGGTCTGTGTAGCTAAAGTTAGGGTTTGGTCTATGTAGCTAATGTTAGCATTTGGTCTATCTAGCTAAATGTAGTATTTGTTCTGTGTAGCTAAAGTTAGCATTTGGTTTATGTTACTACAGTTACTGTTTGGTCTGTGTAGTTAAAGTTAGCTGTTGGTTCATGTAGCTGAAGTTAGCGTTTGGTCTGTGTAGCTAAAGTTAGCGTTTGGTCTGTGTAGCTAAAGTTAGGGTTTGGTCTGTGTAGCTAAAGTTAGGGTTTGGTCTATGTAGCTAATGTTAGCATTTGGTCTATCTAGCTAAATGTAGTATTTGTTCTGTGTAGCTAAAGTTAGCATTTGGTTTATGTTACTACAGTTACTGTTTGGTCTGTGTAGTTAAAGTTAGCTGTTGGTTCATGTAGCTGAAGTTAGCGTTTGGTCTGTGTAGCTAAAGTTAGCATTTGGTTTATGTTACTGCAGTTGCTGTTTGGTGTGTGTAGTTAAAGTTAGCTGTTGGTTCATGTAGCTGAAGTTAGCGTTTGGTCTGTGTAGCTAAAGTTAGCGTTTTGTTCATGTAGCTGAAGTTAGCGTTTGGTCTGTGTAGCTAAAGTTAGGGTTTGGTCTATGTAGCTAATGTTAGCATTTGGTCTATCTAGCTAAATGTAGTATTTGTTCTGTGTAGCTAAAGTTAGCATTTGGTTTATGTTACTACAGTTACTGTTTGGTCTGTGTAGTTAAAGTTAGCTGTTGGTTCATGTAGCTGAAGTTAGCGTTTGGTCTGTGTAGCTAAAGTTAGGGTTTGGTCTATGTAGCTAATGTTAGCATTTGGTCTATCTAGCTAAATGTAGTATTTGTTCTGTGTAGCTAAAGTTAGCATTTGGTTTATGTTACTCCAGTTACTGTTTGGTCTGTGTAGTTAAAGTTAGCTGTTGGTTCATGTAGCTGAAGTTAGCGTTTGGTCTGTGTAGCTAAAGTTAGGGTTTGGTCTGTGTAGCTAATGTTAGCATTAGGTCTCTGTAGCTGAAATTAGTGTTTGGTCTTTGTAGCTAAAGTTAGCGTTTGGTCTGTGTAGTTGTTACCATTTGGTCTGTGTTGCTAATATTAGCAGTTGATCTGTGTAGCTGAAGTTATTGGTTGATCTATGTAGCTAATGTTAACAATTGGTCTTACTAAATGTTTCTTTAAATTTGATACTGAGACAGGATAATGGTGAAATTTCCATCCAATGCATTTTTTTTCAAGAGCTTGAATGAATGAATGAATGACAACATTAGTTTGTTTCACTCAGACCAAATTACTGTTGTGAGACTCGTGAATTGTTGTAACATGTGTGCACTGCACATGGCAGTATATCCTCTGTATTTAAAATTTATTTCATCATTGTAATCTTGCTAATAATCTAAATGTAACTGTAATCTAATTGTGACTCTTTTTTTGTAACTGTAAAGGAATACAGTTACCTATTTTGTATTTTAATGAAGTAATCCCAGTAGATGTTATCCATTACTCCCCAAGCCTGGACTTGGATATAATGTAATGCATAGACGAGTAACATGCAGAACAGTAAATTTAATGTTACAAAAGCAATGAATTTTAAAAAGTCAACCATATGCATTTATCCTGATACAGTACATCCTGATCGATATCTCATCATGAGTTTGTTGAAATGTAAAGAGGTCACTTCGCAGCAGAGGAATGTGATCATCATGTAGCTCTGTATACTGGAGATAATGTAGCAGAATGCAAAGGAATAAATGTATAGGTTTGAGTCCTACCTGTGTCGTACTGGTGCTTCATGAGAGGCTGCTGTGTGAGAACATTAGCCATCGTGTGGAGCTGACAGACAGTGATACTATTGAGACCAGTGTTACTTGAGAGGCCTGAATGTGGCACTCACTTACTGTCCGGCCCCTCGTGTTCACAGAGACACAGACACTGTAATACTGATGACAGTGTTTTTACCTGTTTTTATTTCAGATACAACAGTAGTAATAATATAATATGCTTTTACACAATATACTATTATATTATAACTGATAACTTATTATAATATGAAAGTTTTATATTATAACAAGATAAACAGTATATTGTTATCTTAATAAACTTTTCAAGTTATAGCATGATACTGATCAGTTTTTATTTTCTGCTACTGCATATACGCATATATCTGTGAGTATACAGATGTATATAATCAATTCTTGAGAACTGGGACAAATCATGTCCTACACAATACATAAATAAATAAATAAACAGGACCCCTGTCTCACTTCCTGGTTTAAAAAAGGCAGGAATACTGTTCAAGCACTGGTAAACTTTCTATTTTTAGACAAATTTATTAAATAATATTGGTATCAGATGTGTCTTAACCATAACATGTCAACTCTGTAGTCCTTCTAAATCAAAGATAAATAATAATTCTGCTTTAAAATATATTCATTTTTATTAGTATTAAAAGAACTCTTGGCAATGTCCACATTTAATAAAAAACTGTAATCAGTAGATTGTTGGCCTGTTGTAAGGTTTAATAACCGAGAGTTTAATATTTTAAAGCCTCTCTAAACCCAAATCCATTACAGTCTTCTAACCCTGTAATTCGGAGCCTTATTTACATTATAGTAAACATATACACAGTATTAGAAATCAGATTTGATCTAACTTTGAAATATCGTCAACCGTTTCAGTTTGAACTGGACGTGGTTGTGCTCAAGATTTATTTAAAAAATCACTCAATTGTTTCCACAAACCGATAATATAAAAAATCCTTGTCAATTGTTGTGCAGGTGCTCAGCTGCAGCAGCTGCTCTCTGAGACTGAGCCTCTTGTGGCTAATAAAAGTATTACAAAACTTTTCTCTCTTTCTCTCTGACTCTTCTCTTTTCTCTCTGACTCTGTAATGAATCACCACTAAAGGTTTGTTTTTGCTTACAAATTATAATCTGCATGGCAAGCTACTGAAATAGGCGTTTTTACAGTGTACTCGCAGAGGACAACAGTTTAATATTCTCTTCATGATGTTAACTCAAAGATGGCAGAGACCAGTGGTGGAAAGAGTTCTGAAATTCTGTACTCAACTACAAGTACTGTTACATTCCTAAAATATTACTCAGTTACAAGTAAACATACTACTGTTAGAAAAATACTTTTGTAAAAGTACAAAGTATTCATCTCAAAAAGTACTCTGAGTATTAGTTGATGTATAATGCATCCTCAGTAGCAGCTATTCAATCAAAGGGGTATTTTATTTGTCTTTGATTTAAAATTTTGTGTATTTTCCTTAAACAATAGTTGAAAATGCTAACAACTGATTAATCAATAATTTAAAAAATACAAAACACATTTTTTATTTTCTTTTTTGTTTTGTCTTTTTTTTTCTCGTTGAAAGTTTAAATCTCAATGTCAAATGAAGCTCAGTCTCTAGACTGTTGATTAAATATCCATGAATACATTCTTAACTGGTTAAATTCTCAGTGGTGACTGATGGATTGATGACTAATCATCAACATCCTTACTGCAAACCTGTGCTGTTTTTCTTCTATATGTCCTGGTTTTCACTGGCCCTTTTGTGATCACATCATCTTATTAGCTACAAAAATGCAGATAAAAGGTTTAGATATCAATTCAAATTGTACTCAGTACTCAGTTGTGATTTTAAAACTAACTAAGTAGCTTACATGGTGTAATGAATACTTAAGTACAATTTGACTGAAGTAACTTGAGTATTTGTAATTAGTTACTTCCACCCCTGGTGGTGACACACACTGCAGACTGTTTATTGTGACAAAAAGATATGATGTTGAAAATACAGAACAGAAATGAGTAATTTCTTGTCATCATACAGGACAGTACAAACAAAAACCAAGGAAGGAAAAACACAAGCAGACAAACATCATCACCTGATTGTTATTCAGCCCAGAGATCCTCAGAACCCCTCTGAGCTCATTCTGAAAGCTTTCACATTCAACACACTTCACAGTTCTGAACAGAGGGAGAGACTTAAGGTTGAGGCTGACTGAATACATGAATGAGCAGGAAATTGCCATTGATGGACTTCAGCCTCCATCAGTCAGAGGAGAATAATACTTAAATTTTGTACCAACAACAGAATGAAACTCAAATAATGACAGTGGGCAACAGCTTTCTAAAGAACTATATTTTGTGTCAATTTCAATTCCATTCACATTTCTGTGTCTGCAGAGAGAAAAGCTCCAGTGGACCAGTAGACTGACAGCAGGTAAAACATTTGGCACTGTTCTGGTAACAATGAGGACATTAAGGAATGAAGAGGGAGGAACAATTCATGGAATCCACTGTGTGTATGCACAACTCAGTCTGTTCTCTACCAGGAATGAGCTCATGTTTAATGGAATGGAGTTTAAAATGAATGATAATTCTGTCACCCCTCCACTACATAATACAGTGTTGGCATAATAATAGAGAACAACCAATAATGAATGATTTGCATATGCTGTATAATTAAGGCTCATCATTTTTGCTTTTTCATTTTTCCAAAAAAACAAAAAAAAATAGTGGTGTTTGTTTTAAATATTCAGGAAATTTGACGAAATCCATACCATAAGAAACCCACAGATCAACACAAATGTCCAATATTACAGCATCCAGTGTCTTGTCACAGTGAGAAACACTAGTTTTTAATAGTGAGGACAGATGTCTGTCAAAACTGAAAACAATGAGCCTTACTTACAACTGTATTGCTGCCACAGCAGAAACAAAATACAGATCAGTATCCAGTTGTAATGTGAGAAGTTCATCATTATAACAAGATGTTTTCACGTTGGAACAATAAACAAACTTATTACACTGTAGCAGTTATAACATAAAACATTTCACATTGTAACATGATAATTTGCAGTTGTAATGTGACATTAAAATGTTATCACATTTTATTGTATGGCTTTGTTAAATACTTGACAATAAATGGTCAATAAATGCATTCAAAGGTCTGTTATTTCTGTATAATATACTGTTATGTTTAACAGACTGTTGCTATGAACAAAGTTCCAATCAGCCATAAAATAATTTTTAAAATAATTAAATCATTTTTAAATCAATATTTTATGTCAAATTATTGATTTCTTTTGGTAATTAACATTTAATAAGCTGGATAATGTACAGTGAGCTGGTCATTACTGTATAATAATATATAATAATAATTTGTTTACTGTACATTATCCTTTACATAACAACACAAGTTATCATGTTAGAACATGAAACATTTTATGTTGTGACAAGATAAATAGTATATTGTTATAAGAAAAGTGGTAAGTCTGAATGTCAAAATAACACAAAAATATTTTGTGGAAAAACATCTTGTTCTAACAATAAATTTTTAACATTGTAACGTGATACTGATCTGTTTTTCCTTTCCTGCCGAGGCAACAGTACGCTGCCGTACTTACCGTATACATATATAACACACACACCAGGAAAAAATATGATACATCTGACAAACCTCAAAATCACAACTACACACTGATCATCCTCCACTTTACACAAGAAAACATGTTTGAACCCTGAAACCCCGACATGTCCTCTTAGCTCACTGAAGAAACTGTGGAGTCATCAACAGTCAGCTGAGAGGACATTTAAACAAAGCCCTTACACTAAGGAAAGAAAAGTACTTTTCATACAGTGATGAAATTTGTTCAATTATTCATTTCAGTCACACTGTGCCATGAAGTGCTGACAAGCATCAACAGACAATGCTGCAACACAAACAACACTATGGGAGCTTGCATATTAATTTATACAGAACTTACCAACAATTTTTCCCTCATACAAACATTTCAAGATTACAAATCTGTCCTAAAAAAGTATAGAAATTGCTCTGAGCTGCAATACAAAAATGACAGGTCCCAGATTATTATTTAAAGTGACAATCCTGAATATCAACAAAGAGTGAAGATACATACATTGAGTCTAGTTTGGCCATATTACGTCATTCATAACAATCTTTTGATACATAATAAGGTTTTGTTCACTCTTGACCACTTGGGCAAGTAGGTCAGAAATCTACTTGCCCTCATACTAATTGTTTTATTTATTACAGGTAATCAGATAATGACAAAGACTGAAGTTAATTAATGTAGGACTGCAACATCTATAAAATGTCAGAAAATAGTGAAAAATGTCCACCCCAGTTTATCAAAGTCCAAGGTGATGTCTTTAAATGTCTCGTTGTTTCAGTCCAAAACACAAAGATACTCATTAAATAATAATAAACAAAAGAACAATTTGAAAATCTGTATGTGAGGCTGTAAACAGCATTTTCTGCCATTTTGCATTTAAAAAATTACTGTAACGATTAACTGATTATCAAAATAGTCAAATTCTTTTGCCAGATTTACTCGCCTGACATGGCGTTTTACTTGCCCCAGGCAAACGGACAAGCCTCATTGATGAACCCTGCATAAGAAAACCTGCAATTTCATGCCAAAGTGGGAATAGACCCGTCAATGAAGAGGATACCGTGTCAGAGACACATTTTGCACCACGTAGTGGTGAAAAGTACATGTGTATGAAGGTACAGTACCAGCAGAGGGCGATAAGGACGGGAGCAATGATGAACATGACAGTAATGTTATATTACTTTATAACACACAATATCTGTACCTTGAAGGAAGTGACAAAGATTATCTTGGCAAAATAAAGTCATAAATACAGGACAGAAAATAATTTAGGCTAGACTTAGAAAATTGAACCCCCTATTTTTTTTGCCTCTAAGGGCTTCTTTAGAATAATCAATGGTCTCCTCGTAATTATGCTGCTTAGTGTAGGGTCTCTACTGTGTATCCATGTATCCAATCCACACAACAATCTTCAGGGTCCACACTTTAAGTTTCAAAGATAAGGAAATAACACTGAGTTAAAGTTAACAAGGTTAAATCTACTGTCTACTGATTAAGACACTTACACCATATGACCAAGTAAGTGCAAACTGTGCAAATCTCTTGGCTAAAAAGGTTCACCTGAATACACAAACCCCACAGGCTGGATTTCACAGGGAGCTGATTGGCATTCAAGGCTGGTTTCTGTTCCTGAACAAGGATTTGATGATCTTGGTAGGAGGAAGTAGAACACTCTTCCTCTTTTGAAAAGATGTGAAAACACATTTAACACGAGAGGAAGCACTGACACACTCTGTCCACTCTGCCAAAAGGTCAGAATCCATAGTACTCATCATTTTACAGCAAAAATAAGAAAACAGTGGAAGCTTTTAAGCACTAGAAGTGGTCCTGGTCTACCTGCTGTCATGGCACCTGTGACACTGTGTGCCAGACCTGCAGGTTCATCCAGCGCACAGAGTGTACGGTGGGAATATTTCTTTAAAACAAGGAAAATCGAGGCCTCATTTGCATAGTTTTAACCATCATTCCTGTCAGATATGGAAACATTTTACTCACTTACTTCATTGAGCTCTGGGTAAAACACTATACCTCTGATATGAAAATGAAAATGAAATGAAGTCACTACATCCCCAGATCTCAGCACTAAAGCAGCTGAGTTAAATATTAACAGCTAAGAGGAATAAAGGCTGAAACTAGAGAGGAAGACCCACATTTATACAAAAAACTGATTTTAAAGCTGTCTCGACGGCAGAGGGCCCATGAAAAAAAAAACAAAACACCACAACAACCCCAAACCACAGCTAACAAATTCTACAACCCCTCCCCCAATCCCATCGTACAAAAATAAGAACTAACAGTAAAAAAGTAGAGCTTGGCTATTTGTTCAACATTTAACACTGAGAGACAGATGGATTACAGGTTCTGAAATGAGTAAAGACAAACAGAGCTCAAACACGCTGAGACACTGACACGGTGCAACATTCATTACTAGTCTACAAAAATATTAACAACTGGTCAAGTTAGACACGTTATAGATTTATCCATGAGTGTGAAGGTTATTAGACGCCAAAACACTGCAGAGCTGTTTATTCCACAGTGGAAACTTCTTATAGTGGTCAGAGTGGTCAAAGTCATGGAACTGACGGCTTCACTATGTACTGAATGTTACTGACTGTCTCAAAATACAGTGCAGATGTTTCAAACACTGTGTCAGGCTCCAGTGCCTCCCTGTGTAGTTCCTGAAAGGAGAAATCTGTAATATACTTACTGTAATAAATCATAAAATGACCATGACGTGTCATCAGAGATCAAGGAAACACATTAAGTTGAAATTAGTCAGAGTTAGAATTAATTCTAAACTTTAGCCAAATGAGTAAGTGTCTGTTCATAAGTAAATTGAGTAAAATGTTAATGGAGTTTGGCAGCAGTGAGTCAGGAAGCCACTTAACTCATCATCCAGAGTGTGTTATTTCAGAGCAGTGGGCTTTTGTTTTCAGGATAACAGGCTGAACTTTACACTGACAGACAAGTGACAGTTATAAACAGCTGATCAACTCACAGTGGAGGACTCGTCCTCACTTGTTAATGTCAATTTACAAATTTGTGCTTGTTTTGTGCTTCTGCAGCCTGTATGATCTTCTTTATGTCTGGAAAGCAGGGGGCAACAACTCTCTTCAACTATAGATTGTATTAAACAGGAGTATTAAACACAGTTTTAAAAATGGTTTTCCATGTGTTGTCATGTATGTAAATACCCACTACAAAAGGGACCACTTGATAACTAGAAGTTCATTTTTTAAACAGTATTTGTATAGGAATGATTCTGTCCCAGTCTTTTTTAATCACTATAAGAAGTTTCCACTGTGATATGAGGCAGCATTTTATTACTCTGGAAAGTTATCATGCTGACAATCATTTCAACCATTTCCTGCTGGAACTCTGTGCATCTGCAGCCTCACTGTGCCAACACACAGTGGGACACACATTTCATATTTGGGTAGAAATTATCTCTTTGATGTTGGCTGGATGACAGACACTGACAGAGTCGTCTCACCATTTAGCTTAGTGCTGACTCAACTTGTATTAAGTGTGTATTTTTGTTGTTTTAGATGGTATTCAGTCCATTAAATCGCAGAAGAGTGGGCAGCACGTGAGACACTTTTCACTTGTTTGTGACGCTGACACACTCAGAGCATTCATACACACACATACACACACACACACACACACATTGATGAACTGACAGCATTAGTGCAGCAGAGAGAGCGACAGGTCCTGAGAGGAGAGACAGACGGTCACTTGAAAGCTGACTGCAGCTCTTTGAAAGCAGCGCGTCTCTGTTTCTGCTCCTCCGCCTGCTTCTTCTTGGCCTCCTGCTCCTGGCGGATCTCTGCCTCGAAGCGGTTGGAGTCAGTGATGGCCTGGACCTGTCCAACAGGAAGAGACACAACTGTCAGCCAAACTGAACTCAACAGAGCTGTGGCCTGTACAGGCTGACAGACAGGCCTTTGTGAAGAGGCTGGGTCCTCCAACATTATGTGTTGCACCTGGGATCAAATACTTCAAGAAGACACAGACTTTATCAAACATGTATTTATTTACATCAACATTCTTCATGACACTGTGTTAAAGAAAATTTAGTGTTCAGATATTAAAGCTGTGGGGGTGAATGTGAGCGATACTGGTCGTCTGTCTCTATGTGTCAGCTCTGTGATCCACTGGTGATGGAAATGGGAAGGAAAGAAACCCACTGAACCCTCTACTGTCATAACAACTTGATTTAAAGCCCTCTGTATCAGAGTTGCCATGTCGGGAGAGAAAATAAGAAGTAGCTGTTACTGCTCATCGTTGAACTAACGTTACCTCTATATATGTTTGAAAAGTAGTCGCCAGTCACCTCCCTTGTTTGGGAGATTCTGCAAGAGTTTTCCTGTGAGACTCCAGCAGAGTTTTGTTGACTAAAAAACTAAATCTGACGTTCAGTCGGCATGAGGGTGAGTGGATAATGACTGAACTTTCATTTTTGGGTGAACTATCCCCTTAAGCTCATAGGTTATTAAATAAGATGTTGCATTAAAACAGTAAGATGTTCATCTGTCTTTTACATTATTATTTAGTTTACATTTGTTCATGAAAATTATGCTGTATAAGGGGGAGGAAACTCACTTTGGCTTCAAAGAAGGTCTTGGCTCCTTTGACCCCCTCTGTGGAGACATCAATTTCAGAGAGACGGGCGAGGACACTGAGGCCACTGTCCTCTGCCAGCTCTCCTGCTGCTGCCTTCCTGAAGATCAGCAGGAACTGAGGAGGACAGGAAGGACAGAGACACATATGGATGAAGACAGAACAACGTCATGGCATGCGACTCATTCTGATCAAGTTCTCTCGTCTCACCTCTCTGAAGCTGAGCTTGTTATCCAGGTCCTCATCCACCTCCTTGATCATGTTCTTCAGACCCAGATGTGTCTGTGGAGCTTCGAGTTTTTCCATCATCAGCTTCAGCTCCATCAAGTCGATGTAGTTGTCTTTGCCTGCATCATACCTGTACACAGTCAAGTAGAAACCCGGTGTGTTACAGCTGAAAGAAAGCTCCACACCTCCCACCATGAGCAGGCTGTGAAGCCATGCAGATACTTTTGGTTTTATCTGTCCAGGTTTGATCTAAGGCTTCTGCCCTTGGCCCGGTTATAAAGACAGGGATATTATATCGCTCTATATCTGTGGAATCGCCATATCAGGCTTGTATTCAATTAAATACAGTACAAAGACAAGAAATTTAATGTTCAAACTAATAAAATGTATTGTTTTTTTGTAATTTTACATTCTGAATTTGGTGCCTGCTACATGTTCCAAAAACGCTGGAACAGGAGCAACAGAAAGTTGCGGAATAGTGAAAAAACATGGTAAACCACAGGTAAACAGGTGAATTAGTAACAGGTGACAGTATCATGACTGGGTATTAAATGGGGATCCTTGAAAACATGGATGGAATGAGGTTCACCATTTTGTGAAAAACTGCAAATATTCCAACAATATGTGTATAGATTTGACAATCTACAATCCATAATATCATTAAAAGATTCAGAGAATCCACAGAAATCTCTGCATGTAAGGAACAAGACTGAAAACCAACATTGAATGTCTGTGACCTTTGACCCCTCAGGCAGCACTGCATTAAAAACCCACATCATTGTATAAAGGATACTACATGGGCTCAGGAACACTTTAGAAAACTGTTGTCAGTAAACACAGTTTGTCTCTGCATCTATAAATGCAAGTTAAGACTCAACCATGCAAAGAGAAAGACATATATCAACAACATCCAGAAACACTGAAGACTTCTCTGAGCCCGAGCTCATCTGAGATGGACTGACGCAAAGTGGAAAAGTGTGCTGTGGTCTGACCAGTCCACATTTCCTGTCCACTAAGCTACAAAGTAAAAGGGCTTTACAGATTACTACCAGTGCAAAGTTCAAAAGCCAGCATCTGTAATGGTAACAGATGTTTTATACTCGTGCAACATTTTTTATGGCCTGTGATACAGAATGTTCTACCTCTGTAGCACCAGTACCATGTGCAAAAAAACTTCATGTACAGCCCTGATACAAGTGAATGCAACATTGTTTGTGTCTTCCTGGAGAGACCATCTGAAAATGTGCTGTTATCTCCATTTTTCTTTTAATGTCTTTAATTGACTACTGTGACTCCCCTCAGGGTGTAACTGTATGTTAATCATCCTGAAACATTCAGTACAAGACGTTCAGTTGGTATGCCACTTCCTCACTGATACCCATACCAGCATTCTAAACTGTATGTGAGGCTGGTATCAGAACAAGCCTAACTCATTCTGTGCTCTTAACCCATCCTTGTATTCAACAGCCACTGCACCCATGATCAGACTCCAGTTTTAAGGCAGTGCCTTGGGCAGGGACACTGACAGGAGAAGTGACCCAGGACCTTGTTGGTGTGAGGTGACAGTGCTGACCACTGAGACACTGTCCTGCCTGGTGCTTTTTATCTCTGCTGATATGTGACCATGCTCAGTCTAAAGGATACAGGATTCAAGTATGTGGTCAAAGTGCTGGAGCTCTGCTACAGTGTGCCTTCATGTTAGTCAGTCTGTTGTCCAGCTCTGTATAAACAAGCAGTCAGGAATTCTCAACAGGTCAGAGTCTTATGAGGGAGCATTACCGATATTTATTGTTAGGTTATTTATTTTTTAGTTATTAATTTTTTACCTTTTCTTATCGACAATATGTCAGTATTTGAATGTCTTAACTGCACAGTCAGAATTATTGACAATGAGACACTGTTGAATGTTTAAAGCTATTTTTTTTTTTTTTTTTTACTTTTTTTTGTTGTTTGTTTTTTAATTTCATTTTTTTTCCCTGCTGCACAGAAAACGTACTGGACTGTGACCCCAAAACTAAGGTACCAACCCAACCATGGAATTTGTGTACCGTTACATCCCGAGTCCAGGGCTCAACAATAAGGCTTGCCAGGAGCAAGTAAAATGCCATATTAGGCAAGTAAAACGAGCAACTTGCCCACCTGGGCGAGTGTAAAAAAGGAACTAACTGAACTACTTAGATAATCAAATTAATTAATCATTTAAGCCATTTTTCATGCAAAAATGGAAGAAGATGATGTTTTTGGCCTCTGACATATGGAGATTTCCTGCTTTTCTCTGTTTATTATCATATTTAAGTGAATATCTTTGGTTATTAGTGTGACAAAACAAGACTTCACAAAAACTGGGGTGAACAATTTTCAGTATTTTTTGACATTTTATAGATGTTGCAGCCCTAGATTCAACATAACTATTAACTTTAGTCTTTGTTGTTATTTGATAACTAAATAAAACAATTTGTACAGGGGCAAGTGAAAATGACTTTGAGCGAGAAGAACTGTGACACACTTGCCCGACTGGACAAGTGAAATAAAAACCCTGTAGTCTCCCCTGCTCTAACAGATGGCTTTTCACCCTGCTCTACTTTGTGGCTGTTTCTGGCTGTTTGTACATATTGACTGGGTGTTAATGATTTACTAGTTTCAGTCATTTTTAAATTAAGATTTACTTACACACACCACACTGAGTAATAACATCAATAAGTAATCAGTTCTTGAAAATATTATTACAAACCATAAAGGCAACTGAACATTCTAATTTCACTAAAGAGTAATACTATGGATGGACAGTGTGTGTGCAGCTGTCTGTCCCTCCTTGCTGAGACACTGATTCAGCCTGTGTGGATCACTGATTGGTGGGAAATGTTTACACAGGAAGTGATGAATCCAAACGGGAGAGATAAACATCAGCAGAGAGTGTACTCCACCTCAGAGCTGGACCAGCACAAGATATGATTTTGATAAAGGTCCTCTTACAGGACTTTGTTTGAAGGTCCAACAGTTCTCACAGACTGGAGTAAACTGGGTTAAAAAGGACAACCCCCTCCCCAATGCTCACTGCTGTCAGTGTTGTGCTTTTTATAAGTGAGGAAGTCTGTGCTATCAGATTGCATTTCCTCTTTCAGAAGAACTCATTTCTCTCTGAACATTCAGTTCATAATCTACAGAAGGGCTACATGTGGCAATCATATGTATAATAACTCATTTCCCAACTTTTTTTTTTTTTTTTTTACATACTCCACTAACTACGAGACACAAGGTTCACTTCTACATAATTATTCCACACAACATCACTGATGCTCAGTAGAGTAAGATTAGGGCTGCACAATTAATCGCAATATTATCAATTGCAATATGGCCAAGTGCATTATCTAAACTGCAGAAGCTGTAATTATTTTGATCAAGTAAAACTGTGTGACAAAACACAATCATAATGAGGTACTAGAGTGCAGAAGACATGTTTGATACAGACCCCAACAAATATCACATCACCACATATTAGTTTCTTTCCAGTGAAAAAGCAAAATGTGACGCAAAAATGATCCTATGACATATTGCAATTTCAGTCAAAATAATCGCAGTAGGACCTTTTTTTAACCATATCATGCAGTCCTGGTAGATATAGAGCAAATTTCCTGCCTGACAAACACACAAAAAGTTTTACAAATGCCCTACAAGTCAAAGTGTGGTTTACACAACATATTTCTAATATCATAAAAATGGCAGAAAACGTCATTTTGAATGTTTTCTTCATTTATTATCATATTACATAGAATATCTTTGGGTTTTCAGAACCTCCAGGAAATTGTGGGAGTTTTTTTAGAACAGTTGTGGCCTAAAATGCCAGCAGCTTTTCTAAAAATAAATGTGGTGTATGTTTTTAGGCATGTTTGTAATTAAATTGTAAGTGAAAAAGCTACAATGATTGGTCAAATTTGTGGAAAAGTTGTGTTGAAGTTGGATTGAACTTCGCCAGCAATGAAAGTTAAACCTCTCTTTTATGGTTAGTCACTGTTCATTTAGTCATGTTGTAGGGCGCCTGCTATAATCTGCCATATTTATGGTTTGAGTTATAGACACAGGATGATAAAAATGATAAAATATTACTTAAAGGTGCAGTAATAATCCTGAAGAAAGACTGATTGTTGAGTCTCAGTCCCAGGTTGTCAAATACTAGTGCTCTGGAACAAGTCTCTGTACTTAATCAAATCCCTGAACTTCCTTTTCCAATGTTGATGAGTGTATTTCTGTCACAAGTAATATGTACTTCAGGGATAAAGGTGAAAAATAACAAATTAAAACAAAAAACTAATGAAGTATGAGGGAGCTACTGGCTGCTACATCTGCACATGCTGCTGTCACAATGGCAACATGTGAGCCTGCCACAGACTACAAACACTGTCACTTCAGTACGAGTTCTTTCAATAGTTAGTTGGAACCCTACTGGAGAGAGCCTAATGATTATATTTATTGTCAATTAATCTGCTGATTAATTACTTGATTAATTGATTACTTGTTTGGTCTATAAAATGTCAGAAAATGACAGTGTTTCCCAAAGCCCAAGATGACATTCTCAAATGTCTTCTTTTGTCCACAACCCAAAGATATTCAGTTTACTGTCAGAGAGGAGTAAAAAAAACAGAAAATATTCACATTTAAGAAGCTGAAACCAGAGAACTTTGACTCTTTTTCTTTAAAGGAATTACTCAAATGGATTATCAATATAGTTGGCAATTAAATAATCCATTAATTGCTGCAGCTCTACTCTCCAGTCTGTGTTGAGTAACTTTTAGCTTTTCCAAGTTTTTCTGACGGGTTGGCACAGTTCCACATCTATTTTGAGATATTTGTTTTCCAAAGACCTCTGAGGGAAAAAAAAAGCACAGGGACCGTGTTCCCATGAAGAATGCTGCTCAGTGTTTTACTTCTCCATTCAAACTGTTCTCCTTCACGTTTACAATCAGACACTGAATATTTTTTTACTGTCTTAAATCTGACAAAACAACGCCGATTTCAACGTGCTGTGCTGGCTGACCAGACGCACAAACATCTGTCTGTTCACAGCAGTACAGAAGCATGTATGATGAAAAACAGAAGGGATCATTAAGATTAAAACTTGGATGAAGTTCTGAACAAAAGCTGGGAAAGATCGGTGCTGATAGTCAGAACAAGAGCATAGAATCCACTGCTGAAAGAACACCCTCTTTTATCGAGAACATACACATGGGGGTTCTCCTGAGAACTCTTTTATATTATCATACAAGAACCTTTTCTTTCAAAAAAGGGTTCTTAATGGAAACTTCAGTCTTACAAAGAATCTGTGATGACCTCATCCCATCAGGAGGAACCCTTTTGGAACCCTTATTTCTTAGGGTGCACTGCTCAATGTTTATGTTGCATTTTAGAACTGCAGATGTTTAAGGTTGAGCCTAAAATATCAAGATATTATTTATGAGCCATATGACCAAACCCTCACCTGAAGCCTTTGAAGAAAGCTTCACAAAGACGATGAGTAAGAAGGACTAAGTGGTGCATTTCAGACACCTGGACAAGTCCAGACCTGACAGGAAGCTGAAGAATCTGGGCAGAGCATCGTACAGAAACAGCCAGAAGTCATGTGCATGCAAAAACTTAAACCTCTGAGTGAATCTGAACAACAGCCTCCCTCAATGCATACCGAAATCTTTCATACAGAAAAAAAAAGTAAAAAATGAGGAGTGGAATGAACAGAAGTGTCTTTGTTACAGAGAGATGATCTACATGATATAGATGCTGGTAATAAGAAGGCAAGTTTGACATATTCAGGAATTCACAGGTTTGTTAACTATAGTGTGTGTGAGTAAGAGAAGTGTGTGAGTAAGAGGAAGCAGTCAGCAGAGGTAAAATAAACACTCATTTCACACACATTGACATACTTCTGCTACAGGGCGGCACGTTGAACGCTGGCTCACCCTGAATTCCTGCCAAGCAGCTCCAGTTCAGGAGTGAGTCACTCTGCTCTCACACTGCACACAGCCTCATCCACCAGTCAGCACAACTCACTTCCTATTAAACTAAGTGATGTGTTGCAAACCACAAAAAGGCAAACATGGCTTCAGCAGTTGCCACAGTTAAATTAAGTCGGACTAATAACACACCTCAGCCGCTTCCGTCCCCAAATGACAGTGAAGGCGGCGTCACACTGGACCAATTGAACATCCTGTATGTAGCCTGAACCACATGTCCTTCTGAACGCCATGACACTATTCACATTCAATCAGTTGAGAAATGGTTCTTCTCACAGACAGCGATGAATACTGGTTTGACAAAAGGCATTTTTTAACTCTGTATTAATGTCAATAAAGTCAGGTTATCTCATTTTAACACTGCTATTTGTCTGACCAAACTCAATCTAGTTGATTCAAGACTTTCAGAATCCAAACCTACTGCCAACAATACAAACCACTGTCCAATCACATCGCTGTAAACAGGGACACATCTGTCTGACAGGATCCTGACAGTGACAAAAGTACGGAGCACATAACAAAGTGACAAGTAGAATATTATTTCTGGTAGAATAATGTTGCTGTTCCAGTCTTTTTTACACTATTTTTAAAGCCTCTGGAAACCCACATTCAAAATAGCCTTTAACTCTGTAATTAGGTCTTATGTGGGTCTGTGTGTTAAAAAAAAAGTAAAGAAAAAAAAAGTACTATTAAAAAAAAGTATTAGAAATTAGTTTCAATCCAAATTCAAAATATCATCATTTAAGGTACGTTTTTGTTCACTTTCCTAATATTAGGTTAAATTGGGTGTCCTTATTCTCAGACATTTATTACAAAACTCACACAATTAATTCTGCAATCCAGTCATTAAAAAATCCACATCAGATGTCCAAACAAATGGGTGCATGACCCAGTTCAATGCATGCAGCATTTTACCTTTCATACAAGACAAATGAAGTAACCTTATCTTTATTTTACCTCTCAAAACACAGGAGTAACTGGTCTACCACTTTGGTTAGATCTAAAATTAAGGTTGCAAATTCTAAGTTCTTTCCTTAATCAGTCATTGGTAACATTAACAATGAAGTAACTGATTAATCACTATTAAAAATACATAAAAATTTTGCTCATGCCAGCCAATATCAAATGTGTTTTTATTGCTCAATCAAAGCTTTATTTTCACAACAACATACTGCATTTTTCTGACAGTGTTACAGTCAGTGAAACATATGAAGATATAAAGGTCTCTATATTAAACACATATACATGAATATCTGTGATATTTCCTATCTGTATTTGATAGTAGATTAAATTAGATTAGATTAAATTTCACTTGATCAATCAAATGCTTAACAACCCATTAATCAATCACTAGGGCTGGTTATCAGTACTCAATACCTTCAAAGGTATCGACTGAAACAACCCAGTACCACGAAGAAACATCTCCAGTCAAACAATACCTGCATTCAATGCATTTGGTACCCAGAAAAAATAACTATTTATACGGCTTTGGCAACAAATGTTTGAAAGTATGGCTATTTTACATGCATAAAATATGGAGGCAATACAGCAGTAAAAATGTGAATATGACAAACATGACGAAGCACCTAATACAGCACAAAAAAAAAAACTTCAGGATGGACAGCTAAAAAAGGGTATTCAATAGAGTATTATTGATATTGGTATCACTTTAAGGGCACTGGTATTCATACTGATATTGTAATTTTTTTTAAATGATACCCCCGCTCTATTGATCATCCATTAATAATTGTCATCCCCATCCAAAGTATTCTAAATATGCTGCCATCTACTGTAAGTAATATACATTATTATTGTTATTATTACTATTATCATTATTATTACCATCATTAGTAGTAGTGGTAGTATTAGTATGCCTCATACAACAACACTTAATCCAAACTATCTCTTTAAGTGTACGCTATATTTAGTTTATTTTCACTTCCAATACTTTGCCACCAGAAACCCTTTCTGACATTTGGATTCACCAAAATCAAGTCAGTGATTATGGCAGCATGGTGTCATGGTGTGCCCCATGGGACTTAACTTAAGAATATGAATGCTAGTTTGTGGTAAAATATAAATAATTTCTTTATCCTGTTTGAACTGAGTCACAAATTACACATATGATGTCTGCCAATTTATAACAGAATTTTACAAGTCAAGAAAGTTGCAATTTCTGGTACATTGGTCGAAGTTTTCTTTAGTTTTGTGTGAAGCTGCTCAGTGAACTGCATGTTTCGTCTTTCAACTCTTGGTCCTTTTATCAGCCGTGAAGAGAAAGAACGAATAAGACTAACTGTTGTGCAGCTAAACCCCTGAACGAAAACAGACAGGCATCGTAGCTTCAGGGGCTAACATTAGCTTTTGGAGGCAGAAAGTCATGACCTCACTAAAGCGACTTCTGGGTGTGTAGTCTTTGTAATCACATATCACAGTCTGATACTTGAACAGTTTTACAACAAATGGCAACTCGTAAAATTATCTCTTAAATTGACAAATTTAACACAATTCAAACGGGATCAAAAAATAATTTGGCTCTCACCACTGTCCACCGGAAGGGGTATGACTTCATCTCTCTTTACACTGACTGTGGATATGTGCCTCATACAACCCCACTTAAAAAAAGTCTGGACTATCCCTTTAAGATTATGGGGTTAAGTGAAATGGCAGATTTCTACAGCTTAAATTATTGTATTAATTTCTTATCTTTCACCATGTCTGAGCTTATGAAGGCAGAACTATAATAAGAGTCAATGTTGTATAATTACATTGAACATGTGTTACATGATAATTCATTTGAACTGAGTTGGATTTACTGCATTTTTTAATTATTAACATCTTTGTGAAGCACATCATTGTCCTGGACTGAGAACTGAGACCATTGTGTAATAACCTACACTCAACAAACGCCTCTTGTCTGATTTCCTTATCACTGACTTGCAGAATGTCCGGGACCCACCCTGCAATCACTCCAGCTGAAGAAACATACATTAGACACATAAATACATAAACTAAAGATTTTTTTCATTACTAATCTATTGTTTAGTCCACTTAGTAACATTTATTCCATAAAGTTTAACTTCCATTAAATCATCAGATCTTTAATCTTTGATTTTGTTTGACCGAGAACTATTTCTCATTAACTTATCCTCAGATTTAAACTGAAGTTTACTGTTAATCTGTGGGATTTGCCTGTAGTAAAATAACTTGCTTTATTCAGCGGTGACCTACATGAGTAGCTGCCAGCTCCACTTCCTTATATGAGCAAACAGAACGTTACTTCCCTGACTCAACTACTGATTTACTGGCCTGCAGGCGTGTTTCACATGATATTTAAGAGCATGTCTGTCACTTTGAGGAGAGACTCACATTTTGAACATCTTCTCCATGTCTCTGATCTGTCCTCTGGAGAACTCCTTGAACTCGGTGTAGGGGTTGAACACCTTCATGCTGGGCTGCTGGTGCTCTCCATGCCCCTCGTTCAGCTCCTCTCTCCGCTGCAATTTCGCCCCCAGCTCCGAGTCCGCGTTGGCGGTGCTGGACTTCTCCTCCGAGCCGTTCTGCTGTGAGGAGACGTCCACGTCCACGGCCACCGGCTCCTCGGCTCCTTCTTCTATCTGCAGCCGCCGGTTGAGCTTTGAGGACAGCTCGTCTGTGGCCATTTTCACGCTGAGAGGCTGATAAACACAAGCCTTGTGAGGCTCAGTAACGTTCCAGCAGACAGACAGAGAGCCGTCTGTCCGGGTGTTCCCTCGGTCTATACGCTGTACACGGCCGTGTGTGGCAAGAGCCGAAGCTAATTAATCACTTTGTATATTTACTATCTGTGGTTTAGTTTCAATTACCAGCTCTGAGGCTCCAAGTTCACATTAACACCTCCAGCGACTTCAGGATGTTGTATACTCATTAGCTACGTAGCATTGTGAAGCCTGTCACGCCGTCATCACGCCTTTTAAAGAGACAGACACATACTGTACACTGTACACAGTCTGCACAGCTACAGGTGTCAGTGTGGAAGCTAAAGCGTGAGATCTGTGCCCGAACCTGGCGGAACCTGACGGGACCTGACGGGTTTGGGTCAGTCGGGCCGTATTTCTCATATGTTTCATGGGTTTACGTCGGGTTTGGGATGTATGATAATAATAATAATAACAATAATAATCGCCATCATCATCATCATTATTATTATTATTATTATTATTATTATATTACTATTATTATTATTATTATTATTATTATTATTATTATTATGCTGGCAGCTGGCATTTGTGGCTGGGGCAAGGCCTTTCATGTTCTCCTCGTTTCGGCGTGGGTTCTTCCTGGGTACTCTGGCTTTCTCCCACAGTCCAAAAACATGCAGCATAATAGGTTAATTGACTCTAAATTGCCCGTAGGTGTGAGTGTGAGTGTGAGTGGTTGTCTGTCTCTATGTGTCAGCCCTGCAATGAACTGTGACTTGTCCAGGGTGAACCCCGCCTTTCGCCCAATATCAGCTGGGATAGGCTCCAGCCCCCCACGACCCATCAAGGATAAGCAGTTACAGACAATGAATGAATGAATGAATGAATGCTACTGATAATAACAAAAATGATAATAATAGTTCTGCCCAAACATGAAATATGTGAGAAATACAGCCCGACCCAATCCAAACCTGTCAGGTCTGGACAAGCCCTGTTGGGTTCAGGCACAGATCTCAAGCTCTACATGTAATGTCCCTGCCACTGCCAACTCCTACTGTTTGGTACATAGAGGGAAAAAACATGTTGGGCCGTAATCTGGTTCGGGCTGAAATATGCTAATGAGGAACAGGTTCAGGTCAGTCAGAATTTTGTAGGGCTTGGGCCTTTTCAGGCTCAACTTTTCAGGCCCGATTAAATTTCTAATGGAGGCCTGTTGCTGCCAAATGTGATGAAAAAAAGAACATTACAGGGGTGTAATGCAGTCACTTGAGAAAAAAAATTTGCTCTATTTTTCATTATTAATGAGATACCTCCAGCAGGCTCCACACTTAGGGCCAGCTCTCAGCCCAAGCCCTATTTCACTAGTCTCCAGCATGCATATTAAATGACAGCTAGCTTCATCATCCCCTAGGCCTGGGTGATACAGCTGAAAAACCTATCACAATAGTGAAGTTTCATATCAGTCAATATCAATAGTTATTGATCACAGGTCGTGACTGACAAAGTGTTATGTGCTCCAAAGGCTGGTAGTGGTGAAGGTAATCAAAATAAGTTTGTTGCATTATCACAGGGCGATACAGACAAAATCTAATATCATGATATTTTTGACTAAATATGATGATATAATGAGATATTGCAACAATATTGGAGGTATGACTAGTGGTGCTTTAACAAAATATTAACATGAGTGTTGCAAGTTTTGTGCATTTTCCTTAAGAAGTAGTTGAAAGTGTTACAATCAATTAATCATTAATAATTAATAAGATATATAACCCATGTTTTTCCTCATTTTCATAATTTTCTCTTTTTTCCCTCATTTTAAATATAAGTTGCCTTAAACATAATTTTTTAAGTGCAATTAATCGATTAATGGTCATTAACATCCCAAATTAACACAATTAGATTATTGATAATCATCAGTAATGTGGGTATAATGACTAAGTAGGTAAAGACAAATAATAGAACAGCTAGAACAGCCTGGTTCAGAAAAGAACATCAATTTACTGCGATTATTCCATATCACGATGTAACAATATCCAAACTCTATCATGATATCTAGTTTCATATCACAATACGATATAATATCGATATATTGCCCAGCCCCGTGATGCCATAATTATTACAGGGCAGGTCAAATATTATTGTTATTTTTCATTTATTTATTATTTATTTATTTGTTTATTTATTTTGAGGTTTAAATATGATTCTGTAGCTTCCCGGTAGTATTCATGAGGTTTGATGATGACACTGTGGTTCACCTTATTCTTTGGCTAAACTAGGAGTGCTTCCACATTTCATCATGTTGCAATCTTACTTATGGTTTAGAGCATAAGTGCTATACTCATATTTTCTAAATAAGTTCACCACAGGTAGTAAATAATGACTGTAAGCAGCTCAAGACATTTCTGTTGCACAGTCAAACTTTATTAGTATTGATAGATCACAATACAAGTTATACAATATTCTCTACAGCAATTTAAAAATGTTTAATCACACATAATTAGTAGTACTGACAAACATTTTATGAAGCATAAATATGGCAGTAACTGGCAATGAAAAACTACAAACTACTCAGAAACATGTGACAGTACAGTCATCATCATAACTGTAGATGCATACTAAAGTTACTGAGCAGTTTTACAACCTTATAAGATCAATGATTCCTAAAGTTATATTGAGATGGTAACTTACAGTATAAAGTCTGTTCCATACAGGTTTCTGTCTCATGATGGTGTCACTGGTCTGATGAATCTAATGTGGAGACACGTTACGTTAAAGTGACTACTAGTGGCTACTGTACGTAATATAATTTTAGTGGGTTTATTGTCATTTTTACTAGAAATAAATGCATGACTAACGTGTCACATTATCTGTTGTTTTACATCATACTGTAATAAGATGTGTTGTAAAGCTGTAACAAAAGTAGTGGACCTGTTTGACCTGGTAAGAGGCTGAAAAATGACAACCACACCATTAAATGTAGAAAAATATTAATTCATCTTTATTAAATACTTTAAGGCAATTTAAACGGAAGTCCAAGGGGGAGGCGGGCACAACAGGGTAGTACTGGGCGTCAGGGCTGGGAAGCGGTAGCAGCCGGCTCACTCTCAGCTAATTTCCCCGCCTAGCTACCTAAAGGAGGCAACCAGCCTCCCCCCTTAACACTGGAACCACTTCCCTACCTTCCTATCTTCACCATACTATATGACACTATAAGTCACGAATGGCCCCCACCCTCCAGAAAGTGAGCGCTGGGCCAATATACTTTAATGGGAGACATGCCCTGTGGCGTCCAAACTTTCCACCACCTCATTCTGTACAGAAACGTTAGCAATTATTGTTTACATTACTGTGCTAATTCTACATGCTAACATATTACCTTTGTAGATAGCTCCACACAACGAAAAGTGTCGTTCCAGCATAAAAGTTAAGCTAGCATTATGTGACAGAGATATAAAAAACATTAGCAGTGTTAGCTGTTAGCTTACCTGACGAAAACACCACTGAAAACTGTCATCTGGATCGCCGATTATGTTAATTTCTCCCTGATATTGGATGATAGTAAAGGTCAATGGCACACTGTCTAGAAAAATTTTAATCCATAAAGGGACAAGACAAGGAGACCCTCTGTCACCAATTATATTTGCAATCTGTATTGAGGCACTTGCCGAAAATATAAGAAAAAATAATAACATTAAAGGGGTAAGTATAAAGGAAGAACACCATAAATTGGCATTATATGCAGATGATGTGATTGTTTACTTAACCTCTCCAGACCAATCCTTACCAAACTTAATGGAAACAATTTCAGAATACAGTAAGCATTCTGGCTATAAGCTTAATGAAGGTAAATGTGAAGCACTAACTCTTGGGAAACAGATATCAGAAGAACTTAAAAATAGATTAAATTAAAATGGGATTTCAAGAAAATTAAATATTTTGGAATTGACCTTACTGGAGATATAAAGAACCTCTATGTAGATAATTATCAAGTTTTGATAAATTGAGACAAGATTTAAATAGATGGAAAACTGTACCAGAACCAATACTGAGTAGAGTAGAAAGTGTGAAAATGATGATCCTTCCCAAATTCCTGCTTTTATTCCAGGTTTTACCACTATCCATTCCACAATGTAGTTTTAAAAGATGGAATCGAATGCTTTCAAACTATATCTGGAATTATAAAAGGAAAAGGAAAAACTTAGTATGCTAATACAACCTAAAGAAAAGGGTGGGCTTAACTTTCCAGATTTGATTACTTATTTTCATGCTACACAAATAGATATAATAATGAAATGGATGAATAATAAAGTGAAAACTAAATGGAAACTAATAGAAAAACAATCAACACAAATATCAATTGGAACATTACCTTATTTAGGTTTAAAGGAAATGCAAAAACATAATCGGAATAATAGATGTGTAGAATACACATTAAAAAATTGGAGAAATATTCGTAAAAGGTCTGAGATTTACAAAAATTGTATATACTTGAGACAGATTTTTTGCCAAATAAAATGGATAAAATACTGGAAGAATGGGCAGCTAAAGAACTACAGATCTATTCACAGATGATTACAAATAATACGATAGATACATTTGAAACATTAGTAACAAGATTTAATATACCCCAGAATAATTTCTTTAAGTATTTGCAAATAAGGATCTATCTCACTAAACAGCAAAGAGAGGATCAGAGTTAGGAGATGCATGGCTTACTGGATTTTATAAGCAAAAATAGAGACAGTAAAATAGCAAAATTTCAAAGCTGTATAAGACCTTAAGAGAAACAAAAGTTAATACAGACAGCACCAAAGACAAATAGGAAATAGAAATGGCAATAACAATTACAGAAGAAGATTGGGAAGACTCTTGTAAAAGAATATTTAGGACAACACAATCAAAATACTGTAAAGAACTTGCTTGGAAAAATAAAATGAGGGTTTTTGCAACACCAAAAATTACATCAAAATACAGTTTATCAGGTAGTGCTGAATGTTGGGGGCAATGTGGGGAAAAAGCAGCACATCATTCACATATTTTTTTATTTCTGCCCTGTGTTGAAAAGGTTTTGGGGGCCAGGAAATTATAAGTATTTTTAATTTAAAGAAACCACTATTATATTAGGAATCATCCCAGCAGAAATAGAAAGCTAAGGAGATAAATATTTGTATACAATAATACAGATAGCCGCATTAAAACAAATTACACGGAACTGGATGAATATTAAGTCACCATCTATTAATGCCTGGAAATTAACAGTTGAAGATATTAAAGAAATGGAAAGAATTACTTACAGGTTGAGGAATAGGGATGATGAATTCATGATAAACTGGACACACTCAAACACTCAAACTATATCTAAGAGAGTACAGAAGGATGTACTTTGCGCTGTGCAATACAAACCTTACACGCTTATGCTTCACCTTTTTAGACCGAAGAGGGTCACAGTGTCTGCAGGTAAAGGACCCAGAGCTAACGTTAGCTTCCAGCCTGACACACAGTGTGGCTAACGTTAGCAGCAGCAGCTCCGCCTGCAGGTTTATGTCTGTGTCTGTGCTTAATGCGGGCACGTTTCTCCAGTCGAGTGAATATATATCAGCTTATTCTGTCACAGTCTACATTCATCTGTCCGACCTCGCTGATGTAAACATCCGGTGTTGCCACGGCAATCGGTTCATACAAGCAGGGTCAGAGGGGCTGCTGTCTGACAGAGACGCAGCCCCGACTAGTGGCGTGCGGCAACAGATAACTGGCTAATGCATGAATGAAATATTGACGAATATTTCATTTTTAAATATTTTAAATGACTAGTATTTCTGGTGCCAGCTAGCGTGGGTGGGGATGTTTAATTGTATAGTCATCCATGTGATGGTAACCATACTTTGAAGGGGTCATGCTTTTACCTGTCTGGACATAAAAAAAAAACATGATACAATCCTTATGACAGTAAAATGGGCTATTTGAAGACAATCAACTGCAGTAATTCTGTTCTCAGTAGAAGAAAATGTGGGTAAGAACACTGTTGCATGAAAAAAAAAATACTGTCAAATACCGTGAAACCGATATGATTTTTTAAAAAAACGTGATATGAAAATTTTGTCATACCGCCCAGCCCTACACCTCAATCATCTTGGTTATTGTTGCCGATGCGTGCCTGATATTAGAGCAAGTTGGGATCAAGTCGGACACATTGAACTGGCATAAATACAAATTGCGCGGCGATCACCAGTGATCCATTCTGTGCAGGCCTGGCTCATCTCTAATGTACCTATTCCCATGAATTAGACAGATGTACTGCAGTCGCAGCATGTGAGGACCCATTGTTGACATTCTAAACTGCATGCTGATCACTTTCCAAAGGCGATCTCAGGATTTGTGAAGTAAAGATATCCCTCTGTAGAAGTCACCGTAATGTACATTTATATATGTATTTCAAAGAATCTAGTTTATACAGTGGTTCCCTACACAGATAGGAGACTGTGTCGATGGCTGTAAAAAACACAGCAGACTTCAACAAATCATTCAAATGTCCATGTTGTTGCTGTTATATTTGTGTCATGATCATTTCTTAATCAGCCTGTATCCACATGCAGCCTGTTAGAGCCAATTTAGTATATTTATTATTTTTGGTATATGCAGTGTCGTCCCCTGCTGGTTAGGCTCCTTGTTAGATGCCCACAGGATACTGAATGCTTACTAAAAAGAGGAGAGGTGAGAATAATATCAGAAAACTATTTCAATGTATGATGGCATTGATGCTTTGAACTCACATCTGCACTGATTCTCACTCCTACTGCAAAGACTACTGTTGTTTTTTCAGTAATTTAGAAGTTAATTTGTTTGTGTATACTGGCGCGTACATCTAGACTCAGAAACAGGTGGGACAAGCTGCTGAAACACATTCCATAAGTGAAACACACAGTTGTTAAATTCTGCACAGCTTGGATGCATGTGGTGATCATAGCTGTATCACAGTTCTGTATGCTCAGAGGGCTGTTTCTTTGCATGAGCTGGCTTGACAAAACATAAAACCCCAGTCAGAGATACAGGGGATCACGACAGAGGTTATCAACTTGCTTTGTTAACTCAGGCTTTTTCCTTCAGACTCTTTCCTAAGATCCAAAATTAAGAGTGCTAATTTGCATGTGCACTGTAAAACATTGCAAGTTTGGTTGGTATGCGTTTTGCAGGTGATCAACTAAGACCAACTGCGTAAATGACAGCAGGTGCAAACACTGTGGAGACAGCGGGATTTAAATGTGGGTTTTATGTGTTTTAGAGGTTTCTTCCAGGAGGAGTTTTGACAAAAAGCAGAATGACCTCAAGCACTGAATGAAATTTGCTACCATAGAGGTGTTAGTGAAAGAGGCAAATAAACATATTGTTGAGCTACAGCAGAAAAAAGTCAAGAACAGATGAAATTAAGAGAAGATGGCAAGGCGAAGAACAAAAGAAAAATAACAATAAAACATTCAGCTTCTTCAAAATTAAATAAATAAGTAAAATAATCATAACAACTAGAAAAGCAATTTCTGAAGAAATTGCGGGTGTGAATGCCGCAAGCTGAAGCCAAACTGCAATGCGGCCTTGAATAAAATGAAGTCTGAAAGATTTGAATGTTTGTTGAAAGGCTGACGGCACACTGAATAGCTGCCATGAAAATAAATTAATATTTGAATTTAGTAAAATATTTGAATTTTTATTTAAACACTGAAACCACTCTGAATAGCTGCGCTGAGAATAAGTCAATATTTAAATTATGTAGAATATTTGAACTTTAGTGAAAAATCCAAAGCCACACTGCCCAGATAGCACACACACGTCTCGCCGATGTCGGCCTCAGATCGTGCGTCGGCATTCTCCTCCTGACGTCTGTGAATGCATTGGAGAAGCATCGGCCCATAGCAGGGACATGGTTTGCCAGAGGGCGGGATTATGTGCGCCATTTCAAAGTCGGCGATAGGTCGGCTGTGGATTGATACATTGCTCATTATCCAACTGGTGTCGGCAACATATACAATACACATATACACATATACATATACATATACATAACATTTAGCAACATAAGTTGTTAAGCCCTGACTAGGTATGCTAGCACAGGTGAAGAGCCCAGATGTCGACTCCTAACAGGCTAGCTAGCTAGCTTAGCAAACGTTAGTTGCTTAGACCTGACCAGCAAATGTATCAACTAGCTCTAACTTAATTGAGCCATTGCTAGGTAGCCATAAGTCTTTCCAGCACGTGAACAGTCTCCATCTATACAACAAATTAGTGTTGAATTTTTCTGCAGCGCAGAGCGGACAAACTGCACTAACAGTGAGTCTTGGGAAGCCCATGGCGACCTTACGTCGACGCCGCATCGTAAACACGGAAGTAGATGGGGAGGATAGACACGAGTGATAGCTGGCAGACCATTTAGCGTTGTGAACCTTGACTGGCACAGTTTTGACAAATGGAGGATCATACATACACTGTACCAGAACAAAAAGCAGCAGACAGTGAATCCCCGTCATCCAAGAAGCGGAGACGTGAAGAAAGTAAATGCAAGCATGACAGGAAACGGCAAAAACACGAATCAACATCGGCATAGCGTTTACACGATGGAAACGTTTTCACAGTGACGCCGAGGTTGCCTGTTTTCTGCTGGACAGGTAATTCATCCTACACACATAATTGTAGTTTGTTGTGAGATAGCTTTCGCTCGCCATTTTGTCCGCTGACAGCCACCGTACTTGTGGTGAGAGAGGGGCGGTGTCGGGGTTAATCCTCTTAGTTGCAATCTAAGGTTTGAACGCTAGATGCCACTGGAAATCACACACTTCTCCTTTAAGAAGGTTTGAATTATGTGAAATGTTTGAATCTTTGTAGAAAGGCTGACGCCACACTGAATAGCTACCAGGAAAATAAATTAATATTTGAATTTAGTAAAATATTTGAATTTTTGTTAAAATGCTGAAACCGCTCTGAATAGCTGCGCTGACAATAAATCAATATTTTAATTATGCAGAATATTTGAATATTAGTTAAAAAGCCAAACCTTTTTAATAATAAAAATAATAAAAATTAAGAATTTTGGTAGTAGAAGAACATAGGGTTTGAATGCTTGCAGCATTCACACCCAATTATTTTAGTATACACTTTAGTGTGTGTTGCCTTAAAGCAGGGGTATCAAATTCAATCACAGAAGGGGCCAAAATTTAAAACACAGTCTAAGTCGCGGGCCAAACAGGATTAACATTCATTAAACTGTCTAAAACTGACTATATTTTATTCAGAAATATGAATTTGAACAGCCAGACTGCAACAACTTTTTCCTCAATAAAATAAATAAGATTTAAAGTAAGTTTTTTTCTTCAACAATAACAAAGGAAAACGAGAATATTTCAGCTCAGCATATTTAAGCTCACATATCCAGGTGGGGGTAACATTTGAAAATGCTTGCTTTTTGTCTGCACACAAGATATCACACACTTTAATCATGCAAACCCTCAATGGCACTGCATTTGGCATAAAAGTCTGCTCATATAATAATATTACAAACCCATCAGTTCATCAGGTACAGATGAACATATTGACCTGCTCAATTTAACATTAAGGCCAAAACACACTGAGAACTTCAATAGAAAAGTCAACTGTAGCTTCTATGGTGCACTGCAGGCTTCAGATTTAAAATGTAACACCACAGAACCAGCAGTATTTTAGGAAAAGGTTAAACTGCACACTGACACACATTGAGGAGATGAAGAGGAGTCTGGACTCTTCATCATGACTTACAATAATGCAGCAATTAAGTATTTAAAAGTACACAAATCAGACTTGGAGTAAAAAAAATCTCGCACCACAGAAGTGTACATTAATATTATGATTCATGATCATAAAAAGTTTTTATATCAAGTCGACACATCTGTCCATATTCTCTCTCTCTCTCTCTCTCTCTCTCTCTGTCTGCTGTGGGTCAGTCTTATTTTTATTTTTACCTGGTTTCAGGTGGAGCTGCAGTTCATCTCCCTCCTCTTATACTTGTGTTTCTTTGCACTGAGTCAGTTGTCTAAACAGACAAACCTGTTTACATTGTCGTTTGACAGAAGCTTGTGTCTTTGTGACTGCGAGCTGATTTATTTCTCGAGTTGCGCGGCAGCTGTTGCAGTGCATTGTGGGAGTATGAGTGGTGGGAGTGCTATTTACTGACGGACCATTCATAATAGACACATGAAATTATCTCGCGGGCCATATATAATTGAATCGCGGGCCAGATTTGCCCCGCGGGCCTTGAGTTTGACACATGTGCCTTAAAGCAACACCATACCATAATAATAAGAAATTCAAAAACGGTTATTGTTTAAAATCTGAATGAACTTTATGAAAATACTCATGGAAAAAATTAATTGTCTCACTCAGTTCTAATTTTCTAGTTTTCACACATTTGTTTGTTTGGACATTACCCTGAAAAAACATTGCACCATTGTGGAACAGCCAATAGGAATGACTGTGTGTAAGTGTGTAAGCATATTTCAGCAAAAATTACATCAACAATCAAAACCCTCCTGAAAACATGTCAGTAAGTCACATTTCAGTGTTTGATCATTTGTGTTACATTTTTTTATGCTTGTTTTCAGTTCCCTGGTGGTCTTCAGTTGACTGCTTAAAATGAAATAAAATAGTTCTCAATTCATTTACACCCTGTCTTATATTGGTTTAACAGTATGTAAACTCAAATACATAACACCAAAAATATCATGGTGGAAATCCATAATGAGATGGTGTATTGGGGGGTAAACTCAGTTTATCCACATCTCTGAATTGAGGCTGAGTTTAATCATCTATTTTCATATCAAATGTATTCATCTATGAAGGGAAACAAGATTATTAAACTACAGATTTTCCACAGTTTATCACATCTGTGTTTATCACTACACCCTGGGGTACTTCAAGGCAACATTTACATTTTAACAGTTTTCCACTATTTAATTATCAAATAATGTACATGAAACGTAACTCATCTATTTGGACCTTTTTTGTGGCGATGATGGAGATGAACCATCAGACTGTAAAAAAACGGCTTCAAAATAACCTCCAGGGACACTTGTGACAAATTCAAACACTGCTTTTAGTTTCCTGAGGGTCCTGCCTCGTACACGACCCTCAGGATGTATTGTGTGAGTGTAAAGGTCCAAAACTGGGTGTGTTACAGAGAGGCAACACCAAATTTACTAAATGATTCAAAATCCCAAAGTTTAAAGTTACACTTACAGTAACATTACAAAACACACTGAATCACATTTGACACAATATTTATTTGATTTAACATGTCAAACAACAGAAGTATATGCACATTACATATTCAGAAGATAATCAATAAATGCACTGTACAGATTACTGAATGTGACAAACTAAATACCAGAGGTGGGAAGTAACTAAGCACTAAATTTTGTTACTGTACTAAAGAGTTTTTTTTTAGGTATCTGTACTTTACTTGAGTATTTATTTTTATAAAAACTTTTGATTTTACATTTTCAAAACAGGCTCATTAGTTTTATGTATTTGATGGGAATCATTGATTATTTTATTGAATTGAATTGAATTAATTAGTAATAAAGCAATATTTCCATATTATATTGATAATTTGATGTGAGATTTGATATCTATATCTTTTAGTTTTTGGATATTAATAATGACTATTTATAATATATTAATATTTTGGATATTAATAATGACTATTTATAATATATTAATATTTTGTGAAAGCACCAACAGTTATCCCTACAGTCTTCCCACAATATTAATATCAAGGTATTTGGTAAAAACAAATATGATGATATTTGATTTTGTCCACACTAATTAGTCCTGCTATCAGTGTTTTATTGTCATATCTGAAGTTTATGGATAAATATTTCTGCTGTATTAAAGTGGATTTTGCATTTTACTGCTGTAGATGTTTAAGGTTGTGCTAATTTTAGTTTAAACTACAACAATGCATCATGTTCTAAAAGTTTGTCATGTTTGAATTATTTGAAAATTAGTTATTTTAGAGAGAACGTCTGGATTGAGATATATATTGTGTATCACAGAATAGACTAAAAATTTTAAGATATTTTTTAAAAATCATATTGTGCAGCCCTAATTAGACCTTAAGTGTGTTCTTGAGTTGGTTATAATTTTTCACATTCTGTTGCTGACATTGAAAACTGATTTGTACTTTGGAGAAAAGTTGATGTTTATTATTTTCAGATTTTTTTTTCATTTTCATTTTAATTTAAGTTAGAATGGTTTAAGTTTAATAAAGTCTGAAATATATTAATATTGACATGCGGTTCAGTTAGTTTACACTTTGAGTACATTTCAGAGCCTATACTTTTAACTTTTACGTGAGTAAAAAGTTGAATCAGTACTTTTTTACCAGAGAGTTTTTTTGCACAAGCGTCTGTACCCCTACTTTTTCTTTCCCACCTCTGCTAAATACATATTCAGCATTTTCTCCTTCGGCCTGAACTGTCTGTGTCTTTCGTGACTGGCTCCTCATTGTCTCGGCTGCTGGGTGAAGAGGGCGGTGTGAGGGGTGGAGGGGCAGAGGCAGGGGGCTCGTAGTTCTACTCACTGAGACTTTAGACGGTGCTTTGGCATCTGGAAGCAGGTAGGGCTGTTGATGACTGGCTGGTTGACATCCACGCCCAGCTGCTCCAGGGGCACATAAAGTATGGAGGAGTAGGCCCTGCCCTGTGAGACAGGAAAACAAGTGATGAGTTGGCATCCATATTGTTGAATTTGTAGAAATATCATAAACAACATAATAATATTAGAGGTTTGTATAATGCATATAATCCCCAAATGTAAAGTCAAAACTTTTTGTCACTATTGGTGCTTGGTGCAGGGATTACTCACTCGTTATGCTAAAAAAAAAGGTGACCACCGCCCTCCAGCTGCTCCCGCTGTCATCCATCCGTCTCATCTAGTCTTCCTCTTCTCAGTCATCATGGAAATCCTGGATGCAGAGCCTCGCTTCTTGTGGGGATGTTGATGCAGGGTGTATAAAGCTAGACAGAGAAACAGAGAGAGTAAAATAAATCAACTTTGACTTACTGCTGATTGAGCTTAAGACTTGCAGGAGCATTACTCACCTTTGTCTGGTAACCATGAAAACCTTCAAGAAAAATAAGTCAGTATGACAGTAAGATTAAAAAAAGATTTAGGTTTCTGTTTTATTTTGTAGGGAATCCTCCCTTGTGTTTTTGCTGACTTTATTTCCTGTCCTTGTCTTGTTTCCCTCCCTTTTTTAAAGACTGATTGGTTCCACTTGTTCTTGCTTTGATTCTTTGTGCTTTTAGTTTGTGTGTTTCCATCTTTTCTTTGTCCTCGTTCTTGGAGTGAAAGGTTCCAGCTTTTGTCCCAGTGTTTCTTTTTGTTTGCTTCCGTGTTGTATTGCACCTGTTCCTTTGAATTTACACATACTATGACAGCCTGACTCTACTGACAGGGTTTCTGCAGCTCCTGAACAATTCTTAAAGTCGACAATCCAATGATATGAATCCTAAAATCATCTTAAAATATCTTAAATACAATATAATACAAAACCAACATGGAACCTGACCTTCAAGTGTGGATGTTATACAATCTGGACTATCAGATTTCATTAAGAGATTAATTAATTAATTAATTAATTAATTAATAAAAGATTATTGAATGTGAATTAGGTCCTACATTACATTCAGAATGTTCTTTGAAAGGTTTTTAAAAAAATCAATTAGACACAGGTCTTAAATTGCTGTCCTATTGGTCTTTAAATCTTTAAATGTAACTTGTTGAAACTTTAACGTCCACTGTGTTGGTTAGGCCGAATTAGAAAGTGTTCCATGAGTGCAATTCACTGAGGCTTCAGTTTTCCAGTTCTCCTCCAAATAGGTCGTCGGTCCTAATCCTCCTCGCTGGTCCACCTCTGCCTCTTCATACCTACCTGGTCGTCGTCGTCCTCTTCTCGGGTCCTCTTCGTGGACAAGCCGAGGCCGGAGGATGAGGGAGCAGAGCCTGAGGGGAGATCTTCTGGAGGAGGAGGAGGAGGAGCAGCAGCAGGAGGGTCCTGATGTGGGCATCCATGCCAGAAGTCATCTGGTGGAAACCGCTGGATGAGAGGGTCCTCGGGGTCATCCTCAGGGTCCACTTCGTCCTCGGATGAGGACTCGTCCCCGGAATCCTCGCTGTCTTCTTCGTCCTCTTCGGGGTCCTCTTCGGGGTCCTCTTCATCCTTGGACGTGGACTGGTCCCCGGAATCCTCGCTGTCTTCATCCTCCTCCTCATCCGTCTCCTCATCTTCTATCTCTTCTTCCTCATCAGAGGAGTGTGGGTCGAGGAATGGAGGCAAAAACGCGAACAACCTAACTAGAATACCTACCCTTCCCCATTCCTCATCCTCACGCTCCTCATCAGGGATGCCAACGTCTGGGAAGACGCCGCCAAGACGTTCGAAGATGAAATGCATTCCACCTGAGGGGAACACAGATAAAAGAAATGTCAAATTTTAAATTTTTGTCAAAACATTAAACATTTTAGATTAAATCAAAGTATAAGCGTAATTTACTATCAACACAGGGCTTCACAATGAAAAAGTTCAGTTACTTCATGCCAAACACATATCTTATATACAGATAATTAGAGACAGAATAGAACAGGAAAAATATTTAGTAAAATAAGACAAATCAATGTTTACACATACACATATATACATACAATACAATACACATTAAGTTTCCTTCAACAAATGCCTTGGCCAGACATAACAATGTCAAATTAGGCACAATCGCTGCCTTTCCTATACTACTGATTAACACATTTTAACATTTTTGAAAGTGATAAATCATAGAGATCAATAATTCACATCCCTAATTAACACAATGAGATATTTGATAATCATCAGTAGTGACTAAGCAGATAGAGAAATAACAGAATAGATAAGTACGTTCAGAATACAACCTTTAAAAACACAAGAAAAGTCAACACTTATTTCATATCATGATATAACAATATCCAAAATCTATCACGATCTATTTCCATATATAATATCAATATATTGCACAGCCCTGATCAAAACTCATGTGGATCTGAGGATTTCAGGATAGATAATGAGGAATCTACCTAAATACTGCACATGAAAATATATAAATGAAATAATATTTAAAGTGTATAATAATGCTGTAAAACTTTTACTACCAACATATATAATGCACCCAGTACATTGTATCAATTAATAAGATACACAGCACTTAGGTAATAAAAAATGAAAACCCCAAATATGTGTGCAGTAATTACAGTTACAATAATAATAAATTCTGTAGGGCTTCGACCTAAAACATTTCCAATCTTAAGGTGCAGGTGAACCAAGTTATACACCTGCTGACCAGGAGCCGTGCGCTTTTACGCACTGCGCTGTCCACTTTTGGGAGTTTGAGAAATGCAAACAACTGAAAAATGGACAAGAGGAGGAATAAAAAAAACCATCACACAGCAACCAGCAAGACCGTTTCTCCAAAGTAACTCTCTGCACACCTGACTAGTAGTTTAACACATTATTGTCGCAGTTTATGAGTTTATGCTCTGTGTGATTACTAAACACAACAGCAACAGTGAGGCATCATGGTTCACTTCACCATTCACAATCACAACAACACAGAAGAACACAGCAGAGCTTCAAGTTCTCAGCCACGAGGCCTGATTTCACGCACAGAGCAGTTTTAAGTACATATAACACTTAATCCAACACATTGGACACATTTCCACGAGAGACGCATTTTGTTCTTTTTTTTTCAAGTCCCTGAGAGCGCGCCCTGCTTTGATTCCACCCACGCGTCCGGACGTTCGGAGCTAAAAGTTCCATCGTCTCCATGGAGCGCAAGTAAAACAAATTTTAATATTTTATAAAAATCGATCCAGTCACCATCTTTATTTCTCTAATTTCGATGCAAACGATCGACAATTTTGTGCCTTCAAACCAAAATAATCATGTTTTCAAACAACCATAGTAATTATTACCACACTCTACACCTGTCCCGGGATTCAAATGATCAGCTCGTCATCAAGCCTCCGCAGACGCCTGACAACAACCCGATCATTTGAATCAGGTGTGTTGGAGCAGGGAAACATCTAAAACATGCAGGACAGTGGGCCCTGAGGACCAGGGTTGGGGAAAACTGATGTACACTAAGCAGCTGGTCAGTGCTGCATCTGCTCTGACAATGGCCATAAATGCCCTGAGAAGAGGTATCGAAGACGGAGGACAGGCAGTGGTGTGGTCTGTCAGTCCAAGTGGCACCACAGCGGAGCAGTTAAGAAGTGGAGGTGGAGGACAAGTTTGCACTGGAGGAGAGATGGGTTCTCTGGGGAGAGAGGAGCGGCTGTGAGAGAAATGCGCAACTTGACAAAAAGCCTCAGTTCAGAACATAATGTTGGTGAAAAGAAGGAAATAGGAAGGTATAATAAAGGTCAGTGTTCATTTTCTTTAGGCTACAGTGGCTGTGAATGTTCAGTTTCATTTAGATGCAAATAGGCTGCGATAAATGAATGATTTTCTGTATCAGCAGCCATCTGTGCACACCGCTGGGCCGAGGAGCACCTTCCCATTAAACGTATTAAATACAGACAGAATCACTGTCACTGCAAATTATTTTCAGCCTTGGCAAATGTAAATGTGTGTGTGCTAATCTGACCTACTTGCATTTTCCCCACCCAGTATTTCGCATACTAGGAGAGGGTAGGGTAGTGTATGTACTAAATGGACAGTGCATGTTGTCTTGCACATTTGAAAAACACAATCCTCAGTGTGCACCATTTGTAGATCAGTTTGCATAGCTGTTTGTGAGTAGTATCAAATTTACATACGTTTTCACACACACAAACATTTAGAAAATCAGGCCCTCTGTGCACACTCAAATAATACGGGTTATTTGGTGCGCCATTTGACTCTTCTTCCACACAAAGTGAAATGATCGCAAGCTACCCACCTCATGGAGATTTATAATGGAGAGACATGGAAAATATAATTAATATATCATGGCAAAAAGCAACACTGTTGCTGCAAATAAGACAGGAGAAGAAAAATGCTGTCATAAAATTATTGATTGACTGAATGTAATGTTAATAGTGCTGTTTATTTCTATCGTGACAACTGCACATTAAACTTCATAAAGAAGATTTAAACATGATGCTGTTAAACGTGGAAACGTGGAAGTCACTTCAGTTTTTGGCCAAATCAAAGTAATCTGAATGTAACTGGTTGAAGATTTCTGATAAATAAAACATCAATTTTCTAATCAGTCTTCTAAGCTGCAATATCAGCAATGCAAAAGTCACCAGTTCATCGCAGGGCTGACACATAGACAGACAACCACTCACACTCACGGGCAATTTAGAGTCACCAATTAACCTAGCATGCATGTCTTTGGACTGTGGGAGGAAGCCGGAGAACCCACACAGACACGGGGAGAACATGCAAACTCTGCACAGAAGGGCCCCGCCCCAGCCGGGGAGCTGGGGGATCGAACTCAGGACCTTCTTACCGTGAGGCGGCAGTGCTAACCACTGCACCACCGTGCCACCCCAAAACTTTAAATAGTAAATATTATTCAAAGTGTCTGTAGTTGCTTCATCATTCTCTTAGTGTGTGGATGATACACTTGGTAAATTTAAATCAATCAGACAACTGCAGCTTGTCCAGAACGCTGCTGCCAGAATCCTCACCAACACCAAGAGAGTGGAGCACATTACACCAGTGCTTAAATCATTGCACTGGCTTCCTGTGAGTCAAAGGATAGACTTTAAAATCTTGTTACTTGTCTACAAAGCACTAAATGGTCTCGGGCCTAAATATATCTGTGATTTGCTTATACGTTATGAAGCACCAAGACCCCTCAGATCATCTGGAACAGGTTTACTCAGTGTTCCCAGGATCAGAACCAAACAAGGTGAAGCAGCCTTTAGTTTCTCTGCTCCCCACCTGTGGAACAAACTTCCAGAACACCTGAGGTCAGCTGAAACTGCCGGCTCATTTAAATCAGGTCTTAAAACATTACTGTTTACTGCAGCCTACCAGTGAAGAGGATACGTTACATATTTTTAGGATAATCTGTAGCTATTGTTTTTATATCTGTCTGCTGTTGTTTTTGTTTTATGTTTGCTTCTTTCTTTATATGCATTTCTGTAATGTTTTAAACTATTTATTGTCCTGCTTTTAGCTTTTGTTTTTAATTATCTCAAACACAATTTTAATGTTCTTTTAATGTTTCTATTTTAATGCATTTTCAAGTTCTGTAAAGCACCTTGAATTGCCTTGTGTATGAATGGTGCTATATAAATAAAATTGCCTTGCCTTGCCTTGCCTTAAAGTGTTAATATGACCTGAAGCAAACAGGGAAGAATGACACTGCATCACCAAACGGAGGATCCTGATGATGCAGACACTTTGTACCGCTGTCACATTACTTTATGTTACGTTTCTACGTTATATGGCTTCATTCAGTGATATTACGAAGGTACAGCTCCATGAATGTTCTCATTCCTCCAGGTCATTGTAATCTCAAGGAAAGATTAAATCAAAGGCAACAGTTGCCTTTGATTTAATCTTTCCTTGAGAAGGTACAGCTCAGCAACTTTTCATGTTTAATGTCTTCCCTCAGTTTATAATCTATAACACAAAGAACCTCATTAGGAAAACAAGTGGTGTAAGAGCTGCACTTTTTACAGCTGATTTAATCTCAGAGCAAAACCTGCTCCCAACCAGGTTATGAGTTCAGCATCAGTTACCATGGTGATCTAACAAGGTTAAGAGAGACATCTTCATGACACTGAAAACTCTGACTTTAGACTCAACATAACTATCTAATGCATTAATCTCACTTCATAGCACAGCCCTCCCTTGTTTCCTTGTGTTCTCCCTGTCCCACGTCTCCTCCTCCCCTCAGTGTGTGTGACTGTAGGAGTGTGAATGTGTGTGGGTGTGGGTGTGGCTACCTCATCTGGCACCTGGTGGAATTCTAAACCTGTGTACAATCACCCCATCAACTCACTGCTCAAAAACTCTGCTCTCCAGACATTAACTGCCAGATTGTTCAACCTGCCCTGTGGTATATTGTTGGCTGCTCAGTATTACTTGAAAGATTCCCTCTACGAACACCGCCACAGCTCATTTCCCTACCCATTCCACCCTGCTCATCTGTCTGCCTGTCCCCTGCCAGCTCTCACCATTATTACAATTAAAATCCACCTTACCCTCTGCAACAACCTAAACCTAAAATACAGTTTCTGTATGCATAAAAGGTCCAAATGCATAAGAAAGGCTAGATTTTTAAAAATGCCCATGTAGGTATGGACAGGGCCTCACACTGTTTGTCTGTGTGTGTTTGATCACAGGAATGGGATCAGGTGTGCAGGTGTTGGGTAGCACCTGCAAACCATCTCCAATCAACTGACTTCTCAGTTAGTCTCATTCCGGCCTCTTTTTGAAATCTGTCTGTTTTCGTGCACCTTTAGTACCACTTCTCCTCTGCAGCCATGCCCTGTCCAACTCCTGCCTCTGTCCCACTCCTACACCTCCTCAAACTTGATTTGTAAAATCACTCCCTTCCCAGATCTCTGGACTCACTGTACCTGGCAATCCAGCATTCCTCTGACCCAGAGATTCTACTGCTTATTCACTCAAACTGTACCGCGTTAATAAATTCTTCATTGGACTTACTACCAGTCTCAGTCTCTCCCTCCCATGATAATGTGTTGTAGAAAGGTCTCATTTGTGTGTGTGTGTGTGTGTGTGTGTGTGTGTGTGTGTGTGTGTGTGTGTGTGTGTGTGTGTGTGTGTGTGTGTGTGTGTGTGTGAGTGAGAGTGAGTGTGAAAGGGGAGACAATATCACATAATACAGGAAAGACATACAACACGAAAAACAGAGTACAGGAGTGCCTGGAGTCTACAGTGCATTTATTAATGTTCATGTTGTATAAATATAATATATAATTACTTTAGTATAGCCAAGATGGCTGTTCATTAACATGTAAGAGTTGAGTTGAGAGAGTGAGTGTCCAGTTTGTTGGCTGAGATGACAGCTCTCCTTTGCTTTTCATGGTTCATTTGGTCTGGACCAAAAGAGAAAAAGAAACATTGTTACATTTTAATCCTGGTGTTCACATTGACTTTACAAACAAACCAAGAGGATGAAACATGCAGTTTAACAGACTTACAGCTAACTCCTTGATTACCTGTGTTCAAGTACTTCCCTGTTACTAAATGACTTTTCATAAATATAAGCTGTACATGTCTTATCAATTATAAGATTGTCTCCTGAACAGATTGAATGATCAGCAGATGGATTTAATAACAGGTCAGATTTTGAAACTGTACTAAAATCACACATGCTATCACAAAATCCTGTGGTTTGTTCGTTTGCTTTTCACATCACAAACATTTGAACCACACTGAGACCCATGTGGACTGGTCCAGTTCTTTGGTCAGCACCAGAGTTTGATTGACAGTGTGTGAAAAAGCCTTTAGCTGAGGATGAGGATCTGGTCATGGCTGAACTGAAATTCTAACAAGGGAAATCCAAGCATCCAGAGCAGTTTATGGTCTGACTGCAAACAAATTTAAGTCCTGCCAATTCTCATGTCTGTAAGAAGATTGACAGCTTACAGTCTTACATTACGCAACATAGTTTAAATCAGCGCTGGTTTGCGCAAAATCATCCACAATACAAGTCCAATCCCAGAGGAAAAGAAAATTTGAAAAGAGATCTCAAAAATGTTTCATTTACTTCTCCTAGACAACTATGAGATCTGTGTGACGCCAAACTTAGACTAAGGTTTATTTCTCCTGTGTCTCAGTTTTTTCTCTGGAGCAATAAGATGCACTAAATCTCAATTTAGTCTCCTTTTAAGTTTCAGAAGAGATCTCAACAACCTCTAATTTAATTCTCAGAGTTTCTCAACTTTTATGTCTCTTTGTGATCTCAGGCAGAGAAATCAGAGAGCTCTCTCTATGAACTCAATCTACTCTCATCCCAGCCTCAGTTCATGCATCTCATACTAAACTCAGACAGAGCAAATGAAGACTTAGATAAATGTTGTTTCTTATCATCTGATATCATGTTGACTATATTGTAATCCACATGATTTATTTTAAAATTCTGTATTATTGTATGCAGAATGAATTGATTGAAAATCTATGATTGTAGGCTGCAAATATCTTCGGCTTTTATATTAATCATATTTTCTATGAATAATTTATTTAAGTATTCCACTGCACGTAATTCAGTTTTTTTTAATGAACCATATAAAACACATTGTAAAATAAAACAACAGCAATTTATTGGTAACTTGAGAACAATGAAGTTACAATTTCAACATTTCAGCTGTATCAAAGTTTAACTGCCAAAAACTCAGACCATTAATGGAGTCAATGTAGTATATTCAGATGTATGTATCTTCTCATGTTAAGCCCCAAAGTGACCTTTTTGTGTGACATCATACATATATATATATATTTATACACATATATATATCCATACAGAGGAGGCATACTTTAAATATATTAAAGTTATAAGGCATCTTTGAGTAAACTTGAGTATTATTTACGTATCTCGAGGCAGAGCCAAGTAATACATGTTTTGTGTCACAGGTGGTGAGCACCTTGAGGCATTAAAAAGTTTTCTGGACAAAGTAGAACATATCCAACCTCAGGCTAGCAGCAAGAGCTGTATCCAGAAAATGGCCACTTCTTGTCCTCTACTCACCTGGCTGCAGTCCATGCAGAAGCACAGAAGGACTGCCTTCGCTTATTCCATCTTCTTTTTGATGAATTCTTTACTGCAGAGGAGTGTTGAAATGCTGTGGTATTTGGGAAACATGGAAAGGTGCCAGATGGGAAGACAGTCCTGGATAAGTTCAAAGTCAATGGGATTCTAAGTAAGTGTATTGCTCATTTGGTAGTTAACAATTTATGGAGAAGTTGTTAATAAATTAATTTATTACCCAACATAATGTAAAATGAATTACTAATGTAAAAAACATACATTATATCAAATGTTTATTATTTATATGGCTTTATTTATACACTCAACATACTCAACATGGAGGAGAGTACTACAATATTAAGCAGAGTGCTTAATTTTGACAACAAACACCACATATTATATTAATTACTAATTTTCTGTGTAATTGTAATATTTAACACTGGATATATTAGTCTTCTGTTGTGCAATGAAGTTTTAATCTGTCAACAAGCAGATATTTTGTCTGATAATAATAAAGATTATATATATGACTTATATATGACTTGGTTTTACAAGGCAGGTAAAAGAACAGATGTTACATGTATCAGAAGGGGGATCTCTTCTATTTTAACTTCAATCAGCGATCAAGAACGCACTTTATTTCTTCAGCTATGATCATGGTCTGCAGACTACAGGTAACCTACAGGTGGTCTCTTCCTCTATTCTCTCTTAACTCTGTTGAAAACTGTCCAACTTGACTGTAGATTTTCGTCTCCACTTCCTGCTGCGGCCGCCTGATCTCGTCTACGTTCCAGGCGAGGCGCAGTTTATCTCAAACGAGTGTATTTTCTCACCTTTCAAGCGTGTTGTCTCTGTCTGTAGCGCATGTTCTCTCTCATCTCCCTCCCACTTGCTTATGTGCTCACTGTGTTGTGTGTCTATAACCCCTCCCCTCCCCTTTCTACTCAGTGTGGACACACACACACGCCACCAATCATGTGCGACTTTAACAGAAAAAAAGAGGAGAAAAAAACTAATCGGCTCCCAATCAAGAGCCGGTTCCCGTCGTTCACTTCAAAGAGCCGGCTCTAACATCCGGATCGTTCGCGACCGACACATCACTACGGTTGAGAAAAGTAAGGTCAAAAAAGCCTTGATAAACAAATGCCGTATGAGGGCCACAACACTGTAAATTATTGGATGTGGCATACTGAAAGACATTTATTGAAATGACCATGTTCAAAAAAGCCCTTGTGTGCAAATGCTGCATGTTGGCCTTAAAGACTCTTAAGTTGCTAAATGTTGTGCAGGGGCGTAGCACTGGAGTGGTTCAGGTCATACTTGGCTGATCGAACTTTTTGTGTCAGCCTTGGTGACTCTGTGTCCTCCTCTGCTTGTCTCTCATGTGGGGTCCCACAGGGCTCAGTTTTAGGGCCTCTTCTCTCCTCTCTGAGGAAGCATGGTATCTCCTTTCACTGTTACGCAGATGACAGTCAGATTTATGTCCCTCTCAAAAAGAAAGCTGCATATTCTGTAAAACTGCTACTCAGGTGTCTTGATGACATAAAGGCCTGGATGGCTGTAAACTTTTTAAACTTTAATGAGAAAAAGACAGAGGTGATGGTTTTTGGTGGCACCACTGGGCCCCCCTTGTAGATCTGGGTTCCTTGTCCCAGTTCATTAAAGCCAATGGTCACAAATCTTGGGGTTAAAGTGGATGCTGATCTCAAGCTCGACTGTCAGATCAGTTTGGTTGTTAAATCGAGCTTCTTCCAGTTGAGGCAGCTCGCCAAAATTAAACCTATTCTTTCAAGGCAGCACTTTGAAACAGTAATCCACGCCTTTGTGACCACTAGGCTGGATTACTGTAATGCACTTTATGTGGGGGTTAGTGGGTCCTCCGTCGCTTGTCTTCGGATGGTGCAAAATGCTACTGCACGTCTTTTAATTGGCACATGTAAACACGAGCACATTTCCCCCATTTTAGCCTCACTTTACTGGCTGCCCATACATTTTAGAATCAGCTTTAAAATTCTTTTATTTACTTTTAAATCCCTCAGTGGCCTCGCCCCGCCCTACCTCTCCGAGCTGCTGCAGCCTTATACACCCCTCTGCTCTCTCAGGTCAGCTGATCAACTGCTCCTGAGTGTGCCTAAAACTAAGCATGAGCTCAGAGGTGACCGTGCCTTTGCTGTAGCAGCTCCTAAACTTTAGAACGATCTGTCTCTCCACATCAGACAGGCCTCCTCTCTGTCTGTTTTTAAATCTAATCTTAAAACACATCTTTTCTCCTTTCCTTGGCTTTTAACACCATGTGAGATGTTGAATGTATTGTTATTTTTTATTTTATTTTATTGCTTATTTTACATACATATATATATATGTATATGTATGTATGTGTGTGTGTATGTATATAAATATAGTTTTTTATTGTTCTATTTTTATTGTTTTAAATTGTATAGCTGTTTTATGTCTTTTAATCTATTCTTATATTTTATTTCTGTACAGCACTTTGGTCCACTGTGGTTATTTTAAAGTGCTTTACAAATAAAGTTGGATTGGATTGGTTGTTGTAAAGCTGTGCTTGCACTGCTCAAAACACTGTTAGACACTGTTACTGTTTTAAAAACACAATTTTACTGAAAAGAGGCACATTTATAGTTCAGATTTTATAATGATGACAATGTTGGAATAGCTTTAGCTGTCTTTAAAATGTCTTTAACTTTGTTGTTAATGTTATTGTTAATGTTATTACAGCTACTTGAAATACCCAAAATACTCAGTCATTGTACTTGAAAATTGATTACTGCTGTGTTGAATTTTAATAAAGATTAAGATTCAGATTCAGATTTCTTTATTCATCCCAAAAGGGAAATTAATTTGTCTGTCAGCTCATCTGCCATTTGCTATAGAATTATAAAGTCTGATGGCTGTGGGTAGATCTTCTGTATCCCTCTGTCCTGCAGTGAAGAGAGAGGAGCGTCCACCACCGTTGTTTCTTTGGTCCATCAAGATGTTATGAAGTGGATGATCCGTGTTGTTTAGAATGGTGAATCCAGTCAGGTGGGAGGAGAGGGTCACATGATTGAAGTCTCCTGATGTTATTATAAGTGCCTCAGGGGTGTGTGTGTGAGTGTGTGAGTGTGGGCGTGTGGGCGTGTGTGCATGTGTGACCACCGCTGCATTGGGTATCCATACAACCAATGTGTTTAGGATTTTTATAGTTTAAAACAGTGTTTCTCAAACTTTTTCAGACCAAGGACCACTTAACCAATAAAAGAAAAAACACGGACCACCTACCACCCCAGATATCCAAAATCAATAGACCTGTTTACTACTCCAACAGTATATTACAGCTTAATAAAGGCAGCTTTACAAACGACATTGCTGACTCACTCATTAGCCACGTTTACATGGAGCCTAATATTCCAATTAGAATCGGATTAGAAGCCCAAACTGAATAAAAATGTTCCATATAAACACCTCAATCCGAATAAAGAGGCCTAAACCGAATGGAATTTCATTCGGTTTCACAGGAGTAGAATATTCCTTTTCCCAAACCGATCGGATGTAAAATCTCATCATGTAAACGGTGAAACGGAATGCTGTCAGGCTTGGTTCTTTCTGCGCATGCTCTGTCTTGACGTAAATGCGCAGTGACGTTTCCTCACTCAAAAAATGGCAGCTTCCAAGCAGCAATGCACGCAGAACTGGTCTGCGGCGGAGAGTTCATTTTTAATATACAAACTCTGAAAGACCTGAACATTATCGCACGCTTAGACGGTGAAAAAAAAAAAAAAAGAAATTCTGAACTGTTCAAAAAAGTCCACGAAAAACTCAACGATGCCGGCATCGACCGAAGCGTCGAACAAATTAGAAACCGCTGGAAAACTCTGAAGACCGGCTACTACAAGGCTAAACAGCACAACAACAAAAGTGGATATGATCCCACAAACTTTCCGTTTTTCGAGCCGATGGACGAAATTATGGGAGGACGACCATTAGCAAACATCGCTGACTACGGAGTGGACGTGGGTTTTGAGGAGGAGTCGTGTGATGGAGAGAGTTCTCTTAACGCTGCTCTGGATGATGCTGAAGCTGGCATTTCTGGTAAGTTTACCTCACAACACAGGCTCGCTAACCAACGTTAGCCAAACTACCGGAATACCAGTCGGATAGACATGTTATTTTCATTATGAGCTACAGCTGCGTGTCATGCTGAAGTATTGGCGTGTGCTGTGAAGACAAAGGCCTTGTCGGCTACTTTTTAAAAAAATGTTTTTCCCCATAACGTTTTCCAGACGATGACCACAACAGCACAGAGGGGGCCGAGGAAAACACAGAGGCCAGTGAGGACAGCAGCTCCAATATCGCTGATTTGACTGTGCAAAGGGCTGCAAAAAAGAGTATGTTACATCCAAAGAAATCAGTCACAGTGCATGTTTAATGGAGCGCATTTTGGCTGCTTTGGCTATTTGTCTGTCTGCTGAAAGACTGTTGGGACTTTTTTGTGTTGAAATTCTTTAATAGTGAAAAAACTGAAATGCTTCAACATTCCTTTTACAGAGACCAAACCAAAGTCCACATATGAGAGAGCTCTGCTCACTTGGTCGTCTGATCAACAAGCCTTCATGGAAAAGATGCAGGCATCCCAGAACAAGTGGTTAGAGCAACAGCAGGAACGAAGCCAACAACAGGAGGAGAGAATGTTCTCAAGGTTTCTCGAGGAAAGTTCCCAGGTCAAATGAACGCCTCATAGAGCAGCTGTTTGAAGGTCTTAGGGCTGTCCTCCCACATTCCTCCTACGCAGTCTCACATGCATTCCAGCATCCTCATCACCCATATTCACAGCCACCATATCCACCACCCCAGCACCCATATCAACAGCTCAGACACCCATATCCACAGCCCCAGCCTGATGTCTCTGACTACACCTTACAAAACCTAGACTAGATAATCACAAGTGGGGAAATAAAAACAGGCCCCGGTGAGTTAGCTTTTATTAGAAAGGTTATTCAGAAATATCTGTTTTATGTTGAACAAACTTATGTTTACACCAAAAAAAAACTTAAACATTTTGTAAAAGTGTTGGGACATGTTAGAAGTTTGTACCTACTTGAACAAAAATATTTGGCACAACTTTGCACAAGGTGTATAGTGCACTGACTTTGATTGAAATGTAGTGGGGGTTTTTTTTGGTTTTTTTTTAGTTTGTTATGCACTGTAAATAGCAGTGTATTTTATACTGCACTGACACTTTTTGTTATGTACTGTAAATAGCAGTGTATTTTGTATTGCACTGACACTTTTTGTTATTTAAGTGTCTGAAAGATTTTGACTTTGAATGAAAGTGTCCCTTTATGCTTTGAGTTATGTTTTCATCTAGTTAAGCTGTTAATGAAGATGCCCTGTTCGAAGGGGGAAGTGGCTGGCCATGTATCTGGTCAGTGCTGCCCTTACACTGTTGCCAGTAGCACTGTGCTGGCGGTACACTGGCTGGGTAGGCTGAGGATAGTTTGCAGTGAGGTCATGGACTTCCTCCAACCAGTTGCTGTTGGAGAAATCACGCTCTTTCTGACAAAAGTTGTGCAATGCACAGCAGGTAGAGATCATGGCTGGTGCAAATGTATAATGAAAGTCACTCCTTTTTAGTAGCACCCTCCACCTTGACTTAAGAATGCCAAAGGTCATTTCTACACCCACTCGTACGGAGCTCAGGTACACATTGAAAGATTCCTGTTCTCGGGTTCAGTAAGGCGAATTAATGTAGCCTTTTATCAGCCAATCGAGGAGGGGGTATGCAGGGTCCCCAACAAGTAAGAGCCTGACATCTTCCCCCTCGATGTTCTTGACAGCCTAAAACGGAAAAGAAGAGTAATTAGAAATTATTTTTACTTTTGGGTGGATATGCAGGCAAAGTATTTGTTTTTTGAGTGTTTCTTAAACGATACTGAAGAATGTTTCAATAGACAATATAACAAAAGTGGACTGTCATTGCCAAAAAATAACTATCAGCTGACAGGAGCCTTACCTTTGGCAGCAGGTGAGCCCTTTTGAAGAGGTCAGAGTGACAGAGCATGTTTGCATCATGCACTGCCTGGCATTTTACAGCTGATGCCTCTGAAACTAAAACAACACAGTTTGCATATATTTGTCAAATGTGCTCACATTACACTTTCTGTTGCATTTGATGGATTTTAAGGGAAGTCATTATTAATAGTCTGGTATTTATGTCATGAAGAAGCTGCTGTTATTGTAGTTCAGGGTCAACAGAGGGCTCCAGTGCTATTTGCATATATTTATGTAGAGTCCATCATAACTTAGCTCATGGACACAGAGACTTTTTTCTCAGCATGTTAGCTCACTAGATCCAGTCAGATTCAATAACAGTTTAATTGGAACATTTTATGAACATAAGACAACTGCGGAGAGGGATCCCTCCTCTCATGCTCTCCATGAGGTTTCTTTTTTTCTCCTGATTATTTAGTTAGTTAGTACCCCCCTGCCCCTGCCTTAGTGCAGAAGAGGGTCTAAGAACAGAGGGTGCTGCCGTACAGATTGTTAAACCCTCAGAAATGAATTGTAATTCGTTATTTTTGAGTTATACAAATGGTATTTGATTGAATGACTGATTTGTTGGTTGGTTGAAAACGCTGTCAAGCCATTGGAAAAGACGTGCAGTCACAGTGTACGGGTTTAAGAAATATCTTACCAGCATCTGTCATCCACTACAGCCTGGAGGACATAGGAAGGCCATCCCTTTCTGTTGACAAAGTCTTTGAAGCCATCTGATGGAGGGAGGATGGGGATGTGTGTCCCATCAATCAATCCCATGATTTGAGGGATGAAATGTGCTGCCTCAAATCGCCTGCCGATTTCTGAGGCTTCCTCTTCATCTGGCATTCGGATCAGTTCTTTGATTGGTTCTCTTAACATGGCCTTGCAAAACATGTATGTGAATTTTTTTACTGTGCTTTTGTGAATGCCGAATTGGTTGGAAACGAGGCGGTACTCTGCACAGCTACCAAGTCTATACAAAACAATTGCGACACGCATAATACACGGAATGGGTGCTCTGACGGTGAGCGCGTCATCCGAAAGTTTTGTTTCCATTCAAGGTCGGAAAATTCCAGAAGTACAACACGTTCCCACCAGTCTTTGCTGCGCACCTTCATCCACAGCTTTCTGGTCTTCGTAGGGGGTAAGGGCAGCAAAGGCAAACACCACGAAATAACAACAAAAAGACTCTCTTCTGTACGCCGTCTCCTCTTCCTTGCTTCCAATAGAAGCGCCTTCGTATCAAGCTTTTGCTTGAACAAATATGTCAACACAATCGCAACGACTGTGCCGATCACACAATGGACCTCCATCATTGATCTGTCACGTGATGTTTACATCGCTCTGCACGTGACAGCCGTAAAACGGAGGTTCCGATTAAATGAAGTGGCACATGTAAACACCAGATCGGAATAGATCACGTCACATGTAAACAGTTGACCCGAACTCTTCAATCGGAATGATTTCAATCGGAATGAAGAAAAAGTCTGCATGTAAACGTGACTATTGTCTCTGTTGCCATCTTAATGGGAGGAATGGGGATATATGGTGGATACCCTGTATGATGCCTCTGTAGCCTTTGCATTTTCTCCCGGTGCAAAAAACTGCGAGGGCGCCTTCATCATGTGTTTCTTAAGTTCATCATGTTTTCTCTCAAAAAATCCAGTTGGTTTCCCCATGTAATCTTTGTGTTTTGTTTCAAAATGCTGCTTGAGTTTAGCAGGTTTCATAGCCTCGTTCACCAACGATTCATAGCACAAAACACAGTGTGGTCTGTGGTCCTCCTCATCTCCAGTCCAAAAAAATCCAAATTTGATGTAGTCGCTGTGATATTTTCTCTTGACTTTAGCACTGGGCTTTCCGCGTTCATGCCAAGTTTCACAACTTTGAGCTGGGCTGTTGCTTGCCGGTGAACCGCTCTCCTGGGATTCAACACACACGGAATCACTTGTCATTGCGGCTGAACAGCTTGAGGGGCCTGAATCACATGCATCAAGACGATGCACCTTTCCTGTTGTGTCGGAGTTATCATTTATTTTTTCTTTAACTGACCCCGTCTTGAGCCACTGATCCATCTTCAGTTGACCGCGCTCATCGTTGTTGATGCAACATTGTAAAACGTACACCTGCGTAGCTGTGCTATAAGGCGGTGTCGCAAAACAGCTGTAACACTACCACATCATTACTGACGCTATTTGAATTTAAATAGAATTTACATAGCTTTGGAGTCACTTGTAAACAGTTTGAGAAACACTTTTAATTTAAAAATATGACATTAATTTTTAAAATATATTTGACCGATGAACTTATGGACCACTTGGGGTCGCTCGAGGACCACCAGTGGTCTGTGGACCACTCTTTGAAAAAGGCTGGTCAAGAAGAACTATTTATGTGTGAAAAATCTGTTTTGGAAACTCGTCAAATTCTGTAGTTGTACAAATTAACATCTTTTATAATTCAGAGAACATAGTCATCAAACCTGTGTTTGGCCTTCTTCCTCCTCGTCCTCTCTTATTTTCATTTCATAAAATGAATACTAGTAGCACACTTGAGCAAATTATTTCTTAATATAGTTATTTATGTTGTCAGTTTGAATTTGGACAACTCAGCTCTGTACACTTCCCTATATTTCCACAAGGTGGCAGACATCTTTTTCTGTACTGATTGATTGCCTGTGAGATGACCAGGAAACCTTGACTTTAACAGGCCAGGTCACCACCTGCAGCATATTTCATCATTAACAAAGTCATCACAGTGGAGTTAGAATGAAAGTTTGGCATTAAGTTTGAAGAAATGCCAACATATCCTGAGACAGAAAATGACAGGAAACTATCTGTGAATCCTGGGTTTATTATATATATATAATAATAATATAATATTGTATATTGTCTATACTACAGGTACTGCAGGCATAAGTTGTTCATTCAAATAGTGGGAAACCTTTCTCTGCTCCATTTGTTTGCAATATCTGTGTAATGCTGTTTAATTAGAGCAACTATGTTTTTTTTTTTCTTTTGCATGAATCTGACTATATGCTTGTTTTTGTTCAGGGAAAGTCATTTGATGGCCAAAGAATTGAGGTGTAATGTAATTATGTGTCTTATAATGGCATTTATAATCAGTGTTGGGCATGCTATTTGTAAAGTGTAGTAAGCTAAGCTAGGCAAAGCTACCCTCCAGAGAAATGTAGAAAGCCAAGCAACAGCAAGATGGCAAAAATAGTTCAACAACACTGAAGCACTTTTTTTTTTACCAATTTCATTCCAATTCAGTGCAGCCTCATTCATCAATAAAACAGACAATAATGCAATAATACAATAGCGATATTCACAATAATGTACAATGTACTACACTTTAGCACACTCCGCACTCAGTAAATGATATATAAAGAGTTTTAAAAAGGAAGTTTCAGTAATGGAAGAGCAGTTAGTCTGTTACTTATGAATGGAACTTTTCCTCCTGCTTGGATTTTGATTCCTTTGGGGTTGATTGCAAAGCTATGGTTAAGCAAGAAATCTCTTTTGGGGGACTGGATGGAAAGACTTTGGGTTCCTCCATAGATGATGTTTGAGTAGGTCCCAGCTCTTCCTCCCTTTTCTTTGAGACTCCAGGAAACCTAGAGGACAAGTCTGACCTAGGTCTGTTGGGCACTGTGGAGGGGGAGATATATATAATCTACGACAACCTAACTGATGCTGTTACATTACAGGAGACACACTGATCACTGATAGACTGCACTAATGTTCTCAGCTTGACCTTTTCCCGAGCCTAGTCTCTGCTGCCCTCCAGTGTTAGTGAGGTGATACTACAAACATACACAAGCCACTGTAACCAGTGGAGAGCCAGAGAGAGGATCAGCTCCAGCAGTTCAGAGCAGAGCATGTGGAAGTTTAGATGGTGTTGATGTGAACATTTTGAGCCTGAGGTGATTTCACACCTCCTGCCCCCTGTGTGTTTGTTGTTACAGTAATCAGATATTGTGTTCATCAAGAACTGTTTTTGCTTCTGTCTCAGAATTACAAATTGCATGACTCTACCTGCTGTATTTATTCACACGAGTCTCTTTTAAATGCATATGTAATGAGGAGAGAGAGACCTTGCAAACACTCCAGTCCGGCCTGCTGTGCCTGTGTTATAAATTCAGAGGGTGTCTGAAACTTGATCAAGGAGATTGAAATAAATCAGTTCATGCTCTGTCCTGATGTTATTGTCAGTTCTGGAGTTTCGGTCCTCCAGTGATAGTCTTTAAACATTCACAGATAATACCATAATTAATATGTGCCCAAATAAGGTCAGACCCAACACATCCACAGCATATAGAATTAGCCCAGTGGTCTGCAAATTCAAACATTGGAAGTATGAATTAACAAGGTCTGAGAACCTTTGCTCCCATTAGCTCGGGGTCAGTGATATCCAATCCTTGATTACAGTTACGTCTGCTCCATTCAGAGAGACAAGACAAACACATCTCCGACCTTAGCTGCCATAGCAACACTATCAGGTTGTTCCTGTGTTCATCTGAAAGAAGAAGGCAGCTAAATCGACTGTCTGAAATAAAAACAGTGTGTCTATTAAGAGTTAGTGCAGGCCTTCCAATAACCTCAAGGCCTTAGTATGCCTAAAGTTTTAAGGTTCCCTAACAGCATCTTAAACAATCGTGTAAAGCAACAATAATTGTGTATCACACCACATAAACATGTATTATTAACCACACAGGCAAATTTAAATGTTTAAAAAAATTGCAACATACATAAAATAAAGTCTCAAAACACTGAGGGCAGGTCCGCTCCACTGTCTCAGTGCTTGTTCACTATATGCTTGAGCAGCATCATATTTTGAATTCCATATCAATGACCACAATTTTATGTATTTTCATTCAAAGTTTTGTAGTATTTTGATGGCACTGTTTTAAAAATTATTTTTTAAATTAAAAAAACTCTTGACATTCCTCCATGTACCACTAGAGGGAGCTCATGTGCTACCAGTGGTACAGTTTGAGAATTTAGGATCTAGACATTCGCCTATGTTTTCTGCCCAGCAAATGCAGTTCTGAGCAAAAATACACATTTAAAATGATCTCTTGGCATATTAGCATTATATCAGCAACAGGACACCTCACACTACACACACACACACACTAGTTTAATTGTCTACATCTGTGCAGTATATCACAGACATGAAAAAACAGGTGCAGTGTTTTTTTCTTTTTCTCTTTTCTATTCTCCCTCTATCCCTCTTTCTCTCCCTCTTTAAACAAGGAGAGAAATCACCAATTACCTTCAGAAAACAGCTCTTTTCCTCTCTTCCAACTCTTCTGCAAACTCAATGTAGAAAGATATCGCAGCAGGAACACAGCCTGTGTGGATGCCACAGCGAGAGTGAGCTGTGACAGTGCCGTCACACATTGCTCAAGCGTGTAAGATTCAGGCTAAAAACATGGTGTAAATAACATTGTTTAGTCAACTTGGGCTGGGTCACTGTAGACAGCAGACTGTCTGTAAACAGCACGATGTTACACTCTGCAGTGTTTCACAAAGACTTTATTTGTGTGGACACCCAGGTTTGGTTTGTCACCAATTTTGTCATTTTTATTTTTTTTAATCAGTCCGAGAGGACGACGGTATCAGTGATTGATTAGTGATCAGTCTGCCCTCCTCTCCTCCCTCACCTGTTCACTCTGCTGTGAGAAGATCTGAAAGTTTCTCACAGAGAAACACAGACTCTCCTGTTTTACGTATAGACCTCCTTATACAGTTGTTTAATTTTATAAGTGCATCTGGTTGGTGTTGATGTCATTAACCATCACGTTAGTTTCTGTTGTAATAAACGCCGTCATTAACAACAGTCTCCTCCACACGCAGCTTCTCTGCAGTTGGTCTGTGTGTTTCCTGATCAGATAAACCAGCGGTGGAAAGACTAGAAAAGTTGCGCCAGTTAAAAGAGAAGCGTCCCGTCAAAATTTAAATCTCTTAATAATTTATTGGTTATAGGTCCGGGTCCGTATAGGACGGCGTGTGGGTCCGGACTCGGACCGCGGTCCGCCATTTGGGGACCCCTGCTGTAGAGTCTTAGTTTGGAGCCACGTTCATGTGACGGTGTGTAAACAACATGTGGGGACTTAGATTACACCAGACAAGCAGTATGGAGGCATTTTATGTTTTTATTCTGATGTTTTTTCACATTTGAAAACTGGTCACCATTCACTTCCATTCTGCAACACTGTTTTCCTGTGAAACTCAAGCAGTGTTTTGTGAACTAACAAAATAAACCTGACCCTCAATCAGCATGAGTGTGAGTAGATCATGACTGAGTTTTCATTTTTTTGGGTGAACTGTCCTTTTAATGTAAAATTGATTGATTTAATTGAGTCTGGCAGGCAGTCACTGAACTCCAACTTTTTTTTTGTTTTTTCAGGATAATAGACTTAAAAATGTACTTCTGTATTTTCATATAACAAATGACTTTAATTTTAATTAAATACACTTTCTCAAAGCAGTATTTTGTATTTAATTTGGCATTTTGTTACATTTGATAACTTTGTAATTTGTTGGAAGATATTTTTAAATTTTTTTGTAACCAATCTCTGGCTATGAAGAATATTAAAAATGTGACACTGTGAAAACAGAGATGTGGAGTGAGAGAATAAGAGCACAGCTGCTGTTCCACTCTCATCATCCTGCTGCTGATGGGAAGAAAAACATCATCATGTCAGTTCTCTCCCTCTCTTTCGCATTACACAACTCTCCCTCATTGGCACAACATCACAAGCATTGACACACACATACAGTACATCCATCTGTGTGTGGGAGCAGCAGTGAGCGGGTGTCGGGGGTTGGGGCGGGGGCGTCTCAGCTGTTGGGCTTGTCAAAAGCCTGGGAAAGTGGCGTGTCCCTCCTCACGGCGGCCTGGTCCAGCCCGCTCACTGTTTCCCTTCATCCCTGACTCATGTCTGTGTGAAACCTGAAGCCCTGATTCTGATCATTTTTGGGAGATGACTGTGTGCTGGGACAGCAGCACAGGACCAGGGGGCTTAAACAACCATTTGGACACAAACATGGGGGCTTTTATTTGCCAGTGATTCATGGGAAGTTGTGAGTGTGACTTTAGCATGAATTCAAGAGCTAAAGTACTCTTAAAATTACACAATGTGCTGATCATGGGAACTGTTTTATGCACTGCACACATAATCACATACATTCAAATTAACTCAATACAATATTGTGTATGATTTTTTTTCAGCTCAAAAAATAAATAAAAAATAAACTTGTATGTCTGCTTGAATCTGAAAATTCAGTTCAGTTGAATTCAGTGATGTCATAGCCGAGCCTCTGAGGTAGACTATTATTTATGTTGACCCCACCCCCCTTTCCCTGATGTATAGTTAGCAAAATCACACCCGTCCCATTTGAACTGTCATGAATCACATATGAGATGTTTGTTCATTTAAAAGATTATTTTACATGTCAAGACAATCACTGTTAGTCGTAAAAAAATTTGTAAGTATAAGACTCTGAAGATACACAATGACAAAGACTGTTCACACAGAAGTCGCGCAAGTGATGTCATGATTTTTTCTCTCCAAAAGCTAACAGCAACCACTGAAGCTGATAAAAGGAGCAGTAGTCACTGATAAAACACTTTGGGTAAGTTAACATTACAAGGGACAGTGATATTTGTGTTCATGATGTATATTTTGTGAGACGAGAGATGTAGTTCACTGAGTGGTTTCACACAGAACTAAACTTAAACTAAACTAAGACAAACCTACCACAAATTGTGTTGTTGTCTTGTAAAATTATTGTGTATATTGACAAACATATGTGTAATTTGTGACACAGTTCAAAAAGGAACAAAAAATTCTTTGGGTGTGTTCGAAACTGCATACTTACCTACTACTCATACTAACTCTTTGAGTATGCAGTGTGTCTACACTGGCAGTATGCAATTTCTGAGTATGCGAGAAGTTCCCGGATGCATACTGCATTCGCCAGAAATGTTGAGCATGCATCATGAGCTTACTACTCACACTCAAATTGCCCAGGATGCAATGCGGCGTGACGTCACCGCGAACAGGACAGGAGAATTACCAAACTGAGTAAGGTTAGATATAATTTTCCCTCCAATTTTTATGCTTGGAGGTATGTAATGTTAGCGATTTCTCATTGGATTTACATTTATTAAGAAAGTTTAAAAAATAAATACAACTTACATCTGACAACAAGCCCAAGTCGATAGCGACCATGATGTACTGAAGACGGCGGGCTGATCTTCGTCCCATAGCTGACAAGACTCTCCGCTGGTAAGGCATCATGATTGGTCAAATTCCGTTAATGGGACGAGATCAGTCCAAACGGCGGTGTCAAGCAGGATATATTGCGGGTTGGTTCGCTTCTTGTTTTCAAAGTAAAAGCACTATTTATCACCATGGTCTTTTGGTATGAGAAAGGGAAAGAGGTGTTTTATTTTGTGAATATAACCGGAAGTGCGTTGCTCACTGCGGCTAGCTTAAATTTCGCCAAATTCGTCCGAACGAAATTGTAAACGGTTGGTATTTGGACAAATAAACGGCACACTCGGGGTCTAAACGGCCACTTTCTCGCCTGATTTTTAAAAAAATCTTGATAAAGTGATATATTTTAAAGAGTTTAGAGCTAAAGTGAAATCAGCTTTGGCCTGTCGATTTCGGCTCGTGTAGGAGCGCAATGCATTGTGGGTTATCATACAGTACGCTGTAGTGTAAACGCTTTGCATACTGTCTGATGGATTGGGTATGCAGTATGGAGTATGGATAGTATGGGTATGGAAGTATGTAGGAGTAAGTACATGGTTTCGAACACAGCCTTTGTCTCTTACCATGGACTACCGGTCATATTTTTCCAAAGATAGCTCCCATGATGACTTGGGCTGTCTATTGCAGTTCATTCATCCATTCATTTTCTGTAACCGCTTATTCCATAAGGGTCACGAGCTGCCGGAGACTATCCCAGCTGACATTGGGTGAGAGGCGGGGTTCACCCTGGACAAGTCACCAGTTCATCGCAGGGCTGACACATAGACAGACAACCACTCACACTCACATTCACACCTACGGGCAATTCCACACAGAAAGGCCCTGACCCAACCAGCTGGGGGATCGAACTCAGGACCTTCTTGCTGCAACATTTTTCACCATTTTTTGACATTTTATGGACAAAACAACTAATCAAATGGACAGATTAATCAATAATAACAGTAATCATTACTTGTAGCCCTAGTTGCATTTGTACAATATACAGACTGACCACTCACACAATAATTAGACTTTTTCCACACAACAGCGTTCCATCCCACTAAGCATTTGGCAACATTACACTACACTATCACTGGATCATTCCAGTCATTTCACTCTATAACTGCAATAGACAGGGGTGGCACAGTGGTTAGCTGTAATTAAAAGTCCCAACCGAAGTTGCTGTGTCTGTACCGGTGCATGGGTGTGTGTGCTGTGAGAGAGGAGCGAGGGGGGAGACCCACCCGTCACAGAGGAGAGGAGAAATGCATTGAAATGAATGTAATGAAACGATAGCAATGCATTAGACTCAGAAATTGCACAAATTAGAGTTAGCTTTTTTTTATTTGATTAAAAAAAACACCTGTTATAGGCCCTTTTGATTAAAATTAAAATTAAATAATGCAATAAAAAAAAAATCTATAATTTGAATCTCTCTGTGGGGGTCTTGTTAGCAGGGCATCCTGCCAAATACACTATAGGGGAAACACTGATCTTGGTGCTATTTCATTTTTAAAAAGACAAACTAACAGAATAAACACATTGATCTCTTAGTCTGGTATTTATCATGGGAGATGGAGTTTGGAAGTCTAAGATCAAAATGACATTCATGGCTGTTCTAGTTATAAAATCCTGCCACTTGTAGTGTTAATCTCTAAACATGCATTTATTTTGCACATAACAAAGTAATGAATATTTGGACAAACAAAGGTAAATAATTTCACCATTTGGTATTTAAGTAATCAAGTTACATTACTTCAACATTGTGATACTTGGATTGGGTTACTCATTACATTTTTGACAAGGAATCAATAATTGTATCAGAACACATTCTTAAAGTAGCCAAGTTGTAACTGATGATTATGAGATGTCAAGCACGTCTGCACATGTTGCATACCTACGTGAGCTGATATGATATTTCATAGGGGTGCAACGGATCAAAAAACTCACGGTTCGGATCGTATCACGGTTTTGAGTGACGGATCGGATCATTTTTCGGATCAGCAAAAAAAGAAAATGTGGTGGGATTAGGGTTAAATTATTTTAAAAATGCACTTGTCTTTGATCTTTGTCTGTGTAATTATCAATAATGTAATAATAATGATAATAGTAATGATAATGGTAATAATATTAAAAACTTCAAACTTATACAGTGCTGTACTATGTATATACTATACATATATTAGATCATTATACACTGTACAGTATAATACACAACTATACTCTGTAGTCTGGCTCAATGTCCCGCCTACAGCACAGCACATCTGATTGGTTAGAAGTCGTGAGTAATCAATCAATCAGCAGGAGCTGTGTAGAAGATAAGACAGCTGATATCACCAAAGTTTCAATGAACATCACAGTTTTATGATCTGTTTCTTTGGTGATAGCATAGTTACATCAGTGAAAAAAGTTACAGTCTGGATTTCACTCAAAGTGATGTGACAGCTTTTAAATCAGAGATGTGCTGCACACAGCAGCATCTGTCCTGTCTTTTCACTGCAACTCTGCATTGAGATGTCGGGTATTATAACTTATACAAAAGTAACAGTGACAGTAAAACTATGATGCTCACATGTGGTCCATGGATCACATGAGTGCCGAACCGTAGAGGGTGATCCGTACGGGACACAGGTCAATTGTGATCCGTTGCACCCCTAATATTTCAACCCAAAGCATGATCTTTTCCTAACCTACCAAAGTATTTTTGTTGCCTTTATTTTGAAATTGTTAACATGACTGTAGAGCCTGCATGTGCAAAACTGACAGTAGAGGAGGAGCATGTACGGCACAGAACCACTGACTAAACTGCTGTATTTAAGTTGGTAGGAAGAATGTAAACATAAAACACAAATAAACATAAATATAAACATTGCTACTGTAATAATGATGATGATGTTTTTTTTCTATGATGAATCTGTCTAGAGTTTTTTTCTCACTTTTAGTTATTTTTCTTTTCTTAACGTGGCCATCATCACTCTGCTCACAAAGCTGATTCTCTAACCTCCACTGTCTCGGTGGACATGCACACCACAGCATTAACATGCACTGTCACTGTTGCCTTTGCTTGTTGATGTGATATTTCATATTGGTCTGTACACTCAGTATTCAAGGATTTGACTCTGTAGTCTCAGCGGCGAAGAACAGCTTTAGTTGGAATACATTGTCTGTAGAACGATATAATTTTGTGTGGTACATTTTAGAAACACAGGGTACGCTGTGTGGACAGGGTCATCACTGCAGATAGGGGTGAGAAAAATTAGCATATCCATTGTTTTCTCCACTGTCTTCTCATGTACTATAACCCCTAAATTAATCTTTTCCTTTTTTTTGAAATTGAGTCACCAAACCTTGGTAATCCCGTCTCTTGAAATCTCTCACAGTCCACTGCTGGAATGGGAGTGATTATCATAAAGGCCTGTGATCTTCAAAAATTAAATTTACCTCCCAGGTCTGGAGTTTTCTCATCCCAGCTGGAGACAGCGGATACCTCCTAAGGAGCCACAATGGAGGGTGGGGTCGCACCATCCTGATACAAGGCTTTTGTAATCCTGAGCTGTGGTGTACATGAAATCCCACTGTAATTGCCTTCCTTCCCAAAGGCAGGTCGGTTAGAGCTAAGATATTCACCATTCTCAAGACAGCTCACAAGGACAATGGAGGGGATTTACTTCCTATGCAGATCCTCAAACGTGCTGAATATATTTTTAGTGCGGCTGCTTTAGAAAGTCTATGTGTTCTCACAATATACACCGAGCACAGCCCTGTCAGAAATAAAAGTTTTGCATGAAAATCAAATATGAGCATTCAAAGATAAACAAGCTGGAAGACAGCATTTTCAGTCATGCTTTACTGTTGTCAGTAAAGTCAATGGTGAAGTACATATTTAGGTCACACTTCATTTTACAGCACACTTATAAGATGGAAGAAGTTGTACTTTGTATTAAATTAGACAAAAACTAGATATAATATGTTGTTTATTACACAATAAACAAACCTGTATACCCTAATTAGATACTATACATCTAATGATACACTAATAAGACATTACAAGCCATACTTTGCATCAAAATAGACAAAAAGTAGAAATAATATGTTCTTTATTGGCTCTTATCCTTTACTAGACCATTATTAGATGTTATCAGAGGGTAATTAGGAACACATTTCACTTTAGTTTACAGTACAGTTCTGTTATAAAGTCTCCCTAATTATCCTCTAATAAAGTCTAATTCAGGTCTAATAAAGTCCAATACTTTCTATTAAAGAATGAATTATTTCTTTTATTGTCTAATTTCATGTAAATTAAAGTGTGGCCCATACATGAATACTGTTGTAATTTCCCATAAAAAAAAAACAGACAAATTCTCAAGCTCATAAATTACACTTATATTTCTCTAAAAATGCAGTAAACTTTAAATGAATTTTTTGAATTTTTGATAATTTTTTTAAGGCATGAGAAATAATCATCTACCATTCATGGAAGCTCATTTGAAGTTTTGTTAAAGAGAATTAAAGATTGTTTCTCATTATTACATTATTATTATGTTCAGGCTTGAGAGAGTTTCTTCAAAAATTCTAATGCAGTTACTAATTACCTATTAAAAATCTAGTCAGTAACCTAATCCAAGTATCACAGTTTTAAGGAAATGTAACTTGATTACTTTTAGATTACCTCAATAACAAAAATGGTAAAATTGTTAAGCTTAATATGTTTTATGTTTATTGTTGGTTTATTAACTTCCTGGGGAAAAAAGGAAAAAGAAATTAGACTGTTTTTCAAGATTTCTGTGTTGAGGATTTTTTGTGCAGACCTGAAACATGGCTCAGTGACATGCCAGAGCCATGGTCTCCCACTGTATAACACTGTATAAGCTCTGTGAATCAACACAAACTAATGACACCAACCTGGTCAGTTACAAATGTACCTTCAGTGACTCTCTCAGTCCAAATCACTTCAGTTCCAACAACCCAAGACAGAAGAAAAAGAAAACGCAGCGTCCATGTTTCAGGTCGTTTGACCTGATCCAAATACATGAGTCATTATCAGGCTTCAGCAAAGACTTGATGATGAAATGATTATTTGAATCAGGTGTGTTGGAGCAGAGAAACATCTAAAACATAAAGGCCAGTTGCTCCAAGGACAAACACTGGTCAAGCTATTCTGTCCTTGGTTATACATGCACTTTTAGATGAATCGCTGTGATTGTGCACGTTTAAATTTATTTGACATGTTATCTGAGATTTTTACATGCAAAGTTGAAACACTGACTTCTCCAACAACAACACTACTTATGTTGTAGTTATATGATTACATGTCACTTTGTTGAATATCACTTTTAATTATCACTGCAACTTTTTTTTCATTCTTGATTCTGGTTATGTGGCAGTAACTTTAACAACCTGTCCCTTCTGCTCATAGCTGGAGACCTCAGTGTTAAAGGAGAAAGGTGATTGGCCAGCTTCTTCCAGTTTAATATTTTGCACCCTCAGCTGAAATTTGAATAACAACAACCAAGTGTACATCACACATCTGTGGTGTCCAGAGAAGTGTTTTTTGGGAGCATCTCCAGGTTGACTGTGTGCACCCTCAGTCCCCTGTGCAATAAACTACCCAGACAGCACGCATATGTCTTGCCAACATCGGCACAATGAATAAAGTTGCATTACCGAGACGTCATATGGAGAGCGTTTGCTCACTGGGAAGATGTCACCGAGACATTTGGTCAAAAATGCTCTCCAGACGATGTTTGGACATTGGAGGGACATGACAGAAACAACTGGAGTCTCTTGTGTTTTCCAGAGATGCTGCACTAAAGTCAGACACACCTACGTGAGGTGGATACTAACTTCACTTACAGTACAAACACACCAACAATAGTCCATAACCAGTACCGAACTATGACAAAATGTTACACCGAGTCATATTTACAAATAGAACAGATCAGAGCTTCCCTTCATCAGCTGCCAGTTAACCGCTAAAGTTAACTCCGCAGCTGTAAAAACACTGAAGCCCACCAGCTACTAGCTAACAGCTAACGCTAACGTTACCTGACCCTTTCCCAAATTCAACACTGATTTGTTGTCTAGATGGAGACTGTTCATGTGCTGGAAAGACTTACGGCTATGTAGCAATGGCTAATTGCTAAGCTATCTAGCTAGCCTGTTAGGAGTCGGCATCATGGGCTCTTCACCTGTGCTAGCATACCTAGTCAGGGCTTAACAACTTATGTTGCTACATCCTGACTTATCTTGCTAATGCTGAATGTCATATTTATAAAACAGCTATTTTTTAAATATATTTGCTTTAAGTGAGCTTACCTGAAGACTAGTCCTGGCTGGCATGAAGTAGTCTCTCCATCTCCAACAGCTGCTCTCAGTTCCGTTGACAATGTATCGATCCACAGCCGACCTATCGCCGACTTTGAAATTGAGGACATAATCCCGCCCTCTGGCAAACCATGTCCCTGCTATGGGCCGATGCTTCTCAGATGTATTTACAGACGTCAGGAGTAGAATGCCGACACACGATCTGAGGCCGACATCGGCGAGACGTATCCGTGCTATCTCGGTATATTCTGACTTACTTGTTAACATCATTACTGTGATTGGATGTAAAATTTCAACTTGACTCATTGACTGATTTGACATTTTTCTTACTTACTTGGAAAATTAAATAAATTAATATTTTAAAAATAAATTATCTCAGCTAGGTTGATTATCATCTAGAGAGTTTAATTCATAACTCAAAAATCTGTTAAAAAATCTGTTATCTTTTGAGTTGTCTCAACTTTTTTAGCTTTGTTTTTTTGATGAGAGGAAATAAAAACAATGAGATGTTCTGTTAACTCAGCCTGAATGAATTTATTTCTCAATTATAATGATTTAACACGTGTACATGCATGAGTCAAGATAAGGTGATGTGAAAATGGCAGTAAAAATAGTTAAGAACGTTAATTTATGCACAAATTGACTTTAGCTTTATTGATATTGCCTGCTGTGAATTGGGTTGTGATGGTTTGTCATCTTTAATGAGTGAGTGTCCAGAAAAAAAGTTTGGGAAACGTTGTAAGACACAATACTGGTGCAAAGTTCTATATTTCTTCATTTCAAAAGTAATTAATTAATTATCATTGTAACAAATCCTCTGAAATGCATGTCACATGTGATACAGTATTTTACAGTTTGCTGCTTCAGATACAGTGTGTCACACTGCTTGCACCTTTTTTGTTTTGGTTATTTGTGTCTGTATGTTGCTGCAAATGTTAACCCAACATGAGAGAGAGAGTGAGAGAGGGATGTCTGCTCCATAATAAATCTGTCAGAAGCTTTAAATATCCTCCATGTATTGGCTGCATGTTGCAGAGTTGCAAACCAACGATCCTGTTCTTACTGCCCCTCTATTGTAGTGGTTTAATCAGGAGCATCCACAATCCCGTCCCCAATGGCTGAAGTGTGCATTCACTGTGCCTACTTACACATGTAGTGTACGTCAGACAGTCAGGCCTCCGCTGATCTGCCAAGAAAGCAGCCGGAGTCTCAAGCCTCTGCCGCTTTACTATCAGGATGCAAAGGGGACTTAAGGACAGAGGCAGGGAGCACAAAGAGCAGATGGACATGTTTTTAAGATCTCCTATGTGTGTGTGTGTGTGTGTGTGTGTGTGTGTGTGTGTGTGGCTTCTTAGCGGTTTCCATTTAGCAGTACACTCAAAGGGGAAAAGTGAAGAAGATTTGACAGGAGGAAATGAAACATGTTGGTTGAGAGAATCACAGACAGTCAAAGTTCGGAGGACAATATTCTGAGTTTCCCTTCAATAATGAAATCGACCCCGGTGCTAAAGCACTGTGCCGTAGAACAAAAGAGTTCATGTTGATCCGTAGTCCAGAGAGCTGATGAGGAGGAGTAAAGAAACACAGACATGAAATTGAATTAGCAGAGATAGAGGGATGTAGCTGTCTTTTTCTTTGCACAGCTTACACGACACAGGGGAGATGGTTGGGAGATGCAACTGTGTTTCTAAACCCTCAACAAAAGACGTCTCCACCACATGTTCTGCTCAGGACTATTCTCTTCTGTGGCCTGTTCTGTTTCCAGGCTGGAAAAACAAAAAAATGAAGGCTTTAAGAAATTTTAAATCTGTTTGGTCTAAAACGAGAGGACACAGAAAGTTGTCTTTGCTTCACAGAGAAAGGGTGACAATCATACGCTGGCTTTCTGGAAAGAGCATCATGTTCAGATTTATCTACACTGAGAAGTTTTTGGAAAAGCTTCAGTAATAACAAAGATGTATAATATTGAATATATGATAAATATTTGATAACAATTTACATGTTTTTTTTTTTTTTTTACATTTTTGTGGGATATATTTTACTTTAGAATGAAAGAAATTTAGTGATAACTGGTTAAATCTCAACTATGGAAACGTATCATTTTCTATCAAAAAAAACCCCATCTAACTTTAACAAGAAATTCTGCAACAATTCCTTAACCAGTCCCTCCAGGAAGTTCTGATCACAGTGATTCAGTTCAGTTCAGTGATTCCAAATATGTGAAGGCTTTAAATCTGTTTTTTTTTTTTTTTTTTGCTTCCCCTCAATTTCTTTTCATTGTACATGATTCAAGACTCAGAAGTTATAAATTTAAGTGAAATTTGAGTTTGCTAAAGATAAATTTGCAATGTCAGTAGTTAGCTCTAAACAATTTTATGTTCACAGCAGCATCTTTGAAAACAGTTCAATTTGCCGAATCTGCCTCACACATTTAGACATTTACATTTACACACATTTATCAGAGAAATCAGTAGAAGTAGAAAGGAGGACATTTGGTCTCACTGGTTTCAACAGGACATTAATGTAGAAACCTGCTACAGGTGATGTGGCCACTGAGGACTACAGGAAATGGTGGGACATGTCATTTTATAGATTTCAGAAAGAGATTTCAATTAATTAATTAATGAATTATTGAACACACCTGTAAGTCCATGAAAAGCCTCTTTCATGGAGCAGCTGTCTCTGTGGCTGAGCAAGAAAGAAACACACTGTCGTCATCATCTTTTCGTCTTGCAGTGGGTGTCAACCAGCTTTAAGGTGCATTACCGCCACCTATTATGTTGGAGTGTGGACCAGAGGTAACACACTGTTGTAGAGGCAGCAGTGGACATATATAGTGACCAGGTCAAACCAAATGACACACAAGGGGAAAACAAGATGGACGCCAACTACAACTAAACTGAACTGAAGCCTGAACCCCATCTGACTTGGCAACACATGGTTTGGTCTGATGAGCTGGCTTTCATATTTAAGAGGCTCCACCCCTCAGTAACACCTTTTGCTCAACCAGGAAGTGAACCGCCCCCAACAACCACAGTAAGTCACAGACAACAAAATACATGGTTAATATAACAGAAAAGAGCTTGTTTAAAGTGTGTGATTTTCAGTGGCATCTATCGGTCAAAATTCAGATTGCAACAAAGAGGATTTCCCCCAATGCCGCTGCTCCCTTCTGAAGCGTAAGGAGGCCGTCACATTACAAAGTGGCGCAACGCTCGTATCAACTAGTCTTTCCAGTGATGAGGTTTGTTTAAGGATCATTTTAGAAAACATGTTTCGTTGTTAGTCTCTATAGGTCATAACTTTAATGTAAAATGGCGAATATAACTGTATAATTGTTTGCTCCACAATGTGTTTGTATTTTGGCGAGCGGCTCTGAATGGTGATACATGCCCACACTGGTGAAGTAACTGTAGTTGTTTAGTGTGATAGTATGATAGATATGGCTGGACGCATATTTATTCTCCGTTTACAAAGTCAAAGTCTTGGTTATGGGTCGGGTGTTAGAGGAAGAGGAGGAGGGAGAGAAAGACAGAGTGGAAGAGGACGAGAAAGAAGAAGCAGAGAGGCCGAGGTTACGGTGCAGTCAGGGCCAGGTGAGGGAGAGGTGCAGGGGGCGACCAGAGTGGAAGCTTCGCTGGAGGATGAAGAGGAGCGATTTGAAGCTTTCCAAAGGAGCCAGAGAGAAGTAATGTAGGTATGTATTTAGAAAATGACTTTGTTATAGTAATTCACACAAAATTATATTTACAGCTCTGTGCTCTTCATGTAGCGATGTTGGTGTTGTGTGTTGTCTGAGTAATCTCAGAATAACATGTAATCTCAGAGTAACGTGTAATCTCAGAATAACGAGTAATCTCAGAGTAACGTGTAATCTCAGAATAACATGTAATCTCAGAGTAACGTGTAATCTCAGAATAACATGTAATCTCAGAGTAACGTGTAATCTCAGAATAACGAGTAATCTCAGAGTAACGTGTAATTTCAGAATAACATGTAACCTCAGAGTAACGTGTAATCTCAGAATAACGAGTAATCTCAGAGTAACGTGCAATTTCAGAATAACATGTAACCTCAGAGTAACGTGTAATCTCAGAATAACGAGTAATCTCAGAGTAACGTGTAATCTCAGAATAACAAGTTATCTCAAAGTAACGTGTAATCTCAGAATAACGAGTAATCTCAGACTAACGTGTAATCTCAGAATAACATGTAATCTCAGAGTAACATGAGTCATCATTACCTGGGACGTTACTGAATGATAATAAATACTGCAGAGGAACAGCATCATGCAGCTCGTGTTACTCTGAGCAACTCTGAACAGTCTGTACATCATAAACTGCAGTGATATTAGCATATTACCAACATAACATCAAACATCTCATTAACCTTGAATGTATTTTTCCTGTGTATTATTTCTTCAGAGACTTGTTGAAGAGATGACCCTGGAGGAGCACAGGCAGCTCACCACACAGCTCCTGAGGAGGCAGCAGGACTGTTTGATGTCCTGATGTCCCCCACCTTTTACTGGAGTACCAGGGTATCATGGTGTACTTGTGGTAACTGTAGGAACATGTTGAGGGGGGCTGGGTTTGACAACAGGGAGTACCAACACACAGCCTGTAGGCATTTTATTTTTTGGCAACATGGCTCTTTAGTGCAGAGAAACCGACTTATCATCCCCAGCTGCTGCGTTTGGAGCATCAGGGACAAGTTCTCTGATCCCACTGGACATCAGACAGGTTTCATACCCAGAATCTGAGTTTCCTTCCAGGCCCTCTGGAGTGTCAATACAGGACCACAAGTACTCACTAACCTGTGTATATGTCTTCAGGGAATCAACCAAAAGTTTTATTTGTTCTAGATTACATAGATTATTTATTTCTGTATTGCAAAGTATGTTCCATATTTTCTTATTTTTCTGCTAATATTACATGTATAGTTTTTTTTATTTAGTCCATTATTTATTATTCAATGTTACATCGAATTGTGCGTGCAATTAATAAAAGATGATAATTAGATATACCTGCTGTATGTATTGCAGTTATATACATATAAATATGTACTTTTATATGAAGTTCTTTCCTGCAGTGTTTGTACATTTTCATGACCACTTCAGGTTTCAATAATGTATATTATCATTACAGGGGACAGCTGTACATTACAATTTTGTACAAAGATAAATCTAAAAAAAACATATAAACATGCTTACAATTATACAATGATCATGACAATACTTCCCTGCAATGTCTCTAAATGTTCATTTCTACTTCAGGTAACACCAATGTGTATTATCCTTACAGAGGACAGCTGCACCTCACAGTTTGGAATGAAAAGATGAATATAAAAAAGGACACTTTTCTTTGTGTTGTGAATAGAAAGAGAAATGTTGGTGTACAATCATAACTTGCAGCTTTTAGTGAACAAACACAAACATTTTGACAACTTATTCTGTCCTCATCAGAGTTGACTTGGATAAAGACAGAAGAAGCTGTTGAGACATTTGTCTGTTTGAACATTAAAAGTTGTGAGGTTATGGAGGTTATCGTTGAGCTCCAGCTCTTTCATCCTGTGGTCCTCCATGAGAAACCACTGCAGTGTGGTCAAAATACTAATATTTCACCAAAAGTATGATTTACAGGTTAATATTCCACAATAAAGGCAAATAAATGTGTGTCACTTACATAGACCTCTCCTGACTTGTGTCTGCACCAGTACTGATGTGGTGGGTCCATGTATGAGGGTCACCAAACTGAACCTTCTGGGGTCATCTGGTCCAAGGTTCCTCCATCGTGGCATCCCAGATGACTTACAGTGTCTTTCAGCTAGTTGAAGACAAGAGACTGTCCTTCTACCTTTGCTGCCATTAGGAGAGAAACAAAATATACATAGTGATGTCATACAGGAGTATTCAGCTATATTCCATGAATATGTTAGAGTATGCAGATTTTCATCCTAAACAAAAAACCACACCTGATGATTCAGTTGATTAACAGCCATCATCCAGATATGAGGAGCTAATTAGTGAAAACATTTTTTTTCTTATTTTGCTTTGATGAAAACTTACATAGTCTTAGCCAACAATGATTAAATACCCCTGATGTAAGATACAGTCACTTAATGACTGTTATTTCAAGATACAGTCACTTAATCACTGTTATTTCATTGTGATGACTAACCTGTCTGTGCCAGTAGAAGCAGCATCGATGGTAGATAAAGCTGGAGCTGAGATGTGAAAAGGTTTTCTCTTCATAGGAGGTGATGTTACAGGACGTTTGTCATAACTGCAGAAACATAAAGAAAATACGAGCTACGTGACACAGTCACACACACCTGTAACACATCCTGTTACATCCGACGGTGCAGAGAGGAATGGCTCACCTGGACAAACATAACCACACTAAATTATAGCTATAACTCATAAACCAGCAGGCAGCTACAGCCACATTAGCTCTACACGTTTATAGACAATAACTTCGAGCAGCCGTGAGCTAATCTCTGTAACACTACCAGATATTTCAGCTCCTGATCATATTTTTGAAACAGCATTCAAAATTATGATCATGGTAACAAACACATATTATCGACAGAAACACGGGACAAACACCTAACTTGTGTGAATAATTAGCGTTATGCCCGTGGCCATGTTATATCGTTAGCTAAAGCTATCTCATAATAAAGTGCAATTACATGTGTAGGATGAATTACCTGTCCAGCAGAAAAGAGGCAACTTTGGTGTTACTGTGAAAACAGTCCCTCATCAGTGATTTCCATGTGGTAAACCCCACACTGATGTTAGTCCTTGTTCTCTGTCGCCTCCTCTCACGCTGCCATTTGGTTTCTTCATGTTTTCTCTTCTTTGAGAAACAAGAGTTCACAGTCTGCTTCTTTTCCTTGTGGTAAATAATAACATGATCATCTACTGGTCAAAACTGTGGTTGTCAGCCTTCAGAAAGCAAGACAGTTTGCCAGTAAACACCACTGTCTGTCCTCCTCTTCGTCATCCGTATTTATGCCACAGAGATTACGTAACGCGTCCACTCTGTGCAGCCGCAGAAAAAATGGCAGCACAAGATTGCGGCCTCCATAAAATGTAACTATAAATGGCTATTTCTAAGGTGAACATAAAGATTATGAGTTTAAGTTTATTGATAATAATAAATATACTTTTGTATAATATGTTGCATTTATGTCAATAAATTCCTGTAATTGTTACACACTGGTCCTTTAAATGGCACTTTGCTGTTTTCTTTCTGCAGTTGTATGTACATGTTTTGGAAGGGTTACTTTAAAATGTATTCCAAGTTACTAATTACTTGTTAAAAAATGTAGTCAGTAACCTAAGTATCACAATATTAAAGTAATGGTGAAATTGTCTAGCCTGCTGTAGCCAAACCACTTGAATTTTGTTCACAAAATAGACAGAAAACAACTATTTGGGAAGAAAAACAAAACTAGAGGACCTTAGTTTGTAAATTATGTTCTAACTTATGATCAATGAAGTTTATTCATCAAGTCACTATGAATCATTGGCATATCCAGTCGTCAGAAAAAACACTGAACAACAGCTTTCAGCACCTTCCTTTATTACATGTAAGAGCTCAATCGGAGGCTGATTCACATGCACTGAGATCTGAGGCATTTATTATGTTATTATACAATTTATTATATACAATATTCCTTGTAGATCATGCACCTCCTGCAGCAACAATGTGAAAACTGACAAATTCAGAGATGCACACACAGTAAAGGAGTACAAACCTCGATCCTTGATTAATTTTAACACCTCAGATTTGATTTATCTACTCTATCCATTAAATAATTACTATAAAAGTTAAAAGAAAAACACAAGAGTAGTATTAGACAAAGAGATATGGCCTCTCCTGCATGGCCTGTCATTTTGATGAACACAGGCACATAATTGAAGCTCTAAAATGTATGTGAGTTAGAAAACTGTGGCTTAATCATAAATCGTGAAAATCTAGAAAAATGACTAATAATGAGAATGTTATTGGATCCACCATTTGAGAACCCTGTATTCCAGTGGCATGAATGACGAAAACATAACAGATGAAGTGTAATAGTGTTACCCACAGATCTTCCAAACTTATTGTCATGATATTTTAATCTTATTTATATTAATGTCTGCATATCAATTGATGTTCTGCTCTTCATCACAGACTGTGAATAGACATTTCTGAAGGTGGGATGTGCCTTCTGTGGGCTAAATATACACAGTCTGTGAGACTGATTGCCTGATTACCCTTTTTTAACCTGATGAAAGTCGGACGAAGTTGGAACTTTAATAGTTTGTTGCAAGTCTCTTGCCCTTGCATTTTCCTCCCACACACCCGTCTACAAGAAAGTGAAGATGTGCATGAGCCTTTGATTCTGTTTTTGAATGTGTGCCTCTCTATGTCATATTCTTTCCTAGACTCAGCTTGAGCAAATGGAAAATAAGACCAGAAACACTGAGACAAACTTGGCCAAACTGGATCCAGCTCAGGAACAGTACCCCAGAGCTGCAGCCACTTCGTGCTCTTCTCTTCCCTCACAGTCAGCCCAGCTGTCGATGTCACTCAGTTTCCCTCGTCCAGAGCCCAGCTGCTGACCCCAGACCAGACTGGAGTTCATCTCAGCAAACTCTGCTGGTGTTCAGGTGCTAAACTCATATGGAGACAACACTCTTTGTGGCTTACCAGCTTCACAAACAGCTGTCTCTGATGACACATGCATCAGGAGGGTCATCATCTCGTTCACCAACATCATTAACCTCATCTGTTGCTTCCAGTTTCTCTCTTTGATCTCCCTCCTGTTACACTTAGAAGCGAAATTCTTCTCCTGGATTCTCAGATCACTGGGATCCATTTTTAATAATCTGTAAAATGTTTTTCACTCCTTTCCTCTTTCAAATTGAATCCATCACCACATTTGATGAAACATAGAGAGCTTTGACGTTTTGAAGCTGCAGTTGTTTTTAGAGCTTGGTACCTCCACTGCAGTCCACCAACCTCAGTGCACCATGAGAGACAAATGGCTTTCACACTGCAAGCATCCAGTGTCCACTTGGTCTTATTTAATGCACCAAAGTAGTGACATTTTAAAGTGTCAACATTTTGGTGCATTAAATCATTGGGGCCCTACAGTGTGCTTGCTTAATTCATCATTTGCTCACTTTTGGCTCATCTTCCTTCCCTTTTTGGTTTGGATGTGCGTGCATACTCCTATTTATTCAGCCAAATGTCATTCCCTTAAGTAGTCACTGGCTTAGAGGTCAGACCAAAAATATTTAGTCTTGTTTGCAGTCTTTATATTTCTGCTAAGATGACTACATTCCATATTTTTATTTCATTTCATTAACAGATTAAAAATGTGGTTGCTGAGCCACTGCAGAGAAGCTGAATGATCTCTTCACAAATATCTGAGATATTTGTAGGCTGTGAGTCAGTATATGTGGGTGTAAGGATCCAGTCAGACCAGTATTTAGACTTTAAGACACAGATTTCTAAAATTATGACTCATCTCAACAGAATCGTTGTAATCAGTTATTCACTTGCAGAAGCAATGTAAATGTTCACAGAGCTTTTCAATTCTGGAGAAGGTTGAATTGCACCAATTGTAAACCGTATTGACAGTGTTGACCACTCAGGGAGTAAAAAGCTCACAATCCTGAGCACAATCCTGCTCTGACTGGTACACACATCTCCACTAAAAAGATGCAGCATGGTTTGTAGGTTAGGCAGGATCTGATAGTACAAATATGTATCCTAAACTAGCTAGCTTGATAACTGGTAGCAAGTTACTGTCAACATGTTTGTGGTTTACTCACCAGCCACAGTGACTCACCAACCTGAGGGGTGTAGAACGAAGCGAGATGAATGTGTTAGCGAGGTATGTCGAGTCTAAAGTCAGAGTTTTCAGAATCACTAAGGTGTCTTTCTTTTAACCTGGCTAAATTACCATGGTAACTGATGCTAAACTCATAACCTGGTTGGGAGCAGGTTATATTCTGAGTTTCAGATTTTAAAACAGAAATCTGTTGGCCACCAAGTACATTGACCTTACACACTAATGAAAATATATTTATGGATATTATATTCCATTTCTGCCACATTCTGCCAAGAAAAACCCCTAAATCTGGTTATTAGTGTAGAAGTGTGTCCGTTTTAAGATGAAAATTGCATTCCAGATTGAAAGTGTATAAGATGGTATGATGTGATGTGATATGCTAAGACTGCAAAAATGCTTTCTGGGCATTTATCTACATCAGTACACTTCATGCCTATTGGGGCATCACTTGTGCAAAATTAAAAAATGTAGCATCACAGAGTTTATCATAATATAATGCTATAACATATTATGACCATTAACTGGTTTATTAACCATTTATGGCAAAGTGATTTGTCTGCATGTTGATTATTTTTTTGCTTTGTGAAGTCAGTTGGGCATTGGCGAGTCATGTTGCGTTTAAAGCCCAGGTTTTCAGAGTGGCTGACAGCTCAGACTCAGACGTGCTGAAGTCTCCCTCCACAATGAGGCTGATTGAGGGCCCAGTGTCGAAGCAGAGAGGTTAGTAAGACACCCAGCTTCCTCCCAGCTTAATTTCAAAGTGCTACTGTACTGAGGAGATTAGAATGAGTCGGGTGTTGAGGGTGGGGGGCAGGGTGTGAGAGCAGGCTGCCGAACAACAGAGGTTCCTACAGAGCTCGGTAATCGTACGTTCAGGGGACTGCTGCGATAAGACATAAAAGACAGCAGACTGGAGGAAAACCCTGACACTAAATGAAAGACAAGGAAGGTGATAGCAGCAGCAGCAGGCGGGGTGGAGGGGTGAGGGGGGGTAAAGTGGTTACAAAAACATCCCACGTCTCACTTTCCTTTGTTGTCTGGTAAAATGAAATCTGCAAAGTAAATAAAAGATGGAGCAGTAGGAACAACAGCATCTGGGGAGGAGGGAGAAAGGGATCTAACAATTTATTTCTTGTCTGTTTCACACTGCTTAAGCACACTACTTACAAGCTGATATTATTAGCCAATCATGACAATCTGTCTCGTGTAAGCTGATTGTCGAGGCTGCAATCCCCTCACTGTGGTGATCAGACAGCTGGGGCCCAGGTACATAATGTATCCTGGAATAATTACGGGATTTAGGGAGATGTTAGGCTTTGTAAGTGCTTTCATTGTGACAGTGTTGAGTGTTTGACACAGCAGCACTCACGGTGCACAATACCCCTGGGCCTGCCGTGGCTCAGGGGGTGAACTTCTACAGACATGTCCTTTAATCACTGCATTCCTCGTGGCACTTTGTGCTCTCAGTCAGACTGATAACATGTGCTGACCGCAAATAATTTTTACTGTGAAAGTCTTGCCGCCTCCATGATCTTTCAGTTTCGGCTATTCACTTATTAAAGTTTATTATTATTTTTTTCCCCAGATATTAGCCATTCTTGAATATCTTGATTTTCTTCTATTTTAACTGAAAAAAGGCCTTATTTTTGCTTTGTTTAAACAGCTTTTGGTGAAAGAGTCATCTCTTCTTCTTTACAGACGTAATGTTACAGACTGGACCAGATCCTCCCCAATTTTGAATTGTAAATACAGAACATGTTTGATATTTCTGTCTTGAAATCTGCATGATTACATCAGTACAGAAGTAAAAGAGAGGTGTTGCCAAGCAATGGTAAATTTTAGCCCTTGTGGCTAATGTTAGTCTGAATACTACAGTTGACAGATATAAAAAATACTATTAAAATCTCACCTCCAGTTCTCGCTGAAGAATAAACAGCCGGACTTGTTTAACTTCTGCTTTGGTTTTTTCTCACTGCAAAGCATTGACATGACTACAGCATGTCATCTCACTATGTCTGTCTCCATTGTTTACATCTGCTTCACCATGAAATCATGCGAGATTGTATTCTTCATGAAATCACACTAGCTCATGCTCCCTCTGGCACAATTGTCTTGATAATATCCTGTGGTGTGTCATTATTTTTAAATCTTGTAGTGTGTGGGTGTTTGAGATGAGAGAGAAGAGAATCTGTGTAGCTTCTCCTGATGTGTGCAGTGCAAACAGATTTTAAAAACTGTTAGGATTTTAAAACTCATATAGTGTGGGACCAGCCTTAGTGTTAACTAGCTTTTTGTTATTTATTCCTTAGAAGAACAGCAAAAAAGGGTCTGTCTGCATTCTTGTCTTTGGTCTCCATAGATAGGTTGTGTGGAAATTTACAGGACACTGACATTCTAAGGACTCATATGAAGATATGTCTTTGAAAGTCCTTGTCCAGCTTCGTTATTTGTTAAAACACATTACCCTTCCAATCAAGTCAACCTGGACAGAGACACTTATTAGCATACAGCAAACAGCTGAGCAAGGTCAGCTTCTCCGTGGGTTGCTGCTGCAGACAGGTTGAGAAGTGAGAGAGAAGACACATCCATTTTAAACTCTGAGCTCTCTTCCTGTAGTACAGGAGTCAGCATCAGAGAAAAATCAGCATAACTGCAGTGTTTCTTCCTCCAGAAACTCCAGCCATCTCTCAGCTCTCTCCCCCAAAGCTCACCAGCTCTCAGCAGCCTGTCTGTCAGCTCTGTGCCTCAGCTCTGCCCCGGTCCTATCCACATAACACTCAGCAAAAAAACAGTGACAGATGTGATTAAATGCAATGGAGGGTAAAATCAAAACCAACCAGGTGATCTGACATACTCCTGGGCTGAGCACACTGCTAATTAGCAAGACTCTCTTTAAGTTTCTCTTCCTGCTAATCCTGTCTTAACTTTTTTGAGTTGATTTGTTGTTTAGGCAGTAGTTGCCACTGCTGGAATAGCAATTTTTCCTGCAGGAGTTACCGCCACTGATTTAGGCTTTTCAACTAAAGGGATGTGCATGTGCAGCTGCACTAGTAGAACAGCCAATAGGAAGGCCTGGTCTCTGCGATGACCTGTAATTGGTCAGAGTCTCCTGTCACAGGCCAGATTCCCTGAAGCCTGAAAACAGAGCCAAGAGGAGGTGCGGACGTCTATTTTTTTTCTCAGATTCCTTGATTTGTAATATGCTAAAATGTTATTATTGAATTATTGATCAATAATATAAAAAATATGTTGCCTACCCTAGCTTTAAAGTTATAGCCATGACACCAAAACATAGAGCTAAGAGATGCTAAAACTCACTATAGACCTGAGAGGCGCTGCAGGGTTGGTGATAATTCTTTGTGGGTTCATTACTATGAGTGGACCCTTCCATGTACATGTTGTCATGTGATCCACAGTCAGTATACTGGAGGCACTTTAGAGGCTATGCTGAACCCACACCTCCTCCCAAAATGAGACAATCTACAGAAGATTCACCATAACTGCAAATTCCAGAGAAATCTAGACCTCAAACTAGATTTTTATGAACCAACCTGGATTCAGCAAAAAAAGATTCTGGCCAATCAGCTGTGTTTTAAAGCTTCTCCCTCTGCTCCTGCACCCAGGCCCTGCTCTGACTGACATATTGTACCACCCTAAAATAGCCTGTTGTGGTCAGGCCTGGGTCACAGGCACTCAGGCTGCAGCCAACACTTCTCCACTTCTACAGTTTTCTTTATCAATGCTCAGCCTTCACAAAGGATTTCTGCTATCTTCACTCACTGCAGCTGTCATCACAGTCAGAGATGATCAGAGAGGGCTTAGATCATCATTAGGGTTTATGTCATCAGTGCTGTAGAACTTTGCTGGTGGATTATCTTTGCTGCTTCATGTCATCAACTGAATATGTAGAATATGAAGAATTATATTTATTATAAATATAAAGTACAAACAGCATATGACATCCTCACACCTGTCTCTTCTGGCCTCCGTTACCTACAGTACTGTCCCTGTCACTGTCCTCTGTCCCTCAGACAGTGTTTTCATGGTCCTCCTCTGCTCTCGCTCTTCTCACTGCTGAGCATCCGCCACAAACCTCCATCAAGCTGCTTCCTATGGATGGAACATACAGTCCATGACTGTGGCTTTTCTGGCTCAACTATTATATTGTCTGTGATAGACTAACAACCTGCTTGGACAGTAATATCTGTAAGTACAGCCAAATATTATCATATATCATATTGTTGCAGACTTAGTGATATCAGCATATATTATATTGTTGTTCAAAGAATTGATACAATATTGTATAGTGATGAAACGTAGGATGTTCAACCTTATCAGCTAGTTTGATTTGGGTACATTTAAATGCACTCTGTGGTCCCAACTACAGCAAAAAAAAAAAAAAAAAAAATAGTAAAAAAGGACAGCTGAGAACTCTCTGTAATAGTCTCTTTGACATAACAAAAATATCTGCATAAACGTATAAATGTAGATACTGTGAGTACAGCAGGTAGAGCACATCACCCACTATGACAGGACTGGAAGTTCAATCCTCAGATCCTCCTGTCCACAAGTGTCCTTTGGCAAGACTTCAGCAAGACACACCAAAATTGCTACCAATCCAGCACCTTGCACAGTGCCTCACTGATATCAGTGTGTGTCTATGTCTGTGTGTGTGTGTGTGTGTGTGTGTGTGTGTGTGCATGTGTGTGTGAGTGTGAGTGAATGGGTGAATAAGCAGTCAATTGTAAATGCAGCCATTTACCATTAATCCATTTTACATGGCTGACTAGCACCAGAGGCCTTGAGATTACATTTGCCCTTTTGCTAGCTTTGCACAAAATAACCACAGGCCATAGTGTTCAGGTTTATTACCTGACTTAAAGGAGAAATCTGTAATATATTTATATTTTTACTGTAATAAAGCATAAAATGACTGTAATGTGTCATCAAAGATTAAAGAAACATGTTAAGTTGAAATACTGCCTTCACATGACGTGAACATTACAGCCGTGTCCCCCTTTGAAAATTACATTCTGGACCAGTATAACTGTTTTGTATGTCCATTTCACATCAATCGGATTTTAAATCGATGCCAAAATTTCTCTGAATGAGTAAGTGTCTGTTTATGAGTCATCAAAAATCATTAATAATCTTGTAGAAGGTATAGATGTTTCTAACTGTTAAACTGAGCAAAATGTTAATGGAGTTTGGCAGCAGTGAGACAGGCAGTCACTGAACTCATCATCCAGAGTGTGTTATTTCAGAGCAGTGGACTTTTGTCTTCAGGATAACAGCTGATCAACTTACAGTGGAGGACTCTTTGTTACCTGTTATTGTCAGTTTATGAGTTTGTGAGGATCCTGCACTCCTGCAAAGCTCTTACAGAGCTCCTGCAGCCTGTCTGTCTGGGAGGAGGAGTTTGTGGGGGGAAACAACTCTCTTCAACCACAGGTTGTATTTTAAACTGAATTACAACCTATTTAATATACACTCTATGACTCCAACTCACTTTCTGGACTGCTGTGTTCATTTTTGCATGTGCAGTGGCCACATATTGCTCCTTTAAACAAGTTCATATTTACACTGGAAAAATGAAAGATATTATATGTTACAGAAAATTGTTGGCAGTAAAGTAATGTTGACATGAACTGTAGTTAATGGGATGAAAAAGTGAGATTTGATGTTCTTAAGGGTGCTGAAAAGTGTTTGGATTTGGGATAAAGTGCTTGGAAGACCTTGAAATTGTAATTGCATTACTGTTATAATTATCTCTGACTTAATAGTTTGTTTTTTTGATTAAAAAAAAACAACAAATAAATAAAACCAGTTCAGAGAGCCTAATTGCTTTTGCCATTTGCACAAAAACTGCTGGCTTGCCACTTAGTGTGATCTTAGTGTGGTGATGGGTGGTGTTCTCTGGTTAACAGATGACAATAAGCTGGAAGATTGATGTTTGAGTTAGCATTGGCTTGAAAATGAAAAATGAAACAAAAAATAAAAAAGGATTTTATTAAAATTGAAGTTACTTGTCTAATGATTGATTTATTGATTGTGTTTTCCTTTAATTTGTCACCCCTCTGTTATCCCAAAACATATTTTTGGTTGTTTACTGCATTCTGAATTTCATTTTGAGCACAAAGTGTATATAAATATGTCAGCTGTAAGGTGCTGCAAAAGCTTGAAAAGGCACCTTGAACATGCTTGAAAAGTGCTCAAATTTGACTTTGGAAAAGGTGTAGGAACCCTAAATAGACACATTGACAGCCAATCAAAATCCATCCTAATTTACAACTTCATAAACGATTATATACAATTGTATTACATTGCAAATTACAATTTTTTTTTTTTTAAATCTCATTTTACCTGACACATACTGACAAACAGTCTGCAGGGCTGACGGGAACTGGTTCATTTGGTCCCTGATGTCTTCTTTAACAGTGGTGGACAGAACATTGAAAATCTGTACTCAAGTACAAGAACTGTTACACTGCTAAAATATTACTCAATTACAAGTAAAAGTACTGGTGTTAGAAATATAGTTGAGTAAAAGTACAAAGTATTCTCAGAGTATTATAGTTATGCTGATATCACAGTCACCTCTCCAAACTAGGGTTGCAAATTTTGTGCATTTTCCTTAACCAATAGTTGCTCTCAATTGACTAATTATATACATACATACATACATATATATATATATTAAGATACAGGTCACATTTTTTTGTCATTTTTAGTCAAAGTTTTTCTTATTCAACAAATGTCTCCACCAGACAAAATTGGTTAAATTTTTAATGGCAATTAATCAATTAATGATTAATCATTAACATCCTTACTCCAAATTTGTGCTACCATAGCACTTTGTTTTGTTCTGTTTGTATGTCCTGGTTCTCATTGGCCTGTTTGTGATCAGATCACCTGATTGGCTACTAAAATGCAGATGAAAGGTTTGGATATCAATTCAAATTGTACTCAGTACTCAACTATGGTTTTAAAAATAACTCTGTAGTTACAGCTTGTAAGTACAAGTAAAAGTACAGACTTGAAAATCTACTCATAAAAGTACAAGTACTCCAAAAAACTACTTAATTACAATCATTTGAGTATTTATAATTTCCACCCCTGCTTTATAACTATCGCCATCAAATAAACATTGACTCATATGGAAGTTTATGGATATCATTCTGGTGTTCTTTTCGTTTTCCTGCACAACGTACATCACAAAGTTATTCCTTATCAGTGTGGATACTCACATTGTTACCTTTATCATCCTTGATGTGGACGATTCTTCATACCTAAGATTAAAAATCTCAGTAATACTGAACTGAATCAATTCTCTTCCAGTTCACTGCCTACAAAAACAACATGTTCTGTGTTTGTTAATGAAGAGCAGGAAGCCAGCACAAGCCTGTGGTCTTGGTCCAGTTGTAGAGCTTTAATGAACAGACAGTTACGCCAGTGTTACAATTGACACACCAAGAGGCTGAGGGGAGTAAATGCCAATACAAATTTCTCACTAGTCTAATACTTCCTACAGGTAGAATAAATTATACTATGGCAACATACACACATGCCAAACAGAAAGCAGAACAAAACAAGCAGAGAAAGGACCAAGAGGTAAACAGGAGGGGCAGGGGGTGATTGAGCATATCTGTACATTTGATCCTTAATGTTCTCCTTGGTTTGTTGTCATTGAAAAAATATATATACACAAGAGGTTAACACAGCCAGCGTCCAGAGTTTCCATGGCTCTTGTGGTGCAGAGATATTATAAAAGCCTCTGTATTAGACGGTCATGATCACCCTCACCATAGGTATACATGGACACCAGCATCCAGTGGGAATGGAAATGAACTCCTTAAACTCCACTCAGCGTCATTTCATGGTATAATCTCTAAATTCATGATGGTCCTAAACACTGAGCGTCTCTCTGGAATGGCTTCAAATTCAGAACAAAAAGTGACAGAAAGAAATATATTTTGATTGTTCAAGTAGTTCTTTTTTGTGTGGAATGATGTGATAGGGGGAATGATTTTCTGTTTGGTCTCCGTTTATCCTCCAGTCCATTAATCTTGATGTGGTCTCCACTGAAGAACAGAACACAACCTGCAGCATCATTGTTCCTCTCCTGAGCAGCACAGGAGCTCCTGTTCAGAGCGTGGAGGAGCTTTCCCTTTGGTCAGTACAGGTCATTAGAGTGAGGAAGATGATATGTCTGTGACTGCACTAGACATCCTCAGTGGACACCTTCATGGAAATGGTGCAGTTTATACTAGAATGGATAACTTCTCTATCATTACTGAGATTGACACAAGTCTGTAATTCCTTTATGACATGTCAAAATGCTAATTTATCTCTTCATGAGTGGTAAATTTTTTGGATCTGCACTATCAAAATCAGTTTTTGATCATCTGACAGATACATTTTTATACCTTAAATTGTTAAATAAAAGCCGGTATTAAAATAATGGCCAGGTAACAAATGTTGGGTGTTTCTATTGTCAAGATTTCATTTAGTGTTAAAGAGTTTGCGTCAACAACAAACCTCATACTCATCCCAACCATCAAATATCAACCTTTTGTCACACTTGTCACACAAGGTACCCTCGCACATCTGTATGACATGGACCGTTGTTCATTCACTCCAAAATTAATCCATTCACAGCACCATAAAACACTGTGAGCATTCAACCCGTTCTCATCCCAGCTCATCAACTGCTGATAATGTTTGTCTGATGCATCTGTATGAGGCTGTATGAGACCCCTTTTTAACGTATGGTTAACAATGTGAAATGGTCAAAGTTTGGGTAGCTTGGGGAGGTTTAGGATATGTTTGGGGTTAAAATTCGGGTACATTACCTTACATAAGTCACGTGGCATCACTGAAGCAACTCACAAGATGAAAGTCATATGATGCAAGTCATGTGACGCATGTAACTTATGTACCTTACTTTAATAATGTTTGGTTTCACATGGGACATGAATGCCAGTCACCTGGGTGACAATCCTGTGTTTGTTTGAGTCCAAATGTGGAATTCTACCTCTGTATACAATGTCAAAAGCCTGGTGCATCTGTATGAGTCACCAAGGGGTGGTGACAAGTATTTTAAGAACTGGGAATGAGAATGGGCTGAACATGATCAGATCAGAAAACATGGAGGTTTCTTATACTAGGATGTGGTAAAATATACTTATGGGGAAATTAGAATCAGTCTCTAATATAAGCCTGTTTCAAATACAGGCCTGCTTCTCTCTGCAGTTGAGGTAAGTAACATTATTTGATCATTTACAGTATCTTCATTTACTGATACACTAAACATCAACAGTGAGCTGAGAGGAAAACTGTAGGATTTCAGACATAGGCACTATAGCAAAAATGTTTTATCTAAAACCATCCTCAACCATATCTTACTTATGGGGAGACAGTGACATGAAAACATTAACAGTAAACATTTTGCAGGTATGCTCAATATGAACATTCTGTTTGATATGTTGAAATGAAACATAATCCACACAACATTACATTACCTCAAGGAACGCATTTAGCAAGTATGAAACAGTTAATTATGAAAGTAACTGTAAGAGATACACTGGTTAACCAAACAACACAGTTAACTAGTCCAATTGTAAGGACGAAATTAATATAGTAATTGTGGATAGTTGATGTTGGTTTGTCAAAGTACCATCCACTGCTTGTTTTCATAGATATATGCAAGGAAGAGACATTAAATTAAATAAAATCAAAATAACTGAAAATGAGAAAAAGAATTGCAATGATTTGTACTAAGCTGCCTGGAGAAATGTCCTGTTCCAACCAAGCAGGGAGTGATCGTCACACTGAATGTCTGCTGCTCAGTCAGGAGCTTGTCTGACCTCCAACTATTGCCAAAGCTCTTCAGGAGGTCTTGTTGTTGATAAGAGGGACTGTAGTGTCAAAACAGAGACATCTCTTCAGGAATGGCTGAATTTGTCCATATCAGTCTGGTACAGAGGTGTTTATCTCCCTCACACATACACACACATGCACACATGGCTTCCTGAAGGCTGACGTGTTTTTTTTTTCTTCTTAAGCTGCCAATATTTTGTGCTGATATTCAGCATCTATAAAGTTGACTGGTTTCTCATAAAAAATACAAAGTATTTACGGTTGCCCCTGCATTTGATCCTTCTTAAAAAAAAATGTTAAAAATGGGAACATGAGAAGTCATCCAGGACCACTCTGTCCAATCTGTTGGGTTGTAATTTTTGAAAATCTTTTTATTTTGCTCAATTTAAATTTTCATCACCCCCCTGTGAAGCTGTGTGTGGTCACTAGTAGAACATACTTGAATCTGAGGTAGCATCCATAAGCCTCCAAGAATTGTCATCTCAACGCCTGTCCCTGTGACCCTGGGAGCTATATTGTCTGGGGCAATAGCTGCAGGGTCTTCCCATGGCAAATTGGTCCCAAGGGGAAGCCAGACTAAGTGCTATTCACAGAAGCTACATGAACCAGCCAAGAAGACACTGAAGCACCTTGCTCAGAACAGGAAAACCGGAGCACCTTGACCCATGGGGCTCAGTTGAGCACAGCCTGAAAAAACTACAACCTACCACAGGAAAAGGCATTGGGGGAGTGGAGCTGCAGGCAAAGACGGGGATATATAGACATGCTGACCCTTGACACTACATGTTCTAGGGACATGGAACATGCCTTCTCTAACAGTGGTGGGGCTGTGCCAACCTCACCTTACCTCTACATATAGCACTGGGTTTGGAATTAAACTCTTGGATAGGGGCTGGATTCTGTCCTTTTCTGGAGTTGTCCAGGACGAGAGGTGCCAGGCAGATGTGAGGATACTCATGAGCCCCTGGCTGAGCACCACTGTGCAGGAGTTTTCACGTAGGAATGAGAGGGTCACCTTGATGTGACCGCAGGTTGCTCAGGGAAAGGCTCTGACTATTGTTTGTGCTTATGCACTGAACAACAGTGCAGAGTAATGTGGCCTTCTTGGGGTCACTGGATGGCATCCTGGAAGGGATACTGCTTAGGGTCTCTATAGGAGGCTTCAACGCTCAGGTGGGTGATGATGAAGAAACCTGGAAGGGGGTAACAGGGAGGAACAGCCTGCCTGATCTGAACTTGGATCAGATGACTGTGAGACCTCAGGGTAGACTCAGAACATGATGGACGGATTATTTATTTTATCTGGCCTGAGAACGCCTCCAGATCACCCAGGAGGAACCGGAAAACACTGCTCAGTAGAGGGACATTTGTATTATATTGTTTAGCCTGCTGCCACTGTGACTGGTGGATTTGGTTGGTCTCATGGGGAATGTTTTAAAGCTTGGACAGATTCGTCATTCATAAACCCTGGAGAAACTGTAACATACCAGAAAGTATGAAAAAGTTAAACATCAGCCCAACGTGTAGTCAATCTATGACACAGACACACACGCATGTTCTCTGGGAGATTTTGTATGGATGGTAGCAGGAGGTGGCGGTTGCGCTGGTGACTAGGTGTCATGTTGTTTAAATAGTTTGGTTAGGTGAGTGCTAGTAGGCCTGGCCAGTCTCAACCTGCAGCAGTCCCAGTACAGCCGAGTGGTCGGCCAACTTCATCCTACGCTGACTGGACAGGCTGACGTTCTTTGCCAGATAATCCACAGCAGCTGCAGAGGAGACAGGAGGGACAATTAGTCATCGAATTCAGTAACTCTGGTCAAAATCTAAAAATATAATGTTCAAAATCAAAATAATTAAGCTACCAATTGGTTTAGTAAACATTTTTAGTGTTTTCTCTTCAAATAGACAACAGATAATCTTTCAGTGTAGTCCAACAACATAATTTCAGTGTCAATTCTTTTTTTTATGGGATCACACCTAAAAGTCTGGTTCCTGAATCAAACCAATGTAAGGATGACACATTGTTTCAGTTTTATAATTGGTCCGCTTTTAGTTCACAAAGGAAAAACAGTCCAGAAATCATAGTTATGTGATGGAAATGTCATTTGATTACTGGTCATATAGTCAGCGGGTAAAAAGACAGCAAATGGCCCAATTTCTTTGAAACCTTGGCATCATTCATCAGTTGGCACCATCAGGTTTTGCTCATGTTGGTGTTGGTCTGGATCCAGTATCAGCAGAGGGCCACACATATGAGCTTCTTGTAAATAATTTAGTAATGCAGGCATTTCTCACTTTATCATGAGTTCGGGTTTGTCCCAGTCCTCATTTTCGTACAAAATGCATTGCTATGTCACCAGTTACCAACACAGTAAGAGAAACCACTTTTAAACAATGAAATGGTAATGGGAAAACACTCCAGGCTTGGCTTCGACCAGACTAAACAAGAGTGAGTGCCGGTCCCTGTATACAGCACGATATCAGTATCCAGCTCAAATGAACCCAGCTCATGCCCAAAACCTTCAAGGTCCACGTAGCCTTGACTGACTACTGCCACCCCTTGCTTGCAGGACTCTTTACATGTTTGTTCAAACCTCCACAGGTGATCCAGAACGTGGCGGCACATCTGGTTCTCGACCAGCCCAAAACAGCATATCACCCCATTGTTCAGATTGTTCCTCTGGCTTCCAGTTGCATCCAGCATCAAATTCACAACCCTGGCAGTCACCAACAAAACAGCAACTAAAACTATTCCCGCCTACCTGAGGTCACAACATCTCACTCACTAGCTCAACTCTTCACTTTTGTACTTCTCCAGTGATGGTTGCCAAACTCTGTTCAAGCTGCAGAGTCCTTCGTAATCTCTAAAAAAAGACTAAAGATCCAGCTCTTTCAGTACTAGACAGACTTTGAAAAGTGAATAATAAAAAAATTACAAATCCAATGCATCCTATGCACTTTATGCATGGCCTCTTGCACTGCCTGTAGACACCTACATCCTATCAGACTCAAACTTGCTTTATTGAAGTTCTCTCCTGACCAGGAGCATGCACACTAGGTACCATTGAGTAACACAAGGTTTATGTTGTGAAACAGTCACAGTTTGGGTAGGTTTAGTTACAAAAAAACTACATGGGTAGATTAAGGTAACAAACCTAGGCACATAACATTATGTACCTTAAAACTTTTAATGTTATTTTGGTTTTCACAGGAGACATGAACCCTGGTCTTCGGGGTGAAAGTCCTGTTTGTTTGAGTCATACATCCACTTTGTCCATATGTGGACTTCTCACTCATACAAGTCAGGTGTGTCTCTTTCAGCTGCTAAGTACTATGGGCGAATGTATGAGTCACCAAGGGGTGCTGACAAAAATTTGGTGTTTGACAAGTTGGGAAGGGGAATGTTTTTGGACAACAATGGAGCTTGATGGCACAGAGGAAGATCACATATCACATATCTCAGGCTGTGATACACACACAATATTTGTTAGGTACATTCATTGTTAATCTGGCTCTCCACACGAGGTTTTTCAATGAGAGGAAAAACATAGAATATAACCAGACTTATCCTTTAACATATATTGTATTGTTGCAGAGTTGTTTGTTGCATGGCCAATCACACTGACTGATGAGAACACTACGTTTGACAGACGGACAAAAGGAGCCAACAGTTTGGCTTCACAGACAGACAGACAGATAGACAGAGAGGCAGGTAGTCTCGAGAATAACTGTGCTGCTTGGAAAAGATGGCATTAATGCTCAGTGTATATTTCTCTCACAGTGCTGGATGTTGCCCCTCCCTGGTTCAGCTGGTGATAACTTCTCCTTTATAGGGCAGCAGAGAGGAGGGCTGACAGCAGATGTGATGTGACATGGTGTGTTTGGGTGTGTGTGAGTGTGTTTTGTAGCTATTGGGGGTAGATAAGTAAGGCATGTCAGTTAGGATGCTAGCGTGAGCAGAAAGGAAGCTGTCACTCTGTGCTGAGGACTGAGAGAAAGAAGAGCACCTATGGGTGGGCAGGTCTGTCTGCCAAGATGCCAGTCACCCAGACAGCTAGTGGGGGAGCGGTGTGTGTATGTGTGTGTGTGTGTGTGCGTATTGGTGTGTGTTTGTGTTTCACAAGGGTTTAGTGAGGCCCTCTAAAGGAAGCTGTTTTTCCTGTCAACCAGGTTTATACCTTAAATCCCTGTTGAGCAGTCACACTTAGAGTCCTCTGCCTCCAAGATAGAGCCTATCTGATACCTCACGCTAACACACATGCACGCATGTTCACACACAGGTGCACACGCACACACTCACAGGGCTCAGCTATTTTGACAGTATGTACTTTAATCTGTCAGGAGCTTCCTGCAATAGAACAAGAGAAGAGTCAAATGTCTGAAGTAAAGTGTCTAATCTGTCTGCAGGAGGGAGAGGTGGGGGTGAAGGGCCACTGCCAACCACAAACATCACAGCACACAGGATCACTCAGCATCACAGACATGCTTTTAAAATAAAACCTAAAGTCTTGTTGCTGTGACATTGGTTATCAGACAGTGATCACACACAGTTCAAAGGAAAATGTCAGCAACTACATGAATGAGTATAATGTTATAATAACTGAGATAAATGATTGACAAAACTATAAACCCAGCTTGTAATAAAGCTTAATGAACCTTTAATGGTATGTATGTGCAGTATGTGCAGCATCCAATGATTTACATCCAATGCCAAATATTGCAGTGGTAGGGAGACATGTTCTTTATGGAGCAGAAAGAAAGTAGGGGTGTGGGGGGCCTCATTTATATAAATGTTCTTTGATTTGTACTCAAATTCTCAAGAACATTTCTGACAGTGTGCTTAAAGCTGCCCCACACTACAGGATAATCGGGCAGATTTGGGGCCGGATTTGCCTCTCCCAACAATCGCAGAGGTGTTCTCGATTCGAGGCTGGTCTGACCACATTATCTGTCCAAATAATCCTGTAGTGTGAAGAGTTTACAGACATAATCTTAACTCTTTCTCTGTCAGCATTTTTTAAGAAATTTGTCAGCCATCACCGGCGTGAGCAGCCTTGTTCTGTGCCCGGGTCGTGGTGCTGCTTTGTCTCTGCTGAGCACCAGTGTTTTCATGCTACATAACACCATCTTCTTCTGCTGTTCAATTCCAGTGGTTCTCTTTTTTGTCAGATGAGCCATCACAGTATCCCCTAACGCCTGGCAGTGAAAACAGCAATTGACAAGATATTCTTGTCAAGATTTAATGTTACCGACTGACCAAACTCTCCCGGATTTTCATCCAGATTTTGCAACTTAAAATCTAGATGATTACATCAATACAGATGTGAGAAAGAGGTGTTGCCAAGCAACCATAAACTCTACTTGAGGCTACCACTAGCTTGCATACTACTGTCTGCAGATATTAAAACTATTAAAATCTCAACCCGAAACTAGTAAACAAAACTAATAGCTGTCTGTGGTGTCCTCAGCTGTCCATGTACGTGTCCATTTACTGTGAGGTTGTTGACACCTTGAGAGGCATGTGACTCATGTACCCACTCCTCCATTGAGTGAATTGTAGTCACATGAGTGTAGGTGGGTGTTCAACTGCCTGGGGAGTGATCTATTGCATTGTATGTGGCTGATAGATTGTGCCGTAGACCACATCCTCAGTTGAGGGATGGTCATTCCAGGTTAACAAAAATGGCATCTTTCCTTTCTCATACCTGAAATACCTGAAATTCCAATCTGGTCATTTAAATCTGAAGAAGCCTCCCAGATGACAAGTGAAATGTCTTCAAGAACCCAACCAAGTCCAGTTGCCTACAATAACCTTTCTATGAGACCTGACAGCATGATTTCTTGGAAGCTGAGATGATGGATCTCACATTTCTCATGCTTCCATGTTGAAAAGCATCAAACACCTTCATCATTACCACAGCAACCCCTGCGAAAGACTGTTCATATCTAGACAAACAAATCAGCTTATAGGTTCAGTTCAGCAGTGATATTTCTATGATATTTCTTTCTATATGCATGTTAATACTGAGATAAATGCAGTCAAACACACACTAAGAAGAGTTCAGTTGCAGTCTGTGGTGTTCTCTGAGGATCAAGTTCAAATTCAAGATTGATGTACACAAACCACATCAGACTAATTTTTGTTTGCGTTATAGTAATCAAATACTGTCCATTAATAATAACCTAATTGTTCCATCTCATAATCCATCTGTATTTATATAAATTATAATTATGTATTAAACACTCACTCTGGCCATACTGACTGTACTGGTATCCGGCAGCAGCCACAGCCGGATCCATGCTGTAGCTGGTGGTGCTGTACGTCGGGGGACAGTAGGACTGCGATGACGGAAGGCTATCCACTGTCTTGATGGAGGACTCAGCTGAACGCTGGCTGCAGCTGGCTGAGATGGTGTTGGATGGAGAGGAGTCCAGGGCGCTGTGGAGTGGTGAAATGGAGAAGTCGTGTTGTGGCTGTGAGGAGACACCGCTGGGGTTACTCAGGATGCTCATCACCTGAGGACACAGAGGACAAGAGGCTGTCAGAGGGACATTCAACAGGATTCTCCTGTCCAACACATCAGTACAGAGCAAGATAAGTCAACACACATGTGAGATCTTCTCTAAATATTAATGACAAAGAATTCTTAGCATTTTGGTGACCACTTAAGGCCCCAACACATGATGAGCGGTAAAAACGCTTTGCGCTGGCTGCCCCATTGTTTTCCTATGGAGAGAGCTCCATTCAAAGTTCAAATCATTTAAACTTCGACCTCATTTGCCGTTGACCTTTCAAAGCGCAACCAATGAAATAACAGCTGAATGTGACAACGCGGGCAGAAGAGACTGCAAATGAAGTGACACAAGCAGAGGAGACAGTGACTGATGTTTGGGTCTTGAAGGGAACCCCAGAACCACAGAAGATCTCGCCAAAGTGATCATTTTAACGTCACAATGAAGGGACGACATAGAAAAATCTCGCAAGAACTTCGCAAATCAAGGGTTCCCTTCCAGACACAACCTAATAAAAGTGTTTCAGAGTTCCCCAAACTCTGTAACACAACATTAAAAACAGACTACGATCTCGCCAGTAAACGCCTGGTGAAATGTGAACCGGTTGGGTTATAAGATTTCTGAATCATATCGTTTATGAACTTAGCTACATCTAGAGATAAAGTAAAGCTCAGCCGTTTGTATACCTGGCAGACAGGATGTAGCGGTTGTAGCGCTGTGCTTCACCTCTCTGCGCCCTACCTCAGTGAGTCTGGAACAAATTTCTTATCCTGTGAAGGCCCCTTTAAGCTTTCCTTTAATGACACCAACAACAACTTACAACATATCCCATAATCATTACATAATTACTGCAGTTTTTTGGGGTACTGGAATAGATTTTCAAGTCTGTACTTTTACTTGTACTTAAGTATTCATTTCACCACGTAATCTACTTCGTTATTTCCAAAGTCATAGTTGAGTACTGAATACAATTTGAATTCATATCCAAATATTTCAGCTGTATTTTTTGTAGCTAATCAGGTGATCTGGTCAAAAATGAGCCAATGAAAACAAAAACAGACAACTGAAAAACAAAACAAATGGTGCAGGAGCAAACATTTAGGATTTAATGATTAACCATTAATCGATTAATTCCCATTAAGAATTTACCCAATTAGAAATGTATTCACTGATGTTTAATAAATAGTCATGGAAGTAACTGCACTTTATTTTGAGCCATTTGTTGAATAAAGAAAGTTACACTTTGACTTAAAATGAAAAAAGACCCCCAAAAAAAGACAAAAATTAAAATTAGGAAGATAAAATGTGTTATGTGTCTTATAAGTTATTAATGATTAATCAATTCTTAGCACTTTCAACTACTGGTTTCGGAAAACGCACAACATTTGCAACCCTAGTTTGGAGAGGAGACTGTGACATCAATGGTTAAAAGTAACTAATACTCTGAGGAGTTTTTCTGCCTAATACTTCATACTTTTTCTGAATTATATTTCTAACACCAGAATTTTTACTTGTAATTAAGTAATATTTTAGCAAGGTAACAGTATTTGTACTTGAGTACAGATTTTAAGTACTCTTTCCACCACTGCTGATAACATATATTTTTCCCAGAAGATGAACTACTGAAATTGTATTGTAGATATTGTTTCTGACAACTCTGAGACATAATTTTCCAACATTTCATCAGCCCTGTTTTCTTTGCCTGTCAGTGATTTAGGAGCCTTGAAAACCTGGTTGGCCTGGTAATGGTGGTTCAGCTTCAGAGAGAAGAGAGAGGGAGAGGGGAGGAGAGACGCCGAGTGGCAGAGAGACACAGGTAGAGAGGCGCAGCTTCCAGGACCCCGGGAGGTGTCAGAGCCTGACTTGGGCAAGGAGGTGAGGGGTTTCAGGCAGCCTGACGCTTCTATTCAGGGCAACAAGGAGGTGGCCTGTCACTGCAGAGCAGCCCATTGAGCTACTTGAAAGTGGAAATTATCCAAATCTTCATATTTAGCATAAACTCACTGACTTCAATTAAAGGAGCTCAGATCACAGGGTGAAATGTTTGAGCAGCCATGATACAAGAAAGCACCAGGGTTCCTCCCACAGGAGCTGGAGTACAGTGAGCTGAGACTGATAGTTTTTCACTCACTCAGCTTTTTCTCTTTATTTAACAGTAAAATTATCCTTAAAGGCCATTAAACCCAGTCACAATCTGGAAGTCAATTGATCAAAACATTTAACAGTAAAACAAATAAACATTTTAAATGCTTTGTAAAAGTTGTACCCACAGATACTGTAAATGCATTTAAAATTGCAGAACTTCCTCCATCTTTTATTTATTTGGGGACTCAAATAAAATATCCTGTGACCCACGTTTGGGTCCTAACTCAGTCTTTGGGAATGGCTACAAATTAAATTTTTAAGTTACTGAAAGATCAACGTAAAGCAACAATAAATGTGTGTGTTCTGAGTTTGTCACACCACAGAAACATTTTATTAGTCATCCAGCCAAATTTGCATGACTAAAAAGTTGACTGCTGAAAAAAGTCAGTTGTGTCTCAGTTTGTGGGGCTTATGTAGTGCTGGGGGACCATGGCTCCGGCACATCACCAAGCCATGTTTCAGGTCCACCCAAATAACACAGAAATCATGAAAAACAGTTTAACGGTCAAACTCCACAATTCAGTACTACTCTCAGCCAAGTTTTCAAATTTAGAAGAAAAACTTCCTTTTTCCTTCACACAGATTTTAAGTCAATTAATTTGTGCATGTTTCAATTCTGTCTGATAACATGTAATGTGTAATATGTTATGTGCTTATTTTAACCTAAACCACAATCTTTACCTAAATGTAATCAAGTAGTTTTGGTGCCTAACCAACTTATTCTGTCATTTAGGTATGAGGACATGTTGGGCAACTGACAGTCATAAATTTTATACATGGAGCAATATTTAATTTTATTATCTGACAAACAATTCACTGTACTTATGTTGTAAAAATGCATATTGCAGTTTAATATCTCTAAGTGTATTTTTTGCTGCCAAAGCAATTGAGAAATGGAGCAAATGGAGCAGGTAAAATCCTTAACTTGCCTGGCACTAATCTTGCACCTCTAGGTGCACCACTAGGTACCCATGGTAACAAGAGTTATCCTAATAAACACCTCAACAGTTGCATCAGTGGAATACTGACACCAAAATCATATCAAACCAATCTTGCATTAAGGATCATGATGCAACAGGTTGTGCAGCCCACACAACAAAATAATACACCAATAAAGATTGCACAGTAACCAGCTAGCCTGGCTATGTCTAAAGTTCCAAAATACACCGTATAACACTCCACAGCTCACTGATAGCTACAGCTGCTGGACGCTACAGGAGGCTCGAGTGAAAGGCTGCCATCACAGCAAAACAGAGAAAGATAAAACTCCAGCTTGCATTAAAATTGATGATTTACTGTATCACTGATGAATTTTGCTTTCATATAGATCATTTCTGACCATTCCATTTTTAGATATTTGATCTTTATTAGGAGCTTATATCATTTGTGTCTGGCCCACAGCAGCCTGATCAATTAATCATGTGACCCCCATGAAAAATAATTGCCCATCCCTGGTCTAGTTGGTCTGCAGGCCAGTGCAGGCAGGTGACATGTGGTCGTGTCTTTAGAGAGAATGTGTGTGCTCTGTCCCTCTGTGTGTCTTCACACAGTTTCCTCCTGTTGTGAAGTCTCTGGAGGAGTCCTGAGAGGACAGGACAGACACATACAGCATGCTTCATGATTCATCTGGAAATGCTAATAATGTGATTCACTCTAAGAAGCAGCTGTAGCAGTAAACGAAGAAATGTGAAGTGTAAATGAACACAATATGCATCCTTTCAGATAAATAAAGCTTTCAGACAAAGACTTCTCCTTTTATATCATGTGAATGTCCCCAGCTGTTCTAATGAAGCCGTGTTTTGTTTATGCTCATGTCAGAGGAAACCCTCTTCTTTGTTGGTGTCTGAGCTCAGTCTGCCTCTGCAGCTGCAGCCCACTGATAGCAGGTCTCCTTACAGATACTGTAGCCAGGAGCTAACGCTGCCTCCTTAAACATTCACAGCATTTCACTGAGACGCTATCCACGACGTGTCCAGCAGTCAGACTGTGCACAGCAGCACACAGAATATGAATGAGCACCATGCATCAGGGCAGAAAGCTCCACTCAAGACTCATTTAGATGTTTAGTTTTTTTTACAACTTGGTTAATATGTCTGTGGGATATTATACCCACCTGCATCATGACTGAAATCTGAGGATGCTGCACCAGGTTTGAAGTCAGCCTCAACAATTAACTGAAATTATATGGAAATTGCAATGTGGCCTATTCCAGTTTTCAAATCACAGAAGGCACAATATTTGTTAAAGATAACACGTGTGTCAAAATGTCATTTTAAATTACGTTACAGTACAGCAGGAGTGTGCTGATCTACACATCATATTCTACATAACTTTGTTTAGTACAGATTCTTGCAAAAATCACACCATAATTGTCTTAATTTTTTCAATGAAAATTAGAATAGTAATGTAAAAATGACTCCCTCTAATGTTGCACATTGTATCACAATCTCAGTATCAGTCTAAATAATTGCAATTAGATTTTTTTTTTTTTTAAATGGATCAACCCTAATTTGAACAGTTTATTTTAAGGATGCACAATATTGACTTTTTGCTGATATAGTTACATTTTTCAACTCATTTTGCCAAATTGTCTATGTTGATACAGGCACATATTTTTTCACCTAATGTCAGAGAACATCAGATCTCGGTTGTAGTAGAATAACTATATTCTGACATTTCTTATCATGATGGCTCACTGACAGAAGCAGGTAGAAAATACAATGTGTTTCAAAATGGACACATTCACTGGTCAAAACATAACAACTACTGCTGACCTCAACAAGGCTCAGGATTACAAACACTTTAACAAAATCTGCTTTGGTTGTAGATGAAGAATGTGACATGAGAGGGTATTTCACAAAGAAGCAAAATCTTTTTGAAGCTCAAACTCAGACATAATATATGATGAAATAAAAAAGTTCATTGAAATGTACATGTATGATTTTTACACGGGGGACTTCTATGACTGGTAGAACTCACAGGATGCAACAATGACTGTTCAAATTTGGACGAAGGTCATGCAGAATTCATGGGAACTGTTTAAATTTGTGTGAACTGTTGCAATCGCAACATCCTGAAGGGACTCTTGATTTAAAGGGATATTTCACCCAAAAATGAAAATTCAGTCATCATCTTTTCACCCTCATGCCGAATGAAGGTCAGGTTTATTTTGTTAGTCAGCAAACTACTGGAGTTTAACAGGCGAACAGTGTTGCAGAATCTCCCAAACAATTGAAGTGAATGGTGATCAGTTTTAAAACAGAAAAAAACAACTGGGGAAAAAAAAAAACATAAAATGACTTCATACTGCTCGTCTGTTGTAATCCAAGTCTCCTAAAGTCCCAACATGCTGTTTGTATACTGTCACACCACACACACACAGTTCAGACAGTGTGCATGTGCACGTGAACATGGCTTCAAACTACAGTGAAGATTGAGGCTAAAAACATGGTGTAAATAACATTTTTAAGTGAACTTGACATGTTGGAGCTTTAGAAGACTTTGATTACACCAAACGAGCAGTATGGAGAGATGTTATGTTTTCATTCTGTTGTTTGTCACTTACTCCTTATAAACTTGTTGTTTCTGTAATTTTGGAACAATCTGGCACAAGGATTTCCTTCAAGATTAATAAAGTTCTATCATATGTAATTGATAAGTTTTTTTATTCACTCCAGTTCTCAACAATGGTTGATAAATTATAAGGAAAAGTGAAAAAGTTTTTTTTTTATGGAAACAGAATGAAATTGTACAGAAATTCTGCAAAGATGGAATAAAGACATGAGTCAAGGTCATCTCTTCACTGGACTGAGGAATGGTAGTGAACTCTCACACACACACACACACACACACACAGACAGGTGGTGGATAAGGTGATAAGCCTCCATCTCAAACAGTGAGTGCGGATTTGACCAGATGAAGAGATGGAGACAGTGTGGAGGACAGAGGTGTGCAGATGTGCTAAGGTTATCTTTGTCCCACACATTCAGATGTGTTCCTCAGCCTCTCGCTACACTACTTTGAAATGTTAACCCCCACATCCTCCATTTATCTGCTCCTTCAGCTCAGCCTGGTGCTGCGTTCTGAGCTGAGAGATAATGACAGATATAGAGAACAGTGTGACAATCCAGGATTAACTCATTCTTCATGTTAACTTTCACTCCACCACAGACTGTATAATATTTGCCTTTAAAGCATATGAAGCTTCATTATGTTTCACCTCACAGTGTCAGGTTGAGTTGTTGTGGTGGGCGGATACATGTGACTGGGATTAAGGCTGATGTTGACATGTGGCTGGTGTCAGACGGGATCTATCACTATCTTCCATGGAATCGTGTGTCAGACAGTAATTGCAAAGCACATTGAGCATGTCAGTGTTGAATGCAGAGTATCTGATGCAATCAGAGGTAATTATGCAATCAGCTTATGCTATTTTACTATAAGCAGATGTGTTTTTTGTCAGAGGCCGTAATCCTGAAAATCCCGACTCCCCCATCAGTGATGAAAAAAGAAATCAAATTCAATGTCACGAGGAGGAAATATTCAAATATACAGAGCTGCCGCAACAACAAACAGATGCATTCAGACGCCGACTGAACTGAGAGTCAAATATCATATTACCTTATCTGAGGAAACAACCTCATCCCAGAGACAAGAGACAGCGTCCTCAGTGTGTCCCTGTGATGTAATCAAAGAGGTAAATACCACCATGAAATATGGAAAGTTTTGCTTCTGTCATTGAAAATTGTAGTAGTTACAGCCTGTTTTCACTCCCAATGTATCAGATACAGCGGCTTGATCGCTGGCCCTGCGCTTCAAACTAGGGACTCCTGAAAACTTCACATTTCTCCTGGGTGGGTATCGTTTTGCAGGATGTAGCAGTGCATGCTTCAGGAAACTCGAGCACAATGGCCATCTCAGCCCGTAAACTCAGCTCAAACTGATAATTTGTAGCAAGCAGTGAAAACAGAACTTTTGTTCAGAGGCTCTATGAATTTGTTGAAATGAAAATGTTGAGCAGCAGCAGAATTTCCTTTCTTTTGAGTTTATTAAACTCATCATTTTCAGTTGATGATGGAAAACATGAGAGGCGTAACTGAAAACTGAGTTTCAGGTACTGAAAATATTTGAGTTGCCTTAATCATTTTAATTAATCTGCAATCATGTAACACTAACAATATTTAAGCTTTGATAATGGCAACCAATACATGAGACATGCATACAATATGAGATCAGTTCATTTGATGTTTGTAAGCCATTTTGAGTGAGTTATTATACGGATATTGAAAATTAAGTCTAAAAACTCTGTGGTACTCAACAGCTCGGCAAAACTTTTCGACTCAAACTAATGGTGAGCAGTCAGTGTCATCAAAGAAGTAAAATAAACGAGATTTGTATCTCAGAAACATACCAAGTTGACTGTCATGGTGAAAAAACACTGAAACATTTTGAGCAGTGCAGATCACACAGTGACAAAACAACTTTTCATTTTGGTGGCACTGGCCAAGCTACTGACACAAAAACTGGGTTTTGAAGCAATGAAATATTTTAGGTGAGTTTTGATGTTCCATGAAACAGTTGTGATAATTGCACTTAAAGTTTAGAGAATGTTAAGACTGTTTCGAAAAATGAGCCAAATTTATTGAGAAAAACTGTGATCTTGGGGTTAAGAGAGATGAGCTTATAAACAGCAGTGCAGTTTTGGGTTTTTAGGGTGTTCCCTTCAAACTATGACACTATTGGTACACATGTAGCACCATGTGTGGAGGTGCCTGTCAAGTGTTTTAATGTGCTGTTGAATTCAGGTGCCGTAGAATAATGAGCAAGAAAGTCCACATATCCCCAGTACTTGTCTGAGCTCCTCTGCCCCCTTTCCAACCCCAGATCGCTCAGATCCTTGGACCAGCTGCTTTTACCTGTCCCGTGATCAAGACTGAAGGAGAAGGGTGATCGGGGATTGTAGCTGCCCCTAGGCTCTGGAACAGCCTACCCTTTTCAATAAAGTGTTCTCCCTCTGTTGATATTTTCAAAGCAAAACTTAAGACTCACATGTTCTCTCAGGCTTTTGAGTGTCCTTAGAGTTGTACTCTCATTTTTATTTTTCTGTTTGTTTGTTTGTTTGTGGTTCATATTTTATCTGTTCTTCTATTTATCTACTTGTGCCCGAGATGGTATTTTTATGTTATCTCTGCTGCTCTTGCTGTTTTACCATGTTGTATTTCTCATAGTCATCATTCTATTGTACAGCACTTTGGTCAACCTCGGTTTTTAATTGACTTTTCATCCATTTTATTGTTTTTATTGTTGTCAGACTTGTTATTTATTTGTTAATTACCTTTATCGTTATTTTTACTGTTTTATTGCTATATATTATCCTTGCCAGATATTTTCTGTTAGGTTTATTTTATCTGAGTTTTCATCATTTTATTGTTATTATTGATATTGTTATTATCATACACTGTATATTATTTTAGCCCATATGAATGTGATGTATGAATATGAAAACTTGGGGTGTTGCTGTAAAAGAGCTCAGTCAGTTTTGCCTTAAGAAATGTTGGTCAAACTAGTGTTTGTGCCTAAACCTACCCAAGATTTTTATTTTGAAGATGTTGCATATTTATTATTGCTGTTGTGGATAATACACAACATTGAAGGTTGTGCTGAGTGTCATGAAAAGAACTGAAAATTCATGTCCATGTACTGTGTGAGACTGTGTTGTATTTAGGCAACATCAAGTCAGTAAAAACTGAAACTGAACACAAAACCAAAGGAGCTGGCACCAGACACCTGACACCTCACACCCTCAGTCTGGACCAGTCAGGCTGGAGGTGGTGGTGGTGGAACAGGTCCAGATCTTTAAGTACCTGAGCTCTGAGGTCCACCAGCACCTGTTCTTCACACAACGTGCCAGTATATATAGAAAGGCCAAACAGAACATGACTGAAAGGTTTTTAATGTCAGACACATTGTCCTCACATTCAACATTACATCTTTAGAGAGAAAAGCCTCCAACAGAATATAACCACCATGAACACTGTAATCACCTGTGTATTCCTGCACTGACCATCAGTACTGTGATATCTGTACACAGACATATTTACTGCACATACATACAGCTTAGAACTGTTCAATTGCTCTACCTCCTGACACTTTGCAGAGTTTTTAAGATTTGAACAGCACTGAATATAACAATGTAGTGATGAACACAGCTGCTTAGCTATTTTCAACTGTCTTAGCAACTTTTCTTTTGCACTGTCCAGTAATTTTGCTCTGTCTTTATGTCATCAGGGCCGGCGTGTGATCGTGACCTGGAGAACACACTGGGACCTACCATGGCTGCACACTAGATGCATTTTATGTGCACTATGAGGCATCTTTTCCATTTTTTTATTTGTATATATACATGATTGCAGGTACATCGTCTCTGTTGAGAGATATAAGGCAAACACATCTCTGACCTTAGCTGCCATGGCAACACAACAGCATCAGGGTCTACCTCTTGCTTTCCCCAAAAGGAACAGATAGCTGCATCCACTGTGTCTGTGTCTGTGAAGATTTAGTACAGGCCTCCCAGTGACCTCAAGGCCTTAATTCGATCCAGCATATGATACCTACATTTAGAAATTCAGACTTGAGCAATTAAAAATTATTATCCCCATGTCACACTAAAGTACAGGTAATTCCAGTCCACTTATGTTTTACCTGTGTTTTTATTAGGCCTTTTATTGAGGATTATAAGAAAACCTTTATGAAGCCATTGTTTTTGTGTGTCTGTTGTCTTGTTGACTGTTTTTCTCTGGAGAACATAATGAGCATATATTAAGTGTTAAAATGAACAGAGTCAGCCTCTGTTCACATGCAGATATTTGACTGCTCTCAATTCAGTGACAGCCCCTTCACAGCCTTCAGATAACCAATGTGCTCCACTACAGCCACACTAGGTCTTTTTCCTTGTGAAAACAGTGAGCGGCTCACTGTTCCTGCTTCTCTCTAAGCCTATTTATTCCTCCCTCACCAACACCTCCCGCTGCCTCTTCCTCCTGCACCACCTCTGCTCCAAACTAACCGGTAACCTTTAATGGGTTCAGGCCAAGAGACTCTTTACAGGAGCGTGCCGGGGTCGAGTCGGAGGATGGAGGCTGTTTGCTCACGCAGCGGGAAGTTGGTCTGTTGAGGGATGTTGGGTCAAACAGCAGCTGACAGTGTTAATATGAGCTCCGCCTCGACATAATGACATGTAAATAAACAGAGAGATGGCTCTCAGCTGGAGGCTGACAAGCACAGCGCTGCTGAGAACAGCAGGCTGCTGGGTCCTGAATGCATCGCAGAGACGGACAGTAACATGCCAACAGACAGACAGACAGTGCAGTAGCAATGTCTGTTTGTTGTGGAAAGTTTGCTTTAAAAATCTTTACCTTGCATGTTACTGAGAAGGTAAAATACAATATGATTGGAGCCACAAAATAAGCATCTGCACAGCTCATATGAAAAAGAATTAGAATTTACATACTTAATGTTTATTTTTTATTTGTATTGTATGTCTGTGTCTTATTTCTCTATGATACAGATTATGATGCCACTTGGTAACAAAACCTTGAAACATGTTTTTGTCATAAAATAGACCAAATAAACATAATCTGAAGAAGTTTTCAAAACCAAATTGTTTAGGCGTTAGGGTGTATAACCTTAAAGCAACACACCATAGTGGTAAGGAATGAAAAGAGAGAGTTATTGTTTAAATTCTGAATAAAATGTATTAAAACAGTGATGGAAAATTTATGCCATCTGAAATGAAAAAAACATTAAAAATAAACTGGAAGTTACCTTCAGGCAACATGATACTGTTTTGGAACAGCCTGCAGGAATGAATGTGTTCAAGAGTGTTGTTTTCCGTTTCCTGGTGTGTGTCTTTCCTGACAGACAGGATGTTGCAATTATTTGATGTGTTGCTTCCATCTCTGTGGTTCACTGCTTATGAATTAAAATAAAATAAAATAGTTATCAATGCACTTTAAACTTTTTTTTTTATTTATGGTGTTACAGGTTATACGCCTACGATCCATAACGCACGGTGTTACTTTAAGGCAACATTTACATTTTGCATTTTCACTTAATTGTCAAATAAATTTCATTAAACAATTAAAAAAATAAACTTCAGTCATCTAATAATAATAATAATAATAATAATAATAATAATAATAATCATTTTTTACTGATTGTTAAATGACAGAAAAAGATGTTTTCACACCATTTGTGTGGTGAGGGGTGTGGCAAATTAAAACATTGCTATTTCTTACTTTAAAAAAGTTAAAGCACTGGATCATCACCTAACGTGTGTTAATGTTTTTTATGTGTATATGTGTCACATCTTCATATCTTGTAAGGTTTATATACAATATTTGAAAGATTTCAGTTTCTTTAATGGTTGCCCAACTCATACAAGTTTGATATTATCTCCTAAAAATATTGCAGGTGTATTGACAGCTGACTTAAATATTATTTACAAGTTTCAGAACACAGATGAACATTTAGTAAAATGTATCTATATCTTTTTTGTCCATTCCTCAGGTACTATAATCAGAGCAACATTTACACTTGTACAGTGCTCTCATTGAACAGATAAAGATACAATTTACACAAACATGATCTTTTGTACATTTCTTTTTTGATTGTACTAATTATGCCTAAATATTCCTTTTCTTTCAGAAGTGCTGCAAATAGCACTATTTTGACTTACACCTTATAAATTAAAAGTGTAACTTATAAACTGTAAAATCTTAGTCACAAAAACCCAAAGGTATATGCTCCTATTATTTATTAGAATAACACTTTCTATGATGCCATGCCATGTCTATAATGCATTATAAACATGCTATACTTGAACTGTATAAGTCTAGTTATAAACAGTCAGACCTGTTTATAACTAAGCAGTTGTGACCTACACCAGTCAACCTACAGAGAAACTCATATTTTTTCACCTCATTTAAAGCAAATACTGAGCACTTATTGTGACTTATAACCAGCTCGTAATGTGTTTTATCTGCCTCTACCGCAGAAATTTCATTACTGCATATTATCATATTATTGATGTGATTATAATTCACTATAAAATTGTTATTATGTATTATAATATGGTATGACCCCAAAAAGGTCTCACTAGCAATTATTAAGTATTGCAATATTTAACATTATAAGTCATTATAAAATGCTTTATAATGTGTCATGATCAGAATTTAAAGCATTGGGAACAGCATTTGAGGGAGGATGAGGTTGGATGCCATCTCCTTTGTTAGCAAAATGACCAAAATGCACCCCCTTTGTTGACCTGCAGTCTCCCCTCTCTATCTCTGAGCAGCAGACAGACCACAGGGCAGAGGGGTTGTTTAGTTCAGTCTGTTGGTTACTGATCCTTGATCAGTCTGAGGTTTGTGACAGTTACAATCTGTGGCTCTGACCATGGCTCTGAAGTATCAGCAGTCTAACTGTACTGTGTGTTGATGAATCCATGGAGCTGTCCGTGGTGCTGAAGCAGCAGATGGATTTGTAATGGTGCTTTTGTGAGTCCTGCCCTTCTGTCAGTTTCATCTTGAAACTCTAATACAAACTATACATAGGAGAAAGGGGGCGTATTAAAAATACAGAACCAAAACATTGTTCATGAGTCACCTCCCCCTTGTGGAGTTCCTCAGGGCTCTCTTCTCAAGCCAGTCCTCTTCTCTCCTTACATGCTTCCCTTCAGGTCAACTTTTAGAAAATAAAACATCTCATTCCACTGCTACATAGATGACATTCACATTTACCTGTCTTTGAAGTGGAGAGATGGAAACGATTTAAAACCACTTTTGGACTGCATTAATGACATCAAGGCATGGATGAATTTAAATGTTTTACATTTTCCTGAAAGTAAAACTGAAGTGAGACTGAGCAGCACTTTAGTCAACTGTGTTAAAATGTGTTCTGTAAATAACTTTGGATTGGATTGGATGATTCAGCTCGTTAGTTCAAGTTGAATAAAACAAACCGGGCCCATCCCCCCAGTTACGAATTAACAAATCGCTGTCTGATTATTAGGGATGCACCATGTGACCAGCCAGAGACCAGAACTGGACAGTTTTCATTGTGACTGGCCCTGACCGGTGACCAGCTGATTCTGTACCAGTCAAATCCAGACGCACGCTCCACATAATGGTCACATCGTGCACACAGTGACACTGACTGTGACGTCACAGCCACAACAGCATTGGTCATAGTCACATACACTCAGACACATGCTGTGTGTCAGTGTTAGTGATTTCCAAGAACAAGATAAAGACAAGACAGATAGTCTACAAGGACATGTGGTAGCTGGGCGGCTGATGGTGTCGCCGAACAGCAGTAAACTTTCTAGTTTTTTCTGTTCTGGCTGAAGAATAAAGAATCCATATTGATGTGTCTCCTCAAAATTTTTTCGTCCAGACTCGTTTAACTTCTGCTTCTGTTTTTCTCACTGCAAAGCTTTATTGCAAACAGTTACACTGCATCGGCCACATGAAATCACATTCCCTATGAAACTGTACTCCCTATGGTACATAATCTTAAAACAATGATATAATAAGGCCCGGCTGTAACCTGGAGCACTTTGGGGGAAAATGTAAAAGTTATTTAATAGTCTGTGTTTTATTATTATTATTATTATTATCTTATTTAATTTTACTTTAAATAAAAGTAACAAAAATGTTTGTGTATCCTGTCAATTATACTTATTAGAAAGACTGGAAATTGGAATAGGAATTTGAATTGAAATCAGAATCGGTATGTCAGACCCTTAAAAAAATCAGAAATCGGAATTGTCCAAAAAAATTGCAAATTGCAATTGGTTCATCTATACAAGTATGTTTAAAAGGCATAATAATGCCTGCATGTCATAGAAATGTTACTTTTTGTTTTGCCTGGTCAGTCCCTTATAGCACTTCTCTTCAACAGTCTGTGAAAAGCTGAATTCTATTTAAATGTGTGCAGCTGGTAGCAAAAACACTCTGTACCATTTCGGCTGCATTTGACCCTGAACGGGACACTACATCAGAGATGTGAAGGTATGTGGGGATAACTCACACCCTGTGGCCAGTCAGAAACTGATATCGGCCGTGGTCATGGTACAAGTGTTTCTAAAAGTGATCAGAGAAATAATACAGCAGCTGAGAGTTTCAGGTTGTAGTTGTTGACGCTGCAGCCAGTTGACGCCTACATTTCATCCAAACCACGGGAACTGGAGGGGCTTAACACTTTTCTACCCACTCAGTCAGTCAGTCAGACAGCACCCTGGGCTCTGTTTAGTTCTCCGCTGAGGGAGGAGGAGAGGAGAACACGAGAGAGTGATAAATAAAGAAAAATATATCCTACAAACATTCCATCAGTGGGTATGATTTAAATTCCTCTGCTTTCCTGGCAGCTTTCTTGAGTAGGTCTTGTCTTTTATTTATTTATTTACGTGCTATAAAGCTCCTTGCTTCGCTTGGTGCCAAACTGAAGCAGCATCTGTTTTTCAGGCGATTTCTAATTAACATCTACCCCCCCCCTCCACCCCCCTGCCCCCACTCTACTCCTCATTATGGGAATGATGTAAATATATGTGCTCATCCTTTTTGATTTGTTGACATGGGAGCATGCCAGTTGACAGCGTGCCCAGTCAAAGGGCTTAGTACTGCACAGTTTAATAGCAGCTGAGACTAATATTAGGCATCGCACTCATTGACATGCAGGTGCACACAGCCGTGTCAACACACTGTGAACTGCCTGCTGCAGGAGGACGGGCACAGCGATGAAGGGGGGGCTGTTATTTGTGTTTTTTCAGGGAGGGGGCGGTGGGATGAGGTCCCTCTGCGCTCAAATATAATTCAACACATTTCCTCTCCTCATTGATTTTTTTTTAAGAAATAGGTTGCTGTTAATGTTAATGGAAGTGTATGTGGTGGTGGTGCAGTGCGCGGGGCGGGGGTGGGGGTGGGGGGTAGAAGAGGGCCCCCCCCCCACATCCCCTCCCCAGCCCCCCACCCCCACCTCCTTATCTCAGGCCGACAGTTGTCAGGAATCACGAGCAGAGGCCTGAGTTAGCGAGGCAGGCAGGCAGGCCTGGGGATATGGATCAAAGAGACAGAGCTGGAGAACCAAAGCAGCTCTGATCCCCCAACACTGAAACCCACTCTATTCTATCCTTCCTCACCCGCTCCCTCTCTCCCTCTATCTCTCACCCCGACATCAAATAGCGAGCCAGAGAGCTCCACCATTCCAAAGCAGCCTAAATCTTCCTCGCACAACAAACCGGGGAGGAAATGAGAGCGCGGGAGCAGAAATGTGCTCTTCTTTACTCCTCGTGTGATGTGTTGATGTGTTGGGGTCACTGCGGGAAGTAATAGTTTCATCTGCAGTGGCAGGTCACTAAGTTGTCTGACCTGACAGAAACGGATTAGTGGTCCAGCATCACTGACTGTCTGAGCGAAGAATAAAATAAAAAAAGAAAACAGTCTTCACCACTCAGAGGCTCGGAAGGCAAAATAGATTTGTGGGAATTTGTCAAAAAGTGTGGTTGAAAAAAATAAAAGCTTTATTTTTGCCGGGTTTCTTGAGGAGGGGGGGGTGAAGCTGTGAAAAGGGTTTCTATTTACACATGCAGTGCCATCACAGGGATGGCATTTCATACTGTCATTTTGTCTTTCTGTCAATAAGACTTGGAATTGGCTGCACACTCCATCTCCACATGAAAGTCAGCCTCTAATTCTTTTCCATTCAATCTGAGAGGAGGAGGCGCTGAAATGGCTTGTGTGAATTACATTCCAAATGCAATATAGCTGTTTCAAATTGAATTATTGCCTGTCAGACGTACAGCATATGGTCTTCCTGCAATTTTGAAGTGGGATCTTAGGAAATTCTCCCTACATTGTTATCTCATGTAAATGCCTGGGAACATGATGAAAGGGTCAACAGCAGTGAACCCATAATGGAAAAGCTTCAGCTGGGACTCGGAGCCATTCAGAACACACTGAGAGCACAATAAATACAGAGCGCTGCGGCAGCATTCACACTGCAGATGCGTTTCGTGTCAGGAATGAATACCATTTCAATCAAATGAATTTACTGGAGCTGTTTTGATTTAAATTTGATGGGATTTCTTCCACAGTCAGCTCACATGTTGGTGCTTCGTCCTAATATATAACAGTGAAAGCAGTCCTGCCTTAAGCTCATAAGTACACCTGAACGCTGCACTGGATGATGCAGCCTTTTAACATTTATCATTTAAGACAAACCATACTGCAAAAAGTAAGAAACTACAACATTTGATAAATGATTTGATCCATTTATAGAAGCTATCATGCAACATTAGCTACATTAGTTATATTTTTTATATATTTCTTTAAACTTGATTTTCTCTTTAAAGAGATTCACACCATCTTTTCGCACTGTATGGCATGTATAAATATACTGGCATGTGCTTGTTTCTCTGCATCACTGAAGTTAATCTATATTGATGCTTAAACTCTAATTGAAATGGAAATTAAAGGGATAGTTCATCCCAAAATGAAAATTTAGTCATTATCTACTCATGCCGATTGAAGGTCAGATTTAGTTTTTAAGTCTGCAAGACACTGCTGGAGTTTCACAGGAAAACAGTGTTGCACAAACTCCCAAACAATGAAGTGAAAGATGACCAGTTTTCAAACGTAAAAAAACAACAGAATAAAAACAAAAAATGCCTTCATACTGCTTGTCTGGTGTAATCCAAGTCTCCTTAAGTCTAAACATGCTGTTTGCACACCGTCACAACACACATGCCCAGTTCAGACAGTGTGCATGTGCACATGAACGTGGCTCCAAGCTAAGGGTCTACACCACCACCATTCACTTTCATTATTTGGAAAATTATGTACAACTATTTTCTGTTAAAATCTAGTAGTGTTTCATGAAATAAAAAACTAAACCTGACTTTGAATTTGCATGAGGATTGAATTTTAATTTTTGGGTGAACTATCCCATTTTGTGCTCCTATTTAACAATATATACCAAGAAATCAATTTCTTTCTTTGTTATATCAAAATCATGGCAAATTTGTTTATTTTTTCTTCCTGTAAAGCAAAATATAACGTGTTCTTATGTAAGCTAGATCTAACCAGTTTAAACCAATAGCATCATACCATCTACCTGTCAGTCAGTCTTTAACCGCAAATGGTGCTGCACTAACACAGATTAGTTAGCTTGTTATCAACAGTAAGGTACGTGTGTCTTCAAAGATGTTTGCCACCTCAAACCTTGTTCTATTACACAAAATAGAGTTGTGACAGGCCCCCTGGCTAGAATCTATTCACCTGCAGCAAAGTGGTATCTGTGACCAGGGGCGTTTCAAGAGGTGGGGGCATTGGTGGGCACTGGCCACCCCTGAAATCTGACTGCTCACCCCTAATGCCACACTATTATCCTCAATTATGATTGGTTATCTATCCATTGAGAGGCAGGACTTTAGTTTCAACTGTTTGATGTGTATTTTTAAAATATACGTTGTTTTTCTCTTATATGTAGCATATGTTTTTACAAGGTTGATTCACTTAAATAATAAATCATGAAAATAAAAGTATTTTTCATGGTGGAGTGTGGAGGATGAATTTAGTCTAACAGCCTGAGGATATAGGTAAAATAGAGGTACAATTTGTTATTGAGGACTGAAAGAAAACTTAAATTCAATTATATTTTAATGGTGTCATTCTTTTGTGTTGTTACTATTTATCTTTAAAAGAAAGTGCACATGAGTAAGTGCATACTTCATGCCGCCCCTGCATAAGTTAGTGCACCACTTGGGCCACCCTAGTCAAAAAACAGTCTGGAAACGCCCCTGTCAGTGACAGCAGTTTATGCTTCAGCAGTTATCTAATGTTAGCTACATGAAGCATATGATGGGCTAAAGGCTAGGCCTCACTAATTAATGTTACTGTACAAAAACACAACTTAATTACTTTATTCACTGATCTGGATGAAACGATCATATTTTATGGAGAAAACGCTCTTTGCTTTTTTCTCTGTTGTCCTCCAACGGCTCAGCTTCAAGTTTGGCTCAGAGTTTCTGCAATTTTAGCTGCTGTTAGCGGGCAACAGGGCTCAGCAGCCTCCCAGTGAACACAGCCAGACCGCGACCAAACAAAGCCTCTGAGGCTGACAGGGAATACAGTACCAAGGTACTGCTGCTTTCTTGAGCATCCTGATAGCTTTACTTGTAGCTAAAATAGCTAACCCCTAACTGCTATTAGCTTGGTTAGCAGCACAGCTAAGTTAGCTGACTCAGCCTTTGGGTGTCAGAAATGGATTGGAAAGCTGCACGTTTACTGCTATCTAAAGGAGGTGTCTCCAGTGACATAAATAACTATTGACTAATCTTCAAACTTTCCTGTTTGCCAAAGGTGCTAGAATCAGTGGTAAATCAACAATCATGTACTTTCCTATCTGTGAATAGGATTCTTACTCTACATCAATCTGGGTTCAGACCTGGTCATAGTACAGTCACTGCAGTCTCTTTAGTCTCATAAATGACACTAAATACAATAAAATAAATATAAGAGTAAAAATGTGCTGCCTTCTTTTTGTGTAAGCCAACACTTGTTTTGATATGTGATACACAAATAAACTATTATTATTATTATTATTATTATTATTATTATTATTATTATTATTATTATCATTATTACATTTAAAGAATACTATAAACAAATCATACTTTCCATAACATTAAGCAATTTTTTATAACACTGGTTTTGTTTGCTCATACATCAAATAAAGAAAAGTAAGGCTAAGTAAATGTATAATACAGTATATATCATATATAACCCAACATTTAAGGCCTGTAATCCCTAATGTAATCCTTACTGTAAACCAGTGTTGTTTTGTTCATTTTTTCACAGACAGACAGACAGACAGACAGGGATGGACTCTTGATGTCTGTGCAGGTTTCTTTGTGCAGCATTAAGCAGCGACACAATGATTAATAAACACGTGTTGTAGAAACACCTCTGTTATCCCAACTCTCCAGCACAGTAAATCTCTTTTTTGTCACCAAATCCTCACATTTCTCGTCTTATAAAAGAAAATGGGAGGGAAGGCAGTCAAACCACCCAGCTCTGAAAAAACAACTGTCAACAAAATATGAAGAAGATGATGACGACGATGAAGAAGAGAGTAATTGCAGACAGATGTGGGGTTGAATTTGATCTTCCAACTGTTGTAAACACCATTTCAATCTTATTTTCTGCCTATTAGCAGGATCTTGTTGCTGGTAGTGGGTTGTGGGCTGCATTGCCCAGTGTTTGTGACTAATTGCATTAAATTTCTTCTTCAGCCAGTGATGTGTGTTGATATGAGCCAGTCATCTATTCTACCACAGAGAACAATCCCTCCTGAGTACACAAAGTCTCATTTGGAATGGTTATTGTTAGACCGAGACAGGATAACACGGGGAATCCCTCCCCTCCCTGTTAGTGTGGACACACAAACACAGTGACACAGAATTCTGATGCCGACTCTCTGAATGAGACGAGCTGTGAGAACGTCTAGCAAGTGAAAATTCATGGCAGTGCAGTCCACTTCACAGTCATGAACTGACCTGCTGATGCTGTTTGTCCACAGAAAACTGCACTGCAGCCTCTGTAGGGATGAGTATCAGTACTCAACACCTTTAAGGCAGGGGTGTGCAACCTTTATGATCAAAAGAGACATTTGTGGCCGACAAACAGTCGAAAAATTTAGAGGAAAAGGCACCGAGCCAAAGACGTAGGCCATGAAGCACATTTCAGTGGACAAAATATTTAGTATAGGCTACATATTTTTACGGCTGGCAAATGTAAGAATCACTTTACAGTGTAAAAGAAATAGCTGAGACAACTTAAAATTTCAAGGCAACATACTGCAATAGATTTTTGAGCCCAACTCAAACTCTGAGTTGAGTTTTGAAATAAACTTTAAAAAGTTTTGGCAATCTATGATCTTTAATTGAGATAATTTACTATGCTTCTTTAGATAAACTGGAATCTTTTCGCTTAAAAAAATTGCATTTTAAAATTTGGTCACAGTGAGCTGTGAAACTGATTTGTATTATGTTATTTTGGTGTTTGAAAATTAAAGGGTTTTAATTGAAAATATTAAAATTTTAACCATCATACACTTTTACTTGAATCACTTGAATTTTTTTTTTAATGAAAAAAAAAATATCTCAACAAAAGATTAGTAGCTGGTAAAACTTTTTCCAAACTTAAGGTCTGTTGTAGTACCTTCCTAAAATTGTTGAGTTGTTTCAACTTTTTCATACACCTACAACAATGATAAATGAAAATGAAATTGTTGAAGAAAGAACTCATCTTTTTGTACCCAGATATTGAAACAAATGCAACACATTCTCATACCTAAATGCCAGAATAGGTTGATTGTCAGTTACTTCCAAAATAACATATATTACCAGTGGAGAATACTGTCAGCAACAGGCTCCCCAGACCCTGGCTACGTTATGTAGGTCACATGACATAACTCACATGATATTATTCGGAAGTGACATCACTGATGCAATGGAAGTGACACCATGGACATTACATCCATAACAATAAGCATAGTAAGTTACTCAAAACTTTAAATCCTTTGTGTTTCACACAGGACTTGAATCCCAGTCTCCTTCATCTCCTCCTCATACTTCAGTAAACAGACATATCAGCTGGAATAAGCTGCTTGCATTTCTGGTGAGGACAGGCTGAAAAAATGTATACAGTTTTGCAGGTGGCCAGTCATGGCAAGCATTCTTTGATGTAAAGCATAATGTGACTGGCCTGCTAACACAGGTGGTGAAGATGAGTACGGTGTTGCCTGTTTGATGGAGTTGGCAGCTCAGAATGCCAAGACGCTGCCAAAAGATTGTAAAGTACAGCTATACTACATGTCTGTGGTATCTAATAAAATAGATGCAAAAAATGCAAAAATATTATTCAGTGGTGCCAAAAATAAAGACATTCTTTATTCAAGTAGAAATACAGATACTGATTCAGCTTCTTTACTCAATACAAGTATAGGCTGTGAAATGTATTAGTACAAAGTAAAAAGTAACATCCCTCTGAAGGACATTTCTACCAGCTGCTCTGTGCAAAGCCAACAGAACTTCAGTGTCCATTTTGTCCTGTTACAGCTGTCGTGCCCAACTCTAAGCTCAAAAAGACTTGTTACTTTAGTTATAATGCATTTGAGGGGACTTATTGATTATTATTATTTTCTTTATTTCATTTATTTTGCTTCATTGTGCACAGCCTTCCAACATCAAGATTGATTTTTAACCTAATGGATGGAACAATATCGCATAGAAAAGACGATTCCACAAATGTAACAAGATGAAAATGACGTAAAAGACATAAAGATTGGAAAAAATGTAACAAAATGAAAAACGATGTCACATGATGAAAAATGACATAAAAGATGTCATAAGATGAGAAAGATGCAGCAAGAAGAAAAAAAAAAGAAAGATGTAACAAGATGAAAAAGATGTAACAAGACCATAATGTGACAAGACCAAAAATTCTGTAACAACAAAAAAGATGTAACAAAATCAAAAAACGACAATAAAGACATAACAAGACAAGTCAGAGACAAGAGTGAGACTCAGCTGCAGAGAAAGGGTGAGGTTCAGTTAGATTTGCACAGAAACAATCAGCAGAAATGTCTTTCAGATGACGACTTTTTACTTTTATACTGTGAGTACATTTCAGAGCCTGTACTTTTCACTTTTACTGCAGTAAACAAGTTGAATCAGTACTTCTACTTCTGCTTCTTTTTTTTTTTTACACAAGTATCTGTACTTGTACTTGAGTAAAGAATGTGTGTACTGTTGCCACCTCTGCATCTGGCTATATAAAGGATACACTAAGCCACCACTGGCAGCAAAAGCTGGCAACGGATGTAAATCGTGAGGTGCAGATTCTTCCAATATACACATAATTCCTGGAGATATACTGCCTGTCATCATCAAATTTATTTATGTAGCTCTTTTCTTAACATTGTTATAAACTGCTTCATGAATAGATATAACAATAAAACATGTTATATTTAATTAAGTTTTAAGAAATTCAGGTATTGAAATTTGAAAGGCAGGCAGTTAGTTGGGTTATGCTGCTATGATTAGTGGATTGTAAAAAGAACTTAACAAAACAAAACCAGCATAAAGGGCGTAACAAAATGAATCAGACAAGAAAACGAGCATTGTCAGCATAACAATAGTATTATACATTATGTTTCATGATGACCTGACCCAATAGCAGCATGTAAACAAGAAACAATAACAGGCCCAGGATTGACCCTTGGGGAAAAGAGAAAAGAGACCAGCCAATAACAGAAAAGGTTCAGTTAGACAGTGAGGAGCATAATAAGCTGAGAGCAGTCCTTGGTAGACCAGCATTGTATGTGTAACTGTAAATACTGTACACATTATATTTTGGGTTATTTTTATTACTTAATTTATTGTGTAAATTTATGTTTCTTATCTAGCAGTTCAGTACGTATATTATTTATATTTAAGTAGTAATATTTTTTACAGCGTCATTGAGTTACTGTAAATTATTATTTCATTGTCATTTATATTACTTTGTATATTATTTTATTTGTATGTTCATGTGCATTATTTTAAGTGACGTATCCCCTTGGTTAAGTTAATTGGTTCCTACCTGCTCTTGTCTTAGTACGGACAGATATAGGTGACACACTGGGAGAGAGTGCCTCGTGCTAGTGTTTAGAGGTGTTGCTGTACCCCTAAGTTGGAGTTGTTCTATACTGTCGTGCCGTGTTGGCGGATATTAAATGAGAGAGAAACAAAGACACATTGTAGCCCGCTTATTACCCACAGCCCGGAAGAACTGGAGAACACGAACAACAAGAAAAGAGGGTTACAGACTGGTGGCAGCGGTGTTTTTCTTCTGTGTTTTCCTCGTGTTAATTAGCCAAGGCAATCAACTAGCTCGCGCCGACGGGAGCGCCGGCTGCAGTCTACAAGTGCACTGTGTGAGTTTGTTTCTGTTGTGCATGGACAGTTAAACATTTTTACGGACAGTTGCTAAAGAGACAAGCGGACCAAAGTTTTTTTTCCCGTCGTCGATTGAAGTTGGACAGTACACTACAACATGTCGCTGCAGTCATTAGTGTCCGACGTTGAGGACAACGAGCCTGCCCATGAGGATGATGGCGCATGCAGCGCGACCCAACGGGACACAACAAAGACAGTGGTTCACTACAGAGTGGATTTACCGCCATATTTTCACGGAGATGGTAAGGACAAAGAAAACTTTTCACTGTGGAAAACCAGGCTAGAGCTTGCAGTTAAAGCCTGTGCAGATGGACAGCAGCTAGATATCGCCACTATACTGCCCACCCGCCTTAGTGGAGATGCACTGGCATATTGGCTGTCATTATCACCAGAAATACAGCAGGACTATGATGAATGTGTGGCCAAATTAAATGAAGTTTTTGTGAGGAAAGAATTTTTGCTGCACTTTCAGACTTTTGTAAATGCCAGACAGCGCTTGCCTAAAGAACCTTTAGAAGTTTATGCTGCAGAAATCACAAGACTGGTTTTGGAGGCATTTCCTAACTATGGCAAGCCAGCTATTGCAATGGAACGCTTCAGAAGATTTGTTGCTGGTTTAGACCCCATTCTTCAAGCTAAATGTCATGAGCATGGTGCTGCTACATTGGAGGATGCCTTAGATGTTGCATGTAAATGGGAACGTGCACAGGAAGCTCTGAAACTCCTCCCCCCACCTGCTTCTTCATATGCAACCAGCCAGTATGCTGTTCCTCCTGCCCCACAAGGTGAGCCAGTCTCTGCTATGGTTTCCACCAAACATGAACAATCTCACTCAGACTCATCTGCTGCCCTTATGGATGCTGTCAAGCAGCTCTCCAAGGATGTGCATGCACTCAGGCTTGAAGTCACTCAGCTGGGACAAAATTATAGCTACTCTGCTAGCCACCGTGCTCCCCATGCTGACTTTTCCAAACATAAATATGGCCGTCCTGATGAACTCAGGGGTGAGCGCGGCAGAGAAAGGTATCGTCGCTGTCCATCTGTGTCTCCTGACCGCGGTGTCTACTCCTCTGCAACCCACCATCAGAGAACCAGCAGGTCATACAGTGATCATCCCCATTCCAGATACTCTCCTGATCACCACAACAGGCGATACTCACCCACTCCACCATCTTCTCCACATCATCGACGTGACCATCACTCCACCAGCAGTCGGGATCACTTCAGGCACCACAGCCCAGACAGGCGCCACTCTCCTGACCACTTCAACGCCAGATACCCACACCAAAACAGCTCCTACAGACACACCTCCTACTCTCCCCCACATGAGTCAGCCAGACCCAGGTATGAGTCACATCATGCATACTCTGCTCAGGAAAGACGACCATCATACGGAGAAAGGAGCCATCATGTGAGGTTTAAAGGAGACCCCACTGATCAGGGAAACGAATGGTAGCAGACGCTGAGGGCCGAGTGTCTGCTGCTACTGCTCATGAGGCCCCACAACAGGTGCTTCCACCTTCTCACAAAAAGCCTACACGTTATGTAATGACTGTCATTGAGAACATTGCTACTAAAGTCTACCTAGACACAGGTTCAGACATTTCATTGATTAGTGAGGACTTTAGAATGTCTATTCCATTTCTGAAAACTAAAGCTATGCAACGCTCTGAGCTTTTCCCTAGAGCAGTGACTGGTGACTATTTAGACATTCTAGGTACACTTCCTCTCACCATCAGACTAGGTAATGAGGTTTTCACCCACACTGTCCAAGTAGTCAGAAATGTAACACAACCAGTGATCTTAGGATGGGACTTTCTACTTGCACATCATGCAGTTTTGGATTTGAGAGAAGGCATTTTTAAAGTAGGGAGTCGTACTAGCACCCCCCTTCTGTGTGCTACTGAGACTGCTCCCCTGGCTTGCAATGCTGTCACCTTATCCCCTATTATAGTCCCTGCCATGTCACAAATGACTGTTCTAGCTAAAGTCCAGCCCACTATTGGTGTGCCAGATATTGAAACTGACTATTCAGGTATCCTAGAGCCAGGTCCACCTAGTTTTCAAGGTCTGTTAGCTGCACGCACACTTGCTACTGTACAGGCAGGACTCACTTATGTCAGAGTAATGAACCCAACTACTACTGACCTCCACGTTCCAAGTGAAACAAGGCTAGGCGACTTTCACCCACTAGGTGATAGTGAGGATGACTATTCCATAGTGGAAGCTGACGTAGCCACAGTTACGACTACAGCAGAACCCTCCCCTCAACAGACATTACCAGATGTTGACCTCAGTCAGGCAGCACTCAGTGACGAACAGAGACAAAAGCTTGAAGCTTTACTGCTGACATACAGTGACGTTTTTAGTGCTCATGACCAAGACTATGGACGCACTAATGTTGTACAACACAGCATAAACACAGCAGATGCTCGCCCCATCAAACAGAGAGCATACAGAACCTCACCAAACATCAGAGCAGAGATAGACCGACAGGTCCAGCAGCTTCTCGCCCAGGACATCATTGAAGAAAGCTGCAGCCCCTGGTCTTCTCCTGTTGTTCTCGTGAGAAAAAAAGATGGCAGCTACAGGTTCTGCATTGATTACCGAAAGTTGAATGCAGTCACCATTAAAGACTCATACCCCTTGCCACGCCCTGCAGATGCCCTTGACAGCCTATCAGGCGCATGCTGGTTCAGCACCATGGACTTATCAAGTGGATATTGGCAGGTTGAGCTTGAGCCACAGGACAAGGAGAAAACTGCATTCAACACTGGCAGTGCTCTCTACCAGTTCAAGGTTATGCCTATGGGATTAACCAACGCCCCACCAACATTTCAACGGTTGATGGAGCTGGTGCTCCATGGCCTACACTGGAAGGACTGTTTGATTTACCTGGATGACGTCCTTGTGTTCAGCCGCTCTTTTCCAGACCACCTAAAGTGCTTGGAAGAGGTGTTCAGCAGGTTTCGCTCAGCTGGTCTCAAACTGAAAGCCAGAAAATGCCAGCTTGCACAAACCCAAGTGACTTTCCTTGGACATGTGGTCTCCAACCATGGACTCCAACCAGATGCAAGAAATGTTGAAAAGGTACGTGGATGGCCAACACCTAGGACAACTACAGAGGTGAGAGCTTTCATTGGACTGTGTTCCTACTACCGTAGGTTTGTCAAAAACTTTTCAGTTATTGCAGCTCCACTGCATGCTCTCACACAAAAAGGAGCAATATTCAAATGGACTGTTGAATGTGAGGATGCTTTTCAGTCACTGAAACACGCTCTCACTCACCCACCAATCATGGCACATCCCATCTTTACACAGCCATTCTTACTGTACACAGATGCTTCACAGGATAGCATTGGCTCTGTGCTAGCTCAACGCCAGGACAACAAAGAACGTGTCATTGCCTATGCAAGCCACACACTCAGGCCTCCTGAAAGAAAATGGTCCACTTTTGACCGTGAGCTCTGGGCAGTTGTTTGGTCTGTGAGACATTTTAAACACTTCCTCTCTGGTAGTTCATTTACAGTGATCACAGATCATAAGCCTCTCCTGAGCTTGAGGAAAGCACCAGTGGACAACGATCCCACTGGCAGGCGTAGTCGGTGGATACTCGAGCTGGATGTGTATGACTACAACCTACTGCACAGAGACGGTAAACAGCATGCCAACGCAGATGCCATGTCCAGGCGTCCCAATTCTGAGACCCACAACAAAGCTGTTCAGTGTGCTATATCTTCCATCACCTCCACAGACAGGCATGACAACACATCCTCAGGTATGCCTGACATCAGCCACACACTGTCAGTAGACTTTGAAAAGTTGCAGGAACAACAAAAGGAGGATGAATGTCTCAGCACAGTCATTGCATGGCTAGAGAACGCTGCTCACAAACCACCAATAGGTCACCTCAAACATTCCTCCCCAACACTGAGGAAACTCTGGCATGAGTACCCCAAATTGATCATTCGGCATGGAATCCTCTGTAGGAAAGTCAATACAAGCTCTCACACCCCTGCAAACTTTCAAGTTGTTCTGCCTGCAACTCTCATTCCCACAGCTTTGTCAGGTTTGCATGGAAATCAGTTCAGTGGTCACCTAAGTGCAGACCGCACACTGCAGAGAGCCAGACGTATTTGTTATTGGCCATACATGACCCGTGATATTCGCAAGTTTTGTGCTGAGTGCCTACCATGTCAAACACGGGGTTCTCCAAACCCACATGAAAGAGCCCCACTACAGTCAATCCATGCAGAGAGGCCATTTCAGAAAATTGCTGCAGACATCACTGAGCTACCTGTCAGTACACAAGGGAACAGGTATGTTCTGGTAGTAATGGACTATTTCACACGCTATGTTAATCTGTTCCCCCTGAAAGACCAGCGTGCTACCACAGTGGCAAAGTGCATTTTTGAGGACTATATCAGACAACATGGCTTGCCAGAGTCTATTCACACTGATCAAGGCCGCCAGTTTGAATCAGACCTCATCAAGCATCTTTGCAGCCTGCTTGGAATCAACAAAACACGCACATCTCCATACCATGCCCAGTCAGATGGTATGGTGGAGAGACTGAACAGGACACTGAAAGATCAACTTGCTAAGTACATCTCACAAAATGGTGGTGAATGGGACCAGTACCTGCCACAGTGTGAGCTTGCCTACAACTCAAGTGTTCATTCAAGTACTGGATTTTCCCCTTTCTTCCTTGTACATGGGAGAGAACCAAACCTGCCACTGGATGTCATGTTGAACTGTAGTCCTGCAGTGACCTCATCCACACCAGGTACACCAGCAGCTTATGTGCAGGATCTTACCACACGTTTGTCACATGCTTTCAGGGATGCAGCCCAAACCTCTGCTGCAACCAAACAGCATCAAAAGACTCATTATGACAAGAAAGTTGTGTTTCACCCTCACCAGCCAGGTGACCTTGTTCTCCTGGATGACCCAGCACAAAAAATGAATAAACTTGCTCCCAGATGGAAGGGCCCGTTTGTGGTCCGGAAAAGGATGAGCAGAGACGGACACCCTAGCGTCACCTATGAAATCACGGATCCTAGGAATGCACGCTCACGGACATGGATTGTTCATCATAACAGACTGAAAGCCTACAAAGGGACCTTGCCAGCTGCCCCCGTCAGCAGCCGGCCACCCTCCGTGCCAGCTGATTTGGGCACATCACTGTCATCAGCCCCCCCCCCCTCTCACTGCCTTGTCAGGGGCCTTGCCTTTTCGCCCTCCTACTCCCCCACATGTGCCTGCCCCTGCCAGGGCTGCTCCTCACAGCAGTTCTCCACCTTCTTCTCATCCCCCCAGTCCCTCCCCCTATTCCCCCTATTCCCCCTCTTCCCCTCCTGGCGAAACGGATGGACTTTGCCCACCACTTCAGGAGCCCCTGCTCGTCACATCCCGTTGTGGACGCCAGGTTAGGCGACCACTCAAGTACAGGGACTTTGTCACTTAAAGTGGTTTGGTTAATCTGATTCAGGCCCTTACATGTTGTGTTTATGGTTGTTTGGGTGCTATGATTTTATAATACCACGTGTGTATATATACCTGATTGTTATTTGAGTATATATTACGTGAAGGATTTTTCTGCCTGCACTGACATTTTTCTTGCAGAAAGTGTTTTATGTGTTGCTCAGTTCTGAGTTCATTAAGAGTAAGGGTATGGTTGTTCTAGTTGCTGAATTGTTTGCACGTATTTACTACTGTGATTTGTTACATTTCCAATATTATATACCAAATGTCTGATGCGTTGATTGAAATGGGGACATTTCTACTTGTAGCAAGGGAAGACTGTAACTGTAAATACTGTACACATTATATTTTGGGTTATTTTTATTACTTAATTTATTGTGTAAATTTATGTTTCTTATCTAGCAGTTCAGTACGTATATTATTTATATTTAAGTAGTAATATTTTTTACAGCGTCATTGAGTTACTGTAAATTATTATTTCATTGTCATTTATATTACTTTGTATATTATTTTATTTGTATGTTCATGTGCATTATTTTAAGTGACGTATCCCCTTGGTTAAGTTAATTGGTTCCTACCTGCTCTTGTCTTAGTACGGACAGATATAGGTGACACACTGGGAGAGAGTGCCTCGTGCTAGTGTTTAGAGGTGTTGCTGTACCCCTAAGTTGGAGTTGTTCTATACTGTCGTGCCGTGTTGGCGGATATTAAATGAGAGAGAAACAAAGACACATTGTAGCCCGCTTATTACCCACAGCCCGGAAGAACTGGAGAACACGAACAACAAGAAAAGAGGGTTACATATGTATACACAGTGTATAGATTAGGCCTGTGCAGTATACCGGTTCGTACCAAAAACCAGTCTTTATTTTCGTTATGATATGAATTTTTCATATACCACTATACCAGTGAATAACCCAAACAACATCCAAAAGTGTTTCAGCGGGGACCCATTTCACGGCTACACACCAACACCACAGGCGTGCTTACTTGGGATGTTACAGGATGTTCCTGGTGACTAAATTCCCTGTCGATTAAACGCAAAATTTAATTTAGACTAATCGACTAGTCTTACACTAACAAAACACTCAGAAAGCAGTTATAATTTAGCAGAATTTATTAATTTATAATGTTAAACACTATCTGAAAAAAATAGTGTGTGTATTAAGAGCCATTTGAAGACGTTAATCACAGTCTACAATCACCAAATCATTCTTTAAATGCAGCTGAAATTCATGCTACTTTGCGCTGTGCAATACAAACCTTACACATTAATGTACAAAACATGACAACAACTGACTAAACGCTTCACCTTTTCAGACAGAAGAGGGTCACAGTGTCTGCAGGTAAAGGACCCAGAGCTAACGTTAGCTGCCAGCCTGACACACAGTGTGGCTAAAGTTAGCAGCAGCAGCAGCAGCAGCTCCGCTTGCAGGTTTATGTTTGTGTCTGTGCTTAATGCGGGCACATTTTTCCAGTCCTTTTGCTTATATAAACATCCGGTGTTGCCAGGGCAATCAGTTCATACGTGCTGGGCGAGAGGGGCTGTCGTCTGACAGTGCTGCAGCGCTGACTAGTGGCATGCAGCTGCATAAAATCTTAGAAGCAACAGATAACTGGCATTGTGCATGAATGAAATATCGATGAATATTTTAAACTACTAGTATTTCTGGTGCCGACTAGCATGGGATTTAAAGCCAATCAACTGCAGTAATTCTTTTCTCATTAGAAGAAAATGTGGGTAAGAACACTCTTGCATGAAAAAATAAATACTGTCAAATACCGTGAAAACGATATGACAGCATATATACCTGCAAAGTACATGTCTATACAACATAGATAAAAACAACTAGAATAATCCAGTACACTACACACAATGAAGGAAAACTAATCAGATGCACAGGACAACAGAAAAGTTTCAGTCTACGTTTAAACAGAGTTAAGATTGAATCAAATCTGATGAGGTATTCCAGTGGCTGGATTACAAAAAAACAAATGTGAGAGAAAGAGAATAAAAGGTGCTACAGGAATGTACTGACTAAAATCAGTAAACTGAGTCACTGGACACCAATGGAAAAGGAATACGAAAGATCTTGCAGTATGTATAATAACTGAAAATCCAAACCCTTTTGACTCAGTGGATCAAGTCTAGCACCGGACTCAATGCGCTAACCCTTATGTCCCACACAAACAGACTACAGGACTACAGGACTTGGATATCAGCTACAGTTCATTAGCGCTGTCTGCACCGACAGCAACATGCATTAATTACACAAGGAGAGACCTTGTCTGAAATTAATCATCACAGTTATTAGTGAGATTATTTCTTTTCTATTTTTTACCCTGAAGAGTTGAAAGGATTTGTTCTCCAAATGAACATCTTTCAGGTTGAAAGTTCAAGCCAGAATCCATTAGCAGCCACGGGGTCCAACAATGTGGTTAATTGCTCAGACTTGGGGATGAAATGATGTGCAAAATGTTATTGTTTTAATTCACCCCTTAGCAAAGAAATGTATGCAGTTACACACTGAGAGCACTCAGTGATAAAACTTTGAAATGGTCAGACTCATCTGTCCATTTCAACAAAGTAAAAACAGTAATTCAAGTACTATTAATAATACTGCTATTTTAGTTACATGCAAAGACAGTAACTCAACTGAAGAAAGCACTAACATTACGCACCCTCTAAACTTAAAACAGCTCTGGAGCTTGGGGGATGTACTAGTGGCTGGATGCAACATGTGATAAGACAAGTTAAAGCTATCAGTACCAGTGATGGACCAGTGTATCGACTGAACACACACAGAAACTGTTACAGATCGTCTTATCAATCTACCAGCAAGACATCGAACAAGCCAACACACCAAAATATCCACCAGCACTGAGGTCTTAAAGCAGCTGATGGTATGCCACTAGTGGCACAGCAGCATATGTCGATCTGGTTCAGTGGCATGCTGATGCTCCAGTGCTGGTGTGCCACTCCTTTTCGAAAGTTCAGCCGCTGTCAGACTGTCAACTGATGCACATACAAATTAATTTCATACGTCCTGGGTGATGTACCCAAACCTAATTTTGGAACTAGTGGTTAGCTTAGCCACCATAGCTAGTCTGATGAATCAATCGCAGAAGTTGAGAGCCAACTAATCAAATAACACTGGGATTATGTCTGGCAAGTTAAATTTATTTGTAAAATTCAGTCACACTAACCGATCAACTGTTAATCAATTATTAAACTAATTTCCAACAATTTTGATAATTGATTAATTGGTTTGAGTAATTTTAAGAGAACTCTCTGACAGTAAGCTGAATATGATCAGGTTGTGACTGAAACAAGACATTTTAGGACGTCATCTTGGACTTTGGAAAACACTGATCGAAATTTTTCACTATTTTCTGACATTTTAAAATAGACAACAATTAATCGATTAATCGAGAAAATAATCAAGCGATTAATCAACTGTGAAAATAATCATTAGTTGCAGCCCTACTGTAATGTAAATTTCAACACTGGTGTGAATCTACAGAGGCAGGTTCCTATGTGCTATGATGCGGCACTTACTTTACATATTATCTATATCTATCTATATATTATTATTTCAGCCTATCTGCAGACAGACAGTGGGAAAATACCCCAAATTTTATGCCAATCTATGTCAGTATGAAATGACATATGCCACGATATCAATCTGTTACTCATTCAAAGTAGGTGAATAATAAATAATATGTGTGTACACCTGGTTAATGTTTTGCTACATGTACACACTATGTTTTAATGTCATGTGCTGGCTCTAAATTTCTGTGATCAATTAGTCAGAATGTGTACATGCATCAGGGTGACAGTCTGACTGCAGCCTAACTTTCCAGTGGCACCTGCTGTTAGAAAATGACATGTGACACACAGGTGACATACACCTCTGGAGACACCAGAGTATGCCACAGGACACTGTCCAATAGACATTAGCACATGCCACTGAACTAGCGTCATACCATTATAGACATCAGCATATGCACCACTCTATGGATTGGTATCTGTGCCACTGTGCCACTAGTAGCATACCATCAGCAACTTTTTGATCTCTGCATCACTTAAAATGTCAGAGTAACAGAGCATTACTAACATTTCACAAATGCATCACAGGCCAACACTGATCCTGGCACATATCTGTTCCAGTAGTCCAGCAGGTCTTACCTGTGGGGAGAGTCCATTGCTGACAGGGTTGACGTGGTTGCTCGGTGCTGCGGAGCTCATGAAGGTGTCGGAGTAGCTGGAGAAGCCATGGCGGTTGGAGGCCAGACCGTAGGCAGAGCTGCTGTCAGTGGTGGACAGACCGCTCTGGTGCATGGTGGATGGAGGTAACGGCTGAGGACGGTGAACTGTACCACCACCGTCTGAAGAGAAAAACCCAACAGGACACAGCTGAGCACCTAATGATAAAGCATCTAAAAACCTCACAGTACCCTGATCCTGTTGTACCCTGCTGTTATGTGGAACACAGATCTGTTTCTTCAAGTGCTCAAACATGTAAATAGGACACAAGCTAGGCTAGCAGTCTGTGTGTTAAATGGGACTAGACACATCCTGGATCAGTGGTGGATGGTGACAACATGGCTTTCAGGTGAGCGGTGTGGCAGCAAAATGGCAAAAAAGAGTACACAGTGGGCTGACAGCTGAGGTACATTAAAACTTGACCCAAAAAGACGCCTTTTACACCATGTTTTTAGCCTAAATGTCAACTGTATCCTGTCAGACCTGATCCACATGCACACACTTGAAGCGGGTACACAGGCTCTCACTCAAGGGGTACGACATGAGATATATGAGATCTCGCAATACCTTCACATCTGTGTTTACATGCTACCTGGAAGCGACTCAGACAACAGAGAGAGATCTGCTCAGAAATAGTGACTTGTTACACGCAGAGTTACTTCACAAACTTTCAATAAAGAAGAAAATGTCTGAGGACTTCAACATAGAAGAGGAACATCTTTGCTGCAGCCACGATGCTTGGGTGAGAACCTGTGTACCCGCTTCAGGTGTGTGAACGAGGATCAGAACTGAGAGTAAAATGGCGTGTTTTTGGTCTTTTTATGTCACGGCTTACGGACACTTGAATTACACCACACGAGCAGTATGGAGACATTTTGTGTTTTTTTGTGTTCTTTTTTTACATTTCAAAACTGGTCACTATTCACTTCAATTGTACTGGATTTGGTTGCAGTGCTGTTTTCTGCTGAAGCTCCAGGAGTGTTTTGTGAACTCGTTTGTTTTTTTCATACTGTTAAATTTACCAACTAGGCTACATCACGTTTCATCTGAAGGTTGCAGGCCCATCCAACTGCAAAGGCATTTTAGTCTGTGCCCATTAATACTGAAAATGAACTGAGAAGGTCCAGGCTCAAGCAGCGAAGTCGCAGCCTCAATCAATAGCAAAGCAGTGTGTTCTTTTTGGCAGGCGATGGTCACTTGCCTACATTTGTAGATGACCATGCACTAGTTTGTGTTTGCAAATGTATCTGGCGATGCCAGCCTATGCCTCACTCCTCAGTAACACACTTTGATCTGTCACCCAGCTGTATATTATCAGTGTAAAATGTTATCTGCTCTACCTTGGGGCAGAGTGTTGGTCGGGTAGCTTGACTCCGGCAACTGGTACGTAGGAAGTGCTGGCATCCCTGTGGGAGGAAATCCACCCGGCAACAGGTGGTTGAATGCTGCTAGCTGATTGGCTCCTGCTTGTTTTCGCCACCTGGCTCTTCGATTGCTGAACCACACCTGTTAAAAAAACAGATGAAAAAACAAAGGCATCACCTTTATTGGTCATTTAACTTTTTGTCAGAGCTTTTTGTGGAGCTCTCTGTCAGCAGCACAAGCAAACACACTGCTGGAGACTCCAAACATTAACCCAGGATCACTGATGGCTGTACTCAGCACTGTGCTCTGCTGTGCCCTAACTACACCCTGCGGTGGTGTCATGAAGTAATGACATACCCTGAAAAACATTTTTACATCCCTGCAACAAATTGAGGACTTCAGCCACTGGAGCTCAACATTTGAAGAGCTCAGGTGAAGAAATTTTGAAATGGTACCAAGTTACAAAAACAAAAAAGAGGTGATTGGTCTTTGGCATGGAAGAGAAAGTAAATGGTATGTCAATGAAATGTGTATGCACTTTATTATGTGTAAATGGAGTGAGTGTGCGTGGTTAATCATGCGTTGCTCCTCACCGACTTGAGATGGCTGAATGCAGATTCAGTGGGTTGAATAGAGGTCCAAAGAGGAGGGAAAGGAGGGGTCAACATCCCACAGCTAAACACTTCACACGTGACTGATCAAAGCAATGAACACACTTACAACCTGATACTTTTACACACACAGGCTTTGGACTTCTCTTTTTTTTGGGAAAACACTTTTTATTTTATCTAGATTTTACAGGTCTGGGAATCAGATGGATCTGTGAGCTCATGTTTTATTTGCTCTGGCAGATTCGTCTGGACCCCCTCCTGTTTAGACAGATTTCCACCCGTCCTGGTAGATGTGGGGCAGGTTTGATACAATGACTGACAGAGGAACGTCCAGATTTGAAAAGTCATAAATCACGTGTCGGGCACAACGCACCAGGCTCATAAAACTCAGATCAAACTGTCAAACAAGGCAGTGCTGATCAAATATTCTATTACTGCCTATTTCCCACCTCATGTTTTCAGAAAGACATTTTAGTGTGCTGTCTAGCAGTAATTTGAGAAAGACCTGGCCCTCATTTTTTTCCTGCTTGAAAACAGATCAAACACTGCCCTGACTTGCATGTGCTACGTCACATGTTTTGTTGCTCTGATTGGTCGCAGAGTCTATCCAACTGAGACACTTTGGTCTGCGCCTGCTGATAATGCCCTTTTTTTTAAAAAATAAATCAATTTACTGACCAATTCACATTTGTGAATTAATCTGGTGATTCCAAGCTATGATTTTACAGAAACATTCAAGAAAATACAGCAGATAACTCAGATAAAGGATTTTTAAGAACTAACTCTTGATAAGACTTATTTTACTGCTGAAAGCAATTCCATTTATATTGCTTGATTTTCTAGTACAAAATTTATGTCCATTTCCAGCCTTTAATATCGGTGTCGAATGTAGTGTTGTCTGTACAAAGCTAGGTCATAGGTAATCTTGGTCAAAGGAAATTCTACCTCTGCCTGCTAGTTTAAATGAGTGCTAATCAAAGTTTTGAATGAATTTTTTTTCACATGTGGCTATAGCATTACCTTCAGGATATTTTCATATGTTGGTGTTACATTCAACAGCAACACAAACACGCACACCAGCAACAAGTCACACCGGCTTCCATAGACAAAGCTAATGCTAACAAAACTCACACTGCACTATAAATATCCACAAAACAACAACATGAAAAAGCAGCTAATGGCATTCAACCTGCTAATGTTGTTATTTAGTTTCAAATGCGGCTAAATGTTCACACAGTTTCTCTTGACTGTCCCTCAATATTACAACATTAGACCAATATTGCCCCAAATAAATCTCCAAATGCATTTCATATTTTCCAAAACAAGGCTAATATTCAAGGCAACTATGTCACATTAAAATTTTACACAAAATAGTTTAAGCTTTAAAATTAATTTTAATTCAACTTAAATCATATTCCATCCTGGTTGACTGACTCTGGCTGATCGAAATTGAAAAACTAAAAAATATAGTATACATTCTGTATACATAAAGAATGGATCTATTAACACTTAACATTCACATGATTTCTCTTGACTGTCCCTCAATATTACAGCATTAGTCCAACATCGGAGAAGCCACATTAGCCACATGCTAATGCCAACTTTGACAGGATAAACTACAGAATGGAACAGACGGTAAAACAACATACAAAACAACACTCAGTTCTTCTTAGTTATGTGTCATGCGCAAAAGATGCAGCTCTGAGAGCCGATGCTTTGTAGTGAATCAGCGAAAGGAAAAAAACTGGGAGCCGGCTCTCACTCGATGCGAGCCGGCTCCCAGTTTTTTTCCTTTCGCTGCTTACCTCAGCCTGAGCTCTGCTCAAGGCAGAAATTTGTTTTGATTGGTCAGTATCACGGCCAATCAGATGTGAGGATATAGGATCATACCATTATGTGAAAACAGAGAGGGGGGCAGTGGCTAACTTGCCGTGGGGCACCCCCTTCTCTGTCTGTCTGTCTGAGCGTTAATTTGTGCATTAAAACATTTGATTAAAATATTAAACAAAAGAATGGTTTTGTAACAGAATAAATGCACAAAATTAGGCAATTATAAGGCTTCTCATAAAAACACTGAACAAACCATTAATTTTTGCAAAATTATGGTAAAATAAAGGCCTACAAAAAATCCTAAATTAAGAGCCGTTCAGGAGTTGAACGAGCCGGCTCTTCTTTGGGAGCTGAGCCAAAAGAGCCGGCTCTCTGAAAAGAGCTGAACTTCCCATCACTAGTTCTTCTGTCCTCTGAGGCTGGGGGCAGATGTAGAGATTTGTTCTGCTACTTTAACATGGGGTCAGTTACTTTGGAGCCAGTAAATGTTCACTAGTTAGCCTGTCACTCACAAATAAAATCCATCAGGTCTGCATATGTACCGCCTCCAACAACAATGGATTGAAGAAGCACTTCTCACTTTATCTCTCTAATCTACCAATCAACCAGAATGTGTCAGCCCTAGTTGTACTGTAACTATTTTTGGGGTTTAAAACAAAAGGAAGCATGTCAAACATGAGGACATGTCAGACACACACACACATCCCTGCTCCTCAGCCCAGTAAAGTGAGTCAAATCAGGCAGATTGTGAAATGACAAAGGGGTGTGTATCGCCACAAGCTAAACTGTCCTCTTTTTCAACTCAGCATGGCACTAATTTGCAAGTTCTTAATTAAAGCTAACTAAAAGACAGAGACTGAGAGCAAGTATGAGCCTGTCGCTGTGCGCAACACACACACACACACACACACACACTCACACACACACACACATACACACACATCTACACATGCACAGAGTCTGATCTGCCCCACTGTCTCCTCCTCACACATCCTGTCCCATATTAGGCACAGGAAACTGCATTTTTGTCATTTGCGATATTTGAATCAAACCATACAATGCCACTCACATGAGTTAATACAAGCACACGCACACACACACACACACACACACACACACACACACACACACACACACACACACACTCACAGAACACACATCCAGGGCTGGAGCAGGAATCTATGTATTGCCTGCAGCTCTCCACCCACCCACTTTCTCCAGGAATCCTCCTTTTTCATTTGGAGCAAATGAAAACATGCCTTTCAAGTGGAGAAGATCATTTGGACTCCTATTTCTGAAGAGGAGACTCAAATAATTAGAACAGGTGTTGTCGCCCCGAGGTACGACTGCAAGAGAAGCAGGAGAAGAGTCTGACTGATCAGCTCAACAGTCCAACTCCCTGTGCAGAGCAGAGACACAAGTGTGAGGAGAAACAGAATATCACCTTCTCCTGACCACAGCTACACAAACCCTGACATGATGTGTCACTGCTTTATTTCACTGTTATTGTCTGACTCAGTGTGTTATTGTATGCATGCATTTATGAGCACATATTTGTGCCACATCAAATGAATCACAAAATGAATTTCATCCACACTTGAGACTTCATTAAGCTTCAGTTGAAATTTAAAAATAAACCAGAATTTCAAGATTACAGGTTATTTAATGCAACAGCAAATGTATTCATAACATAATGTTATTAACCACCCAGCCAAATTTGAATTACTGTAAAATTGCTAAGTATATAAAATTAGGTCTCAGAATCATGAAAAAATAGCTTTTTTTTTCTGCTCTGAAATGGTGGGGGTGTGTCCGTTCCACTGTCTCAGTGTCAAATACCACTACGACCTGAAAACAACCTGAAACATGAAGGCTGTATTGGACATGTCCAGACATATTTGAGCCACCAGAGCCAAAGGACGGTGACAGGATGGTATTTTTTCATCATTGGGCATTTCATGGGGGCTTTCATAGTGTCAGGGGACTGTGGCTCCAGCACATCACCGAGCCATGTTTCAGGTCCGCCCCAAAACTCCTGAACACGGAAACCATGAATGACAGTTAAACTCCGCAATTCAGTACCACATAATTCTCACACATAAGTCTCTCCACCTGTTTTCAGTAATTATGTTCACGTATAATGTGTTTAGAGGAAAAACTTTATGTCTATTTTATAGTGACAGTGGCTCCCTGGTCACAGACATAAGAATATGAAATTTAAAACTTTAAATAAGTCAAGACTGACTTTTGGTTTCACCTCAGTCTCTTGAGTGAAAGCTGTTTGTTCAAGCAATACATTCACCACACATCCTCCATGTGCTTGCCATTCATCTGTACTCCTTTTTGAGATGCGCACACACACACACACATGCACGCACACACGCACACACACACACGCACACACACACACACACACACACACACACACACACACACACACACACACACACACACTGGTGGTGGTCCAGCTATTACAGTTCTTTGAAATTAATACATCTAGTCAGACAGGACTGTATCTGAGCTACTGCGTACAAAAATACATGAAGGCTGCTGTAGGCAAATATAAAAGTTGAACTAACACAAACTGACTTACTGATGGACTCTTTTATGAAATAAATCTCAATCCAACTCTCTTTGTATAAACTACACACACAATTTGGACTGACATGCCTCTTTAACCTCCCTCTGCGCCTCTGTTTAACTACTTTTCTTCATCATTTTATGATTTCTGTGCTTCTTCATTGCTCTTTTTACTGCCACATGTGCCATAAACAAAAAAACTCTCATATCTGGATTTTATAGAGGAGGTGACTCCCACCTGACATACGGTACCTAGACGCCATCAGCCTCACACATCCAAACAATCAGCACCACTAAAACACCATCAAAATCTTTTGCTACCTCAAACTCACTCTGCAGCATCGGCATTTTCCCCCTGACCAGGTCCACACTCCCCTCCTCGTCTTTTGAGGATGTGTACAAGTGGCAGCACTGCGCCCAAAGCTTGGTTATTGTTTTGTTACATTTTCCAAACATGAGATGGATGACGCAAGGTGATGACATGTCTCCGCTTGCATCAGTTTCTTTCTTTTTATTTACATCAAACAGCTACTTTCATTGCACCATCTGACATGCGTCAAAAGCATTGAAATCATACAGTTTGACAAAAGACCTTCAGGGTTTTGTTATCACATATATAGGTGCCCTATGCCAAGAAGCACTGAAGTTTCTTCTTGTCATTTGTTACCCATGTCCCAGTACTTCAAAAGTTGCATATGTTAATACATGCATCTGCCTGTTCATTTTTTGACCTTGGAAATAGCTGTGGAAAACAGCTCAACATTTCTTTCCCTGCTTCCTCTGGAGTTATCCATCAAATCAGTCCAGACCAACAGATCAATTCCCATGGAACTATGCTGCCATACAAAGGCAACAGGCAGTAACTACATATTTGGTTAAAGTTTAGTTATAACTTTTATTTTCATGTCTGTTTTACTATTTAGACATATTGTGTTGATGTCTTACATTTTGACCGGCTCTAGCTGTCAAAAGTCAAACCACTAGGATAGATGAGGAAATGGGGAACAGGGAACATGATGGAGTCCACCACAATGAAAAGTAAAACAGCTACAACACAGACTGGCCATGTACTTATCTGTCTATTGTGCACTAGTCAGAGGGCAAAGCTTGAGATGAAAATATTTATTTCTTAAGTCAGATAGACAGTAAAATTTTAGACCTCGTGTCCCACGCTGTCCCACACAGATTCTTTGTCCCACATTTGGTGTGTTGGGATCTGGTCACCCTAACTCTGTGCCTCGTACACCTGTCCTCACATTATGTCACTTTAGTGGCTGGGTCGCAACAAGCGCGCAACACTTTATGGCACTAAGTCACACACCACCATCTATATATCAGACCGGTAATACGTCATCCAGCCCACGTTGGCAAGGCCATGCCCCCCTCTGGTGGGAAACTCCCGGTTTCATATATCCGGAGAGGTGGAAAATACCAAAAATCTGCTGTGTAGCAGGTTGCAATAAACATACAAACCCATCACGATCTCTGGTTTCACATCCTTCCTGGAAAGCACAGGATCTCAAAAAGAGAGCAGAGAGAATGTCTGAGCCTCCAGAGAACGTTACTTTTTCCTTCTGATGGAGAGCTAACATTAGCTTGAGTGTGAGGCTGCTGGATTTACAGTTACAGCAGTGTCAGACTGTCCTCTCTGACATGTTGTCTCCCGCACATCACTGAGCCATGTTTCAGGTCTGCCCAAAAAATCCTCAACACAGAAATCATGAACAACAATTGAATGGTCTAACTCCACAGTTCAGTTTATATAGTTCTCAGTGTTTTCACATATTTTCAGCCACTTTGTTCTAACATGTATAAGGTATTTAGAAGAAAAACTGCCTTTTTCCTTTACATGGACTTTAATAGTACTCTGACAGATTGAAACATAACCAAACACAGAAACAGTTTCTGTGCTGTGGACCATAAATAACCAGTTTGACATCCAGCCTGAAGACATTCAACCGTTTTTTGTCTCAACTCCACTGTTCCTGTAGTTCTGCTGTCTGCCTTCATAGGACTCAATACGTAGTTGAACTTTATGACTCTAACATGCAGTTCATTAAAGACAGCTGGCATTTGACAGCTGACAAGTCAATATGGATGAGGACCAAGTGAAATGGTCCAAAGCTCCAGAACTGAAAAAGTGGACTTCAAGTTGAGATTGTCTTGTGAACTGTACAGTACGTGAACTGTTTTTTTTGTTTTGTTTTTTTTTATGTGTGGCTGAAACCTGTGTGATGAGCAGCACCAGGCAGAGGTACATACTGTCGACCATTCTGAGGTCTGCAGTTGTAAGAGTGAAACTGCAGAGTGAGGACTGGTTTCCACGCCATGCTGGTCCCTCTCTCTCCGGGCCTTGATTGATCCACGTGGCTGTTGTGGATTAAAGCTCCCGTGAGAGACGGCCCGGGCCCGTCTGTGATCTGCTGGGCATTTTACAGTGAGTGGTGGGCTTGAAAGTGGTGGGAAAAACTGATTCCAGCCAAGATGCTGGGGGAGTGAGACATACATGAGGAATGCAGCCCCCACCCCACTACTGAACACCTAACAGCTGTTGTTAGCACTCGACAGTGTTCTCTCCAGACGCTGTGGAGCTGTCAGAACCCTCAGAGAGCGAGGACAGGTTCCTCAGCTGACATGTCTACAGCTGGCACAGTCTTCACCATTATACTGTACGTCTGTGTGAGTGCTGGCTGGACTCAGACATTGAATATGGAGTTTAGGCTGAAATATGTATGTATGTCACTTTTGAGCAACATCTTGCTCAGTGTGTGTCTAGAGATGTTGTCCAAGTAGCAGTTGTGGAAAGAGTTTTGAAAATCTGTACTCAAGTACAAGTACTGTTACATTACAAAAACATTACCCAGTTATAAGTAAAAGCACCGATGTTAGTAAAATGTTTAAATAGAAGTACAAAGTACTCATCTCAAAAAGTATTAGTTACTTTCTAATAGTTGATGTTCAATACATTATCAATAGCAGACAGTCAATCACATTGAAATTACTCCCAGCTTCCTCTTTGTTCCTTTACAACAGGGTCACAAATTTTTGGTTTTCCATATCCGATGGTTGAAAATGATGACAAATGATCAATAATTAATAATGTCTATATACAAAATATGTTTTTTTAAAATTCAACTTAACTTAAAGTTTTAGATTCCTTATTCAACAAAAGTCTCTGCCAGATAAACAATGTTGAATGCTATTACTGACATTTCTAGACTATTGATTAAATATTCATGGATACAGTTTTAATTGGTTAAATTCTGACAATTAATTGATTTATGATTAATCATTAACATCCTTACTCCAAAGCTGTGCTGCTGCAGGCTTTTTCATCCATATTCCCTGGTTTTCTTTGGCCTGTTTGTGATCAGATCAATTGATTGATTACAAAAATGCAGATGAAAGGTTTGGACATTAACTCAACTTGTACTCAGTATTCAGTTCAGTCCCTCCAGGATTCTGTGGGCATTTTTTAGGGATTGTTGCAGCCTAAAATACCTGATTTTACAGCTTTTCTAAAAAATTGCAACACATATTGCAATGTTTTAGACATTTTTGCAATGTGATTGCAGGACCAAAAGAAAATTGCAAAAGAAAGTTGCAGTTTTTTTTTCATTTCATTTAAAATCAAAGGCGAACAAAACCGCAGAGTGTTCTAACTTCAACAAAAAGGCTCAGAATTACAAAAATTATAAAAATCTGCCCTATTTGTGAATGAAACAATGCATCAGGGGGGTATTCCACAAAGAAGCAAAATATTTTTGGAGCTGAAACTCAAAACAGCACAAAATTATAAAATAAGAATGCACACATGAAATGGTCAATAACAATGACAAATGTGTTTTCTTCAGTACCCGTGACAAACATAAAAAAAACATAAATGCAAAAACATTGAGTCAGTTCGTTGATGTTAGCACAGGGAACTGCTCTGGTTGGTGGAATTGGCAGGAAGCTACAATGATTGGTCAAATTTGCAGAAGGCAAAGGTGCAAGGTTGGACAGAATTCATGGGGATTGATTGAATTTGCATGAATTTTTGCAATCACAATATTGCAGCTTCCTGGAGGGGTTGTCTATTGTGATTTTGACACTAACTAACTGGAGAGAGATTTCAATGTTTTTCAGTGTTTTGAGCAACACAGACTATCTGATGGCTCAATCTAAGACTGGGTGATATAGCTGAAAAACCTATCATGATCATTAAGTTTCAATCAATAATTATTGATCATGTACATTGTGACTAATAACATGTTGTGTACTCCAACATATCTAAGAGGCCGTGATAAAGGTGATAAAATAAGTTTCTTGTATTAGCACTGGGCAAGACAGACAAAATCACTAAATTTTTGACCAAATATGCTGATATAGATATGTATCATTATCTCAACAATATTTACACAGTGAGATTTTTGATAGAAATTTGTCATCTCAGGATAAATCCCTTGAACTGTATCATTTCATTTTCAAGTGGGTCTCACACAGACACTCACAATTGGAGAAAAAAAATATAATGTAAAGGCAAATAATAGAAGAACTAGAACAGTCTGGTAAGTTCAGAAAATGACTTCACTTTGCTGTAATGCAGACTTTAAAACCAGGAAAAGACAACCCTTATACCATATTAATATCTAAAAATATCCAAAATATGAGATCATAGCTAGTCTCATATTGTGATTTGGTATAATATTGATATATTGCCCAGCCCAAGATGAATCCATCTTAAATGGAGCATTCAGTCAGTGGCTAAATGAAAAAAGAATTGCAACCAACAACAATGTAACAATGATGAATGAGAAGTGACATGATGCTCAACAACAGAATGGGCTGATTACCAATGAATCCCCAGATGACATATATGACCAGTGGAGAGTACCAGTGACAGTCATACTGGACATAAGTACATTATGTAAGCCTTGTTGCATAAAGCCACATTGAGACACAATCAGGCAATTGCAACTTTTAACCCCAGGGTTGTGTGGCAGCGTGGTGGTGTGGGTGATGTGCAGGGGTGTTTGTGCTGAGAACATAACAGCTGTAAGACAATTTTCCCTGATTCACCAGCTTTCTCGCACCACTCTCTGCACATTTAGTGCAGTTGTCACTATTTTGCATCATAAACTGCATACAGACCCAGACACTGAATCTGAGCACAAAAAATAAACTGAAGACATAAAAACTGAAGAGAATCATAGCTTAGATTTCACAGACGTTAAACGTGGTTAACATTGTGAAACTACAGTAGTGAGGTTAGATAAGCCATGCTAAACTATCTGATAAGCCATCCAAAGAAACTATTTGGAAAAGGGCAGGCGCTTTCAAGAAACCCCTGGCAGGTGATTGGATGAACAATCTGTCATGTCTAACACAGGCTAACTTTGACCAATCAGATCAACTGATGGAGCCAAAGCTGCTGTTCTTTGTTCTTCTTTGAATGAAGAAATACTCTCCAGTTCTGACATAACTGATGCTATCACAGTATTTATGCTAATCTCTGTTAGAGACGAGTCACTTCCATGGACACTTCTCACTCGCACACCTAAAACCACACCCATAGCTGATTACACCTCTGGTGCAGACACAAACAGATAACTTGGAGTCTGGCAAGATGGATTCTCACGTCATCTCACGATCTCACAAATGATGCCTCACAAGGTAAGCACATGTGGTTAACACTGTGAAACTTCAGCAATGTGATTAGATTTTAGCCATGCTAAACTACTTGGTTAGCTCAAATAAGTATGTTACCTATGTCACTTGACAGAATCGATGGAAGGCTAGTATGTAACGTGACATGAAATAATGCAGCACAACACAGCACAACACAACGCAGTTCACTTTTGGTTTCACATGAGATGAACCCCGGTCCCCTGAGTCAAAGTCCTGTGTTTGTTTAAACCCCCTATCCACCCCAACCAGCTCCTCCATATGTGGACTTTTCCCACTCTTTACACTTCGTCACCTGGCTTTCCCCTTTGCTCCTGTCATAACTACTACAACATAAAGAACTGCAGCCTAAAAATAAATGTGAATATGTTTTGTAATAAACAGATTTTATGGACAACCCATAGGCATGTTTTTCTGGTGAGGACAGGCTGCTCCTGGGAAGTTGCCACAGCAGAAATTATTTTATTCTCCAACTCAACAATGGTGAGGTTAACAGTAGAAATATAAAGTTCACATTACTGTACAAACACTAGCAATTTCCTCTTGCACATTTGTTTGTCTTGGCACATTTCTGTAATGAATGAAGGTTTTCATATTTATGTTTGTTTGCAGTATGTTGTCTGAACATGTCCTAAACTCCACTTTAACAGGTGCAACTGAGCAAATGCCTCATTGCATGGACGGACAGCTGGTTGGTTAGATCATTGTTTCCCAACCCTGGTCCTCAGAGCTCACTGCCCTGCATGTTTTAGATGTTTCCCTGCTCAAATAATCAGCTCATCATCAAGCCTCTGCAGAAGCCTGACAACAACCTGATCATTTGAATCAGGTGTGTTGGAGCAGAGAAACATCTAAAACATGCAGGGCAGTGGGCCCTGAGGACCAGGGTTGGGAAACCCTGGATTAGATGGATGGATGGATGGATGGATGGATGGATGGATGGATGGATGGATGGATGGATGGATGGATGGATGTGTATTACCTGAACCCTGGCCTCAGTGAGTTTGGTCCTCTGGGCTAGCTCCTCCCTGGTGTAGATGTCGGGGTAGTGGGTTCTCTCAAAAGCCTTCTCCAGCTCTTCCAGTTGCTCCGCTGTGAACGTAGTCCGACTCCTGCGCTGTTTCCTCTTCAGAGGGAGGTCCGGCTCTGACTCCACATCTGACACTTCATCCATCCGACTGCCTGGACAAACACACAGAGGGGACAAATGTCAGCATGTTTTATATACCTGGAATATGTGATAATGTCATGTCTATTGCCCACAAAGGGTGTCTCATTAGACCAGAAGGTTGGTCAGTGGGTATTAACTGCTGCAAAGTTAGACCCCTAAACTTTGATACAAATGAAATACAACATCTCTATAAGTTCCACCAACATTAACATGGCATCCACATTTATTGTCCTGAGCTGAAAACATAATGCTTCTGGCCATAAAATACATAATAATACATAATCATAAAAAAAAAGTTTTTTAAGTTTTGTTTTTTTTTTTGTTTTTTTTCAGTATTCTGACTCAGGGGCGGCACAGTGGTGCAGTGGTTAGCACTGCCGCCTCACAGCAAGACGGTCCTGAGTTCGATCCCCCAGCTGGTTGGGGCAGGGCCTTTCTGTGTGGAGTTTGCATGTTCTCCCCATGTCTGTGTGGGTTCTCTCCGGGTTCTCTGGCTTCCTCCCACAGTCCAAAGACATGCATGCTAGGTTAATTGGTGACTCTAAATTGCCCATAGGTGTGAGTGTGAGTGTGAGTGGTTGTTTGTCTCTATGTGTCAGCCCTGTGATGAACTGATGATGGATAGGCTCCAGCCCCCCATGACCCTTCCAGAATAAGCAGTTACAGAAAATGAATGAATGAATATTCTGACTCACAAAGGTCCTTTTTCATACAGTCGTGGATGTGCACAAAAAAATTGGGCTGATCGGTCCAGTAGTATTCAAGATTAGCTCCATACAAGATGCAGGTCCACTGATCACACACACACTAAACACACATGCAGAAGTGATCGCATAATCCCCTAATAAAGAACAAGTCAAAACAAAATGGAACCAGTTGGTCATTATCTCCACATTTGGTGCTGTTTGTTTGCCTCTGTTTCGACTGGATTACGAAACTTGGTAGAATTTGTAGGACAGGAAAAGGAAGAACCCATTAAATTTTGGAGTGGGTCCAAATGACAAGATAAATGCACTTATTAAGCAATTATTTTCCAGTTTTGTTAAACATGCCAGATAGGTCATATATATTAAAATCCAGTAGATGGTAGAAAACTTCGATAGTGACAAAACAACCAATTTTCACTTTAAGTGTAACATCACTTTATTCTCAAACTAAGGTTTGGCTGTGGAAATGTAAATACATGCATATCATGCAACTAATTTTACTCTTACTTACATCCAAATGTGAAATGTCTGCAATTAATTCCACCAGGGATATTACAGACAAATGTTCCAACTTTACACTCGTAAAGTAAGTTTGCCATGAACTATGTGTTTACAGATTTGCAGATCATAGAACAGTGAACTATTGGCCTTGGAGGAGGTTTGTGCTCTACAAGTGCCTTAGTTTCATATTTGATCAATATTAAAAGTCATCAAACCTGTCAACATACAATGTTTAGTTAACCAAAAGAGACATTTACCCAAATATCTATAGGATGGATCAACTATGTGTGGGGTGAAATCAAGTAAAGAACTTATACGATCAAACATTTTAAAAACCCCTGCAAACACATTTCTGTGTGTATTCTGTGTGTATACTGTTAAAAATGATGTCAAGCAACACACTTCCCAGGTGATTTCTTGTTGTATGTTGTATTGATGTCTGAGTGTTTTCTTTAACGATTTATTAATGATTAGAGAGGCTGCTTTCAGTTTATTTCCAAAGTTAAACTGTATTATATAAACATATATATTATAAACATGACAGGACAGAGGAACCTCTCAAAATCAGTGAAGTTCCACCCCACCCGCGTCCCACCCACTATTAATCAGAATGTTAATTTTTATGACCCAGCCTGCCTGTTTCACTGATTAACTGCAGTGCCTGCGGTTGTACTTGCAGTCTGCGTGTCACTAGTGCACATCCACGCATGTGCATGTCATAGTTGTGCTCTGGTACATAAACATATAGCACTATATCTCTGTTGCTTGGTACCAACTTCCAGCATATGTATCATAACTGTATGTGACCATTTGCCCTGTGGTTCTCTTGTCTATCAATAACAAATTAAGTGATTCAAAGAGTCGCATCATGTGTCAGTGATTAACAGCAGCAAAACTTCCTACAGATACAGAGAGAGGGAGGCAGAGGAAGGAGGGATAAATGATGCTTCAAATAGCTCAGCCTGCAATGATTTCTCTGTATGGTTATTTATATGACAAAACAATTTTCTTCTGCTTGGTAAGTACAATTCACTATCAAAACCTGCATATCCCAGCATCCCTCAGGGCACAGTGCTGAGAGTTGGGGTGGAATGAGGGGTGCTAATCTCTCCAGACCACCTTGGTGATGTGTGTAGCACCATTCTTTCAGTGTGGGCCTCAGGGCAGCCCAGACAAACACACTGGCAGGCTGAAAATAGTGCCCAAATATTTATTGTGTAGCTGATTTCACTCACATACAATGTGTCCATGCTGCCGATCAGAAGGAGCCGTGCAAGATTATCTGATGCATGCACGGATCTGTTTCAAATGAGGCTGCCTACTGTACCAGGACTGGAGAGCAGTCATTGTGACTTATAATGCTCTATAACAGGGGTCCCTAACAGGCGGACTGCGGTCCGAGTCCGGACCCACACGCCGTCCTATACGGACCCGGACCTATAACCAAAAAATTATTAAGAGATTTTACAGTTTGAACGACGCTTCTATTTTAACTGGCGCAACTTTTCTAGTCTTTCCGCCGCTGGTTTATCTGATCAGGAAACACACAGACCAACTGCAGAGAAGCTGCGTGTGGAGGAGACTGTTGTTAATGACAGAGTTTATTACAACAGAAACTAACATGATGGTTAATGACATCGACACCAACCAGATGCACTTATAAAATTAAACAACTGTATAAAGAGGCCTATACATAAAACAGGAGAGTCTGTGTTTCTCTGTGAGAAACTTTCAGATCTTCTCACAGCAGAGTGAACAGGTGAGGGAGGAGAGGAGGGCAGACTGATCACTAATCAATCACTGATACCGTCGTCCTCTCGGACTGATTAAAAAAATAAAAATGACAAAATTGGTGACAAACCAAACCTGGGTGTCCACACAAATAAAGTCTTTGTGTGAAACACTGCAGTGTAACATCGTGCTGTTTACAGACAGTCTGCTGTCCATAGTTTAGTTAGTCTGTAGTGTAGTTAGACAGAGACAGAGAGAGTCATGTCTAGAAGGGAACCCTACACCTGCGACAGATCGTGCCAGTTTAATTATTTTAGTAGAAATTACGAACACAAATCTCGCGAGAGTTGTGCAAATAAAGAGTTACCTTCTAGACACGACTGAAAAAGGTGCGCAGCTCCAGAAATAGAAAATCATGTCGTGGTGTCGATGTTTTTAATGTGGCGGGCCGCCATAAATAAAACACTATTCACTGATCCACAGAGAGTCACTGAAACACTGATCACTGACCTGCTGTGATACAAAAAATACTCACATTCTTTACTTAGGTAAAAACACTAATACCACAATGTAAAAATACCTAATTACTAATTTATACTAATTTAATTTAAAAGTCTTGCATGTTTTTGTTTCCATTTTTGAAAAATCAACATTTTTATTGCGTTGTTGTAATTTTAATGGTATTCTTATTGGTATTTTTTGATGACTAAATACAGACCTGCAAACTCAAGAGGAGAAAAAGGTGTCATGTTGGTAAACCAGTCCCCTGTCCTCTCGGGGTCTGTGAGCGTCTGTCCTGCTCCAGAAGAAAAATGTTGTGATTTTAACGTGAACAAAACATTCTGGTGACTGTTTCAGTTAAAACAGTTAGTTCCATCTTCTGTTTGTGGTTTCTGCAGACATTACTACCTCTACTTTTACCTTTGTACTTGAAAGAAAAGTAAAAACAGTAAAAGCAAATCTACATTAACCCTGTAAGACCCACTGTTGCAGAATTACAACAATTTTTGTTATCCCCCAAAACCCCCTTTTTTTTTTTTTTTTTTTTGGTTCAATCACATTAACATACTCGTTTGGTCCTATTGTTCGGTCTCAGAATGCTATTGGGTCATACATTTGTATATAAGGCCTGCCATCGGGTCAAGAAGTCACACAACCTCCAGATTTTTGAGAGAGCATCATCCCCTCGATTTACTGGACTGGATTTATCTGATTGAAGTAAGTAAAATGCTTTAAATATTTTTTTTTTGTGTTTATTACAGTGTCTAGAACATGTCCATATGTAGTCATTGTGGAAAATGTGCCTTACATTTTATTTAGAGCTTGTTTTGTAATTGTTGCAATATTACAACGTTGGGTGAATGTGGTAGTCAAAACAACCCTGTTTTGAGAGGAACTTCAATTTAAATTTTCCCAATATAACTTTAAACTACACATGATTTACACATTCTAGCCTGATATTAGATTACATATTATTGTATTAGAAACTAGTGTGCAAAGATATATTTCCATATCTAATCATTTTCTTTTACTTATAATGATTTCTAACCACCTTCAACTCTCAGTATTTTCCCCTTATCACAGAAAGCAGGACTTTCTAACAAAGAAATTCTGTTTGTGCATGTCTGCCCTTTGTCTTGGCTATCAATAAGAAAATGTTCCTATCAATTCATAGTCAAAGCAGTTGTGGGGGATGCTTGGGGGAGGGCATTTTTCCATTGTTCTGGAACAGGTGTTGATGTTCAGGAATGTAAGGTGTTGTTGTAAATTGGAGGCTACCTGCATACCTATTAGTATGATAATCAGAGTTTACAATTGGTCAGCTATACACTATTGTGTGACCAGTTAAATGTTTGAATAGGTTACTTCAGTGCAATGTGTAAACGCTTCATATTGAAATCAATATCCCCACCATCCCCTCTTTTTCTGCAGGTTATCTAGAATCTAATAAGAATGTGTGCTGTTTATATATACATTTGTTTCAATCTTATTTTTTCCATTTCAGAATGCCACCAGCAAGGAGAGATCTTCGGTACAATGTGCAGGATGTGATTGGGATTGTCCAAAATGGAGAGAGTGATGTGGACATAGAGTTTGACGACACTGATGCGAGTGACGAGGACTCAATCATCCCTAGGTGATGGGAGTCCAAACGGTCCCTCTTCCAAGAAAGCATGTGCACACCCCCCACAGGATGTGCGCAAGGACCTAACTGGACATTTCCCAATGAAGGTGAAGAGAGGACGCTGCAGACATTGCAGTAAAGGGTATACTAATACCCAATGCAGCAAGTGTGATGTTTGCCTCTGTTTTTCAGAGGACAAGAACTGTTTCTGGGACTATCACTGTAAATAAATGTCAAAGTTCTAGTTGTTGCAATAAATGACTGTTCATAACAACATAACTGAGATTATTTTTCATGTTATACTGTTCTGGGACAAAAGCAAAACCCTGCAAATGAATCCTTAGTTCTGTATTGTTGTTCAGACAATGAGTACAAATACAGGAGATTCTGCTCCCCATTGAGCCCAACGTTGCAATATTACAACATTTCTGTAAAAACTTACAAAAACATTTTTTTTAAAAAAACACCTCATTTTTAGCATCAACGGCCTCCTACAACAACATCTTAATGGTTGAAAAAAAATTTTTTAGTGTTTTTCTATATTTGGGTTTTACAGGGTTAAAAGTAAAGTTACTTTACTGAGTATTTTTACTTGAGCAATTTCTACTTGTTCATTTAATAGACCTGTTTTATCTTCTCTTTTGTATATTACCATTGTTCTTAAATAAAACAAAAGTAATGTAATAGAAAAAAATGCAGAACACGCAATATTTCTTATCTAATTACTCGATTAATCACCAGAATAATGGATAGATTATGCTTTAATTTTACTGGTTCGGCTCACTTGAGATCAAATTGGACACAGGACACAGCTCCATACTGTTCCATACTGTGGCAAAGGTGCCAAAATTCAACCATTTCTCATAAAATCCAACTTTTGCTTTTGCTTATAATAAAGAAAAGTGATTTATAGAGAGGCTGTTCCTGCATGCAAATACACTGAATGACTATGTTGCTGGGCAAAATGTAGTTGAGCTGAAAAGTGCCCTGAGATAACTTCTTTTGTGATTTGGTACTCGCCAAATAAAACTGACTTGACATAAAGTGACAGACAGTTTCAAGTGTTGGAGACCAAGAGCTGCCTACAGCCAAATTCAAGACCAAATGCCCACAATTTGACCCGTGGCTACAAATTATTCAACCAAAATATGGAATAAAAGGACACAAAATCCACCAATGCTACGTGTTAGTATTGTTTTTAATTTAAAAATAAAACCATGGTGGTGAAATGTAAATTCCAACTCTATGACTTTTTGAGTTGATGCATTGTAAAAGATGAAAGTTTGTGACATATATTTGACATTTATCATTAGGTGGCGACCTCTAGTGAGTGTAGTAATTATATGACAGGAGCAGACGAAGAAGCCCCCCCCCCCATGATTGCGAAGTCATGACTGGCTGACCCTGAATTTAATTGGCTAGTATTCTTTGCTTTTGTTGATTTGGGCATTAGTGTTAGGTGCATTCTCGGTAGGTTTAGGCATGAGGAGTGGCAGGCTTTGCTTTGGCCATCCTGGGAAAAAATATTGTATGTAAGTTAAAGACTGTCTACATTTGGAGTAGGGCTGTTCGATTTGGTAAAATAAAATTAATTATTTTATTTTGACTGAAACTGTGATATGCAATGGGATAAGTGAATTTGTGGAAATGATCGGTTTTGCATTACAATTTTCATGTTCACTGAAAAAAAAAACCCTATTAAAATCATAATAATGTGTCATTTTTTTAGGTCTGCACTGAACAAACATAACTTTTAAGCCAGGTCATCTTTGCAGCACTACAGTACCTCATTGTAATGCCATTTTCTCACACATTTTTCCTTTTTAAACTTGCAATTTGGTTCTCTGATTTGGATATTGCACTTGGCCACATTGTCACTTTATTGTGATTGCAATTAATTGTGCAGCCCTAGTTTGGAGCAGGTGGTTTGGATGGATCAAACACAGGACTTTCACCCTGGAGACCAAGATTCGTGTCTCCTGTGAAACCAAGAGTAAAAGTTGGCTTATTTCAAGTTTTAAGTTATGTATGTAACCATGTGTTTGATGTTGATGCTTGTTGTTGGTACTCTCCACTGGTCATACTTGTTGTTGGGTCATCGTGTTGGTTAATGGAATTTCTCTGTTGGCATATTGTGTTTTTTCTCTTTAAGTTGTAAGTATGTAATTCAGCAGGCAACATCTCACAATTTAACAGACAGAGACCAACATTAATTGCACAGAGGTTTCCTGAATGTGTTTGCACAGTAAAGAGAGTTTCAGAGGAGCAGAGCAAATATGCAAGACTCTGTCTGATGTACTTTCCATGTAAATGTATTTTTGTGGATATTTCTCCACGCTGTATTGATTTGTTTGTTTGAGTGCATTCATTCTGTGCTGAAGTTGGTCATGTGCCATTGACGTACGAACGAAAAGGCCCATCAAACTGGCTTAGATAACTACAGGGTCGGCTCTGTAGTTTAATTAAACAAGGAATTATGGGATTAGTGTGCAGCTCCCATTACAGGCCACTGGAAGAGTCTCAGGGAGAATATCTTTTTGTATTCCCCCCTGGCTGCCCCCCTTGAAAGCTCCCACTAGAGAATTCTCAAAGGATTACATGTGGCCGCAGGACATGCTGCTGCATTAATTAAATCAATTCTTTCAGCAGTTAGTCCCCACAAAGATTTGTTTTCCTAAAAACCAAGGTAGAAAAAAACATCTATATTTATACACATGCACATCTTTGAACAAAGTTTCCATATACAGTTACTGTATGTCTTGTTTGTTGCTGGTGGGTTGGTGGAGTGGGGGATGGTGTGTGGGGGGGTTGCTGCAAAGCAATTTGGCACTAACTCAGCGTGACAACACTTGAGGCCGCTGCAGTGGGCTGGGATCACTTTCCAAAAGGCACCTCTGAGTCCTGCGGGTGCTGCTGCGACGAGATGGACTCTATTTGTTTTCCCTCCACATGCTGCTGGATTTAGGGGAGGAGAGGGGCAGAGGTGGGAGGGTGGGAGGGAGTGAAAATGAGGCGTCGCCGCCTCACAGTGTTTTCGCTCTCTGACTCTTCCTTTCTGTCTCTGTCGGCCCACTCAGTGTGGATTTGGCCTTTGGCTAAGAAAACTTGCCGTGAGCCTTGTTATTTTCCTGTTTGCCTGTTTTCTTTTCTTTTGAATCACCTCATTCCAAAGCAGCCACCTTATTCTTATTTCTTCTCAGGATTGATAGCAGCAATGAAGCTGCACAAAAACTACTTTATTAGGTTTAGGAAAAGATTATAGTTTGGGTTAAAATAACAGTTACATATGTTACGTGATGGAAGTGACGTCAATTGTGCAACGACATTACTCACATGGCGCACATACTTTGGTTGTAAAATGGTTATAGTTTGGTTAGGTTTAGGCACAAAAAACTACTTAGGGTACAGAAAAGCTTGTGGTTAGGCTCAAAATATCACATGATACATATCATACACGTTATGTACGTCATATGATGGAAGTGATGACGCAACAGATGTCACATCAATAGTACAATTTGGGGGGGGGGGCGCTCCCATAGCTCAGTTGGTAGAGTGTCACCCCATGTACTGAGGCTGTTGGTTCTCTGCAGCGGTCGCTGGGTCGATTCCCACCTGTGACCTATTTGCTGCATGTCATCCCCCCCCTCTACCCCCCTTTCCTGCTCAAAAATAAGCCCAAAAATAATTTAAAAGAAAATAATAATACAATTTGATGTTACTCAGAACTTTAAATAACAATACATTTAGCTTTTGTTCCGGAACTTGAGACTTGGGTGAAAAATCTGTGCTTGTTTGAGTCGTCCATCCACACATCCAGCCCACCTCCTCCTCCAACTACAGACTTTCTCTACTTTTCTTGTCATGTTTACTACGACCACTAGGGTGCACCACCTAACAATAGACAGACATATCAGTCAGAATAAGCTGCTTGCAATTGTAACCAACACACGTTTTTCTGGCAAGGACGGGCTATGATTGAATAATTCCTCCAGCACATCTACCACCAACAGAAATCACAATTGTACTTTGGCTGTTGTTAAGACTGTGAGTTTTTGTTTCGTTCTAGCTAGGGATGTGAATCAAAAACTAGATCCAGCTGAGAACCAGTTCACCGAGCTTAGCATTTCCTTTTATCAATGCCGGCATGTTTTCCTGACAGTTGTACATTGCAAAACAATGACATCCAACTCCTGCATTTACATTGCTGGACAGAAGGAGTCGTGTCAGAGAGGAAGACACAGTCCAAAGCGTGGCTTCATTTCATTGTTGTAATGTAAAATTATCATTATAAGTAAGGCTGGAATAATAATAGTAGTTTACGAGTACCACCACTGCCTCAACTGAGCAGCATGTCCATTACCATCGGTAAATATCCTATTATACTAACATCAGCACCACATAGGCAGACTAACTAAGAAAACCTAAATGAAAATGAATGTTGTACAAATCTCCTCTCATTTCATCCAGTTTAAGTGACGACAGATGGACCGTTGCTGCAGCCAGCTTGACTTGCACTCAGACTCAGAAATAGTACTTTTTTTCACACACAGAAAATTGATCGGGAATCAGTAAGGGAACTGATAAAGAATCACACTGATAAACATAATTGATAATGGCATTGGTATCAATAATATTTTCTCAATACCCAGTCCTAGTCCTACCTTAGCATCATATAAAACATAGAAAAAAATATATTTAGAAAATATATTTTGGAAATAAATAAAATAAAATATTTTCTGAAAAAATAACTTGTGGGTGTGTGTCCATTCCCTTTTTGCAGCTGAATGTCAGTGGAAAATGACATAACAAAACTTTGAGATGAAATGAGCTATGGGAGCAGCCCCAGAGATGAAATGTTGAGTTGTGTACTCATATTATCCTAAATGTTTCCACGTTTCCAATGTTCAAACCAGAGAAATCTGTCATTTATTCTGGGTAAAGGTGCATTAAATTTGGTTGCCTGCTCCAACTTCCTGGGACACATGGGGCACCCCAGTGTTTTGTCCACTAGAACGTTACTTAGGACGTCACTTTACCACATTTTGTCCACTAGAAGGGCATCCCCAAGGACACATTATCATGTTTTGTCCACTGTAGGGGCAATTTAGGGGGCACTTTATCACATTTTATCTACAATAGGAGCATCCAAGAGAGCACTTCAGACATGGTGCCACCAGGGAAGCAATCCCTGATTACTGTTTTCATGTGAGAGACCCCTAGTAGCAGAAATGACATATTGTCACATGAAAACATTTTATATTTGTATGTGCGTACATTGGACTGACTTACTCTACAGATCAGGTTCACTGATGCAGAGTCATAAAGGCTCTGTGTCAAAGGTCAAAGGTTTGACACAAAAAATGTGTGTCTCTTTTCTTCAGTAGCATCTGTCCATGCAGACAGTTTGAGTTTTATTTGTGCAGGTTTTACCTCCAGCCCCAAACAATAGAGGAGATTAGATTTATGGCACTGAAATATGAGAAAATTCAACAGAAATGTGTATTTCCAGAGACTCATCTCTGTCCCCATTTCTCTGAAGAATCCAAAGACCTCCCAGTGAACTGGACTTTTTTTTTAATCACAACTACTTTCTATGTAAAAAAATAAATAAATAAATAAATAAATAAATAAATACTATGAATTTAAAAAAACAAACAGCAGTAAAACTAGTATGAGGAACCCCTGTGTTGTAGCACTAAATGAAGAATGAATAATGTGTTTTGCCTTTAAGTTGGAGACTTTATAGAAAGTGGGTCACCTGAGAGCGGATTTGAAAAGGCGAGCTGAGAACGCAGCTCACAGTGATTGGACATGTAAATGAAAGTGCACGTTGTGGCACGGTGTCGCCGCCAGTGACAACCTCCACAGCGCTGCTGCTCTGCTATTGCATGCTTGCAAGCAGCTCCAAGCTCACTTTGGATGGCAGCACAATGCGGATCCCCAGGATGGAGGAGAATAAAGTTTGACAGGCCGGTGGATCAGGAGGGTCAGCTCCTCTCTCCAGCTGATAATGGAAAGCAGAGATTATGCTAATGAGACAGACGCCTAGAGCCGATAGAGGGGCTAAACCTGGACTTCATCTTTGTCTCCACCAGATCCCTCAATTGGCATGCTATGTCTTATCAGGAAAATGGGAGCATGGTGCAGCTCCTCACACACACACACACACACACACACACACACACATACACACACACACAAACTCAGAGGGTTTGCAAATGCGCTGCAGCATAAATAACAAGGTGCTCACTTCAGTTCCACACAACAGCCTGGTTCTGTTACACAGAGAATACAATTAGTATAGAAACACATTCATGCTTGTATTTTGTATCACAGCCCTGGCATAGTGTGCAGCAACTTCAACACACACACACACACACACACACACACACACACACACACACACACACACACACACACACACACACACACACGCTGTGAAAAAACAAATCTAATTAAATAATTACGGTCCAATTCCATCCAAAGCCACTTATTCATTGTTGCAGTAAAATGGGACACTCTGATTACTTAATAATGATAGCTGTAATTCCATTTGCCTGTTCTACTGAGAGTGATTTATCACCAAATTAATACCCAATTATGTTTTTCAGAGTGCTCACCAAGATTCAGTGTGTGTTGTGTCCCTCTGAGCACACAGCCTCCAAATGTTTGACTTGATTTGACTCTTCCAGTCCTGAACAATCATTCTGATGTTGTCTGATTGTAATTAAACATGCCTGTAGACTCCTAATGGGATCATTCTGAGCACAGGAAGCAAATGCAGCATCTCATTGCACAACACTGTGTAATCAATACTGCAGAAATTAGAGCTTCAATCGGGCCTTAAAAGTTGAGCCCAATAAGGCCCAAGCCCAACAAAATTCTGCCAGAGCCCGACTCAGACCCATTCTTCTTTAGCATATTTCAGCCTGAACCCGATTACAGCCTGACATTTTTCTTAACAAGCTTCCTTCCATGTACCAAACAGTAGGAGTTAGCAGTGACAGGACAGTACATGGGGGGAATTTGAATTGGCAACAACAAAACTGGGAAGAAAAGTGAAAATAGTAGTACCACTACTACTTAACCCGTGGGGTTTGGGCACAGATCTCAAGCTCTAACCTACACCATCCTGTAGATGGAATTTGCATTATGAAAGATATCCTTGGAGGGCAAATATTTAATCAGTGTGTGTATTGTGTTGTGTATGGTTTAGACACAGGGCTGCAGCCAGGGTTCAACATATATTTAGGTGAGGAATATGATTATGACTATAAGAGCTGAGTATGTCATTTATACTCTTTATAAACTGGTTGTGAAAGTTTGTGTAAGGCAACAATAAATGTGTTCTGAGTTTGTCACACCACAGTAACATGTTATTAACCACCCAGCCAAATTTGAAGGGAAAAAAATTAAACATATAAAATTAGGTCTCAAAATCACACACAAAAAAAGATCAGTTTTCTCTGCTCTGAAACACGGGAGGTGTGTCCATTCTGCTGTCTCAGCATCAAACACCACTACAAATCTACACTGAAAACCACTTGAAACATGGACGCTCCATGTAGAAGCTTTATTGGGCATGTCCAGACATGTTTGAGCCACCAGAGCCAGAGGACGGTGACAGGATGGTATTTTTTTAGTTCTGTGTCAGGTTGTTGGAACTGAAGTGAGCTGAAGTGAACTGCTGGACTGATTTGGACTGAGAGAGTCACTGAAGGTAACTGAACGAGGCGGCATTGTTCGTGTGTCAGTTCATGGGGCTGGTATAGTGTTGAGGTACCATGACTCTGACACATCAGAAAGACATGTTTCAACAACAGTTTAACCTTCTAACCTCACAGTTCAGTACTACACAGTTCTCAGTATTTTCACGTTTCAGCTATTTTCTAACATGTATAATGTGTTTAGAAGAAAAATTTCCTTGACACAGACTTTAAGATTCCCTGGACTTACATGAAACTGACTGAGGTCTTTGATTGGACAGTGTTATTTTAGAATGAGAGACGGGATGGGACTGACAACAGTCCTGCATTGACTGACAGACTGCTGTGTGTAAACTGTGGCTTCTGCTGGAAAATACTGACAATGCTGTTCCCCACTTTGACCAAGACATGGGGACAAAGACTGACAGAGCTCTGGAGAGCAGCATGAAACTAATTATGGGTCATTTTGAAAATCATATTAGTTCCAGTATAATTACACCCAGGATCTGCTTTCAGAGTCGCTCCACAGGCTCTGACCAGTCAAACAGACCGCGTTGGTTCAACAATTGATGAATTTATTAGTGCAAAACCAAGTGTTCCTCTCTGAACAGCCTGTTGATGCTTCAGCTGTTGTGTTTGTGTGTTTGAGACATGAAAGAAGGAGAAAGTCTTTTCTAGTGTGCTGTCTCTGATAAAGATCTCTTTCTCTACTATCTGCTCAGCTCGAGGGCAGGATTTATCCCCACCTGCCTGCTCTCCTCACTGCAGACACTCTGCATTGTCAAACCATGACCGGCTGCTACACACCTCCCTGCAACTTCACTGCACTGTTATTTACATCAACCAGAATCACAGACAAGAAGCTCATCAACACCATGAACCAGATTTCACTATCAAAATGAAAACAGTACAGTCATGGCCAACAGAAGAATGAGAGTCAAGTGAGAAAATGGATGTCAGTTTCGAGTTTCCAACATATATGCTCTCTTCAAACTATAAAGAAGAAGGGTGTTTGGAGAATTTTAACTCTCACATAATGCATGCTGTTGATACGCTGCACCTGCAGTCAAGAAGTAAATATTGCTCTGACTCATTTTTACTAAACTGTACAAGAAAATAATCAGTAGAAACACAAGAAGCTGCTGCAGGTTTACGTTAAGAAAACAAAACATTTTTATGTTCAGCATAATTCTGCAACTCCCTATAATAATGTGTATGTGTTATGTTTTGGTTATGTTAAAGGGACAATTCACCCCAAAATCAAAAATACATACTTTTCCTCTGGCTTGTACTGCTATTTATTTATTTTATTTATTTATTTATTATTATTTATTTTTTGGTGTCAGTTGCAGAGTTTGGGAGTTGGCTGCCTTCTAAATGACACTTAGCTTGTGGTACTCAAAGCACCAAAAAAATACATTTAAAAGAATCAAAACTGGAGCCTCGGTCCAAAAGTCATGGCTTTGTTACTCAGATAATCCACAGATGAGAGTTTCATGTAGGAACTACTTTCTTTCTGCAGTAGAATTTACCAGAACTACTTTCTTCTCTATTACTTTTTGGAATTAATCGCAATATTATCCAAGAAATCACAATCACAATTTGAATTTTTTTTTTCAATAAAAGTGAAAACTGGGGGCTGCTCCCATAGCTCAGTTGGTAGAGTGTTCGCCCCATGTATTGAGGCTGTTGGTCCTCTGCAGCAGTTGCTGGTTCAATTCCCATCTGTGGCCCATTTGCCGCATGTCATTCCCCCTCTCTCTCTGCCGTCTTTCCTGTCATATCTTCAGCTGTCTCTATCCAAATAAAAGCAAAAAGCCCCCCAAAAAATTGTCAAATTATCGCAATTTTTTTTTCATCATTATCGTGCAGCCCAATTCAACATTTTGTGACTTTGTAGATATGATCGTTAAAAATGTATTCTCAATCTTTTGTTAAAAACACGATCCATGGGACTGCGAACATGTTTGCAGTTTCCAATCAGTAGTATAGATAGTCATATAATCATTTTAAGCAGACAGGTTGGAGGCAGAAGAAAAATTGTTCTGCATTCAGTACTTCTGCTCCAGTCATATTGAATAATGTGTGTTAGAGCTGGGTAATTTAGAGAATCAAATATCACGATAGTAGTGCTTTCACAAAATATTTATGAGAAATATTAATGAGATTTTTAATAAATAATCATCAGTGATGTGGATATAATGAATAAGTGGATAAATACAAAGAATAGAACAGCTAGAACTGTCTGGTAAGTTTGGAAAGTGACTTTACTGTAATATAGACTTTAAAACCAGGATAAAACTAAACTTGACATATCACAATATAATCATGTCTAAAATCTAAGACCACATCTAGTCTCATATCCTGATATCAATAAAATTTCGATGTATTGCTCAGCCCTAATGTGGATAATCACTATCATGTGAATATCAGACAAAATTCCATTTGTTTCATTGTATTGGCAGAAATTAACCTGCTCATTAAAAACCAGAAATGATCTGATTGGACAGACACCACTGCAGGAAGAGTTTTGTAATTTGGGTGAATGGACACTTTAATCAACAGCTAATTCCTTTTAACATATTTTCCATCCATTCTAAAGATCTAACAGAGCAAACAAACAAACTCCCAGCAGTATGTCCTCCTCTGGTCTCTGCCTGTCCTCACAGCTGAGCAGCAGAGACATGTGAATGGACGGGGACAGGCTGCAGCAGAGAGGTGCTGGCCTGTGGTTCTTTCAGCCGTCTTGTCTTGGCTCTGAAGGCTCTTTGGACGCCTCTTTCTGCTCAGCTGCCTCAGTGACAAAGTGGGCTCACCTTAAACAACGGAGGCCCGGGAACCTCCCAGGGGCCTTTCAGGGCCAATAGAGGCAGCACCTCAGGGGGCCGCCGGCCATGAAAGACCACGAGCGGCCCCGCCGCACTCTGCAGGACTTCAGTAAACACTTCCAGACTGAGTCACTAAAGCTGAGCAGCAGAGCAAAGTGCCGCCTGCATATTTGAGAATTAAAGAGGTCAAATGGTGCCGAGGCATGACATGGAGCAGAGAGATGGGGGGCGTTGGAACATAAAGCAGATTTTTTATTTAATTTATATTAAAGTTTCACATTTCTGAGCAACAGCATTTATCAGCGAGACTGAATGAAACTAGGCGTCTTTCAGCATAATTTCACCTGCTGCTGTATCAGATATTTTTCCAAACCAGATTCCAACAAACTAAATGTGGAACAAAGAATTTGTTTGCGTGGGACAGTGTGGGAAAAGTTACCAATAGTGATAGGTCCAAAATGTTGATGACTGTCTAACTTAAAAAATAAATATTACTGTTTCCTGCTTCACCCTCTGGGTACTTCTTTCTCTCTGCAGTAAAATTTAGTTGTTCCCACATGAAACTGCTCACAACAACTTCTGTGGATTGACTAACTGAGTCATGATTTTTGGAAAGAGACACTGATTTTGAATTTTCCAAATATATATTTTTGGCACTTTCAGCACCACAAGCTGAGTGCCATTTAGTTCCATCATATTGGAAAGAAGGCAGACATCTCTATGGCTGATATCGCCAAAACTCACAGCAAAAATATTAGATGGATAAGTACACTACAGGTGAGAGGAAAAATATGTATTTTTGATTTGGGGATGAACTGTCCCTTTAACATATTATGACGGATGGACATTACAAACAAATTAGATTTCCTTTTACATTTTCACAGTTTGATGAGCCACAAGAAATTTTTAAATGGTTATGAAACAGTGTCACTTTAATGATGTTGTCTCCATATAAGCCACATTAACAAATGAGACCATCCATGACAGGATTGACTGTTTTTACATAGTTGTTCTTAATGTCTGCCACCGAGCCAGATACTCCTGTGTTTACATTTTTACAGGCAAAGTTACAGTGAGCAGTCAATTTGTCCGTTAAAATAAAGAAGGGAAATGTTTTGCAGTTAAATTTTGTGGTTATTACAGTGGAAAAACTAACACTTCTGTCAATAGGTGCCTCCAAAATTAATACAATATGAAAGTTCCTTGTTGTAGCTTTAAGAATTCAACACAACATGGTTCATACTGACTTATCCCAAAGTGGATTAGAGACACACAACAGGTTTCCATCATGTATGTTGATTATTTGACTATAAAAAGGGATGCTCGCAGAAGAGTTTAACCTCTCACACAATGCATGCTGGGAAGTCTTCTAATATGTGAATCATATTTTTTAAAGTTCTTCTTTATTAAATGAGTTGATTAAACTCAGTATAGTACATTCATTCAGCTCATTATTTCAAGTCAAAAGACTATCAAAGGTCTGATGTATTCTCAAAATAAATACTAGAAAATTTAAGTTTGATTCACTTAATATAATGAGAAAAGATGAGATGATTCCACTAAAGTCCTGTGACTTTTTACAGTGTATAGGTAAACACCAGAAGGTTTTATTCATAAAAGTATAATTTGTAAGAAAACTTACTATAATATGAGAAACAAGTTCATTACATTTCTGCTGCAGTGGCACATTTTCATTTGACTTGCAGATTTTTATGCACATAGCAACAATGCAGGGCCTTGAATTGAATGTTTGAACACTCGACTAATTGAGGCCAAAGCCAAAGTTTTGAAAATTATTCAAAGAACACAAAAGAAAGTAAAATAAAATCTGCCAGTTGGCACTGGGAGCCGCTCCATCAACAAAGGCCTCAAATTCGAGCCCAAGTGGGCAAAAACTGAGCTGAAGCCGAGACCAGCGCCACGCCGCCGCCACTGCTTCTGCACACGCTCCCATTCACACACTTCAGCATTGTTCCCGCTTTTGTTCCAATACAGCTCCAACACAATGGCATTTAGTCACAACAAATGCAGCAAAAGTGTATAGTAAGCAGCAGAAGTGAGCAGTGTGCGCAACGTAGGCAGTTTTACAATGATGAGTAACATATTTGCCAAAAGATTTAGGAACTCTGCACACTCTGTGCTGTAAAAAAAAAAAAAAAGAAAGAAAAGAAAAGAAAAGAAAAAGAAGAGAAAAATCCCAACTTTTGTTGTTTCACTATGACAAAATATGTGAGTGCAGCCACAAACATATGGTGTGACAGAGAGCTATAGGAGCTGGTACAGGCAAGTCGTGTGCTCACGGTATAAAACTGGCACTGAACTCAATCCAGCCCACACAAAGATGCTGGCTTTATCAGGGCATTATGTCTTAGCAAACTGCTATTAATGCAAAGTCTTTATCTTCTTTCCTCCCCAGGCTCTGGCATGCATGTGTCTTTATTTAGTAGATAAAAAATAGCCATAAACAAAAATTGCCGACTGTCAATATAAACAGTGATAAAGATTAGAGCTGGGAGCAAATATAATAATAAGAGGCACTCTTAAGATATACTCGACACAGCAAAGCCCTCAGTGGACAGCTGCAGGCTTAAAGAAAGCAATTGCAGAAAGTTTTAAAGAGCAATAGAATAATCTTATTTTGGAAGAAAGTAGATTAACAATCAAAGCAGTGCAAAGAAAATGAAGTGATTTGTGCTTGTTGACTCTTTTTACACATTCTGCTTCAAAAGCTTTGAAATGCACCCTGATATGTTTGTAAGAGATGGAGGGATAGGTGAGCTTTTCATCTGCTGCTCGTCTCTCCACAGGAAAAAAAAAAACTATCCATCCTTGTGCTTACGTCACCGGGGCCTCTCGTCTACTGTACGTGTCATAGACAGTGCAGCATGGGTCACAAAGCTACATCACTGATGTGAAAACATTTATTTTATTTCAAATCCAAGACCACCAGTTTTTACTCAAGACATAAAAACAACTTCTCAAACAGCTGCTCACTGTTGTTTTTATCAGAAGTTGCTCAAACAGGAATAAATAGCACATTTGTACGAGACTAGCAGGAATATTTGATGCTATAGTGAGTGTTTGAGACAAACATAACATATGTGAGACTGAGTCAAAATAAACTAGTGTGTGTTCATTCAGCCCTGTCTCCTAGAAATTATGTTCATACACAACTAATTTAAATCAGCATATGTGTTTTATATTAACATAACAAAGAAATGTTGTTAATTAAAGGGACAGTTCACCCCAAAATCAAATATACATATTTTCCTCTGGCCTGTAGTGCGAGTTGCATTTTGCAGACATAATGGGACTAGGTGGCACTAGTCCTGTGGTGCTGAAAGCGCAAAAAAACATATGCATTTGAAAAACTCAACAGCAATGTCTCTTTCCAGCAATCATAATCCATTGCGCACAATAATTTACGGACTGTGTTGAGAGCAGTTTAATGTGGGAACTACTTTCATTCTGCTGTAGAATCTACCAAAACTGTTGTCTCTCTAATAGAAAAACAAGTAGTTCCTACATAAAAGTGCTCACAATAAGGTCTGTGGATTATCTTGAGTAACTGGGTCATGATTTTTGGAAAGAGACACTGGTTTTGAAATTTTCAAACAGAATTTTTGTGTGTGTGTGTGTGTCGTTTGAGCACCACAAACCGAGTCCCATTTACTCCCATTATAAAGGAGAGAATACAGACATCTCTACTGCTGATATCTCCAAAACTCTGCAACTCACAGCAAAAAAATCTAGATGGACAACCAGCACCACAGACCAGAGGAAAAATATGTATTATTGATTTTGGGGTGAACTGCCCCTTAAGCTATCAATAAATTGTTTAAATTTGTTTTCTGCCAAAATAGACAAATTTAAAAGATTTTGTTATGAATATTTAACCAAAATCACAGTCTTTCCCTCACATTAACCAAAGTACTTGTGTTGCTAAAAACGTGTCCAGAATCACAGTCTTTCCGTACCTTAAATGCAGCACTGCACACCTGACATGTCTCACTCTCCAAACACACCCTTTCAATGTGGCAGCCTATTTAAACTGAAAAAACTTCCCATCCCTCCTTCTGCCTGTCAGTGCCACTGCTGCCACAACTAAGATATAAAAATATCACCAGACTGATCCTTATAATTGTCATTTGCTGAGCATTTCTGTAAAAAAGTCTGCAGGTTCAGTGACAGTAGGGGTATTTGGAACGTAACTTTAAAAAGGAAAAGACATTTAAGCAAAATAACCCCTTAAATGTAATTTAAAATTCTTTTGATCTGCGGGGCAGTTATATGGTGGGAAAAAGCTGGTCAGACCTACAGCTCAGTGTATTTGACCTTTAACATGTGAGGTGTGTTTCATCTTGTAATTAGGAGTGAGTTTTTCAGAGTGAACAGTGGATCGCAGTTTGAAGTTGGGGGTGGGGGGTTCATGCTCAGATCAGCACAGCAGATTCAGCATTCGAGAAGCTGCGCCGCCTCTCGCAGCTGGCTGCCCCAAAATGGCTGCATTCAGCGCTGACCATCACTGTCACAGTGGAGGGGGGGAGCAAATTTCTGATTTGCAACACTCTTAGGACATGTTTATTGGCTTTGTGCATGGGAGCAAAAAACACAAATAAAGCAGAGGGAAATATTCCAGGATAAGGGGTTAAGGTTTTCAGTTGTAGTGGTAACTACTGATTCATCACCAGTTCATGTCATGTAGAATCTGCCTAAAATGAAGGTGCTTGATTATTTTTTATTCATTCTTGAGAATTGGGACAAATCATAAATCATATCCTACCAACAAAAAAACATATAAAATTATTAATACCAACTGTCTAAATCCAAATTCTTGATGAAAATATATTCTTTAAAGATTATTTATATGAAACAGCCAGACAAAAATTCCCAGCTTCAAACAATTTAAATATGTGTTAAAATCCTTTAAAATCTAAAACTAATGATACCTACTGAAAGGTATAAAAGGTATACAAGTGTACTATTATAATCAAGATGGTTTTAAAATATTTTTTTTATGAAAATGTTGATTCTTTTAAGTTGTGTTCCAGATTTCTGTCACTTCTGTCAGATTTTTAGACAAATTCATTCAACAATATTTCTATCAGATGTGTCTCAACCAGAACACATCGACTCTGTAGTCCTTCTAAATCAAAGTTAAATAAGAATTATGGTTTAAAAATGTGTATTTTGATTAACATTAAGAGAACTCTGAGACACTTTGAAAAATAAAATGTCTGCTCACTAAAGCTGTGTTGTGAAATGAAAAAATTTAACATTTTGTCAACTTTGTCAGATGGAAAATCTGACAAAGTTAACATGTATTAAATGAAGAATGCCATCACTAGTAGGTTGGTCTTAAGACTCTTAAGACTTAACAGTCAAGAATTTGATCTTTTAAAATGCATTTTCCAGCATAACTGAAGAGTAAAACTCCTCAAGAGTGAATGTTAAATATCTTTTCCCATTAGTTTTGCACACCAGAATATTTGCATAACCAAGGAGCTCCCAAAAGAATGCAACATAATCCACCCTCAAACTAATGTGACAGCTCACACAAGTTGTAACTAAAGTGCAACCTGAGACCTTAACAGCATGAACAGTAACTACCAGTGTTGGAGCAGGACTGAAATGTGAGTCATGAGGCTGACAACTCTTTCTCTACTGCAGGAGCCAAACTCTGCCTGCTGATGTTGCTCCACTCTCTGGGCAAAAAATAAAGAACTATATGGAGTTAAAGTGGGTCAAATGTGGAGAAACAGACTGTGAGCTGGCTGTAACCCTGGGGTCAACAGCCTGCCTACACTCTCAGACCTGTTGATCCAAGTGCACAACAGTTCAAAGATATCCACTGTCAGCCATTTCTGCTGTCAGATACTCACTTACCTCCACAGACACTGTAGCAGGGGATGTGGAGCTCAGTGTCCAACACTTCCTCAAAATGTTCTGACCTGAAATCCTTCTAGCAGAACCAACAGAACGTTTTTAACTGTACAGGAGAAATTAACATTCTACTGAGCAGATTGTCATGAATGCATTCATGCTCCCTGGAAGATGAACTTTTAAACTTGCTCTGTGTCAGACAAGACAACAATACCTACTGATTAGATAGGTGTAAAAATTGATAAAAATGTTTACAGTCGTGTTCCAGTTTCTTTTTTTTTTTTTACAAAAACATGATTTAATCATGCAAAAAAGGGTTGTGTTAACCTTTTTTGAGGGATTATTGCAAAAAGTATGTGTTTATGTGGTGAGAACTGGGACAAATCATGTCCTACCAGAAAAAAAGTTAACAATTATTTATACCAACACAGATACCCAATTACAAATTTTGGTAAAAATGTATTCTTTAAAGATTTATGTATATTGAATATATGTAATTTAAGACATTACATTAGATTTCCATCCGCTCTGTAAGATTTTTTACAAAAACACGATTTAATCAGGCATGAAGAGGGTCAGCTATACCCAAAGGACCTCTTTCTTACTTTTTAGTTTAAAAAAAGGTGAAAGTAATGCTCAGGTACTGGTAAACTTTCTATTTTTTGACAAATTCATTACATAATTTTCTACAACTACAGGTAATATGAAAAATAAATATTTTTGATTTTGGAGTGGACTGTCCCGTTAAGCTAAAATTTCCTGCTACAAGAAAGTAGATGCAACCTTGTCTCTCACTGATGAATTTTGTCTCCTTCACAACATTTGAACATGATGAAACTGTGTGTGTGCAGTTGAACTGCAGAGGTGACAGTATGAAGACACCTGCTGCTGGAGCTGCTGGAGGTTTTTGCAGCAACAGTAACAGAGAGCAGTGAGTGGACCCCGGCTCACCCTCCCTCTGCACATGTACATCCATTCAGAGCAGCAGCATTAGAAATGCCGATCAGCTCGGCAGCGCAGAGGAGCAGCTTTCCTTTCAGCGTTTTGCTCTTGTCTAGCTCAATCGTGTCACTTTGAGGGAGTCTATTCAGAGGTATTCATGCATCTGCCTGCAGGCCACAATGGCCGCCACTTTATAAACTGTCAGCCTGCTCGCCTCGAGCCTTTGCTTCATGTTTCCTTTTCTTTAATAAACTTGGAGGAGTTCATCAACTCCTTCAATGGCAAACGCAGCCACAGAATAACAGACGGGCCTCCTCAGGTCCATTTAGAGTTTTTTTTCCTCTTTTATTCTATTTGTGTATCACGTCTGAAAGCACACACACACACACACACACACACACACACACACACACACACACACACACACACACAACACACTCACACACAGGTTGTTTTCTGTCCACATGTTCATCATCTCCAGCTGCCTGAACAGAGATCAAACTGATAAACAACACTGACTTTAACACCAGCATCTGTCACATGTACCTCTCTCACTGACTCCTGCTAAAATCAGCCTGCATGATGACATCATCATCATCATCATCATCATCATCATCATCATCATCATCATCCCTCAAGTCACTTGTCCTCCAGAGACACATCATTGTGGGGCTGCAGCTAACCATTATTTTCATTGTTGATTTAACTGTTGATTATTTCCTCAATTAATCACTGTGTTGTTTTGGTCCATAAAATGTCGGGAAATAGTAAAAAATGTTGGTCATTGTTTCCCAAACCAAAGATTCATAACCCAAAGATATTTAGTTTAATTTCATAATGGAGTAAAGAAAATCTCCACATTTAAACAGCTGGAATCAGTCAATTTTGACTGTTTTTTCAACCTTAGGAATTCATTAAATTAATTATCAAAATAGAATTGAACAGTTGACAACTAATCAATTAATCAGCTGTTGCAGCTCTGTGGAGCTAATCAGATTCATAAGTTTAGTTTAGTAAAATAACGAATTTGAAGGTGTTTTAATAATGAAGAATTACACATTTTATACACAGATCATCTGGTGTTGACACAGTTCTTCAGAAAAGACTTGTGGACAGATTTATATCAGAGACAGGTGTTATATGGCCTGTGTGGTTTAAGGTGCACATTATTCTGATTGACTGTGGTTATTTAAACAAATATATTTTCTATATTTAATGTATGGTGGGGCAATCCATTGATATTGTTATATGATGATATGTCATACGTGTTGTCTTTTCCTGGTTTTCAAGGTTCACCCCAGAATTAAAATACATATTTTTACCTGTAGTGCTGTTTATTCATCTATACTGTTTTGGTATGAGTTGCCATTTTGGAGATATCAGTTGTAAAGATGTTTGCCTTCTCTCCAATATAATGGAACTAGTAGAACTAATACAAAAGAAAGTAGGTCCTGTAGATTCTACTGCAGAAAGAAAGTAGTTCCTACATGATAAACACTGACTATTGGTCCAACGCCCACACACACTCTCTCACTCTTCAGGCTAAGTTTGTCCTTATTACTTTGACTGTCATGAAAAACATTAACATGTAGATTACATTTTGTTTTGTTTTTGTGGTTGTGTTTCACAAACTGCTGTGACACTGGACTGACTGATGAGGACCAGATGCTTCATAGCAACCACACCTCAACACAACTGAACTCCTGCTGGAGATTTTGGAGCGACATGTTGGACAGCACCCTTCACCTCTATCATCTTCATCAAAACATCAAATCAGGGCAGATGTGTCGTTGTCCCACACAGCTGGAGAAACTGTGACCAGCAGCACTGAAGCTGTTCTGCAGGCTGCTGGTGGAACATCTCCTCATTGATACACCGCCTGTTTCATTTATCATATTATCATTCATTCATATTTAATTCATTACTGCTGAGGTCTTTTTATTTATGTGTAGAAGAACCTCATAATTAAAGTAACAACATATTTAGTAATCAGATGTGATGAACATAGTAGATCAGCTCAGTAATCCACAGCGTGGCCCCTCATCTGTCTCCGTGAGGACACAGTGTGAACAAAGCTCAGCTCCCATCATGGCCTGAGACTGTTAAATATGTGGCTCAAATTATTTTCCTGCAGTGACAGAGAAATGGCCATTAATCCACTTTCATACCTTTCAGCAGCGTGAACATTTACTCTACCCCCCCTCCATAAAAAAAAAAAAACTGCCAGGCCTTTATGCTCCAATAATCTCTGTATATTTAAGGTCATTTTGGAGCCAATTACACTAGCTGGATGCATTTGCTGAATGTGATTTCCTCCACGGATTGATGGAGAAAACCATGAATAAGCCATCTAATAGATCCCAGCACACAGACCTCTGTATGGAAATTCAAACAGGATTTCAGAGTCACTCGCTAAAATAATTCCTTCAACGCACCATCTTTACATCCACTGCTAATATGAATAATCAGTTATACACACTTCACTTTTATTTTCACACTGTCTGACGCTCACATGTGGCCAATTCTGTCTGTAAATTACACAGGAAAGAAACAGCTAATGACCAGATTAAAAAATACAATATCCAGCTGCCTCTTTCAAAATAAAAGTATTAGAATAATTTACACCACTGATACTTTGACCGCTTGTAAGTAAATTATTTTTCATGCTTCTGGTTATGTATATTTATCAATGAGCACACTGAGCTATATTATATTGTTCTGTATGTGTATTTTAATGTGGATGGAGTTACACTGTACAGTTAAAAAACTGTTTACAGGCACATTCCACAATATTAACATTTAATAATGTCTCATATCAGGAATGTAATGATCCCAAAATCAGTATGATAATACCACAATAACAAGTCCACAACACGATATTTATCACAACAAAAAAAAAAAAAACCAAATGTCCATCTAATGTATACAGCATGTTTTCTTTGTGTAGTTTTTTTCCTCTGAACCTCTGAAAGTGCTTCTTCATTTCTTCTTTAATGAAATCAAATAAAAACAGCAGCCACAACCTGAGTACACTGAAACGAATTTGAACGAATTATCTTTTGCAATGACCATTAGAATTAACTGCAAAACAAAAACAATGCAGTAGTCACTCGCAGTCCTTTTATGAAATAAAATGAAAATAATAAAACAAAATAAACTATGTAGATATCAGTTTGGTGTGGTAATGAAACATGTTTGTTATTGTGACATTCAACATCCCTATATAATATATTGTATTTTTAGCCTCACTACAAAACAAGACTGAGAGTGCTGAACTATTATTTCTATAATCTGATATTTATTCACACTTCTGTCCAAATCATGAACAGTTTTTCTTCATATTCTGAATTTCTCTATTTGTCAAGGATCAAAGGCGACACTGTTGTCTTACTGAACAGTCGGTGACAGTGAGATAAAGCAGCTCATCATGTAATCTACTGCACATGTTGAGAATATGCAGATGATCTGATCCAGTTTTTAATTTAAGTGACAGATACGTTTGTTTCTGGTGTAAAAATAAATTCCGTTGCAGATGAAAGAATAAAAGCTAAGAGACATTGTCTCACAAAGCAGCGCAGTATTTTTGGACACAGTGATTTTAAAGGCAGCAGTGTTTGATCCTGCAGCAAGCTGTGAGCTGCAAGCGAGGAGAGACAGGAGGAGGAGGAAACCTCTCTGAACGCTTCTTCCGCAGCGAGCTCTCGGCCGGGTTTCACCGGTCAGCCAAATGAGCTGGATTAAAGCAGACGTCTCGCTGCCAAATCCTGACACAGTGCAGCAAACAGCCAATCAAACACAAGATGGCAAGTTCTCATAGACTCTTGATTTTTTCCCCTCAAAATTTCCCTGCATTTTCCAGAATAGAAAAATCACTGAGTGAAATAATATTAAAAAATATTAAAACCACAGGAGGTTTTTCTGATGGCTCTATTCTGTCAAATAGAAATACAAATATATTATGTGTGGAAACTTTGGGATCTCCACTAATTTAAAATGAAGCACAAAATGGGTTTGTTAATTACTAAATAATTAAATTTTATTGCACCAAATCTCAGAGCATTTTTCATATTGAGCAGGTCTAGACTGTTCTGTTGATAAAGCCAACAGTTCCCACCAAGAGCAAGCACTGAGGCCACTGTGGTGAGGAAAAAGTTGACAAAATGTTACTCTTTTTTTCAGCTGTAGTGAGCAGCCATTTTACTTTTTAATGTTGTTCTCTTAATGTTAATCAAAATACACATTTTTAAATCGTAATTCTTATTTAGCTTTGATTTAGAAGGACTACAGAGTTATGGTTGAGACAATATTTTTATAAAAACATCGAAACAAAGATGAATATATTATATATACTAGCTTTTACTTTCCACCTATGTTATCAGCAGGTATAGTAACAGCATTTATTAGCATTAATACAGTTTTATATTTTGAGGGTTTTTAATGTTTTTTGTTTGTTTTCTGAAACGGAGCAAAAAAAAGCAGACTAAGCCATTTCATAAATCATATATGTATATATATATATATATATATATATATATATATATATATATATATATATATATATATATATATACATATATATATATATATATATATATATGAAAAAAAAAATTCTTTAAAGATGTATATATATATATATATATATGAGGCATCATTAAAAACAATGTATGTTTCTGTACTGAAAATTCTGACAAATCATGTCCAACCAGAAAAAAAAAGTTCTTTAAAGATGTATATATATGAATATATATAGGACATGATTTGTCAGAATTTTCAGTACAGAAACACACATTTTTTGTAATGATGCCTCAAAAAATTTAACAGGCAGGATATTTGACAGTTTAACAAGAAAGAGTAAACTTTCACTGATTTTAATAATTGTAAATAACTATAAATAAAAAAATGTATGTCACTTGAATTAAGAAAAAGGATCAAATATACATACAACACTGCCTATAAAGCTAACCACTAAATCAATGTGATTATGTTCTGTTAATAAAAAGTTGTCATATCAGCACACACATGCTGATACTGATAGAAGTAGATCGAAGTGTAAAAGGCTGATAATATCAGTCTGCTGAGTTCTCTGTGGTCCACATTCAGCATCACACTGGAGCTGCTCAGCTGCAGCTCTTCAGCTCAGCGAGGGCTCCATCACAGACCAACCAAGTGTTGACATTTCATTAATTTGTTGTTGCCGTATTGTTTGCACCATGTGTTGTCATTTCTCTGTTTGCATTGTTCTGTGTGGATCCTTTGCAAATGGCCTGTTAATGGGAAGCCTGAGGCTTCTGACTGCCCTCAACCCCGTTCTGCCTGTTTGCTCTTTGTGCACCGCTCCTCTTTTGTTGGCTGATCAGCTTCCCATTGGGTCGCCAGACAAGATTCTTGGCATTTGTCGGCGAAATGAAAGGAGGATTAAGGGATGGCTACTGAACACTCCACGGTAGAGGAGTGGGCTGCTATTCTCCCATTCAAAGCCCCCTCCCAGTTCAGCAGCTCCCCTTTATATATATTTGTTTTCTCAAAGACGTCATTGAGGAGTCCAGAGTGCTTTAAGAAATAAAGGAAAATCAACAAGTAGGTCAGCCCCGACAGAAATGCTAATGTATGTGGAAAAAAAGAGGAAACCACACGATTAGCTGCATTATGATATCAACTAACTGTGATTTTTTTCAGGAAAATACAGTTTATGTCACTGGATGGATATTACCTAACTGACCCATCTATTAAATGTCAAAAAAATAATAACAAATGCACATGAATGTGATGTTGACAAATCAATGACTTTGTCTCTCTGGACAAAATCAGACAATATTCATGTTTTTATTTGATAAATTATGGATGACAATAAAAACTGAACTGGCCTATTTATTTTTCTGTACATTTTAAAGAGTGTACAGATGTTTCTACTGTTGGTTGGCTGTTGAGCTGAAATCACTTTCCTCTGTTATTATTATTATTATTATTATTATTATTATTATTATTATTATTATTATTATTATTATTATTATATTAACAATAATAATAATAATAGTAGTAGTAGTCACATTTTAATTCAGGAACTTGTGCTCGTAGAGTGCTAATTGAGTACATCATTAATCAGCTTTCTGCTGAATCATATTATGATACAAATCATAAGATAGAACTTCCTGATGGATATTCTTGTGCAGAGATTAATCATAAATAACCATAATGTAAGAATAAAAACAAAAAACAAGAGAGTTATAAATATAAAGTGTATAAGGAGTAGAGCTGCAACAATTAATCAATTAATTGGTTATTAAATAAATCATCAACTATTTTGAAACTTGATTAATTGGTTTGATCCATCTTATAATAGAGAAATGGCAAAAATCTTTGAGTTGTTGTCAAAACAAGACATTTGAGGATGTCATCTTGGGCTTGGTGAAAGACCAAACAACTAATTAATTAGGAAAATAAATGACAAATTAATTGATGATGAAAACCAGTGCCTAACAGAATAACAATAAAAGTAAGATAAGTTAAATAAAATAAGTAAACTAAAATAAACTAAAACAGACAAAGTAGTATATTGAAAAGTAGTTTAAAAAGTCATAATAGACATTTATGTTGTTCAAATGAATAACTAAGAGTAAAATTTGTGACTGTGGTTTAGTTTGGTCTCATGATAGAACATCAGCTTGATTATTTTATATGAGACTTATCATATCATGATACATCTCAATACTGGAAAAGAGCCTTTTTAAAAATCATGATGCATGTTTATTTTTACACATAGATAATGAACCTATATATCTGACAATCTCATAAGTTCTTATGTTTCCCACGTGTGATATTATGAATAAAATCCTGGTTTTCAAATGCAGCATCACGTCAAAATAAAATCGAATATTTTTAATTTTTTTGTGCACGTGGTAAATATGAACATGTTACTCATGAAACTTTCACATGTGCTTTTTGAAATGGTTTTAAAGTCTGCATTACAGCAAAGTGACGTCAGTTTCTGTTATTTTAGTATATGTTGTCATACAAATCATATATTGTGGCACAGCCTGTTTTTCTCAAGGAAACTGAAGGAAATTCCCATCGTGTTCTTGTTCACCTTTACAGAATAGAAAGAATCCTGACCGGAAACATCACTGGCATCATGGGATGTGCACAGCCCAGGACAGAAGGACTAAATCAATTAAAATCGTCCAGAACATCATTGGTACCCATCTACTGAACATCAGTGATATCAGGGAGGTGAGGAGCCTGTCCACCCTGCTGCTGTCTGACAGGAGGTACAGAAGTATCTGCAGCAGACTGAGGAGCAGCATCTTCCCTCAAACTCTGAGACTGAAGAATTCATCCTCAGTTAGCAGAACTAAAAAAAAAAATTGAGACAATCAGTTGCCACAGTTTTTGGAGTTGGAGGTTATTAGAGCTTAAATATTTGGAGTTAGTTACATGAACTCATAATTTAAATAAAATTATTGATTAAACAAATATTCTTAAGTCATAATATTTCTTTTTTAGTTTAGGGACCTTATTAATTGAATATTTTAAGTTGAATAAACACAAACAAAGTAAAATGTCTGGCACTAAACTTTTTAAGTTACTAGAAGCTCTAAACACACTTTATGTTTTCACTACAAAAAGTATTCAGTTTTACAGTGTACATTTTAAAAATGACCTGACTTGATGCTCTTATTAATTTTGTCATTATTCAGTTGTTGATGTTTTTCCACTGAAGTAATGTTGAAGTTGATTTTATGACAGGTATTTCTAAATGGAACGTTGCACTCTGGTTGTGTTACTGCAGTGTGTTCCTGTGTGCTGCCACAGTGACCCAGTTTCCCCACAGGGATCACAGTGTGATCTGCTACTGCCTCCACAGCTCGTCCAACCACAAACCTTCACTTTATAGACGCACAGGCAGACCTGAGCACAGGCCTGACAGCAGGAAATGTCCACAATAATGATCAGCTGCAACATGCTTGTGGTGCGTTCACTGGCTGAGGGGGAGTACAAGCTCACAGATAAAACCAAAAAAATCATATTGGTGTTCATTTCAACTCATTAAAGTGTGGTCCGAGTGAGCACACTTTTTTCTCTCAGATATTCTAGAAGAGGCGCCATCTCTGTGAACCAAGACACAGAGACCCAGCAGTGGTGCTGGGGGGACACAGACAGGTCCTGTCTCACACAGGAAATGGGTTTTAATTAATAGGCAGCAGGCCTGAGAGCAGTGCTGGCACCAGCTAATATGATGAACTCTCATTGTGGCAGTGTCACCGCAAATGTTTCTGATAAGCAGAAGCAGCAGAGGATCAAAGCTGTAAGCAGCTTCCTCCTTCCTCTCCTCTCCTCTCCTCTCCTCCTCGTCTCTAAAGTGTGAAGCATCCAGCTGTCCTCAGGTCAGCCTCTCTCCATAGCTGCAGCGTTCATCCTGCTCAACACTTCCAGTGACAGCATATTTCCGTCCAGACCCTCCCTGTGTGGCTCTCAGGCCATATGGCACTGCTTTATATTGATACAATATTCAGATTTGACAATCCGTCCAGAGAAGACATTTGTAATGTCTGATGTCCTCCAGAAAAATCGGAAAACCCCTTAAACTAGTCACGCTGATTTCCAACTTATCACTGCAATATCGGTCAGTTTTTTGTTTTATTTTTTGTTCTTTAGTTCTTAGGTTTTATAGGCAGCATTTTATGAATATTTGATCTTTTTTTCTTAATTTACATTTTCTGTATATTTATGTGGGTATGTGTGTGTGTTTTTTATAGTTGTTTATTATTATCAAAAATACTAGTGAGCGTTTCCTGTTTCAGTGCCCTGATGTCATTTTGGACAATAAACTTAATCGCTCAACTAAATCTTGTCTTTCACAAATGTCTAATAACCTCATTTAAGGTGTAATTGCAAAAAATGTGTATTTATGCATCAATTAATCTACTGATTATTTTCACAATTAATGAATTAGTTGTTCGATAAAATGCCATAAAATTGTGAAAAATGTCGATCCATGTTTTCCAAAACCCAGGATGACGTCCTCAAATGCCTTATTTTCAAAATAAAAATATTCACATCTGAGAAGCTGAAATCACAAAATTTGTATATATTTTTCTTAAAAATTAGCCAAACTAATTAATGGATTATAAAAATAGTTGACAGTCAGTTTAATAATTGTATATCATTGCAGCTCTAATCAGATTTTTTTTTTTTTTTTACTCCCTCATATCAGAATCAGCATCAGCCCCAAAAATCCAGTATTGGTCGCTCTCTAATTAACTGGATATTCTGAATATTATTTGGATACACTGTTAAAAGAGTAGGTGGAGAAGTAGTTTTTGAATGGCATGACATGTTTTCTTGTTATGAAGAAGAACATGGCCCAGGATATAAAAACCGTAGCTTCTGAACATTTAAGTGAAGACTAACGGCATATGACAATAAATATACCAAGAGATGATGTAAATGTATCTGTCATCATTGATTTTTCTGAGGACTCTGTCCCTTTAATATTCTTGGTTGCATCAGGCAATTAATGACCAGGACTTAATTTATGGCGATATTAGATTTCTATGTGCATCATGTGATTTTCTATCATCAACAGATTTTTCTTTATAGTACACAAAAACTATCTCTGAACATTCAGTCCAAATTTGGTGACATTCTGATCAGCATATTTCCAGACATGCCTGTGATGAGGCAGGTGCTGCAGGTGTTGTCTTTTTCACTATTTTTGGTTTTGGGGGTGGATGCTAATGACAACCAAAAAACTATTTTGCAATAAAAAATGTTTATACAACCTGTATCTCAAAAAGCTAAAGCATTTTTTGAACAAACTCAAATGTCTTTTTTGTCCAAATATTCAGGTTACTGTCAGAGAAAAAAAAGACAAAAAAAAAATACTGAAATCAAGTATCAAAATACTTTGCAATTAATCACTGTAGCTCTGTTTCTTATATGCAAACATCAGTTGTGTAAGAAAATACAGATTGAAGAGCAGAACAGTGGCTAAAAACTTCAACACAATGATTATCATGATGCTGATTATCATTATTACTGCTGATATCATTCCTCTGTGTTGCACACTGGCTTCCAGCCCCCTTGTCTTTTTTTTTTTTAATATGTCCCTTAAAAATGTGAGTTTGGGTGTGAGGCAGCGGGGGAGAAAGGGGAGGTTAATCCCAGTTTAATACACTGAAGCACAGCCCAGGACAGAGGCTGTGATGATTGTGTTATCTCCAGCCAACATTTGGGTCTCCCTCAATTTCAACCCGGCAAAATAGCTGGGAGAAAGTGCAGATGGAGTGGAGTAAGTGCGGATGCCCGGGGAAAAGTGTTATTAATAGCTGCAATAGAACTTCCCACAGCCTGCGCGCTCTGCAAAGCTGCTTCTCGTCACTTCCACTGGATTTGTTTGAAGTGCTCTCTCCATCCTCACTGTCGACCTTTTTTTCTTTCAACCAGGCTTATTCTGGACTCCAAAACTGCCACTGTGTTTTTTTTCCCTTCAGTAGGTCATGAATATCTTTGGGAAGCAGAATATTGACTAAATGCTGCCTTACACTGCAGATGGAAACACTGTGCAGCAGTCATTGTTCAAATATATATCACATGTTGTATAATATTCTGATTACCTGCCCTGTGCATTACACCTGCACATATGAAATGAAATATTAACAAACATGTTATAATGTATTTACAGTGTATTTAGGAAAATATACATATTTACACTGCAGAAATCTACACAATTATTCATTCTGAATGAATCATTATTTTGCAGATTTTCATATATTTCATCAAATCATAACTGAATATAATAAAAAGTCATGTTTTGCTGAACAATATCTTGTTTAATAGATATGCTGGTGTGATGTCTTGTAAAATAAATATGTAGCTATGTGGAGTCATTTGATTTCTGTAAGAAAATGCTAATTGAAAACTAGAAAAGCCTGTTGAAGATTTAATCATAAATCTCTTATAATATATTTTCCTGTATTGTTTTTATTTTTTATGTGTAGGTTGTCATTGCTTTTAATGGTTGGTCAGCTGCAGAAATAAAATTGACCAATTTGTAGGACTGCAACTGACATGATGTCCCCATATTCAGGTTACTGTTACAGAGGAGTGAAGAAAACCAAACTGTCTATTAATTTGTCAATTAATATGTCAGTTGTTTGGTTCATAAAATGTAAGAAAATGGTGAAAAATGTTGATGAGTGTTTCTCAAAGCCTAACATGATGTCCTTTTTGTCTACATATCCACTTCACTGTCAGAGAGGAGTAAAGTAACCAGAAAATATTCACATTTAAGAAGCTGAAATCAGAGAATTTTGAATGTTTTTTTTTTTCTTAAAAAAAAAAACAAAAACAAAAAACAACTAAAAGTGATTAATTTGTCATCAAAATACTTGGCAATTAATTAATTAGTTGACAACTAATTGTTGTAGCTCTGCTTCTTAAATGTCAGTCAGAAAATACAGATTGAAGAGAAGAAAAGCATGCTATTAGCTAATTATGAATAATCTAATTATAAAGATTTAATCATAAATCTCTTATAATATATTTCCTTGTGATGTTTTTTAACCATTTGTCAACTGTGGAAGTAAAGTTGACTGGTTTGTAGGCCGATAGCTAACAATTATTTTCATTATTGATTAATCTGTCAACAAATTTTTCAATTAATCACTTACTCGTTTGTCCCATAAAATGATAGAAACAGGTGAAAAATGTCGATGAGTGTTTCCCAAAGCCTAACATTATTTCCTTTTTGTCTACATATCCACTTCACTGTCAGAGAGGAGTAAAGTAACCAGAAAATATTCCCATTTAAGAAGCTGAAATCAGAGAATTTTGAATGTTTTTTCATAAAAAAAAAAAATATCAAAAACAGTTGCTTGATCATCAAAATACTTGCTATACTAATTTAGTTGCTGACAACTAATCGTTGCTTTGTTTCTTACATACAAATGCAGACTGAAGAGCAGAAAGGTATGCTATTAGCTAATAAAATAAAAATAAATTGTCTAATTATACAGATCTCTTATAATACATTTTCTTGCATTGTTTTTGTGTGTTTTTGTGAAGCATTGTGTGACTGATTTTACCAGTTATCCAGAAATAAAGTGGATTCATTTTCATGTAACATGTATCCTACCCTGTAGAACAGTAGCCTGACAGTGGATGGTGTCCTCCATGTGTTTGTCTCAGTCAGTCACACCGCTCTCATTCAGCCTCACACTGCTGCTCAAACACTCTGTGGCTGAGACTGTGCCAACGTGCAGCCACCAAAAACAATCCCATAAAAGCAAAGTGAAATGAATATTTAAAAATACAATCTAAACAACACGAGAGGAAACCTTCAAATCTCATGAATTTGCGCCGCAGGCTCCACACCACGAAGTGAGCCGCTGAGAGATGAAAGTGAAAAGAAATAAAAGGCTCAATTTAATCTGCTTTAAAGCCCTTCAACAGAATGCATGTGCCTGGAACTGTGAGAGTGAGGGCTGATAGGGGATAAATATATTTCTTAACATGCCTCCAAGCTATTACACCCCTCTGCAACACAGACGTCTATTCAACACACACCGGTTTCATTACCAGCTGTAATAGGCTAAGTCTTCAAATTATTAAATGCCAGGCCCGGGTGACAGAGAGACACTAGCCCGGCTCATCTTTTCAAGAACATGAAAAGGAGGACAGATGAGAGTGCTGAAAAAAAAAAAAAAAAAAAAAAAAAAAAAAACGTCACCAGTCAAACCAGTGGTCAGGAATCACTGGCATCTACAGGCCTCCAGTCTCATTAACAGACAGCTGATTGTGACAGGATGCTCCAATCAGAGAGCACAGAGGTCATCTTACAGCTGCTGCATCTCTCACAACACAAACAATACAAGGTCAAAAAACATGTTTATAAAGCATTATAATTTAGCATTTAAGCAGGGTAAATATATACTGAGATAGTTATGACACTTTGAAGTTATTTTTTATATATGTTTAATACAACTTTTGGTGACACTTTCTATGATGCTAATATCTATAATGCATGTGTCATACTGTGTCTATGGTGATGAATAGTTTTAGTTATAAGCACTCATAAATATTATTAATGCTTTAAAGCAATAATCTAACACATTATAAAGCATTTTATAATGACTAAGGTCGAGTATCATAATACAGTGTATTATCATTCTCATAAACCATTTTAGAATGCATTATAATCATTGTGTTATAATACGATTATCATCATTTATAAAATTATTATACTGTATTACAACTTTGTATTTTTTGGGAAGCATTACATGTAATATAAATGTCCGTCAATCCGTTGTGTCAAATTGGACTCAAATTTTGTTCAGACCCTTTGAACTAATAAATGAATGTCATATGATCATTGTTACAAAGAATTATTTATAAATGTTCTGAATAATAATTCAATAATTATACATTTCTATAAGCACAATGTAACACATACTGTGTGAATAGCAATGTATGTACAATTCTAATTATATCCACAAGAAATCATAAATATTCATATTCAAACAATAATCCTAACACATTACAAAGTATTTTATAATGGCTTACAAGGTCAAGTGTTATAATGCTTCATAATTGCTGGTCACTCACTGACTTTTTTTTTTCTTTTTTTGTTGCTCAGAGTGTTGTAATTATGATTCTCATTTTATTATTGATTATAATGAATTACTGAAATGATTATATGTTGATATGATGATTGTATTATGTTTTGTGAGGAAACATTACATCAGTGAAATGAAAATGTCCATCAGTCAGTTGTCCTATGTGTCAAATTGGAGACAAATTCTATTAAACGAGGAAAACAACATGTTATAATATAATATATAATATAAGAACAGAATAATGTATTGTAGATATGTTTATAATACATTATAATGCATTATACACATGGGTGTCAGAGAAAGTATTACCAAAAGTTGTATTAAAAATTTATAAAATAAATAAATGAAAATAGTAATTTAAAAAAACTTAAAATTGTCATAATGCTGTCAAAATATAGATAAACTGCAAGATGCTGAATATATGTCTCCATTTTATATTTACAATCTGAGAGAAATGTCTCTTAAATTCCCTCTTAATTATTAAGACTTACGAAATATTTATAGAAAATTATTTATTTTGTGCAAATCTCATGGAAATCTTACTAAAGATGTAAAGATTGCTGTTTTTCTACGATTAATTAATTTTTTTATTGTTCTTTTTCTTCTGGTAACATAACATTCTATAAATTAAATACATTTTAGTGTGATCAGGGTTTATTTTGTAACAGCTCTGATCACGGCCTCCGCCGCCGACTCTGCTTTTGCTTTTCGGCTGAACTTGACGTCCTAACAGTCCGCGGTGGGGTCTCTGGCCCCTGGCTCCTGGTGTAATTGATATTGACTGGCACATCGGTCATCTGTCAGCGCTGCTTTCAGGGGAGCGTTTAAAGCTGCGCCGCAGGAGCGCTGCTGCGCTGCTCCGCATCATAAATAATGAAGTGTGTGTGTGTGTGTGTGTGTGTGTGTGTGTGTGTGTGTGTGTGTGTGTCTGCTGGGAGCAGCAGCTTACAGAGGAAAACCCGGAGCGACTAAACGACCGTTTAGGCCCAATTTGTAGACAATTCACGACGGAGACAGACAGTTAGTCCAACACACAGCAGCTGTCCACACGCTCTGTCTCTGTCCTCCTCTTTCTCTCTGTCTGTCTTGTGTCCTACCTTTGTCGCCCAGGATGCCGTCGATGCTGTGTTTGGTTTTCTTCTCTCCGTCTTCATCCTTTTTATCACACTCATCCTCATCGTCCTTTTTCCCAAAGCGCGCCCGAAGCACACGGCTGATGGAGCTCACTGCGCACATACACACACACACACACAGGCTGCTTTAACAACAACAACAACAACAACAACAACAACAACATCAACAACAATAACAATAATAATAATAATAATAATAATAATAATAATATAACTATAAAGAAATGATTATATATTTTTTTTATAGGTTATTTAATTTAATGCCACTTTTAGTGACACTTTCTATGACGCACACGTCTATAATGCTCTGTAATGCATTATAAACATACATAGTAATGTCAACAATAAGGAAATCAGGTTCTTTAATTGTCAGCAGTGTGTCTGTATCAGTCTGTCAGGGTAAAATATCGCAGAAATGAAGGATTGAATGAAACGGGGCTTACCAGAGGAGGCCTCACCTGAAGGGACTGTGCTTCTGTCACACACCCCGTCCTTCAGCAGCTTGTCCCGGATCTCCCAGCTGAACATGCCGGGGTTGTCCCGCTTGTATTCCTCGATCCGCTTCTCGACGTCCGGCGTGGCTACCTGCTGCAAGGGGGCGGGGGACGGACACGGAGACAAGGAGGACACGATGTCAGGAGTCAAGGCCGCAGAACAAGGAAAAAAGGGAAGAAGTAAAAGTGTGCAAGAATAATTAAACAGCATTTCCTAAATATAATCTGAAAGGTTGTACATAGTCCAACACAGATAATTTATCATTTAATAATAATAATAATAATAATAATAATAATAATAATAATAATAATAACAATAATAACAATAACAATAATAAAATATAACAATAATAATAATAATAATAATAATAATAATAATAATAATAATAATAATAATAATAATAATAGTGACCGGTCTGTCTCACCCTGGGCTTGCTGCCTCCGATCGCTCCGGGCCTGATGGAGCCGGTCTCCTGGTAGCGGCAGAGGATCTTGGACACGCAGCCGTGGGACACCCGCAGCTGGCGGGAGATGACGCACGGACGGATGCCGTGGTGGGCCATCTCCACGATCTTGTGTCGGATGTGGTTGGGCAGCGGGCGGCCGTTGATGAACACCCCGCCGAGCTGGTTGACCCGTCCCTGGCCCAGAGGAGTGGACACTGCGGAGGACACAAGGTCACACTCAGCGGGGACGTTTTAATCATTGTTAAACATAGTGTTTCATATTATCCAGGCCTAAACACATGAATGTATATGCATTTGATTCTACGGTTTATTTAACACATTTTTTCGTTCACAGCTTGATTTTAACCACTCTTCATATTTCCAGCCGAGCCTGAAGAGGAGGTTGAGGTGAAGAGCTCCTTCTGTCCGTCTTCATTATTCATCATCACGCTGTCCAAATACTCCTGTAATCCACTCCTTCTTGTTTTCTAGTATTTGATTTAAATTTCCAGACGCGGGACACTTGAAGAAATCCCACAATTTTTGGTTACACACTAGCTTTTCTCAGGGATTTACGCCCATTTGAAATTTGTTGTAAAATGCTTTCTGGATGATTCATAAATGAAGTGCACGTAAGCCCAGGGCCTTTTATTTTACAGACGAATTTCATAACATCTTATTACAATTTTTGTAAACCAACAAAGGTATTTTTAATTCATGAAAAATATTTTGAATGCGCAAAAATAAAACAAACAATAAAAAAAAAATCCAGTTAAGGGCCGAGGCTGATTGTCCTAGTATATTCTCATGTTCAGGCTGATCCCTCCGGGTTCCAGCCTCCTGTGTGCGGGTGTAGAGGCCCAGCAGGCTGTGTGGAGCCGGTTCCTCCAGCAGCTCCTACCTTCCAGAGGGAACCCGGTGCGGGGGTAGTTCTGTCCGGGAGCCGGGCGCATCATCCGCGGGACCGTTCCTGGCAGAGACGACATGCTACCATTTACAAAAAGAAAAAAGAAAAAAAGACACAAAAAGAAAAGAAAAGAAAAGAAAAGAAAAGAAAAGAAAAGAAAAGAAAAGAAAAGAAAGACGGACAGGTCTCTGTGTGTCCAATCCACGTGCAGACTTGTTGGTCACAGTGGTGGAGGTGTCTCACAGATGTCTCACAGATGTGTCTCACAGGTCCACAGTGAGGAGACAGGAGGAGAAACGGGCGCAGGGAGTCCTCACGCTGCTCATGTGTTCACTGTGTCTGTCTCTGCCTGTGTGTGTCTCTGACAGTAGCTTATTAACCGTGTGAAGACAGGACTGCTGAGACTTTTGACGGTGTCTCTCCCGGACACGTCTGGACCAGGCGGGCTCCTGCAGGGGGGACGGGTCGCGAGCACCGATAGGTTCTTGGGGTTTTTCTCTTATTCGAGAGGGAACAGCTCCAACAAGTTTCAGCAACCAATGAGAACGGAGGGATCAGGATACACACACACACACACACACACACACACACACACACACACACACACACCGCCTGCACAGCACATACACAATCCGCTCCCACTAAAAGTCCCCATCACAAATACACAGCAGCCTCCTGCGGAGACACAGGACAGGTCTGGACACAGAGATGCAAACACCAGCCAAATATCATCTAATGCGGGGGGGGGGGGGGCACACAAATGATACAGGGTCCTAATAATGACCAGATGTCTCATCATGCAATGGACAGAAGTGTTATACAGGACACTTCACTTTCTGAATTGGCATGTGATGAATTGTGGGCTGATCAATTTCTCAGTTTACAAATTTCATTAAATAAGGTTGATTAGAATACCAGTATTAAAGTAAGGTAGATTTATTGTTTTCTATTGTTTTCTTTTGTCCCTCTTCTTCATTTATTTCCTATTTCCCTTTACTAATTTCCTCACTTTCTTATTTGCTTATTGTATATATTTCCTCTGTAATTCTTGGTTGGAAAATCACTTCATTGGACTGTCATCCTTGTGAAGACGTGGACTTAAGGGGACCAGTGGGGAAGGTTGGGTGGGCTGAGTGGGAGGGAGGGGTGGGTCCTTCTTTATTATTGTGATCATTTGAATGATGCAGCTTTTCCATGCTGATGTACTCTTTGATTTCCAAAATGAGCTGCAAGTAAATGTATGGTGTGTTAAATGGAAAATCAAATAAAAATTGTTAAAAGGAAAAGATACAGTTTATTATCGTTAGCACTGAACACAGTGCTGACCCCTTTCAAAATAAAGGTCTGATAATGGTTTAATGGTAAGGAAAATGCTACTGACTGTCTTCTGCAGCCCACATGAAACCTTTCAGTGGGCCACATCCAGCTTGATCTAATGCAAATCAGTGTAACAACACTACAACTAACAGCTACAGGCTGCTGAACAGTGTGTGTTCATACTGCTGTTGTTTCACAATGACAACATTTTGTCAATTGGTAACATGCAACAGTCAAAACTGAAGTCACGTTGTCAAAACTCTTCACACAGTCAGAGAAACAGAAGTCTGTTCAGACCAAACTGTGAAACATTTTTCACTGCTTTCACACAAAATTCATTCAGTGAACACATTTAATAAAATCCATGAACTCTGTCCTTTTTCAATAGCAAACGCACTGTTTTCAAAACAGAAACAGAATGACGGACAATTTTGTGCATTTCTGCAGTATATTGAAAATGAGCAGATTTTTTACAGTAAAATGAGATACAAATCATTCTAAATACAGCTAATTGCAGTTTCAGCTGACAGCAACAAAGGTGTCTATAGTCTCATTACCAAATGGACAAAAAGGGAACAGTACACAGTACTGTGTGGTGAGTGATCATACTATACATTATTACTGCAGCCATGAAAATTCATGATTTCAACTTTTTATATTTCATAAATACATTTTTTTCTTTCAAATGCTATCAAGCATCAGTCTACACTGAAGACACTTTTTCACTCTCTTACAGCCATGCAGTCTGTAGTACTAACACACATCCTGGTCAAACAGTTCAGCTCACCTCCAAAACTCAGTAAAACCACCAAAACACTTCACACACGTCTCAGAATACGTTTGTTCAACCAAATACACTGACAGCAGTTTGCACTTATCAAGAATGAGTCAGACATGTAGCAATTTTTTCTGCATCTTTGCATAAAGTATATTTGTGAAAAATAAAAAGTTGAAACAGGAAAACACATTCTTGAAATTCCAGTGCTGCTTTTATACAGTCATTACAATACCCTAATCACAATAAATCCTGCTCTCTCCCCTTTTGTCCTTCACACTTTCTCCCTCTCTCTGCCTCTCCTCCTTACTCACCAACCCGCCTTCCTTGATTTCCAAACAAAATAATTTCAAAGCCGCCCTCTTTTGTCTGTCTGGTAATATTGTATCATATATATATATGCTTCAATATAGTAACTGCAGAAATGCATGAAATTCGCCATCATTCTGTTTTAAATACGTTTCTAGCCATTTTGAAAACAGTGTGTTTGCATTTGAAAAATGTGATCTGATGTACAGTGTTTTGCAGATGATGGAGTCTGAATAAGACAAGAGTTGATGGATTTTGTAAAATATCTCTGTGACTGTGTGAAGAGTTTTGACAATGTGACTTTAGTTGTGTGTGTCAATGTATGTTAGTAATCAAAAATGAATGTAACACAGGGTACAACAGGGCTGTTTAACTTCAATAGCCAGTGGGCCATGAACAACACTATGTAAAGAAATGGCTACAAATAATACTTACAGTATAATTTTTTAAAAATATATTATTACATGGAATAAACTAGTCAGGAAATCCCTTTATTCACTTTAATGGTACCATTATAATCAGTTCCAGACAGCAGCTGGTTTATACTGTGGTTACAAGGTCTGATACAGAAGTACAAAGAGTCACATCTAAACATCCAGAGAGACTGATAGGTGATAACCAGGTAGAGCTTGAGATCTGTGCCAGAACCTGATGGGACCCAATGGGTTTGGGTCGGGTCGGGCCCTATTTCTCACATTTTACACAGGCTTTTGTTGGATTTGGGCTGTATTAATTTTTATTTTTTTAAATTAATCTATTTATTTCCATTTTTCCCAATTTAGTCACTGCCAATTCAATTTCCCCCCATGTACTGTCCCTGTCACTGACAAACTCCAACTGTTTGGTACAAAGAGGGAAGTTTATTAAGAAATGAGTCAGGCTGTAATTGGGTTTGGACTGAAATATGCTAATGAGCGATGGGTTTGGGTCTGTTTTGGACTGAATTTTGTCACGCTTGGGCTTTTTTGGGCTCAACTTTTCAATTAAAGTTCTATAACCTGTTCATATTATCCTCAACATCACCTCCAAGGTGCTTACAGCAGGTCCATATGCACATCTGTTAAAGGTGAAACACTAAAACAGACAAACAATAACTGGGCCTGTTTGAATTACCATAAAACACACTGTTGCATTTAGACTAAAATAGCATTACATAGCTCAATCAGGTGATTTCCTATCATAGAACTGCCATAAACATACAGAACATATCAGACTTGTGTCACTGCCTTCATTTCAACACAGCTTGAGTGCACAGAGTTCAACAGAAGGCTTGACTGCTGCGTAGCAAGTATAATCCTGCAGCAGCCAATCACAGCCCATTAACTGCTTTACATGATCAATAGCATACTGGTTCAGATCATTAGTGTATGGTTCAGACGTCTCACAGTGACTCAGAGTTTCCTAGTATCTTCATTGCTGATCATGTCACACACGTGAAAATCCTGCAGGTCATGGAAAAACTCAGTAGGGTTGTATGTAGCCCACAGCTGAGCGTCATTTAGTCCCATTATATTGGAGAGAAGGCAGACATGTCTGTGGGTGATACCTGCAGCTCACACCAACACATTGAGATGAATAAACAGCACTACAGGCCAGGGGAAAATATGCAGTTTTGATTTTGGTGGTGAACTGTCCCTTTAAGAAAAAGGATCAGATATACATAAAATGCTGTCTGTAAAGCTGAAAACTAAGAACAATCTGCATTATTTTGTGTAAAAAATTGTTTTTTCAGCTCATATTGAACATGTATGCTGATATCCACATAATCCTGTGCAATAACTGAACAGTGCATTTACACTGTGTAATAATTCATCTTGTGCAATTACTCATCTATCTACTCTGTTATACAGTATTTCTATGTACACATTATTATACATATGTACTGTAATAGAATAGAAGTAGAGATATAGAATAAGAAATAAGAAAAATAAGAATTTTGTACAAAATGTGCATCATGATACAAAAATATATATTTATATATCAAACTGTACAATAACAGTACATTCCTGTTTGGAAAAAAAAAACACATACCTTTACTGTATATATTTTGTTTTATTATCTACCATTGCCATTTTGTCTCTGTGTATATCTGATAGTTTACTGTATATATTTTTTAAACATCTTGTTATATTTTTATATTTTTTCTCTTTTAATTGCACTATGCGATACATTTTTCTATCCAATTCTGATTCCGACTCTGAATAACTGACTGATATATTGGTCAGGTTCTAATTATTCTCTACAGGAAATAAAACTGGAAGCAAACAAAAACACTGTACAATAATGCAATGTAATGTATTATGAAATCAAAAATATGTGGTGCAAATGTAAATACCCCCACTTTACACTTTGACTGACTTACTACATTACCTCTGACAGCAAACTATTACTGTCCATCTGCAAATAATGGTAATTATCAGAAGCAGTGACATTGGTCTTTTAGTATTTTTGAACATGTCAAGAGATTATAAAGATTCCAACACTGTAAACCCAAATAAGTTAGTGACACTTAAAAAAAAATTAAGTCATCGGTTGCCACATTTTTTTTATTTGAGTTGATAAACTTCAAAGTTGTAGGTTATCAGAGCTTACTTAGTGTCACATATATTCTTTTATAAAATATTTGACTAAGCCAACTCAGATATTTTCAGTACATGCAATTCAGAATTACCATTCACATCTCTCATTGCAACAATTTAATGTACTGTTAAAATGAAAATGTTCAAGGCAACTTAATTTAATAGATTTTAGTTCTGAGCTTAAGTGAAGTTTAAAAAAAAAGTTTAACCAACTAATAATGTTTTGTTGAGATCATTTTTAATTTGATTTCAAGCATTCAAATGAAGACAAATCAGATTCATAGTTCAGTGAACAATTTTTAAAATATGATTATTATTTTTTGAGTGGTTTCTAAAACTCACAAGATTCAATTTCACCTAAAGAAGAAAAGTAAATAAAAAAAACCTTTGTTTAGTTTATATTAAAACTTTCAAAGTTTCAAACTTTTCTCAAACTTTTGACAGTTTGATTCGAAACTCAAAAGTGAAGACAACTGCATTTTTTCTCAACTTGTTTTACACGACAAAACTGATTAATATTAAGAATAAAAAAAACAATTATTTCACGTTCAGCAGAGCTTAAGCTTATTTATTACAATTAATCAATGTGAGCATTTGGTTTTACAGTGAAGCTGAGTTTGCTTTGCAGCTTGTTCCAGGCATGCAGGGCGTGAAAGGAAAAGGCAGATTTGGTTCGGGTGGTTGGGATCACGAGTAAAGTTTTATCTGATGATCTGGTGCCAGCTGGAGTAAAATGTCATCAAAGTGGATACAAACTGGTCTAATTTAGGAAGTAAAGCTTTTTGCAAAGAACACAGCTACAGGGAAGTCCATTTCATCTAAGTCACAATGATGTGTTCAGGCAGCAGTTACAAACCATAAGGCAGTAAAACAGACAGAGAGATGAAGATGAACGCATCTAAATAATATCATCATACTGACAATCATGTGGAAAAGAAAAGGTGATTAAACAGTGTTTAAAAAAAACTCATCATTGTCTCCTCCCATCATGATTCTGGCTCACAGCTATAAGCTTTATGAGGAAGAGGCCACAAGAGTTTTATTGCCCTGGGTTTCGTGTCTCAGGCTACAGGCTGCACTATTGTTCTGATTGGTGGAGCTACAGGCTTTATGGAAATTGTTATGTAATGTTGAAAAGAAAATGTTAATAAAAATCAAAAAATATAAGAAAAGCAAAGAGCAATAATAATAATAATAATGTAAGTAAGTGTGATATAAAACATGGAACATGAAATATGGAAGAAAATGCAGAACAAATTGTGAATATAAATACTGAAAAGGATAACAAACAAATAAAGGCAGGTAAAGAGAAAATGTGATGTGATGTAAAGTAGGTCAGAGAAATAAGTAAATATACTGTATATGGTGGTAATGAAAGATTGCAACAGTGCAATAATAGAACAGTGAGGGACATTACTGAGGGAAAGTGGCCCCTGGTAAGGGTTAGGGTCCTCACAGAGGAGGACAATCTGCGGACAGTGTACACGTTCTGTCAACACATCTTCATGAAATAAATCGTATTTACTTAGATTCATAGTTGACATTTTGTTCTGATATTCTAAATAAATAAAAATAAACATCCATCAAGGGTGTGGCAGCAAAGGACGGTGGTCTTTGTAGTAAAGAGGCAAACACACTCTGTTTGGCTTGTCCACAAAGGAGAACCATTTTTGGTTCCCTGTAGAATCTTTTATAGTTTACACTTGGAACCCTTTCAGAGAGTTCTACATAGAACCCAACATAAAGTGTTATAGCTGGAACCATCTGAAAAAGGTTTCACTTAGAACTTCATATGAGAGGTTCTACAGAGAACCCCTCTATGGTGTAATCGTTCCACCCACTCTGAGGCATCTATTCAGAACCTTTCCACCTTCAGAGTGTTAAAAAGAACCCACATAGGAGGTTTCATTATCGAGAACACACTCAAGTGGTTCTACCAAGAACTGTTTTATATTCCAATGGTTTTATCTAGAGGCCATCAAGGGGGTTCTACTGCGAGCCTTTTTACACTGATGTATTTCGACAATCCTAGAAGAACTCTTTTTTCCAAAAAGGGTTCTTGGGATGAAGAGGGTTGTTGTTGGAGCCATTAGTCTTACAAAGAACCCTTGACAAACCTTTTCTTCAAAAAAGGGTTCTTCAGAAGCAAATGGTTCGGGGTAGAACCCCTGCCCTTCAGGAAGAACCGTTTTGGAACTTTTATTTCTGCAGCTGTATAACAGAATCTATCCTATAAGGACTAAAATATACATAACACTGAGATATAAAATAACGTTTATTGTTTGTATAGCTTCAGAACCAAAAGAACATGTGACTTCATTGCAGCCTGCCTGTCAGCACCACACCCCAAATACACACCCCTGTCCTGTTGTACTGCAAACTGGTGAAATGCAGGGCAGGACAAAGTATTAGGATCATCTTAATGTTCTTGTCACTAAAAAACAGCAGCACAGTACAACAGTGTTTACCATCATAGCAATGATTGTAGTCAATCATAGTATAAAGGTAAGCAGGTAAATAAAAAAGATTAAACAGCTGACAGTGATGCACTGTGATACAACTGTAAGATTTTCTCTCATTTTGTCCAATCATCTGTTGTCCACGGGTGAAAACATATTTTATTGTTATTTTTTGTGTTGTGTGAGTGTTTGGGGTGAAAAAGAAACAAACATGTTATAAACATGTTAAATGAATTTGTGTGTCTATCATCCATTGTATGAACACAACACACACACAACTAGCCTTATGCAGTAAATTTATATATTTCTCTGATACATCACATTTTCAATTTCTTCTCTCTACCTCTGTATTCTTATTTTTTAGTGTATATTCACAATTTGTTCTGCATTTTCATGACCCATATAGCTCCATATTTCATATCCCATCCTCAGTATCTGCTTAATGTTTTCATAAATGTTTTTCTATATTAAACAATTAACATAAATCCCAGATATTTTTCTCCTTGTAACTCCACCAGTCAGAGGGATAGTGTAGCCTGTAGCCTGAGAGTCAAAACCCTGGCCACTCAGAAGAGTGCATATCGAAAATAATATTCAGATGTAAGCCAACTGCAACTGTAATTTAATTACTTTTTTCTATATTGTAATTCAATTACATGTAACTAGATATTCCCCAGTAGTGTTAGTAGGTAAGTCTTGTTTTTAGCCAAGCAGTTGTTGATGAGGACGGAGGAGTCAGTAGCTGATCTAGAGATTTTTCAACATTTTTCAAAAATTGTAACTCACCAACACACACACACACACACACACACACACACACACACACACACACACACACACACACACACAGAGTGTCAGAGTACTTCTAAAAGAACTGGAGCAGTTTCTCTGTTTCTCATACAGGCTCTCCTCCCCCAGTCCTCCTGCAAAGATGTGACTATTTGACTGATCGATCTTATTTTGGTCCTCATCTGTCTTCAAATAAACAACAACAGAAATGCAACCCAGACATTAAACAGTTATAAAATCCTGGATCAGTGTCAGAAGATTTTATAAAGATAAACCAGCAGTGAACCAACTGTGATCTTGTTGCTGATTCTTTCTTTAAGTTACATGGACATGACATCACTTTGACACAATTTGGCATTCCTCAATTTAATTAAGGTAAAACAAAATTCATTTCACTCATTTCCCCCGTCTTAGTAAATCAGTCCGTTCCTGCCCCCTGTTGGCCGTTTATGGGGTCTTGTCTCCCAGAAGCAGAGGCAGGCTGTAATGTCCTATTCTTACCTGACACCTGATACTTTTAAAATGAAAACATGAGTTGTCCTCATAGCTCAGTTGGTGGAGTGTGTGTCCCATGTACTGAAGCCGAGTCCTCTGCAGCAGCCGTGGGTTCAGTTCCAGCCTGTCCCTTTGCTGCATGTAGTCCCCCCGAGTCTTTTCCCCCACTTTCCTGTCAAATCCTCTACTGCCTTGTCCTGTCCTTAAACTGTCTAAAACCTCAATTCTCAAACTGTGAAATATTTTCTTAAGCTGGAAGAAATTATATCAAAAATATAATTTTTACTTTCTTCTATTTTTGTTTCAGTATCAACCTACTATGCACAACCAGTGCTGGAAAAAGTACTGAAAGTCTGTACTCAAGTACAGGTACTGTTACATGGCTACAATATTACTCAATTACAAGTAAAAGTACTGGTGTTAGATATATACTTAAAAGTACAAAGTATTTGTCTCAAAAACTACTCAGAGTATTCGTTACTTTTAACCATTGATGTCACAGTCACCACTCCAAACTAGGGTTGTAAAATTTGGGGGGTTTTCCTGAACCAGTAGTTGAAAACACTAATAAATGCATTATTAATCATTTATAAGATACAAAGCGTGTTTGGGTTTGTTTGTTTTTTACTGCATTTTCATTTTTTTCTGGATTTTGTTTTTGTTTTTTTGGTCTCATTTCTTCCTCATTTTGAGTCCAAGTTTAATTTTCATTATTCAACAAACAGTTCTGCTGGACAAAACAATGTCAAAATATAATATAAATATCCATGAATACATTTTAATTGGTTAAATTCAGAATGTAAATTAATCAATTAATCATTAACATCCTTACTGCAAATGTGTGCTGCCACAGTGTTTTGTTTGGTTCTTCATTTGTGTGTCTTTGTTTTCATTGGCTCATTTGTGATCAGATTACATTATTGGCTGCTAAATGCAGACGACACAAACAAAATAACACAAACTAACTAACTAATCAAAGCAGCGGCAAACAATCAAATGACTGTTTTTGCTGAAGAAGTCTTCTTCTAAAGGAGGCTTTGCAGACAGTGATATTTGGCCTATAGAACAGTGGTTTCCAATCAGAAAAGTCTGTCTGACAGGTAAAGTGTTGATAATATTCTAAATATAGTGTACACTGATATTGATTTTTTAGGTGTCTTGGCCTGCTCAGCTTCCTAATAACTGTGAACACTAACATTAATGTTGAGGAGCAACAGGAGGTGCTGTGGCTGATCAGTGAGTAATGCTAACCTCAATACATCATATTCCTAACATATTTACCTTTGTTATTTGCTGATTCTCAGTCTGAAGAAAACCTCCTCTGATGTTCAGTTCAGGTTGTTTCCATCCAGTGTCTGCTGAACCTGCTGAGGAAGTGTGTTGGTTCCCAGTCTGTGAAGTGAAAATGATGTCTTAACACAGTAACAGCAGGCTACAGACAAAAAAAACTTTTTGGCACTAAAGATAAATACAGTGATTTACATCAATAAAAAATACAGTAAATCACCATATACAGTGTGCAACATCAGACAAAGTTCCCATTTTGCAGAGGAAACATTGCTTTAAAAAATGTTTTACTGTAAAAAGAGTTTGCAATATTTTACTGTGTGAAATGTGGTAATGTAGTCATGGATGTGAATGGTGACCAGTTTTCCAAAACAACTGGAAAAAAAGATACATAAAATGCCTCCATACTGCTCAGCATGTCAGGGCTTTTTGAGACTTGGTTTACACCATGCGAGCAGTATGGAGGCATTTTATGTATCTTTTTTTTTTCAATTGTTTTGGAAAACTGGTCACCATTCACTTCCATTGTTTGGCAGATTCTGCAAAACTGTTTTCCTGTGAAACTCCAGCAGTGTTTTGTGGACTAAAAAACTAAACCTGACCTTTAATCCATATGAAGGTGAGAAGAAAATGACAGAATTTTCATTTGGGTGAACTATCGCCTTAAAAACAGGATTCAGGATGCTGTTCCAACAATTTTTTGCAGACAAATGCAGGTTAAAAGGATCAACAGTATTAACTTACTAAGAATGTGCCTATTATGCCTGTGTGACTATATCATTAACTTTACATTAAAACTGAGGAAAACATGAATGATTAAAATTTTACACAAAAGAAAATAAGGATATTGTTAGAATGCTCTCTTTTTCATACAGATTTTCAGCTAACTAACAAATCAAGGTGAAAAATGCACAACCCTCACACCATTATGGATTTGTTCACTCAAAAGCACAAGGTGGAAATTCTTGACTTAAAAAGTCAAAAAGTTAAAAAGTTTTTAATGCATTATCACATAATTATCACATATCTGTGATACAGATCAACAACTCTCAGCACACTCAAGTTCTTCTTCTAGTCTGAGAATTCTTAAAGCCGTGGTTTCTGTTTCTGTTTTGGCTGTACATCCTCAACAAGTGACCTCCTGTGGACAGCACGCCTGTATGGTCAGCCTTTACAGGACACAAGGAGATTTATTTATCTTTTACAACAAGGTTACAGAATGAGATTCTAACATAGTTCCCTCTTTGATTAACTGGTTGTATTGGGTGATGGTGAACAACCTGTGTTTGGGGTGGTTCTGTGTAGACATACATCACATCTATTGATTCATTTTCTGCCACTTATCAGATCCACACTGCAGCAGCAGAAATGTGAGCAGCAGGCCACAGGTCTTTTGAAGCAGCTCCGTCCACCAGCTCCTCCTGAGGGACTGTGAGGTGCTCCTGGGCCACATGGATGATGGGGGCCCTCTGACACATTGTGGCTTTGCAACAGCATGTACAGTATTTCATGTTCTACACAACTTACAGAACATTCAAAGAAAGAAAAGAAAACTGAAGCACAATGTCTCAAGAACATTTTGTTATTTAATTAGAACATTTTGGTATATATTTTAAAAATGTTGGAATTAATTTAGAACATTTTGTTATTAATTTGGAACATTTTGTCATTTATTTAAAATGCTTTGTTATTTATGAAACATTTTGATATTATATATATATAAGTATGGAATTCATCTGATGATCTGGTCTAAGATGCCAGACATCTTAGAATATTCTATTATTTATTTAAAACATTTTATTTACTTAGAACATTTGGTTATTTATTAGCGCACCATTAATTTATTTAGAATTATCATTTATTTAGGACATTTTGTTAGTTATTAAAAATATTTTATTTATTTAGAATTGTTTGTTATTTATAGAACATCTTGATGATTATTTAGAACTTTTTGTTTAGTTAGAACATTTTATTTACTTAGAACATTTTGTTATTTGTGTGGATGGGACATTTTGTTATTATTTAGAACATTTTGTTATTTGTTTAGAGTATTGAATTATGGATTTAGAACATTTTGTTATTCATTTGAAAAATTTTGTTATTTATTTAGGTTTGTTATTTATAGAACATCTTGATATTCAGGTATGGAATTAATCTGTAGATGCCAGTTTTTGAGTTGTGACCAAGACCAAAATGTGGCCTGCAACAGACAAGGTAAGCCTTGTTTTTAGGCGAGCAGTAGCTTGTGGCCCCTACTGGGCGGTTATGAAGGGTGATGTTTGAGCAGTCGATATAAAACAGAGCAGTCAAAAAAACAGAAGTTTTTCAAGGTTTTCAAAAATTGTGAATCACCACAACCACGAGAGGTCCTTTAGCATACAGTCATAAATGGGCACTAAATTGGGCTGATGGGTCCAGTAGTGAGTCAGTTAAGCTGTGGACTACCAATATACTGTAGCACTAGCCCCACTGGTAGTTCACACACTTACACACAAATGTGCTCCTTCAGGCGTGTAAAAAAAACATTTCCTGCACATTATATTCCTTTTTTCAGATGTTCCTCTAATCTTTGCCTTATCTTTATTAGTGGGTATCTGAATTAATGGGTAATTTTGCCTTTAATCACTTTCACAGTTTGTCATCACCAATCGACACTGTGGTTACAGTGTAATAAAACAGCATTTCAGTCAGTACAAAATCATTTCCAATCATAAAAACAGTCTCAGATACTTCACCATGTGACTCACAGGTTAATAAGATATCTGCTATTAATGCAACCTCAGATATTCAGACTGGCAGCTGAAGCCACTGGTGAGTGTGTACTGACAGTGTGTCCAACATGTCCTCCACTGACATGCACTGTCCTGCAGCCTCTGCATCATGTGATAGGATGGTTGCTTGTTTGTGTATTAATCGGTTAGATCAGGCTCAACATCACAAATGTCATAAAAGAAAAGGGTCTGTGTGAGCCACATGAAAGTAGCAGCCCCCATTTACCACGCAGTGTGTCGATTGGTTTCACTTAATCGATCTTGCTGACCGAGCCGTGAATGCCCCAGTTCAGCAAGCGGCAAAAGTCCCAGACTTCCACCTCCTTCGAAAACACTTCAAAAACACTCATCATAACTATAACAAGTTTTATAGAATCTATTTTGGGATACAATTTTGTTTATACCACATAGGACAAAAAACACATGTATGTTGCTGTATATTTATATTCACATGCCATCACTCAAGTGGGAGAAAATGAACAAAACAAGATCACTTTTTAAATGCAGCAGCATCTGAACCACTGGGAAAGGCCAGTCCAGCAACATCACAGCTGGACTGACCTACTAGGGGCCCCAGGTTACTTTCCATTACTTTCGGATTACTTTATTATCAAATATGTTTAAACTGTTTACCATAAAAACAGGTGGTTGTTGGGTTTATTAATTGTTTGTCAAGATATTTCTTCCTTTGTTATGTGTAAATGTATGTTTAGATTAAAAATAATAAGTATGCACATTTAAATGTGCTTTATTAAATAACATTATGCTCTTCACACTCTGCACTCAAACCTCAAGTAAACTGCCATAAATTTATTCACACGCACCATCCCCACCACACTAGCATCACCAGTTATAGTCCCAAAATATTTTTTAGAAGGAGTAGCAGTAGTATCAACAGGTTAGCTATTTGGATTTCAGTGGAACAAATGTTAGCGGTTGGCCTGTGTAGTTAATGTAAATGGTTGGCCGGTGTCGCTAAAATTAGTGCTTGGTCTGTGCAGCCAAAGTTAGCGGTACACCTGTGTAGTTAATGTTGGCAGTTGGGTTTTTGTAGGTAACAGCAGGCCTGTGTAGCTTAAGTGAGTTGTTCATCTTTGTAAGTTAAAAGTTAGTGGTTGGCATGTGTAGCTAACCTAAGTGGTTGGCCAGTGTCACTAAAGGTAGCACTTGGCTTGTGTAACTTAAGTTAGCTGTTTGTCTTTGTAGTTAAAGTTAGTGCTTGGTCTGTGTAGCTGAAGTTAGATGTCTGTCTGCGTGGCTAAGGCTAGTGTTATGTACTTGTAGGAAATGTTAGGGGTTGGTCTGTTTAACTTAGATATTGGTCAGCGTAGGTAACTTAAATGTTGGCCTGTGTCGCTAACATTAGCTGTTGGTCTGTATAGCTAATGTCAGCAATTGATCTTGGTTGGTAACAAAAGTGACTGGCCTTTGAGCTGTTGGTCTGTGTAGTTAAAATTATCATTTGGTCAGTGAGGCTAATGTTACCACTTGGACTGTGTAACTAACATTTGAAGTTTGTCTGTGTAGTTAATGTCAGCAGTTGGACTGTGTAGTTAACCTTGATTTTAAAATGCATTTTAAAATTGGAAATACTGCTAATAATATTTTTACTAAATATAACTGTCATCTTATATCATATGTCTTATTTTTTGTGACTGTAATGGATTAAAGTTACATTTTTTAATAATCCTAATTACATAATCCCGTTCCATGTAATCTGTTACCCCTCCATCCTGCTGGAATCCTCCATGGCCCCACATTTGATTAAATGCGTTCATGTAGGAACATGCGACATCTCAGTGCAGCTCTGAAATAATGAAGATATGACTGTGACATAGGGAGGAAAGTTCCATTTTAGTGTAGCAGATTCCCAAACAGTAGAGCAAACTGAGGCTTCATCCTCTTTGCTTCTCCTTTCCTCCTTGTGTCCATTCATCCCCATGTCTCTGACAGGATGTCCCACACTCAGACAGATTTATGCTGCTCAATTGGCTGCAGTCTTTGTGCCTCGGCATCAGAAAGCATGGAGGTCTCGCTAAACAAGTGAAACACAAACGTTAGCTCAAACGCTAATCCAATTTCAGATGGAGGGAATTACTTCCATACAATTTTAACATCCTTTTTCAAGTTGTGGGGGGCCACTGACTGTTTTGGCCACCATAGCCAAATCTCAGTAATCAAGATTATGAGAGGGCATTTGATACAGAGACATGGTGTATAAGCTGTTGGTTTGCAGAGGCTTTGGCTTTCACAGTTCCACAGCAGTGTGCCAAAGAAAGCCTGATGTGTGGCTGACACCGAAGTTCAAACTGCTACTGCTCTGGTGCGTTTGGAGTTCACAAGTTGTGTCTCCATGTGGGTCAGGACTCACACACAAGCAACAGGCCCCCCAGCAACATGAATACACACGGAGGACACAACCTGTCTCCACTCAAATGAGCAATTAAAGTGGATACACCTCATTTCATCATCCTTTTTGTGAAATAACTAAATTTAGCATTACTGCAGAGAGAGGAGGCCAATCAGTTACACTGAGCCCAGTCAGAAATACAAAAATACAGCCAAAGATTCCCAAAAGTTAAAGCCATCACTGGAAACATAGCTAATTTCTTATGGTCGGGTATTTTTCACTGTTTGCGGGCACGTTACGGCTCTGTCGAGAGCATCGCTAACTTGTTTTTTCACAGGCGATTACAGCGAGAACAAGACGGGCTCACAGGCCAGCAGAGCATGGGACCTTCATGAGGCTGAGAGCCACCTCCGGGATCAATGTTGCCATTTTGTTGATCAAGCAACGCAGATCCACCATGCAAGATGCATTTCGTTTGCTAAATGGCTGTCTGAAGCGCCTATTCATTGAGCAATTTTTCACAGGAGTAAAAGTGGATAGCATGATGATGATGATGCTGAGCGGTTGAATAACATTTCCAGTCTGCACGAGATCCATTTGGTACATTTGGTACAATGTTTGTATTATATGAGTTAATGGCTGAACTTTGAGGTTTTCACTTTCTTTGTCACTAATTTGACCTTATATCTGAACCACTGATACAACTAGACTATTCTTTGACTTCAACTGTACATTCAGAATAATGATGATAACAATAGTAAAAATAAAGATAGCTTATAAATCATGTTTCATAGGGTTACAAAGTGCTGCTCTGAAAGTGAAGGCCACAATGAGGCGGTCATGAGATGATGCAGGCTAACAGCTAACAAAGAAAGGTAAGAATCGAATGAACATGTAGTAAAACAGTTTAATCAGATGAAAAGATAAACTGCAAAGCTTTAACTAGTCTTCACTTTCATCCACAGTGAGTGTTAATGTTGAGCTAGCTAGCAGGTCTGTTCTTTCTAGCTATGTGGCTAACTGAGTTAGCTTGGTGTGAATACTGATTTGACATTAGCCTGGATTTATCAGTTCTTTAAAGCTGTAATATGTAATATATTTCCAAATTCAAATGATCCCAAACCCAGAGAAATCTGTTTCCTGTTAGCTGCTACTTGCTCAGGATGTGTCACAGAGTGAGGAAGGAAAGTAACCTAAATAAAACTTTACTACCTCATCTGTGGTCATGATTTCTGTCTAAGTTAAGTCAGATTTTCACAGATGATGATGGTATGTTTTTTTTTTATATTGTTTTAATGTGAAAGAGACCCTCAAGTGGGAGTATGGTTTAAACACACATTTTCCCAGCTACATTTACTTATATGGTGTTACACAGAATAGTTACACCAATAAGATGGTTGTAACAATCAGTGTACTATCATAAGAAAGTTAAAAAAGAAAAAAAAGAATGTAAATCAAAAAGCATCTTAAACTGTAACAGTCATAATAGCAACATTTACTATTGCCTTAGATTGTAATAAAATATATTTTTCACTTGTGTATAAATGATATTTATGGTGTGTTCTCTGCCAATAACTGCTGGTTGCCATGGTCATCATGTGCAATGGCCAAATATCCAAATTTATTCTAAATATATTAAGCTACATATTAAATCTGAGGTTTTATCACAAAATGAACAATTTGTTAGCTAGGCTGTTAGCCACGTTCACATTTTATAGGTATGTTACATGCTTCTGTACATTTCTGCAAAAAAAAAAAGGTTTAGTCTTGAATACACTATCTAACAATGCAAAATATCACTACAAGAACTTTTTTTTACTGCACAGCAATACATTATAAAATCATAATGAAATGATCAATTACTTTGCAAGCATCCACAGATTAGTGAGTTTATCTGGATCTTGGGGTTACTAGGTTCTAGTGTCTTATTACATGTGGGTCCAATGAAATAAGACAGTCTGTTATAGGGGACTGTTAAATACTTGATTCTGATTGGTCAATTACGGCATTCTAAGGTCTGTTGTTTCTATTTAACAGGCTGTTGTTATGAAGAACAGACTGTTGCTATGGACACAGCTCTGATCATAGACTATGGAGAATCAAATAACATCATTGTTAAACCACTAAAATCATTTTAAAATTAATATTTTGTGTCATACAAATGTGTGCCTTTTTTATTGGCAAATAACCATGCTCAGCGTTATCATCCTGTTGGGATTTATTACACGATAATAACCAGCTTAATGGCTGAGTTTGTTCACAATATATCTATCAAGTCATCTGGCACTTTATCACAAAAGGTTCTGTAAAACTTTAGAGTTTTTCATATGATTGGTGGAAAAAGTAAGCGAGGAACAATTCAGGGATGACTTGAACTGTAACTGATGAATCGTTAATCAGCTCTTCCATAATAATTCTTAATGGAGGACCATACAGTAGGTGATGTACTGGAGAGCAGAGTGGGAGATCCTGTATTAAGGAATCATTAGGTAAGAGATGCTGCCCTTGATGCTTTCATCAAGGGTTTTTTGTAGTACAATATAAAAGGGCTCTCAGTAGAACCCCTGGTTTGGGTTCTAGATAAAACTATTGGAATATAAAAAGGCTCATGGTTCTAGTTAGCACTTTCTTTGTCAGAGAGGACTTTAGAATGAAGCGCTATGTGAATGCATCCATGTGTGACCACCTGCTGTCATGTGACTGAGGCTCTGTGCTGTTATAGATCTCGTGTTAGAAACAGATTTCCTGATGTAGACTGTGAGATGCAGCTGAAGCACTGAGGCAGCTGGTCAGAGGACACTGAGTTGAGATGCTGCTGAGACATTAGTCTCCTTTTGTCACCAAGACAAATGAGAGTTTTGAACTGTAGTGAAGTGCCAGATCAGACTCTGTCCACACTGAACACAACTGACATGAGAGCCTAAACTGAGTGAGTGGCATTGAAAAAGCTTGTAATGTAACTGATCCATGCCGTCACATTCTCATCCCCACATCTTCCTGTGTGTGTTGAATGGGGCTCTTTGTACAGATATAAATGGAAAGAGGGTAACACGGAGACTTGTTGAGGATATTTGGTCTTCTCTACTCACTGACAGAAAACAGATCACACCACGTCATGACAGAGTTGACAAAACACACCAGAATGTGCTTGAAGAAATCAAAACTGGTGGTTGAAGTTCATCATTAAAGAAAAAATCATCTTCACAAGCAACAAGATGAAGTCGAATGTCTTTTTCTTGTTTTGACAATGACTAGTATTGTCCTGCAGGCTGAATGAACTCTAAAACCTCTGTTCTTAGGACCAGCTTTCTCTATAAAGGCACTCAGAGTGCATCAAAATTCCAAGAATGATTTAATCTTTCTTTTGTGCTTAGAATTAAAGAAAATCTTTTGTCTTTGTCACAGAACACAAGACATTTCAGGCAGAATCATAATAATGGAGCCTTTTTCTTAACAAGATTACCATAGACAGGAAGTAAAGAAGTACAAATACTTCATTACTCATGTAGATTTTCAGGTATCTGTACTTTACTTGAGTATTTCTTTTTCTGATAACTTTTTACTTTTACTCCCGACATTTGAACACAAATGTCTGTTCTTTCTACTTCCTTAAATTTTCAAAACAGACTTATTACTTTAGTTTTAATGCACAACGAAAACAAGGTAAAAATATGAAAATGATGTAACAGACATCACAAGATGAAAGCAACTAACACGGCAAAAACCGCATAGAAGATGTAACAAGACAAAATAAGGTAACAAAATATAACAATATGAAAATGAGACAAAAATGATGGGGAAGTCATAACAAAATGAAAAACATGTAACACAACAGAAATGACAAAATATGTAACAAGATGAAAATGATGTAAAAGATATAAGACATAAGATAAAAATTATATAAAAGATGAAAACAACTAAGAAGACAAAAACAGCATTAAAGACAAAACAAAACATAAACTAAGTAGAAGATGTAACAAGACAAAAACAACATAAAAGATGCAACACGACGAAAACAATGTAAAAGTTGTAACGATGAAAAAGATACAAGACAAAAACAACATACAATATGCAATAAGACGAAAAGGATGTAAAAGTTGAAACGACAAAAAGGATGGAGAAGACGTAGAAAGATGAAAGAGATGTGACAAGACGAAAATGACATAAAAGACATATCAAGGTGACCAAGATGTAACACGACAAAGATGGCATAAAGTATGTTTTTTTAGCTCTTTATTTGATTAATCAAGTCTGTTCTCAGTGCATTAATCACTGTCTGCTTTGGATCGGTCACCAAACAGGACAGGAACAGACAGTGGGGACTGCAGAGAAAATAACTGTCAGTAACCTGCCCTCCTTACAGGTGCAGTGTCTCTAGAATTTATGAGCTCATGTTTTACCAGAGATGTTACAGAAAGAGCAAAGTCTGAAGAGGTGAGATGCACAAGCTGTTTTTATCCAGGGCTTGTCTGGAATTTGAACACAGAACCTGTTGCAACATAAATGAGAATGTACCCTTAGATCATTGAGCCACAAGGAAGTCCTGCCCTGTTTCAAAAGAAGAGTCAGACTTAATCACTGTCAAATTACAGTCCAAATCAGAAGGCTATGGACAAAAACCAAAGAGCTCTTAAGACCTCTGGATCTGAAAAAACATGCTGACACAATCCAGGACTGTCTACGGAGCCCCATAAAGGTCATGACATGATTTTTTTTTGTTTGTTTGTTGCCATATGTCTATTTCCACTCAGCTGCTCCCAGCACAGTGTCCCTGTATGGATCAGCTGATTGAGTCACTTTGAACTCAATATATTCACCATTTACCTTCATTAAATCACCTGAAAACAACAGCAGCTGCTACAGTGTACTACACACATCTGTCTGGTCATTAATGTGTTAAACGTTATGTTCCACACCAGTGTTTGCATTGCGATGTTTCGAGGTGAGCTACTTTTGCTCAAAACAAAGTTGGAGAGATTATAATGAGCCCTGTTAACAAGACATCTCCACTAGAAACAACATGTTGTTTCATTGAAGATTGTTTACAACTTTTTCCAGTTGTGTTCCAGCATAATCTGTTCATCAGGGACCAGACTCAGACCTGCAACTCCTACACTGGTTTTGATTGTTTCCTGCAGATTACCGTGTCCTACAGCTTGCTTCTAGAGACCATTTGATCTGATCAAGTTTGCTTTCACTATAATTATGCCCATTTACTGAGTAGTCGCACTGTATCAGCATACTTACTGTACAGTAATTCAAAATAAAGGGCCTCAGTTGATCCATACTGGGGCTGAGAGCAGCTGAGTGGAAAAGAGACATTTAAGAAAGAAATAAGAAATGGAAGAAGAAACGTTTTGTGACAGAATGCAAAATTTATTGTGAGAGAATGCAAAATATTGCACTGTCACTGTGACCCATAGAGGAATTTTAATGACACACATACAGGTTTTCCCATGCATTGAATCATTATCTACTTGTTACTTAATAGATTTGTCCACAAGAATGCTGCATCATACTGAGCTGTTACTGGGCACTGAATTATTACTTATTACTTCATAATCTAAAATCAAAAGTGACCTACCTGTCCTCAATATAATTACATTCTGTTGCATCCACTGCTTAAAGGCACAGTGTGTCAGGTTTAAGGGCATTTATTGGCACAGTATGGCAGAAATTGCAGATTATATTAATAAGTATGTTTTTATTAGTATATAATCACCTGAATCATCATGTTTTTGTTAGCTTAGAATGAGCCCTTTATATCTACAGATGGAGCAGCTCCTCTTCCAGCAAGTCCACCAGGCTGCACCATCAGTCAGTCCACCATCACTCCTACATGCTTGGAAGGGGAGGGTGAGGCGAGTCGGTTGCAATTTGCAAGGTCACTGCTAGATCCAACTAAATCCTACACACTGCTCCTTTAAGTCAAATTCATAATATGACAATATAAAAATACAAGTAAAATTAGTGAAAGTAAAAGTAAGTAAAAGTGCTGCAAAATATTGCACTATGTATTTACAGCACACTTATATGCAGATGATATGATTGCATTCTTATCATGTTATCTTCATGTCTAAGTAGCATTTTCTTTGAAGCTGGTCAATATGCAGCTAATTGTGACTATTTTATGTCCAGTTGAATAGTCTTAAAAAATGCAAAAGTCCCAAAATTAATTAGTAAATTTATTTAATGATTAAGTAATTAACCCTCATGATGTCCTCCCAACAGAGTAACATTCACTGTCCTCTGGGGTCAATTTGGACCTCAACTGGTTTGACTGTTAAAAAGCACAAAACATAACATTGTCACACAAATTTGTGTTTCATCTTTTTCAACTTCAGACCAACCTATTAATACAAATTTTACACTTTTTTTTGTAATTCATACCTTATTTATATGAAATAAAAGCTATTGTTTGAGGTTCACAAAACTGAAATTCTGAATTCTGATTCTATTTTATTTGTAATTTATAAATGGATTTTTTTAATGGGTTATCAAATGTTCATGTTTGTTCCCAGTGAATTCTATTAGGATTAACAGCTCTGAGGCTCGGTAATTGACGACATCACTTCAAATACTATGTTTAATATCATGGTTTTGTTTTTGTTTTGTTGTTTTGAGAAATTCAAATCAGTTTGGCGGGATTTCACCAATGGTGCTGACTGTTTTCTCATTTTCATAATGAGGACAACAATGATTGTAAACCTCCTTCCATGTTATGAGGCCCTTGAATGTTGTTTTAGTTTGTTTCAAACAAGCTGCCTGAATTTTCATGTAAGTGACTGTGATCAGTGGTCAGTGATATCATGCTGCCATCTGCTGGACAAATCCTCTAATAATCCAAACCTTTGGAGAACTGCTGCATCCTGTGGTGATTAAAAAAATGTTTGGAAACTCACAGATCCATTTCTGTCATAAGAAGAATGTGTGGATATTCAACACTGTCATGAGAGGTTGGTTTGCCTCATCCTTCTGTAAAAACATTCAAATGTTGTTTTTTGTTTTTTTGTTTTTTTATTAAAGCATCACATACAGGATATTTTTAAAGGGTAAGACCACTTATTAAAATTACTCAAATGTTGATAAATGAGCTTAATGTAGTAACTGTGGTTAACCACTTACAACAAAAACTACAGTGAATCTGCAGCTGGATGTTTCTACACAGTATTAGTACAGGCATAAGGACATAAAACACAGAGGAAGTTTTTTTTATTATTATTATTTTGTACTTAAGAATGAAGTTGTAGAGAATAAAGTTGAAATGGTACTTCAACTTAATTCTCTACACTTTAACTTTATTCTCAACATTTCAACTATTCTCAACAAGGTATTTCAACTGTTTACTTTTCAAATTTGTGAAATTTCAACTTTATGCTTGATTTAGTAATTCAGTTCTACATATTTCAACTTTATTCTCAACATTTCAACTTTATTGTTGAATGGTACTTCAGCTTTCTCTTCTCTGTATTTCAACTTTATTCTTGACACTGACTTTATTCTCAACACAGTATTTCAACTTAATTCTCGACCTTTCAGTTTTATTCTTGACATTTTGACAATAACCTTAACATTGCTGCCTCATTTTCAACATTTCAATTTTATTCTCAACATGTATTTCAACTTAATTTTCTACATTTCGGCTGCATTCCCAAGTTGGCATTTACTTACTTTACAACTTTATTCTCAAAATGCCAAATTAAAAATCCTCCTCCTCTCTTTTCTCCTTAGCGTTGTTGTGATATTTCAGCATACATCAGTGATGAACACACTGCTCTCTCTGGTTGGGATGAAACTGGTTTCACTGCACATTAGAGTGTTTGGTTCACAGTCAAACTATTTAAGCATTGTGCCACCTTTATTTTTTATATACATACATAAGTTTGAACATTTTACCAGGACGACAAACTACAACAGCCACTGCATGCAGGTACTTTCACCTTCCTGAAACCAAACACAGTTACCTTGTGGTTTACATTTTGGGGGAAAACACCCTTTATCTAGAAAAAAAAAATCAAATGAAAAGCAGCAAAATGATAAAGTGCATGTCTTCACTCTGAAGGAAGAGTAGTTCGGCAGCCTTCCTGCTCACTTGGCAACACAGTGTATGGCTTTAATTTACAGCATGGCCAAATCAACCAAGACTTTTTACACACAGGACAAATTCAGGCACATCCACTCTGATGTGGCTTCGTCTCTTTCAGCTTTTCACAATTGTTTCCAATTGAAAGGCAAATTATTAAATTACATTATATACACATTTTAGAAACCAAAAGCACAGCCGTTACTGGATTTGGCCACTCTTCCATACCCCATCACATGTAAAGATTCCTACGTCTTCCTTCTGAAGTCAAACTGGCAGAGGCAGAGAGAAGACAGCTCTGCAGTGACAGAGCCCAGCCCATATATGTATTCAGTGCAAGACAAAAAGTTTAAAGATACATAAAGACACACAAGACACTGAGGCAGATATCGATAGTGCTAACATCTCACATTAAAAACTGGTCTCTAAAATTTGGTTTGGGGAAGAAGGGTTTGTTAGATATGTATAGAAGATGATGTGTGAACTGTGAGAAAAGTCTGGATAAAATATAGAAAGCTGAAAATAAACCTGCACACCCTCATTCTGGTTTGACATACAGGATCCATCCAGACTCCGCTCATCAAATGTTAAGCTGTCAGAGCAGACATCAACCAGTAGTGGACTTTTAGAGGCTCATTCTGATAAACCTGATAATGATAAAGTTTGTTTATGTTTTACATACACACAGACAATCCCTTAAATATGGTTAGTAAAGAAAAATGACCTGGGCCCTGTTTCAGGAAGCAGGTTTAGTGAAAGCTCTGGCTGGGACATTTTACAGTCTACACATGTCTCCAGTGCCCTCTGGTGGACAAATTATAATTGTAATCAAGTCACTTCTTCTAAATGACCTCATACATATCTTTGGCACGGACAGTTGTTACCTTATAGATGACATACTTTACATGCTGATACACATATCCCTGTGAAAATATTTATCATCCAGAGAAAACGTCAAAATTCTGAATTTTGGATCAGTATTTTATCAACTCAAAATCTGAGATATAAGTTGGTGAATGATTGAACTGTTTGCATATGGTGCTAATCATCTGATGCTAAAAGCTAAATCTCACAACTGAATAAAATCTTTTATAAGTAGTTCAGCTAAAGATTCAGCCTGGTGAAACTATTTTTCTTCTTGTCAGTAAGTTTCATGTGCAGAGCCAAACCAACACTAAATGTATCTGTTAACAAGTATCATTTGTGTATACAAACCAAATAAAGCTTATTCCTCTGTGCCATAGAGCTCCTAAAGGTATAATCTGCAACATTTTCCTAAACAAACAATGCAACAACTCATATCACAAAATATTTCCTTATTTTTCTTATTCTTTTGCTGTGCTCGGGACATTTCATCAACCAAAGATGACATCCTGATGTCTTTGAGAACAACTCAGACAAATCCTACTGATATTCCTTTTAAAGATTCACATCTTCAGTAAGAACCAATGGGCTGGGCTGAGAGCCACAGATAGGTTGGGAAATCAGAGAGACAGAGATGGACTAACATATTGTTGGTTTGGCTTTGAACAAAATATGGAGTAACACACAAAACAGCTATCTTGTACTTTCTGCTTCCCTTTTTAACGAGGCTTCAGTTTTCTAAATATTCTACAACAACTGGAGGAATAAATTAGTTTGCATGTCTTCAGTTTACTGCATTATCCTACATAAGACACTTTCTTACATTCCCTCGTGTGGACTGCCTTTACTTCAGCATGGCACTTGTCCAGTGTTCAAAACGTATATACAAAATCAAATCTACACGAGTTGAATGTGGCAGAGATAACTGGAACCTAATTTTAAGTGTGACAGTGTGAAGCTGGTACAGAAGTCACTCAGCGGTGCTGATGAAGATGTGAGGAGAGCTCAGACTGGGCCTAAATCATCTGGGGATCTTTTGCATATCAGTCCAACTGAACATCAAAGTGCTTAACAGACAGGAATTAGTATTATTAACTGAACTGAGGGGATGTTCAGTTCTGACAAGGTTAAACTTTTTTTCATGTCATGGTAGCTTTTTAAAAGCTGATCCTGGTTTCTACTTTTTATTTTAGTGTGATGTGGCAGCAGCTGACCACAGACCTCCTGTCCTGAGCTCACGTCCTCATGTCCACATCACAACCTCCCAGTGACTCCTCCCAGTCATACCAGACGTTCAGACTGTCCCTTTTGTTTCTCTGTTTCTGCTGAGAACATTGTTGTACCAAATGTTCCTGTGTCGTTGTTCAGTCTCTCAGGTGGTTGCTGCGTCTGGGTTACTTGCTGTGGTGAAGGTACTGCTGGGTGAACATGTTAAGCTCACTGTCCAGCCAGCCCGCCTTGTTCCTATCAACAAAACACACACACATACAGACACACATTAATAATACCCACGTTTATGGAACAAAGCGCATGTCTGAAATACATATAGATATCATTCTCTCCAAAGCCACCAGACTCCTTTGGCAAAAACATTTTAGCTCGCAGAACTAGGGCTGAACAACTATGAAAAAATATGTAATTGTGTTTATTTTGACTGATATTGTAATTTGATTTGTGACATTAGAGGTAATGATAATTTTAACACCATTATTCTTATTTTGATTGAAAAACGTGTTAAAATGGTGTGAAATTTTTTTTTTTTTTGCAAGAATCTGTACCAAATTCTAAATCTATAGAATCTAATATGTAGGACAGGACATCTCTGCCTCGACACATTCATTCTTTTTTTTTTTTTTTTTTCTTTTTCACATTTTCCTTTTAACAAATACTGCACTTTCTGCAATTTGACAAATGCAAAACGACATATTGTGATTTTGATAAAATTTCACTTAACTGTGCAGCCCTGCACAGAACTCAGGAGTTGCTGGTCTACCCCTGACTCAATCAGTTAGTATTTGTAGAGAAAAAAAAGGACCACCTCTGCCACATTTAAGTGATGATAATTCTATAATATTTCTAATAATTCTAATTATTCTAATCTATGTAGCTTGTATGCTCTCAGACAGCAGCACTCTTCATGAAGTTTGCGTTTTAAATTCTGTTTTTGTCTAAAGTTGAAGGTTGACACAACTGTTGGAACAGTCAAACTGCACAAGTTCTTCCCAACTTCCTTGACATCACTGTCAAAAGTAGTCATACATAAAAAGTAAAGGTAAGAGTAGAAAACTGTAAACTTCTCATGACAGCTCGCATTTAATCACGCACGTACTGGAGGGAAATGCCCCTGCAACAATGGCAGCTTCTTAACTCTCAGTACTTCACCAGAATTGTCAACGCACGACATTTAAATAAAATGTTTTAATATCATCACCTTCCTAAAATAATGGCCTAAGTCATTTTTTGACAAAAAATATTTTTTTTTGCCTAAACCATCTCCTCATGATGCTAGCCACCTCTAAATTTGCCTACATCATCAGTTGAACACACCATGCGATTCTACCCCTGTAGTACAGTATGCCTCACGTTTCAGCAACCATTTTATTATATCTTCTCAAGGGACAATACTATAGAACTGAACTATATACTACTTTAGAGTAGTCAGTGTACAGCTAGTATAGCAGTATAGATTTACTGTCCTCTGAAAATAACTCAACACACAGCCATTATTGTCTAAATAGCTGGCAACACAAGTGAGTACACCCTTAGTGATACCTGTACATGTCATTCAAACATGCAAAGGCACCTGTCCTATTCATCATGTTCATGTTTTTGCCTGCTTGACTGGACCATACAAATTTGTGTGTCATGGATTAGAGCTGTTCAATTTGGTGCATTGGGTACAATTCTCTCATATTGGCCACTGGATGTTCAACATGGCACCTCATGGCAAAGAACTCTCTGAGGATGTGAGAAATAGAATTGTTGCTCTCCATGAAGATGGTCTAGGCTACAAGAAGATTGCCAACACCCTGAAAATGAGCTGCAGCACGGTGGCCAAGGTCATACAGCGGTTTAACAGGACAGGTTCCACTCTGAACAGGCCTTGCTAGGGTCGACCAAAGAAGCTGAGTCCTCGTGCTCTGCGTCATATCCAGAAGTTGGCTTCAAAAAACAGACGCATGAATGCTGCACGCATTGCTGCAAAGGTTGAAGAAGCGGGAGGTCAGCCTGTCAGTGCTCAGACCATACACACTGCATCAAGTCGGTCTGCATGGCTGTCATCCCAGAAGGAAGCCTCTTCTGAAGCTGGCTCACAAGAAAGCCTGCAAACAGTCTGCTGAAGACAAGTAGTCCAAGAGCATGAATTACTGGAACCATGTCCTGTGGTCTGATGAGACTAAAATAAACTTGTTTGGCTCAGATGGTGTCCAGCATGTGTGGTGGCGCCCTGGTGAGGAGTACCAAGATAACTGTGTCTTGCCTACAGTCAAGCATGGTGGTGGGAGTGTCATGGTCTGGGGCTGCATGAGTGCTGCCGGCACTGGGGAGCTACAGTTCATTGAGGGAAACATGAATTCCAACATGTACTGTGACATACTGAAGCAGAGCATGATCCCCTCCCTTCGGAAACTGGGCTGCAGGGCAGTATTCCAACATGTTAATGACCCCAAACACACCTCCAAGACGACCACTGCCTTGCTAAAGAAGCTGAGAGTAAAGGTGATGGACTGGCCAAGCATGTCTCCAGACCTGAATCCTATTGAGCATCTGTGGGGCATCCTCAAATGGAAGGTGGAGGAGCGCAACGTGTCTAACATCCACCAGCTGCATGATGTCATCATAGAGGAGTGGAAGAGGATTCCAGTAACAACCTGTGAAGCTCTGGTGAACTCCACGCCCAAGAGGGTTAAGGCAGTGCTGGAAAATAATGGTGGCCACACAAAATATTGACACTTTGGGCACAATTTGGACATGTTCACTGTGAGGTGTACTTACTTGTGTTGCCAGCTATTTAGACAATAATGGCTGTGTGTTGAGTTATTTTGAGAGGACAGTAAATTTACACTGTTATACTAGCTGTACACTGACTACTCTAAAGTATATCCAAGTTTCAGTTCTATAGTATTGTCCCTTGAGGAAAATATAATAAAACGGTTGCTGAAACGTGATGGGTGTACTCACTTTTGTGACATACTGTATAATGTCAAGCGTGTGCCTAAGTCAAAAGACAATGTGATTTAGGCAATTTTATAAGCTTTTCAAGATGGCAGCTACTTCAAGAAGAAAGAAAATGTACCTAGCCACTGAAGTTATTTCCATGATTCAGGGCTTGTCCCCTATTGGTAAGTGATTAGGTTTACTATAATATAGACTAGGCTATAAATATTTATATTTAGTGTTTTCATTCAGTCTTTTTAGTCAGCATTTCAGTCAGAAAAACAGCTAAGTCCATGAAGGAAATCAATGAAGCAGCATGTACCAGGCCAAGACTCAGATGGAGTAGACAATACATTAAACAAAAAATACAATACATAAAAAAAAGTAATGCTTTAAAATTGCTTAATTCACAAAGGCATGCTCAATAATTTTCTAAGTCATTTATTTCTCTTATGTTACATAAGTTGCAGACATTGTTATAAGTATGTCAAAAGCCATCTATTGTCATAACATTTTTGAGTGAAATTATTAATAAATATATATTCAGTGTCTGGTTCAGTTTTTTGTATTTTCTGAAAAACCTGAAAAAATTATTTTAGGCCATTATTTTAATAGGGCTGGGCGGTATGACAAAATTTTCATATCACGTTTTTTTTAAAACTCATATCGGTTTCACAGTATTTGACAGTATTTTTTTTTCATGCAACATTTTCTTCTAATGAGAAAAGAATTACTGCAGTTGATTGGCTTTAAACAGCCCATTTTACAGTCATAAGGACTGTATCATGTTTTTTTTTTTTTTCATGTCCAGACACAGGTAAAAGCATGACTCCTTCAAAGTATGGTTACCATCACATGGCAGGGACGACTATACAATTAAACGTCCCCATCCATGCTAGTCGGCACCAGAAATACTAGTAGTTTAAATTATTTAAAAATAAAATATCATCATATCATTTAAAAATCAATATTTCATTCATGCATGATGCCAGTTATCTGTTGCCTCAAAGATTTTATGCAGCCGCACACCACTAGTCAGGGCTGTGGCTCTGTGAGACAGCAGCCCCTCTCGTCCAGCGCGTATGAACCGATTGCCGTGGCAACCCCGGATGTTTATATCAGCAAAGTCGGACAGATGAATGTATACTGTGACAGAATAAGCTGATATATATTCACTCGACTGGAGAAATGTTCCCACATCAAGCACAGACACAGACATAAACCTGCAAGCAGAGCTGCTGCTGCTGCTGCTGCTGCTAACTTTAGCCACACTGTGTGTCAGGCTGGCAGCTAACGTTAGCTCTGGGTCCTTTACCTGCAGACACTGTGACCCTCTTCGGTCTGAAAAGGTGAAGCGTTTAGTGAGTTGTTGTCATGTTTTGTACATAAATGTGTAAGGCTTGTATTGCACAGCGCAAAGTAGCACGAATTTCAGCTGTATTTAAAGTACGATTTTGAGATTGTAGACTGTGATTAACGTCTTCAAATGGCTCTTAATACACACACTATTTTTTTCGGACAGTGTTTAACATAAATTAATAAATTCTGCTAAATTTTAACAGCTTTCTGAGTGTTTTCTTATTGTTAGACTACTCGACTAGTGTAAATTAAATTTTGCGTTTATTCGGCAGGGAAATTAGTCACCAGGAACATCCCTAGAGCACACGCTGAAGCAAGCACGTCTGTGGTGTTGGTGTGGAGCAGTGAAATGGGTCCCCACTGAAACACTTTCCCACCGTGCAGGTTCTGGACGTTGTTTGGGCTATTCACCGGTATGGTGGTATATGAAAAATTCATATCATAACAAAAATAAAGACCGGTTTTCGGTACGAACCGGTATACTGCACAGGCCTAGTGTCAATATGTTGTCTGAAATGTGCATCATGGCTCAGCACCTTTTCCTCAAAATTTTGATGGTGGCCAGTCATTGTGGCTATATTCCACCAGGCACAGCTGTGTGACTGCAGCCAGAGATGATCACTACCATGCTACACAATGCTTGTGATTCCACCAGCAGCACCTCTGAGCATCCCAGAAGCAGCTCACTCTGCTTCAAATACAAGCCAAGGGTTTTTTGATGGATGCCGTGTCAATCTGCACAGAGCAGATAGAGTGGGCAGGAAGTCAGACATAAAAAGCAGAGAGAATCTGGTCAATTTTCAAAATAACAAACCCCGTGCAGACTCACAATCATCAGCACAGACAGAAAAGAAACTACTTAACTTATCCATGGTACAAAGAGTGAGGAAAGATGACCAAATTAACTAAATCTGAGCAAGTAAACATAATCAGGTGAGCAAAACGCTCCGCTGCTCAAAATCCTCTGAAATGCTGCTGGTGGGGGCTGCAGACATGTGGAGGACAGATTAAAAACTTGACGTGCCCTGTGGAATCAACCAGTTGGTCTCCATAAGCTAGTCCCACAGAGAAAAAAAGTGAATTTAATACTTGTGGCTCCAGAGAAAATGCTGCAGACTCCTGGGATATATACTGCATTGCACAGCCTTTTTAATGTTTTTACAGACATGATTGTTCCCCACCATCACTCCACCCGAGCGTGTCGTCCTTGTCCTGATACTTGTCCTCATGTCTGCCTGTCTGTCTGTGTGTGTGTGTAAATGTAGTTTGGGTGTGGTGAGCTTCTTACCGCAGCAGCTTAGCCTTGCTCTGCAGGATGTCCAGCTGCTCGATCTTGCTGTTCATGTCAGTGATCTCATCCTCGAGGTTCTGACGGGTGACGTCTACCTGCTGGCAGAGCTGAGCAAACACACCTGCCAACTCCCTGAGAACCACACACAGCGCAGACAAACACACATACATTTTGAAACATTAGAATAACAAGGAGTGTGACAAACACAGGGTGACCCTTAAGTTGTGTTCTTCAGTCTTTCAAATCACTGAGTGAACTGATGTGATGACTGAGGTGGCTGTAATGCCTGTGTGACTGTGTGTGTGTGCTCACTGCTGGACTTGGTGGCTGCAGTTGGATCCAGTGTAGCTGACGATGAGCTGCAGCTTCTCGCTGGCGTAGTCCACAAACTGTCTCTTGAAGGCTCTCTCCTTGGCCTTGGTGGTCCAGGTGAGCCGCTCATACACATACAGGAGCCCGTAGAGACCGACTGAGAGGGCGATCAGACGCCAGCCCACTGCCTTCCAGATCTGAAAACAACCAGGAATAAAGAAATTAAGTCAATACTAATGCTATCTAATCCAGGGTCCTCAGAAGAAATGAAGTTATAAGTCCACACATTCTATACTCAAGTAGAAGTCAGATACTTGTGTAGAAAATGAGGTTTCTACTGAACCTTTTTACATTGTTTTTTTTTATCTTAATACATCTCTTCAGTCATTTTCATCTTGTTGTGTCCTGTTCCAACTTTCATCTTATTTTTGTCTTGTTGTGTCTTTTGTTGTTTTTGTTGGTTTTGTCTGGTTATAGTCTCACACAGCCAGTTGTGCTCAGCGTTGAGAAAGTTTTGGCTACCCACATGCACATTCTGCTGAAGTGGAGAGGAAAAAAAAACATTTCTTAAAACCAATCACAATCAGCTTGGATGGTGCTAAGCCCAGGATACAGCTATGGTGCTGCTGCAAAATAGTGTCGAAGAGGGACTTGTTTGAACGTTGGGAGGTGAGCCCAGGCATTAAAATGACATAATGTGGGTTTTCTTTCATACTGCTAGGGTCTCAGGCAACTATATGCTGTTTTTAGGGTGTAGGTTACAGCTTGGAGATTGTTCTCGTTTCTCGGGCACTTAGAAAATGCAGATGGCAGACGCTGCGACCAATGGCAGACTTAGAACACAGTATGCATCCGCTAATCCAGACTAGTCATTTTTGTCTTGTTAGGTCTTTTATTTCATTTTTGTCTATTACATTATATATGCCTTTTTCATCTTGTTACATCTTTTACATCAATTTTGTCTTATTACAATTTTTATATAATTTTTGTATTGTTACATATTTGTCTTGTTACATATTTTATATCATTTTCATCTTGTTAAATTGTGTGTGTTTGTTTGTTGTTACATCTTATGTGATTTTTGTTTATGTCTTTGATGTCATTCTGTTTTCTTAACAAAATCAAAAAATCTACAGTCATGTCTCTTGTACAACAGAGTATAATGATGAATGATGAACGCTGAGTCTTTTGCAGATTCATACACATATTTGTTCTTTAGAAATGATATGACTGAACTGAATAGAATTTGTGTTCTTATTCAGTTTTCTTTAATGGATCCCATCACTATTCTGATCACTGAATACCAACTTTCTGCCCATTCATCCATCACTGTTGACCAAAACCTTTATTCTCCATTATTCACATTTCGTCCACATGCCATCTAGTGTGTGTGTGTGTTATCTCACCACGCCGCCAACCACAAGGACACCCATGGAAGTACGGGAGGTAAGGGAGGCAAGGCCAGTCACCATGGAGACCATCAGCTCTTCCTGGGTCATGGAGCTTTGTGGGAACGGAGGCATGCTGGTGCTGACTGGAGTCAGGGCCATGGGCCGAGGAACCTGCAGAGAGAACACAGCTGAGACGAGCACAGAGCACAGAGAGCGGCTCAGAGAGCTACTGACAGTCCTGCAGGACGGGCCAAATAGCACATCAGTGTTTTTAACAACCCTTATGTACACTGAGACAAATTTACAATTTAGCATTCATTCTTCAATAGCATTGCATCTCCTTAGCATCAACAACTTTCTCATATTTAAAATTTCACCTAAGCTATACAAGGTGCAACAAGCAGTCAATGTAGTCGACAAAAATCAATGACAAAATTTGTTGCCAACAAATTTAATTGTTGTTAATTCATTGGTTACATTGGTTTATTGTGTGTTTTAACACTGTGGAGCTAGACTTAACATCATTTTTGGGAGCTGATGAAAGTAGCAAGTGAGCCATCTTCCCTTTCCTTCCCATCTCTGCTGAGAGGTGCACATTTGCAATAGTGACTGGGAAGTGACAGGTAAACAAACCACAGCAACATGGCTCAATTCTGGGAGAATTTCACTCGCAACGCAGTAAAGAAAAGGATTACCTGCAAGATTTGTCAGGCGGATGATGTATTTTATTTCAGAGTGACAGGACGTTTACTGGGCATTTACACACTCCAAACTAACTGACACCATGTCAGAGAAGCAGCACATATTGTTACATCATCCCCCAGCCTCAGGGAACAGAAGGATTAAGAGGATAAAAAATGTATTTATGATGACAACATGTGTGTGGACTGACTGACTGCTTTCTTAACAAGTCCCTGCCAGTCTCAGTTCATACTCAGTGATGGTTAAATACCAGCTGATGTGAATCGATTTCAAACTGGAAAGCTCTAAGTTTTGCCATGTTTGTGTTGTTTTAGTGTTTACTCTGTAGCTTATACTGTTGAATTTGGCGCTTCTATGTTGCTAATGTGGCTACTCCCAGAGGCTTGTGTAATACTGGGCGACAGCTAAGAGACACTGTGTGAACACTGAACTTTCTTTGAAGCAACTAAATAATGAGAGTAGGTGATCAGATGCTGTAACTGTTTCTTCATGTTGCTTTTTGTAGAATTTTATACTGCAGTGCGAGCCGTGTTAGCACTTAGCTTTGTTTACTTACAGAAGCTGGCGTGGCTCTCAACTCTGGCATGTGCGTAATGCGTATATGTGTGTGTTGTATGTAATAGGTTGTAAATGGGTCCCTCTACCTGACTGTGCGTAGCGTGGTGGGATGGGGGGTGTTGATCTTTGAATAATCATCAAACAGTGCCCAGTGAACATCGAATAGCATTTTGGCTTGAAATGCCCATCCCTATTAACTTGCAGTTAAAAACCAAGACAACTCTGTCTATACCTGCACATAGGAACAAAAAAGTCAACACTTCAACTTATATTTCATTCATCTTTGTTGACACATCATGGTCATTTTATGATTTAGTCCAGTAAACATATTACAGATTTCTCCTTTACGGTATGTTTTACATGTGATAGTGGAGCCAATTTATAGTCAACTTTTTGGCACTTAACCACTTATAATTATTTGTGTTTTTTTTTTATGGCCAAAAGCAGTAGAGACAGGGATGGTAGCTTCCTTTTGAATTGATAATGTTAAATGATCAGTTGATATCGTCTCATTGATCACAGGCCCCTGAATTTAATTGAATCGAAATTGCATCGTGGCATACTTTGTGATACCAGCAAATATCATATCATTGTCTAAAGAACTGATATTATTGCCATTAGTGATTAAACTTGTGATTTACAGAAGTCTCTTATTTAGCAAATGAGAGACACTGATTATACAAATTATTTAATTTTATGAACTTGTACCTACTAATGAAAACATCATACAAATTGAAATGAGAGATTTACAAAAGATAAAAATTGCTGACTTGAAACACTTGAACAAGCAGCAAAGCTCAGAGAAAATAAAAAGATGTTCAGAAGAAGTCCATCATGGATGCCATCTTCTGAATAAGCTCTTCAGGGACAAATGTTCTTTACCCAGACCCTATGAACGCTTGGCCACCACAAGCCAGTTATCCCTGTGGTAACTTTTCTGACACCTCCTGCTTAAAACCCAAAAAGTCAGAAGGATCGAGAGGCCCCGTTTTCACGGTCTGTATTCACACTGAAAATCAAGGTCCAGGACAGGGGGTTTATGTTCCTCGGGTGTTACCTGGTCATTGTAGCCCATGAGGGCTCTCCGGGTGTTCTTGGGCCCCAGGAAGCGGTTGACCAGCATGGTCCAGCCCAAAGAGAAGTGGAAGCTGATGTCCTCCTGGAAGTCGCTGCAGAGTTTGTCACAGGCCAGGTCATAACTGAGGCTGAAGCACTGACGAGGGACCAGTTTATCCACCTGCTCTCTGACCGGGCTGGGCAGCAGAGGCTTCAGACCCTCTACACGCACAGACACACAACAAACACATCAGTATGTGTGTGCCTGTATACATATCTCCACATAAGGACGGTACAGTCATAGTAAACAGCAACATTATGCTTGTAGCAGCCTGTGCAGTGCTAACAGCAGACAGGTGTATGTGTGTCTGTGGTCAGAGTGTTACCGATCATGTCAGTCTGTGTGGCCTGCAGGGCACTGGTGATGGAGGTGGAGCACCTCTCTGACATGTTCTTGCCCAGACCCTCCTCTATGTGCCGGTGGAGCTCCTGGAACAAAACAAAACAAACAAAAAAGTCAAACAACACAGCTGCTATTTTCCTGACATGTACATCCACACTACTGCTGACTAATACTGACAGGGGATGCTTTCTGATGCCTACAGCACCCAAACCTGACAGCCAGTCTTGTATAGTGTGGGTCAAGGGTTAACCAACATTACAGATCTAAATTACAGCTGATGGGAAACTGGTGCATCAACACAGAATCACTGTAGTTAAGTCTGAAAAAACAGACTTGAAACCTAAAAAGATCATGGGTCACACAGTCATGTGTGCAGCCCATAGAGACAGCTGCACTGACCAACACTGACGCACTTGTGAGACGGACAGAGGATCTGGTTTATGTCCAGCGGATCCTACGACACCATGACTCAGTCACACTTCTTCCCAGAGTGCCAAGTTTCCATGGCAAAATATACTAATAAAATCCTAAGATCTAAAAATAAAAACTCTCAGTAGTTTGTTTTAATTATATATTTTATTCAAGTAAATTTCTAAAGGTGTTCTGATCTGGATTTGGAGGGTATCAGTATGATATCAGTAGGGATGGGAATTGATAAGATTTTATTGATACCGATGCCATTATCAATTCTGCTTATCAATACAATTCTTTATCTATTCCGTTATAGATTCCTGTGGATTTTCTGTGTGGGGAAAAAGTAGGCCTATCATTATTATCATCTTTATCATTATCATTATTATTGGTAGTAGTAGTAGTAATAGTTGTTAATACAAACGTTTTTGGTGTTTTTAATATAAAGTTATTTACTTTCTGTTAGTGTTTGTGATGTGTTTGTTCAGAAAGGTGTATGTTGGTTATTGTCATTTTTGTGCTGGTTTAGAGACGTGTTAGTTGATACAATGAGTGAGGGCCCTGGTACATTTCATGCATCTAGAATGCAAGCTGTTTTCAAGGCCAATGGAGGCCATACAAAATATTCAGTTTTTTTGGTTATTATTATGTCTGAAAAAGGAGCTGTTTTAGTTCTTTCAGTTTGTTATTTGCCAAATAAATAACAATAACAGTTTTATTTTTAAACAAGTTTTTTGAAAGATTTCTAAAATATTTGTTTTCTTGTTTTTATGACAGGTGGTCTAATACATATATATAATGATTTCAGTTCAAATGAGTGTTTTCTGCCACTAGTAGATGCCAAAAATTCTCTTTTGCTCACATGTACCACTTTGTTTAAATGACTGCTTCTTGAATGAGGCTCATTGACTGTGGATTAGTGTGGCCTGTCAGCACTGCCTTTCCTACTAATAGCCTTACTAATAATACTTTGGTCATCCATGTATCCAAGTGCTAAGCCTGTTGATTTGGTGCTTGGGTCAGGCCCAGGTTTACACAGAACTGTTTTCTGGCTCTACTGATGTTAATAGAAAGGCTCCAGCAGGAGCAACATTTTCGGCCTCTGTGGCCATCAAATGAGATTGCAGAGTTGAATGAGTCCATCATGACTCAATCTGGATTGCTCTTACATAACACAGATTACTTGGGCTTTATAAAGGTTCAGTGAGCCAACAGGAGGCCCAGGCTGAGCTTTGCACTGTGCTGTGCTGCTGTAGATAGTAGACTGACAGAGATAGAGGAGGCCAGAAAACATGACTGAGCCATCCTGCTGGAAGAAGATTTACACACAGCACAGTCATCACATTCACTGTCTGACCCACACTGTGATTTTCTAAGTACTTGGGCATACAAATGGACAATAACTTGGAATGTGCACATGGATTATATTTGTGGCAGTTAACATTCTGTAAAACTGTACTAGAAAGCATCATCAGATGTTGTTATGACACCCTTAAATCCAGTTAAAGGCAAGAACAGTCGACATGGTAAAAACAGAAATTAAAGTGAGGGGGAGGACAATAGGGCTGCAACTAACGATAATTTTCTTTATTGATTAATCTGACCATCATTTAATTGATTAATCGATTACTTGAAGTGTCAGAAAATGGGGGGGGGAAGTCAACAAAAAAGTGTTGAGGAGATGACGTCCTCAAATATCTTGTTTTGTCCACAACCCAAAGACATACACTTTAGGTCAGAGGGGAGTAAAGACACCAAAATATTCACTTTTGAGAAGCTTAAATCAGAGAATTTGGACTTTTTTGTAATTAAAAAATACTATTAATCAATTATCAAAATAGTTGTCAATTAATGTAACATTTGATTAATAATGGATTCATCTTTGCAGCTCCTGAAGAAAGATCACACATCCCCTCACACTATTTATGACAAAACTGTTGTCAGACATACAAACTATATTCTGAAGGATCCATTACGTTTTAGATCCAGAATATGAACTGTTATCATCAGGCAGAACATATAGAACAAGCAATTGCAAGAGGAACTGCTTCAAACTTTCTTTCCTTCCAATGTCAATTCCAAACAACCTCAACCTCAATCCTCACTAATGTAATGGCAGCATGTATTATTTATTATGTTGCCGCATTCCTTATTCCTTATTTTCAGAATGTCTACGTATTTATATCTTTATCTCACAGTATAATATTTTACATACCTTTTTTTATTATACATCTTTTATTGTATTTTATACATCTTTCAATTGTATGCATTTTTTGTTTCTTGAGCCCTTTTTAGACTGTACAAAAAACCCACTAACACCCACTAAAATCTGGGTTTTGTCTTCAGTGTGAAGGGGTATAATCAGCAGTCACTCCCAGGTCAAATGACTCTGCACTCCAGCTCTGATCAGCAGTAATAATGCTAATTTTGACCCTTTTCAGCAGAGACAATGAAGGCATGTCACCTTCATCTGTAACTTCTGCAACCCTTTTGCTCCTTTTTCATACACATGTGCTGCTTAACTCAGCTTAACTCAGTGTTCCAGTCCAGCACAACAGAGTCTGCAGCTGCTTGAAGTTGTGTATTGTACTGATGAAGCGCTCGTCTTTAGTCAAGGGGCTTAAACGGCAAATACACACTTTACTTCCTATAATTTCTTCACAATGAATGTCTCCCCTTCTTTGTTATCTAAAAGCTTTTATTATGAAGCAGCACAATCAGGAAATATTGCATTATCAGTGATAGTAACATAACTGTGAGGTGAAAGAGAAAATGAAACTGCAAAATAAAGCAGATAACAAAAAGTACAAACAGCGACACAGAAGAGAAACTAAACTTCAAATCACACTCAGAATAAATAAAAGTACTGAGAGCAAACGCCTTCCTCTCTGATCTCCTGCATACATCAGAAAAAACAGAAAGGCAAATGGGTCTACTGGCAATGGGAAAAGGAACAATCACCTATTCTTAGCAGGTTTGCCCACATTTAATAACCCTGTATTGTACATGCTATTTTTGGGTCTAAAAACAGTATTAGTGTACAATTGTACTGCTGGTTATGTTTTGCAATCTATTCAAGTTATTGTAGGTGTGTGCGACACTATTGCCCAACCCCACAACAATAAAGCATATCTTATCTTGATTCAGGGTTATACTTCTATCCTGTTTTATTTCAGACAATTGTTTTATGTTTTACCCTGGTAAAAAGTAAACATCACTTATTAATCTGGAGACTCATCAGCCACATGTCCTTTGTGGAACAGAGCAGATCAGAGACTGAGAGTAGAGAAAGGATTAGATCTGTGTGGCAAATAAGTACATGTGTATGTGGAGTCCAGACTCCTGTTTGTAAATGAGCCACTATGAGAGCAGCCCCTGACACCAGAGCCATCCTCAACAAGTAGTGCTGACAAAGACCAGCTGATCACCACAAACACAACAGCTGACACACAGCTGATTGCTGACATGCACATACATTCTGCACCTGTGCAGGCCTGTGCGGTATACCAGTTCGTACCGAAAACCAGTCTTTATTTTCGTTATGATATGATTTTTTCATATACCACCATACCTGTGAATAGCCCAAACAATGTCCGGGAACGTGCGCGGCGGGAAAATGTTTCAGTGGGGACCCATTTCACTGCTGCACACAAACACCACAGGCATGCTTGCTTGAGCGTGTGCTCTAGGGATGTTCCTGTCAACTAATTTCCCTGTTGATTAAACGCAAAATTTAATTTAGGCTAGTCACTAAGAAAACACAAAAGCAGTTAAAATTTAGCAGAATTTATTAATTTATAATGTTAAACACTGTCTGAAAAAATACTGTGTATTAAGAGCCATTTGAAGACGTTAATCACAGTCTACAATTGCCAAATCATACTTTAAATGCCGCTGAAATTCACGCTACTTCGCGCTGTGCAATACAAACCTTACACATTAATGTACAAAACATGACAACAACTCACTAAACGCTTCACCTTTTCAGACCAAAGAGGGTCACAGTGTCTGCAGGTAAAGGACCCAGAGCTAACGTTAGCTGCCAGCCTGACACACAGTGTGGCTAACGTTAGCAGCGCTAACATTAGTAGCAGCAGCAGCAGCTCTGCTTGCAGGTTTATGTCTGTGTCTGTGCTTAATGTGGGCACATTTCTCCAGTCGAGTAAATATATATCAGCTTATTCTGTCACAGTCTACATTCATCTGTCCGACATCGCTGCAGCCCTGACCAGTGCCATGCAGCAACAGATAACTGGCATCATGCATGAATGAAATATTGACAAATATTTCATTTTTAAATACTTTAAACGACTAATATTTCTGGTGCCGACTAGCGTGGGTGGGGACGTTTAATTGTATAGTCGTCCATGTGATGGTAACCATACTTTGAAGGAGTCATGCTTTTAACTGTGTGTGGACATGAAAAAAAAAAAACGATACAGTTCTTATGACAGTAAAATTAGCTATTTAAAGGCAATCAACTGCAGTAATTCTGTTCTCATTAGAAGAAAATGTGGGTAAGAACACTTGCATAGAAAAAAAAAAATACCGTCAAATACCGTGAAACCGATATGATTTTAAAAAAAAAACGTGATATGAAAATTTTGTCATACCGCCCAGCCCTAGAGGAGAGGGATTCTCTTCAGCTAACAGAGGCCTGAGGTGGTCACCTAACAGAAATAAAGATCAGTTCATTTCCCTGTACTAGTAGAACTGAAGGTGCCTTCTGAATGAATGCCAAAAAGCCTTCCATCAAAACTCCTGCCCAGTAGTTTAAGTTTGGGCTGAAGTCCTTACAGACATAAAAAAAAAAAAAACACATGACAAAACTGACATCATGCAGACTCAGTTACCCGTTTCCTGGCTATTGATACTGACAGCCCAACATGCAGATGCTGCGGCATGTAGCCCCTTCAAGCTTCACTTTGTTTGTTTTAATATGGTACTTTGTGTCTTTATTGCTCAAACATTTATTACATAAGACAGAAATACAGTCAAAGTGGTAAAGAGAGGTGTGGGGTTTGGATCAAAGAGCAGTGGACCTTGAGATGATCACTGCCCACAGACCACCACAACTTTCATTTTGTTGTGCAACTCTGTGTTGTGTAATGATAAATAGATGACCTTAATACTAGGGCTGCGCAGTATACACGGTATGACGGTAGAGTATAAATTTGGCCACGGTAGAGATTTGCACTCTCCCGTCACACCGTCGATGACGTCATCGCACCTGCCTCTGTGTGAAAATGGCCGCAAGCACAGTAACGGCGGAGGAGGAGGGGCTGTTAAAAAAACGGTGCTACATCTGTGATTTGGACGTGGTTCAGGTTTAAAAAGTCGGATGTTGAGCAGAAAAATGTCATCTGCAAGATGTGTGGAGTAACTGTGACCACCAACAAAGACCCAGATGCCGTCCTATACGGACCCGGACCTATAACCAATAAATTAATAATAGATTTAATTTTTTTACGGGATGCTTCTACTTTAACTGGCGCAACTTTTCTAGCCTTTCTGGCACTGGTTTAGCTGATCAGGAAACACACAGACCAACTGCAGAGAAGCTGCGTGTGGAGGAGACTGTTGTTAATGACGGAGTTAAGTACAACAGAAACTAACGTGATGGTTAATGACATCGACACCAACCAGATGCACTTATAAAATTAAACAACTGTATAAAGAGGCCTATACGTAAAACAGGAGAGTCTGTGTTTCTCTGTGAGAAACTTTCAGACCTTCTCACAGCAGAGTGAACAGGTGAGGGAGGAGAGGAGGGCAGACTGATCACTAATCAATCACTGATACCGTCGTCCTCTCGGACTGATTAAAAAATAAAAATGCCAAAATTGGTGACAAACCAAACCTGGGTGTCCACACATAAAGTCTTTGTGTGAAACTCTGTCTGTAAACAGCACGATGTTACACTCTGCATTCTGCTGTCTGTAGTTTGACCGAGAGAGACAGAGGGTCGTGTCTAGAAGGGAATCCTAGACCTGCGAAAGATTGCGCGACTTTGATCGTTTTAGTAGAAATAACGAACACAAATCTCGCAAGAGTTGTGCAAATAAAGAGTTACCTTCTAAAAAAAAAAAAAAAAGGTGCGCAATTCCAAAAATAGAAAATCATGTCGTGGTGTCGATGTTTTTAATGTGGCGGGCCGCCATAAATAAAACTATTCACTGATCCACAGAGAGTCACTGAAACACTGATCACTGACCTGCTGTGATGGAAAAAATACTCACATTCTTTACTTAGGTATTTTTTTATAGATTTTTCCAGGATTACAGAACCTTTTCACTGTTTTTGCCATTTGCCTTATAGAAAACCTCTCTTACTTGAAGTACTGTTTACAATATCCACTTTATTTTTGTAAGAATTTTTGTACTTCTGAGGCACTATCCTTACTTCTGTTGTTCTTCTGCACAATAAATGCTCAAAAAATTACATTATATCTTTGCTTTTTTTGTTGTTGTTTTTGTGTCAAACCAATTTAGTTTTGCTAAGGGACTACAAAACCCATTCAGAAACACTTCCATTATAAGTTTTACACCGCGACATTTATACCGTGATATATACCGTTACCGTGAAGGGATTCAATTTATACCGTGATATGAATTTTGGGTCATACCGCCCAGCCCTACTTAATACCTTGACATGCAACAGATATCTGACGTGCTTTTAGCTGGCGTCTGTCCATGACACAACTTGCCAAAACAGTACAGGATCATGTGATGGCTGTGTTCACACTGCATGAAAATAAAACACACCTGCATGCGCAGCAGACAGACAGAAGCTCACATTCACTCTGCTGAACATGTTTGTTAAACTCACATTCTTGTAGACCTTGAGCACCACTGGTGATGGGTGAAAGTCCATGTGGAAGTCATCCACCAGCACACTGAGCTTCCTGATCTCCTCTGCCATGGCGTTAGACACCTGAAGAAGAGCACAGAGCAGTGGTGAAAACTCTTCCAGGACAACCAGCATCTGCTAACACTTCTTTAGTGACACAAGTTGAAGATTTGTTTTGACAGGACTAGTTTTAACTTTAATGAGTCACACACGTCTAAGAGGAAGGAACCCCAGCTGTATGGAGTCAGATCAGTCTCAATATCAATGAAAGCACACAGAGGGATTCACAAATATATTTTTTGATTTCTACATATATGACTATCTTAAACTCTCCAATCCACATTTAAAAAAAAGGTTCACAAATGTACATAACAAGTGTACAAAAAGAAAATCACAAAAACAACTCCTTTTACAACGTTTACATGTGTCTCTACCCAATTAAAAACCCTTAAACAAACTCATTTTGAGTCCACAAGCACTCCTACCCAAACATTTTTGAGGTTCACAATTGAGTGCAGTTGAGCTGCCCTCTGAAAGTCCAAGATTCAACTCATTAGTCAGAGACACTTCAGTTATCTGAGATTCTTCCAGTCGAACATTGTGACAGGAGCATATTGTTATTCTAAGTGCCTGATAAAAGTATAGAGAGGATCGCTACAGTAAAAGACCATTTTTGAAGAGTTAGATATGTTTTGTAAACTCTCTAAAGGTTGTAATTTTAATATCATCAAAGTCAGCTTCAATTAAACTCAACAGAAACAAAATAAAACTCTCCAACAATCACTTGGCTCGTCTTTCCATTATTCCAACAATCACCAACTCTGGTTTGGTTGAGATAAATCATTAATCCATGGCGTGAAGGAGTGTGGAGCATGCAGAGTATGTAACACTAAACAACGGCTGCAGCAGCGCTGCTACAACCTGGGAGAGAAGCTGCACAGGTCGGCTGATTTTATAACTGAACCACAGGAGCACACTTTTACTTTCTCTGACTGTGTGAAAATCTGATGTTTTCACATCACAGATGACAAATAAAGGCTTTAAATCCCGAGTCTTTCTGGTTAAATCCACTCATGTAGCCTGATATGGGAATTTAGGAACAGACTGTTGAATTGGACAGCCAAATCTGATTCAACTGAAAAAAAAATCTGAGTCTGAGACAGCATTAGCACACACAAATATTTCTTGTTTTAAATGAATAAAAGAAATCAACAAATTAAAAAACAACCAAACAAACATTAAAAATGTAAAAGATTTGGATGTTGTTACATTTATGTTCAAACTCTCATTGGTAATTTCACTGCATTTGTGAATGTGGGTGTTGATACTCTTCTACTGCATCTCAATTCACAAATGCATTTTTTCAACAGTGAATTATGTGTAGCTGCTCAGATGTATTCTTCCGTTTCAGCCAATCTCATGAGAGATGACGTAGATTTGAAGGCATGATTTAACATGACACTACAGCCATTCCTCAACCTTCTTTATGTTTGCATTATTGCATTATTTTATATGCATATGCACAACATTAATTAATTTAGTTTACATTGAAGAATATTATTTTGGAGTCATTCATATATTAATTCCAACATACATGAGTGAATTTCTATATGCACTCATTTAGACTGAGGCTGATCTGACTCCATACATCTGTTCCACTGCAGCTGCTGAGATTCACCTGTCTCTCCACCTCCTCAGTAATCTTCTTGATCTTGGCCTTACAGTCCATAGTCAACAGGTCCAACTGCTTGTCTATGAACTCCAATCGGTCCTGACGGTCCTCTTTGGTCTCCAAGCAGTAGATCCTACACACACAGACACAGACACACACACACACAATGTAACAGAATGGTGGTCTGTGCAAGGTAAAGACCATGTTGGCAGTGATGTCTGTGAGACATTTTGCAGCCTGACATATTGTTGGTGCACTGCAGTACACAGCACACATTAACAACTGCATTCGATAACCATTAATGCATTAAACCATTAATGTGAATCCTCTCTCCAAGCATTCCATCAAAAAGTGCTCACACACATGATATCTAAGTGTAAAATTATCTGAAGGGAGATGATTAGTTTCCCACACTGTCTTTGGTTCATGTACGGTCTCTCTCCACACACATGTATTTTTACTGGCTGACTCACCTCTGCTCTTGTGCAGCGATGTGGACAGAATCCATGATGCAGCGTAGGGCTTCAGAGATCTGTTTGGCCCTCACTGTGTGCTGCTCAAACTTGGTCTTCACTGCTGACTGGGAGATACACTCCTACAGACACACAGCAGCCACATGAGCAGACAGGCCAACAGTCCACTCACTGCATACTTCACGACTTAAATTGTAACTGAGATTGGCTTTTGATATCTGGACCATTTACTTTTTTTTTACACAACAAATAATATAATACAATTATCTCTCACAATTCCAAAGTTCACTCAAGTTGAAGCCAAGGTGGGCAGAAGATACACTAGTTATTTTTGAAGGAAACATTAACATTTGGAGAGATGCCCGAAGTATGTCACAGTTTTAATTAAATGGACACCCAATAAGACCATGGAAGTAAGCAAAGCTGATAGATAACCTCACTCATAAATATATCTGCATATTCAGATCTGACTCATTATCATTGTATTCTCAGTTGTTATAAGTATAAGGTCCTTACCTCAAATCGCCTCTCAAAGTTCTGAAACTCAAACATTCTGGCTTGAAAACCCTCTGCAAGTGCTCCACCTGAAGGAGGACAACAACAATATTGGAGACAGTAATGTTGACGAGATCTGCTCTCCATTTCAGTACAGTCTGTACAACAACTCATTTTCAGTACCGATACCAAAATTATACCTTTTCAGTACCTAACTTTGAAAAATAAATGTGTTTCTCCAAAAACATAAATAAAAAAAAAGAATTTCCCTGAGGGGGACTAATAAATGATGTCCTTGCAAAACACTTTTTTTGAGTTTTCAAACATTGTATTTTGTCTAATCACAAGCAGCAGTACCATAACTTTATCTGAATAAAACAGCCTAAAACTGGCAACATTTTGGTTTAAATCACGAACTAAAACTGATCTCTATTACTTTTACAAAACCTTGCATGATCCATCACACCTGCTTCAGGCATTCCCTGAGCCTTCTGCACTCGAGCTTGGAGAACCTCCTTGGCAGAGACGAAGAATATGCGGTCACTGGCCTGGGCCCGGTCCACCACACCCAGCTCATCCACCAGGAAATTGGTGCATCGGTCCATGTGCTGCCTGCGGACCTGAAACAGCAACAGCACACAGAAAGTAGGAAAAGCCCCACAGGGACACAGCTTCTTAATTGACAGTGGTGTCAATTAAGCCACAGTCTGGTCAGATTAAGGTCTTTGCTACTGAGCTAAACTATTCAACCATTCAGCACTGAAGCTGATCTCCTTGAAATGCATGTGTTTGGATTGTGGGAGGAAATCCACACAGACATAGAGAACATGAACACTCAGTTGTGGCCCAGGAGGTATAGCAGCTTGACCACTAAATGGAAGCTTGGTGGTTCGATTCCCTCTCCTCTAGCCCGCATGATGAAGTGTCCCATTGCAAGACACTGAACCCCAAAGTGTGTAATTGTGTGAATGAATGGGTGAATGTGTTGTAGAAGTGCTACATAATGTCCATCGAACCCAGACCTAACAATGGTAACTACTGAGAGACAGTTTTTTGTGGGAAAAAATGCAGAGAAAGTAAAAATGAGAGTCTTGGTGGAAACTGTAGTTTATATGTTGCTTTCAGTCCATTCAATTAAAGGGGCAAGAGCATTTTCTGGCACTGTTTAAAAATAATGAAAATCAAACATTTTTCACACACACACACACACACACACACACACACACACACACACACACACACACACACACACACACACATTAGGGATGTCACGATCCGATCACGTGATCGGAAATCGGGGCTGATCACGTGATTTTCAAATGATCAGAATCTGGTGGAAATTATCGTATCTAACCTTACAAAACAACAAGCATGGTCATGTTCACGTTTTAAATTCATCCTGAGGTACAAAGAGATTGTCAAATGGAATGACAATGGCTTAGTTTTAATTTTAGTAAGTTCCACAACATCAATATTCATTGTTGCACAGACGAAAACAACACCGTAAACGTCACAATTTACGGCAGGCGGGGAATTCAGACAACATAATAATAGTGAGCTGGTAGTTAGTAGGCTAACGCAGGGCAAACTATAAATAGGCAAAATATTTATTTAAATTGAATTTGTTTAAATGGTTATTTTGTGCTGCACCACTGATAAGCTACAAAGAGATTTTATTTTGTTTACTTGGTTTGAACCAATGCTGCACTAACAAAACTTGTGATAAAAGAGCCATATAAAAAGGTATCATGTTGGATACTGTCATTTAAATAAAAAAAAAACTTACAAGGACAACTTGGATGTGTTTTCTTTTTTCCTTCTTCTTATTAATGCATTGCTGAAGCATCGGATCGGGACTCGGTATCAGCAGATACTCAAAATGAAATGACTCAGACTCAGGGGCAAAAAATGTGATCGTGACATCCCTAAAATATATAAATGTATGTGTATATACACATATATGTTAAAAAAAAAATGATTTGGAGGTGAACTGTTCCTTTAACAATCTGAGAATGAACCCCAAACAAGATTGAGTCAGAATAGGTGTGACCAAACCAGGACAAATAAAACCTAACTACAGTATCAACATAGTTAGATAACAGATGGAGTAAAGTTGGGGGCAGGATATCAAGTGCAGCAGGAGGTGATCTCCGTTCACTTGTAGCAGAGCAGATGGAGAGAGGGGAACAATAATAACAGTTAAGCTGTTAACCTGCCTAATCTAAGACTACCACTGAGTCAGCAGCATCAAGCTGTATAAACCATTAGTGTATGGTACTATACAAGCAGTTTATGTATACACTGTAAAGAATAGGGGTGGGGGAAATTTCCGATTCTTAGATGCATCGCGATTCGGACGTGGACGAATCTGAATCGATTCACAAACGTCCAAATTTCGATTATTTAAATCTGTTAATTAAAGTGATACAGAAGCTTCTAAATAATGTGGAACTAAGAAGCGCGGTACGCGTCATCGCCGGGACACTTTGGGACGCGCACCTGGAGCGACACGCGCACAGCGGAAAACAAACATGGCCGACCGGCAGCCACCTCGCCATGAGGTCCGAACAGCTCCTTCTAATTTAAAAGCAGCCGTGTGGAAACACTTCGGCTTCTACAACGTCGACGGCGGAAGCGAACTGGACAAGAGCCACGTTATATGTAAGTTGTGTCGAGCTAAAATAAAATACTTTGGCAACACAACAAACATGAGAAGCCGTAACTCGATTCCACCCGACAGAGGAGTCGGGGAGACGGCAGGCTGCTGTTGCTGCGGCTACTAGTGGCTACTGTTGGTACTTTCCAGTTTGCACATATTTCCAATAGTTTAATAAAATATAATCGAAATGAATTCTTATTACAAATGCGCTGTTTTTAAAAATTGCAAGTGACGAATGCTTATTCAGTGAGACAAAAAGAAATGTGTTTGTGAAAAAGTGCATCAATATACATAAAGATGCATCAATAATCGTTTTATAATCGAATCGTAGCCCCTGAATTGTAATCGTAATCGAATCGGCAGGTGCCCAAAGATTCCCACCCCTAGTAAAGAACATGCCACCATGTTGTTAATGTGCATGTATGTTTTAAGGAGTTGACTGACCTCCTCCATGTATTCAGGTTCTGAGGCGGAGGCGTCCCAGCGGTTGTTGAGGATAAAGATGTTGGGACTGGAGAGCCGCTCATTGACCTTGTGAAAGAAGGACTTCTCCTGTGGTTGTAGAAGGCATCAGTGGAACAGACATGTCAAACATTAGCACTGCACTGATATATACTACAACAGTCCTCCAGACTATTTGTTTTGTCATGTCTCACCGTCTGCATCAGGGTGGACTCAGAGTTGGCCACCAGAACAAACACATCAGCATCCAGGCAGAACTTGTCAATCCAGCTGTCCAGTTCTGTAGTGACATCAATCCCTGGGCTGTAGGGGAAAACACCAAGAAGTTCAGTCTCATGGCTTTAAAATGACTACCGCTACATACAAATGGGTATGTCACAAGAACCGATGCTGATGCCATAAACCATAACTGATGCCATAAATTTGGAAATGTGACAGTACTGTTTTTTAGTTAGTTTGTTTTTATTTTTACACTACTACTACCAGACATAAAATTCTTCCTGACCTGACAGACACAGCATGTACACCTACAAGTGCTGTAGTCTGCTATTCAATAACAAAAAACAAAGAAACACAATAACAACTACTAATCCAAAGTTTACTCCTTGTTATCTTGGAATACATGTTACCATTAGTTTTGTCTGAGACAACTGCACACATTTGCAAAATTACAAAATACAAAGTTAACATTTTGACTCTCACCATATTAGTACATTCAAATTACTGCAGCACTTTGACTTCAACTTCTATTCAAACTTCAGCAGCAGAAATCACTGCACATTTGTATCATTTTTCAGTCATGGCAACATGCTCCCCTGACAGTGTGTCAGGCAGAATAAATATCCCTCTCAGTCTTCTGTACTAGAAGCTCAGAGGAGTTATGTGGCAAATAGAGCTGCAATGTTCAATCAAATAATTGATAATTAAATTATTACCAACTATTTTGATAATCGATTAATCAGTTTGAGTCATTTTAGAAAAAAAAAAGGCTAAATTCTCCAATTCAAGCTTTGTAAATGTAAATATTCTCTCGTTTCTGAGGACATCATCTTGGACTGGGAAACACCTATTGACATTTTTCACCATTTTCTGACATTTTACAGACCAAACAACTAATCACCTAATTAAGAATGATGGCATGAATGATTGACACTTATAATTGAAAATAATAACTCAAGGACAGACTTGAAAAACAGGATCAAACTAACATGATTAACGACAAGATTAACTGATCAATTAATCGAGAAAATAATCAACAGATTAATCAACAATGAAAATAATCATTAGTTGCAGCCCTAGTGGCAAAGAAAAATAATAATAGCTGCATTTTATTCTAGTTTTTGTTTTTTTACCATGGTACCAACTTCATTTTAGGAAGAGCTCACATATAGCTGGTCGGTAAGGGTCATGCATTTGACAGCCTTTTCCTTTTGTCAAAGCTTCTGTGGCAAACAGCTGATGATTATGAACTTGTGGATGAAGCAGTGCAAACTTGTGTCTGACCTGTCCACCAGCACCAGATCGTCCCTGAGCAGAGCACACTTGGCTTTAGGCCACATGACACAGACCAAACTGCCAGCGTCCAGGTCTTCATCCTGATGGAGAGCGTGGGCCAGCTGGTTCACTGTCTGGAAGTGTGCGCACACACACACAGACACACACAGATACACACAGATACACACAGACACACACAGACACACACAGACACACACAGACACATACAGACACACACAGACACACACACACACACACACACACACACACACACACACACACACACACACACACACACACATCAGCATCAGCTGGATTCACTCATGCAGCAAAGGCCGACAGTCCACTTCCACACACTGGAGGTGTGGAAAGTTGGAATCTGCAATCTGAGCAGCAGACCTGTGTGTAGGTGAAGGCATTCAGTGAGACCTCCAAATAACTCACATTTCATACAGTGTCTCAAGCAACACTGTATTAAGTTGAAAGCACAAGTTGAAAATATTCAACTTAAGCAAAAAGTTAACGTGTATCGCTTTGCAAACTGAGGAATGGTGGGACAGAGCTGCCGCTTGCACACAGACAGCTGCTGAGCGTCAGGGAGCTGTGGAGGAGAGAGGCAGGGGCAGAGGAGAGCTTCACAAAGAATTAAATTTGCTTCAGTTTCCGTGACCACACCAACACTGACCCTCAACAAGTACCAAACTTTTATAATTTCTATACCAGACTGTTTTAAATACTACAGTATAGAAAAAAAATACAGAAATTTCAGTATACTGTATAACACTACTGCTGACCTTTATGCTCTTCCTCTCCTCAGAGCCTTCTGTGAGGAGGAAAGCCTCATTGCCATCAGTGCCCTCCACCCTCAAGAAGCAGTTGGTGGTGTGTCCTATTCCAGAAGGCAGCACCTTGTCACACAGCATGGCGTTGATCACTGAGCTCTTCCCATTACTCGTCCTGAAGAACAAACCACAGTGCCTCAGTCCAGTTTCCATTTAACTATTCAAATTTGTAGATTTTTTACAGCTACACAGAACTAGACTTGAAAACTAGTTTCATAAAGGAAAAATAAACAAACAGAGGTAGTCATTTTGATTCCGAATTGTAAAGGAAGTTTTAAAACTACAGAGAGAGTAAGAAACAGATATACACACCTCCCAAAGAAGACCACCTTCATATGCCTGCGGGCCAGCACTTCTCCAATCCCTGCTACCTTGGCGAGGTAACCCCGGACCTCCTGAACCTGCTCCTCTGTGGTGACCGGGTCCAGCTCTTCATTTTTGTGTGTATCTAACATGTGGAGGTTAACAGACAGAGCTCAGTCAGTCCTGTCAGACTGGGAGTTTCAATAGCTAGACTCTGTATTAGAGTATTATACCAAAATACACCATACATGGCATGATTTCAGACTGATGCTGCTACAGGACAATTTGCTTATGAGAACTTCAAACTTGATTTAATCTGGGGTTTACTGATGGCTTTAAGCCTTCAGCTGCATGAAAATGATGATCTCAGAAGTGATACTGAAATGTTACATTGAAGGCCTCTACACATGATCAGACGCTTTGCGACGACTGTCCCATTATTTTCCTATGGAAAGAGTGGTGGCACCTGACCAAGCAGCACCCTCGGTGTGGCGCACCGCTCGGATCTGCCGCTCATCACTGCACCCAAAGTTCAAATTATTTGAACTTTGACCTTGTTTGCCGCTGATCTATCAAAGCGCAACCAATGGGTTAACAACTCTATGTGACGTAGCCAGAAGCAACACATACAAACAGAGAGGGAGGGAGAGAAAATGGAAGAAAAACTCATTCTCTGTGTTTCTGAGTTCCCCAAACTGTATTAAAATACATTAAAATCATACCACGATCTCGGCAGGAAGAGTATTGCTTGGCGATCATGATTTGTGTGCCCAGGTAGCTTATTCAGACATGAGACAGACGTGGTAAACAGCCTTCAGATTATCATATAGGGGTGTATGTCTGAGAGGGAATAGCATACCTTCCAGAAAGGAAGCGCTCTCCTTGATGTACGCCCCCAACTGCTCAAAGATCCCATTGATCTTCTTCTTTGCTGTGACAAAATGCTTGAGCGGTGATGCATTCACTTCCGCCATCAGTCTCTTATCCTTCTTGCCGTGGACTGCGTTGGTGTTGGGTCGTGGGAAAACCAGAGACATGGCACTGGACAGAGGACAAAATATCAAAAATGAGGTAGTAAGCAGGGGTAGTACACATGAAACATTTATTTAAAAAAAATACCTTCACCTTGTCACTATAGACTGGAATGACAGCTTCAAGTAGGGGTGTCCAATGTGTGGTTGGACCCCTTCATTAATATGGACTATGAGTCATTTTTTAACCCACTGACTAGGCTTTGGTAGTATCTACTTATTCATACATTCCTGACATTTCACCACGGTGTATGATATATGAGAGTATTTGTGTGAAAAAACAGCTGCTGATGACATAAATCATTGCAGCATATTATTAATCAATATATAGGAAATAAGCACCCTTATTCCATAGATTCTTGTGAAAGGACCCAATAACACCTGTTACCGTGGATACCAACACATCATTTGGCTGAATGGAGATGATTTAAAGATGTACCACGAGGCTAATAAAAATTTTCATAGCAGGAAGAAGTCATGTCAAAATAAAATTAGAAATGGCAATATTTTCATGATTCCATATCTAGATATATTTAATTTATTAGCCAAGAGAGCAGAGCTACAGAGCAGAAATGGCAAGCACATTTTTGCTTTTCTAGCTCAGAATAATTTTTCCACTTGCTAAGTTCCCTTTAAAAAAAAAAATAGCATAAAAAAACGCAACTTCTATGTTTCAGATAACTTTATTCATGACAGTATTCATTCAAATCATACCTTCGGAATTTCTAAATACCCTGGTGTACCATAGTATTTTTATACTGTCCAGGCCTACAGCTGACTAGATTAATATGTAGTTCCTTTTCTTCTCTTAACAGAAATGAAGAGTAATATAACAGACATTTAACAGAATGTTACTGCATTAGGCCCATTGTCAATAACTTATCTCACAGAACAAGAGCAGAGTGAGGTCTAAGATGACTGACAGTCACATCTGCAGTCACTGATTTAGGCTTGCTTTGAGTCTTGACTACTGCTTTTTAGGGCTGAATGATTTTGAAAAAATGTCTCATTGCAATTATTCTGACTATGACTACAATTGCAATATGATTTACAATAATAGAGGTAATGATACTTTTTATATCATTATTCTTATTCTGATTGAAAAACATGTTAAAATGATTATGGTGTGATTTTTTGCCAGGAATCTGTACCAAATTAAGGTGTGTTTTTTTTTAAGTCCGTAGACTGGAAGGACAGGACAGGACATCTCCGCCTCATCACATTCATTTATTTAAACATTTTTGATACACATCTTGCCTTCAACAAATATTGCACCTCTTGCAATTTCAAAAGTCATATTGTGCTTTCAATTAAATTTTGATTCATTGTGCAGCCCTACTGCTTACAACTGACCTGACAGTCAAGGAACAGCATCATGTTGTCATGTCATTGTCACATCATGTTCACGAAACTGAAACACGAAACTGAAATAATAAGCTGATCAAATAATCTCTAAGTGCATAGCATCGTACTTAAAACTCACTCATTAAGATAGTCTCTTAAACTCAATGTCCACGACTGTGCACTCTGTTCTACATGAGGCCACTGACATGGAAGGTTTGGACACTCCAGGTTTAAAGTCTCATACAAGCAATCCAACACAAATATTAGATAGTGAGCAAACTAAACAGAACTCAAACACTTGGGCAGCTGACCAGTACTGGCCTCTGAGCATTTGGCAGTCATGGCTGAATAACGATTATATAACTTTATAGGGAATTGAGTGGTAATTACCCTGACACAGTTTGTGCTGCATTGTTCCTCCCTGCCATGCCCCCAAAATAATACACATCAGTCCTGGCGGTAACAGGTTGGTCATTCAGCAGTACATGAACCAGTGAGATCACTGCCTGGCTGTGTCTTATGTCAATAAATCTAGTTCACTTTCAGTTTCTCTTTAGTGTCCTATTCTATGGCTCACAATCCATTCTCTTTAGTTACAAATTCATGGTTGGTTTCATGGTGATAAAATAGTGACAGCTTTATCTCTATATAATTCAACAAGTTGTATTGGTTTACATCTAAAAATATCAAATATTTTTCTATGTTTTTTGTGTTAGCTTCCACCACTGGAATCTGCACAATCATGCACCCAAAATGTTCTTTAGTAATTCATGTATTGATACTAGGGCTGCACAATATGGTGAAAAAATCACATTGTGATTATTTTGACATGCATTTGCAATATGTGATACAATCAGTGGGAATGATCATTTCTGCATTATAATTTTCACTTCCACTGCAAAAACAAAATACAAACATCTTGATGATGTGATATTTGTTGAGGTCTGTCCCAAACAAACATGTTTTCTTTTATCTGAAGAATAAAATTTTTAGGGCAGAACATCTTTGCAACACTACAGTATTTTATTATAATGCTGTTTTTTTCCTTTTTCAAAAAGCTGAGATTTGGTTCTGCTTTTGTGATGAGAATATTGCACTTTTGTCTTTTCCTGGTTTTAAAGACTGCATTACAGTAAAGTGATGTTATTTTCTGAACTTGCCAGACTGTTCTAGCTGTTTTATTATCTGCATTTACCCACTTAGCCATTATATCCACACTTCTGATAATTATTTATTTAAAAATCTCATTGGGTTAATATTTTGTGAAAGTTATCCCTGCAATATTGTCACAATATTGAGGTATTTGGTCAAAAATACTGTGATTTTTACTGATTTTCTCACCTTAGTTGCTTCCCTCCCTTGGAGTACAGTACAGCTGCAATGATTAATTGATTATTAATCAATTATTAAATTAATCACCAACTATTTTGATAATCAATTAAATGTGTGAGTTATTTAAAAAAACTAAAGTCAAAATTCTCTGAGTTCAGCTTCTTAAAAGTGAATATCTTCAGGTTTCTTTACTCCTCTCTTCAGTATAACGGGACTAAATGGCACTCAGTTCAAATTATATTGTATCGAAGAGAAGGCAGACATGTCCATGGCCGATATCTTCAAAACTTTGCATCTCACACCAAAATAATATACCGTAGATAGATAAAGAGCACTACAGGTCAGAGGAAAAATATGTATTTTTGATTTGGAGATGAACTAATACTCTGAGTAGGTTTTTCAAGAGTACTCTGTACTTTTACTGAAACATTTTTAACAGTAATTTTCCTTGTAGTTGAGTAATGTTGCTTGTACTTGAGTGCAAATTCTCGGTACTTTTTCCACCACTTAGTAATTCTATCCGCATTAATGATGATTAGTGATCATGTCATTGTGTTAATGTTTTTATGAGCGCACCAATAGTCATCTCTGCAATATCGCAACATCTATATTTCTATATATTTTGTGAAAAAATATCACCATATCATCAGGCCCTACTGTGACAGTCTGCCAAAGACTTAATCATATATTATGTTAGTTAGCTGCAGATCTGTGTCGGTGCTGCTGAGGTTACTGACGGTCTGCCCACCGCTTGGTGCTGAAGGCCATCACTCACTCAGCTGTGACCTTTCACACAGTTTGAAGGTAACACAGTGGGTGCAGTCCAAATACCTTATTTGACTCGACTCAGTGACTACATGTAGTTCATACACACACATCAGGTTACAGAGCGACACAGACACACATCCAGCTCAAGTCTGTTCAGTTAACTAGTTAACTCAATAACATTAACACCAATTAGCCTTTGTTGGAAGACATGTCTTCATGCTGTGAGACGTTACTGACATGCTAACATGTCTAATCTAAAGTGTCTTATATCAGTTAAATGCCATTTATTGTCCCCGTGTTATTAACGCTCATTAGCTTTGACTTCTCTGCTCCTGACAACGCTGACTGAGGACAAATCCCTGCTACATGACAAGCTAACTACGATTAGCTAGCCTTGTCTACTAACTATTATTAGCAGCTAGCTTAGCTTAGCTTAGCGTTAGCTAGCTGTAGTCTGTTGACTAGCTAAGAGCCTGTAACGGTTTCGTTTTGGGGACTTACCGTGGGTGGGGGTGTAGGGGTCGTTCCTCACAAATAATCCTCTTGCATCCTGGTCCGTCGGCTTTGAAAATTTGTACAAGCTAACGAGCTACCGACGAGACTGCGCTGGAACAAACTGTCAGTTAGCTGTCAGTGCTAAGTGAAGTCAAGGGGGCGTCACTGTGTGGAGCAGCGCAGGCTAGACACCGAGCTGTTGTCTCCCTGTAATGTCAGACAGCGGACAGTGTAGACTGGACAGTAAGAAGAGTCTCCACACGGTCTCTGCAGCAGCTACTCTCAGCTATTTCCTCGAGATGTTGAGCTTCAAACTCTTCGACACACCTTTCGGGCACAAGTCTCGCGGCAAGACGTTTCCATGCCTCACTGCTTCACCAAGCGACAGGTCACGTGACCAGCAACCACTTGCAAACCCGTTACGTCACATTCGTATCAGACTGGATTCAGTGGGCCTATCTGTACCTCACAGAGGTGGAAACAATACTGAAAGTCTGCACTCAAGTACCAGTACTGTTACAGTGCTAAATTTTTACTCAATTACAAGTAAAAGTACCGGTGTTAGAAAAATTCTTAAGTAAAAGTACAAAGTATTTGTCTCAAAATCTACTCAGGGTATTAGTTACTTTTTATATGTTGATGTTTATTGCATTATGTTGATGTTTAATTTATTATGAATAGGGGTTTGCTAATTTTGTGTATTTTCTTTAACTGATAGTTGTGAACACTAGCAATCGATTCATCTTTAATAATTTAATTTTTTTTTCGTCATTATTTTCTCATTTTAAGCTTAAATTTCCTTTACAAATGTCTCCACCAGACAAAACAATGTCAACTGAGGTGCAATTACAGCCACAACTATTGATTAAATATTGATTAATACTTTCTTAACAACAATTAATCAGTTAACAATTAATCATCAATATCCTTACTCCAAACCTGTGCTGCTGCAGCACTTTGTCTTGTTTTCTGTTTGTACATCCTGGTTTTCTTTGGCTTGTTTGCAATCAGATCACCTTATTGGCCACAAAAGTGCAGATGAAAGTTTTGGAAACTGATTCAAATTGTACTCAGTGCTCAACTATGATTTTAAAAATAACTAAGTAGTTTACACGGTGTAATGCATACTCAAGCACAAGCAAAAGTACAGGCTTGAAAATCAACTCATAAAAGTACAAGTACCACAAAGTACTTGCAATGAGTTACTTTTATCCCTGCAAATCTGGTCTATATTTCATCATCAGGTTTTTTGCAGCAGAAAGATTAAACTATTATTTGAAACACTGAATATATAACCAGAAAGAATACACTGTTATATTTACAACATTGGATTGAAAGCTTTATAATTGTTCTTGCGGATTTACAAAATGATGCAGCTCAGCTTCTAGTTTTGAGGAATTTCTCAGATCTAAAACTGTTCCTGTTACCTATAGAGAATTTCAAATAGTAATGAATGTTTTTCCAAGTGGAATCTTTCAGGTGATGAAATGTCATTCTGAGAGAGAAGAGTTACAGGAATTGGAACCTTTCTTGTCAATAGAATCAATATTAAAAGTTTCAAATGTATTAATACACAATAAAAGAAAAATTAGCCCATGGGGGAAATGTGTTTGTAACTCTTCTTTTTTTGGGAAACAACTTAATAATATAAATATATCTATCTATATAAATCTAAATATAAATTTATCCTCAACAAAATGAACAAAATAGTGGATAATACCTAATACCTAATACCTATTGATTTGCTGATTTTGAGAACAAATGTGAATTCTGTAAGCCTGAAGAAGACACAACTAAACATTTGTTTCATGAATGTCAATACACATCAGGATTTTTGAAAAAAGTTGAGGATTATTTTGTTACACAAACCAGTAATTCAATTAAGTTGCAAGCCAAATATGTAAAACTATATTAAGAAGAGAATATTTATTTAATTGATTACCTCTCTTTTTGTTAAGTTATTACAGTTCATCATCATCATCATCATCACTCTATTATTATTATTATTATTATTATTATTATTATTATTATTATTATTATCATGTATATTTCTTTGTATCACACGTACCGCTGACATGTTAATTGTACCATACCTCAGACAAGGGTCATGCCTAAAATGATGTTTTTTATGAGGTCTAACATTTCTATATTTTAATGTCACATTTTTATAAATGACATATTGTTGAATAAATATTTATATTGAAAAAGTGAAATCTGTGCCTCACTAGTCTTGATGTGATTCACATTGTGCTGCTGTATTTAAACACAGAGCTGTAAACTGTTTAAAAGTATTCTGACAGTCTGGTCGTAGTCTCAGATGATCCATCCATTAATCCAGTGGTCTACCAAGGATCTCGCCTGCAGATATCTTCACCTGGATTGTATCAAATGCTTTGAAATTCTGGATCTCTTTCAACATAATTGTTCAGTAATTCAATGTTTCAGGGAGCCTCATTTCTCACATATACACTGTTTTCACTTCTTTTCTCTGTGCTGCATCACTGACACCTACTGGTCATGTATGGCAAGTCGTTTTAACATTTAAATGAACCACTTATCACAGATATCGGTAATTCATTTCTTCGTGGTCAAAAAGAACATTTCAGATATCTACAATGACATTCTTTCATCAGTGATTATTGTCTGTTTTAGGACCAACAATTTTCAACAGACATGAAGTTTATGGCATGTTGGATTCTATGGGAATATTATTATTCATCCGATTACTGTAATTACTTATAATTATAAGAGAACCACTACACATGTCTCTGTGGTAGATAACACATGATAAAGTGCCCTCTAGGGTGTCCCTCAGTGGACAAAACATGACAAACAAGTGCCACATGCCAGAAAATTAGTAGGCCTCTTATGTGCCTCTAATTAATTATTAAATTGTTCAAAATGTAAAACTTTTGTACTTCAACAAAGTTTTGTTTGTTTCCAACATTGTACTCAAGTTCATAAAAGATACTGAGCATTTAAAAAAAACTTTGCTTCAGCAGCTTCCAGGAGGAAAATTTGTAATTTAAGCACCTGTGCTCTAAAAATCTCAACTTCATTTATTGACAGCACCTGTCTACAACCAGTGACTTCCTCTTATATAATGCAGCACTAATGAGGGTTTCATCAGGAACACTGGAAAAATCTTTCTTTCAAGGCAACTGTCTTCACTAAGTTTTGAATTTTGTATCAAACTCAAACTCTTATGTTTTGAAAAAAAAAAAAAAAAAACTTAACAAAAAGGTTTTCCAACCCTCAGTATTTTAGCATTATTATTTATTTGGTCTTGGATAAACAGGAATGCTTTTTCTGAAACAAAATATTTTGTATTTAGAAACAGTTGTCATTAATATAAAAGTGATATTTTCAACAGTGGTGGAAAGAGTACTGAACATCTGTACTCAAGTACAAGTACTGTTACACTGCTAAAATATTACTCAATTTCAAATAAGAGTACTGGGGTTAGAAAAATATTTGAGTAAAAGTACAAAGTATTCTTACTCTGCTCAGATTATAAGTTACTTTTTAACTTCTGATGTTTAATACATTATCAACAGCAGCATTCAGTCTAAGAGGTTTCTGTCCAAATCTTCAGTCTAAATGACTCCACACTCCTGTTGTGTTCTGCTGTTCACTGAGCATCTCTCCAGGGTTGCAAATTTTTAGATACAAATCACATATCTTTTTAAAAATTTTATTCTTAATTTTTTTGTTTCCTTATTCAACAAAAGGCTTCACCAAGTACAGACTTGAAAATGTACTCATAAAAGCACAACTACCTCAAAACACTGCCTAATTACAATAATTGGAGTATTTGTTATTAGTTACTTCCATCCCTGATTTTTCATTGCAATCATTTAATTTTCAAGCACCCAAATAATGACAAATAGGGTGAACAATTGTTAACTTTCTAAAACTGAAAGATTCAGATTGACCTAAAGAAGAAAAACAAATTATTAATTATACTCTATAAGCCCAAATCCGCTATAGTCTTCTTATCATGTAATTTAGAGTCTTAACTACATAATAGTGGGCATACGAGCTGTAAAATAATAATACAAAATAAATAAATAACAGAAATAATACCTTATAGGTCATCAAAATTTTTTTGAGGTTATTTCAAAACCTAAGAGTTTGCGTTTGACTTAACATATTTGCCATCTTTATTATTATTAGCAGTATTTTTACAGTAAATGGTCATGGATCTAAGAGAAAACTGAACTGTCTGGAAGACGGGATCACAGTGATGATAGAGGAGACTGTAGCCAGACAACATGTATTATTCAATGGACTACAAAGTGGGGTAACAAACAAAGCCCAACATGAGGCTTGGGAGTGTGTCGCTATTAATTTGTCACAGCTTTAATTGATTATTCTTATTGTATTGTTCGTGAAGTTGATGTAAAGGTCACCAAAGCTTTGAGCACATTTTTTTCCCAAACTGAAATACCAGCAGAGAATGAATATGTCTAGGTTCTTCCATCACTCGTCACTCTTCCTATAAGTTAGAGTCACCAAAGTTTGGTTAATTATAGATTATTTAATTGTAGGTTAGTTATACATCACCCTTTGTTATTACAATAAAACACGGACACAGTGGAAATCTAAAGATTTATTTATTTTGTATTACTTTATGCTCAGACAATCAGAAAATGACAACTCCTTTTCTTTTCACTGTCTTCTAATCTATTAAGTGATAATACAAACACCTAATGCAAAACTTATCTAAGTTAAAGGTGGTGAAGCCTGCATTGTAGTGGTTCTCAGAGCCAACCTAAATGTAGGCAACACGACAGTACTGAGCGATCATTTAGTGAAATGAATTCTGGAGTCCTCTGTATCCTCTGCTCTGCACCGCTTCTCTATGTTCAGTCTGGAATGCTTCAACTTGTGTTGTTGTACGGACACACTGTCCTGTCTTCAAACATGTCGTACATTATGCAGCAAGAGCAGACATGTACTAGTATAATAATGTTACATGTTCATGACTCAAAGGTGAGAAGGGGGGATTCTGCCAGTGAAAAGGTTTGCTGCCAGGCCCCCAATACATATTTATTTTGGATCTACGTGAGAATTTTTTCATCTAGCATTCCAACTTGCAGGACATCACCACCATCAGCGATTTCCACAACCATTACAAAAATAATACATATTATTCTTTTCTGATCCATCGCCTCGAAGGTTTGGTTAACTTTACGACTAAAACTGTCTGGGTAAGGCTATATGAAGATTGTGGTAATAACAATTTGAGAGGCGCCACCTCTTCTGCCTTTGTTCCTGACAGACAGCAGTCATTATTTGTACAACCACTGTGGGTCTTTGTCAGTAAAATGTAAACCTGGGTCATTTCAAAGACCTCAATATGCTTCAAATTAAGTGCACTTTGGCTCATCTAACAGCATTTGAAACTCACTTTCTGCATCAGAATAAGGTTGGGGAGGCTGTGATCATGTTTTGGAAAGTTCCTAAATGTAGAATAAAAAGCAGAAAGACTCTCGCAGTCTTTTTTGCTTTTGTATTGTCTCTTCTACCAAGCAACTGTGTACTTACAGGTGTGCAAAAGATCTGCTTTTTGCTAAACACAGTACATAAAAACCGTACCCACTTCATACAGTGATAGGCCAGATGTGTGGATGTGTGGAGGTCTTCAAAGAGACACTCTGAAAAGGTTTGCCCTTATCCCCATTTGTACAAGTTTTGCAAACCTTTTGTACCACTTCACAATTCTGTATAACATGTATGAACATAGAATGGGGGTCAGGGGGCATTGTTGTTCTGCAACAAAGCCAAACTGATGGAGAGCCCATAGGACATTGTCCTCGGTCTCTATTGAGCTAAGTGTTCAAACTGGTGAGTCAATCTCCCAGCTTTTGTTGTTAAAACTGGGTGGAAACAATTACTAAGTTTAAAAAAAGTTTAAAACTACTGCTGAACCAATCCAAAGTCTTTAGGTTGTCAAGCCTTCATATTGGGGCAGTGGACATCCTGTTCTTGCCTGGAAGAATGTAAGGGGCGTAGGTTTGTTAGTGGCCGTTCAAGCAACAACCTTGCATTTAGAAGTCCCCAAATGATTGGTAGGTGACAAAATCTTGAACTGTTTGGTATCACAAGACTAGCAGGAAGGGACGCCAGTGATGCACACAATGCAGCATGACTTCAACACTAACATCCTATCTAAAAATCACACAATGGGGCAGCATTATGCCAGCACTGTTCAGAGTAAAAAAAAGCAAAGCCAGGGTAAAACCAGTAGGGTTTACACCTTGCCTTCCAGTGTGGACATTTTTTAGCAGCTCTGACTACAGACATGGCTGGACAATGTTTTATTAACTAGTTTGTCTGAAGCATACTGAGACCCTAAACATTTGAAAAGAGGCCAGTGACATTTTTCTGGTAAGGACAGCAGTAACAGAGGGACTTCTTTCCAGCCCTTATCAGCTGAGCTGATATTTTAGTTTAGTGGTGCATATTGCTAAACTTTTCAATAGGAGTCTTCTGGGGGCCCAACTGTCTGGTGTCCCAGATACATGATGTATCATAATGTAATGAGCATTTTAGAAACTCAGAAAATAATGACAAATGTCCATTATTTCCAGAGCCCACAGTGATCAGACTGTTTATTTTGTCTGATACAGAGGTTACAAAAGGTTTTCCATTTACAAAAATAGAAAAACTGAACACTTAAGAAGCTATAACCAGTGCATGTTGGGCATGTTCTTGGTAAATCTGCATCACTCAGAGCAGGAACATCAACTGGGAATAGTTAGTGATATGTTATTTTGAGGTGGGGTATCCACAATACTGAGGTGTTTTCTGTACATTCCAACATGTAACTGGAATTCCGTTCAACTGAGGCCCAAAACAGTAAACATTCCAGACTGAAGAGGTAGAGACGGCATTATATAAGAACAAATGCGGTGTGAACTGATACTTGCACTAGACATCATTCTGCTGTGAGCTAATCTCAGTAAAAAACTATGGAGCTACAAAGTACATGTGCTTCTTCTGACAAAAATAAAACTCTACACAGACATTTTCTCTGCAGTTAGATGGACAGTCGCCTGTCTCTTCTGAGGTAGTAAATAAGTAGAAATATCATTAAAGGCAAGTATAGAGAACAATGTTTGACCCTGGAATACACCACTAGGACTTGTGTGTACCTGGTCCTTCAAAGTTGAATTCTGAACAAATCCCCATCTTCAACAGTGGTAAACGGCCTAATTGTTACAGGTTAAAACTATGTCTAATGATTTTTGCAGAAAGATACATGACAAGGTAGAGGTAGAAAGTTTGACTGAATTATAATGTCAATATCTGTCGCTAGAGAAAGAGTTTAGATTCATAAAATCTACCTTTATAGTTTCAATCTAATGGCACATGTAAGAGCCAAAATAACTAGAAGCAAATACAAATAAAAACAGAAACCCACAGTTTTGCGTGTTTGAGGTACAGATCAAATTCATCCTTTTCTAGAAATGTCATAAGTGCTTAAACCCTGTCAAGAGATTAGACACTCTTAGAGAGGCACAACAGTAGCATTTTAAGACATTGGTGCAACACTTGGAGGCTGGTTACAATGCTTGGAAGAGAAGTCCTTCAACATGAAGTCCATGGAATTAAGGCAGAAGAGAGACCTCTCCATCTCTAAATATCTTCTTTCCAATATCACATCAATCACTCACAACATCCAGCTGGAGGGCTCCTCCATCTCCACTACACTACACCAATTTCTCGAGTGGAGCATCCAATAGTAGAAGGCTGCTGGTTAGGATCCATTATTCTTGTTATGCTGCAGTATGATGTTGAAGGAACCTTGAATCTCAACCATCTCTGGCTTTCCTGAGTCCCGTGCAGCACAGAGGGGACCAGGGTGACAGGAGGGAGCGAATGGCCCTTTAAAGTCCTCATTACATCAGAAACTCTTTGAGATCCAGCACCACAGCCTTGGAGGAATGGGTGCCAATACCAACAGTAAAAGGTAGGCAATAGGTACAAGTGCTCTGGGAAGGCCTTTGTAGAAATTATGCTGCAAACTATTCAGAAATTCACAACAAGCAGGTCACAGGTACAACCTGCTCAGATCCAGTGGTCCAGTTAGAAAAGAACTATACAGGTAACAAGTGCCCCAGATCAGACATTTTTGGAGCTGGGGTCTCCACCTTCCACTATGGAACATATGAAAATGGGGAGAGGGCTGGATAACCAGGATGATATCGATAGATCAACATATTGCAAAGTGCTTTGTGAACTTCAGTGACTGTGAAGTTAACATTTTATTTTCCGTTTCCCACAGGCTGAGAAATGGTTTGTTGTGAGCTTTCCACCTGCTCTGCAACTATTATACATAGTTCTGGAGGGCCATCTCCTCCCACCAGGTGAGCATCATTTTCATGTTATTCCCATAACTAATTTTATCAACACCTGAGCATGGGTTCTGTTGGATGGCTATCGGGGCTCGTTTCTATACTACCTCAGAAAATAATATCGGCTTTTATGTATTTTAAGGGACAGACATCAACTCTGGTATCAGGGACCTGGATAGCACAGACTGTCAACAACTGCATATCTCAAAGTTCTCAATTTGACCTTTAAACACTGCTCATTCAAGAGATTTAAAGGGATAGTTCACCCAAAAATGAAAATTCAGTTATTATCTAGGCCTGTGCGGTTCGTACCAAAAACTGGTCTTTATTTTTGTTATATTATTTTTTCATATACCGCTATACCGGTGAATAGCCCAAACAATGTCTGGAACATGCAGGAACGTGTTTCAGCAGGGACCCATTTCACTGCTACACACCAATACTACAGGCATGCTTGCTTGAACATGTGCTCTAGGGATGTTCCTGGCGACTAATTTCCCTGTCGATTAAATGCAAAAAATAAATTTAGACTAGTCGACTAGACTAACACTAAGAAAACACTCAGAAAGCCATTAAAATTAAAATTATTAAGATGAGATTATGTTAAAATTTAGCAGAATTAAAAAAATAGTGAGCGTATTTAGAGCCATTTGAAGACGTTAATCACAGTCTACAATTGCCAAATCGTACTTTAAATGCTGCTGAGATGCGCGCTACTTTGCGCTGTACAATACAAGCCTCATTAATGTACAAAACATGACAACAACTGACTAAATGCTTCACCTTTTTAGACCGAAGAGGGTCACAGTGTCTGCAGGTAAAGGACCCAGAGCTAACGTTAGCTGCCAGCCTGACACACAGTGGGGCTAACGTTAGCAGTGCTAACAGTAGTAGCAGCAGCAGCTCCGCCTGCAGGTTTATGTCTGTGTATGTGCTTAATGTGGTCATGTTTATCCAGTCGAGTGAATATATATCAGCTTATTCTGTCACAGTCTACATTCATCTGTCCGACTTCGCTGATGTAAACATCCGGTGACTAGTGGTGTGCGGCTGCATAAAATCTTAGAGGTAACATATAACTGGCATCATGCATGAATGAAATACTGATAAATATTTTAAATATTTTATTTTTAAATTACTAGTATTTCTGGTGCCGACTAGTGTGTGTGGGGACATTTAATCATATAGTCGTCCCTGCAATGTGATGGTAACCATACTTTGAAGGGGTCATGCTTGAGGACATGGACATGCAGTAATTCTTTTCTCATTAGAAGAAAATGTGGGTAAGAACACTGTTGCATGAAAAAAAAAAAAGAAAAAAAAAAAGGATATGATTTTTTTTTTTTTTAAATGTGATATGAACATTTTGTCATACCGCCCAGCCCTATTATTATCTACTCACTCTCATGCTGATTGAAGGTCAGGTTTAGTTTTTTAGTCCACAAAACACTGCTGGAGTTTCACAGGAAAAAACTGATGCAGAATCTCCATAACAGTGGAAGTGAAAGGTGACCAGTTTTCAAACATAAAAAAACAACAGAATGAAAACATAAAATGCCTCCATCCTGCTCACCTGGTGTAATCGATGTCTCCTAAAGCCCCAAAACTGACTAAAAAATATTATGTACACCATGTTTTAGCATGAATCTTCACTGTAGATCCTCAGTTTGGAGCCATGTTCATGTGCACATGCACACTGTCAGAGCTGGGTGTGTGTTGTGACGGTGTGTAAACAGCATGTGAGGAGTTAAGGACACTTGGATTATGCCAGATGAGCAGTATGGAGGTATTTGGGGTTTTTTCCCCAGTTGTTTTTTTACATTTTAAAACTGGTCACCTATTCACTTCCATTGTGTGCAAGATTCTGCAACAGTTTTCCTGTGAAACTCCAGCAGTGTTTTGTGGATTCACAAAGTAAACCAGACCCTCAATCGGCATGAGGGTGAGTAGAGAATGGCTGAATATGCATTTTTGGGTGAACTATCCCTTTAAGTGTCAAACAACAAACAGCTGCTGCACTGCTTTCTAAGGCCCTGCTCAGACAGAGAGGCGCAAGATACACAAGGTCCTTTTCTGCCAAATTATCTATGGTTCTTGGACCAGTTCCATTCAAGGTTCTTGGAAGCTTTGTGCTGTCTAGCAAACCAGGTCATGTTTCCACCAATTTTGAGTAGAACCATTCTAATCAAAGGTCTGCCATCAACAGTAGTCCCAGCTGGGAACCCACGTTTCAGGTTCCAAACCAATTTATTTTTGGTCTAAATGCTCAAAACTGTTCAACATTAGGTGCACAAACTGGAACAGAGCCAGTTCCATGTTGGTGGAAAAGGCCTAATTGAGGATCCTGGGAGCACCACACGAGGGGAGAAACTCAATTAAACAGTTGGCAGGAATTTCAGACCAATTCACCCATTGGTTACTAATTCCAGTAAATAGGTGATCCCTGCAGTGTCTCAAACTGAACCATTTTAAATAATATAGCAAATTTATACAGTGGAGTATATGAACACTTCGTTGTCTGAACGGTACCTATTGTGTCAAATGTTCTTGCCCACAAGGTCAGAACATTAACCTGCAGACAGCAGTGGAGCATAAACCTTCAGCCATGTGATTTGGCATGACCTGCCATGTTGAAAATAAAATGTAAGTGCATTTTAATCTAGTAATGCTACGTAAAAAAGTAGCATTAGAGCTTGTGTCACTATGCTGATATGACCTCACATAAACTGCATCTGAAAATCCTCTAATGTGTGACTTCCAATGTGGAGCTGCTCCATTACATTATTCCAATAAACAGGACATCAGAATTTCAGATTCTGATGTTACTCAATTGAACAGTAAACTGAACTGGAAAAGCATTTAACTAATAATAGTTTACATGTATGGGTTTACAGTATTGTTTAGTATGCACAGCCTAGCTTTACAGTAATATGTAACTGTTACTGTCTGCACTTACAGACACTCAAAAATAGCAAAATTATAACAAGGCCTGATTCTTAGTTCCATAGAAAAAGGTTAACTTTACATCAATTGAAATAATGGTTGAAGCACTTACTGCAGACACATCAGTTTGTGTAATGCTGGATTGCTGGATGGGAAGCTCTTTACTGCATATTATAACCACCAGATATCATATCCAGACAGTGCTGCTCAGGTCTGACCATGCATTTTCAATCTTAGTTTTTGCACATACTCACTCACTGTGAGTACATCTTAAACCAAATGTTCTCACTCTGTAAGGCTGTTTATGCAACAATATTCTAAAATGACAAAATCTCGAGTCAGCTTCAGTAAGGAAGGGGACATTTTCTTAAGGATGATAGATTACTGGATAAAATATTCCCAACACTAGCATTTTCCATGATAGCCTAAAACTGGATGACTCTCTGCACTGTGCAGCACCTGTGACGAATGTTAAGTGCATCCACTGTTGGTAACAAGTCTGAAGACAGGAAGTACTATTCTATTTTGGTTGTAGTGAGACAAACTACATTTCCTCAAAGGTTCAAGCTTCCTTTTTAAATAATGAGGTAATACTGATGAGGTGATTTGTTGTGTTCAACAAAAAACAACTAAGATTAGCATCATTAGCACTGACAGGCTAAAGTTACATATTTGTTTTAAAATAAAGATGCTGCTCTCATGTTTTACCCTTTTCATGAAACATCCACGAGCTTGTGTGAAGGCAACATTTGTGGGGACAGAACTGCTTACTGCTGAAAGGCCTGGTAGTAGTGAGGTAGGGAGCTGGAAGTGCTCATAGCAGGACTGCTGTATGCCTGAGGTAGCTGGCTGTGGTTGTGGGCTCCGGGACCCTGGGGTACATGAGCCTGGGGAGGCTGGAAGAAAGTGAAAGGCCCTGGAGCCTGGGAGGACAGCCCAGTAGAAGAGGATGGAGAGGAGGTGGTGGTGGTGGCGGGTGGATAACTCATCACTAACCCTCCCATCCCCATGTGAGGGCTGTAGGGCGGCAGGCTAAAAGGCAAAAAGCCCAGCAGAGGCCCGAGGTCCATGTTAGTGGTGCAGGACAGCTCGGTTGAGGAGATAGCAGGGCTCCTGGACAGCAGGTGGGGGTCACCACCAGCACCCACCCCTTCACCCAGTACCTCCCTCTGAGGGGAGGCAGAAGTAGAGGTAGAGGAGTTGGCCACGCTCAGATGAGGTGGTGGGGCACTCTGCAGGTCCAGCAGGAAACTGTCCACGTCAGCGCGAGGATATGAGGTAGATCCGTGCTGGTACCTGGCCATGTTGCCGTAGGGCTGCTGCTGCGGAGTCACTGGGGGCTGCAGGTGATGATGGTGAGGGTGAGAAGGTTGGGGGGTCATGTGGCGACCAACACCCATGCTCGAGGACAAGGAGCCCTGCATGAGACCATGAGGGTGGCCCAGCCCAGGGACAGGATTTGCCATGGGGTAGGAGTTGTACATGTCCCTGGAGTAAGTCTCCATGGACTCCTTGGAGACAGAGCCCATATCAGAGGTCACAGGACTGGGCTCCTCTTTCACTGGACACTGGGGCGCTGGGGTTGGTGTAGCCACAGGAGTGCTGGGTGTACAGGGTGGCATCAGCCCCGACTCCTGGGCATGGCTCTTCTTCAAGTGGCGGGTCAGGTGGTCTCTGCGACCAAAGCGTTGTGCACAGCGGGGGCACAGGAAGTCACGGCGTCCAGTGTGCACCACAGCGTGACGTCGGACATCCTTACGAGTATAAAAACGGCGGTCGCATCTCTCACAGGAGTATTTCCTCTCTCTCACTGGCACAGCAGCATTAGTGTTGCCCTCTGATGGTGGAGGCCTGTCAATATGGCTGCCCAGGTGCTCCAGCAGGGAAGGCGCACCCTCTGGACAGGGTAGGCCTGCTGCAGCACTGTGGGCTGCTACCAGGTGACGTCTATAACCCAGCTGGGTGTTGTACTGCTTCCCACACTCCTGGCAGTGGAAGAGCTGCCTGCTGGCTGCGTGGCTCTCCTGCAGCTGGCTCTTCAGATGGTCCTGCTGGTGGAACATGGTCTAACAGAAGGAACAGTGCTGCCTCTGCTGCCGCACAGGGACTCTGGCCAAGAGCCTGAGCAGACACAGACAAGACTCATGAGGATTCTCCAGAGAGCTGACCATCAGCCTACAAGACCTTTGGTCGTTTTGTTAACTTAGAGTGCTAGAATTAATGCTAAGTGCTGTTTGTTGACTGTTTGATGGTCTCTTGCGGCAATGACTAGTGGTCTGTCCTGCCTTACTGAGGCAAGCCTGTGTCCAGCACTTGGTCTGTGTGACAGCAGCTGCCATAGCAACCCCAAAAGGGCTGCGGTGATGAGGAGCTTTGGAAGCTCTGACTGGGTCTGTGTGTTTCCTGAGAAGAGCTCTTGTGTTGGCCGACAGTCTATTTTAGTATTCAGTGGCCCTGAACACCACAGTCACAGCAGCTGAATCACAGAGGCAGCTCAACATCTTCACAGACCTGCAAAACAGGAGAAAAACAGTGTCACTTTGTGAAAATGATACCTTTTGTCTTAAAAGGTATAGCACAGTAAGAAGCATGCTGGCTAGGCAAAGTTAACAATAACTACACAAGAGAAAAACACAATTCACACATTTTACTGCAGAAGTCCAGTGTAGGGTAGTATATTTACTGTATTTATTTATTTCCTGTATGTCTTCTGGCTATTTGCTTCTTTTAACAACAGCAGCACTACAAGTGTGCAATAATTGATGTATGTGGGTTTGGTCTTATACAAATTGGTTATCAACTCAAATTGCACGTCAGCCAAGTGCACTTTTTATTCAGATAATCTTGGTTTTAAATCTAGCAAAGGGGAGCTTGGTGATTGGGTAAAGCCCCAGAGAGGACTGCTCTTTCCTGAGTTCCTTCCTTAGTGTTTTGAACAAACGCTATTATTCTCAGTTTATCCTTGTAAAACAAACAAAATAAATAAATAAATAAAAATGCTGTAAATTAGTATTGCCATTTTTTGGATGAATCAAGGTGAATGTATTTTAAATATTTTAAAAATACAAAATTATGGTTCTCTAAAGTATTTTTTTTCCAAATTGCATTAAGATTTGCCCAACACTGAAAAGTGACAGTGAAAAAATCATGGTATTTTATGTGCTACTACTTTTTGAACTACTACTACCCGGGTCCAACACGCCCCTCTAACAACTGGTCCCAGTCTGCCCCCTCCCCCAGTAAAATTGGTCTTGAACCGCCACTGCTTTGAAGTCATTTTTTTTCTTAAGACACACACCGGCTGCCATAAATAGGTAGGGGTGGACAGAGAAAAAGAAAATACCAGGAGCTTTGCTTATTCTGCCTTTTGTTTCAATTATTGAAACTGAAAGCTTATTTCGATCAATCATTGACTTAATATTGAAATAGTGACACCCTTAATGTGAACCCAAACAGTCCATGATAATCAACTGACACAGCTTTTTCAACTTTGACTTTTCACCACTAAACTGACATTTAATTTCACCTTAACGTAACTTTACACATAACACTAATAATACTTATTATTGTCATTATGATAAAAAAAAAAGAGCTCTGCTGATACCAATACTATAACTATATTATATGATACCAGATATCCAAATTGGATCATAACTTAATAAAAAGTGGATTTGTTGCATTTCTCAATTGCTGAAATGGGACTGTGCAACTTCCCAACTGTGTCCTGTTTCACGGTTAATAAATAACATGGTATCAGCTTGGTGGGTAGATTTGCATACTTGCTAATGCCTGATATTGCATTGCTATGGCAACAGCTGTACATGTAGATTAGGGCTGCACGATATTGGAAAAAACTGACATTGCGGGTTTTTTTAACCCTGCAATATATATTGCGATATGAAAAAATACAGGATTTTTTTTTCCGGATCGTATCACAGTTTTGAGTCACGGATCGGATCATTTTTCGGATCAGCAAAAAAGAAAAAAGTGGTGGCATTAGGGTTAAATTATTTTAAAAATGCACTTGTCTTTGATCTTTGTCTGTCTGTAATTATCACCATAGTTATGTAATGTAATAATAATGATAATAGTAATGATAATGGTAATAATATTAAAAACTTCAAACTTATACAGTGCTGTACTATGTATATACTAATATATATGTATATATATCTATATATGTATATATATCTATCTATATATCTATATATCTATATCTCTCTCTCTCTCTCATATATATATATATATATATATATACATATATATATATATATATATATAAATATATCTCTCTCTCTCTCTCTCTCTCTCTCTCTCTCTCTCTCTCTCTCTCTCTCTCTCTCTCTCTATATATATATATATATATATATATATATATATATATATATATATATATATATATATACATATATATATATATATATATACATATATATATATATATATATATCTCGATAGATAGATAGATAGATAGATAGATAGATAGATAGATATTAGATCATTATACACTGTACAGTAAAATACACAACTAAGCTCTGTAGTCTGGCTCCATGTCCTGCCTACAGTACAGCACATCTGATTGGTTAGAAGTCATGATCAATCAGCAGACACACTGTGTCACAGACGGGGTGAGACAGAGCTGCACCGGTGAGCAGAGAGGAGCTGTGTAGAAGTTAAGACAGCTGATATCACCAAAGTTTCAATGAACATCACAGTTTTATGATCTGTTTCTTTGGTGATAGCATAGTTACATCAGTGAAAAAAGTTTTGGTCTGGATTTCACTCAAGGTGATGTGACGGCTTTTAAATCAGAGATGTGCTGCACACAGCAGCATCTGTCCTGTCTTTTCACTGCAACTCTGCATTGAGATGTCGGGTATTATAACTTATACAAAAGTAACAGTCACAGTAAAACTATGATGCTCATATGTGGTCCGATTCAGATCTGGCTTTGCATTCGTCGTACTGAGCTGTGTGGTGCCGACGTAAATGGTCAAACAAATTAGTTGTGTTACCTCTCGTTGTGGCAACAGGTGCAAGTCACTGTCGACACAGAACACGTGTTTGGTCAATATATTCCTTCTTGTAGCTGAAATAATTCCAGATAACTGACGTCGCTTTTCTTTTTGGCACCAAGTCTTTTTCTGCGATTTTCTCGTTTGTTGCTCATTTTTCAATGTTGTTACCAACGACTCACTCCATATGCAGGGGCGTGGTCCGCTTTGACAAACTGATTAAGAACGATTGTGATTGGTGGATCGCTACGCGCAGTGTGTGTCAGGTACCCTTGAAATTAGATGAGAACACGTTTGCCTCCTACATCACATGACCTGCAATGTGACTATTGCGCACATGTACATTGCGATGACGATGCTCAAACAATATATCGTGCAGCTCTGTAGATGCTGCAGCCAGTAGCTCCATCTTCGCTACTTTTCCCTTATAATCAGGTGTTTATTTTTGGGGGATTGACCATTACATTACATGATGAGAAAAGAGTTAACAGTTGGATTTCAGCTCTGTGCTGCATGTATGTGACTTGTTACTAGGGGTGGGCGATATGGGAAAAATATCATATCACCATTTTTTTTATTATAAAATCACGATTTCGATTTTATCACGATCTTACATGCATTTATATTATGTATTATGCTATGTATTTAGATTTACATTTACTGTTTTTACTTTACTTTCTACTTTTTTTTTTCAAGTACAAAGGTAAAAGTAAAGGTAGTAATGTCTGCAGAAACCACAAACAGAAGATGGAACTAACTCTTAACTGAAACAGTCACCAGAATGTTTTGTTAACATGTTAAAATCACAACATTTTTCTTCTGGAGCAGGACGCTCCCAGACCCCCAGGGGACAGGGGACTGGTTTACCAACATGCCACCTTTTTCTCCTCTTATGAGTTTGCAGGTCTGTATTTAGTCATCAAAAAATACCAATAAGAATGCCATTAAAGTACAACAACAGCAATAAAAATGCTGATTTTTCAAAAAAAGGAAACAATAACATGCACGATTTTTAAATTGTAATTAAGTAAAAACACTAATACCACAATGTAAAATTACCTAAGTAAAGAATGTGAGTATTTTTTGTATCACAGCAGGTCAGTGATCAGTGTTTCAGTGACTCTCTGTGGATCAGTGAATAGTGTTTTATTTATGGCGGCCCGCCACATTAAAAACATCGACACCACGACATGATTTTCTATTTCTGGAGCTGCACACCCTTTTTCGCTCGTGTCTATAAGGTAACTCTTTATTTGCGTAACTCTCGCGAGATTTGTGTCCGTTATTTCTACTAAAATAATCAAACTCTCACAGACTCCGCGATCTTTCGCGGGTCTAAGGTTCTCTTCTAGACACGACTCTCTCTCTCCCTCTCCCTCTCCCTCTCTCCCTCCCCCTCCCCCTCTCCCCCTCTCTCCCTCTCTCTCTCACACAAACTACAGACAGCAGACTGTCTGTAAACAGCACGATGTTACACTCTGCAGTATTTCACAAAGACTTTATTTGTGTGGACACCCAGGTTTGGTTTGTCACCAACCTTGGCATTTTTATTTTTTTAATCAGTCCGAGAGGACGATGGTATCAGTGATTGATTAGTGATCAGTCTGCCCTCCTCTCCTCCCTCACCTGTTCACTCTGCCGTGAGAAGATCTGAAAGTTTCTCACAGAGAAACACAGACTCTCCTGTTTTACGTATAGACCTCCTTATACAGTTGTTTAATTTTATAAGTGCATCTGGTTGGTGTCGATGTCATTAACCATCATGTTAGTTTCTGTTGTAATAAACTCCGTCATTAACAACAGTCTCCTCCACACACAGCTTCTCTGCAGTTGGTTTGTGTGTTTCCTGTTCAGCTAAAGAAGCGCCGGAAATACTACAAAAGTTGCGCCAGTTAAAATAGAAGCGTCCCGTCAAATTTTAAAATCTCTTATAGGTCCGGGTCCGTATAGGACGGCGTGTGGGTCCGGACTCGGACCACGGTCCGCCTGTTAGGGACCCCTGACCGAGATGATCCATACCATCTCCTCACTTTGGCAGATCGTCTACACGTTCTAATCCTTCACGATCTAATATCGTCATATCGCACACCCCTACTTGTTACTGATAGCAGCATTACTAAAAGCATGTCGGGACTGGAAAATTAAATCAGCATACTCTGTGTGGCTGCATGATTACTAAACAACAGCTGCAATAGCCACATTAACTGCGTGTGCACAGTAAGATAGCTAGCCAGTTAGTTAATCATTTGGCTATTTTCTAAATAGGCTAATTACTGAAACAAGTCTTTACAGACATCACAGTGGTACAATTATCACACTGAACATCGACAAGATAGAGCAACATGATGAATAACAGACAGAGTCAAGTCATTGTGCTATGAGCCTGACAGCACATCACCTGTGACTTTTGCAACGGAAGACTGCAGGAAACATAGCAGAGAATGAGCAAAGTGACAGGAATTGGGAATTACAGACTTTCAAAGTAAAGTTTAAAAATAAAAGCCCTTGTGTTTTTTTTCCTCAATGAGAGAGAAATTTTCTGTGGTGGTGACAAAAGTTTACAGATGCTTGAAAATAATAATCATGGAGCACAAAATACTGGTGGTTGTTGCTGCATATTCAGAGCTATGAGATTTTACTGACTGTAGTTACCAGGATTTGGACAGAGAGTTCAGTAAATTGTTTAGTTGTTTAAATTGTACTAATAACTGGTAGGATATGGTTCATGGTTTGTGTTAAGCTAATTCTAGCTCACTTTCAACATCTCCCTAGGGAAGCTGCCTAGAATTTTTCCTCTTTCTGAGGGTTTCACATGGATCTGTTCTCCTGAGTCCAGTGTAACATTGGGCAACAGCTTCTCACCAGATCCAGATCCAGAGACAGGCCCCTTTGCCAGTCCATTTTTTATGCAGATCCTTAGTTAGCCAATTAACCATAAAGTTAACTACTTCTAGCTAATCAAAATATTCAATCTGAGTCTATTTCAGGCCAAAATCAAGAATAGTGTAAAGTAGGGGTGTGCGATATGACGATATTAGATCGTGAAGGATTAGAACATGTAGACGATCTGCCAAAGTGAGGAGATCGTATGGATCGTTCAAGGATGTCCACACAAATAAAGTCTTTATGTGAAACTCTGCAGAGTTTAACATTGTGCTGTTTACAGTCTGCTGTCATTAGTTTGACAGAGAGACACAGAGAGAGGGTCATGTCTAGAAGAGAACCTTAGACCCGCGAAAGATCGCGCGAGTTAGATTATTTTAGTAGAAATAACGGACAAAAATCTCGCGAGAGTTGCGCAAATAAAGAGTTACCTTCTAGACACGAGCGAAAAAGGTGCACAGCTCCAGAAATAGAAAATCATGTCGTGGTGTCGATGTTTTTAATGTGGCGGGCCGCCATAAATAAAACACTATTCACTGATCCACAGAGAGTCACTGAAACACTGATCACTGACCTGCTGTGATGGAAAAAATACTCACATTCTTTACTTAGGTAATTTTACATTGTGGTATTAGTGTTTTTACTTAATTACAATTTAAAAATCTTGCATGTTATTGTTTCCTTTTTTGAAAAATCAACATTTTTATTGCTGTTGTTGTACTTTAATGGTATTCTTATTGGTATTTTTTGATGACTAAATACAGACCTGCAAACTCATAAGAGGAGAAAAGGGTGGCATGTTGGTAAACCAGTCCCCTGTCCTCTGGGGGTCTGGGAGCGTCCTGCTCCAGAAGAAAAACTGTTGTCATGGTGTCGATGTTTTTAATGTGGCGGGCCGCTATAAATAAAACACTATTCACTGATCCACAGAGAGTCACTGAAACATAATATAAATACATGTAAGATCGCGATAAAATCGAAATCGTGATTTTCTAATAAAAAAATTGTGATATGATATTTTTGCCATATTGCCCACCCATAGAGTAAAGGCAGCTGATTTGTTGGTTGCGTAGCAACACACTGCTTTTTTAACAAGAACAAAACAATTAGCAAAATGCTGGATGTCTGCATTTTGAGAAACTCAGTAAATATGGACGTAGTAGCTGATATTGTGCAATATCAGTCCATCAGTCCATATCAGTCCATGAGGGACATTCTGAACTGTCAGGACAGCGCTTCACTGGTAGCTGGTGGCGAGGGTTAAAGATTTCCAATGTCACTCTGCCACAGTCAGCCATCTGCACTTCTGGGGAAAGGTTGCCTTCAGGCTTTAGGGCGTTGCTCACTTGTGACTGAAAAGTCACTACCACGGTGGCCCTTCAATCAGGATAGAGGTGTAGCAATGCATATCCATGGTACTGTGCACAATTAAATAACATTTATTTTTGGATGGTGTCTTTGTTTTGTCTGAGAACTTTGACCCTTTCACAGTGAGCTTTCAATTCATGTTAACTGTAACATTTTGGTCACCTAAAAATGTCATTTAGCATTCATCTGTACTAGCAGACATCTTTAAGGAGTTCATATTTTACATACATGTTGTTTAAGCCTGTATTTCTCTGGCAAAAATTAGCATTCCTATTAGTATCACATTTGAAGTAAATTACAGATTCACTTGCTAGTGCTAGCATTAGCTGATAACTTAGCATTTGTAATGCTAACAGTACCTAGCCCCACTGGGCTGGGAACCTGTAATCTTCCCAGCTCCACCCTCCCATCAACATATTCTGGTTCCAAAAAACCCAGATGTCAACGGCCAAAGTGTCAAACTTGAGGCTTCAAAATGGTGGTAGAAATGGTAGTTTTATTTTTTAAGTCTCAACTCAGTGAGGCTGTGAAGTATGCATACAGTTTAGACTGCATCTGTTGGTGAATAAATGCTACAACTCCTCAAAACCCAGAAGTTGTGTCTCGCTTGCCACTTGCTGATAAATGTGAAGGGGATTAGTACTGAAGTTAGCAACAACCACAGCAGGCACTTAAGGTGGAGCAGCTATACTCACTTAGGGACAAGCTACTCCTCTTGCACCTCCACCCTATTCTAATAGACGTTTGTCTGAAATTTTGTGATAACTAGCATAAGAATTCTTGAGTTATGGCCAAAAACGTGTCTTCTGAGGTCACATTGACCTTGACCTTTGACAAACAAATTATAATCAGTTCATCCCCGAGTCTAGGTGGATGTTTGTGCCAAATTTAATGAAAAGAAATTCCTTCACAGCTGCTATAAATGCAGGCAACATAATAACAAATTCACATTATGACCAAAATTTGCAAATATGATCGCTGTACAATATAAGTTGTGGGCTATTTTACACACACATGTTAGCAGATACATTCACTGTTGGTTTGGCTCTGCACATAAAAAATATTCAACATTAACAGACTAATCCTACATCCCAACTACATTTTAGGGGAAACTATTAGGTCTGAGTGATATGGCGTATAAATAATATCTCAATATTTTTAGGGCTATTCTGTGACACAGGACATATTTCTCAACATACACATTTTCTCTCAAATATTAGAGCTGGGCAATATGCACAAAATTAATCAAACATCTCTTATTTTTATTCATGTTTTTTACCAAATATTGCAATATTGCAGGGATGACTATTGGTGCTTTCACAGAATTAAATCAGTTTACCGTACTGCAGCCTTTGACTTTTATATCCATATCCAAAATCTATGATGATATCTAGTCCCATAATCACAATATCATTATAATATCCATATTGGCCAGCTCTGGAAAGTCTTTCACTTTTTACCAAAGTGCCTGACAACTGTCCTAATTCATTTGTTTTAAAGAGTGAAAATGAAATCAAAAAATCTTTCATTATTATTTACACCATGTTTTTTAGCCTGAATCTTTTTTTCAGTTTTATACATTTGAAAACTGGCTACCATTCATATTCATTGTTTGGGAGATTCTGCAACACTGTTTTCCTGTGAAACTCCAGCAGTACTTTGTGGATGAACATAACAAACCCGACCCTCAACTGGCATGAGGGTGAGTAGATAATGACTTAATATTCATTTTTGGGTGAACTATCCCTTTAAGCAGAGAGCTTCTTTGTATACAGAGCTATAAAATGAAATCAATCTGACAGACAAAATAAAATCTAACCTCATAAATGTAGTGTGTTGGCTGTTTCAAACTATTCAGAAGTGCAGTGTGCTCCAAGTACGTCCTATCTGAGAGGAACAGGACCATGCTTCAGTGATTACCTGTACATTTAATCGTTGTAAATGCCTTCATTATTTTACTTAAGTATTCTGAGACTTTCACTTCGAAAAATGGTCTATTTTCTATTGCAGTGTCACTACTTTTACACAAGTAACGTTTAAACACATTTGTCACCATCAGATGGTCTCTGTGTTAATCTGTAAGAAGAAGGAGCAGTGGGAATCCTGATGAAGGACTGAATGATGAGTTCACATCAGGGGGGACGCTGAAGGGAGCTGGTAGTGCCATCTTGTGGGTCCTCAACATGGAGCTGCCATCAGGCTTTAATCCCCACACTTTTTCTGTTTGAACCCTGTCCATTCTGTTAACCTAACTGCGAAAATGCTTGTTTTGTTGGAACTAAATACAGTACAGAAAAACTTCCACCCAGCCTTAAGGGAGCTTGACTGAAATAACTAAGCCTTCCGTTAAACTAGAGCGGAGGGTCATTACCAGACCGGGGCTACATTTGACTGCTAGCCGTGCTGCGTTCACAAAATTTCGGCGGCGGGCGGAGGTGAAATGAGGTTTCGTTCTCGGAGGTTTGTCTTCGTCTTGCGCTGCTTTTCTGTCGACTGAGCGGCTCGGCTCGTGTTAGTGAGACTGTAAGTAAAGTTACAGAGTTAGCCGAGCCAGCATGCTGGTTAAAAAACAAAAGATGAGCGCTTCACTAAGTTCTATCGGAGTTTGTCTGTCGGGAGCTAACTCCTCTGTCTGTTAGCGAGCGGGCTCAAACTCCGGCCCGGCTCCACAGAAAACGGACACGACGCTGCTTACCGACTGTGGCTCAGTCCCGCTCTCCGTCCAGCCTCCGTCCAGTCCCCGCATCGACATTTTGGAACAAGTTTTAGAGATGTTTGTTAGAGTCCAGGCCTGGACTGCTGGGCGCCGCGCTGGAAGCCATGCATTCTGGGAGAGTGACGTCACGCCCAGGGCTCACATATGCTGCTGGAGCAGAATGTGTGTGTGTGTGTGTGTGTGTGTGTGTGCGCGCGTGTGTGTGTGTGTGTGTATGTGTGTGTTGGGCTCAAGCTCAGAGGAACTCCAGCAGGATACACACATAACACCAGGACAAATTTTATGTTTTGCTGCATAATTGACAAACTACTTGAAATACACTACTCATCTTTTGATATAAGAATATGTGCAGTAATTAATAATACAAATGAATCATTTTCACCAATAAAGACAAAACTATAATGTCAAATTAAAGGTAGTGTTGTAGCACTTAAAAAATTAAGTTACTGTATCTCATAAAAACACACCTCAAAGTAATCACATTATTTAATACATAATGCATAATACATATTTTTTCCACTGACCTGTAGTCGTGTTTATCCGTGTTGTTACTCAGCTTGTCATGTTCAAAGCACCAAAACAAATAAATAAATTGAAAAGTTAAAATAACAGTTTCTTTCCAAAAAGCATGACTTGGTTACTCAAGATAATCCACAGACCTTGTTGTGAGCAGTTTCATTTAGAAACTACTTTCTTTCTATTTCCTTTCTCACCTTCTTGTCTTCTAGGAAGTTCCAAACATTAAAAAGGATTTATGTACATACATATGTCCAAGGTGTGAAACTGCCACCCTCATATAGATGAAATAATTTAATTAAGTGAACAGTGCTTCCAAAAAGTAAGAACAAAATAAGGAAATAGAACTAATAAAATACCAGTGCATTCACCAATATACATACAAAGGGGTCATTTGCAAAGCAGATATCTTTGTTTTATTTATTTTCTTTAAAAGTATTTTTGCTGAATGTACACTCTACTCATAACTACAGGTCAGGTGGACATTATATATAATCATGTGCTAAGACCTTCATTTTAAGTCTTTTTTTAGGCTTAATTTTACCCCCCACCCCCCCACTCCCAATATTTTCATTTATTTTATCCACTTTTTTCTTTTACTTACTCTCAATTTATTTTATTTTTTTTTTCATTTAACATGGTACTTTGTATATACATGTGTATTTATGGAAGTAGATTTTTTATGTATAGTACAATGTCATATGTGTTCAAAAAGACAATAAATACAGTTTTGTATACTCAAGGCAAAATCAATCAAACAGGTTTTGGTTTATTCATTTTAAGAATGCTTATCAAATGAACATACATAAATACACAGAGACACATACTGTATATACACATTCACATTATAATTAAACTACTAGGTAAAAGTGGGTTTCTTGTTTTTAAAGAAGTATTAATTTTGTGTGTTTAGTTTCCTTGGCAGGTCATTCCACAGCAAGTTCTGTCCTCTAGTTATGGAAACAGATTCTGAGGACCACACATAGGATCTAAAAATCAATTTTAAAACCCTCTGGCAATCAGTGTAGTCTCTTTCTTAGTTTTTTTAGGGAGCATGAGAAAATGAAAGTAAGATGGATTCAGTATCTGTAAACCTCAGACTGAAAGGATACTGGTGATGTTCCTGAGGTGGTGGAGACAAGATTGGATGACCTGCCTCTGAGGTGTCTGACAGTTTGGTCAGTGAAGCACGCAGTATGTGTTGGGATTGGGTGAAACGAGACAAGGATTGGACATTTATTACATTCAACCAAGAATGGGAATCAGAAATACTTTATTGATCCTGGGGAGAAACTGTTAGTGTTACAGTTGATCCTGTTCAAGAATAGAAGTAAGCATATAGAAATGTAGAAATTAAAATAGCAATCTTATGTATGTTGAGATAACATACATAAAAATAAAAAAGTGTGTATTATACATTAAACTATATACAACAATAAAAAAATCAGAAAAAAAGAAGTGTAAGAATATGTAAACAACAAAAATAAACAACAAAATATACAACAGTGGTACACTTAATAGTGTAAAACAACAGTAATGCTTAAGATGGGGGACAAGTGTGTTAGAATACATGCATTATAATAAGAGTATAGGTTGATTTAAATGCTCAGTATAAAAAATAAATAAATGCAGTAGTGATGCCAGTGTAACCCATGTATTGCACTACTGAATTATTATTATTGCACAGTAGTATTAAACTGTCCTGTCAGGATGTTGTGATGTTGAACTTGATGTAAACAAAGTTACTGAGATAAATATCATTTTGTAAATGTTCCACATTCTTTCCCCTCCAGAAGTAAAAGCTCTGGAATACCTGCAATCTGCCTCTGATGTTGTCCAGACCCACTTAACTCAACTTAAGCTGGTGTTAAATGCAGAAAAATCCAAATTCATGCTATTTTCAAATGGCAAAGAGTTAATGTCTAATTCTCCCAAGAACTGAACTACTCAAGGATTTTGTAGGCCTTTTTTGGGATCATTGTGACCTAAATTCCCTGATTTTATTCCCTGTTTTTATAAAAAAAAAAAAAAAAAAAAGGGGACCAAGAGGGACCAAGAGAAAATTGTGAAAGAAAGCTGCGATGTATTTTATATGATTCATTAAAAATCAAAGGCAACTTGTTCCAGGGAGATCAGAACTGCACTGTTCTAACTAAACTTACCTAAAATGCTCAGAATTACAAAAATTCTAAAAATGTATTTTATGTGTAAATGAAGAAGTGCACCTGAGGGGTATTCTACAAAGACGTCAGATGTTTTTGGAGCTCAAACTCAAAAACAGCATAAAATTATAAAATGAGAGTGTCCAGAGTGTTAATAAATGTCAATTTCAACAGCAAATGTGTTCTTTTCAATACCCATGACAAAATTACAAAATATCTAAATGCAAAAAACACTGTGAATAATAAAACAAAAGAGTTGGTTCATTCAGATGTACATGTATGACATTTGTGGAAGGACTGCTGTGATTGGTTGAACTTGTGGAAAGCTACAGTGACTGGTCAAAATGTGCAGAAAAGCAGTGTAGTTTGGGCAAAACTGGAAGATCACACATAATTCATGGGGACTGGTTAAAAATTTGCGTGAATTGTTGCTGTCACAGAAATAATGATAATAACACAATAAAAAGTCCACAATACAATATTTATCATAAAAAACTAAGAAAAATGATGACTTGGAAAAAAAAATACACTTTATTAAAGAACATACAAACATTTTTTGTTTGTGTATTTTTTTCCTGTTAACTTAAAGTGCTTTTTCTTTCCCTCTAAAAATAAAATAAATCTGAAAATTGGCATGAACTGTCTGGAATGATTGTTTAAATTATGTACAACTGCAAAACAAAGAAACAAAGAAACAATGCAGTAGTCAGTGGCAGTGTTTACAAAATAAAATTAAAATGAAAAAAAAAATGATTCTGTAACATCACGGTAGATATTGTCATACTCTGGTATGGTATTGAGATATTTTTTTATTGCAATATTCAATATATTACATGGTTAGGAGAGTGTAAATGGGCTACACTGTCCTACTGAAGCATTTCATGCCACATCTTTACTGCAAGTCTATCTTTGTCAAACTTGACTAGAGATCTGGGTGATTATTTTGTGATTTTATGATCAAAAAATATCAGAGTATTCTACAAGTGGTTCCTGGATATGTTTATCTGTTTGTAATAAAAGCTGCTTCAAATATGTGAATAGAAAACAGATCCTGTAGCTGATCAGCCTGACTGGACATCACTTTCTATATTGTTATGAATTAGACAACATGTTGTGGTTCTAACAGATGAGCAGATGGACTCAGTTCTTACATGGTATTTAGAGCTGCAGTGGTTAGTCAATTAATCGATTAGTCCAGCTGTTCCCAAACCTAAGAATGCCATGGCCCAATTTGAAATCTGAAAATCCTCTGTGGCCCACTCAAACTTTGAATCACACCTCTGATCAACACACAATATTAATTGTACCAGTGATGAGATATAAGATACGTTCAGGTGTTAATGTGACGGGTCACCAGTTACAGTTTAACTGTAAAGTAGGTCAGGTAAATGAAGAATAACATGTAATTTGTATCCCATCACTTCGTTTTATTAGCTGACTTCTTAAAAATCTAATCAGAATATTTTATGGCAATTTCAAACTTACTTTTTATTCATGACCTCTCAAGCTCCATCTGCAGGGCCTTCACACTCCACCAGTGGGCCATGGCCCACACTTTGGGAATCCCTGAATTAGTCAATAGGAGGAAAATTAATTGCAAACTATTTTGATAATCAATTTATTATTCAAGCAAAAATGTTGAACATTTGCTTCTAAAATGTGAGGATTTGTGTATTTCTTTGTCATTTCGAATGGTAAATGAAGTCTGAGTTTTGGACTGTTAATTGGACATCTATTTGGACTGTGGGAAAATTGTGAGGAGTGTTTTTCACTTTTAAAAAGACATGATGACAATTTCTTACATAATCTGATTTTGGGATGGTATTATGGGTAAAGTGTCTTGGAGAAAAGTGTAGTCCTTACTGCTCAAATATTTTCTTACTAACAATGATGTGAGATAAGTTATGTTTAAATTGAATCACAGTTTCTAAATCTTACAGATTGAAATGGATCACTGAGTCTCATTTTGTAAAAACTTGAATGAAAATGTCTCACATTTGTTTGGGAATTATTCATACACAGAAATTTTGATCAGACACTCTTGAGTTCATCCAAACATATTTCATTGCAAATTTCTTTTTGCTTCATGACGTCATCTTTGATGTGTTGGCCTTTAAGATGGAAAAATAGAAACCATTTTATAATGAATCTATTATTATTATTATTATTATTATTATTATTATTATTATTGTAATTATTATTATTATTATTATTATTATTATTATTATTATTATTGTTGTTGTTGTTGTTGTTGTTGTTGTTATTATCATCATTCCTACTGTTATTTTAGTATACCACATTCACAAATGCAGGTTCAATTGTAAACCATTCTTTCCTGTTTTTAAAAATGAACTCAATAACTATTTGGATGTGATAAAACATTAACAAACAATATTAACAATCCTTGCACTACCTATATCAGATCATCTTTGACTGACGTTTCTGTGGACCATATGTTATTGTGATATTTTGTGTTTTTTGTTTATTTTATGTATTGCATCTACCTTTGTCTTTAATAAAGTCTATTAAAAAAGAACTGTTTACAATTTTTTGACATTTCATATGATTGATCGATTAATGGTGAAAGTGATCTGCAGATTAGTCAATACTGAAAATAATTGTTAATTTCCGCCCTGTGGTTAATAAATAATGTGTGTGTGTTGGGAGTGGTGGAAGGCTCAATCTAAACGATGCTATTCTGACATCAAATATGATTATTTGTATTCAGCATGTGTTCAGATGTACTATTTGCATGCGGAGGGCTGGACGCTGTTTTGTTGCATTCCTGCGGAGGGTTTGACCTTTGACCTGGTTGTTGCATTCCATAGAGGCTTGTCCTGCAGCAGCAGTATAGCACAGCCAGTCCTGCACTCACATTGCTTGTGTGCACAGAGAGACGATGTGTGCTGAGCTAGTTTAGACCAGGCACTGGACCCAGCAGCGACAGTATCAGAGAGCGGCAGACGGCAGAGCATCGTCCCGAGCTGAGAGGAAAGGCTTGTTGTGGCTCCGCACACTGTTAACATAGAGCGTAGTTAGCCATTTTGCTAAGCAAGCTCCCTCGCCATCGTACTGAGGTGCTTTGTAGACTCACACAGCAGCAGGCTAGCCGCAGACACACACACGCAGAGGAAATGAAGGACAAACAAAAGAGAAAGAAGGAGCGGACCTGGGCTGAGGCGGCTCGCATGGTAAACTCTCTCATCTCAACATTTAACAGCTGCATGAGATTATGTGTGAATGAATGTGAATGATGCTCCAGATGTGTTGTTGTGTTTGGACATTCTCCTCACGACCACAGCCTACCTACAGTATCAGCTAGCTGTTAACATAGGCGTGCTAAGCTAGCCAGCAGGCAAGCGGTGTGTAGTTCAAATGTAACTAGAGGGGAACATGTTAGCACTGCTGCACGTCTTTCTGGCTGCTCACATAAAAAGCTACGCAACGCAACATGCTAACACTGGCTAGCTTGCTAACATCCACCTCTCGTATTTTAAGCTCTTTGTTTGCTAGGCAGTAAGCTAGCTAGCTCTTAGCTAATTACTACCAGAGCAAACTGGGAAGCTCAAAGATACGCCAGCGCTACGACAAGTTTACGCACTCATTGTGAATAAAGCAGTTAGTGAAATGTGACCCCGGTAAACTCGTTACGTTAACTTAACTCCTAACATAGTGTAAAAGTAGCTAATGTTGACGACCATAATGCACACTAACGTTAGCATAGCTAACGGCTACATTCCCCTCCAACCAGCTCAGCTGTCTGGTGAACACACTGCCGCGGAATGATGCAGGAAAATCAAAACGTCCCGTTAACTTTTGTTCGATTAAACAGTCTCTGGAGCAATATTAACATTTCTAAAATAAATGTAGTCACATTTATTGAAAGGAAAACGTTAACCGTTGCCGAGCTGGGGGCGGGGGTTATTTTCACAGCAAATTACCTTTATTTAATGAATTAAAACGCACATTGACAACTGGGCAGTTGGCTACACGTCGGATAAACACATTTGTGATTGTGAGTAATTGTGGTTAGGTGTGTTTTTCCTCAGTGTTTATCTCCAGTGTGAGGGCAGTGGGTTCACTCCTCGGGTCTGTTTTGGAGAGACAGGCCTTTTCTTTCTGCTCATACATCGGGTACGGAACACGAACAAGTGCAGAGAACCACTGTGAAATCTGAATGAGCAGATTTTGTTCCAGATTAACAGAAAACCACTGTCAGCAGCATATAATTACATAAATCCCAAAACATGGATGTGATACACACCATGAAATGGTTGGTAGTCACTCCTTTTGTTGGTCATTTTTAACAGCGTATCTCTAGTTTACAGTGATTGCAGATGAAGTACATGGGAAGGATTCAGTTTTTTCCTTCCCAATGCCAAATCTGATAATCGACTACTAATGAGTACCAGTGCATAGACATATACATACATGTATATACATATATTTTTAAAAGCTCCATACTACTAACCCTGTAGGGATATGATATGATTGCTGTCAGTGGCTATGTTTACATGCACATAATGTTCTGATATTATTCTGAAAAAGATCACATTCCTTTTAAGCTATTTATATGCCTAATGAAAATGAATATTTCTTAAATACATCCAGCTGTGTATGCTGTGATTATGGATGATTCTATCCATCAAAAGTATTTTTTCCACCAGTGGCAGACTTGTTTACACAGCCCCTCTCTGTCATAAATTCAACCACCTTCTTGAAGAGGTCAGCAATGCAGTATTTGTCCATATCCAAAAATATGTTCATCAGATGTTTAAAATACTGGCTAAAAGAAGGTGTATTTCTCCTTTCAACCACAAATGTGCCATTTTCATTTGTGAACTCATCTTAGTTACTTATCTATTTACAGTAAAGAGCATAAGAGTCCAACTGAGACACATATTATAAATTTGCTGTTTACATGTCCAAGGATAAAACCAGCATATCCCACATGTCTCAATCAGAATATGCTTCATTCAGAATAAGATCTAATTCAGAATACGCAACCAGGACTATTTATATGACTATTTACATTTATCAAATTCAGAATATTGACATATTCTGGGTATTAGGTGAAAACTAGTGTGCATGTAAATGTAGCCAATGTTGTTTGGCTTGGCTCAAAGAAATACATACAGAGGATGAATTTCATAGAACATGACTTTACCATCCTGGGAAGAAAATGGTGTACCAGATGCTGCTGGGAAGACATAATTGCATTTCGGGGTTAAGATATTATGTGTTATTGGTTCATTGTATAGCCATACCAACAGGTTAGGTGGTACCAGAAGCATTTACCCATACTGGTGTCTCGGGTTGGATGATGTGACCTAAAATTTGTTATTATCTATTTGTTTTTGTGACAATGTTTTTTTACACTGACTGTATTGATATATATTGTATTAATATTATATTGATTAAATAATAAGGGATATGCCACTCAAAAACATGATTTCTTCTCACTGTATTTGGCAGTGTAATATATCTTATGAAAGGAAAAATGATTACAAACCGTTCCAGTTCCAGGCTCCAAATAGGAATAAAAAGGAGGTATAGATCTACGTGTGTTCTGTGAGGAGAAGCATGCCCCATAATGTAGGTTAATATGTAAATGTAATGTGATTCATTCTCAGAGTTCTACAAGACATAGGACTAGGTGTCTCAACAGCATTTATTTGGCAGAAAATCCAGAGAGTATAAATTTAAGTACAATAGTCCATGCACTAAAGGGCACTATGCTACCGTTTTTCTTAACCGCCCCTCAACATTAGTCCAACATTGCCACAGTCTGTTGGAACATAACAGATGGTAGTAGCCAAAGCTCTCCAACATGCTGATGCTAAGTACAACAGGTGAACCTGAAGAATAGTACTGTAAAGCAACATAAAAATAATGAATCTTACAGTTTTCAAGTGTAAAATCTATATCAATCAATCGAAAGCAGTAAAGTGGTAAACTCGTGTTCGTATAAGAGTTTATCAGTTGTTATGGGGATATATCCATCAAAATTAAAGTTAATTCACTGGGTCTTCACATCCTCGGATCGTGGGAGCAGAAGAAGATTCTATTTTTGTGTCTGTTCTTGCAGATAACGACAGAAACTGGGACACTTAGCTCGTAATGTTATTCTCTACATCTTACCGTTACAGTCTGTATGTTGTACCTGCGTTAACAAGGAAAATAGTAGTTACTTGATGTAACTTCAGCTCTATGACCATATTTGCAGCTCTCTGCCTGCATGGTGTTGCAGCCACAGTAAAGCACATTCATTTAAATATGTAGTAATGGGTAATGATGGTATTGCAAAATCCATGTCATATCAGAATGTGATGCCGTGACAAAACCAGTCTACCACCCACCCCTCTTAGTATTCTGTCAGAACAACCCTAACAACAGGTCTGCAACATATTCTACTATTTTGAAGATGGCCACTATCTTTGTAATGGTACAATTTGTGGCTGAGCTGTTGTATTGGAGTGAATAACTTTTTACAGGTTACGTAATGATAGCCTAATAATAGAAAGATAAGACGTATAATAAAGTGTAGAGTTCAGCAGCAACTCCACTGACAATAACAACAAAACAAAATTGAACCGTTCATGTGTCAGAGTACTCAAATCTTAAGCCGAGTCTCAAATATTCAGCTATATGTTCATCACTAAGTAGTGTAGAAAATAGTATGCATTTTTCTTAAGTGAAGTTGGAAATGGTAATACTAAGTTGATCAATCGTTAATAAGATAAACACTTTTTTTTCTCATTTTCATTTTTGAATTCCCCTTTTCCATTTCCTTATTCAATGTGCTAGCCACTTCACTGATGGTATAACAATAAACCAGCACAGAAATAGCAATTACCTACATAAACCATCGTGTTCTGTACAGTTTCATTTGAATTTTGGAACTTAAAATAGAAAATGGCTCTCACCAATGCAACATGGGAAATTATGCAAATTAAGGCCTTCACTCAGCCTATCAGAAAGGATGCAGTCACAAAAGTTACATTACACAAACTACAGAAGCTTTCTAGACTGAAGCTCAGTTTCAGCCTCATGTCATCTCACCCTATTACTAGAGTTTGTTTCAGACAATACAGATAACTGATAATTACCTGCTCCATGTGTCTGCTGCTGATAAGATAACTAATAATTTTATATATTTGCTTTTTTAAAAGAACTTCCTATAAGCTGTTGTTTATGCACACCTGAGGGTACAAAAGGCTTGGACGTAGTGAGTAAAGATGGATGATTTAATATTCCACAGCTCTGACTGAACCAAATCTAACCAACATTATTTTTACAACAAAAACAGTTCTGACTCTTCAAATGTTTATTTTTTTCCAGGAAAGTTCATTTTAAAAAAAACAAACATACTTTGGCTTTTCTAGAACTCTCCTAAGAATTTCAATTAAATGGTCTGACATAATCTGTCATGTCAGATATTATCGTAGCCAATATTTATAGGCAAGTATACGCTGATATAGTGTCGATCAGTATGGCTGGACCAGTATTCATCTAATTAACCTGCCTCAATGTTTATCGTGCAGCCCTAACTACAACTACTATTACTACGACTAATAATGTTAATAATAATCATAAACATAAAAAAAAAAGACTGCTGGTGTCAGTACAGTACCAGTATTGGCATTTTTCCAATTCAGATATCAGAGTGGTGGAAAAAATGAGATAAAAACAGATCTGTAGCCCAGATATTAAGCTGCTACTGCCTCTCTGTCCCTTGCTGTCCTCTTCTTGGATGTCTGCTTCTGCTGACACTGTTGGCCATCTTTGCTGTAAAGACTCATTATGTTTCCACCATGTAAGACAGATGCAGGTACAGTCATACTGCAAGTTAGTCCAGAACTGACCAGCTTCCTTTCTGTGGTTTTAACAAACCTAATAAATGATGAGAAAATATTTTTTCTGTTGTTTTTGTCAATGATGTGCTTCTTTAAAACTGCTCCAGGACCAGATTTTTCTAATTTGTTTTCTTTTCTTAACAGTGCACAAGTGTCTGTGTGTTCAAAACTTATGTGAATGTCTTCCAGGTTTTGGAGAACTTCTCTGATGCACCCATGACTCCCAAACAAATCCTCCATGTCATTCAGACCAAGGGGCTAAAGGAAATGAGGTCAGAGAGACAGACACACACGCACACAGTTTTTTTTTTTTTTTTTTTGCATAAGTGTCAGCTTCTACTGTTCTGGTGCAAACTATGTTCCTGAAGCTGATTGCAATAACTGATGTCAAAAGTCTTATGCTGACCTGAACATTAATTTAGAAGCAGCAAACTTGCCTGATGAAGGTGTTGTGCCAAAATGTTGCAAATAAATGATAGATTGCAAGTTAGACTGTGCAGGAGTCCTGCAACTTTTTGGTCTACTCACCTCTCTCCAATGCACCTGTCTTATCTAATACATGTGTGAAGTCTTTCCTTTGTTCTAGAAGCAGGATAAAAATAAGCATAGTGATGCTTGCATTCAATCCACAGTCTATTAATCCATTTGAACATAACTTCTGAAACCTTAAATTGCCATTAAGATTGAAGCGTGTAATATGTAGTTGAATTCCAGCTTAAAGAACACTGTCTTATCCTAGCGCAGATGATCAGCAACTGTTAAATTGTTTCACACTGGAGTCATCTGGTGTCAGACAAGTAGCCCCAACCTTTATTCCCATGTTGGAGTTTATTGCTTTTTTGTTTGTCAAGTATGTTTAGCAGTCAGTGGACTGATCACACAATACTGAACTGAACATGTCAGTCAATGTGATTATAACTGGCTTTTTATTTCCTCCTGCATGGACTGCCTGGCCTGCTGCTGACCTGAACAGGAGGTAGGTTGGAGGAACATAGACCTTTATTGTTCACACTTATTACCTCTGTAACTAAACACCTCTCCATTTTTTTTATGCTCTTTCATTTTCTCTAAGGCTTCAAAATCTGTTAGTACAAGCAACTAACAGCATTATTACTGCTCCATACACATTTTCATACTTATTGATATTTTATGCGTGTTTTGATCAGACCCTTATCTATTTGTAAAAACAAAAAGGTTAAACATGTCTAAGGATCACAAATGAGCAGTAATAATGAGTGATAATGTGAATGAGCTCAGCAGAGGGAGCAAACTTGTTTTGTAAAGTGATTGAACATAAAACAGGATTTCAACATCGGTTGTAGAAACAGCTGTCACTTTTTCTGATGTAACAACAGATTTATTGTCTCACATGAAATTCTTGTACTCACAGTAACATGCACATTTCTTTTAAAGAGTTTTTGTAATTTTACCATCAAAGGTGCTGTTAGAGATTCTGAAGAAAGAAGTTAATGGGTACCTTTAAAAGTAACTCATTACATTCCAATGTTCTATTAGTAATGCAGTAGAGTACTGTCGTGTCACGAAAAATGAAAACCACTTTGCAATTCCTTGCGCTTTCAGTTCATTATGTTCTAACAATCTGACAGTGAACTGGGCAGAGGCATGTAACACAGCCACCTCTAGGAAAACAATAAAACATGAGCTTACTCAGCCAACAGTGCATCATGTTTCAACATGCTAATGAACCAGTTAGCAAAACACAGGCCTACATTCAAACTAAACTATAAGTCTACAGGCTTTTCACACCACATAGACTCACCCAGCCAATGCTCTCTCTAGTTAACTCATATAACCTAGGGGTGGGGAAAATACTCAATTCTTAGATTCATTGCAATGCAGACGTGGAAGATTCTAAATTGATTCATAAATAGTTAATATTAAAGATCAGCTTCTTAAATGTTAATTAATGTGATGTTGACCGAGTGAAAACGCCAACCACTGCTGTGAGGGCAGCACAGCACCTGGACAGTCTACAGTCATGCTAGAAGTATAAACAGTTAACAGGGACAGATGTAAATTGTTTTCTCAGAAGGCAGCGGTTGCAAGCATATTTTGATCTAGTGTCTTAATTGCATTTGCCAGATGAACATGAAGGCTGTGGTGAAGAAAATCTCTCTGTTCAGTTTGTTTCACCTCAAACTCTGCGCCAGCTCTGCATTTTGGACAGCGATGACTTTCCTCAGCTAACGGCACAGCAGAGAGGCTGCTCTCCACTGCTGGAGACACAGCATTAATAATAGCACAGCGGAGCACACCCTCCCCCTCATTTTTTTTATTCTCATACAGGCAGGAGACTGTATGATGCTTTCATATTGATTTATTCATTAATTAATGAAGTTAACTTTTTTAAAATAAAAAGGCTGCAAACCATTTAATTGCCAGTTATGTTTCTTAATGTATTTCAGGGGAACTGGGGCAAGAGACTTCGTGCTCCTTTTTCTGTTCATTCAAACAAGAATATAATCTGAATCAAATCAGAGGAATGGATTCTCACCCCTAAATTTGTGCATGATGTTTACTTCTAAAAGGGGCTGCTTCTTGAGTTTTGATGAGGATGGCTGAGCGTGAGGAGCTGCTGATGGATATAATCCAACTGGCACCCCATGACTTAAAAGCTTAAAATGTTGCAATGTTGATGCATTGATAATCGTTTTATCATCACATTGTAGTCCTGATCAGAATCAAAATAAAATCATGAGGTAATAAGAGATTCCCACCCCTAATATAACCCAGGAGACGTTTTTCAAAACATGTAGGAAAGTTGATTCCTTTGATAAGACTTCCGAGGCTAAAAAGCCTCTCAAAACATTTGAGCTTTGTCTCAAAGAAAGATTTAATAAGGCGGAATTTGTTCAACACATCCATCTTGAGAACCGACTTGGGAGACCAAGACAAGACCATAGCCTGTCTGTCCTCTGTATGAAATGTAAAATCACCCCGAGAGTCTCCTCCGGTGACAGGTGCAGGTGGTGGTAGTTCTTAAAGTCGTAGAAATATGGTTAAATCAACAGCAATGGATTGCTTATTTTCAAACATAACTGAGTACTTGAATTGCAAAACTAATGGCTAGATTCCACAAGGCATGGCTACGCCATGTCAGCTGGAGCTGATCACTGCTATTCTCTGCTTCAAATATGCACCAAATCTGTTTTTGACAGATGCCACATCAATTTGCACAGGGCAGATTGAGTGAGTAAGAAGTCAGACACAGAAATTGTAGAAAGAATTTTCAAAATAAAAGACCCCAGGCAGACTCACAATCATGTGGGCAGACTCACAATCATGTGGGCAGACTCACAATCATGAGGGCAGACTCACAATCATGAAGACAGACAAAAAAAAAGAAATATTTTATTATGTAATCTACTTACGCATTACTTTGCAAGGCAGCTGGAATCACAAGATCAGGCAAGGATCCATCTTGCAAGTCTTCAAGTTATCTGTTTGAGTGTTGTAGCCAATTAGTGTCCTATGAGGGTCTACTGGCAACTATGGGCATGGTTTTAGATGTGAAAACAGCGAGAAGCAACTCGAACAAACAATGGCGGCTTCCTAAGAGGTTAGCGTAGATACTGTGATAGCATCAGTAAGAACTGTTGCTGAAGGCTTTTTTCCACGTAAAACATGGTTTCGCTCTTCTTCTGACCGGCTACAGCAAGAGTTTGATCTTATTGGTTGAAGTTAGCCCGTGTTAGATGTGATAGACAGATGGTTCATCCAATCACCTGCCAAGTGTTTTTTGAATGTGCCTGCCCTTTTCCAAACAATTTTTAGGGAAAACCAGATGGCTCTGTGTAACAAATCATGGTCAAGGTTACCCATGGTAGAGGCACTAAAAGCAAGGAAAGAAGACCAAATCAATTAACTCTGAGCAAGTCAGTGTCATCAGGCGGGCAAAATGCTCCACTGCTGATTCGCTGCTGGTGGGGGCATGCAGCCATGTGCAGGACAGATCAAAACCATGGCACAGACCTGTTGTGCTCAGTGGAGTAAACCGGTAATGCATTATGTTGCTCGTTCCAACAAAAAAAGTAATCTGAGTACTCTAACGTGCTACTCTGTTGAGTCTCATTCCCAGTTGTGTGTTGGGGGAACAAAGAACTATCTTTCTCCAGAATCTCTTACCCCACTTTTAAACAGTCTTGCCAAGGTGGTTGCAGAGAATTGTCCAAAAGATCTAATACAACAAGTATTAAAGGAATAAATGTAACAGAATAAAGGGTGTCTCTGATACTCATCATATTTATATTATTTCATGGTGAACAGTGTAGTATCTTGTTGCTAACCTGAGCTTTCAGTAGTTTAGTTATGCAGGGATTTACTGTTGTAGAGAGCATTGTGGCAAATAGATGTGACCAACAGTTAGCACTAATAATTCTCCAGATCTTAATTTGGCTTTCTGTCTTAAGTCTGACCCTTTGTGCCCAATCACATGCATTGTAACTGAATGTTTGTATGTGTGCAGTGGTACAGCTCCTTTGGCCTGCCTGGTCACCATGCTGCACTCGCAGGTGAGGGGAGACCGAGTCAAGAACAGCATCTTCTTCAAGCTGCCTGGGCGGATGAGCCTGTTCACTCTCAAGGTACTCGAACTGAAAAATGATCATTCTAACAATAATTTGGAGCAGGAAAAAGACAATAAATCAGTCGACCTCAAGTTTGCACAAACATTACAACTGGTGTCAGCAGAAAACTCCTCCAAAAAGTTGCATTTAAAAATATTTTTTAGAAATGTTTACTGTTACTCAAGATAATCATCATGTGAGTATTTCATTGGTAACTCTTTGGATTTGATACATGACCACAAAATCAGTCAATAGGAGATCTTGTGGTGTGATAATAAGAGCGACCTGTTAACACTGACTAGGGATGGGAATGGAAAACCGGTTCTTGTTGAGATCCGGTTCCCAGTGTTTCAATTCCTTGGAATCGTTTGCCAATTTTGCAGACGATTCCCTTATCGATTCCAGTGGGCACGAATGACGTCACCACGGATGATGCAAATATTACCAATATGTAGAAACATTTTCACACACAGCATGCGATAACTTTGAATGAATGCCGTGTTTTTCGATCTGCTCTGGAGTGAATCTCAACCCAGCAGCAGCAGCAATGTTAGCACGTCCTCTGCTGTTAATACTAGGGGTACAATGGATCGCAGTTGACCTGTGCCCCGTACGGATCGCCCTCTACGGTTCGGCACGCATGTGATCCATGGACCACATATGAGCATCATAGTTTTACTGTCACTGTTACTTTTGTATAAGTTATAATACCTGAAATCTCAGTGCAGAGTTGCAGTGAAAAGACAGGACAGATGCTGCTGTGTGCAGCACATCTCTGATTTAAAAGCCGTCACATCACCTTGAGTGAAATCCAGACCAAAACTTTTTTCACTGATGTAACTATGCTATCACCAAAGAAACAGATCATAAAACTGTGATGTTCATTGAAACTTTGGTGATATCAGCTGTCTTAACTTCTACACAGCTCCTCTCTGCTCACCAGAGCAGCTCTGTCTCACCCCGTCTGTGACACAGTGTGTCTGCTGATTGATCATGACTTCTAACCAATCAGATGTGCTGTGCTGTAGGCGGGACATTGAGCCAGACTACAGAGCTTAGTTGTGTATTATACTGTACAGTATATAATGATCTAATATATGTATAGTATATAAATAGTACAGCACTGTATAAGTTTGAAGTTTTTAATATATTACCATTATCATTACTATTATCATTATTATTACATTACATAGCTATGGTGATAATTACAGACAGACAAAGATCAAAGACAAGTGCATTTTTAAAATAATTTAACCCTAATCCCACCACTTTTTCTTTTTTGCTGAGCCGAAAAATGATCTGATCTGTGACTCAAAACTGATACGATCCAAACCGTGAGTTTTTTGATCCGTTGCACCCCTAGTTAATACTGCAGGTAACTAACTAACACTGCCTATCATGTTAGCGCCATTTGCCTCATTGTAAAACCTGATATTACTAACTGTTAACTATTAACGTTAAATGAATGCCTTCTCATGCATTATATTTAGATGACCATTACGAGAGACAGAGTCTGACTGGCTCAGAGGCTGGCAGTACTCGCTCCAGCTTACGTCTAGCTTCCTGTTTGTTCTCCTTTTTTCTAAATGAGAATCGATAAAGAACAGAATCGTTAAGCAGAACGGAAAATGGAATCAGAATCGTAAAAATCTTGTCAATTCCCATCCCTAACACTGACCCTGTTCCTTTGACACTCTGTAGAAGAATGCCCTCCAGTGGACAAAGACAACCTCAGAGTCAGAGACACCAACAGAGCAGTCTGGCAGTACCACCACCCCAGCTTCCAGCAGCACCACCCCTGCAGCAGGCTCGGCTGTGGCCCCGGTTGGGCCCACTGAGGCCACTGAGCAGGAGAGTTGTGACTCCACCGAGACCACCGCCGCTGCCAGCGGAGACAATGATGGTAACAATACACCACACACTGGTGACCTCTCATTACATCTACACCAGTTTTATTGTAGTGATCAGTTCATCATGGGCTGCATTTGATGAGCAAGGCACCTTGCATCCTTTTATGTTTATATGCTCCTGTCTTTCCTTGCCTTTATATAACAACACATTATTGAGCCAATCCAGTGACTGTGCTATTACAACACCAATCCACTGGTTGTGATGACATGTCTCTGGTGAGGTGTTACTATGACGGTGAGCCCAGACACCCTGTGAAGAAAACTCATTCCAACCACTTGATGTGCTGAGGTGGTAAGCCACCCAGATTCTGAAGCATCCCATCTCTAGATCAGTTTAGTTAGTAGATGACTGCCTATAAGAAATAGGGCTGAACTACTGATTGTTGTCGTTATTGATTTAATCTGATGGTTATTTCGTGATTAATCAAGTAATTAAAAAATGCTGATCACTGTTCCTTAGAGCCCGAAGTGATGTCTTCAGGTTGCTTCTTTTGTCCAACCAACTGTTCAAACCCCAGACATTTATTGTCATAAATGACAAAGAAAAGCACTAAATCCTTATATTTGAGAAGCTCAAACCAGCACATGTTTGACATTTTTGCTTAAAAAATGAAAATCTAAAAACTGAAATGATTAATTCATTCTTGAAATAGTTGGCAACTAATTTACTTTCCATGAACTAATTGATTAATGAACTAATTGTTGCCACTCTAATCAGAAGCGACACTCAAATGTGAAATGGCACTTCTTACTTTCTCTCTTTAGTCAGGGTTCTGATCATAGGTGGGGATTAGAATGTAAATTTACTGAGAGTTTCCCCTTGAGGCTCAGCGTGATTTTGCATGCACAGCGCTGTACGACTCCAGCATTGCAATGCCAGTGGAGGTCATTTTTGCACTGAATGTCTTGGTGATTTCAGTCTGTAAAGGCTTCCCATTATTTGTGGATACAAGTGGCCTAAATGAATGAGCAGTGGTGCTTTGTGATCACTGGCACTTCTGGCCCTTGTTTCTTCCACAGTTGGTGTGTAACAATGGTAAATGCATGGTCTGCTAATGGTGGCACTAATATAGATTCAGCCAAGACACTTTTAGTGAATTTTGCTCTATGCTTATAGGAGCCAAAACAGTACAAAAGCAGCCTCAGCTCAAAGGCTGGGTACGAAACTTCAGTACTTTTATGGCATTGACTGAATTGCTTTGATCCTGTCCTATCCTATTTTAATATCTAAGGAAAAAATCTGTTTGGCTTCATTGTGCATATCAGCATGCAGCCTGCTACCAGCCCTATTTAGCTCAGATAGAAGCTGCTGTTATACGATCTCTGCTAAGATATGAAATAATGATCACTGCAGAGTTTGTCAGTAAGTTTCAGAAAGAGCAGCAGAGTGTCTTTTCTTTGCACGTCATGTAAATATTTCATGTTGTTTGCTCTTTAATGATGCCAGCAACATGAGATGTGTTGGCCACTGCACTGTAAATGTTTATTAAGTATGTCTTCTAGGGCTGGGTATCATTTAAAAACTGCGATACCAGAGCCAATAGGTAGGAGAAGTCACTGCCCTTCTGGTGGACCATCATGGGATCTTATTATGAAATATGAGCATTAGGCAGTGGTGGGAGACAGTCTTTTGATCCCATTTGAATTGTGCCGTGAATTAGATGTTTGCCCACTGAAAGAATAATGACCAAAAAATTGCTGTTTGTTGTGAAACTTTTGGAGTATCAGACTGATACAGATGAATAATTAGAAACATTGCACACCCAAGAGTTGGCAAAGCTACAAATCCATTGTTTTTTTTGTACTGTGATGTAGTCACACAAGCAACAGTTCTGGCTTGTTGTATTACTTCCTGGCTGATTAAAGTACCAGGGGCCTCATTTATAAATGTTGTGTACGCACAAAAGAAGGCGTACGCCACTTCCTAAGCAAAAGTTGGGATTTATAACAAACAAACTTGGCATGGAAATGTGTGGTCCTCCATGGTAACGCTGACCCTGCATACACACATAAACTGGAGAAAGGACAAACTGTGATTCCAATGGCAGAAGGATGAATGACTAGGAGGAGTGTGAAATCGATACACTGTGTGAAATCAATTGAGATATTACCTCACATACATCATATATAAGGAGTTCATTTACAAAAATGGATAAACGGCACTCTTACAATGAATAAACATATATATGTATATATGTATGTATATGTGTGTGTGTATATATATATATGTACATACACACATACATACATATAAAAAATCTAATTTGTTCTGTAATCATTAAACAACATGTACAGGCATTTTAATAAATAATAAGGTGAACAGCAAGACAAATATGTATACTGGTGTCGTTTTCAGTGATCAAGTTGGGCAGATACGAGTGGAAAATTTCATATATTGTGTTTTGTATTCCGTGTATTTTTAATGGCTTTCAGTTCATTTTATCTCTGTGTTTACACGTGTGGAGGTGATTGTTTCTATAAGGATACGGCCACTGCTGGAGGATTCAGGACACACAGCCGAGGTGCAGTGGAGGCACAGCATGCACAGCTGCCTCTGACCTGCTGGAACACACAGCAAATAAAAGAAATAAAAACTGTTTAGTGAAAAAAAAAAAGCCCTGGTTATTTTTGTACATAAATGTGTTAGTGCATTTGGTTTACTCTCAACTCAAACAAGGGGATGCACATGACATAGTCTACTGAATCATCCAGTGCGTCTGTACACTCTGTCACCCCCTCCTCACCAACACTCCTCCACTCAGGTGGGAGTCCCTGATAGTCTGTTTCTCATCAAAAGAGTGAGGTGTCTTTCTGCTACCCGTGGCACAAATACACACACTCACACAGCCTGTGGCTCTGTGCTTTCTGATTTATACTTTTCTGTCAGACGACTACTTTTTTAATTAGTCTCGGCGTTTGTTGAATTTGTGAGGCAGCAGTATTCTGAGCGTCCGCCACACGCTGCCACTCTGTTTTTTTGCCGTCTGTCATGTCCACAGTTTGTCCACCAAATAACATGTTTTCCTTGTCTCAAACTCTGCAAGAAAAACGTTGATTTCATTGTGTGTGACGGTCCTTTTTTCACCTTTTCACAGTGTTCACCACGATCGTCCTCATGCAGTCACTGTGAATGAATATTAATTTGGGGCATTTCATTGACCATTTATAGGCAATTATGGGCGTTACATGACCCTTAAAAAAGTTGCACCACATTTCAAGTTGATTGTGATTTATAAAGGAAAACCAGTGTAGGACGTGCCTACACCTTGTTTTATAAATCTGAATATTTTAATGCGTAAGCACTTTCTGTGTTTCATCCATATGCCATCTTTTAAGGTGACTCCTACACACAGTTTTATAAATGAGGACCAAGGAATCTCTGGATAAAACACTTGATGTAAAATAATATTACAAGGGACGGTGTTTTTGGTGTTGGTAACTGGAAATGGTAAATAATGTACAAAACTGAAGCCAAAATATCCTAGATACAAGCACTGCCATCTTGCACTGTGGATGTCATTTGGGGTCAGTCTGTGCAGTGGTGAGCAGTGTTTGCTCATGATTGAGTCAGCTGGCTGTGTAGGGGGGAACGACACTGTGGCTCAGAGTTCAGCTGTCAATGGTGGTATAAACTCCATTTTTATATCATCAAATAACTAACTAAAACTAAACTGATGAGGAAAATGAACACTTGAACAAACTGTGATAAGAAGTTCCTTAAAATGTTTCTTTGAGAAACATTTATTTGACACACACTTTGATTTCTTTTTTTTTTTTTCTTTTTTTTTTTTTTGGTTTGGCTCATGTGCAGTCTATTAACATTTGGAAGAAGGATTTATTATTTCCACTGCAGATGGGGTTTCACACAAAAATAAAGCACAACAAACCTATCACAAATTGAGACTTTCTTGACTTTTAAAGGGATAGTTCACCCTCATGCCAATTAAAGGTTGGGTTTAGTTTTTTAGTCCACAAAACACTGCTGGAGTTTCACAGGAAAACGGAGTTGCAGAATTTTGTAAACAGTGGAAGTGAATGGTGACCAGTTTTCAAATGCAAAAAAACCCCAACAGAATAAAAACAAAATTCCTCCATACTGCTCATATGGTGTAATGCATGTCTCTTAAAGCCCCAGCATGCCAAATTGACCCAAAAAATGTTTTTTTACAGCATGTTTTTAGCCCGAATCTTCAACTGTAGACCTATAGCTTGGAGCCACATTCACGTGCCCACTGTCTGAACTGGGTGTGCCTGGTAAAATGCATTTTGTTTGTTTGTTTGTTTTGTTTTTTTTTCTCCTGTTGTTTTTTTTCCATTTTGAAAACTGGTCACTGGTCATTCACTTCCATTGTTTGAGAGATTCTGCAATGCTGTTTTCCTTTGAATCTGCAGCCTGTCCCCGATGCTCAATCAGCATGAGGATGAGTAGATAATGACTGAATTTTCATTTTTGGGTGAACTATCCATTTAAAATTATCTTTTAAATTGACATCATATGTATAGTTTGTGGAACAATTCAAATGGGAACAAAAACATATCTCTCTGACTATTTTTTCATGGGGCACATCAGAGGGGGTGTCACTATACCAGTACCCATTTATTTACTGCCACTCCGCACTCAGCTTCACAACACCTTAGACTGTGTGGATTGTAGTTGTTACAGTAGTGGGCCAATCACACTGCTCCATTACACAGAAGAACACTTGTGGTTATTAGCTGTGAGCAAAACCATACAAATAAGCCCTTGTTTAAAATAGACCTACAAAAAAGAAAAATGCAGGTACTACTTGACTGGAGAACTTTCAATGCTACTTGGTATTGGGTTATTTCAGTTGATAGCACTGATCGACACCCCACCCACACACACATTTCTGCTGTTCAGAAATGTGTGTGTGTGGCAGATTTAAGTTGTAATTGTATTTTTTTTCCTGACTTGTAGCCTCAGTGGATGAGAGCTCGTCCAGCGCTTCCTGCTCCACAGACCTGCAGGCTCCCAGCACCCAGCCTCAGACCCGCCTCAGCAGGGCAGCAGGACAGCAGGGACGCACAGACACACAGCAGACTCAACACGTTCAACACGCCCAGACCAGGCTGAGCCGCTCAAGACAGGTCAGCACTCTGCACGAAGCCGCTGGCTGCTCCATGTTTACAATGGAAATTTTAACAAGTGTTCATTAGTCAAGGATCTGAGAAGAACTACAGTGTCATTTATTGTTTTAGAGTTAAATGTGAATATGGTTAACTCCTGAATCTTAACTAGTTAGAATCATTATCTGTGTCTCCTAGTCATGTCATGTGTTTGGACTTGATCTGTAGAGAGACAAGAAAACACTGTTGCCCAAGATATTAACTGTCCACTGTCTCCATCTGTTCATCCCACAATTTATGTTGCTACAGTCAGGGAGACAGAGGAAGAAAGCAGTCATGATGCCTCGTGTTGTCCTCACCCCTCTTAAAGTGAATGGAGAGCACGTCCCCTCAGGTAAGAACTACTGGGAACAATAGCATGACCAACACACAAGTAATGAAAGTCAGAATTTAGGTTGCTGATAAGCCTGACAGGTCAGACCTTATCATTATCTCAAAGATGAAAAAAGACATATAGCACACTGATAAAACACTAAAATGGGATTTAATTGAATCCATTCAACAATTTAAAAGCAAGATTTCCTGTTAAGCCCTCTCAGGCCTCTCATGGGAAAGGTGGGCCAGGGAACATTTGACTGGTGTGTGGTTTGCATGAGCACAGTTACCATGTGGTTTTTGCCATGGCAGGGCCCATGAAAAGGAGTCGAGGAGGGGTGGATGTAGACTTTGAAACACCGGGCTCCATCCTGGTCAACACCAACATTAGAGCTCTCATCAATGTGCGGACCTTCTCAGCCTTCCCCACACACTCGCAGCAGCAACTGCTGCAACTGCTGCCAGAGGTGGACCGGCAGGTATGTTGTCCTTCTGTCCTGAGATGTTATGTCTGTAGTGACATTGCATACCCTTACATAGTCTCTCCAGGATGTTGTGATTGCAACAATTAATGCAGCCAATCACTGTGAATTCTGCACAGCCTTGCAGTTTTGTGCAGTAACTACAACTTTTTCTCAAATTTAACCCGCTAGTTAAATAGATGTTTCTTTTTTTTGTCATAGCTACTGAAGAGGTTTATTGTTTTTAATTTTTTGTCCTGGTTTTGGGTTTGAGCTTCTTTGTGGAATACTACCCAAGTGAACTTAATTTACATTTAATGCATGTTTTGTTAGAACGTCTGTAATCTTTAGCCTTTTTGTTAAGGTGAGACTCAGAACAGAGGGGTTTCATTCTCCCCTGTTACCAATTGCCCTTGATTTTTTTTTAATGAATTGCACAAAAAAAGATTAAAAGAATTTTATAAAATGCAAATTCTTTTTTTTTTTTGCAATTTTCCTGCAAAACAATTCAACATGCATCTCAATTTTTTAGAAAAGCTGCCATGAAATCAGGCATTTTAGGCCACAACAATCCACCGAAAAGCCTGCAAAATGGATTGCATGTAGAAATATCACACCAAATTAGAAATCGGAAAAAGAATTACTATAGTTTCTGGCCATAGCATAGTGAAATAAATGTTATTGCTTGAATATCATCTGAAAAATACCAAGAGACTAAAGAATTTTCTAAGCAGTGTTGTATTAGCTGCCATACCAGCAGTGTGAAGCAGGCTTGGCAGCAAATCAGGACCAAACATAACAATTTCATAGTTGCAAGCAAGCAAACATGGTAAAAAAAAACAAAAAAAAAAACACAAAAACAAACAAAGATATTCTGCATGACCAACTAAATGCATGCAGGTTCTTGTGGTAAGAAAATCACAACATGATGGACAGGCTACAGTTTGTGCTGCTATCTTTACACTGCTTTGTTCTGTGACATTACTAACATGTGGTTCAACAAGTTTGCATATATAACAACTTCTCTCAGCTGAGAATCTATGTTGCTTGTAGAAAATATTACCAGGAAAAGAATTAATGAAAGGGTGACACTTTTCGAGCCAAAACTGTTTTAGTCCAAAACTCTCAACGTAACCTCCTCTGGAGCAGGTTGAGCATGCAGCATAAGTTACCATGGTGATCTAGCTTGACTAAAAGAGAGACATTGAGAATTCTTTAGAGTCAACATACCCCACTAACCCATTTAAGCCACATTGTAGTACACCCCTTAGGTCATGTTTTGTCATTTTTAGGGTCACTTTTATGCTTTTGAGGAATGGGGAAGGATATTACTTATGTGTATTCATTGTTCTACTGTTTTTCTACACTGTGTCCTCTCCCCTTGAAGATTGGACCTGATGGTATGGCCAGACTGAGTAGTTCAGCTCTCAACAATGAGTTCTTCACCCATGCCTCTCAGAGCTGGAAAGAAAGGCTGGCTGAGGGTAAGTGATCATGGTCAATCATGGACAAGCTGCCACATTTTAGTGACACGTCTGACAGGCTTACAAAGTCAGTCAAGTTAGGAATGTATTAATTACTGTGGGGAAGGAACAAGTGATGACGAAAGGAGGCCCTATAGTGTAGAAATGCACAACAACACTTTTGCATGATCATGGTGAATCAGCCCATTCAGGTATCTGATTCACAGAATAAAATAACAGGCTGGTGTACAGTTGTTCTAAGTCAGGGTCATAGTAAGTGGTTTATGCATCAAAAAGTTCAGTTGCGGAGCTACTCTTTTAAATGGTCACATGTGTTTGACCTGTTTAGGTGAGTTCACCCACGAGATGCAAGTGCGTTTCCGACAAGAGATGGAGAAAGAGAAGAAGGTGGAGGCGTGGAAGGAGAAGTTTTTTGAGGAGTACCATGGGCAAAAGTAAGGGTCAATCCAGTTCATCTGAATTCACTGTTAACAGCTTTAATAAGTTTTGTCATATCAGGAATGGTTAATTTACAGTTGAAATATTCTTACTGAACATTATTGACAGCACGTAGAATTATTTAGAAAAAACTTTCATGCAGATATTAATATGACTGCATTTCCATCGCCTTTGCTGTCCTTCTACTCTAGACAGCTTGAGTACGACCTACATCAGTTATGGCCACTGTGACATGCAGACAAATGTCAGTATTTTCACAACATGCTAAAACGCAGTTTGTGTATCTGTAGGTCTGGCCTGACACAAGAGGAGTCCCTGAAGCTTACCATGAGTGAAGCTAGTGAAGTTGCAGCCACTGTGCTGGACAGTGATGTGGCTGTGGTTGCAACTGTTGCCCCCAAGAGACGTAGTGTGGGTAGGCGGAGAAGAGATGGGAGGATGAGGAGACGTACACGGGCTGACCTGCGTCGCAGGGCTCGCCGTACCCTCTGCAAGGCCACTCCTCCAGCCCTGCAGACTGCAGAAGCAGCTGAGACCAGTGCTGCCCTGGACATCTCAGCAGTTTCCATTGGCTCTCCCATGTCTGACAACACAGTGGTTCAAGGCGAGGTGGTGCTGCAGGCTGAGTGCGGCGTGGAGCTCCCAGCTGAGAGTGCGTCCATGGAGCCAAAGCCCTCTCCCACTCCGGAGCCTGTCGCCGTGCCAGCCCCCACTCCCACTCCCACTCCTACTCCAACACCTACTCCTACTCCAAGCCCCAGCCCCAGCCCAGCCTCCACCAGCGCAAACGAAGAGCCCGAAGTTGCGGCCCGCCTGCTCCCAGAGGAGGCTGCACCTGTACTGGCTTCCACCTCCTCCCCTTCCTCCTCTTCCTCTTCTTCTTCGTCTGCCTCCTCACCAGCCTCTTCACCCTCCTCACCTTCTGACAGACAGGGAGCTTTTGCTGCAGGTCTTGACTCCTCTTCATCTTCCTCAGCATCCTCCAGTGCTGCAGTTGCAGCTGATCCCCTGGATGACACTGCCTCAGTGGTCACATCTATCACAGGGGGTACCGCCACCAGCAGCCGTGAGAGCAGCCCCTCAGCCAGCCCAGCTACCACCCCTGTACCCAGCGCCCAGCTCAAGGAGCAGAAAAGGAGGCCAGATGAGACTCAGGCCTTCTCCAGCTTCCCCGAAAAGAGGCCGCGGCTCGATGACCGTCAGTCCTTTCGTACCACAATTGACAGTGTCCGTTCGGAGAAGCCGCAGCCGACAACAGAAGAGCCCAAGGTGCCGCCTATCCGGGTAAGACTTTGTTGCATAAACCTAAGAGCTTTAAGGCTCCTTATTTGTTCACAAAAATATTTTGCCTGTTTAAAAATTCTGAATTGTTACCCAGACAAAGTTTGACACACTGTCCTTGTTTCTCTGTCTCAGATTCAACTGTCCAGAATCAAACCTCCCTGGGTCAAAGGTCACCCCACCTACCAGATCTGTCCCCGGATCGTGCCCCCCGGCGAGGGCTCGCGGCGGTCGGGGACGGGGGGCGCGCGCACACTGGCGGACATCAAAGCCCGCGCCCAGCAAGCCCGGGCCCAACGCGAGGCCGCTGCTGCTGTTGCAGCCACTAGCGACGGGGCAGGGCCGGCCGGGGTCCGGCTGCGGACTGCTGCTGGGCTACCGGATAGCAGCAATGGACGACGAGCGCGAGAGCATCCAGGACCTATCGAGCCCGGAGGAGGAGGAGGAGGAGGAGGAGGAGGAAGTGGAAGAAGGGGAGGTGGTGGGATGGAGGAGCAGGGATCGTCTTCAGGCACTAATTCGTCTGGAACACAACTACAGCTTCTCAATGTAGAGCCCACGCCCCAGCCCTCCCCTTCACTGTCCACTACCTCAACCTCCATGTCTTTGGAGCCCCCACAGACCCCAAGTCCTCCTTTAGAGGAGGCAGCTGAGGGCCCAGAGGCTGGAGAAGAAATGCGAACAAAAGCAGCGGCTGTCCAGAGCTCCTCCAATGGGCTCACAGACAAGGTAGTTGACTCGCCCTCTCCAGAGCCTGACCCTGTATCTGAGTCTTTGGCTACCCAGTCAGCCAGGCAAAGCCAGGTGCCAGAGTCTCCCTCTGTCCCCTCTGAGAGGGCAGACCAGGGTTGTGAAAAACCCTCACTGGCCCCAACTTCCATCCCAGATTCACTTCCCAGATTCGGGGCTCAGGGTGTGGACGTTATTCAGACGCTGGCCAGCTCCTGTCAGCCCAAAGAACAGGTCCAGGGGAAGGAGGCTGGACTGGGTGGTGTGATCCAGCATGGTTCCCACCATGTGGACCCCCAGGAGGTCTTCTCTCATTCGGCTACAGAAAGACGGCAAATAGATGCCCCCTCCTCTGGCGGAGAGAAAGATGATGAGGCCGGGACACATAGCGACTCCACAGAAACTGCTTCAGACTGTGAGAATGAGAGCCAGGAGGACGAGCAGCAGCCGGACCAGGACTGGTGTCCCCAGCTGAGCACTCAGAGAAATGGTCAGCTGGTCATCTGCAGTCCTCCTCCTCAGAACCAGCAGCCAGTCATCCAGGCCCATGTGTCCAGCCGCCAAGGACAGACAGTCATTCAGCCTTGCTTCCCCAATGGTCTGTCTCACCCTCAGCACAGCCGCTCCCATTCCCAGGACCACCAGTCTCTCCCCATAGTCCACCCACGGGGGCTTAGGGACACCAATGTTGTAGTCAAAATGGAGCCTGGAGATGATTGTAGAGTCTATAGACAAAGCCCCGCTGAAGACGAGTGTCGTGGAGGTTTAAAATCCTCTGTCCCTCACCAAGCTGCTGCGGCAGCCTCCAAGAGACTTGCCAGCTCTGTCAGACCAGTATCCAGTGTGGAAGCCAACAACCCTTTGGTCACTCAGCTCCTACAGGGCAGCCTACCCCTGGAGAAAGTTCTGCCCTCACACTCTGCCAACAGACTAGAGATCAGCCGATTGCCAGGACCCCAACCTAGACCACCGGTGGCAAAGACCCCAGGGCCACGGAACAGGCCTGAGGTCTCAGCCCAGTCTCCTAGCCCAGAACTGAATGCAACCTCTCAAATCCACAGCAAGTCTCCAACAGGCCGCCCAGTCTCCTGTCTGATGGACGCCTCAGGTGTGTCACAGTATCAGTCCCAGCAGGCCCCCGGGGCTGTCCCGGTAATCACCTCTCTGCCTCCCTCTTCATCCTCCTCCAGTTCTCTGACCTATAGGAGTAAGTCAGACCTGAGCTCTCAGACTGCTGTGGAGTCTGCGGTTATCAAAGACCCTCATGGTCCTCAGCCCTCACAGGGGGCCACTCCAGACAGGCCTCAGTCATCCCACCGGACCATGCCTAATGGCCCCTCTCCTCCCCATGCAGACCCCTGTCCCACAGAGGTGGTGCCTACTATTAAGATCAACTGGAGGCCCCCACAGTCTCAACTCACCCACCCTCACCAGAAGCAGCTGTCTCCTGCTCCCACAGTGAAAAATGAAGGCAGTGGGCGGCCCTCTTGCCAGGCTCTTGCCAAGTCCCCCCCTACAAAACCCATGAGTGTTACCAAAAAAGAGCCTGGGAGCTCTGTGGACAGCTACCTGAGTGGAGGGGCCATGGAGGGACTCCTCAACATGGAGATGACTTTAGCCAGGATGGCAAAGAAGGAGCACAACAAAGCCCCCTTCTCCTCTGGTTCTCCCTCCTCCTCGTCCCCCTCACCCTCCTCGTCTGCTTCCTCCCTGCCCTTCCAGCTGTATGGGAAGCTCCCCAAGCAAGGCGGAGGAGGAGTAAGCTACACAGCTAACGTGTCAGTGATGGACAATGGCGGCTTCTCCCGGAGCATGGCGGACGGTGTTCTCCAGCTGCGCCCCCGCTTGGCCTCCAGCCAGACCACCCTCAGCATCCAGGCCTTTACTGACAGTACGGCTGAAGAGGTGGCGCTCAAGTGCTCGTGCCGCCTCAAAGCCATGATCATGTGCCAAGGCTGCGGTGCCTTCTGCCATGACGATTGCATCGGGCCCTCCAAACTGTGCGTGTCATGTCTGGTGGTCAGATAGTATGTTGAAGTCCCTGTGCACTGTAGGACTGCTATCTGTACAGTATGAACAGCAGGACTGGGGGGCTCCAGAGTGTACAGAAACCTGATCATGGTAGAACACACAGGAGGAGCCTGACAGGCAAGATTTGCCTTGTATAATATAATTGGTCTGTATTTTTTGTTGTTGCAGATTTTCAGATTTTTTTTTAGCTGTACTGATATATTATTATTATTGTTATTATTGTTATTATTATTATTATTGTTATTATTATTATTGTGAATTTGGGGCATGATTGATTGTAAATTGTGCCTTTTTTGTTTTCTCTCCTCAAAAACATTTACCTCATCTTATCTTGCTCCACCTGTCATCATTTGGTGGCCATCATTGTTTTGGTCCCTCGTTTCCTCAGCGAACAGGGACTTATTGTTGTCTCTTTGCGCAAAGAAGTATTTTTTTAACCATTAAAATGAGTAAATGACATTGTTTCACTGCTTTGTGTTTGGTTTCTTTCTCTTTCTTGGTTCCTTTAAACCAGTGTTTCCCAAACCTTTTTTCTGGAGACTCACTTTTTAAAATGACAAACCATCGTGACTCAAATCCAAATACTTTATAGATAGTTAATTAATCTGATGAATATTTAATCAGTTATTAGTTTGTTGGTAAAATAAAAATGTCAGAAAATGGTGAAAATGTTGATCAGTCCAAGATGATGTCCTCAAATGTCTTGTTTTGTCCAAAACTCAAAGATATTCAGTTTACTGTCAGAGAGGAGCAAAGAAACCAGAAAATATTCACATTTAAGAAGCTGGAATGTGAGAATTTCGACTTTTTTTAATTGAAAAATGACTCAAAACAGATTAATCGATTATCAAAATAGTTGGTGATTAAGTTGCTACTTAGCTCTAGTGTTAACAGCACATCTCAAAGTTTTAATTTCGAAATAAACATTTTAAAAACTGGATTGCAGAATTTCTTTCAAAATCTTATTTATTCGGCAACCCAAATAAAAGCTCCTGTGAGTCACGACCCAGTCTTTGGGAATGACTGCTTTAAACTCCTGACTGTTCTTGCAGTTTAGTGAAAGTGATCAGTAAATGCTGATAGAGTAGGGCTGTCATGGAGACCGTAAGTCCCATGTGTTTTTTTTTTTTTTTTTTTTTTTTTTTTTCCCGCTGACTGGTATTATTGCCATTCTTTTGTTTGCATTCCTGCATTTTGACAGTTTCTTCAGTTTAAGTTGTAAGTTTACTTGACAAACATGTCCTGACAGTAATCATAACCATGAAGCAACAACTGTTGCTTGTTCTTATAACAGGGATGATAGCAATTAATTGATCACTGATTAATTGGTTGTTAAGAATTTAATTGATCATGTAAAATTCTAAATAAACATCTGAAATATGTAGCTCTTTATATGTTTAATAGTTTATACTCTTAGAAATAAGGGTTCCAAAAGAGTTCTTCCTCAGGGGCTGTGGTTCTACCCAGAAAAGTTTGCTTTTGAAGAACCCTTTTTGGAAGAAAGGGTTTGTCAGGAGTTTTTTGTTTCTAGATTAAAACCCTTGGAATGTAAAAAAAAAAAAGGTTTTCAGTAGAAACTGCTAGTTGGATTCTTGTTAGCACCTTTAGAAAAGTAGAAAAGGTTCTGGATAGAACCTCCAGAGAGGGTTCTAGGTGGAAGCATTGCACAATAAAAGGGTTCTCTGTAGAACCTCTCACAGGAGGTTCTGGGTAGAGCACTTTATGTTGGGTTTTAGGTAGAACTCATTGAAAGGGTTCCAAGTGAAGTTTTATAAGAAGTTCTAACAAGAACCAAAAATAGTTCTCCTATGCAGACAAATCCAAAAACCCTACATGGTTCCAGTCAACACCTTTATTTGTAAGGGTGTATGTAACACTGTCGGAGAACATGCAACATGTTGCTGTAGAAACAAAACTTTGATTGAGAGAGAGATTTATTAGGTATTGTTTGGTATATGCAACATTTTTAAGATTAATGGTTAATCGATGAATTGATTGTTCATTATGTTCACTAATGATCGATTGATCTACTTTGCTTATGTAGTTGTTGCAAATGCAACTTAATGGTCACACAGTTTCTTGACTGTCCCTCAGTATTACTGCGTTAGTCCCACATTGTCCCAGCCTGTGGTAGTAACCACATTAGCTGCTTAACAACGAGTTTAGCAGTTTACAAAATAAACTAAAATAACATGAAAAAGTGCATAACTTAGAGCTTCAAAGTTTGAAGCTGCATCACAAACTGCTAGTGTCAGTCAAGTTTTAAATGATTATTTTGGTGCATTTTTGCCTTTATGTGATAGGGACAGCTGAAGATATGACCACAAAGGGGGTAGAGAGAGAGGTGATGAAATACAGCAAATGGGCTTCAGGTGGGAGTCCAAGGGGCAGCCACTGAGGAGGACCGACACCCCCTCATACTGTTTGTTGTAATTTTTTAAACATTGATTTAAAATGAAGGATAAAAAGTTGCTTGCCGTTCCCTGTCATATGTGAAAATTACAATTATTGCGACAGCCCTACTATCCTGCTACAGTCCTCCTTTCGTGAACATAAATGAACCACAGATACTGGACATGTCCAGCTGCATTCCATTCCAAGTGGTATGTAAATAGAGCTTCCTGCTCAGGAAATGTCAGGTAAGGAAACTTCCCTTGACAAAATTCCTCCATTTGGAACACCCTGCAACATCACACACAGAACACGAGTACCTTACGTGGCAAATGTGAATATTTTACATTATTGAAATAAAATATTGAATGAAACAAAAACTGAAACATTACAAAATGTAATTTGTTGAAATATAAATGACATGTACAGTGTCATTCCCAGAGAGATTAATATGCAGATTATCCTAGTTATTTAATTCAATATTATATATTATCGCATACTAAATTGGATTTAATCAGATTTAATTTAAAAAATGAATGTAATTAAATAAATAAAAAAATCTAAAAATATCCAAGATATAAAACTCCTCTGTTGGCCATTGTTTGATTTTGGCGCAGTGACTGATGGGTAATCTTGCTTGTCAGCTTCTTGCAATGTGAAGAGCTGCTGTTCATTCCTTCCTCACACTTCTTGCTCCCTACTCTTTGGAATCTTACTGAACATGGCTGAACAGCCTGTGCAGGTGATACAAACACACCTTCAGACAGGCTGTGTAAAGATGCCTCCATCAAAATCCACCAAGTGAAAGATAACAGTGGTCCATATCGCTGCATACACAGTGATTAGTAGTGGTGGAAAGGTACTGAAAATCTGTACTCAAGTACAAGTACTGTTACACTGCTAAAATTTTACTCAATTACAAGTAAAGGTACAGGTGTTTGAAAAATACTTGAGTAAAAGTACAAAGTATCCATCTCAAAAACTACTCAGAGTATTAGTTACTTTTTAAGCATTGATGTTTAATGCATTATGACCAGGGGTTTGCAAATTTTGTGTATTTTCCTTAACCAGTAGTTGTAAACACAAACAATCGATTAATCATTAACAATTTATAAGATACGAAAAAGTTGTTTTGGTTTTTTTTTCTCATTTTTTTGTCACTTTTTTCTCATTTTAAGTCTAAGTTTAAATGTCCTTAAATTAAATTGTACTCTATGATAAACTACTTTAAAAGTAACTAAGTAGACTACATTGTCTAATAAATACTTCAGTATAAGTTAAAATACAGACTTGAAAAGAGTACCCCCCCCCCAAAAAAAAAAAAAAACTACTTAATTGCAGTAATTTGAGTATTTGTAATGAGTGACTTCCACCCCTGCTGATCAGCACCACCAAGTTGGGATTGGGCACAAAAAGTATCTACCAAACCTGGACTGGAACCTTCCACATCTAGACGAGACACTGCAAAGTGAGGTGGGCAGTAGAAAGGTGTGATTACAATGTTACAACATCAGGACAGATGTTTTGTGCATGAAAAGCTGTGCACAAGGCCTTCAGTGGTCAAAGATGATGTAACAGTCCTGTATCAGAACTGCTCAGAGCAGAAACCAGCAAGTTAGTTCCAGCTTTAGTGACACTCCCAGCACTTGTCTTCCCACAGCTCTGAGTCCTGGTTTGGTTTTAACTGATCAGCGATCAGGTCAAGGCTTCTCCTGCTTCGTCTTCTTTTCTAGTTTTTTTTATTCCAAAGTTGACAGAGATGCAGTAAAAACTTTACATTAAAGCAAGGTATGATTTTGTTTAATTTTCTACATAATGCTGTTTTTCCATTAGCAGTCAATCATTGTGATTAATCATTGATATTTTATTTTGTATTGTCATTTTTAATTTTTTTACAAATAATTTTTTTTCTCTCTTTTCGGTGATTTTTTTCCCCAATAAACATAGTGGGTTTTCTGTCTCACTTCCACATGTATGTTACTTTAGTTTTATTTTTCTATGCTTCATGTTTCAAAAAAGGTCAGACAGAGTAAAACAAAGTATGAACAATACTTGATCACTGGCAGGACACTAAGTAGAAAAGAGGAAATGGGCCCCAAATGGCAGTTTTACCTGAAGTATCAAGTCAAACAGTCCTACATGCAAAATGACAGTATGTTACTGTTACTGTGGATGTTACTGTTGCTATTGTTGTGTCCCTTTTTTCTCCCTTTTCCATTTATTTAGTCACTTACTTATTTAGTTTTTATATTATTATTATTATTATTGTTGTTGTTGTTGTTGTTTATTTATGTATGTTTTAATTAGTATTATTATTATTTATTTATTTAGTTAGTTAGTTAGTTAGTTAGTTAGTTAGTTAGTTAGTTAGTTTATTTTATTTCATTTTTCTTGCCACACCTCCTTTTTCTCCCCGGCCTCCTGAATGGGGTAGTGCCCCATTATCACCTACCAACATTCTCTCCATATTCCCTTTCCAGTATCTGCCTCCTCACACCCAAAAGTCATTATCAATCACGTCTATCTTCACTCCCAAATTTATACATTGTGTTCCTCCTCCCTTCCTTTCATTTATTTTTTTATTTCCTGACCTGAATTATTTCTAAACTACAACTTAGCTCAATAACATAATCATAAGACTGTTAATTATTATTATTATTATTACTACACACACACACACACACACACACACACACACACACACACACACAAACCAACCATCACTACCCCATCCAGTTCCCTATTGTCCCATATATGTATGTTTGCTATGTACCCACTAGACTCATGTTATTTGTTGCTTTGTTTCTATGTTATTTGTTTTATTCTACTCTACTTATTTGTCCCTTATTTTTGTGTTGGTCTGTTGTCTAATTCTATTTGAGTTGTTTACGCACTTGTCTTCACTTGTTTTGTAATTGTCTTTGCATATTAAATTAAAAAATAAAATAAAAATGACAGTATGTCAAAGTTTGAGTCAATAGAAAAATACAGTCAGTCCAGTCCACATTTACTGCGGGTTAACCTTTATTTCAAGAGCAACTTAAAGACTAATCCATACACAGCCATCATAAACACATAGACAATACAAAATAAATATTCACCATCACTTTGTTCTTCATCACCAAATAAATACCAAATATGTGCAGCTCAATATTCCCAGTGTATTGCAATGTACTCAAAATAGTTTGTGAAAATAAAAAGGAAAATCATATAAACAGAAGCACAAAAAAAATCTTTAGAAAATTATTAAAAAACTTTCAGTTACAAAATATTTGCACTTAAAAAGATCCCAGTATTTTAAATAAATAATAAGATATATAAAACAATTCATAGTTGATATCTTAAAATATTTCCTCTTTGTTCAACAATGCAGAGGAAATGATTCCCTTCTCTTGGTTACCATTTAAAATCTTCTCATGTAGCATTTTGAAATTAAAAAAAAGTTAATAAATAGATAATGAATAATAAATAGGCCAACATAATAAATAATACAGCAGACATGAATAAATAAGTTGTTATTAAACCAACATTTGCAAAGGACTTAAATAGTTACACAGCAATAGTAAGAATGAAGCTACAAACTAGTCCTGGAGGTGCAACATCACTATGCTCATATAGAATACTATCAACATTATTGAGTGGAGGTGGGATATGTTCACTAACTAAGAGGATCTGCTCAGCTCACGCTCTATACTGAGCTCCTGACGTTGTCCTGCACTCTCTGTGCCTGTCTGTGTATACCTTACAGCAACACTTTGATTCCACACGTTACATCTGCATCCTAATCTGTTCACACTCGTACCGTCATAAAGCAACATGCAAACAGCAAACAAATGCAAAGAACAGATGACAAAGTTCCAAATGAGAAGAATTCATTACATACAGTATCTAAAGGGTCTGGAAAGAAAGATTGGTTGTCACTGTGATGCCCCACCCCCCGTCCATCACGCCTGTCCGTCACACCTCGATGCCCTTCACTGCCTGGTTGATGGACTCGAGCAGAGCCCGGTTCTCAGGGTTCTGGTAGCAGTCTTTATTGGTAAACATGTGGGTCAGGGTCTCTACATAGCTGTCAAAGTTCTGCTCCGACAGCGGCTCCTGCTGAACACACAAAAGTCAGAAAATGACAAATCCCATCAGTCGGGTTAGAGCTTGAGATCTGTGTGTGAACCTGACAGGACTTGGCAGGTTTGGGTCGGGTCGGACCTTATTTCTTACATATTCCAAGGCCTTATGTCGGGTTCGGGCTGTATAATCATTATTGTTAGTGGTACCAGTCACTGCCAACACCTACTGGTACACTGGTACAAGTTGGGAAGCTTGTTAACACTAGAGGTGCCAGAATTCAGATCAACTACAACTCCCATAAATGGTCGTTTCAACCTTTGACTTACAAACTCTATTATCTCTCATGATAAATAGCAGACTAAGAGATTAATGCAAATATTCTGTTATTTGCCTATATTTGTCTCTACTATAGACAGTAGTATTTTTCTGTAGGATAATAATGATCAGTGGTCGATTTCAAATTTTAGATTAATCTAGAATTATTCAGTGAGAAATGTATTTTACAACGATCATTCACATGTTATTTCTGCCTAGAACCATCACAAAAAATAATCACAGCCTATAGGAAAAGGCTGGTGATGAGAGTTTTAACACAAAATTCATAGGTGCTGAGACAAAAAGTGTTACAACCATTCCTAGTCTCCCCTGTTTTGATGATGTGCAAAAAATAACAATCTCACAGCAGCAATTTCAGTGGTAAGTATGACTGAAAAAGATAAAAATGATCATTTTCTTTGCCTTTTGTGCAATTTCTATATATATAAAACATCTGAAATGAAAATACAGACACTTTTAAGAAAAGTCAGGTACCAGCAGCTTTGTGTTTTTTAATTCAACAAAATTGTTGTACAAATAAATGTGAAAATGGTCAAAATGACCTCCTTGGCTTTTCTAGAGTTAAGAAAAGTGTCGGGCTTTAATTGGGTTCTGGCTGAAACATGCTAACAAGGGACGGGGTCGGCTCGGTTCTGGACAGAATTTTGTCCAGGCTCAACTTTTCAAGCCTGATTAACGTTCTCAGTCAGGTAAGTCTTGAGTCTTTTAGGAGAACGATTTTGAGTTAGAGATGCAAGGGCTGGTAGTAATTACCAATAATTACCTGTGGTACCTTCTCATCACTACTGATAAGATAACAGATCATTTACCTTCTTTAAAAACAAAAAGTTCATATAACCTGTAGTTTAAACATAGTTTACCCATGCCTGAGGGTAAGACAGGCTCAGATGTAGTGAGCATGGATGGATGATTATTCCACACCTCTGACCAAACCAACCCTGATGTCACTACAAAAACAAAGAACAGTTCTGACTCTTCAAATGTTACTTTAGCTTTTCTAGTCAAGTACATTAAGAAAACTTCACAAACATATACGTTGGCATTAATAGAAAACCTAGAAATATCTGACATATATCTGGCATGTTTTCCTGGTAATTATAGCAACTAGCACTTAGCAGGAAATGCACCTTTACCATGAACAAAATTACACATTTCTCTGGGTCATCTGGGATGATCCAAGTACTCAACAAAATATAAAGCACAGTTCTAGCATTTAATGTGGAAATTAGTACTGCACAAAACAATAAAAAAAAAAGTCATATTGCGATTATTCTGACTGAAATTGCAATATGTGATACCATTAGTAGAACTGATCATATGATTAAAATCATGATGATGTGACATTTGTTGGGGTCTCATGTTTCCTCTCTGCAGCACTACAGTGCTGAGCTCTTCATTATGATGCTGTTTGGTCACACATTTTATCAAACAAATTGCAGGGTTCTGCCATGTGGATAAGCACTTGGCTGTATAGCAATTTGGATAATATTGTGATTAAACGTGGAGCCCTGGTGGGAATGTTACATATTATAGCTTGTAGAGGTAGAACCCAAGTCAAGTCTCAAGTAAAAAGTATTCTACTCAAAAACTCAGTCAGAGGTGGGAAAAGGTCATTCTTTTGAGGTCACATGTAAGCTACTAGTCATCACAGGTCCCAAATCAAGACAGGTAAGTCTCAGTCTCTTTTAGTAGTGATGTGGTCTACAGCTGGCCATTCATCAGCATCACACAGCTCATGTCAGACCTCCTGACTGCATATTGAGTCTGCAAGACATTTACTGAGGATAATCTTTTTGTATAAATCCTGTTATCACACTGACTATACCACTAATTTCATTTTAGCAAAGATGATGTTGCTCTTAGAAAGCTTCAAGTGACTCTCCACTCCAGACAAGTACATCACTGTCAAGGTGCTCAATTGAGTTGCACATCTTTTTTTTTTGACTTGTTGAGACAAAAGCAACTTACAGTGCTGCCACTGTCTTCATAATATTATACCGATTACTAGCTAAAGGTAACAATGCACCAGAAAAAGCAGCAAAGAAGAATAATACTAGCTAGTAATGGATAGATGGATGCAAACTTCTGGATTTGTAAATAATAAACATGGCAACCCTCAAAGAGGTTACTAAAAGTTACAGTGATGGGAATGTTATACGCTCTGCAGGTATTTGCTCATAAACCAAGGTATTGGATGCATTAAAAGTGGCGCTAGGGGACATGTCAAGAGATCACAAGTTGTTACAATTCAGTCTCGGGGGAACAAAACTGTTGGTATAAAATTTTATGACAACCCATCCAACTGTTTTGAGGATATTTCAGTTAAAGTCAGAAAGGGCGACCTCATGGTGATGCTAGAGGAAAAGTCAGGGGATCGCCAAAGTCAATAGAATTTATCCTTTGGCCACCATGGATATTTGTCCAGGTTGTACAAATCCATCCAGTAGATACTGGGATGTTTCACAATAAATGAATTTACTAACTTTGACCTGCCTTCCATCAGTCACTTCAGGCTAGTTCACATAGATGTCTGTTTAAGCTTTTGGCTATGTTTTTGCTTCCTAGAGCTGTGATAGTCCAGGGCTGTGTGAGATGGGACGGGACTGGAGGGAATTCCACCTAGTTTGTCCTCTTATAAAACAAACCTGGACACCTTGTGTATGCTCACCATGGCGGGCAGGCGGATGTTGGCCAGGCTGCGGATCAGGGCCTGACTCAGGCCAGATAGCTCCAGGAACAGGGCCTCATTCCTCTCCTCAATCTGTTTATTCTCCTCCTCCATGCTCTTCAGGTTCTTCTCCATCGAAGAGATCTGAAGCAGAGACAGACACACAACACAGTCCTGAAGCAGCTTGAAAACAGACACAGAAATATTCACTGTCAACTGTTCTACAGACTTCTTGGTATGGGCTCTATGGGGGAAAACTTTGCAAGATTCAAGATGATTATTGTCATACCAGTTAGACAAGTTTGGACAGGAGGGTATTTTTTAGTTTTACTACCACTGTCGGCACCACTGGGACAAACTGGTAGCACCATGGCCAACTGTGCTAATGTACACATCCATCTTGCATCCATTTCTCAACAGTCAGTTATTGCCCCAGCAGCCTCCAATCAAATGGCTCCTGGATGTGTTCTGAAACATACAGGGTCTCTTCCTGATCTTGTTGGCAGCAGCGCAGTGTGCTCAGCTCACCTGAGTGTGCAGATTCATCATGTCGGCCTCCATCTCTGAGTTGGACTCGTTCAGCTCATTGATCTCCTTGTTAAGCTGCTTGATGTCCTCGTCATTGTCCAGAACTGAGCAAGAGCAACAACACACAGCAAACAGAGCATCAAGACAGCTGCCAACCCTACTGTACTTAGTCTGGCTCTCACAGATTGCCATTAAAGGTATCATTTATATTTGCAGGTCCAGACTGGTGCTGTATTGGCAGTCTATTAAAAGAGCAATGTGTAAGATATGGCCGCCTGTTGAAGGTCATCTCAATCAGGGGGCAGTGTATCATCAAAACATCTGCTGGAAACTATACTCTCTGTTGTAACTCTCTTTGGCTGTAGCTACTAGCTGCCTTTAGCTCAGTTAGCTAGTGGCCTTTAGCTGTTCGGACCTGCAGCTCAGATCACTGGTGGAGTGTTTGTGTGGGACAGGGCCAGATCGGGGCCGAACACAGCCTCCAAGACCAGCCAGTTTAATGACAGGGAATACTGTACTGAGGTGACTAACAGCAACTCTAACCAGGACTCTGACTCCAGCAGGTGGGGAGAGGAGACTATTTTCACATCTAACTCTGTGGATTAAGGATTTACTTTCAACCAAACCAGAGTTAGTGATTGTTGAAAGACAACCAAAGACTTTTTGGTGCGTTTTATTAACAGGTGTGAGAATATTTCATTTCTTGACATTTTTTGAGTTTATTTTGTTAAATTATTGGACAAAAAATTCTCAGAAATCTTGTGGAGGTAGTAAATTTGCCTCCCATCTTTAAAATTCTTACATTCCACCTTAAAACTGTAGGTAAAAAATCACATTTGGGCTCCTATGGCTGAATCTGTGAATGAGGTTGTCCAACAAACCCGATTTCTTGTGTCTTGATGCATCCATGTCTTAGTGTTAGTAGTACTAGTAGCAGTAGTAGTTACAGTCTCTTACCATCACTGGCTCTGAACTTTGCAGTGATATACTCGTCTCCAGGGAACTTGGCTCTCTTCTTATTTGCTGATGCTCTGGGACAACCTGACAGACTGAGAAGAGCAGCTGATCAGGAGAAAACCCCTCACACTGAATAATTTACTTATAACTACACAGGATATTAGTTAATACACAGTAGTATGTAGTTAATATGATTTATGTATAGTATAATGACAGAAAACAGTGGACACAAAGATATGGGGCCATGTGGAGCTCATTTTGCTCCTGGGGCTCCTGCATGAAATTGCCTGTTATCTCTGTTTGCGATAACCCTGTTCTCCCTGTGCTGAAGCTCAGATATTCAAGATACCTGCGGTGCGTCAGGAAACTGCCATTAGCATGTCCGGAGCCATCACAGCCTGGTGTCGGGCATGTTGGGCCCTCAGTCTTGAAGGCCTTCCAGGAGAAGGGGGTGCCGTTCAAAAGGCCTTCCTTCTGCCGGCGTGCTGCTAGTGGACAGCCGTAGGCACTGCGGTGGGTGGCGTACTTCCCACTGATGTGGCCCAGACTGTCACAGCCAGGAACTGGACACCTGGAGACAGGCAGAGAGCATTGTGTCATGGGTTCCACTCTCACTGATGATGGAGGTGAGAGCACAAGACAGACACACCAATCCTAATCTGGTCTTTTAGTTTTAGAATTTAAAAAGAAAGAAGAGAAAAATTTGTCCCTAAATGTTCCAGAAAACTTCCCCGCCCATCTGCCCACTCTTTCCTCATGTCTTCCTCGTCTATTTTTGTTCACTCCTTATCAGATCATCCTAGCCATGCAAGTCAGAATCAGTCAGCCACCACTGGAATCTACAATCAGCCACAACATTAAAACCAACAGCAAACAGCTCTGACTTGGCAGGACCTGGACTCCACTGACCTCTGAAAATGGCCAGTGGTGTCTGACACCATGATGTTAGTAGCAGATCCCTTAGGTCCTGTAAGAGGTGGAGCCTCCATGGATCATTCCAGCACATCCCACGGTTAACCAGACTGAGATCTGGGAAATTTGGAGGTCAGGTCAGCACTTTGTCCTAATCAGGCGACCATCTTCTGACACCCCATGGCCAAACTCTGATACTCAAATGCCCAATGCAGGTGCTTTCAGTGGTGGAAAGGGGGTCAGTATAGGCACTCTAAGTGGTCTGTAGCTGTGACCACTGTGGTCTGACTCCTTTCTGTCATAGCCAGCAGTCACTTTTTCAGCAGTTTGTGCTACAGTAGCTTCAAACCATTGATCCCTAGGAGCATCAGTGAGACTGTGCAGGTGTAAGGTCAGGTCTAAAGTCCCTATAAACCTTGGGTCCACTTATTAACTTCTAAAACTACTGAGAAGTGTTTGAGACTGAGAGCTCATCAGAGACCTTAAGAGACCTTTTGTTTTTTCAGAACACAGAATCTGGATGCCATCACTGGCAAACATTCCATTCTTTACTTTATGGTTAAACAAAGAGAAGTGATTGAACCATAACCCCTCCCTCCTGCACTCCCTCTAAATCCTCAAAAAAATAGTGAAAACTAAGCTCCACAATAGGAGGAGCCAAATTGTGTATAAAAGAAGGCTCCTGAGGGATTAAAACTCATGAGCCTTTTCCACCGGTGCTTTTGGCCATGCTGAGCTAAACTGTACCACGCCAAACTGAATTTCATTATCACTTTTAGCGTGTTGGAGTTGGGCCAAAGCGAGACCGACCTGTCTCCAAGTGGGCCGCGATGATATCTCATCGGCTGCAGCCAACCCATGATGACCCTGTTTTTACCCCCTCAAACAAACAAGCGTTGTGATACTTAGCTGAGGAGAACAAAGAGAAAGAAGCTCCTTAAGTCTGTATCTTTGTTCAGTTCTTCTGTAGCTTCTAACAGAATCTTTATGTTCTGAAATGTAGTTTCTCTCCAGTGTCGTGTTTGTACTTTCAGGTATCTGCTTTATTTCACTGCTGATAAAAGCCCCAAATGAAAAACTTTAACTACTGTTGAATTACAATGGACTCTACTGGACTCAGTGTGTTTCTCTCATTTTCTAAAGAAGAAGATTTTGGAAACATGTTTTGGTGGGTCAGAACTTGTGGACCATCTGAAAGGTTTTTCCAGCAACAGTTTAATTAGACCTGAAATGTGTTTTTGTGTTGATCATAATGTTTCAAGCTCTATTGCATTGAAAACTGGTTTGCACATTGAGGCAGTTAATTATTTTCAGCATATTGTTATTTTAGTTGAAGTTAGGGTGTTTTAAGTTTAATAGTCTTTCAATAGTATTAATCAGGCTGTAGAACTTTCCTTCACAGGGTAAATTCTACATTTATGCTGTATTTTTTGGCTTTTACTTGAGAAACAAAGTTGAATCAGCACATCTACTTTTGCCAGAGTCTTCTTTTACACATGTACTTCTACTTGAATGTGTGTATTTTGGTAACCTCTGCACCTGTCAGCAGTTTCAATGTTGTGGCTGATCAGTGTAAGTGTACGCTGATCCTGGAACAGCCATGGGACAGTGTCAGTCACAGTCTTACATATACAGCACTTGGTTGTTAACAGCTAATGAATTACTGTTGCTCACCTCAACAGCTCGGAGTCTTCTTTGTCATCCTTGGTGGGGGTTGATTTGACCCCGCCTTTCTTGGCTCGAGGGCATCCAGACAGACTGTCAGAGAGGAACAAAGAAGACCAATCAAAGCATCCATCTGCACAGAGTGCCTGATGGTACAGCAGGCAGAACAAGAGAAGAGATCCTACCTTCTATGTGAAGCGTAGTTTCCAGTGATGTGGCCTGACCCGTCACAACCTGGAGTGGGACACCTGAGATACACATACACACATACACACATGCTCTTTCACTCCACAGGCTTATATTATCAGCAGACTGCCTCACTAAATAATTAGGGATCATTGTTTTTGGTTTGGATTTCTCAATATTGGACTTAATTATGATTATTTTAGACTATTTGATATGAGAGTTAAAGGAGAGCAGGGACAGAGCTGTAGCTGCAGACTGAGTGCTCAGTGAACATGTTGGAGGTGAGAGACAGGAGAAAGCAGACATACTTTAGTTCAGCTGTGTGGGCAGCCATGAGGGTCCGAAGTGATTTATCAGCAAGAGGACAGCCTGACAGACTGGAAGATAGGTCAGAGAGAGAACGTCAGAAAACCAGACTGAGAACAGGATGTCTGAGCATGAGTGAAGGAGAGAGCCAGAACCTGAACTGGACTACAGAGCCAGGACAGGTCTGGACAGTACACACACAGGGAGGACAGGAGTTCTTCTATAACCTCATCTCTACAGTTGAGTAATAGTTGGGCAGGACAAATAATGGACGATGAACGTGTGTTTCATGTGAACGTGTGTGTGTAGAGTCATCTCAGTCATTCAGGAACAATGATATCAGGTTTAAATGAAACATTCCACTGGAAGAGCATCACTTTTGAAAGGACTCTTTAGTTCTAATGACAGGTGGGAGACCGTCATCTCTCCTGGTCACATGGTGCATAAAGCAGTCCCTCCAGGAAGTTGCAATGTTGTGATTGCAACAGTTCACAATCACTTCAACTCTGCAGCTTTTCCACAAATTTGACCAATCATCATTGCTTCCTGTGAGTTCTACTAGTCATAGCAAGAAAATTCAAAATACAAGAAAACTGATGAATATCACAAGTTCTCCTAAATCACTCATACGCACCACCGAAAAACTAATCTGTTTCTACAAGTGGTTCTTGCATGAGGCTCATGTTTTGTTTTATTATTCACTATCTTTTTTGCACTTTTTTATTTTTAAAAAATCATTATCATTATCACCAGCATGAAAAGAACATAACATTTGTCACTGTTACTGATATTTATCAATGCTCTGTGCACTTCTATACTCAGTACCTCTCATTAGAACTGAACAGGCCATGTAAATATAGAAACATCTTCAATGTTAGTGCAGTAGATTATTTCATTTTAACCAGAGTCATCTGAACACATGTCACATCAAAACATCTGAAAATATGTGGACTGTTTTTAAAGAGAACTAATGATGCAGTTCTTCCAACCACAAGAAACAAACTTAAAGGAAAAATTCAGCACTTTTCATGTGGATATTTAGTCCATGCTGATATTAAATTAGTCTCACATAGCCTGGCACTGCCACAACACTTAGCGCTGGAGAAGGGTCTGGCTCCACACATACACGCCCTGCCATATTTGCATTTCTTTAAACCAATCATAAATGTATGCCCAGGATGCAATGATGGTGCTGTTGCAAAATACTTTTTGAGGGGAACTTGTGGTGGAACATTTGTACGTTGGGAGGTGAGCTCTGGTATTAAAATGACTACATCACTGCAAAAGAAAAGGTAACAGCTTAGCTTAGCAAGTTAGCTTGGTTATGTTTGTGCCATTAGCATCCCAGCATGTAGGTTGCAACTAGGAGGATGTTCTCGTTTCCTGGGGACTCTGAAAATGTAGATAAGGGATGCCACGATGCCGTCAGACCAATGGTAAATGACGCAAAAAAAAAAAAAACCTCAGTGCTGCTATATTTACAGAGAAAACTGAGTTCTCCTGCTGCAAAATATATTGTTCTTCTTGCATCCAGTGATGTTGTTGGTGTTAAAGGGGTCCTATTATGTTCATTTCCAGCTCTATATTTTCATTCTGGGACTCCAGTAGAGTAGCTTTACATGATTCACAGTTTGAAAACATCCTTATTTATCTTGTACTGGCCCTTTATGCAGCCCCCTGGTCACCCTCTGTCTAACTGCTATTTAGCTATTAGCTATTAGCTATTTAGCTCCATGCAGCTGAATGTACCTGGAGCACATGGCTAACTAGGAGTAGTAAAGATACCTGTTCATCAGACAGAAAATCACAGAGTTTCTCATCAGAGAGAAAAACAGAAAATATGAAACTTGCTGCTGAGCACTCTGAGGAATAATGAACAGAAACGTAATCCTGAGCAGAGCACTTGAGTGAACGCTGTGTGGGCGTGCTGTGCATGCTGTGCTGTGTCTTGAGCAGATGAACATGTAAAGAAATACACAATGTGCCTACATCAGCCGCTTGCGTCAAGTCCTCTAAAGTAGATAATAACATTGAAAATGATGCATTTAGGCCTGTCTGAAACCTGAGTGTTTTACTCACAGGGATTAGTTCTGAATACATTTACCTCCTTAATTACAACATGTTTAATATGACCATCCAACAGTGTAACACTGTGTATGTGACAGAAAATGAAGGAAAGCACAATAGGTCCCCTTCAAGAAAGAACTACAGGCTATTTTATCTCAGATTTCTAGTCTCCTCCTCTGGGGAGCCAGGGGCCTGTTAGATTAGTATTTTTGTTACCTAACATTATGTTTTACCCCAAAAAATTATAACAATAGGTTGTGGTGGTGACACATAGCAACATGGGTATAATTATCAGAACCTGCAAATGCATCCTGGTACATGTTGACACTGTCAGCAAGAGAACTCAGCTTTACTGTCAGTATAGCAGCACTGAGGAACTTATTGCTTGAACTGATGAGACATCCACATGAAATGCAGTGAACTTTCCCTCTAAAGGAATTTGGTTTGGATGGCCCTTAAAAGGCAATGGCTTTTTTGTAGCAGATCTTCATACCTAGAGAATGCTTATGCTATGCTAAAACATTTTGTATTAATATTCATACTAAGTTGCTCCTTATGTACTCTTGATGGTGTTAAACGTAAGAGAGGAACCTGTCCATCATGACAGTGCTTGAATTGTACTCTTCAGGTTTTTTATGCTCTTATCCACCAGATTTCCAACTTCCAACATATTGTACTTAACACAGCTGCACATTTTGCCTCCTTGTGGCTTGTTTGAGCTGAAACTAAACCTATTTTGATCCAACACCTACATAACTACTGTAGCTGCAGTAGTCATACAGAGACAGAAATCAATCGAGGTGAGTACTGGCCTGGTTCAAGCTCTGTGTTCCTTATCTACATGTCCACATGCTGGAATCACATTTGCTGAGTCTTTCCAGCAAGTAGGATTTAGTTGACTGTTTCCATTGTTTTCACAAACACATCATCAAACTGGAAAAATACGGTCAAATTTACAAATTACCTCAACCTCTTCATATCACTTGTACAATCACACCATAAATCTGTAAAGCAAATATACTTCACTTATGATCTAAAAGTCAGAGTGTGGGTCTTACCTTCGATGTGATGCGTAGTTGCCAGTGATGTGTCCACTGCCATCACAGCCTGGGGTGGGACACCTGGGGAGCAAGACACACACCCACACATCAGTCCCCTGCCTTTTGAGAGGGTGTTTAGTTATACTGACTAAAAACACTTTAGTTTAATAAAAATAAGTATTTTGACTTACAAGCAAATAAAAATGTTTTGTTAAGGAATACAGAATAACTGAAAGATAATGATTTTCACCCTTGTGTTATACATCGCTCTGATTTATACTTTATTTATTTTAATTTGGATGATCAAGCATCTCCCTTTGATAAAATTCTATCTAATTTGTGTTTACGTCAATAAACTTAGATTTACTAAACAGAGAGTAGATTATTATCGTGCAACAGAGCTCTGCTTAATTTAAATCTGGGTTTAGTCATTTTAAACCTAATTTTGCAAAACTCTGATTAGAGCTACCTTAGATTAAGTTCATCTTTGTCCAAGTTGGAAACTTGGGTCGTTTTCAGAAGAATCTGAGTTTCCCAGTGGGGCTGATATGAATGTCATTCATCAGGTGGAAACTGGCAGTGACATTATCTTTTGCAGTGTCAGCACAGTGTCTTTACTTCATTGTTTGGTTCACTTCAGACTCCCTTTGAGTGTGTTAATATTTTTATATTCATGTTCCCAATGATCTGATCTTATTAAGACAGTTACGTAAGAGGTGGGAGGATGTTTTGACCGGAGGTGTGGTGATGGAGGGGACTTACACGAGAATCTCTTTTTTGCTGTCTTTGGGCTGAAACTTGACCTTGAAGCTGGTGGTGGTGACCTCACCGGGGTACTTCCGCTCCTCCAGGTTCTCCTGCTCCTCCTCCTCACCATCAGAGGAGGTGTATGAAGGAGCTGTATACTCAGCCTAGAAAGAGGTGAATCATGGGTGATCCAAAAGAATCAGGTACAGGCAGGTAAACTACAAAGTGCGTGACTGTGACTGTCTGTTTCCTCACAGTGAGTGTGTGCTGTACCTCTTCATGGTCTTCCTCTTTGACTCCACTTGCTTTGGTGAAGTCCAGTGGCCCCTCCCACTCTTGCTGAGTGTGGCCCTGAGACAAGGTGACTCCGATGAGTTGAGAGGATGAAGACGAGGAGGATGAAGGTTCCGGAGGCTGCATGCCCTCCCTCTTGGTTTTCTTCATGCTGAGATCCAGGGTGCCATTCTCATCCACTTCAATGTCCGACTCCTGCAGGGTTCAGATACACAATGAGTCAGGCTGTGGTGACAGAGAGCATGACGGTGGAGCGTACTGTCCACTGTTGAACTGCTCTACATGTCTGCTGGTGGATATGTCATGCCATGGTTGGTGGGGACTACAAACATGTCCCAACCTGTTTCAGAGTGACACAGACACAGTGTCCCTGTAGACACAGTAAAAGTTAGTCTTTGGCTCAAGGTGCGATGGGAGACGGAGAGACACAGTGCTGCTGCCAGAGGAGTGCTGACTAAGATCACAGCATGGGAATTAGGGCTGCACAATTAATTGAAATTTTATCGAAATCGAAATATGGCTTTCAGGCAAAATGCATGTCAAAAATCTTTAAAATTAATGAATGTCATCAGGCAGAGATGTTGTCCTGTCCTGCAAATCAGATTTTACAGATTTAAAATACTTGGTGCAGATTCCAGCCAAAAAAAATCACACCAATCAAAATAAGAATAATGACGTAAAAATGATCATTACCCCTAATATTGCAAATCATGTAGCAATTTCATTATCAATCAAAATAATCACAATTGGATAGTTTTTGAAAATTGTTAAGCCCTTATGGAAATAAAAGACAAAATAATATATTTGTGTATATTTCTCACTTTCCACCTGATGGTCTGAATACCTCACTACATAGTCATGGAGAGCACACTGTCAGACACTTGACATTGTCAGACAACAGTTGTTATATTTTAATTTTTTTAAATCAAAATATTGCTGTTTCAACTCAGTAGTTCAGTAGGACATTGGTAGACACATGTCCCAACTGTTCCAACCCAATTTTACACCCTTTCATATGTGAATTAATCCAGTGTACCTTGGTGCAGGGCTCCCTGGGCTTGGTGCTAAGGGATTCTGGTCTCTCCCAGCAGCGGGTGGACAGATTGAGGATGGCTGTTGCTGCCATGTGGGCTGCCTCTGCATCTTGGCTGTAGTCATAAGCAGTGGAGGACGAGGCGCTCTTAGAGAAGCCCCCTGACACGCTGTGGCTGGGGGAGGAGGCCTTAGGGAATGATTTAGCTGTGTGGAAACGCAGCAGAAGGAATTTAGTGCAAGAAAACAGAGAACTGTGGAGTTCAATACTACACTTGTAGGTGTGCAACATTAAAGCTAGATGTTGCTAGCGTATCTCCTGCCATATATATATATATATATATATATATATATATACACCTGTTTGATGTGATATGGATGCATCTTCTGCATTTGACTAACTGTGAAAAATGCAAACAATTAAACTGACCCGCACATTTAATGTACATCTCAGCAGCAAGTTTTAAGCTATTAAAACTAAAATATCCAAGTAATTCAAAGTCCTTCTGTAACCTGTTTTTCCAGAAGTGCCCATAACTATGCATTGTAACACAGGCCATGTTCAAATCAAACAGAGAAGTGTAGTATAGAGGTGGACTGTGTGGCTCTTACATTTGAAGGCTTTGGGTGATGTTTCAGTGCTGCTGGGAGTCTTTGGAATGAGCATTCGCTTTCCAAACACCTGGACATCAAAGCTTGCATAGTCAAAAGACACCTTGGAGTATTTCTCCAGCTCCTTGGCCAGGTTGGCTCGAGGCGTGGTGGTCACCGTGTTGGGCCGGTAGCTGCCATATTGAGGGATCTCCAGCTGTTTCACAAAACACATGGGCCTGGAGGAGGAGCCATCAGTGATGTATTATCCCAACAGAAGCATGACATGGCTGTATATCACTTATTCTTGAGGATTGGGCCAAAACTGTATTTTGAGGGGGTATTGAATTTTACTTTTCAATTATGCTGGAAAATATATTTTAAAAAAATCAAACTCTAAGCTATTAAACCTTGCAAAGAGCTAACCTGCTAGTGATTACATTTTCTATAAAATGTAAACATCAACTCAGTCATATGGAAAATTTACAGCTGAAAAAATTTTACTTTTTTTTTTATTTCACAGCATTTATTTGTTAGTGTCTCAGAGTTCTCTTAATGCTAATCAAAATACACATTTTAAACCACAATTCTTATTTAGCTTTGTCTAAAAATAGAAAGTTTACTAGTGCTTGAGCAGTATTCCTGCCTTTTTTAAACCAGAAGAGACAGGGGTCCTTACCGACCTAACCTAAACCTGTTTATGCCTGATTTTTAAAATTGTTTGAAGTTGTGAATTCTTGTCTGGGACAAGGCTGTTTTCTGGCATGGAGCAAGTTTAGAAATTCAGAAACCAAAACATTTCAGGAATTACATACATATAAATCCTTAAGAATATAAATGTTTACCAAAAAACTGGAATTATGGTGTTGGAATTAATAAATGTTCTTTCTTTTTTGGTAGGACATGGTTTGAGTGATGTATGTATGAGGTGTGAACTAACCTGAGCACTCTGTCAGAGTTGGAAGAGGGTTCGCTGGCTGCAGCCTGTAGATGAACCTGCTTGTCCTGGCTTTTGTTCAGCTTAGCTGCAGCTGCGATGGGACAGCCGGACAGACTGACAGAGGACACATATCCAAATGTTTTCATTCAATGGACTAAAACTCATGACACACATCTACTATGCAGACAGGAGTTTGTGTTATAGAGACTAGAGAGAGTGTCAGTATGTGTTAGTAGTATTAGATCACTGGTTCTCCTTGAAGTTTGACTCAATATTTTGTGCCAATATGCATTTTTATTTCAGAATTTGCATCCAAAGGCCCATAAACTTTTTAGACCATTACTGAAAACTGAAATGCTGCAAAACCATAGACCACAGACATGTCTGAGATGTCTTTGACATGATGGCCTCAGAACTGATCCTCAAAACTCAACTTAATCTTTTTCCCTAATTCTCGTCTGTATAAGAGACAGAAAAATCTTCTATATGTTCAGATTTATTGTGGCACACTCTTAGAAATAAGGGTCCCAAAAGGGTCCTACCTGAAGTGCATAGGTTCTACCCAGAACCAATTGCTTCTGAGGAAACCCTTTTTGAAGAAATGGTTTGTCAAGGGTTCTTTGCACCAAAATATAGAAGTATTCTTGGTAGAAACCCCCTGGATGGGTTGTAAATAAACGCTTGGAATATAGAAGGATTTTTGGGAGAATATCCTGGGTGGGTTCTTCTTGGGTTAGTACTCAAAGAAGGTGAAAAGATTTTGGACATCAAGGGTTCTTTGTATCATATATAAAAGGGTTATCAGTAGAACCCTGTGGTTGGGCTCTAAATAAAACCCTATGAATATAAAACGGTTCTTTGTGTAACCCCCTCAGTGGGGTTTTGTTAGATGTAAGGTGGGGTATAAAGATTCCGAATAGAGCCCTCAGAGAGGCTTCTGGGTAAAACCATCACACAATAGAAGGGTTCTCATTTAGAACTTCCCATAGGGAGTTCTAGGTGAAACCTTTCACAGATGGTTGTTGGTTTAACTCTTCATGTTGGGTTCTATGTAAAACTTGTAAAAGGTTCAACCAGGAACCAAAAAGTGTCCTCCTATGGGGACAAGCAAAGTATCTTTATTCCTAAGAGTGTATTAAGGCCTGTTTGTCTCTCTCTCTCTCTCTCTGTGTGTGTGTGTGTGTGTGTGTGTGTGTGTGTGTTTCATTAACCTGCGGTGTGTGTTGCGGTTGCTGTTGACATGTCCTTGGCCTGTGCAGCCAGGAGTCGGACACTTCAGGACGTTTTCATGCATGGCCAGGACTATAGACGCACAACAGACATACACACACTCAGTCAGTGTTTAGTTTGCTTTCACATCACTCACTATGGTAAGAAGAAGCAGAAGCAGCAATACAGGCAGTAGTAGTAGTAGTTTTTTCTATAACAGAAGAAGTAGTAGCAGTTGTACAGTAGTAGTAGTAGTAGTAGTAGTACTGGTAATAATACGGGCTCTGTTTAGCTGAAAGTGGGAGAATAAATTTGACTGTGGTCTCTGGTGATCTTATAGGTGATGTTTACTCACTCTCTGGAGGGATTCTGTCTTTGTGAGGACATCCAGATAGACTGCGATGGTGAGGGTACAGCCCAGTCACATGACCTGTCCCATCACATCCTGGGGTTGGACACTTAACTTCCTTCTTCTCTGAATAGAGAATGGTGCAATTTAGATGGCAAGAATGAATTGAAGCACACCAGTAAGTAGAACAAGGACTAAAATAAACATTGTGTCCATTTGCACGCGGGTGAGTACTAGTCATCTACTTACACCCAGAACCCTAATTTGGCTATAAAGGGCAGCAAGATCACTGTAGGGAGGAGGCTGTGGTGAATGAATGGGTTAAAACAGGACTTCACTCAGGAGACTGGGGTTTGAGACCCATGTGAAGTAGTTACTTTAATGTTTTTTTCAATTTTAGTCACCAAAATTTTGTTAGATTTAGAAAAAGATTAGGATTTGTCACTGGCATGTGGGTGCAAGTAGCCACATTGGCCATTTCACACTGTGCAAATAGCATTACTGGTTTCTGACAACTGCTTGCTGCAATAGCATCTGAATTTTGATATAATCTATTTGCACCCAGGTGAGAATAGACACACAGCAGCTGTTCAGCTATTTACACCCTGCTTCCTAGTTTAGCTACTATGAGCAACAAAGTATCTGTATAGGGAAGGTTGAGGTGGATGAATGGGTTAAACACAGGAGTCTGAATTATTATTTTTAGTCTGAACAGTGGAAGTTTGGTTAGGTTTAGGAAAAGATCATGGTTTGTCTCTGCCATGTAGGTGTAAATAGCCGTAGGTGCAAGCAGCTTTGCAGGTAGGGATTGAGAGTAACAGAATACAGTCTTTAAAATACAGAATATCAACTGTATTTGGTTACAGTTACAGTTTACATTGGTTGTATGTTGAATACAGTTAGTCTTTAAAGTAGATTAGTTGAAAGGATTACTTTAGTTTCCTTTCCAGAGTCTATGATCAGAACTGCATTACTGCGTCAAATAACCATGTAATACAGTACAGTACAGTGAGCGGGTTATTATTGTGAAATAGTGTATCACCTTGTCAGGGTTTATTTCACAATAATGACCTGCTCACTGTATATTATCCCTTACATGTGTGGCTGTTGTTCTGTGTAGTCATAATAACAGTAGTAACTGTAACTGTACCTTTGCTGTAGTGGGCGGTGCGGCGGGCAACAGCAGCAGGCTCAGAGCTCCTGCTGGAGGAGCTGTATGGATGGTAGTCTGGGGAGCTCTGCGCTTCCTGACCCCCCTTCACCTCCTCCGCCTTCAGGGCGATGGCCTGCTCCAGCAGCCCCAGGTTCCCCCGAGTCATGTCCCAATTCTCTGAGTCATCTGTGATTCCTGAGCCCTCTGAGACACAATCTTGGTCCCCTCCATCCTCCTCCTCTTCCTCTTCTTCTTCCTCCTCTTCCTCCTCCTCCTCATCCTCGTCATCGTCATCCTCCTCAGAGCGGACTTCTATCACCACTGTGGTTGGAGAGGCTTTGCTGGAGTCTCTGTCCTCTTCCTCTTCCTCCTCCTCCACCACCTCACCTGCTTCTTTCCCCTGCCTATCATCCTCCTCATCCTCTCTCTCCTCCTCAGGCTCTTCGTCCTCCTCCTCTTCCTCAGTCATGGGGGTGCAGACCTTTTCTTCCCTGAGTGACACCTCGGCTTCAGATCCCTGAGTGCGTGGACTCAAAGTGTACTGAGTGTCCACCTCCTGGTGGACCTCTCTCTCTTCTCCCTCCTCTTCCTCATCCTCTTCCTCTTCTTCTTCTTCTTCTTCCTCCTCCTCTTCATCCTCCTCCTCCCGCTCTTCCCTCTTACTCTGATCTTGTGTTGGTTCTTTGGGTTGATGGTTGTAGTCTCCACTGGAGTACTGGTGATCACAGTTCTCCTGGCTCATTATCTGTCTCTCCATGTCCCTCTGTACCACAGTGTCCTCCTGCCTGTCAAGCTGCTCTTCCTCTTCCTTTTCCTCCTCTTCTGCTTCCTCTTCCTTTAATTCCACTTCCTGTCCATTTTCTGCTTCCTCTTCCTTTTCTTCTTCTCCAGCCTCTTCCTTTTCTCCTTCTTCAGCTTCCTCTTCCTTTGTCTCTGTAAGCTCTGTGACCTCTGTTCCTGATTCAGCTCGCTCTGCTGCCTGTTCTGTTGTCACAAGCTGACCTTCCTCCTCCTCCTCCTCTTCTTCCTCCTCCTCCTCTTCCTCCTCCTCCTCCTCCTCCTCCTCCTTTGTCTCTGTTTCCTCCTGCTGTTGATCATCAGTGAGTGTTACTGGCTTCACTTCTTCACTTTTTTCACTCTCAGGTTCATTGTCAGCCACCAAGGCGATGTTTTCGTTCTTGATATCTTCAGCTAGAGGACAGACTGCTGTTTCTGTGTCCTCTGTTGTCACTGGTGAGCATCCTGCTTTAGATATGAAGAAGACATAACCGTTATTATCATCTCTATATGGTAACTCACACCTTGACACATGCACTGTGACTGTGAGTTTGTAGTTGTACTGTATCTGATTTGTTTAGCATTAATGAAGTGAAACTTGTAATTCCAAACCACAGCTATAAGTTGAAGTCCAGACTGTGCCATCCACATGAGTTAGAACAATTTTTATAACATTATATTTATAGTTACAGTTCTTGGTGTGGACGCCCATTTAGAGTCTGGCTGCTGTATTATAAATTTTAGAAATGATGAAGCTCAGCTATCTAAGTATTTTTTTAGCTATGCCACCATTTTGGCTGTTTCCTCTCTGATGATCCTTTCCAATTTGCAGTACGCTATTTTGAGATGAATTAAACTACTAACATTCCCATCAACCCCAGCAGGGCCAAAATACCAAGTATATCACAGAGCTACAAGCATGACTGTTAGACTCTTGTTGAAAACCAAAACCAAATGTTTTCAACCTATGTTTAGTTTAACACAGTTCACAGAATAAACTTTATTGTTTTTTGTAAATATACACTCATTCTGAATTCACAAAAAGTTGGAACAGGATCATGTTTACCACTGTGATACATCAGCTTCTCTTTTAACAACACTCAGTCAATGTTTCTGAACTGAGGACACTAATTGTTGAGGTTTTGAAAGTGAAATTCATTCTTGCTTGATATACAACTGAAGTTGCTCAACAGTTCAGGGTCTCTGTTGTTGTATTTTGAGCTTCAAATCCATATTTTCAATGGGAGACAGGTCTGGACTGCAGGCAGGTCGGTCTAGTACCTGAACTCTTTTACTATGAAGACACACTGTTGGAACACGTCCACAAGTGTCTTGACATTGTCTCTCTGAAACAATCAGGGACGTCTCTGAAAAGGATGTCACCTGGATGGTAGCATATGTTGCTCCAAAACCTGTTTCTACCTTTCAGCATTAATGGGACCTTCACAGATGTGACAGTTACCCATGATGCCATGGACAGTAACACACCCTCATACCCTCACAGCTGCTGTCTTTTGACGTTAGTGCTGGTAACAATCTGGATGGTCCTTTTCTTCTTTAGCCTGGAGGACATGATGTCCATGATTAGTGAGAACAATCTGAAATGTGGACTCATCAGACACTTTTCCACTTTGCGTCAGTCCATCTCAGATGAGCTCGGGCTCAGAGACGTCTGCAGTGTTTCTGGATGTTGTTGATATTTGTCTTTCTCTTTGCATGGTAGAGTCTGAACTTGCATTAATAGATGCCGAGACAAACTGTGTTCACTGACAACAGTTTTCTAAAGTGTTCCATGTAGTATCCTTTATACAATGATGTGGGTTTTTAATGCAGTTTTTAATGCAGTGCTGCCTGAGGGGTCAAAGGTCACAGACATTCAGTGTTGGTTTTCAGTCTTGCTCCTTACGTGCAGAGATTTTTCTGGATTCTCTGAATCTTTTAATGATATTATGGATTGTAGATGGTGAAATCTATAAATTCCTGCAGTTCTGTGTTGTGAAATGTTGTCCTTAAACTGTTGGACTATTTGTAGTTTTTCACAAAGTGTTGAACCTCACTCCATCCATGCTTGAGAATCACTGATTCTTTCCAGGGCGACCCTTTAATACCCAATCATGAAACTGTCACCTCTTACCAACTCAACTGTTTACTCATGAAATGTTCCAAACAGGTGTTTTTGGAGTGTTCCACAACTTTCACAGTCTTTTGTTGCTCCTGTCTCAACTTTTTAAAACATGTTTCAGAATGGGTGTATATTTACAAAAAACAATAAAGTTTGTCAGGTTGAACATGAAATATCTTGTCTTTGTACTGTATTCAGTTGAATACAAGTCAAAATTAATGGCAAATCATTGAATTCAGTTTTTATTTATTTTTTACAACGTTCCATCTTTTTAGGAATTGAGGTTATAGTAGTTAACATTTTTATTTTCACCCTCATCTGATAATTTTCACACTATTTTAGAATCTTGTTGTTTGCTACTGCACTGAAATAATTTTGTCGTTGTTTTTAAGGCATAATGAGGTAAAGTCTTTGAACATGCCAACATTTGTCTCCTAACGAGATGCGACAACAAAAGAAAATCTTTTTTTGGTGTACATCAGTAATAGTTGTAATTCTGAAGGCATCTAACTGTCATTCAAATGATACAATGTGAGCAGTGCAGTTTGGTGATGGTGTCTTGAGAGCCCAGATTTCCCTCCCTCTTGCTTTACCTGCTGTGTCCACATTTTTTATTTCCTCTGGCCTGCTTTTTGTTTTGTTTTTCTTCTTCTCTTTGAGGTCATCTTCCTCCTCCTCTTCCTCCTCCTCTTCCTCCTCTGCTGCATCACTATCTGCAATGAAACCTTCCTCTGCTGCCTGTTTGGCAGGCTGGTTCCTCCTCTTGGGAGCAGACTGGTTCTCCTCGGCCTCAGCCTCCTCCAGCTTCCTTTTCTTCACAATCGGGCATCCCAGCACGCTGAAGGGAAGCGGGATGAGAATATGAGTGAATGCTAACATACAGCAGTAAAATTATGAGCTTTATGTTGTTGCTCTGTCCAACTGTGTCCATAAGCTTCCAAACATTGCTAGCAGGTCTGTATATTTGTGGTATTGTTATATTTTTAACGTCTATTTATGTTACATCAGTGGAAAAAAAGCAGATTAAAAGTCTTATAACACTTCAAGAAGAAGTATTCTCTGAAGAAACTGCAGTGTCAATGCTGAATGCTGAAAAGCTAACACTGATCTGCATTCCTGTCTTCACAGTAAAAGTTGAATATAATCAATAACCTCATATTGTCATATGAAATATGGTTTTACTGAAATTTTGATCGTTGACTTAGTTTGCAAACTGCATCACCTCAAATAATTTGCTTAGGTCTCTGATTCTTGAGAATTGCTACAAAACTGTATTTTGAAGGGGTTTTGATTTTTACTCTTCAATGATGCTGAAAAATATATTTGAAAAGATCAAACTCTTGGCTTTTAAACCTTGTAACAGGCCAACATCCTAGTGAGTAATTTCTTTCTATTTTAATGTAGACACCAACTCTGTCAGATGGAAAATCTGACATTCTGCAGAGTTGGCAAAATGTTACTTTTTTTTCATTTCACAGCATAGTCAGGGAGCAACCATTTTAATTTTTTAAAGTTTTCAAAGTTCCATCAAAATACACATTTTAAAATAATAATTCTTATTTAGCTTTGATTTTGAAGGCCTACATAGTTGACATGATATGGTTGAGATACATCTGATGCCAATATTAGTCAATGAATTTTGTCAAAAATTGAAAGTTTACCAGTGTTTGAGCAGTATTCCTGCCTTTTTAGACCAGGAAGTGAAACTGACTCAATCAGGTTTTTGTAAAAATCTAACGGATTTGACAGAAGGACTAGGGACCAACATTTTCATCAAGAATATATTTTAAAACCAAGATGATTATAATAGCATGTTTTTATAACCATGTTATCAGCAGGTATTGTTAGTTTTAGATTTTGAAGACTTTTAACACGTTTTGAAATTATTTGAATTTGTGAGACTTGTCTGGAACAAGGCTGTTTTGTGGCACAGAGCAAGTTTAGGGAGGGAAAAAAGCAGACCAAAACATTTCAGAACTGACAGATATTTGATACACATACATTCTTAAAGAATGCATTTTCACACAAAAAAAATGTAATTAGAGAGTTGGTGTTAATCATTTTTGAAGTGTCTTTGGTGGGTCATGATTTGTCCCAGTTCTCAAGAATGTGTATAATGTTATATCACATATTCTCACATTGTAAGTGCTGCCTTTAAAGAATTATATTGTTACATATTTGCTAGATATTTTCATGTCCTGTTATGCCATAATTACACTATATGCCCAAAAGTATGTGGACACATCTGTCAACATGCTGTACTGTAGTCTCAGTCTGAGGCTGTTTTTTATGATCTGGGTCAGGGAAGTTTTTTAATTACAGACCAAAATCATTTGCTTTAGAACAGAGCCACAAGCATTATGGTTGTCTTCAAAGGGCTTGTTGTAAATGAAAAACTACTCTGTACAAATGTATCTACTTGATATCAGATTACATAATTGCCTCTGCATTTGATTACTGCTTTTAGAAATAATTTAATAATTAATAGCTAGATCTGGTAGCATAAGTTTAAGAAGAATAAGGACAAGCCAACATTCGAGTGTACAACTATTATACAATTTATTTAAAAAGTGAAATATACAAAAGTAGTTACATCCACTTGAGTAGAGTGCCACTGCTAGAAATGACTATATGATGTTGATGTGCTATCTAGTGTATAGTGACATCTAGTGGCGTTGATGCCTTCAGTGAGCGAATAACAAAACAGGGATAACTATGGGACATGTAATTTATAGACACCATACTTCTGTAATGTTGCATAGAACTGAATTGTATAAATTCTATTTTTTTGCAAGCCCTCACTGGCCACATAAAACAAGGCACCAAGCCGGACTTGGGCATGTGCTTGACATGTGCATTAGAGGACTTTTCATCATATGATATTAGAGCTGCGACGATAATCAAGTATCCATCGAATATTAAATCATCAACTATTTTGATAATCAGTTAATCACTTTGAGTTCTTTTTAGGGAAAAAAAGGCACAATTCTCTGATTTCAGCTTCTTAAATGTGAATATTCTCTGGTGTCTTTTTCCTCTCTGACAGTAAACTGAATATCTTTGAGCAAAACAAGACATTTGAGGACGTCATCTTGGACTTGGGGAAACACAGGTCAACACTTGTTACACTTTTTGGACATTTCATTGACCAAACAACTGACCAATTAATCAAGAAAATAATCAACAGATTAATCAACTATTAAAATAATCATTAGTTGCAGCCCTATATAACATCTTCTACCTTTAAAACTTATTGTTCCACCGCAAAACAAAACAACCATGTCCCCATATGAACAACATGGCAACTTAATAACTTGTTCAACTACCACTTACGGCTTTACACAAAATTATAACATATTTTGTGAAAAACAAAAAAACAAAATGCATGCTTGTTCTATAAACAGCTACTTCTTCTCTGAGTGTGTCTTTTTATAGAGGACACAGCTGAAAACTCCTGTATGTGTTCATATTAACTGGCTAACTGAGTGCTGTGCAGAGAGTTTGATGAAATCCAGCATGACTCCTACCTTCTGTGTCGCGAGTATCTTCCACTGACGTGGCCTTTGCCATCACATCCAGGGGTGGGACAGCTGCTGCTGATGCGCAGTGAGACAAATACACACATTAGATACACACAACACACTTCATACATTATAATACAAAGACTTCTGTTAGAGCATAGAGTCACTGACCTTAACTCCTGCTTCATCTCTTGTCCCACAAGGTCTGAAGAGACAGAGAGTAAAGCAACAGTCACATGAGAGCTGTAAATATAAAAAGATTTGGGTGTGTGTGTGTGTGTGTGTGTGTGTGTGTGTGTGTGTGTGTACACTGACCCCGGATGCCTTTGGAGCGTGTTCGTGTTCGTGTCTCTGTAGTGTCCTGGCTCATCTGAATAACAGAGAGACATGAGCAAGATGAAGAGAATAATGGACACACAGACAGAGACAGACAGACAGACAGACAGACAGATAGAGAGACGGATAGATGGATAGATAGATACTTTGATGCTGAGGCTCGTCCTCTCTGGTTGATTGGCTCTTCCCTGGTCCACCGCTGGCTCAGTGTCTGACCTTTGAACTCATTTTCTGTCAGAAAAAAACACAGAAACAGCCCTTTACTGTGAGCTGCTGATGAAAAAGGATTATTCTGCAGCTTTTCAGTCATCAATGTTTGAATGAATTAATGTTTTGAGGGCAAATCTGCAGGTTTTTTTTAAACATAATGTCAGTTTACTCATCAGCCTGCGTAACAAACTAGATGTGGATTTTGAAATATGGAATGGAATATGGAATTTGGGGATGACTAAAAACTGAAATTATAATTCCTTGTAAGTCACATCTATAATGTTTTATATGATTGTTGATATAGTGCATTAGAGAGGATTATGTAAATGAATGTAGCCATAAAGCATAATGAATACATTTTCACTATGAATTACACAGAAGTTACCAATTACAAATACTCAATTTACTGTAATAAAGTAGATTTTTTGGCACTTGCACTTAATGAGTAGATTTTCAAGTCTGTACTTTTTCTCGTACATAAGTATGCATGAAACTATGTAATCTACATAGTTACTTTTACTGAGTACAATTTGAATTAATATCCAAACCTTTCATCTGCATTTTAGTAGCCAGTAATGATGTGATCTGATTACAAACAGGCCAATGAGAACTATGACATACAACTGACAAACAAAACAAAACACTGCAGCAACGCACATTTTGAATAAGGATGTTAATGACTTATCATTAATCAATTAATTGCTGTTAAGAACCAATTAAAAATGTATTCATGGTTATTTAATCAATAGGCATGGCAGTAATTTTCACAATATTTGCAACCCAAGTTTGGAGACATGAGATCAATGACTAAAAGTAACTAATACTGAAGTACTTTTTGAGATGGATATTTTGTACTTTTACTTAAGTATACTTCTAACACCAGTACTTTTACTTGCATTTGAGTAGTATTTTAGCAATGTAATAGTATGTGTTACTTTAGTACAGAGTACCAGTATTCTTTCTACCACTGACTTTGCATCAGAGTTATTATAGTTTTGTATTTTTCAGTAGTTTTTACTTCAATTTCATTTTTAAGTCTTCTTTTCAATTCATTCTAGTTTCAGTTCGTTTCCAAAGTGGGTTTGCTTGTTTCACTTTAGTTTTTGTTTCAAAATATTCGGTTTTAGTTTAGTTTTCATCACTTAACAATATTAGTTCTAGGTTTTATTATAATCTTTGTTTTTTATACAATACATACATACAATCAGGTAAACATCTTGTCTCTGGTTTACATTTTTTCTCAGATCTCTTTTTTTTTTATTTTATTTTAGTCAACAAAAATGTTTTTTAGTTTTTAGTTTAGTTTTAGTTCACTACAATAACCTCGCATACTGTAGCTACCATAATAAAAATCAAATATAATAATATAAACACAGAAATGATCGACATAACTTGAAAACTGTCGTCGTAATATATTTATAGTTTCCCGTCGGAATACAAAGGCCTGTCAGACATGACGACACACAGCGGTGACAGTCGTGACAGTTTGGGGATGTTGGATCAGGGTCACGGGCCACAAAAGGTTCCCAGTGACCGTGTGTCTGCTGAGTGTGGCGTCACTTTACAGGACCTCTGCTACAGTACAACACTTTACACACACACACACAAAAACAACAAAACAAAACCCAAAGTGCAAACATGAGGCAGAGGTGTTGAGGCTTGGTGTACGCTGACAGACAGACAGACAGACAGAGAGGCAGAGAGACAGGCAGCGGATATGGAGGCCGGCTCGGGCTGAGAACCAGGACGAGGCCTTTCTGCTCTCCTTCACCGGAACACCGACACAACAGCACACACACACACACACACACACACACGTACAAAGGCCACCGGCGTTCAGCGGGTTACACTCGGAACACTAAACTGTATCGATACTGGCCGCCATTATAACGGATGCGAATAACGAGCCACAATAATAATCGCTTTAAAGCCGTCCGACCGTCCGTACGTTCGGTTCGAGCTTCAGTTGTTCTCCGCCGGCAGAAAGCATCCTAACATCCGCGGTGTCCAGCCTCAATCCGCCTCGTCACGGCCTCCTGCTCAGTGTGAATCCACCGTGAAGCACGCAGCCCAGGCCCAGAAAATACCGACAAATAAGTGCGCTTCATGCTCTTTGTGAGAGCAGAGCGACATAAAGCCTTACCTTCCTGCCCTCCCCTCCCCCTCCGCTCCGTTCCGTTCCGACACCTCCGAGCCGGCACACACGCACGTTCACCGGGACACAGCGGGACCGGGATCCGTCAGCAGAACTCAGCAGGGAGTGAAGAGTGTGATGGCAGCCTCAGACTGAGCCCAGCACCCCGGAGCTGTTCAGCACCCCGGACAGATCCAGCCCAGTCTTCAGCACCATGGACAGAAGCCCCGCTGCACTGCCTCCTGCCGGAGCTCAGGAGAGCTGCAGCCGCCCTGCTTGCCCTCCTGCCGGGGCTGGAGGGGCCCTCTCGGTCCGGTCCGTGGGCTGCTGGAGGCGAACACGGTGTCAATATTTAAAGAGCCGTCAGGCAGCTGGAGGACGAGCTGTGGAGGAGGAGGAGGAGGAGGAAGATCTCACTACACACTCTTCAAGTGAATAAAACACACAGTAACCTCACACCAGATGACTTTCAAGGTAGTGGGCGCACTAATAGCAGTATTAGGTTACTACTACTACTATTACTGGTCCTACACTGTATTATATACTAACTGTTAACGCAACTATCCAGCTAGTACTTTAAACTATATTGGTCTTTTTCAGCCAAATAAACTCATCAGCTGCTCAAAGTGCAGTTCACTGCTGCCTTCGACGCCAGCCAATCAGAGAGTACAGCTTTGTTCCTGTGTACCAGATCAACCAATAAGAATAAGAGACAGTTGTTCACCAGTGGTTGAAAGTACATTTACTCAAGTACTATGGAAAATTGACATTCTTTACTTCTTTTCACTCACTACATTTAAGAGGGAAATGTTGTACTTTTTACTCCACTACATTACTGGCAAGTATAGTTACTAGTTACTTTTTACATTAAAATCACATATATGCTTCTATGATATGATACAGTAATATAGTACTAATCAACCCATTAAGTACCCTATCTCAAATTGGTTACACATCATGAACTACAACATTATAATGCACATGTATTACTTATTGATAAAATCAGTATTACAGCAGCCATTCCTCATAATGAGTACTTAAAGTATATTTGGCTGATAATACTTCTGCAATCTCATTTAAGTGCTCTTTTAAATTGTAATGGAGTACTTTTTTACTTTTACTTTACTTGGTACTTCTACTTTTACTTAAGTAAATGGTCTGAGTACTTTTCTCACCACAGTTGTCCACAAAAATACTGTAGTACTGTACTTAAGTAGAATTTTGAAATACTTCACTTGAATATTTCTACTCCTCTACATTTCAGAGGGAACTATTGTACTTTTTACTCCATTACTTGACGACTACAGCTACTGGTTAGTTTTTACATTAAAATCATATGATGTTTTTATATGATACAGTTATGTAGTACTAATCAACCCATTAGTAGCCTGTCTCAAATTAGCTCCACATTGACACACTACAATGTTAAAATTCGTTATTTATAAAATATGTATAATGTAATAGCATGTACTTATATAACATTTTGAACACAGCCATTTGTCATAATGAGTACTTTTGATAATTTAAGTATATTTGGCTGATAATACTTTTGTACTTTTATTCAAGTTACAATTTGAATTCAAGATTTTACTTGTAATGGAGTACTCTTACACCATGGTATTTCTACTGTTATTTAAGGAGAGGATCTGAGTACCAGCACTGCTGTCCAAAATCAAAGACAGAAAGAAAAACATTTTACAAATATGAAGAGACACCTTTATCAATAAATACACCAATTTAATTTTATATAGCCATATAATAGTGATTGTTTTAAAACAAAAATACACACCATTAAAAAATAAATATCTGTCTGAATCAATTCTTCCCTATATGTCATTACAGCCTAATACTCAAACATTTGCAACACTGATGCAACATCTGTACAGATGTTAGTAGTAGCAGTAATATTGTCATATGGTAACATCTACATGGTACATCTTTCTTTGCAATTTTCAGTTTAACTGTACCTTCACTTGTATGTGTGCATCTTACTCAAGTGGAGATTTTGCTTTACACAGTTTTATTTTCTTTACTGTTTCTTGAATCTTCATGGCGAAAACGTTTGTTCCCAGGATGGTAGATGGACAGCATATGTTCCTTATCTCACCTCATGAAGACAGTGGAGCTCCTCCTCCTTTTAACAACAAACACACACACACACACACACACACACACACACACACACACACACACACACACACACACACACACCTGTGGTGAAGGTCTGCAGAATTACATCAACTTGAGAACAAACTGAGTTACTGATGATCTCCAGTTTACCACTTGACCTAAAAGGAAGCAACAATCAGCCTTGGGGGAGCTGGTTGGTTGGTTGGTTAGTTGGTTGGTTGGTTAGTTGGTTTGAAAGCCACCTGTTCTAAGGAATTATTCTGTTCCATGACCTCACAGATGATGTCACATGTAAGATAATGTTGACTAGTAAGCTTGTTTTGTGACCTCATATTTGACATCATATATTGCTGCTACTGCAGACCTGTTGGGAGCATCCCATCGATTTGAGGACGAGCTGAGTTGCTGATTAGCTTCCATGTTTCCCACTCTGACCTAAATGTGAGCGTGCAATAAGCAGCTTTTGGAAAGTTGGTTGGTTGGTTGGCTGGTTGGTTGACTCAGTAGCAGTAGTTGTGCTACGCCTCATGTACCATTGAATTTCTTACATTTTACTTGGTTGGACTGCAACAAAACTGAGAAGACATCTACTGCTCAAAAAAATTAAGGGAACACTTTGCAGTGTGTATAGCCTCCACGTGCCTGTATGCATTTCCAACAATGGTTGGGCATTCTCCTGATGAGACGGCAGATGGTGTCCTAAGGGATCTCCTCCCAGACCTGGATCAGGGCAGCAGTGAGCTCCTGAACAGTTTGATACATCAATACATAATGTCCAAGAGGATCTCAATTGGACTGAGGTCTGGAGAACGTGAAGGCCAGCCAATAGCATCAATGCCTTCATCATCCAGTAACTGCCCACTGCTGGTACCACCTCATGCTACCAGTAGTGACAAGAGCACTAGCAAAATGCAAAACAGAAGAATCAGTCAGGAAGGGCAAGGAGGGAGATATGGTCTGGGGCACCATCTGCAAAAACATTCCCTTTTTGAGGGTTGTCTTGCCTTTTCTTCTTCTGTCCACCTTTTGTTTCTTTCATTTGAACCAAAGCAGGTGAAAGTAATTCACAATTTCTTACGCTTCATGACAGGACAGATTGATATCCCAGAAGTGTAACTGACTTGGTGTCATGCTGTGATGATTAAGTGTTCCCTTCATTTTTATGAGCAGTGAAAAAACTTTTGTATGCGATCTAAATGTCTAATATATTTTCACTCTTTAAACAAATTTAGCCTACCATATCCAAACTGATGACATCATGCTGGGGTCACATGACAGGATAATAGTGTACAATATATGACACTATTTGTGAGGTCATGGAACAGAATAATTCCATCATAGATGATGTCACACTTCCGATATCACCATTGGCTCTGATGATGTCACTGCTTCTGAAGAATTATTGTGTTCTGTGACCTCACAGATGATGTCACAATTAAGATAATATCATGGGTTCTGATCAGTGGTGGACAGTAACTAAGTACATTTACTTGATGTATGTGAAGGTTCTCAGTCATCAAGTCATGGTATTCGTAACAAGGGTTGTCATAGGCAACTGGACTTGATAGAGTTCTTGAACACGTTCCACCTCTCATCCAAGAAGTTTCTTCAGTTCTGACTGACTAGTTGGGAGTTAAGGTATTAAACCTATGTGGGGTTGTTAACACCTAGCCACCCCATGAGCCCACCCTTCCATTGTGTGAACTGTCAGGGTCACCTGGAGGGAAGTGTGAATGAGAGTCGTCAAGGTTCCTGCCATCATATGAGTTGTTAGAGTCACATGAGGGTAGGTTGGTATCCAACTGCCTGGGAAGTGATCTTAAAACTGTATTGTATGTGACAGATAGGTTATGTCTTAGACCTCCTCCTCCGTTGAGGGATGGCCACTCCAGCTTAAAAAATGGCCTCTAACTCCTCTCACAAACCATCTGTCTTTCCTGGCCAAAATGTGAACATTGCTATCTTCAAAGGAGTGTCACTGTAGATGGACTGCTGAGTCCTGACCTGAGGAACTGGCTCTCCTGTGTTGTGCTATGTGCTTATGTAGTGGTAGTTTCATCTCTCTGATGTACAGGTCTGAGCACTCCTCACTACACTGGACTGCATACACCACATTTTCCAGCTTGTGTCTGGGTGTTTTGTCCTTCGGGTGGAAAAGCTTTTGCCTCAGGGTGTTTCTGGGCTTGAAATGTATAGGAATGTGATGTTTGTTAAAAATCCTCCCACGTTTTTCCAAAATGCCCGCAATGTAAGGAATAACAATGTTTTTCCTTTGGATGCTGTTTTCTTCTCTCTCAGACCTGTTTCTTTTGTTGGTTTTGATGACGGTCCAGTTTGGGTAACCACAGGTTTTGAGAACTGCCCTGATGTGCTTCAATTCCTTATCCCTCCCCTCCGTACTGGTTGGAATGTTCTGTGCTCTGTGATGGAGGATTCTCATAATAATAATAATAATAATAACTTCATTTATATAGCACCTTTCATACATAACATGTGCTTTACAACGTGGCATTAAAAATGATAACATAGGTTAAAACACACAAGACAGAAATACATATAATCACAATTATAACATCAAATCAGTGTAAAAAATTAAAAACAGCAGTATGGTATTAAAAAGACGTAATAGAGAATCACAAAGAAAAAGGAAAAAAATGAGAATCGATATATGAAAACATCAAAAATCAAAATGATTCTTAGTAATATAATATCTTATAAATAAGCAGGCAAATGCATATAGTAAAAAATTACAGACGAGGGTAGAAATGTATTACACTAACTAAAAGCTTGCCTGAACAAGTAGGTTTTCAGTTGAGTTTTAAAAGTGCCAACAGAGCTCGCATGGCTGAGGTAAGTGGGCAGAGTGTTCCAGAGTCTTGAAGCATAGTAGCTAAAAGCAGTTACCCCCCTTTTTTGTGGGCTACTTTAGGAACATTTAAGATACCAGCGTTGGCAGAGAAGAGTGCTCTTGTTGGTTGATATGGAATTAAAAGCTCAGAAATGTATGAAGGTGCTATATTGTTAAGAGCTTTATATGTGAGTAAAAGAACCTTAAAATCAACTCTAAAAGAAATGGGGAGCCAGTGCAGGGAAGCTAAAACAGGAGTAATGTGCTCTCTTTTCCTTGTCCTTGTTAAAAGTCTAGCAGCAGAGTTTTGGACTAACTGAAGTTTTCCAATCAGTCTCTTTGGTAGGCTGATAAGCAGTGCATTGCAGTAGTCCAACCTGCTAGTGATAAAAGTATGTACTAATGTCTCTGCATCCTGATTTCCTAAAAAAGGCATGACTTTGGCAACATTCCTCAGGCGAAAGAAGGCTGCCTTGGTTACTGTGCTAATGTGGGCTTCAAAGTCCAAGATGACACCAAGACTATCAACTTGTGATCTGGTTTGTTAAGCCAAGTTTCCAAGTATGTTAAAAACTACCTCTGTCTTGCATTTTGGCCCTAGCAGTAGTATTTCTGTTTTTATCTTCATTCAGTTTCAAAAGATTGTAATTCATCCAATGTTTTATTGCTTCTAGACAGGCAATCAGAGAGGGAAGGGCATTTGGGTTGGTTGGTTCAACAGAAATATACAATTGGGTATCATCGGCGTAGCTATGGAAATTTATGCTGAATGTGTTAATAATGTGACCTAATGGGAGCATATATAAGGAAAAGAGCAGAGGACCAAGACAGCTTCCTTGTGCAATACCAAAGGGTAGATGGTGTTTCGCAGAGACATGATTACCCATACTGACATAAAAACTCCTACCAGTTAAATAAGACTGAAACCAGTCTAAAGCGCTGCCAGAAAGACCAACCCATCTTTCAAGATGATTGATTAGTATTGAATGATCAATGGTGTCAAATGCTGAGCTTAGATCCAACAGGATGAGGACTGACACTTGATTCAAGTCAGTAGCATGTCTGAGGTCATTCACTATTTTGATTAGAGCTGTTTCTGTGCTATGATTGGGCGGGGCGGGGAAGAAGTCAGCCTGACTGGAAGTGACCAGTGTCAAGACAGAGCCTCTCTGGTCACCTTGACATGTGGTGGAAACCAGTCAAAATGCCCAAGCATTAAGAACTGTATGGAATATGTTGTGCGTTAAAATACAAGCACCCAGCTTGCTGGAATGGATGCAGCCCTTTAGATAAAAAGACAGACAGTTCCAGAAGAGGTTAAAATTGTCAATAAAAACCATGTTATGCACCGTGCAAGCAGACTAGAGCCATGTGTGAAGGCTAAGAATCCAGCTAAAACGACTGACACTTCGGCCACGGCCATACCTCCAGCCCCATACCTCCACGGCCAAGTGGAGGTATGGGGCTGGAGATAAAAACATGCTTTCCACAGCTGTTCAACAAGTGGAGAAGCTTGCTAAAATCCTGTTTTAGTATTTCAGAGGTCTGGATGGAGACGTTGTTGCAGCCGACGTGGATGATGACATTCTTAGCACAGGTATGCTTCGCTAAGAGGCTGGGAATGTTGCCCATGATGTCCGCTACCTTAGCACCTGGGAAACAGTATGTCTCTGCTGACCTTCTCCTGACGTGCCTTATTATTGAATCACCTATAACAGGTAGTGGAAATGTAGATTTCGCCCTCTGTGAGGTAGCAGAGTATGGGGGCTGGACAGAGGAGATGGCGGAGTAACGGCCTTGTGGAGCCGGAGTGAAGTTCGTCATTGAATGGCAGGGCATGGGGTGAGAGGCTCGTCCAGGTATGTTCACTGAGGGAGATGGATATCTGCTTGACCCAGTTGATATGATGGGAGGTGGAAGAGGCTGCCAGTTCCCGGATAGTGGGGGGAAAATTATGCAGGTCGAGGATATCATATCAGTTCTCCAGCTGGATGCCATAGGCTGCAGGAGTGTGAGCAGAGAGCCTCCCTTTATTTTTGCGCTAGCCAACAGCAACCCAGGGCTCCGGGTGGAGTTGAATTGACTGGGGCTTTGGGCTTTGCCCCAAGGGATCCTCTGGAAAGGTCATTAGAGCAGGATTGGACGCAGCGCCCTGAGTGCAGGCGGCAGCAGGAGGAGTAGAGCCAGCGGCTAGAGTAGCAGCAGTATCAGCCAGCGGAGTGAAGCCAGCGATTGGAGTAAAGCCAGCGGCCGGAGTAGCAGCAGCAGCAGTCAGTGGAGTGAAGCCAGTGGACAGACCAGTAGCAGCGGGCATTGTGGGGCTGCGGAGCCGAAAGGGCACTGCGGCTGGAGCAGCAAGGGCGTTGGACAAATACAGAGCAGTGGCCTCCAGTTCTTCATTGTTGACAGAGACTTGTGTGGGGCCGAAGAGGATAATATCCAAGTGTCTCTCAGCTTCCTGGATTTTGTACAGCGTGAATATCCTCTGCTTCAGCTCGATGATCTTTTTGCCAAGGTAGACAGTGGGTAAGTGGGGCCATGGCCACTTTAGTGTGTGTGCACAGCTTGTTTATCTGTTAGCCTAAGATCAAGGTGCCCGATTGCTAAAATCCTTACTCCAATTTAAAAATATAATTAAAAACATTCACGGTATTAAAAGTGTAACGTGAAATATGCCTAAAACTACATAAAAAGTCACTTTATGACACAGCCGTTCAGCAGAGAGACAAAAACGCTGACAGAAGGCAGACGCATGCGTAGTGATGACCCCTGGTTTGTGTTCCAGTGGGTGGTGTGAGCCAAAAAGGAGATACTGGTCTGTGTGTGGGTTTCCTGTAAACATTGATGCTGAGGCTTCTGTCCTCTTCAATGTGCTCTGCACAATCCGAAAAGGCCAGACTGTTGCCTCGGACATCCTCTGTGCTGAAATTGATGTTTTTGTCCACTGCATTGATACGGTCCATGAAGGCTTTAACCTCCTGTGTCTTGATTTTGATCCAGGTGTCGTCAACATATCTGAAGCAGTGGCTTGGAGGTGTTCCTCTGTAGGAGTACAGGGCTCTGCTCTCTTTTTCTTCCATATGGAAGTTAGCCACTATTGGGGACACAGGTGAGCTCATAGCATAGCCATGTTTCTGCCTGTAAAAAACCCTGTTAAACTGGAAATAGGTGGTGGTCAAGCAGAGGTCAAGCAGGGCACAAATGTGGTCCATGGTGAGGTTGGTTCTGTGTTGTCCTGCAGCAGTTGTTTTCTTACAGTTGCAATTGCTTCTGTGGTTGTAATGCAAGCGAAAAGTGAGGTAACATCATAGGACATCATGGTTTTAGTGGCAAAATCCTGTGGGTTCTTGATGTGGTGAGTGTTGAGTGTTTCTAACCAAAGGAACCAAAATTGTGACCAGTGTTTAGCAATGTTGTATTGGACAGAGCTGATGCTGCTGATGATGGGTCTGAGTGGGGCTCCCTCCTTGTGTTTCTTAGGGTCCATACATGCGAGGAATAGCTTCTCCCAGGTATAGACGGTAGTACAGCTGTCTGTCAATGGCTTGATTTTTTTCCAGTTGTTGTAAACAGCAGATTACTTTCTTCTTGTAGCTGCTGGTAGGATCTCACCTAAGTGTTTCATAGGCAGATGTGTCACTAAGTAGACTGTTGTATGTGTTATATTTAGCACAACCGTGCATTTCCTTTTGTCTGCCGGGAAAATAGTGATGTCTTTGAAGAGATGTCAAAGCCTTCCTTTCTTGGATGGTCAGATTGGAAGGGGGTACCTTTGCACTGGTGAGGACAGCTGAGACTTTTAACCTGAGCTGCTCAGCCTCAGAGATAGCAAGCTGATTGTTCCTGATGGTGTTGTGCCCTTAAACAGGGGGGATGATAGCAGGAGATGAGTGACAAGGAACTACACGCAGCTCTGTCGTTTACTCAATTGTATTAAAATAATTTCACATGAACAACTTAATACCAAAATTCATTCATCATCTTACAAACACCAATACAACAACAGCTAACTTAAATGACGAGACTGAAAAACAAAACAGTGTAATATGGCTGCGCCGCCACGCGGTATCCAGTCCAAACATCGCCTCAAACCAGCACAAAACATGTCATTCCCTCCCAGTCAACATTACAATAACACAGAGTAACTACTGCTATGGTGTTCTGTACGTTCACAATGCTTTGTGTCCATCAATTACCTTAAACAGGGGGGATGATAGCGGGAGATGAGTGACAAGGAACTACACGCAGCTCTGTCGTTTACTCAATTGTATGGAGAAAGCAGAGCGCGTCTCCCCCTACCAGAGCCCTGAGGCATTACCAGCAGATTGCTGAGCAATCGATCTACAGCTCTGTATCACCTACCAACACTGGAACCCATAAGCAATGCAAAACAACAAACACATGTTTTGAACATATAATATTAACAATAATAAAGAAATATTAAATGAACCTTTTTTTCTAAATCAAACACTTCACCTGAAAAATAACAAATCTAAAGATTAATTACTTGTTTTGTCACATAATAACCTGTCACAATGGCTGATTCAGTTGCAGTGTACTGGTCTACCACCGGTACTTGTTCTGGTGTTACTGCAAAGTTCAGTCCTTTGGCCAGAACATCTTTCTCAGTTGTGTGAGGCTTCTGTCTGACAAATTCTTAACCCACTTGTCATGGGAATACGGTTGTGTTGTGTTCTTGTCCTTATTTCTTGTGTTCTGTAAGAACTGTTCAGTTGTGACCGGAGTGTCTGAAATGTATGACACTGGAGTTCTTTGCTCTTGTAGTGCTGTGATGCCTGGCCTTTTCCCACAAACTTGGGGACCTCCACCAGGGCTTCACTGGGAAGAAGTGATGCAAGATAATCAAGAACCTGGTCAAGCTTCACCATGAGAGCATCGATAGTGGAGTGTACCTGTCTCACTCTCTCATTTAATAATTGACTTTGCACCTCCTGTGAGGCATAGGCTGTTAGGGATTACCCTCTCTTGCCTGCATGTTAAATTGAAGTGCAAATGGTTTCTAAAGTCAGCAAGTTTTCTGGAAGTCTTCCCGTACTCCCACACCAGTCGAAGGGTGTTCGTCCCAAAGTGTGTAGCAACATGTCTGTGAAGGTTCTCAGTCATCCAGGTCATGTGTAGGCAACTGGACTTTATAGAGTTCTTGAAGACATTCCACCTCTCATCCAAGAAGTTTCTTCAGTTCTGACTGACTGGTTGGGAGTTCAGGTATTAAACCTATGTGGGGTTGTTAACACCTAGAGGGCATATGACTCATGAGCCCACCCTTCCATTGTGTGAACTGTCAGGGTCAAGTGTGAATGAGAGCCGTTAAGGTGTCATTAAGGTTGTTAAGATCCTGTTGTGGGATTTTTTGTGTCGGGGCGCTCCGTGCATTTTCTTCATGGCTCTATATTGTCTATCAATAAAACATATATTCAATTGGTCAGTTAATAACAAATATCCAGAGCAGAGGCTATGTGTGGCATCTCTCTGTTTAATGGTTCTCTTTCATGCTGCTGGCAACCCAGTTTGGTCTACTCCTATATTCTACTGTAGCCAGGAACAGCTAACTGCAAGGTTGCAGGCCAGACTGCTAAAGAATTGTTAGTGCTGCAACATGCAGACATGATTCATCAAACTGCTGTTGGTTATCTTTGGTATACTTTGGATATAAAGTTGGGGTGTCATGCAAAATGTGAATACAAACAGGATGCAATGCAAATAATTGTCAGAGATTTCCCCACATCATTGTATAAAGGATACTACATGGGCTCAGGAACACTTTGGAAAACCGTTTTCTGTAAACAGTTTGTTTCTGCATCTACAAATGTAAATTTAGACTCTACCGTGTGAAGAGAAAGAATTTCACTTTCAGAACTTCAGCAATTTGTGTCCTCAGTTCACAAACGCTGACTGAGTGTTGTTAAAAGAAAAGCTGACATATCACAGTGGTAAACATGATCCTGTCACAACAGAATGACTGGATGTTTACAAAAACCTTAAAAGTTTATCAGTTTGAACATTAAATATCTGGTCTTTGTTCTGTATCCAAGTGAATATAGGTGGAAAAAGATTTGAAAATCATTGTAATCTGTTTTTATTTGGAAATAATGTCTCAGCTCTTTTGGTATTTGGGTTGTACTAACACTTTGGTTTTCAGGAAGAAGAGTTTGACCTGGAGTTTGGAACAAACTATCATCCATCGTTTGAGATCTGGCTGCCTACAAACACAAACAGAGTGATATTAACGGTCCAAGATCAAACTCAGATGGAGGTCTGGAAGCAGAACATTAATCTGACAGGTAAAGTCCTCATCCATTTATTACATTTATTCTTACTCTACCTCAGTCTGCGTTCATGCTGCGGTGCACTTTATTTAACCAGTTTTTAGGGATCTTATTAGGCATGGAGCTCTGGCCCTGTGTGAATCAAACATTTTAGGCTCAGTCTTCCGCCTGGTGCACAGTGGTGCAGCTCTCATTGTCTTGCCCAGTGCCCATGTTGTGTACGCAACAAATATATTCATGTCCATCTGTGCGACCACAGGTGTGTTGGTCTTAATATGATTCTGATTAGTAGTCGATGGTTTCAGTTGCGAAAAGTAGGGTAAGGTGTCTGCCCATTAAGACCCTGTGAGCCTTTACATACGAGGCACAGCAGATGTAATGCAAAGTACAGACAGTGAAATTGTTTGGACTAAAGCAGCATTAATTTCAGAGTTTCATCTGTCCTGTCTGTTTGGAACCATAGTTTTTAGTTTTGGTGCTTAAATATAAATTATATTTGCTGCAGTGACATTACTGCATGCATGAAACTGAAAGCAGTTTCACTGATCATTGAATTGGACTCCAGGTGATTTATGGAGCAGATACGTTGCTGTAGCAGAAGAAAACTTCAACATTTACTTCAGTTGAACTTTAAAATGATCTTATTTATAAAAGCTCTCTGTTTAAAAGCAATGGTCTTACTATGTAAGAGTCTTTTCTCTGTTTATCTTCCAGGTCCAAGAAGGGAAGCTCCACAGAGGACAGGCTCTCAGCAGAGGACAGGCTCCCAGCAGAGGACCAGCTTCTCTTAGTTCAGGCAGAGTTTGTACAGCGAGTGTCTGAATCTAACCTGAACGAGCTTCTGGATAAACTTTTTGGACATGGCGTTGTAGCACCTCTATTCTTAACTTGAACGAGTAGCTACAGTGTAATGTATGTTAATACTAGGTTCTGACCAGTAAAGTAAACAGGACTCACAAGGAGATGTTGCTTTTAGAACAGACCAGCTGGCAGATTTCTTACACAATCTCTGCAACAGAAATCCACCAAGATCTTTTACTTTTGTGAGCAAAAGTACCCCAAAATAAAATAGAGCTCTTTGTAGCTGTTCTCTGTATAGAAAAATGAAAAAAGAGAAAAAAAAAAAGAATAAATAAATCGTCCCTTGGTGTGTCTTTGGAAAAATAGAGTCAATCTACCTGAGTAGTAAAGAAAAAAAACACTCGTAAGTGTTCTTTATCTGAGATCCAGAATTTGAAGTCCTGATATGTGAATCAGCTCAGTCACCCTGCAGAATGGAATCCAAAGCAGCTGGACACACTGCATCCAAATGTTTCCCCTGTGGAGTGTCGCTCACTGGGATAGGCTCACCGTCGACATCAGCATGGTATGGGACCAAACCAAATCCAGGATAAAAACCAATCTGCACGTAGCAGTACAGAACAACATAATCAAGCACATCCATTTATATTCTCTTTCTGTAAGATACCTTTCTCAATAAATCACAGTCACACATTTAAAACCATTAACCATGGCTATGAGATAACTGTTCAAATCACACCACAGTATAGCAGTGCTCCATTTGAGTCTGTCTGACAAGTCACAATAGACTAATTTACACTGACAAAACCAAATAATGGTAAAAACTTAAGCAATGCCAGTTTCACATTTTTTTCTTAATATAAATGACTTCCCTGAATGGGTTAATAAATTGTTATATATCAAACATATGATAAACTGTAGGCTAGTCCTTTTTAACAACATGAAATGAACGTATTATTTGTCTACTAATTAGGCATGCCGCGATTTTTGAAAAAATCGATTTAAATACGATTCGAATCGATTTAATTAAACCATAAATCGCGATGTGGCGTCCAGGCCAGCAGAGGGCGCACTCGAGTTAAACTACGTTCTTGTTCAACGTCACTATATGCGGCGCTACGTGTGACGTGCTAGCGCCGCTCCAGCTACAACAGGAAGTCGGGGTGTGCAGCGTGCCTATACAGGTTACAAACAAACAGTGAAGCGGCCAGCGAACAGAGAGCGAGTGAAAGAAAAGAAAAGCGTGAGTCATGGCGGGGGTCGAATTCGAAAGCGAGGTTGAAATTGCGGAAGCACCGAGCAATTTCAAGTCCGAGGTGTGGAAACATTTTTATAAAGAGGATAAGAAAAAAACAGTATTGTAAAAAAAAAGAAGAGAACTGATACAATTTTTTTTTGTCATTTGCTGCTAGTTCTAATCTACTGTATTGAAAAGAGCATAAGAGAAAACACTACAGTATTGTTAAAAAGGAAAAGGCTGGATTTGTGTAAGAGAAATAATAAAAATAAAAAAATCAGTCATTTGCCTGTAAATTAATTTTGTGTTGTACATGATTCGAATCACGATTCGAATTGTATCGTGAGTTGAGTGAATCGTGGCATGCCTACTACTAATGTACTACTTCAGTAAAACACATTCAGAACATAATAATTTAGCTAAATGCTCTATTTAGCAAAACACAGATACCACAGAATGAGCCAAATGCAATATGTAAGCATTTCATAACAATTCCATATCACTCTGATTGTTCTTTTGTAATAATATATGATCTTAACATGTAATATTGTTCACTGCTAATATCACATTCATTGTAGCTAACAAGATGACAAGCTAATGAGCATGTTCAGTTAAATGAAACTCACTGGAGTTCTCATCAGGAAAATCACTAGGAACTGGGCTCTCACATGCAGTACTTGAGTTACTAATAGAAAAATATCTTGTCCACAACTCTTGGTAAGAATTGAGTAAATATCTTCATCTATTTCCCTGTAGTTTGACCAAATGAGCTGCAGCTCCTCTATGCAGCATCGCAATGAAGGGAATTTTTTCTCATCACTGAAGTTACAACAGCGCAGGACCGCCCTCTGCTGGTGACAGGTGATTTGACACTCAATAGGTTAACCCTTTAGTAACAGCAAATATAGAATATGGGGGTTACAACATTATGTGATGGAGAAATGCAGTCAATCAGAACAAAAGTTGGAGAAGAAAAAGCCCAAGACGTGATGGACACAGTGCAAAGAAAAGGAACAGTTTAAGATAATGTACCAGAGACTGACATGTTGCAACAGTTTGCTGTAATATTACTTTGTAGAGAGAAAAAAACAACAGCAGAAGTTGAATGAATGAATGAATGAATGAATGAATGAATGAATGAATTACTTTATTTCAAACCAAAATAAAAACCATAATAAAAACAAGCACACAAGACAACGATAACAGTGTCCAAAAAAGAGTAGGTAGAAGTAAAACGTATATGTCCCTACCCCTTTCTTACATTTCTTCTTATAACTCATATATTATTTCAAGAAATTCCCACATTTATTTACAGGTAATATACAACTATACTACCCAATTAAATAAATAAGTAATAAACCCAGTTTATTTACATTCCAAGTATCCACCCAGTGTTACAAAATAAATATGCACTCCACTAAAACAACCGTTCATCATATAAAATTAATTTAAATTGATTTCTATTTGTGCTAGCCCATTCCACAGGTCCACCCCAAATACACTGAAACACACTGAAACACTGAAATACACTAAAACACACTGAAATACTGAAATACACTAAAACACACTGAAATACTGAAATACACTAAAACACACTGAAATACACTGAAACTCACTGAAACACTGAAATACACTGAAACACACTGAAATACTGAAATACACTAAAACACACTGAAATACACTGAAACTCACTGAAACACACTGAAATACAATGAAACTCACTGAAACACACTGAAATACACTGAAACTCACTGAAACACACTGAAATACACTGAAACACACTGAAATACACTGAAATACACTGAAACTCACTGAAACACACTGAAATACACTAAAACACACTGAAATACACTGAAACTCACTGAAACACACTGAAACACTGAAATACACTGAAACACACTGAAACACTGAAATACACTGAAATACACTGAAACACACTGAAACACACTGAAACACTGAAATACACTGAAACACTGAAACATACTGAAATACAATTTACTCATTACTCATTTACAAATCATTGCATTCTGATTTATTTATGTGTGAGTGTGAGTGAGTGTGGCACGCCTGACATTTATTTGTTTATTTATTTATTAAATTTTAAACAACAGATGAAGGCATGTCATTTTTTTTTACATGACTTATTTTTCATAGTAAAACAGAGCTGCAGAAACTAAAGAACAAGCTAAAGAACAGAGGCTATTTGTGCAGGTGAGATATTAAAAGAAAAATCTTGAGGCTTATTAAAGGACTCTCACCTAAATAAACATTATAAACAAATACAAAAGTCATGTGGTCCATAAAGCACAAGAACACAGTTAGGTTCAGTCAACATGCCTGATGTTCGGACGCTTCCACTGAGGCCTTGACTGCAGCTCCACCCTGTTTTCTGTTTGGAGCTGCTCCCAACTGTTTGCTTTCTGCTGCCAAATATCATGTGAACTCTCTGTCTCTGAATGAAGCTGTGAGGAACACTAACGTCAAAGACAAAAAGGAAGGAAAGAAAGAAGGAAGAGGAGAGAATGAACTTCCTCATCTGGAAACCTTTGCCCTGTCTCCGTCCTTCTCTTTAGTCACATGATCACTCCCACAGTTTACTCAGAATTATGTCATGACACCATAAAAGAAGAAAGGGGTGTGGTTTATTTTTCTGTTCAGCTGTTCAGAGACCTGATCTCTGAACAGCTGAACATAAAAGAAGAAAGGGGTGTGGTTTATTTTTCTGTTCAGCTGTTCAGAGATCAGGTCTCTTGAAAGCAGAGGAGAGTGAACAGAAAGTAAAGTGACAGTAGAAACTTTGAATCTGTCTTTTTATTGTGCATCATCTTCTGACCATGAACAGCCGACGCAACAGAAGAGGATATATTGAACATCTTTTTGTAAACCACTTGAAGCTGAATGATTTGAAAAAGGAAGCTCGAGGTTTGAGAAACCCGTACCTCTTCAAAGACAACATCCCGGACTCCCCCCAACCAGAGTTTCATGTGTCTCATCTAAAACATGACACCAATGGAGACGGATTATGTGGCATCAGGAGGGACAGTGGCTTCAAGAACCCAAACGACGGCTCTCTGCTGTGGTGGAGTCTGTCTGTGGGAGCTGATGAGATAATGTCAGCTGAGAGGAGGCTTCTGGAGCAGAAATACCCCGACCGGACAGAGGAGCAGGTCCAGAAGCAGCAGAGCTTCCTTTGGAAGTTTGCCACCTCTCCAGCCTTTGAGAAGACCTCCAGACTGGGCTCGTACCGCTTCACCTTCCCCCTGGAGGAGGTGCTGAATGCCTACAGTGAACAGGTACTGAGGGTCAGGTTGTGTTCTTTACCCTTTGCTAAGCCCCGTCCTCCTTAGTTACTGTTGTTACGCCTATCAAACCTTCCCCTCTGTCACTGCACAGATGCTGTTTACAGAGGTAACGGTGGCTCACTGATGAAGCCTGGATGGCCTCAAATGTTTTGTGATTTTTTATCAGACATGATCAAGTGAAACTCTTGTTGGATGGTATCAATCCTGAGTGTGACCCTCTTTCCTCTAAACAACAGTGGCAGGTTTAACATTGAAACTGGGAGTAATTGTTGAAACATTAGGTCTTTGATTCTAGAGAAGTAGACAAACGCAGCTTCTCGTTTCTGGCTGATGATGGTGGATTTTGTCAGCTAAAATGATGACTCTGTCTCTGGCAGTTTTCAGAAGTGCAACTGGCTGATAGTCTGCTGGTTACTGTCATGCTGGACTACACTAACAGCTACTGTCCTGGTTTGTTCAAACAGGAAGTCTGAGAGGAAGGTTTAAAGTCACGTCTAACATGACTTTCATTAAACTGAGGAAATTAACCTGAACTAGATTTTTATCATCGTAAAAACCTGCACCATGTGGTTGTGACTCAAAAAGAACACAGAATTACTCCTAGTTGATGATGTGTGACTGTCACCTAAAGTTGTAGTTGCACAATGTATTGAAGTGATTGCAGTTTAGATGAAGAAGGAGATTAAACGAGCTTCAACCGACTCACAAGGACCGTAGGTCTGTCCTGTGCTCTCGGGGGCAAGGTACTCTCTCAGGAAAAGAAACACTGCAGCACTTTGACTCTGATGAAGACACAGTGTGCCTCGAAACATTAATCTTTGAAGAATAAAAAACTCAGGCCGTGTGCTCTATTATTTCCTGCCATAGCAGTTTATGATAAATTGGTCACACCTGCAAAATTTTGTCAAGCAGCTCTAGAGGTAACTGGTGAAGTGTTCAGCACATTTACAGGGTCTTTAATGAATGAACTGTACAGCGTGCAGTGCGTCTGACATTAAAACCTCTTTCATTGTCTCCAGTTTTGCTCCGGCACTCCACCTGTCATGCGGGTGTTCAGGACTTCTCTGTTCAAACAGGAAGTCATGTACGCCGTGCTGGTCCACAGCCCGGCCAATGAAGCGCTGCTTTCAGACCATCCTTTGCTGACTGACAATCCAAACGCTGTCTGTGCTTACAGAGATGGCCACTTCATCTGGAGGCCTGAGTCCATGTGTGAGACACACAGGTAAGAACCAGAAACACAGTTTGAAACAGCCGACATGTCTTGACATGATGGTAATAATAGAGAACCAACTCTGTCCTGCTGTTATTACAGACATGTGAACAAACCACAGACACAATGAGGCCACATATACATGTTATTCATGTTGTTACAGATGTCAGTGGGATATTGAATTAAAATGTTGTATTTCTGAAGTAACAGCTGAAACCAGTTAAAGGGATGAAATATTTTCTTTCTCTGTGTTGTGTTGGCAGATATAGGTTTGTCCAGAGAGACGATGAGAAGCAGATGGAAGTGGAGGAGGTGGCACTTCCACCTTGGTTTTATGTTTGGGATCATGTTGGCATCGCCCTGCATGTGGACGAACATGTACCTTTACTTCTTTCTTCTCATTCTTTACTGACAGTCCCATCCTCTTTATAGTCTTTGAAGAAAAGTGTTTTTTTTTCTGTCCTTATTCTAAAGATTAACGGGTATGAATGTCCCACATGGATCTGCATGTGTCATGATAAGCATGTTATCAGAGTCTCATGGGAAATGTAGTTGTTGAGTGCTTTCAAAAATAAAAGTTTGTATCTCTATTGAAATGATGGCGATGAGAACAGAAAGAACAGGATCAGATATTCATTCATCTTAAAATAAAGATATAAATCTCCTTTATAGTCCTGAATTGTTTTGTGTTTCTACATTCTGTTATTCTGTTAACCAACTATGATAGTCTGAGCTAGCATTTAGCATGGCTGCTAACAGAACCAGCAGTTGTTCTACTTGTCCTCCTCTTCTGTTGTAGGTTCTGGAGTTTGATGCTGACCGACTGAGAGAGAACCTCAAGTTCTGCTGTAGGCCTAGAACAGGACCTACAATTATACCTGCCGAGGAATATGATGACTACTCACAAGCTAAAGATCTTGTTGAAGAACTGTGGCCCAACTATCACTTACCACTGGTGAGAGTTTAAAGGGATAGTTCACCCAAAAATGAAAACTCAGGTATTATCTACTCACCCTCATGCTGATTGGAGGTCAGGTTTAGATTTTTAGTCCACAAAACACTGCTGGAGTTTCACAGGAAAACAGTGTTGCAGAATCTCCCAACAAGGGAAGTGAATGGTGACCAGTTTTGTAAAAAAAAATGTGATGAAGAGGGAAAATAATCATATAATCAAATCAAATAATAATTTTGTACAGAAATATGTAATTTACCAGAGCTGGAAGGAGCTGGGAATGATTGAAAATGCTTGAAAAGTGCTTGAATTTGACTTTGGTAAAGGTATACGAACTGTGAAACTGGACCCAGACCCCAGGTTGGGAACCAGTGTGTACCACAGGTTACCACATGGAGCTCTGAATAAGTAAAAGTAGCAGTACCTCATTACACAAATACTCCATTACAAGTTAAAGTGTGATGCATCATCTCTTTAACATTAATGTTCTAATGTGGTTGTTTTATTTAAATTATGTTGTATTTCTCTGCTGTGTATTTTTTTTCTCTGTGTTGTGTCCACGCTGTACAGTGACCCTGCACTTTAAATAAAACTGACTGATCATATTTTATTAACTGATGTTTATGTTTTGTGTTGTATCTTATTCTGAAATATAATTATAGCTGTGAAATATTTTCCTATGAGATGCAGTGAAGTAAAAAGAAAAACATTAAATCTATAGAAGTACCTCAAACATGTAGTTAAGTACTTAGTTACTTTCCACCTCTGTGGACTTTAAAGGTTGAAAGGTGCTGATTAAGTGACCTCTGAAGGAAACATCAGCTGCAAAACAAACATTATAAATATTGTAAAATAATGACCACATGTCATACAGATGTTTAGTGTAAAGGTTTCAAATATTAATCTCTTAGTTATCAGTATATAGACAGGTCCCAACACAACAGCACAGCAACAGAAAATGGACTGAATTGTTCTTGCAGCTACAGATATGTTATATATGAATAATTACTAATGGAAGTGATTCTGACCGTTGAAACTGATGACACTCGGCTGATTTGAAATATTCTGGATGTTTATTTGACAAAAACAGTAAACAGAAAATATTTTCCAACAGTGTTTCAGTATCTGATGGAAGTACACTGTAAAATCTAATAAGTTGGGTGTACACAAAAAAAATGATGCAAACTCATTGCCTCAAAAAAATTAAATAAACTTGAGATTTTAAAGTAACTTAAACTTTTTTATTGTTAGTCTACAATAGTTGAACTAATTTAATTGTGAGTGCACATTAGTTAGACTAATTTTAAGTTCACAAAAGTTTACTTGTTAACTTGTTTACTTGAGTGTGCAAAACTCTTATCAACACTTCATGTATCTATAAAGACACTGGACTCCCTGTTGACGGTGCTGTCCAGATAACTAGCCACATAAACGCCCTTCATCCCCAAACTCCCCACCCAGTTTCTCATCAGATCCACACCAATGTAGTTGCTGACTTTTTTTCTATGAGTGTAGCAAACTCAAGAATCATGGTAATACACTGGCTGACAAGGATGGCCACTGCTGTTGAAACATCTATCAGCAGTTGGGCGTGTCCAGGTGTTTAAGAGTAAGGTAATGCATGTAATGAATGTTGAAAAAAGCAGATCAACCAAGGGCAGAGAAAGCAGATCCGACTCTCTCTCTCTTTGTTGAAAAGATGTCCACTGAAAACGTTCAAAAACAAGCCAAAGAAAACTTATAAACAAGACTATTCATGTGTAAAAACGTTGGTATTATAATGCCTAAGAAAAGTGGCATGATATTCATAATCATTTTTTATATTAGACTGTAAAATAAAAGGGCAAAAGTCGATGGCTTTCTGATTAATTAATGAACTGATCATTTTAGCTGCACTTAGTTTAGATTATGACAAAACATGATAATTTATAATTACATACAAAATTTTTAATTTGTTAATTATACTATTGCCTACTTAAAAATGAAATTTTCCCATGAAATGTGGTGGAGTAGGCTACAAGTAGGAAGTGACAGATAGTAGTCTACGCATATAAAGTACCTCTAATTTGTGGGATACTTAAGTACAAGAGTAATGTACTTAGTTATATTTCATCACTGAAAAAGCATAACCTGTCAGTACTTGGTTTGTTTAAGTGAACTCAACTCAGGTACAGTGAGTTTAGCAGCCTTCTTGACCCCAAAGTACAAGTAACTTATTTAAAATGAGTGTTAATAACAAGTTGATAAAAACTTAGTATTTGTAATTAAAGTTGATGTTAGTATTTACAGTGTATGAATATTCATAATACTGCAGTACTTTAATATGTTTTTATTTTCCACCACACAGGATGAACGCAACACTGCAGTGACGACCAGCAGGTGGAAGCATCGATATCTGAAATCAACAACTTCAACATGTTCATTCTGCAGCACACAGTCAGTTTGGATTATTATTGATTGATTGTGATCACTCATACAAACTGTCAGACGCTCAGCAGTGGAAAGTATCAGGCCCCCCCTGAATAATCCAGCGCTCCACTGAGGCCCCCCCCAGTCCAAACTGTCAAAACACCCCTGTACTTGATGGAGAAATCAGTCAAATCCTGATGAATAAATAAATAAATAAATAATTTTTTTAACATCATTTTACAACTCCAACAATGAAGTTGGTATGTTTTTTTCTTTGTGTTTTGTGATATGTTGTTATTATGTTATGTACATGTTCATCCCTGCACGGAAAAAGCAAAGTTTAAGCGCATCTTGAAACAATCATTATTTCTTTTATGTCACTAAATGTTAGGGGGTTGAAAAATAGTACTAAGCGTAAAGCCATTTTTTTTGTTTTGTAAGGATCAAAAATCACAAGTTGTTTTTCTACAGGAGACTCATTCATTTATGACTGATGAAAAATTTTGGAAACTTCAATGGGGGGATTATGCCTTTTCTGCACATGGAACGTCACACTCAGCAGGAGTCATGATATTATTTAATAGATTTCCAGGCAGTATAATTGACCATAAATGGGATACTGAAGGTCACTGGTTAATGGTGGTAGTGGAGATACATGATAAACGTTATATCTTAATATGCATTTATGGCTATAACAACAAAGAAGAGGAAGAAGAAGAGGGTGAGGCAGAGAAAGGGGGGAAGAGGAGGAAGAGGAGGAAAAGGAGAAATAAGCAGCAGAAGAGGAGGAGGAAGAGGAGGAAAAGAGAAAGAGGAGGAAGAAGAGAGGGAGGGAGGGAGGATGAGGTAGAGGAAGAAGAGGACAAGGAAGGGAAACAAGAGGAGGAAGAAGAGGATGAGGCAGAAGAAGGGATGAAAGAGGAGGATAAGGAGAAGGAGGAAGAGAGGAGGATGAAGAAGAGAGTGAAGAAGATGATGAGGCAGTAAATGGGGGAAGAGGATGATAAGGAAGAGGAAGAAGAGAAGGAAGAAGACAATCAGTAGGAAGAAGAGGAGGATGAAGAAGACAAAGAGTAGGAAGAAGAGAAGGAGAGCAGAAGAAGAGGAAGAAGAAGAGGAGAGGGAAGAGAAAGAGGAGGATTACAAGGAGTAGGAAGAAGATGAAGATGAGGGAGAAGTGGAAGACGTTGAGGTAAAGAAGTAGGTGAGGAAGAGGATGAAGACAAAGAGGAAGAAGTGGTTGAAACAGAAAATGGGGAAGAGCCAACTGTGGCATTATCTATGAGGTCACAGATCCAAACATAACATGTGAACTATGACATCATCAGTGAGGTAAAACAACATATGATTCTTCAGTTCTATCAGGTCTCTCAGGGACACTGAGCTGAGATCAAAAATGAACTCACTCAGTCAATCAGTGGACTAAATGTTGTGAAAAAAGAGATCAGAATGTCATGTCAACAGGAAGTTGTTGTATGTAATCTACAAGTCTAACAAACTTTCATGTTATAAACAAATTTGGACATCTTTTGACCTCCAGGGGCACTAACAACATGCACTAACAAGACTTAGACCTGGTTTTAAGCTAAGCTGTTCTTTACTTGACATTTTAAGTCCAACCTAATAGTTACAATGGTTGCACCATCTAGTCTTAAGTCCTCTTCTTGCTAAGATGGAGTGTAAATTTTACACCTAGTCAGGAGCAGGTGTGCAGTCAAAATCTAGACTGATTCATACAGATACACAGCCTCTAGTCACAGATATCTTCTACTGTGCCATGAAGGCTCAAACAGATGTTATTCAATAGAACTGTGTGGAAAATGAAAGCAATACAGGTGGGAAATTAAAGATATTCAGACATAATATCAGACAAAAGAATTAAATTCCATTTTCAGAAAAGAAAAGAATGAAATGAAAAATGAAATGAAAAATTTGTTATAGACAGTGTTCTCAAAGTTCATTAAGTTTCTCCTCACCCAGCAATTCTCAAAATTACACAAATTTTCTGCTGCTAGTTAAATGATAAAATCTATTGGAAAACAATGTGCTCAGTAACATCTGTCTGTGTATTTTATCAGAATAACATGTTATGTCCCCCATTATTTGTCTCCAAGTTGACTGATTTTTTTTAGTTGTTATTATGTCAGACATCATTTTCTTGTGCTGGCCATACAGCTGCAGTAGTTTTCTTACCTCAGTGTGAGGTGAAATAGCCTTTTCTTTATCTCAGATAAAATGAATAGCTATAAATCAGCTAGACAGCAAAATATTGTTCACAAAATATCCTAGTAATGCACATTGCTAGGCAACAGCCATATTCTTGTGGGCATTCAAATGAACACACTTTGCTGCTTAGCTAAGACCAGGCATGAGTTAGACTGAGCTTAAGTCTGGTCGATGCAACTGATTTAAATCCATTCTAAAGACTGTTCTTAACTAAAACTGACTTAGCAGTTAGGACAAGGCTTAGTAAAGACCAGTTGGTGCAACCCACATACAAAAAAAGATGTTATTTTCACCATGTTTTTAGATCTTGATCTTCACTGTAGATACTTAGCTTGGAGCCATGTTCATGTGCACATATGATGGTGTGCAAACAACATGTTTAAGCCTTTAGGATACTTGGATTATGCCAGACGAGCAGTGTGGAGGCATTTATGTGTTGTTGTTTTTTTTCCGGTTGTTTTTTTATGTTTGAAAACTGGTCACCATTCACTTCCATTGTTTGGAAGATTCTGCAACACTGTTTTCCTGTGAAACTCTAGCAGTGTTTTGCGGACTAACAAAATAAACCCAACCTTCAATTGACATGAGGGTGAACAGATAATGACTGAATTTTCATTTTTGCGTGAACTATCCCTTTAATCATGTTATGTAGGAAAGCAGAAGATGCCTACTGTACATATGAAAATAATCTGAGCTGTGTACTCTTCTATCAGGTGGAAGTATCCAGTTACTCACATAAACGCTCATTCAGCCTGAGCTCTGAGGAAAGGCTGGGTGTGAAACAAACACTTCAAGAGTGCACAAACATTATAGATGTGAATATTTATTCCTGTAGCCTGTATATTATATATTTATTCCTGTAATTAGGGAAATGCAGTTGATTAACTATTGAAACCGAAGACACTTGACTGTTATTATTTTGCATGTTTTTTTTTTTCAGCTAAAATGAAAACGATCACTGACTGGCATAAACAGTAACCAAAAACATTGTTTATTGAAACTCTTTATATCCCCTTTTTTTAAAAGATAAACTGAACTAAGGCTTAACCATGTCATGTGCCACGCTACTTCAGTACACCTCAACAAACATTACTAGAACCACTGCAGCATATATGAGAACTTTACTATCCAGAAATTTGTGTGATAGACGCTACCATTGAGTATCCCTGTAACACACTGACCATACCCGCTCAGCCATATTCTAAGATTTGACTAGGGGTGGGTGGATCGATCCTTCCAATACTACATTATTGTTTTTGAAGATTGATTCTGTCGTCAATAGGATTGAACCCAAAATAGGATCCGTTTCAGTTTTTTTCTTCTATGTTTTACCATTTTAATTCCATAAAAGAGCAGAGCTGTCTGTGCAAACAAGATTGAGTTGTGTAGCACATGCTCTTTGCTCCTCCAGTGCTGTCTGTGTCATGTGCACTCAAACAACACGTGCATCATGGCCGCGCTGCGCGCCACAGTGCAAGCCCCAACCAGTTTGATACAACACATAGTGACAGGTGAACAAAAGGAGCTTCATTTGGAGACATGACATGAAAATGTGTTGTTGGAAGGATGTTTGCAATAACTTTGTTCAAACACAGAACCAAACATTACAAGAAGGAACAAGAAGGAGGTGTAACACAAAAGGGGAGGAGGAGGAGGAGGAGGAGTAGTCTTTGTAGGAGAGGCTCAGGGAGGAAGATAATGTTTTAGTCAAACTGGATCTTCAGCATTGATTGTCACATTTTTAAACTGTTATTGCTCATGAATAGCTGTTATTTAGCAGACTGGTTAAACATAAGACATTAAAATAAATATTTATGCCACTGAAATATACTGTTCTGTTACAGAAAGGATGTCTACAGTTAGGTATATTTAGCCCATTGATGCATTCACCACGTAAATAATGCTCTCCCCTACATGAAAAACATAAGCCACTTTTAACAATAAAAATTATCTGTATCGGTGTCGATATTGGTGATTCTGGCCTTAAATTACTTGGTATCATATCGAAAGCAAATTTTGTGGTATCTTAGCTTTGACCTCATCTTGACGTTAGTGTGCTGCAAAATTGAATCAAGTTCAGAACACAAAGCACAAAGCAATGTTGTGTTGGTAATCTGGTATTATGAAACAGCACTATGGAGTCAACCACCAGAATAAGTCAGTTTCAGTGTTTAATCACTTTTCATTATTTTATGAAAGCAGTTGTAATTATCTATTTTTTCAATTTACTCGGTAAAACCATAGGATGTGGATTAAAGCTATCAATAAGTTCCATTCGCAAATAGAAACTGATCAGTGCATTAATCAGTGAGTAATAGACAGGACTAGGGCTGCACAATATTGGAAAAAACTTACATTGCGATTTTTTTTTAATCCTGCGATATATATTGCGATATGAAAAAATACAGGAATTTTCACCAGATGACTTGAATAGCACTTTATGTTATGCTGCACTGCTGCCATCTTGTGGATAATTAACCTGCACTGATCTTGTGATTCACTCCATATGCAGGGGCGTGGTCTGCTTTGGCAAACTGATTAAGAACGATTGTGATTGGTGGATTGCTGCACGCAGTGTGTGTCAGGTACCCTTGAAATTAGATGAGAACACGTTTAGTTCATTTGCCTCCTACATTGCAGGACCTGCAATGTGACTGTTGCGCACATGTACATTGCGATGATGATGCTCAAACGATATATTGTGCAGCTCTAGACAAGACTCCCTCCACCTGTTCCTGAACACAACACCATGAAATACACATTATGGCACTTAAGAAATCATTATAAATTAAATATAAAAATTAGAGCTGCAAGCAGTGTTGGATGGGCCCTCACACCCTGCCACCAGTCAGGGCCTATGGTGGCCCCATTGCTTAAGTGCCAACCAGTCTGAACGCTGCAGAAAGGAGTTTGATGGCAGTTCCTGTCTCCACCAGGTGGCGCTATGACTATGACTCCTGATTGTCATGTCATGTCACTCTTATCAAACACATGACATTTGATGCCAACGGGACCATTTGCACCAAAGTGATAGCAATTTGTGTTTCATGGTGAGACATCAACACTTGATGCCACGCCCCGACCATGACTTTCAATGCTGACAAAATCGTTTGACTTTTGATCATAAACTAATCTTGATAGCAAACACCGCTTTTGAAGTTCACTGGATAAATTCTGTAGAAGGGGTTTGTTAAAGAGCAACATGTGGAAAACACTAAAATGACCACTTAATTCAAAATGGCAGACTTCCTGTTGGGTTTAGGCCCCAAAAGATTCTTTTGTTCATCTGACCATAATACATAAACATACTGATTTACATGCATGTCAGTGAAATGAATCACTGGGACTGATTTTAGGGGGCGAGGCCAAACCATTTTGCCATCACTGAAAAACCATGACTTATAGATTTTCACCACAATCGAATTTTGTGCCAAGTTTCATGGGCTACCGAGCAAGTTTAACCCCTCAGAAGAAGAGGACAAAGACAAATAATAATAAGAAGAAAATATATACGTAATCCAAGCAAATCTAATAGGGTCTTTGCACCATTCAGTGCTCAGGCCTACTGAAAACTGACTGGTGGTATACTATGAATGGTAGCATTGTAGCCAAAATGGACAAGAGAAGAAATCAAATTCATGTGAATCTTTATTTAACCATCTCAATGAAATAAACAATTTAACCCAGAGAAATGTCACCATAAAAAAGGAATGCAGTACAAGAAGGAGGAAAACACCTCTGCTGTTTTTTTTAAAGGACATGCCTTCTTTTCCAGCACACCTTTCCACACATTGCATTGTTGGTTCTAAAAGTTCTGACCTGCTTGTGAAACCACTTTAAGCACTGGAATAGTTACTATTATTCAAATTCACAAAGACATGAGCTAGCAGACACAGTGGTCTGGGAAGGACTGAGGTGTGTATCCTTGATCCAAACACTGAAAAAGACAACAAAAGGAATGTAACATTGAGTGGAGTGCACTAACTCAGAACATCACGTTCCAAATCCTGATTGTAATCTGTGGCAGCTGCACTTACATGTGCTCATACTGCCATATACACTATCCTCAACAACACAAACAAGACTTCCATATCCTGAACAATACATGTAGAAAAAGGCACAGGTATGGAGTATTGGTCTTTGAAAACCCCTCGATAGAAAAAGACTGAGGGTCCTGTGGTAGCACCTGTAATGTGACAATGTTCTCATTTCAAATACTGCAACAAATAAAACAGAACAAGATACATGAAGACATTAATGTTTGGCTGTATTACAAAATAGAAAAGGGTTTTTGGAAGCACTACTCTGGAAGGTGTGAAGTGCTCGGAGCAAACTCTGTGTGAAGTGAAGGTATCTTGACAGTTTATTGTGAGAGGTGGACCATCCACCATCCACCATGGATCTGTCCCTCTCCAGTCCCGTTTTCTCTGATTTCAGTGTCCAAATTAGTGTAGAGCTAGTTTGCTGGTAACTGAGATGTATGGATATCCTTCGGACTTGTGAGTGCCTCCCCTCTCCAAACTCAACCATTCCACTGGTATACCACCAAGACCAGCAGATGATCCTGCTGAGCACCGCTGGTCTGTGCTCCAGTGAAAAGGGTTGAGGTGTTGCCATGGAGGCCCCATCAGATTGTTCGGGGGTTGTATTCAGGCAGTTTTTTCAGTCTCTCCTTTTCCTGCTCAGTGTCTTGTCTGGCAATGACCAGAGAGTGAGAGTAGCCCATCACCACCTGCAAAAACACATAACACTCAGTAATCCTTTTCAAAAGATCAGTGCATTTTGTTACTTCAACCTTCAACTCTGACAAAGCATGACAAAGTTTCAGATTTTATTCTGTGACCCTCTGGACACCAGGTTAATGGTAATTTTCCACTCCACTACATTTCAGAGGGAAACATTGTGCTTTTCACTCCACTGCAACCTTAAACATGTACAGCAGTAAAATACAATATATAGATTAATTCAACAGTGATGCTAATACAAAAGCATCATATATAATGTTAAAACGACAAAATAACAGGGACATTTTACTGCCCAAACATACATACATTCTTTACTTGAATTAAGGATTGCATTTGAGAAAGCAGCCTTCTGACTGTCATATCAATCCACATAGAAAAGTTCTATTTTAATTTTAGTTCATCGGCCATCTGTGAATTTTTCTCCTTTACAATCGTATCGTAAACTGTCTCAGAAATTCCAGATCAGTCTGGCACTATGAGGCATGTCCAGTGTGCAGAGCCTACAGAGCATCATATAATTTCTAATTAATAATAATTTATTATATTATTTATATTATTATATTTTTTTTATTTAATTTATTATTTATATTTTATTATATATTTTTATATATTTTAATAATAAACAATGAAAGTGAATGGTGACCAGTTTTCAAATCTAAAAAGCAACAGAATAAAAACATAAAATGCCCCCATACTGCTGGTCGGGTGTAATCCAAGTTTCCTTAACTCCCCACATGCCAAGTTGACCAAGAAAATATTATTTACACCATGTTTTTAGCCTGAATCTTCACTGTCGATCCTCAGCTTGGAGCCAAGTTCACGTGCACATGCACACTTTCTGAACTGGGTGTGTGTGGTGTGACAAACAGCATGTTGGGACTTGGATTACACCAGACAAGCAGTATGGAGGCATTTTATGATTTTTTCCAGTTGTTTTATCAGCTTGAAAACTTGTCACCGTTCACTTTCATTGTTTGGGAGATTCTGCAATTGTGAAACCCCAGCAGTGTTTTGTGGACTAACAAAATAAACTCAACCATCAATCGATATGAGGGTGGGTACATAAAGACTGAATTTCATTTTTGGGTGAAATATCGTGAGTGAGGTTTACAGGCTGCAGCTTGAGCTCTCTTTGAGGCTTAGGGTGCAGTCATCTTGCAGCCGTTGTAGCTGCTGCATACACCGTTGTCCCCTGTTTATTAGTTTTATTAATATTGAATGTGTCACATGTCCAAATTATACCAAATTTGACACTGCACTTTGAAATTTGAAGTGCACCTGCTAATTTCAAAGCAGATCAGATTAACGATTCATGAGATAGCCAAAAGACATACAAACAGACAGAGTCCTTGCTTTATAGTTAGATACAGGACATGGTCTACCACCTCAAGATCCGATCTGTGGAGGTAAATAACAGGGGAAAACTTTTTATGCTTTTTTATGACTCCAAAAATTACAAACTGAATAAACACATCACAAACACTAACGGAAAGTATTTTGGAACATAAAATGATAAACTTAAACTACAATGCATCATGGGCATATGTAAATGAGGGCTGAGTCTTGGCACTCTATCTGCAGCACATGTGAACCTCACAAGTCTGAATCTTACAGCGCCCCACAGTGGTTGAAAGAAGCCATGAACATTGAACAAGCCTCCAAGATGGTGAAAAGTCCCAAACACAGTCTGTCAACATCAACTGACACAGAACTTTTGGTAAGACACCTTTAATATGTACTCATATGCTGTTGAATTATAAACAAGTTGGTTTAGGCTGCTGAATTGTTGAAACTGAACAAATCACATCACTGATTACTGACTATGACTAGTTGAAATGTTTTATCTAACATATACATTAGTTAAACTCCCACTGTTCAGAGACTCATAAAATTTGTGTTGTTGAAACTGAAAACCTGTACAGGCCTACTTTTTTCACACAGATAATCCACAGGAATTGATAAGTGAATCGATAAAGAATTACATCGAAGCAGAATCGATAATGACATTGGTAGCAATAAAATCTTATCAATTCCCATCTCTAGATGTCACTGAGCTGCTACCTTTGAAGCTTTGAATCCATTTTAAGCACAAAAATAGACGATCAAAGCCTCATCCATCAATCACTGCTAATTAACAAATGTTAGCATGCCAAACTAAAGAACATTTTCAACCTTGTACCAGCTAAACATCGGCATGTTAGCGTGCTAAAAGAAGCATTTAGCTCAAAGGAGCCACTGTGGCTAAGTTCAGCCTCTCAGAGCAGCTGGTATGATTGTAGACTTGTGTTTAGATTTATCCCCTCAAGCAAGCCTTTTCAAAAAGTTTACCTTCCAAACCTTAGTGCGAATGAAAGGCCAAAACAAAACAAAAATAACTGCATTTTCAAATCTAGATGACTCACAGTGGAAACATGGTGTATTCACAGTTCCCCTAATTAGGAGCTAATCATAACTTCATGTTAATTTACCTGTTCAATGTAGATGCCATCCAAGGTCTTGACCTCCTGAGCAGTGGTGGAGGATTTGGGTTTGTTGTCTCCATATCCCTGAAATGACAAGATACAATCTGCGCTGAGCTCCCAAATCTCTATCAACAGCCATTTTTATGTCAACAGTTTTGTATCATTTTTGAATGAAGAACAGTTTATCCTATAATGATGAAGCCATTACTGAGGCCTCAGTTCTTACCAGCTCTCCAAATGTGGGTGACGGACCCCAGCTTATCGTACTCTCATCTGCAGCAATAACAATGCTGCTCTTCCTGTTAAACACAAACACACTTAAACTCTGCATAGAGAAAAAGAATTATCTACATGAATGTAGATCTAGGGATGGAGACTAGTAAATCACTTGTCACTAGCCATCCCCTTCAGGACTCACTAACTCTTTCTCTAGCCAATTACATACTTGCATGTGAATAATTATTGATGACAGCACACAATCACCCTGTGTAAACACTGCAACATCTCCCAGTATCTAGAGAACAGGGTCTGTCTAGAAAACATTTTCTTGTTGCTAAATGACTGTGTGTACATGTGAGAGAGGGCCTGTGGGGTTCCCTCTCTTTTCTAGGGCTCATTTTCCAGGACATTTTCAGTGATTATCTAGCTGGTTTGACAAACGAGGATCTCACCTTACACTAATATGTTCCTCTCTCTGGAAGTCTGATTCGAAAGGTTGCACATATCTATAACTTCTATCTATGAAATCATCTCTTACATGCTAGAAATTACCCAATAACAAATTGATCAGAGAATAATGAAAACACTATTCTGTCTATTTGTCATGAGTCAAGCAACTTTAAAACAGTGTACACTTCATTTCCTATTAATTCTTCACAATTGAAGCAGTAAAATAAACAGGTACCTGACAGTACAAACTGGGACACAGGAGAGAATCTAAACTTCAAACTACAGAGAGAAGGGCTCCAACAGATCACAAAACTTATGGTTCAGATCATATCACAGCACAAAAAAGCAGGATTAGGATTAAATTAATTTAAAAATGCACTTGATAGAGCAGCCTCTCTGTCTGTAGTTACCACAATAATAATGGTAAATATAATAATCATCATCATCCTCTATAGTAGTATGATACTTCTAATACTATATTCTACTATAATATGCTTTACTATAATATATATATACCAAATAGTATAATATAATACACTCTATAGACTCGCTGAATGTCCTGCCAATCAATTAATAGCCAATCAGCAATGAAGCCTGAGTCTCAGACAGGCAGAGACACAGAGCTGCACTGGTGAGTGAGAAGAGCTGTGTAAAAGTTAAGACAGCAGAAAACTAACAGTGATAGTAAAACTCTATGTACAATATACGTACACTATGTTGATTAAATTTAGTCCACAGTTCACATGCAGGCTGAACTGTGGGGGTTGATCTCTGCAAGCCACAGACCAACAAATATTGTTACACCACTGATAGAGTTAAAGGCTACAAAAGTACTGAGAGGTGGCTACACAGAAACTTTCCAAAATGTCTTTCTCAGGAGTCATGTGGGACCACTAACCATGATGGCTACCTAAAACAAACGTCCCATCAATTGCTCACTTTCCCCTAAAGTTCTTTGAGGGAGACTTTATTTTCTACGACATAACAGCTGTCTGACGACACCTGTATCTTACTGGTACCTAGTTCAACAACTAGACTGGAAAATGACACTTTTAAAAACTCCAAATGAGAATGGCGAAACAGGCTGCTAGTAATGCTTACACAGCTAGCAGCAGCAAGATAGTTAGCAACGTCATGGACATCACACAGAGCCCCGAGGTGGGCAGGCCGAGCCCTACAGCTATGAATGTCCTGACAGAGCTACAGACCATTCTGGAGAAGGTTTTGTGTGAAATGGCCCAGGTACGCAGTATTCTGCAGGATTCACAGGTGGATGTCTCAATGGTGAAAACAATGCAGTCCAAAATGCAAAACAGCCGTCGCTGATCTCAATGACAGGCTGGAGCAAGCGGATGCACAAATTATGGATTTGGGAATAGAGAATAGGCAGCTTGATAAAGAAGCTAAAGCAAGAGCGCAACGTTCTGAGAAGCTTCTGAGGGCAATACAGCACATGGAAAATAGAGACACATCTTCATCTTGTGGGTGTGAAAGAGCGCTCTGAAAATGGCAACCTTGAGCAAAGCATCTTATCAGAAGCACTGGCATGGATCTTTTTTTACATTGTGTGTTTCTTCTGGAAAGTTTGGTTAAGTTCTTTTTTGGGGGTTCTGCAGAGACTTGAGTTTCTTAGCGGTATACATTTATTCTTTTTTATAGCGTCTAAAAAAAAACTTCATAATCTGCTATGTTTTAAGAGTAGTCAAGCATACAAGTACTTTAGATATGCCAAAAGTCAAGATTTGTTCCTTGATGAGCTGTCCCCTCAGGGCAAGGAAATGAAATGTCCTCCACACAAATGAAAAGACACACACCATGACAGAGAGCAATGAACAAGTAATGTTAGCACTCACCCACACGCCAGACTGCGGATCTTCCAACCACACAGATCCTGCACAGCTTTGGGGTACATGGTTGACTCTCTGGAAGTGTTTGTCACTCCCCAGAAAAACAGCCCCCCTGCAAATACAACACTGATCAGACATCTACAAGTACAAAAACACAGTGGCATCATTTGTTGTACAAAGTACTTTGACTTGACTTTACAGTTGGTATTCAGTATTTTCAGCCTTTGCTTGAAAATCAGCATAAGTTAATCTATAAAATATTAGATAATAATTAAAATATAAAAAAATATATAAAAATCTAATACAAAAATAAGTGAGCCTATGTGAGTGAGATATGTTGGAAATTTTACATCATCAATATGGTCTCCTCTTACCCATTTCACTAACGGCGAAGGAACACTGGTACCCTGTACAGATCTGGCTGGCACCACGTCCAGGGAAGTCAAACAGTTTGACCAGTCGGGGAACCATCTCATCCTTCTGCTCCGTGTGACCCAGACGGCCGTAACCACCGAAACCCCAGCTGAACACTCGCTTTTGAGAGTCCAGCACCAGCTGCAAACACACACAGTTTTAATGTTCAGTATGAAAGACAATGCACTTATAGGTTGGGTATCGTTTGGGTCTTAACAACTTCAATTTTGCTAATCAATTCTGGTTATTAATGACTCCCAATTTCAATTCTTTAAGGGGCTAGGTCACAGCAGGTCACATGCTTATTTCACTGTAACTGGAAATTATGATGATGATTGTCATTTTTCACGAAAAAATACTTCATCATACCAATTTCACAAATGTGAAAATTTTATTTTTCCTTTTAATTACTTAAAATTTTCATTTATATCTGAATTAGGATATCTGGCGATACCAATACTTTGCCTACACCATGCCCAATTACCACTATTATTTTTATTATTATTGGTATTATGTGTAAGGTTACATGAAGCTGAAACAGTTTTCACCTGGAAGCTTCATCTGGGAAGCTTGTTCAGTGTTCGTGGCATTCTTCAAACACTGTGGGGCGCTGTAGCATTCTGGCTTGTGAGGTTCACATATGCTGCAGATACCAGTTTTCCCATGACGCATTGTAGAGAGTTTAAGTTTGCCATTTTATGTTCCAACATACAAATGTCACTTCCTGTTTATGTTATTAATATGTATGTTCAAAACATGGCGGTGTATGTTGGTGACTGTAATTTTGCTGGTATATAAACTTTATAGTTGGCAACATTACTGTTCGGACTAGTATATTTCACCGCTCCAGTTGGATGTTAAATTGGTAACATTCTCCCCAACTTCAGGAAATGGCATGGAGCACGAGAGGAGGGACACTAGCACTGCTGGCAGAGAAACATGGACTGCGTTACCCTGAGTAATGTAGTCCTTGGTAATGCAGTAACTGCAAAGTTTGCTTTTGATTTCAATTACTGAAATTGAAAGCTCACTTTGATTGATTTTTGACTTAATATTGAATTTGTAACACCTTTATGATAACAATATATTTCTGAATATATTTCTTGCCTTTTCCCTGATGGGCCTGAAAAAGTCGGTAAATTTGTTGCTAGGTGCTTTTTTAGAAATAAAGGCGCCAAGAGGGTCTGAAAAGTCACAAAATCTGGCAAGAAAGTCACTAAAGTTGGTAACGAGTTCAATAATTATGTGGTTGATAAACAAGGTGGAGTATTTCCAATCTGTGTGTACGGTATGGCTTCTCCAGCACTGGCACAGTTCTAAAAGAAAGTATGGCGTATGGTCTGGCTGTGCAAAACTATGACAGCCAGTCAGTTGCCAGTTAGTTAAATAGAGAAGCTGAGCTCTGCTTTGTTCCGATTCTCCCACTGTCTGCGAGATGTCTTGATTGACGTTGGCTGAGCAATTTTATATTCCGCACCAACATGCTGTTTAGCACAATGAAACAGCAGATGATTTTTTTAATGTCCAAAATTTAAGTCCAAATGCAGTAGTATGTGAACGGCATCATATTTACAGAAAGAAAGGAAGGATATCATGTGCTTCCTCTGAGACACACAACAACATTCTTTCTTTATACCCTGGTGACAGACTGTGCCAGGCTGGAGGTTGAAGGGAACAGGTATGATAGATGAGATGGAGGTAGAGAGGAGTTTTATTTTGTGAAACGTTTGTGTGTAAGATGTTCTAAATGAATAATGTTGAAATTGAGAAGTTTGGACTTTTTCTTACAACTTAAATTACATTTTTGTTATGACAGAGATTGAAATCCCTAAGGTACGGTCAGGTATCATATCTGTTCAAATGTGAACAGTACTCAACCATATTAATCAGTATTTTCTCACTGTGTGATTAGCCCCACAGGCCACATCTCGGACCACCACGTTGGGCACAGGCATGATCTGACCATCCTTGGACTTCTCAATAAAGATGGCGACACGGCGAGGGATGAGCTCACAGTCAAACTCAATGCGCTGGGCACGAGCTATGAACTTCCCATCACTGTTGTGACCTGCAGTGAGACAGATAAGGGTTCAGTTTTAAACAAGTAGAAAGACATCAGAGAGAATAAGGCAGATACCAACGTTGCTGTTGTTCAGTTTGAAAAATCTTAATGTCGGCCAATACTTACAGCACTCTTAAAGGGATACTTAACCCAAAAATGAAAATTCAGTCATTTTCTACTCACCCTCAAGCTGACTGAAGGTCGTGTTTAGTACGTTTGAAAACTGGTCACCATTCACTTCCATTGTTTGGGAGATTCTGCAACACTGTTTTCCTGTGAAACTCCAGCAGTGTTTTGTGGACTAAAAAACTAAACCCGACCTTCAATCAGCATGAGGCTGAGTAGATAATGACTGAATTTTCATTTTTGGGTGAACTATCCCTTTAAAGTTGAAAGTTCACGTAAAAAAATTAACTGTGTAAAAATCAACTTGTCAGCGCTCTCTGATGGATGAACTCTTTTTTTTGCACATCTGCAGGTGCCGCTGCCCATCTGTGATAACCTCTCTTTGTAAAACTGGCGTCAACTTCTTGCATTGGCTTCCATCAACTATAAGCAGAATATTCTGCCATTTGTCGAATTAACCAATCACTGTGTTACTAAAACACACTTTAAACAAAGCTGACATGTTAAAAACAATAGACGAGCTTACCCAGCTGTCCGTACTCCGGGCAGCCAAAGGAGTACAGGTTTCCTTTGCAGTCCACCACCATGCTGAATTCAGCACCACAAGCCACCTTCACCAGGGGTTGGCCATTGTATGAAATCTAGCAGAAGAGACAGAAGGTTGACTACAAATATGGCAGAGGGGAACCCTGAGGCCTTCAGAGAAGGCCTAACATATCAGTATTTCAAAATCTGGATTTAAATATATTTTGTTTAATTCATTTAATTATTACACTATTACCATCTAATTCTAATTTCAACCTCATTTTCTATCAACTTTGCTTCAGAAATGAACAGTTTACTGTCCTGAAAACAGCAAAGTAGAGTTGTCCAATCAGATTTTTTTTGGTGTTCTTGACTCTAGGCAGAGAAAGGTCAGAGCTGGCTCACTCATTGGCTAGGACGTCATTACCAGGACAGAAGGCCACAGCCTGTGTGTTTGTTTAGAAAGTGGCAGGTGAATTAACCAATCACATTTTGATTTACAGTGTGTGAGACCAAAAATAATCCTCTCAGGCCCTCCTGAAGGACAGTTGAGACCAACGCTGCTACTAGGTGGCTAACACGATAGCGCTGCCTTTTTCAAGGCAGACTTTTGCAGTGTAGCAGAGCATCCGCAAAGGACTGTGTTATTTAGGAGACTGAAATTATTCTCGTCCCCTGGTTTGTTGGAAATCAGTTTTCAGACACTGGAATCTTCTTTTTTCAAGCTACTTCCATCAGTGCAGCACAGCAGACAGAGCTGTGTAGACAGAAAAAATAGAACTGGAGATCTATGCTACATGTAAGACAACCGGGAATGAAAAAAGGAAATCCAGAATGATTCATATAGATTATTGCAGCAATATCAAACACAAACTTAATTATAACTTATCAAACAATAGAGATAGAATAAATGGCAATTATCTACTCACATTTGCTTTCAGCTGCAGTAGTTAAGTTATTGCTCATGAAAACGCAGTATTTCCTCATTATGCTGTTTCAAAATAAAAGCTTTCAGATTACAAAATAAGGGGGACTTTTATTGTGAAGAATTTATAGGAAGTAAAAGTTTATCCGTTGTTCAGCCGCTTGACTAAATACGAGCGCTTCATCACACATTCAAGCAGCTGCAAACTGTGTTATGCTGGGCTGCAGCAGAATCAAACTCAATCAAGCAGCACATGTGGATGAAAAAAGGAGCAAAAGAGGTGACAAGCCTTTGTCATTCTGCACTTTTCATTCACTCTCCACTAAAAAGTGGTGAAAATAGCACATCCACTTGGGTGTTGTGTTTACATCAGTGCCTACTGGAGCTGCAGACAGAAAATATCCATGTCTACTGGTGAAATCATTTGATATGGGGGTGAATGCCAACTATGCTCTTTCCCACTGAAGAAAAAAAGCCAGATGTCAGCAGGTTCTTTGTCCAGTGTAATAGCGGCTTGACCGACAACTTTGGTACAGGTTCACTTAAAGTGGATTAACCTTTAAAGGGGACCAGGCCAGCTATTCTCTTTAGTCACACGCTGCTGCTGCTCCTCCTATGCTCAGGAGATAACCACACCCCTTAATTCCAGTTAAAAGACTGTCACAAAGAGACTCTCGCATCTTTTCTTGTCATGTCTTTATTTTTTGGCATCGGATTATGTAAATGGCATCAATAAAATCCTAATGATACCCATCCCTTGTTTAGATAACCAGTGCAGGCTAGTTAGTTCTTTGCACTGTTGATACTGGTTTCTGTCATGGCAGTGACTGTAAAAACCTCTGTGGCACAGATGTAGCTTTGAGCACTATTATTGTTGTGATTACGACCACAGTTATGGCTGTGGCTGTTATTACACTGTGTGCTAGGTGTGGTGGGGATGGCTTACCAGTGCTGGGCTGAGGACTGCATCAGTCTGGTTGCCTTGCCCAAGCTGGCCCAGCTTGTTCTCACCAAAAGAGTATGCAGTACCATCCTCTGAGGACAAAGACTGGCATCAGCAATCACAGCAGCTCATACTGACTCTCACATTCTGTCCACTGTTGTTTACAAGACATTTAAAATTACAAAGCAATGAAAACTGAATTCCATCATTTTTGGAAAACTCCCAATGACAACCAATAAAATCAAACAAATTTTGTGTTGAATTATTATGAACCCAGGGTATGGTGGTTTTCATTCCAAACAGTTACCACAACAGATGATTTCACTTAAGAAACTGAATTAGTGAATGAAACCACAGACCCCTGGTGCTAACGCAGATCATGTTCAGCCTACCTGTTAGAGCCAGGGTGTGATTGCGTCCACAGGCTGCAGCAACTATCACATGATCTGCTAGGGCCTCGATCAACTTGGGAGCCTCCAGACGCTTGGTGTCCCCGTGACCCAGCTGCCCTTTGTCATTACGACCTGTGGAGGCCAGGGATGGATGAGTTATTCCACTCTGGACTCAAACACTGACAAAAACTTGCATACAAATCCATGTACAGTCTGTAACCAGAGCTGTATTTGGTGGGTCAAACCTATTACCACTGGGGGCATGGCTTTTAGGAGGAAAATCATTTGCACCTGAATGCAGCATGTTACTTACCCCAACTCCACAGCTTGCCCTCAGTGGTCATGAGGAGACTGTGTGCAGCACAGGGACCAGACACTACACAGCTAACCTGGACATCATTCAGACAACCATAGCGGTGAGGACCCCACAGATTCTGGCCCAGGTTGCGAAAAGCCGCTGGAAACACAAAGACCACAAATCAAAGCATTATGATGATGATAATTTTATACACACGCACCTGTCAACACCTGTCTCAAGCAGGGGTGGAAGTTACTAATAGCAAATACTCCAGTTCCTGTAATTTAGTATGTTTGGGTACTTGTACTTTTTTGAGTAGATTTTCCAGTTTGTACTTTACTTATACTTAAGTATTCATTACACCATGTAATCTACTTAGTTACTTTTAAAATTATAGTTGAATACCAAGTACTTGAATTGATATTAAAACATTTCATCTGCATTTCTGTAGCTAATAAGGTGATCTGATCACACAAAGACCAATGAAAACCAGGACATAGAAATGAAAAAATTAACACAGCAGCAGCACAGGTTTGATGGATGGAGGATGTTAATGATTAATTTGCATCAAGAACTTAAGCAATTAAAGAAGTATCCATGAATATTTAATCTATAGTCTAGAAATGGCTGTAATTGTACCTCATTCAACATTGTTTTGTCTGGAAGAGACATCTGTTGAATAAGGAAACTAAAACTTAAAATTAGGAGAAAAAAGACAAGCAGGAAAAAATGAGAAAAAGTTAAAAAAAATTGTATCTTATACATTATTATTGATTAATCAATTGTTAGCATTTTCAACTACTAGTTTAGGAAAAAACATAATCCAACTGACAGCTGTCTTCTGACTTTTTCCTCGCAGACTCTTACCTGACTGATTGCTGTCAGTCGGGTAAGGATGTCTACTCTTCACACCTTGTAAAACCTCTTACTGAGGTGCTGTCTTCAAATGCCTGCCCAGATTCAGAAGCCTATTTACTTATTTTATGATTTGATATTTATTGATTTTATTATAATTTTGCTTGCTTCATTTAAAGGCTTAATCTGGTGAAGTTTTATATTATCTCATGTTCAGAAACCACCACTGAATGTAATTGCTAAAAAGTAATGTGTATGTATCAAAGCCTGATACATCTTCTTCCTCTGTGCCATAGTGCTCCACTGTTGTCCAACAAAACTATTAAAACACACTAATAAGCCACAGTGTTGCACTAGGTGACTGCTCATTATCATCAACACGCTATCTTGACATAATCACACATTCAGTCTCCACTCATTTCAAATGGAAAAAGTGTGAAAGTGTGCTACACTTTCACAAAAAGTGCTAAAAAAAACTTAGTGAATTACAAAATAATTATTTGAATGTGTTTTTGTGCTCTGGTAGGCACAGTATCTCAGCTCCCTAGAGGTGTTTTTTTTTTGTCTATGCAGCTGCTCCTGCCGATACCCCCAACCCCCCTCTAATCTCACAGCAGATTTATCAGTTTGTACCAGAGAAGTGAGGCAGGGATTTAACAAGGCAGTGCACAGCCTGCCCCAGGCATCAGTGGACCAGCTGCAGTGGGGCAGCACAGAACATGCATACATATGAATAGACATTACTGTCACAATAAATTAAAGGGATGTCACTGGCTAAAACACTAATGTGGCCTGTGCCCCTCAAACAAAGAGGCGCATGTATGCCCACCACGTGGTCATCCTTACATTCTCTACTGCAGACACAGGAAAATCTGATCAATCTGTTATTGATTGTGTCTGGCTAGCACCAACATCTTATCTATATACCACAATCAGGGGTAAGAAAAATACATAAGAATAGACAATCCATAAAATCAAGTCAAAACCTCACATTGTACCCTCTATCTTAGTTTAGTTTCATAGTTTCATTATCTACTCAACCTCATGCCAATTGAGAGTTGGGTTTATTTTGTTGTGAATGTTGCAGAATCTCCCAAACAATGGAAATGAACAGGAACCAGTTTGCAAATGGAAAAAACAACTGGAAAACATAAAATGCCCCCATATTGCTCGTCTGGTGTAATCTAAGCCTCCTAAAGCCCCAACATGCTGTTTGCACGCCGTCACAACTTCGGCTTCAGGAGACTTATATTACAACAGATGAGCAGTATGGAGGCCTGTTTTTTCCCAGTTGATTTTTAAATTTGGAAACTGGTCACCATTCACTTCCTTTATTTGGGAGATTCTGCAACACTGTATTCCTGTGAACCTCCAGCAGTTTTTTGTGGACTAAAAGTAAACCCGACCTTCAATCGGCATGAGGGTGAGTAGATAATGACTGAATTTTCATTTTTGGATGAACTATCCCTTTAATACAGATATTACCGAAGATCTTCCAAAACTCTAAGAGGACAATATTCACTACACTGCATCACACCTTAATGAGGACCACACTGACTAAAAAGATTAAGCATGGATGAAATATATGAGATGCCAGATCATTCACACACACACACACACACACACACACACACACACACACACACACACACGCGCGTGTGTGTATATGTGTGTGTGTGAATGATACACACAAATAACTACAGGAGATTCCATTACATCATTCTTCATTTTAAAACATAATTTGGAGCATCAGACATTAATTTATTAATACATCAATTTACTAATTGGTCAATGGCAAAAAAAAAAAAAAAATACAACATAAGCCCCTTACATCTGATAACATGTTGTCAACATGCTGTTTTCACATGTTTGCAATACATTTTAGAGATGGTTCTGCTGTAAGAAGTGCAAGGTAAATACATTTAATTGATTAATTGATTGATGCTATCCATGTAGCATATAAGGAAAATGCAGTGCTTTCAGCGGACGTCTTCATGCTTAGTGCACAACTGTCAAGTTGCTACCACTGGTGTTTTCCAAAGTAGCCCAACTAAAAGAGGGTGTCCCCTGGCGGCACAGTTCATAATGTGTTTTTTTTAATTAATTATTTTGCTAATATCTGTCAAACACTGAAGGTGACTCTCCACTGTCTACATGACAGGACAATCTCTCAGCTGAGTGCATGCACACAAATTAAGCATGTGACAGCAGGACTGAGACAGACAGTCAAGTCAGATTTTATTTAGATAACCCAAAATCACAAATCGCCTCATGGGGCTTTATAGTCTGTACAGTGTACACCACCTTCTGTTTCCATTATCACTGTTATGAAGCAGAGGCCAATGGTAATAAAAAGGTACAATTAGCAAATCACAACTAGCTGGCTGGACTTACATGAAAAGTTGGCTATTTGGCCAGCAGCTGGTGCATATGGAAATCTGTGTCTACTGATTTTCTTCTCTTCCATGTCAAAATGTCATTGTTATTGTGAAAACACACATGGTAATAAAGTATAAAAATAAAAAACTCAGACACATCAGCATACAAATGAGGTCCCCGTAATCAGCCACAGGTATCTGCCCTGCTCTGGACCCACCCCAGCTACTCGATATAAAAATGTTCTACCTTGTTGTTTGGGCACCTCCTTTCTTCCAATCAAATCCCAGTTGGTTGCTCCAAAGATGAGCAGTTGACCTTTTACCTTTGGACACTCAAGTTTCTGTAGAAAGGACAAAATGAGGTCAATGACTTAAAAAAAAAGACAGCTCAAATTATTTCAACAGCTGGATCAAAAACTCTGTCATATGATTGCAGAAAAATACTGAAATTGGGGACATGCTTTTTTGCTTGAAGACATGCCCATTTTTATTCTTACTTGATGAACAAGGACATTTTAATCAACATACTGCAAGAAACTATCTTTCTGCAACTCATCCTTGTAGACACTTTGAACAGAAGTTTCTGCAAGACACTGAATTGAATATGAAAACTCTTCTTGCAGAGAATATTGCATTTTATCAGAGAGCAGATAAAAGCTGTTGAAGAAAACTAAATTCCATGCCAAGGGTCAGCCTGTCCTTTGGGAGAGAGGAAACAATACTCAAACACAAATACATGACCTGGACAAAAAATATGTCTGTAGTATTTGTACTGTATGTAGCTGGAAGTCATTGCTATGTGGTGTTATTTATTCAATATTCTTACCTCTTACTCTGTCAGAATCATGAGGAGGCCCTCAAAAAATATATTTTTTTCCATACATAGAAGGGATATTGTATAATAGAAATTAGAACAAAACAAAAATAAATTAAAGAAACATTCGAAATTACAAACATAATTATGATTATTTCTTAAAACAGCTGATTAGAGAAGTTTTACAATGCATCAAACCCACTATTTTCTCTTTGACATCATCTGCCACAGTGACAGGCTGGAGACCAGACTTAGCAGAGGGCTTGCCAGGTTTCTTGTTGTTCTCCTGTTCGTAGTCAAATTCATCGTCACTACTGAAGTCCCTCTCTTTCCTTTTGCCGCTGGACCTCTTCTTTTTCATCCCACCATTCCCTGAGACATCTGTCACCTTCTTACGTGGCATTTTTCAAACAGAAGCTGTTTTTGTTGGAAAGAGGCAGTGATCAGTTTATACAGGGTGCAACAATAATGTATGAGTAAGACTGTAACTGTACTTGATCTCAAAACAATGAAAATGCAATGATCAAGGGAGCTGTTGGGCCAGAGCAAGGAAAAATATTCAGAACAAATGTGAGGTATTATCTACAGCATAAAAAATTCTAAGACAAGAATAGTTTAAGTAAGACTGCATTACTACAAAGTCTGAGTTACAGAATCATTCATGTTTGAAGAGTAGCACAACACAGTAAAACAATGAAAAACAACAGAAAAACAAAACAAAATACAAAAACAAAAATAAAGTAGCCTATGTCATAATGAAGATGCTCCACATGAAAGCTAACTCTAATATAAATAGATAACACCAAATCATAGACACCGACTATAACAACTCACGAGCAGACTATGGAAGAATGGACGTTATTGAAGCGGTAACTATCACACTTCTGCTTTTCGTTCAGTTCAGTTAAGTTAAAGTGAACAAATTAGGCTTGTAAATACACACTGAAATTGCTACCGACTAGATTTCTGTATGTGTCTTTAAATTGGCTAACGTTAAAAGAAGCAAATTTACTATATTGTGCGACTTAAGTAACGTTAGCCCGAGCCCTATGGTCAAGTGTCAATATTTTTTTATAAAAAAATAAAAATTAAAAAAGGCCTTTCATTTCAAATTGCTTTCTTCAATGGTAGGATAGTAAACAGCCAGTGGAAACTAGCGACACAAACCGAAAACAAACAACAAATGAAAGCATGTAGACTAACTACTACCGGTGTTCGTCTGGTGGCTAACAGCTAGCTGCTAGCTTCATTAGGCTAAGCAGCGAACCGCTGTCGTTCTTTGTTCACATAATGGTCAGATAGCAAGCTAGCTGACGTGCTAACACACAACTTGTGAAGTAATATAGTTATGCGCTACACAAACAAGCGACACAAAGTTTGCATGCTATACACAAATGACTCATTCTAGTTAACCCGGCTGGGACAAGTTTAGAGTTCGGCGCAAAATTGGTTAAATAGCTGAGTGATAGTGTTCACTAACGTTAAGCTAACGTTACCTCGCTACACTAAGCTAACAGGAATTCTAAATAAAGACACGGACACTAACGTTACATGAAACGATGCTAACCTTCCAACAAAAACTTTTTTCAATATTTTCTTAATTGTACACGTCTTACGTTTACCGTACGTACAACCTCTGTGATTTCAAAAATATGTTATTTATAATTCGAAAAAGCTAAGAATAAATAAATGTACCGGTGATTTCCTGATTCAGCAGCTCTCTGCCCGTCTCCGGTTTGATTGATTTGAACAAAAGAAGCTGCAGTCTGCTTTCACACCACGTGGTTTGCATTAAGTATTCATACAGGAAACCAAGCAAGCACTCCAACACTCACCAACACATACAGCTGAGCTATGACGTAAAAACAGAACGTTAATAAAAACAACTGGACACTGGCACTGTAAAATGAACTTCAACTAAACTGACACAAATAAAAAGTTTTATTGAAACTGAAGAAAACTTCTATTAAGAAATGAAACACTGGCATCAAAAATAACCAAAACTTGGAACAAAGTATAAATGCGATAAGAAACACCCTTGTTCTGTTTTGGATCATGCATTTACAATTGATTAAAACCTGGAATAAAGAAAGAATGTAACAGCAAAGGCTTTTGTTCAGATTTTGACCATGCCCATAAAAATATACCAATTCTTGGAATAAAAATAGAATGTAATAGCACTCTTTGCAAAAAACATGAATAGGGTGTGCCAAAATATTGTTCAGTATTATGTGCAAAGTTGCATTAGGTCTTTTGTTTGTTATGCAGGAGTGAGGAGGGATTAAAGGGATAGTTCACCCAAAAAGGAACATTCAGTTATTATCTACTCACCCTGAAGGTTGGGGTTTATTTTGTTGGTCCACAAAACACTGCTGGAGTTTCACAGGAAAATAGTGCTGCAGAATCTCCCAAACAGTGGAGGTGAATGGTGACCAGTTCCCAAATGTAAAAGACAACTTGGAAAAAAAATAATGAGATAAAATGCCCCCATACTGCTCGTCTGGTGTAATCCAAGTCTCATAAAGCCCCAACATCCTGTTTGTACACCATCATACCACACACCTCAAGTTCAGACAGTGTGCATGTGCACATGAACGTGCGTGAAGCTAAGTGTCTACGGTGAAAATTCAGGCTAAAAACATAGTGTAAATAATATTTTGTGGTCAGCTTGGCATGTTGGGGCTTTACAACTTTACCGTCACAACTTTGGCTTCAGGAGACTTGGATTACACCAGATGAGCAGTATGGAAGGGTTTCATGTTTTTATTCTGTTGTACATTTGGAAATCTGGTCACCATTCACTTCCATTGTTTGGGAGATTCTGCAACTCTGTTTTCTTGTGAAACTCCAGCAGTATTTTGTGGACTAAAAAACTAAACCCAAACTTCAATCGGCATGAGGGTGAGTAGATAATGATAATGAATTTGCATTTTTGGCTGAACTATTCCTTCAAAGATTGGGGAGAAATATCTGGTAATGGGTTTAGATGAAAATACTTGGTCAAACATCTGTGAAAGAAAACATTTTCCGTTTACAAGTAACAGTATCAAGGATACTAACTTTAAGTTCATCCATAAATTCTTCACTCCCATACAAAAGCATAAAATGTCTAAATATAATACACCCAACAGTCCAAGATGCAGAAATGCAGAAGGAACATTCATACATATGTTTTGGCAAAGTCATCTGTTGAAAAGCTTTTGGAATTCAGTTTACTCAGTCACTAAATCAGTTCCTAAAATATAATTTAATAGAAGTTCTTCTTTGTATTTATTAAATGATATGCCAGCTTTCCAATGAGATCCAAAAAATGCAGAATATTAATTACCATAACATACTTAGTGAAGAAATGTATGCTTTTATTTTGGAAAAACAAATCCCCTCCTACTTTTCAGCTGCTCGTGGACCAGTTACCACAATTCCTACCATTAGAGAGACTGTCATCTGGACTCAGGCAGAGAAATCAAAGAGATTGACAGAAACTGAGCAGTGTCTTTCAGTGGGCATGGTACTGGCCAAAAAACTCATTCTAAAAGACTAGAAGCCTCAACTCCACTGTGCTTCAGAAACGGGCTGTGTGAACTTGCTTTGGTTATTCACATGGAAAAACTGCAATTTAATAATCCAAAATGTGAACATAAAAGGGAATAAGCTTGGGATCCATTTTTGCAAAATCTGGACTCAATTGAACTGAACTGGGTGTTCTGGCTTTATCCTTTTTGGTAGAAAACCAAAAAGTTCCTGCATCTTCTCATTTGTGATAGGTTGTGCCTAATAATCATACATGGAGGATAAGTATTGCTATGTGCTTACATGTTATTCATTCTTGACTATGATGAACTTAGGTGTCAAGATCCCTCTCCCACGTGTGTGTGTGTGTGTGTGTGTGTGTGTGTGTGTGTATGTCTGTTTTGTTTGATTTTGGGGTATTTTTGTATGTTCTTAATGAAATACATCATCATCACCAATAAAATAATATTTAAAAGATAAGTTAGTTAAATAAGTTATCCAGACAAGGAAAAACACGTTAATGCAAGGTGTAAACGCTAACTGATCAGAACGTGATCCGATCTGCAAGCCCACATCTGGAGGTATCTAGCTTGCATTGTGTTCAGATCTTGTGTTGGTGTAAATGTAATCCATACATCAATCTGAATAGTTCATCTGGATACAGATCACATTTTAATATTAAGTGAAAGAGATCACAAAGAAATAACTGACTGTGAGCATCATAAGCATTGTCAGTATCACAATATTAAAGTAATGCAATTTCATTACTTTTCATTACTTTCAGATTACCTCAATATAAAATATGTAAAATCAATAAATCTGTTGATTATTTTTTCAATGAATCCACTAGTTCTTTGGTCCATGAAACGTCAGAATTGCTAAAAATGTTGATCAAAGTCCAAGATGATGTCCTTAAATGTCTTATTTATCCACAACTCAAAGATATTCAGTTTACTGTCAGAGAGGAGTATAGAAAGCAGAAAATATTCACATTTAAGAAGCTGAAATGAGAGAATTTTTATTTTTACTTTTTTAGTTAAAAAACAACTCAAAATAATTAATTCATTAACCCTGTCCTAATTTTGTCAGACCTATTTTTCAAGTCTTTGCTGTAATTATTGTCATTATCATATTGCCCACTTTTGGCATGGTGGTGCAGTGGTTAGCACTGCCGCCTCACTGCAAGTTCGATCCCCCAGCTCCCCGGCTGGGGCAGGGCCTTTCTGTGTGGAGTTAGCATGTTCTCCTCGTGTCTGCGTTGGTTCTCTCCGGGTTCTCCGGCTTCCTCCCACAGTCCAAAGACATGCATGTTAGGTTAATTGGTGACTCTAAATTGCCCGTAGGTGTGAATGTGAGTGTGAGTGGTTGTCTGTCTATGTGTCAGCCCTGTGATGAACTGGTGACTTGTCCAGGGTGAACCCCGCCTCTTACCCAATGTCAGCTGGGATAGGCTCCAGCAGCCTGCGACCCTTACAGAATAAGCGGTTACAGAAAATGAATGAATGAATGTTGCCCGTTGTATCCACTATTCAATAACTTATTTGCTCCATAAAATGTCAGTGAAAATGGTGAAAAACATTGATCAGTGTTACATAGGTCCAAGATGACGTCCTCAAATGTCTTGTTTTGTCCACAACTCAGAAATATTCAGTTTTGTCAGAGAGGAATAAAGAAACCAGACATGAACATTTTTCCCCAAAAATGACTTAAAATGATTAACCAATTATCAGAGTAGATGTACAGTAATTTAATAGTCTATTAGTAATAATAATGTCCCTTCCTTTGTTGTGTAATAATAATAATGTAATAATATATTAATTGATTGATTTAAAGTAAAAAAAAAATGTCCACCCAGTTTCACTAGAGGCCATGATAATTAAGTGTGCACACACTGTGCATGGTAGGATATTATTCATTTTGAAATTGTAATCCTACTAAAAATGGCCCAGTTCTATTAAATGTAACTAATGTAATGTTACCTTTTTATGTATCCAGATTACATAATCCCACTACATGTAATCAGTTACTCCCCAAACCTGTTATTACTATTATTAGACATGACTACCAATTGTTGATAAATCTACCATTTCAGAATGGAATAATTTAACAAAGTGTTGTGGCATCACACAAAGTATTCGTTTGTGTCTTATTTTGCAATAACATTCAACATACACTTTGTAACACAGTGGTGTATTATTGTGCAGACATTATGCAATTAAAGAGTCTAAGCAGTAAGAAGTAACAGTGGCCATACATACATACATAAATACATAAATTAGACTTTAACAGTAATCTTAAAATCAAAAATTCTACCAGTAATGGGCCATGTTAAAGGATAGTTCACCCCATGATAATTCAGTCATTATCTACTCCACCTCATGCTGACTGAAAGTAAGATTTAGTTTTTTAGGCCACAAAACACTGCTGGATTTTCACAGGAAAACAGTGTTGCAGAATCTCCCAAACAGTGGAAGTGAATGATGACCAGTTTTAAAATGTAAGAAAACAACTGACAAAAAACATAAAATGCCTCCATACTGCTTGTCTGGTGTAATCCAATTCTCCTAAAGCCCCAACGTGCCAAGTTGACCACAAAATGTTATTTACACCATGTTTTTATCCTCAATCTTCACTGTAGATTCTTAGCCTGGAGCCACGTTCACATGCACACTGTCTGAACTGGATGTGTGTGGTGTGACGACGTGCAAACAGTATTGGGGCTTTAGGAGACTTGGACTACACCTGACGAGCAGTATGGAGACATTTTGTGTTTTTTCCAGTTGTTCTTTACATTTGAAAACCATTTACCAGTCACCATTCACTTCAGTTGTTTGAGAGATTCTGCAACCTTGTTTTCATGTGAAACTCCAGCAGTGTTGTGCAGATTAGCAAAATACACATGACCCACAATCAGCATGAGGGTGAGATTGAATCTTCATTTTTGGGTGAACTATCCCTTTAAACAATTTTACATCTTGATAAAAAATACCGTATGGTTTTGGAATATTTCTTAAATAAAGGCTTCTATGGACATTTGTAATACTCAGTTTGGCAGCTGATACAACTCACACCGACAATCTAGAACCCAGGATTTAACATTTGACAGCTTCTTCTCCATCCCTGTTTTCCTGGCTTCTCTCTCTCTCTCTCTCTCACACACACACACACACACACACACACACACACACACACACACACACACACACACACACACACACACACACACACACACACACACACACACACACACACACACACACACACACACACACACACACACATCCTCACTGGAAGGAACTATGATGCGAGGACCTGAGAGTGAGGTAAGCTAGGAGACACATTAGCATAATGAAAAGCACCCCTGGAGCTCTGTCCTGTGTTAAGCTGGTATTATACTTTCTTCATTCGTGAGTGCATGAGGGTCCACTGGAGTCCATATAACATGCGTCACCATCAGAGGGTGTATGTATGGGTCTGTGCAAACATCCACCCACCTACAGACCTTCCCATGCAGCTCCTATAGACGCCCACTGTGCACGTGTGGAGCGCTCCTCTGAGCAGACTGCAGAAAGTAATAAAACAGAACTAACAGTTGACAGCTGTCCATGTACGTGTCCATTCAGGACTATAAAAGAGGCTTCAAACTGAAAGGAAATCTCAAAGAAAACTCCAGAGACAAGCTTTTGTACTGTAAACAACATTTATTTAAATGTACAAAATCAGACAAATTGTCAATCTAATCTTCATCCTCCTCCTCCTCTTCATCCTGATTGATCTGGAAGTAACGGAGCTCATAGCTCTCCTTGGTGTTGGCCACAACACGCAGCCAGTCACGAAGATTGTTCTTCTTCAGGTACTTCTTAGTCAGATACTTCAGGTATCTGCAAAACAGAAAACAAAAAAACAAAACACTGTCATACCTGTTCTCAGAGTGATCTGAAAGTAAACCTGACAGTGTGGACTAGGGTTGCACAATTAATCACAAAATTATCAAAATCAATCAGAACCATATGGCAATTTTTTGATAAAGGAAAAACGTGAGAAAATGGCATTAAAATGAAGTAATGTAGTCTTGTTCTCCAGATAAAAGAAAACATGTTTGTTTGGTACAGACCCCAATAAATGTCACATTATTACAATGTTAATTATTTCCTTTTCAGACAAAAAGAAAATTGTAATGTCAGAATGGTCATTTCCACTAATCATATTACAATTTCAGTCAAATAAACACAATGACTTTTTTTTTTTTTTTTTTAAACCATACCGCGCAGTCCTAGGGGACGAGCTGGGATGGGGATTACGGAACAGGTATGGCAAACAGTGGGGACAGAGATTGCGATATCCCAAGTTGCTATTTTGAAGGTCCAATCTCATATTGTAATCAGCACATTGATCTATTGCATCAAAGGATCAGCACTGTCACACACAGGTCAGGAAGACAGCTTCTAATTGGTCGACAGACTTAACCCAAGGCATCTTCAGACTGCAAGTGAGCGTGTAAGAACATTTAAACAACTGTTTTCAAGACAGAAAAACAGATCAACAGTCACAGAATACATTGGATGTTGGATTATTTTACCACATCTCCAAAAAATACACTGCAGTTTCTGAAGGGATACAATCACACCAGTTGTAAAGGTACAACATTAGTGTCAGCATTAAGACTTAACTTTTCCAGCAGTTGGGAAACGCCAGATGAGACTTCTTTGTTTTGAGAAGCTGCAGCATTTATTAACTGACAGACTGTAACCTGCACTGTACAACAGATCACTCAGTTGCACTCAGGAAATATTTAGGCACTGCCCTAATTCTTAAAGCTTTGCTTAAGATAACAGGCTTCAATAAAATCCAAAAAAGTGTAATTATTAAAGGCAGTCGCAGTAATCCGCCATCCTGCTGGAATATGTTGCTTTGTCACTGCAAAAAGAAGGCTGCTGCCTTCTGGAGGGGATACGCAGTCTGCCAGATGCACTGGATGAGACAGGTAGCCTGTAAAATCTGTATTCTGTATGAAGCAGCCTTTAGTTTCTCTGCTCCCCACCTGTGGAACAAACTTCCAGAACACCTGAGGTCAGCTGAAACTGTCGGCTCATTTAAATCAGGGCTTAAAACATTACTGTTTACTGCAGCCTACCAGTGAAGAGGATACGTTACATATTTTTAGGATAATGTGTAGCTATTGTTTTTATATCTGTCTGCTGTTGTTTTATGTTTGCTTCTTTCTTTAAATGCATTTTCTGTAATGTTTTAAACTATTGTCCTGCTTTTAGCTTTTGTTTTTAATGATCTCAAACGCAATTTTAATGTTCTTTTAATGTTTCTATTTAAATGCATTTTCAAGTTCTGTAAAGCACCTTGAATTGCCTTGTGTATGAATAGTGCTATATAAATAAAATTGCCTTGCCTATTCCCTTGTTTGAGATGAGTATACCAAATGCACTACCACATCTCTATATACAAAAAAACAACAACCAAGACTTTATTCACAAAAACATTTTATATTTCTTTTAATTTCTGTTCCAGCTGGGTCGAAGCAGCTGCTCAGTCTGTGTGCCCTACATCTCCACTACATCTGAAACCTCCAGCAGCAGCTCATAGAACTAATTAACTCCACACATTTAAACAGATAAAATGCACAAAAGGCCATAAAAAATTCCGAAATACAATATATGAAATTATCCACTCATAACGGAAATCAGTGTAGATGTAATTTGTTCTCTTCACTGTATTTTTATATGATTTATCCATTTCAAACATTAAAAAAATATGTAGAAAAAAAATAGAAAAAATAAATAATGAACAGGCGTACAAACATAAATTAAATGTGATGACCAAAAAGGAGTAGGAAGAAGCAACATGTGTTTGGTCCTACCCCTCATCTACACTAATCCATCAATTATCAATCTATTTGATACATCCACTCTCCTCCCCATTGATCAACCCCACATTTACACCACTGTACTTCTTAGTACTTGATCAACATTATAGTCACAAGTAATAGCCAATCAACACAGACACACTGTGTCACAGACAGGCAGAGACAAAGGTGCACTGGTAAGCAGAGAGGAGCAGTGTAGAAGTTAGATGACAGTATAGTTCTACCAGTGAAAATGTCTGAGGTCACGGTCGGGATTTCACTCAAGGCGATGTGACAGCTTATAAATTAGTGGCTCTTCACAGTGATGAGCTGCGGAGGAAAGCAGCTGCAGCATCTGTCCTGTCTTTCACTGAAACTCTGCATTGAGGCTTCAGGTACTATAACTTCAGTAAAGCACTTAAGTTTTAATTTACTAAAAGACTGTCACAATAATTACAGCTCCGACATGCAGTCAATTAGTTTGCAACCAGTAAATGTTCAGTAAATAGCCTCTTACTAAGAAATAAAATATATCAAGTCTGCAATTGTTTTGTGCAACAGTCAGACACTTAACATAAATTAATCATAGAAAAACGCACTGAAAAAGATGACATGCCACATTATTCATAAATTTATAGCTAACCATCTCCACAGCAGTTTTCAGCATAAATTATTATGGCAACATATCCCATTAAAAAATGAACCACTGTCATAACACTGAAAACAGTGTTAATCCTGAAGTTATCTTGTTAACTCAAAATCCTGCTTCATAGTACAGGCATCAAATATGATCATTATTATTATTATGTGTTCTGCTGCATTTACACATGCTCCCACTCCACAGGCACAAGTGAACATCTGGTCATCAGCCAAAACAGTGACTTGACATACACTAGATTGAACATGCTAGACAGATGGGCAAAATAAAATTAGGCTCGAGTTGGAATGGGTGCCAAGTCACCTGTCCCATCCTGCAGGACTGGACAGGATGCTGTTTTGTTACACCTTCAATGATGATTGTGATTTTTAAATTACAAACTTATCCCACATATTTGTCAGCTGTATATAAACACAACAAGAGAGACAAGTGGGCACAACATACAAAAGTACCACACACAGACCAAGGAAAAAAAAAAGGGGGGGGGGGGATTATTTTAAAAATGTGCTTGGCTTTGATCTCTCTGTAGCTCTCACCATAGCAATGTAATAATACTGTTAATATTCAAAATTATAATTATAGATTAATAGATTATAATAAAAGATACACTATAATATCATACAGCACACCTTTACTAGACTACCGTATTATACATTAATGTACAATGCATATGCTATACTACATATAATAGATAATTATACACTGTAGAGTATGTCCTGCCCACAGCACCATCTTGATCAGAAGTTACAAGTAATAGCCAATCAACACAGACACACTGCGTCCCAGACAGGCGGTAAAGCAAATCTTACCTTTTGGAGAAGGGCACCTCAGAGGACACTGTGATCTTGCTCTTGCTCCTCTCGATAGAGACCACACCACCACCCAGATTGCCGGCTTTCCCATTCACCTTGATGCGCTCCTGAAGAAACTGCTCCTGTAAACCAAACATTTGTGGAAACATTTGTACACCATTCTAAGATCTCTATGCTGAGGCTAAACATCTGCAATTAGTGTCAAATGTGCATTAACTGTAATGGATGAACTAAAGCAAATGTTAAGTCTATTAGTTGGATATCATATTGCAGTGACATTCATGCCTTACAGTAGATTGTATTTATTTTATGGTAAACGGACTAAAACACATGAGAACATGTGATGGGTGGTGATGAACTTACAAAGTTGGCAGCGTCCATGATGCCATCTTCAACAGGGTGAGTGCAGTCCAGAGTGAATTTCAGGACCTGCTTCTTCTTCTTACCACCTTTACCGGTGTTCTGCTTCTTCTGCTAACAAGAAACCAAACATGCACCTGTATGACAATCAGGTACTCTAAAACAGCAGGACTGAACTTTTTTCAAACACTTATGGAAAACGTCATGCCCAATACCATTTCAAACATTGCAGGTTGACAAATATCTTTTCGAACATATCAAAAATCCAAAAAGGCCACGTTTTTATTCATCGAAAAGGACTCGAAACCTGGTGAAAACATGCTGTAACGCATTAGTAACGCGATTTTTTCTTAGCATGTTTCGTGCTGTGAGACGTGTTGATTTGCCTGAAAGCAAGACCATCACTTCTGCTTCGGAGCTACAAAGTTATTAAATGGACCAAACGAATATGTCTTTAGATTTCAACCGCTCCTGCAGCTATATCATTTATGCAACTTGTTAAACCCCAAACACGCTATCCGAGTTAACAACGTGGTGAGCTCAGTCCCTGCTGGCGCTGTTTAGCTAACGTTAGCTGAAAGGCACGTAGGCCGCAGAAAACCACAGCTACAACATGAGCTCACAAAACATCTGGAAGCGGATTCCAAACCCAACAATACGCCCGTGACTGTTAGAAGAACACTGTCTGTCCACCCCGCTGTCTTCCTCTGCCTTTCACACAACACAATCCACCATTTCAGAGAATTTATCAACACGCGATTTGACTTACAATAGGCGCCATGGCGGAGAAGCTAGCAGAAAGGAAGAAGAAGCTGTGCGCATGCGTCACATTGACAAATCAAACACCGAATCACTGATTGAATCCATGATTCTGAGATTGATTCTTTCTTCTGTTTCTTGTTCTTCTTTGAAGTTTACGGCAGCTGGCCAGTCACTATCCAGTTACTTTACAGTCCAGTTATCCTTAAAAAAGTAAACGGCCACTTCCTCCCTAGACTACTGAAGCACACTCAATTATAACAACAAAAACGCTCATTATTGCACATTATTCCTAACCCACTCTGTCTCTGTCCCATATATAATAGCAACTTGGAATAAGCTTGTTCAGGATTTACGTTGGGGAAAAATATGGTCTCTTCCTAATAGACATCTACTGGTTGACAAAAAATTTTCTTTTAAGATCATTCATCGCTGTCAACCTGTCAAGTCATTGTTAGTTATATTCAAGAAGGATTTTGTGTTAAAAATCAAACCGCCTGTCTGTACCTTTAAAAAGGAAGCAGAATCCTACATTAGAACTTTACATACCTCATGCAATAGAAAAGCTTTGAAAACCCTAAATTTGTGCTCCAAATTTAAGATTTTGTTATAATTTTAATTTTTGGTATAATTTTATTGCATCTTTTATTTGTCTGCACTGTAATCCTGGATAAATCAGCAGTACTCAAAAAACTGAGGCAATCATTTGGCACAATTTGTCAAGTTCAAGATTCAAAAGATTTCAAAAGTTTAAGATTATTGGAAGTTAAATACATTGACTGAATACATGTACCTTTTGATTAAAGTTAAGACAATTCAAATATTTTCAGTAAATGCAACTCAATTTCTATTTACCCCTCTCATTACAATAAGTTGACAGAACTAAATCACTTCAAGTATAAAAAGATATGAATTCATGTTCAGTAAAGTCCATATTAATCAAAAATTCTGAGTTTATGGGGCATGAAAGTAACTCTTTTCAACACCTCAAATTACTGTAATTAAATTGTTTTTGGTTTTTTTAAGTCTAATTTTACTTGTACTGAAGTATGCATTACACAATGTAATCTACTTTGTTACTTTTAAAACCATAACTGAGTACAATTTGAATTTATTCAGACCTTTCATTTGTGTTTTTGTAATCAATAAGGCTTAACAGGTCAATGAAACCATTACATACTGACAAAAGCAATAATTCTCTATTATTTTTTAGTATTTTTTAACACCAGTACTTTTACTTGTAATCAATTACTTGTATTATTTCACTGTGAAACTCCAGCAGTGTTTTGTGGACTAACAAAATAAACCTGACCTTCAATCAGCATGAGGGTGAGTAGATAATGACTAATGAATTTTCATTTTGGGGGTGAACTATCCCTTTAAGAGGTTTGTGGATGCCTTCAAAAGAACAGCATTGACATTTCTGGCTGAAACAAACGAAATTAATATTATAACACCAGGATTTGTTTGGTCATGCATAGATGGAAATACTTCTGTGGAGTAAGAGGGAATCAACACAGGAGAGTAAACGTCACATCAAATCATGAGTGTGTAGTGAGGAGTAAGGAGCTCGACAGGAACATTTTCTGCGATTCATTTTTACAACCCTTGTCTTCAGTTAGATATGGAGTTGCGCTTAAATTGTGCCAGAAAAGTTGAGTCCGTTGAGGCCCTATGCCGACAAAATTATCTCCAAAACTGACCCTCGTAAGCATATTTCAGCCCAAACCCGATTACAGCCCAACATTTTTCTTAACAAGCTTCCCTCTGTGTACCAAACAGCAGGAGTTTTCAGTGACAAGAACAGAACATACAGGGAATTGGACTTGGCAACAACTAAACTAGGGATAAAAATGAAAATAAATAAACAAATATAGTACAACCCGAACCCAAAGTGAGCACATGAAATATATGCCTGACCTGAACCCGTCGGGTCCTGTCAGGTTCAGGCACAGATGTCGAGCTCTAATAAGGAGACTAAATGATGGGTCAAGTGCAGTCCAAACTGGTGTGGGCAGCAGCTTTTAATGCTCAAAATAGTTCAAGGGGCAGTGAAAGAAAGATAAGAACGGTGCATTGAAGATATTCTGGGTAAATTCTCTGCTGACAAGATGTCAGGTTGGTAACTGGTGTCTGTCATGCATAGATTTAACTTTTGCATCAGGTAATTTCTGATTGTCACTTTACATTTTCAAATGAGCTTTTTTCATTATTTTTTTCTATTTAATTATGGCATGATAATTCCTTGTAGTACAGTAAAATAATCTTTTTAACCTTTACCTTTTTATATCTGGAGTTTTATATATCCTCCACAGTAAACACTCCTAGTCTCAATATCATATCTGTCACGTTTAATTGTCCAGGGGCAGAGAACCACCTCGTACAAGTGAACAACTTGTAAAGTATCATCTACATATTACTGTTCTTCATGGAACTGTTGTTCCATCTTTGGCTTTGCTGTTGCAGCAGATACTTCAATAATAATAATGGTAATTATGAATGATAGTAAATGTTGGAAACATGGTGTTAAAGTAGTACAACTACAGTGGAGTTAGGGCTCAATTTTTTAGGCACAATTAAAGCGCTGTTTATTTGTGAGAAGGTGGTTAAGTTAATCTGAGTTTATGTCTAGTAATCTGCTTCCTCAAACACCCTGCAGGCCTACATGTCTATAGTGTATATTTTGATTTATGACCAGTTAAGAAATACAAGTCAACTTTTCCCATCCAGAAATAATTGACTAACTGAATTATTTGCATTTTAATATTTTGACAAAATTGACACTATAATCATCCATTACTAAGTGCAATGCAACAAATACATTGCTGTTCCTCACCAAGCCCAACAGTATGTCTACCAGGGTGCAAAATTAACTTTTTTGTCCACTGGCCAAATGCATGATCAGTGTTCAAATTTTAGCAGCCACTCAATGGATCACCATTGTTTTCTGACTGGTGCAAATTTCATGCCCTGTTGTCCACTTTGTTCACTTCACAGTACACGAGGACCATCAAAAACAACCAGGTACAAAATCAGTTCTTGATGAGTTCAGCCTTGATAAGAACACCCTTGAGTTTGTTTCACACAAGTAGTGTTGACAAAATCGTCTTTGTGAAGTAATCAGCCAACAGTTTTCACTTCTAGTGACTGTTAAATACAGGCCTATGGTAAATGGTATGCTCTATTGTACAAGTGCAACATATCCAAAACTCAGCTCTGGTGCGCCATGCTGCAACAGTCAGCTCATTATCTTCACATCTTGCATCCAGCTGTTTAATCTTATAAACCCAGTGGTTCTCAAACTTTCTTCTAGCTTGCCAACTTAAAGTTGAAAAACAATCACAACCCACATTTATTTATTCAATCATTAATAATGATACAGGAAGCAACTAATCATTGAGTTTTGGTGAATAAAGATCAGCACACTAGCATCAGCAAACTCTACATAAAATCACATTCATTTAGAAAGTTCACCCAAAAATGAAAATTCAGTCATCATCTACTCACCCGCATGCCACTTGAAGGCTGAATTTATTTTGTTGGGCCACAAAACACGGCTGGATTTTTGCAGGGAAAACAGCATTGCAGAATCTCCCAAACAATGGAAGAGAATGGGGACCGATTTTTGAAAAAAACAAAATAAAATAAAAGACAAAAAAATACAATAAAAGAAAATGCCTCCATACTGCTCGTCTGGCATAATCCAAGTCTCTTAAAGTCCTGGCATGCTGTTTGGACACTGTCACACCACACACACAGTTCAGACAGTGTGCATGTGCATGTGGATGTGGCTCCAAGCTAAGGATCTACAGTCAAGATTCAGGCTAAAAACATGGTGGAAATAACATTTTTTGGTCAACTTGGCATCTTGGGGCTTTAGGAGACATGATGAGCAGCAAGAAGACTTTTTTTTTTATGTTTGAATACTGGTCACAATTCACTTCCATTGTTTGGGAGATTTTGCAATGATGTTTTCCTGTCTCCAGCAGTGTTTTATGGACTTTAAAAACTAAATCTGACCTTCAATCAGCATGTGGGTGAGTAGATGATGACTGAATTTTCATTTTTTGGTGAACTATCCCTTTTAACTCATGTTTACTCCATATTTTTCTCCTGGTCATCAATACCCCATCTGCAGTGGCTCTATGCCCCATAGTTTGAGAACCACTGATCTAAGCTCATACAGTGCTCTTCAAAGATATGCTACAAGTGTGTCGCTATGAACTCAGACTGCTAACACTCATCTGAAAACATGTGTACGCATGCACACACTCATTCTTAAACTGCACTACAGAAACACAGTATTTAGTAGATTGTGCCATTGGTCAAAATAAAAAGAAAATCAATGAATTAGTTGAATATTTCTTACATTCCAAAAGAGACTTGCAAATAGGGCTGCCATGTCCAAACTATTCCACAAAGGGCCAAGACTGCAAGTTTTCGCTCCAAACCAACCAAGAGCACACCTGACTCCACTAATCAGCTGTTTGAAGACTGAAATCAGTTGATTAAATGAGTCGAGTCTGGTGTGCTCCGGGTTGGTAGGAACAAAAACCCACAGCCAGATGGCCCTTCATGGAATAGTTTGGACATGCCGGGTGTAGGGATAAATAGCAATTAGCAGGCTCTATATTTTAGCATAGACTGTGAACCATGATAAACTGTAGCATAAAGAATTATTTTAGTGGCAAGTTTGCAGGTATGAAGCTTAAGTTATCAAAAAGTATGTGCTATGCAAAGTAACCTCAGGTCAGTGCCGTGCCGCTTTTAGCCCATAAGTGTTTGCAGTGACCACAAAATGTAGTTGTTTTCTTCTCATTTTGGTGTTTATGTTGATTATTTGTTTGTACAGGAATTGACCAACTGGACAATCTTTCAAGGTGAAGATGTATTCCTAAACATTCTGAATAAGATTCCTTCTCTTAAACACTTCAAGTTAAGTTTTTACTGTTTAAAAATTGTCAGGGTAACTTTGATTTTTTTTTTTTTTTTTATTTGACTGAATTCTTCACTGTTTAGTCTCACAATGAGATCTGGGTTTGTGAGTGGATAGCAGCACTGTGAAGCCACTCACACAGATCAAACGTTCAGCCTCTCAAAACCTTTGTTGGTTTCATACACAAAGTGAGTCTGACAGACGAACAAAAAACAAAAAGACAACAATGAACTGATGCTGTTGAAAAAAAACAGGACATAATATATAGCAACACAACTGATGACTTACAGATTACACAACAGCAAAAAAGAAAAATGAAGGAGGCTACAACACAGGAAGTGATGCCAACACTTCTTTTCCAGACAAATTATAATTTATGCATTTATTTAATTTTGTTTCATTTGTTAATTTTTCTGAGGACCCTCTTGAAAACTAGATGGTGCATCTCAAGGGGTTTATCCTCTTACTAAATTCCGACACGTTTTTTGAAACACTGCTCTGACACAACCTTTAATCATCCATCAGGCCTCATGCCCCTGTGTACACAAACACATCTCAGTGAAATGACAGAGAAACAGAACAAGGAACAGTCACTTTATGTGGCTTCATAGCATGACAAAGTTTAGTGACTTAAGTGTTTTAGCCTGAGTGCAATAAGGAAGTGGCTATCAGGATTAGGCATAAATCAGGCCACTGTTAACCTTAAATTAGCCTGTAAGTGATAGAGCTTCCTCTCTAACTACATTTAAACAGTCTGAAAAACCTGATAGAAACTTGTACTTTGTTTACACATTATAGTCATTCTATTACAGTTAAATAATGATTCTGTGGATGTGGATAAAATCTTTCAGAAAAATGTTTTCAACTGTGTGGATGTACTGTTTCAGCCTGCATCCAAGAGCCGAGGATATAGACACATGTTGATTATCCTGCACATTTCACACTCTTGTAACACACAGATCTAAGACCTGCAGCAATACAGCGGGAGCTACTAAAATTATTATTTTAACCCAGCTCGCCTCATGTCCAGGGATGGGTCGGGATACTAGAGTGGACCTGTGAAGAGATCCACCAGCTGAATGACTGAGAACACTGTTGGTTTATCTACTCACCCTCATGCCGACTGAATCTTGAATTTATTTTGTTGGTCTACAAAACAATGCTGGAGTTTCACAGGAAAACACTGGTGCAGAATCTCCCAAACAATGGAAGTGAATGGTGACCAGAAGGGCTGTCACTTTTTCAAAAAATGAAGGTTGAACGAATTTAAAATGGCCCATAATTCCCGTAAATAAACCCCCTTGCAAAAAACAAAAAAAACAAAACAAAAACACCCGCTCCACTTAAACACCACAACCTCATTATTTTAACTTTACAGTCTGTCTAACATCACATTCCTCTCATTCTTCTAGCAATCAAATGTTTTTTTTTTTACAGCTGCATTAACTTATTGGTTTCTTTTTCTGTCACTTCTACCTTGATCTCAATAAAAATAAAGTTTAACAAAAAAATGTGTCACACTTAATTCATAGTGAAACTTAGTCTCAAAGTGCTATAGTACACGTAACAGTGAACACACAGTAGGATGAAAAGCCTCCCTGAATAGAAAATGTACAAATGATCGACAACAGGAGGGAGCTCCTACAACTTTGAAATAAAAACATAGCAAGGTAAAACATAGAACCAACAGTCAAGCCAAATGGCCTGTCTTAATTTCTGATATTATGTGCCAGAAACACAACTGTATCAACTTGATCGAGATCAAGTGCAGCTCTCTTTTTATTTACAATATTACCTGCCGACGAGAACACGCGCTCAGAGCGCACAGACATTCCTGGCACACACAGGTATTTACGGGCCAGCTTTGAGAGTTGGGTACCTGTGGTCAGTAGGGCATGCAATAGGTCAACATGATAGTGAATTCTTAGAGCACCCTCTGTTGGATCACATGGCAAACTACGTCAAATTGTCCGATGCACCTATAGAGACCGAAGCCAACACTAGTAACAAGTAATTACAGCTCGAACATGAACTTTTCACCTCATGTTTGAATGAATGTCTGAAACTCAAATAAAAAGTGACAGCCCTAGTGACCAGTTTTCAAATGTAAAAAACAATTGGACATAAACACATAAAATGCCTTCAAACTGTTCATCTAGTGTAATCCAAGTCTCCTGAAGTCCCAACATGCTGTTTGCACACAGTTCAAACTGTGTGTGTGTGTGTGTGTGTGTGTGTGTGTATGTGGCTCCAAGCAAAAGATCTACAGTAAAGATTCAGGCTAAAAACATGGTGTAAATAACTTTTTTTAGTCAATCTGACATGTAGGGACTTTAGGAGACTTGGATTACACCAGACGAGCAGTACAGAGGGATTTCATGTTTTTATGTTTGAAAACTGGTCACCATTCACTTCCATTGTTTGGGAGAATCTGCAACACTGTTTTCCAGTGAAACTCCAGCAGTGTTTTGTGGACTAAAAAACATAAACCTGACCTTCAATCTGCTTGAGGGTGAGTAGATAATGACTGAATTTTCATTTTTGGGTGGAATATCCCTTTAAGCACTTGTTAGGCTTTGAAATATGAATAGTTAATTTAGATTCAACTAGGGATAGTGGTGGAAACATCTTGGAAACATTGATAATTTTATCATTAAAGAAAAAAACACAGTGAACCAGTAGAATTTCTATGAAACTCAAACTTCAGAGAATGGTCCTTTAACTCTCTGCTGCTGTCTGATACCAAAGGGCCCAGTGCAGTGTCATCCTTCAACACACATCATCAGTAAAAACACTAAACATGGTCAAAGCATGCAAACAAAAACACAACTGAAACACATGGAGTTGCTATGGCTGGAAAAAATGGAGTACAGTTGAGGTTGTCTGGTCTTAAACTGGATTTTGGAAGTTGGGAGAAAAACAGCAGCACTGCTGCTGTCCCAGCTGTCACGGTCTCTGTCTGGGAGCTACAGGCTCTCAGCCAGCTGCACGGTTTCCCTCTGGAGGGCAGCTGCCACGGCAGACACCACACACCCACCAGGTCTGACCTGCATTAGTGCTTTAAGTCTGTTACATCCAACATCCCGTTCTAGGATCTAGTTAACACGGATGCCTGAGATGAAGGGCAGCCCGGTGGGAACCTTCTTCTTGTACTCAACATAGTCCTCGGCAAAGAAATGGATGAGGGAGAGCTCCTCCTCTTCGATCCGCTCTCGGAAGAACCGCCAGCTGGCTATCGTGTAGCCCAATATACACACTGGGTTACACAGCATGACCTGCAAAATACAACAACACAGAGCATGTGGTAAACCAAAGAGCAGCAAACCATTACTAAGATCACCTCCTCTGCCAAGTGGTAAAAGTCTGAGCACCAACACTGTCTGAACATATTTACTCTGATTTTGATCAGATCTCCACCAAATTTCAGCATCAAGTTGGTCTGTGGCCCTCCAAGCAGATTACGATTCAATCACATTAGAATTAGTGAATAAATAACCTTCTCAAATCCAAGTACCAAGACTGATGTCTTTACGTTTTCTCCAAAAGTGCTCCTCATTACTGCCAGATCTTATTATATTATAAGTTAATGTACCAGAGGGAACACGATCTCATGTGATCATGTGATTTCATGTGATGTCAGAGGGTTGCAGATGTAAACAGACAGGTTGACATGGTGCATCTGATTGCTGCAGTAAGGCTTTGTAGTGAGAAAAAACATAAAGGCAGAAGTTAAGTAAGTCTGAATGAAAAAAATGTTTGGGGAGACACGTCAACTTCAGTCAGAACAGGAGGAGAGTTTGAGTGAACTAACATGCTGCTAGCTAACGTTAGCCTGAAGGGTTTTTTAGGGATTAGGATTTTAGAGGGTCCTGTGGACAGAAGTGGCAGCGTTTCCACCATGATAACTGCAAAGTATGTCAAAAATAAATCATCCAAATAAAAATATCCTCCTGCTTCTTTTTAACTGGCTACTGTACGACTCACTGTACATCAGCCTGTATTTATGTAAACGCAGACTTGTTTCAGGGAGAATCTGACCTGCTGGCAGGCGTTCATGACAACATACAAACAGCCCATCTTCTCTGTGATGGTATGTAGACCATATAGAGGCATTAAGGCAGACAAACAAAATCTGTCTCAAGCCACAACTGTTAAATTCTCCATTTTCCTTTCATTTATTTGCATCCACAGCTTATGGAGACTGAAGAAGACGAGCCACCATCAAAATTTAGAGGGAAGTCACAGACATAGGCTATGATGTACATTTTAGCTGTCGAAATATTCAAAATTTTTGAAATTCGGTATACAGGCTACATATTTTTACAGTTGGTGAATCTAATAATCATTTTACAATGTATAAAAAATAGTTGAGACAACTCAAAATTTGAAAGCAATGCACTGCAACAGATGTTTGACTTCTGAGCCCAACTCAAACTCTTAATTTTTGACATAACCTGAAAAAGTTTTGATGACTTTCATTCATTTCAGTGTATGTCATTATTTTGGTGCATAGAAATGAAATGGTTTTAATGGAAAATATTAAAATGTTAACCATCATTCACTTCTACTTCTAATGTTTCTTTAAATTCATTTTTTTGAGTTTCTAAAACTCAAACATTTAAAAGAAAAAAGTAAATTATCTATTAAAGGATTAGTAGTTTACAGTAGTTTAAAAATTAAGAATGTGAGTTGGATTTTTTGAGTTTTTTCATCTTTTTTTCATTTTTACATTGTAGACCTATGATAAATAAAAATTAAACTGCAAAAAAGAAAACAGGGAGCCACTGCAGAAGAGCTCCGGAGCCGCGGGGTACAAACCCCTGCATTAACGTATTAAATTGAGACTAGTTTCATAACCAGTTAAACTCTGGCAGGATTGATTAATATCATAAATAAATGACTTATGTGATGTGAAATTGTACATTCAAATATTCTACAGCCATACTATAAAGAGAATGAATTGGATAGTAGGCGCTGTGTTAGCTCACCTGTGTTCCTGTGCTCCAGTAGAACCAGCCTACATAGGAGGGGTGTCTGAAGTAGGAGTAGACCCCGCTGGTGACCAGCACATGGCTCTGGGCCTTCTCATTCTGGACAATGTGGTTGAAGTTGGAGCCGGCCGTCAACATGGCCGCCTTACGCAGGCCCTCGCCACACAACACCATGAGCAGACCCACAAAACTCAACCAGTTCAGCTGCTTCAGCTCTGAGAGAGAGAACATGCTGGTAAAACACTGGTGGATACATGAGAAGTCTAATAATGTGCAGATCCTGCATATGTCACACCAACTGCAGACATCATGTCTGAGGACCCCAGAGGGGTATTTCATCAACAAGGATTAACCAAAAGCCTGTCTTATTTTGATAAGTCTGGCTAATTTAAGTGAGAAATCTGTTCCATGACTGTGGCTTATAGTAACCATGGTAACTCACACCACTGAACTAGCCTGCTCCTTGGCAGGTTAACTGTGGGTGCTTCTCATTCTGTAAATTCATCTCCTCCACTCACTTCTTCTCCTCGTGTCTTAGCTCCACACAGTGAAGACATGAGAGAGAGATGCTAGGAAGAGATGCAAGGACAGAGGAGACAAAGCTGCAGGTTGAAAAATCCTCCGTTCCTTTTAGCGGCAGTATGAAGCCATGACAGTTACTGATGACGAGCTGATAACAGCTGTATCAACTGACTGGTACCAATGTCCACTGAAACAACACCTGACAGCATTCAGTTAGATCTGTAAACTGTTGAAAATGGGTAATTATTAGAAATATTCTTTCTGATGTTATTTATGTCATTTAATATTCCTTTTATATCTTTAAATTTATACAGGCTACATGCTACACACACTCACACACTGACCCGCTCTGCTAGGATTGGGTGTTTGGACAAACATATCTTCCATCAACAACGGGTTGAATCCATCGCTGGTTGGTCTTATTGGCCGATTTTTGTGGTGATATCTGTCATTTTATTTTGCTAATATAATGGCCTGCAGAGTGACAGCTGCTGCGCCACGCCACAGGACACACCCACTCAGCAGGACCATGGTGAAGAGTGAGCGGTAAACAGCCTGCAGACTCAGACTCTTAACACTGTTTTCACACTGTGAAGGAAGGATTTAATTTGACCAAAACACAGTTGGTGATTGTTGGAAGAGTGGATAGAATAACAAAGACGTTTTAGATAAGTTTTACATGTTGTTCTGTCGAAATTGAATGAAGTGTGTTTTATAAGGAGTTACTGAGCCAATTAAGCTTTAAGCTGTAAAAGAGAGAAACTTAAATTCAAAAGGTGAACGTCTTTATTTCTCTGTTTAAAAAGGAAAATAGATGAGAAAGTATTTGATTTCGTGACACTTTGAACCACATGTTACCTGAGAGGTTACAGTAATATACTAGAACCTTTTATGTGCCAACAGTTCTGAGTGGACTGAGTCAATAGTGATGATGAGACCGATGGCAGACCAACCTGGAACTGTCAGCTTCTCCACCGTGAACTCCACCCATGATGAGACAGCAGCCAGAGTGTACTCCACACTGTGGTTGAGCAGGAACGAGTCCAGCGACAGGCTCCGAGGGTTGATGATGGCTGTCACCAGGTACTCAGAGTAATGGAAGAACGACAGGGAGCACATGTACCTGCAGAGAGGCACCATTACTACACACATACAGCTTCAGCAAGGATTACAAAACACGTTGCTGTCAGCCTGATTTTTACAGCTCAACAATTCATTTAGGCGTCATCACATATGTACATCATTTATATTTTAGTTAAATTTATTCACTGTGATTCAGTATACAAAAAAACAAAAAGACTGAAGAATATTGTGGGTTGGGTACAGTTCAACACATGGTCATAAAGGTTTAACTTTAAAATGTCATTAAAAGAAAAATGAAACACATGGGTAGCATGACGTTACTTTAATGAATAAACCCATCAAACTAAATGATCTGTGACGTCTGAACATCATCTACATACCAGCCAAAATGTGTCCAGGTGGTCTCAGAGAAGCTTATAATTAAGCCACAGCCAAAAGTAACTCCCAGAAAACAGGCTCTCACAGCAACCTAGAGGGACGTTCAGACACTCAGGTTATCACAGACATTTTTACTCAAAGATTAATGAAATGTTTATTTTCATATCTTGTGTCATAATTTCATATTCAAATGTATTGTTTGATTAAAAATGTATTGTTCTTTATGCAAGGCTTCTTTTGATGAAAAGTGTAACAAGCCACATGACCAGAGTTTAGTCAGGGGCACACCTGTTGCAATATGGGCAGGAGCAATACAGCTGCAGAGAGCGCCAACATGGTTACAGAGAAAAAACATCAGGCCCCAAAATAACTATACTATATTCTGCATGGTCCAAGAGGTACACACAGTAAATTGTCATTTTGTACTTAGATTTTGTTTCATATCTGTGTGCAATATTTGCTTAAGTGCATCTGCATGTACAATCCAGTGCATTTTCTGTTGAGATCTGTCTATCATCAGATATTAGCATGAGACACTATTGTTGGGTCTGTCTGATACTGGTCGATTGTTTCAGACAGTGGTTCAAAGCCCCCCTACTTTTATTTAAGGAGAGCTGAGATGCATGGCCATTATTTCATTTGACCAGTGTAGTTTCATCCCAGGTCAAACAGCCAGTTTCACCATGTTGCTATTTCACAACAGCAAGTTTGAACAGGCTACACCATGGAATCCTTATCTGGGAATGATCCAAAAAACTCATGCCTATTATCTGGAATTTTAATTTTAAGTTTTAGGTTATGTATTATCAGCTGATTAAAAACACATACCTAGGAAGACATTCAGCTCAGTGGAGTACACTCTTGAAGAGAAAAACTTTTCCTGTGGCTGTGCAGTCAGTGCTCATGGTAAATGCAGTCACTTAAAGTAAGACAGTGCTGCTATATTCACAGAAAAAGCAGAGTTCTCAGTTTTCTTCCTGGACCAGTGATGTCTGAGTGATGTCACTGACTGCAAGAAGAACTACAGGCTGTTTTTGCAAGATGCTGAATTGTAGCCCCTATATTGTGGTACCTCTTGCGTTGTCAGATCCTTGCCAATATACAGACATGGTCTTCATGAGCAGGAGAACTCAGCTTTCTCTGTCAATATAACTGCAGTCGATTGCTTCAGTCAACAGCATTTAACATCAAACTGGCTGAATTTTGCCTTCAAGTTTGGTTGCTTTTTCCACCACCTTCAAAACAATCATTTAGAGCAGTCATTCCCAAAGTCTGGGTCGTGACCCACAGGTGGGCCACCCAGTACATAAAGACTATGGGAGAAACTGCAGAATCTAAGTTTACATATCTGCAGTACAGCTATATTAAAGAAATTAAAATGTGTTTAAATGTTCATTTTCTTCTTAAGTAAAAGCTGAATTATATTTTATTTTTTTGGCAAAGATTTATCCTTTCAACTAAAGAAGACAAGTAAATTATCTCAACTAGGTCAGCAAAAATGAGGAATAATACGGAATAGTAGTAGTTTATTTTAGTAAATAAGTAAGTAAGCTGACTTGAAATTTTGAGTTGTCTCAGACCTTTGTTAGGCTGTTTGTCTTGATGAAAGAAAGTAAAAATAATGAGATGGTCTGTTAACTCTCAAAATGTTCAGGAATGTTAATTTATGCACAAATGAACTATTTTGTTAAGGCCTGTTGTGAACTGGATCGCGTTTTTTTGTCCCTAGGAAAAAAAAGTTTGGGACGCAGTGATTTGCAGCTATCCAACTCTAAAACCTCACCTACATTTTAGTCAGTGGTGACAGGATTGTTTAGTGCACAGAAAGCAGAGCAGTTTTCAGGACTGGTTCCCATTATGCGTCCCTCTACTGAGACTCTTATCAGGGTTGTTTGTAAAATTAAAGCAGGGAGTTAGCACTGCAGCTTTACCTGGATTAGCCTTCTATCCTGAGCATGTCAACAGCACCTGTCTCCCTCATCTTTAGCTAATTAGATTAGCTAACTAACAGAAATAGGTAGCTAATGCTAATGTTAGCTAGCTCGAGGATTTAGTTAGCGACAACAGAAGCATAACATTTAAGTTTCAGTGACCAACTAAGTTATGGCAGACTCCGCAAATCAACTTGTGTTAAATACATTCCTGCTGGACTGCAGTAAAACTCAAGTCCGGGTTCCACGAGCCCAGAAGTTGGCTAACTCACCTCACACCAGAGCTTACCTTGTACAGAGGTCCTCTGTAGATGATGAGCAAGAGGCCGTTGACAACTGCAATGTGGATACAAATGGCTATTTTCCCGGGAGTCTCCGTGAGATAATCAAAGACCCAGTCAAGATGTCCAAACCAGGTTCTGATCAATGGGATTACAACTACGCTGAGTCCTAAAATAAATGCGTTTATACTTACTCTTCCTTCTAGCACCAACTTACTGCCTGCCATGATGGAAGTACCGTGTTAAAAGAACTCTCGCGATACTTCAAATGGCAACCGTCTGACGTAGCTTTCATATTTTGCTCAACGCCTTATAATATGAAGATCATATTATGTACACACATGTAGATATGTATGTACACACAAACACACATATATGTATATGTATGTATGTATATATGTATATTTGTATATGTATATCTTTATCTTTGATTGTTCTCTCATTTATTACCTACTGTCATTTTACAATGGAGCGCTCTGGTCAAAGTTTTCCACACCATTGTGACAATAAACATCTTGAATCTTGAATTATACAGGGTTCTGATTCTGCCAAGTATAATAGCTACGAGAGAATATATGGGTGGGAGGAAGGTCCCTTCTCTGTAACTCTCCCTTAGGGTTCTTCCAGTTTTTCCCTGATAAAAGTTTTTTTTTTTGGCAGGGGGGCTTTTCCTCACTCTTTCAAGGGTCTACAGCAGTCTTTTACAAAGTCTGGGTCGGGACCCACAGGTAGGTCACAAGAGATTTTATTTGAGTCCACAAATAAATAAAGGACTATGCAAGAAATTATGCAAATATAAGATTTAAAAGAGCCTTTTAATTCTGCCTAAATGCACTTATTTTGTAAGAAGTAGGCTAAGATGTCCTATCTTGTTTTCCAGATGAGAGGAAATAAAAACAATAAGATGGCCTATTCAAATACATGTATTTCTCATTCAGACAGTATTTAATATGTGTATACATTTTTTTATACTCAAGATAATATGAGGTGTTGTGGAAATGGCACTTTTAATGGTCAGGAATGTTCATTTATGCACAAATGAAGTCCCACGACTTATTGATAAGGCCTGTTTTAAATTAGATCGTGATGGTTTGTCATTTTTAAAAAGTGGGTCCCCAGAAAAAAAAGTTTGTGTAACACTGGTCTACAGGACAGGGTGTGTCACACTCTGCACACTAAAGCCCCCTGAGGAAAAGTGTGATTTGTGATATTATATTATGGGTTATACAAATAAATTTGACTTGATTTGACTGACACTCAGCATATAAACAACTCAGTGGATTTCTAACAAATCAGACTCAGCAAACTTCACTGACTGACGGCAGGGGCTTGTGGTGTATGTGACAGGATGATCTCTAGTTAAATTGTCCTTCAGCTTTAATTCAAAGAGAATTTTTTGCCCTGGGATCCCCAAGTGCAGAGGCTCTCCATTTTTTCTCTACCAAGGACCACCTTAGAGCACGGTTTCCCAAACTTTTTTCCCTGAGGACCCACTTTTTAAAAATGTCAGACCATCTTGACCCAAATCATAACAGGCCTTATCAATAAATCTTGAGACAAGTTAATTTGTGCATGAATGAACTTTCCTGACCATTTTTAATGCAATTTCTTCATCATGTTAAATTCTTTATGATTGAGAGATAAATGCATTTAGTCCGAGTTAACAGGTCATCTCTTTTTATCTCCTCTCATCAGGAAAACAAACTTTAAAAAAAAGTTCAAAAGTCAACTTACTGTAATAAATTTTTGAGATTTGAGCTCCACTAAATCTCTGAATTCATCTTTTTGAAATAAACTAAAAAAACCTTTGCAGACCTATAATCTTTTCAGCTTTAGAAATTGTTCATAGTGAGCTTAAATGGTTTTAAATGAAAATGAAAATTATGAAGCATTATTCACTTTCACTTCAATTTGTTTATTCAGTCATTTTTGAAAATGCCTACACTGCAGAAAAGCGCCAGCTAATTTATTTATTTATTTTGCATGGTTGCTGTGATTCAGAATTTGTTTAGAAACTTTGGAAAGCATTTATAAAACCTAGAATGACTGCTGACTCCTAACTCCTTCCTGGCTGGTACGGGCCACAAGTTGTCTGCCAGGCTAAAAGCAAGGCTTATCTATTAGCAGTGTTAGGGAGTAACTTGTTACATGTAATCAAATTGCAAAATAAATGTTATATTATTTATAAAAATATGTAGCCAGCATCATACTTAATGTTAAGTTAGCGTTTAGCAGCAGGCATACTAGGTAGGACGCCCAGAGTACACAGAATTCCATGAAAAGACTCACATTGTTCAGCTGTTACAGAAGAAACTCAAGACATATGTAGCTTTCATGAATTTCATTTATTAGCTAAAAATACATTACAACATCTCATTTCTCCATATTACATTTTCACTTTCCCTGAAATTAAATAAATACAGAATAGGCATAATTTACATTACAGAGCCCTTACTGTCCTTGTGCCTAGTGTCATCTTGAATGTGTCACTTTCTCTCTAGACAAAGAAAAAAAAATGTGTTGTGGGTACTGTTGTTGTCTCTTGAGTGTGTGTCCAAGAACCATAGATGATAAATACTGATGAGTCCAGCACCATTTCTGGTTAATTAATTATGCATTAGACAGTCTGTCCCAGTCCTCAGTGTTCAGTGTTCAGACAGTTATGGACTTTAAAATACAGGAACAGTGTTCCTGTAACTGACATTCTACTTTCTTTGGCTGCTTGAGAAAAAACTGGAAATCTTGCTTTGGGTCTTCAAAGTAGGTGACGATGAATCTGAAAAGAATATGCAAAGTTTAGGTGTTAGATGTTGGATTTAATATTCACATGATACACTGTTTATTTGTTTCATAAATTATAACACTATTGTTAGGTTGTTAGAAAATGTGAGAACAAGAAACTTTTGTCCCCCACTAATAATGTAAAACCCTGTGGTACACAACAATGCAGGCTGATACATGTCTTTAAAAGGATACCAGCAATATTCTATTTTTTTCCTCACAACAAATGTCCTGAAAAGACCCAAACCAACATCACTGACAAGTATAGGGTGTGTATCATCCTCTGTGTCACAGAAGGTGGGTCACTAATGAGAAGGTTGGTGGTTTAATCCCAGCTTCTCCAGTCCATTCACTTCCTTTGTTTTGGAGATTCTGCAACACTGTTTTCCTGTGAAACTCCAGCAGTGTTTTGTGGACTAAAAAACTAAACCTGACATCCAATCAGCATGAGGGTGAGCAGATAATAACTGAATTTTCATTTTTAGGTGAACTATCTCTTTAAGGGTCTCATGTCAGATCTGAAGGCTCTGATCTGAAGAGTCCAAATTATTTCAGTGACCTCTAGAGGAAGATACAAAAAGCATTAGGCAACATCTAAAAAATACAAACACGTTTCTATCATGCTATAATACACAAGGTTGTTCTTTACCATGTCTTTGCTGTTCTTGATTGACAGCAGAAACATCAGCAGAGACCGGCTGTCCTCCCAAAGCATCCAACATCTGTTTGTACTGCCTTTTATGGTGAGGGCGAATGAACATGCCAAACCCTAAAGAAAAGAAAGATGAAAGATAAAATGAATAGTGGGAACCACAGACTAATAGGTGTCGCCTGGACTGGACATCTGGGGGCTGTAGCTGCAAAGATTTTTTTTATTTAGCCCTAAATCATTCTCCCTCCCCTGCAACCCCCCCCCCCCCCCCCCCCCCAAAGAGGGACAGAGAGGGACAGAGAGGGAAAAAGAGGAACGGAGAGGGAAAGAGAGGAACGGAGAGGGACAGAGATGGACAGAGAGGAACAGAGAGGGAAAGAGAGAGACAGGGAGGGACAGGGAGGGATGGAGAGGGACAGAGAGGAATGGAGAAGGACAGAGAGGGATGGAGAGGGACAGAGGGAGCATGTGAATATGGACAGAAGTGATGTATTGACATGATATCAAAACTTGTGTTACTGTACAGTTCTGTGTTTTATGGAGCCAGTGAAAAGAACTACACTGCAGACTGGAATCTCTGTTATGACTGACTGACTGAAAGTAGTTTTTCAGGGGAGCTCGTGTCCTTAGGTGAGTTGAGGTCCCCTGAAAGACTACCTTGAGATATTCAGAAAGAGCCCTAAAACATCATCATCATTTTTAAGTTGTTTTTTAGTTTCTGTATTTTAAGGTTGCTGGGATAAGTAATAATAGTGTAATCTATCAATGTTGTGTGTTTATTCTCTTATCATATTCCAATGTAAATGTCAAATGTCTCAGTGGGTTCATTTTGATTCACAGCATTATTCACAAAGATCAGATGCTGATGTTGATGTTTGATCAGTGTTCAGCTTAATTATTTTTATCATGTGATATGTGATTCTCGAATGGGTAAATATGGGAGGCATGTCCCCCTGCTGATTTTGTGAATAAAAAATATATTTTATTAATTTTTTAGCTCTGATTATTCTTTGATTTTGAAACAGTTGCCTTATGTTGTAGTCATAGCCACTGTGAAAAGCATAAAATGTTACTGATAGTTAATATTATCTGTGGTATTAAAAGTAGAATTTTTTCTACAGTAACCACACAACTGACCGCGCTGCCACACACTTCCATGTGACGTGCAGGGAAACACAGCTCCCCTGAAAGACAGTGTGTAATTCAAACCCTGGCTGTGGGTCACATATTGTCAGTACCTATTTAACATGAATAAACTAGAAACTAAGCTCCACTGTAGACCAGTTTAATTTCACATGGATTTAGTGTAAATGTACTATTTGAAATGGAACCACTGTGTACAAAACATAGACTGGCCTATATGTTGCATTAGAAAGGATATTTTGTTAGTTTCATTCAAGTTGATTTCATGCTTTTGCAGAGGGCAGAAAAGACGAGCAATACTACTAAGTAATACTGTGAATTACTATGATTTACTAGCATAATTCATAATTAATTTGGAAATGATTAAGACATGTACTTTGAATGTAAAATAAGATGTCAGAGTGTGCAGAAAAGCATCAAAACAGATCCTATTTATCAAAGGTTTTCCCTCAGGGAGGATCTCCCAGACTGTCCAACAGAGTCCAGGAAACGCTTCTGACCACACACATATACACTGACAAATATATGCAGTGGTCTGAAAGAACTTACTGACTAGAAGGTTGAAGTCCTCATCTCTCTCTGTGAATAAGCTCACCACTATGGTCACCAGGTTTTCATAGTTGTCTGTCTTCTTGTAGCTGTGAATGGCCTGAAAGAGCTGAGCTGATTTTTCTGCTCCGAGGGCTTTTTTCACATCAGCCAGGAAGGTCACGTGGACTTCACTCTTTGGAGCAGAACCTGATTAACATGAGAAGAAAGTAGTCAACTTGTTTTCATGCTTAATAACCAGCCATACAACACACAGAAAACAGTTGTTGCGGTACGCTCACACCAAAAACTACATTATTCTTAAACCAAAGTGCGCTTCTACACACCTTCTTACAAGTTGAGGAGTTGGTAATAATAGGATTTTGATATTATGCCCAAGGGCTACCTGGTTGATCCTGCTAGTAGCATATATAGTGGTGGAAAAAAGTTTTCAGACACCCCATGCATTTGTGAAATATTTCATTAAGAATCACTCTTAGGTCTTCAAGTGCAATTTCTTTTAGTACAGACACAGCCAAAATACTAAACAAATTCTAAAAAAGCCATTAAAAACTTAAAATTGATTGGTTCCATAAAAATACATAAGAAATTTTGAGTATTGGGTCATTTTGGTACCAGTGATCCACTAATGAAGGTCGTGCTTTTTATTAAAAGACACAATTTTCGTTGCTGTGCTTCGTGTCTATATAAAGCCAGCACATTTGAAAGTTCTTCAGAGACAAAAATGGCTAAAACAAGGAACCTAACGCAGGAAACACGCCTGAAGATACAGATTCTCAGCCAGGAAGGGTACAGCTGCCACCAGATAGCCAGGAAGTGCAGATGTAGTCCTTCAGCAGTTGGATACACTCTGCAGAAATACAGGCAAACCAACATCTTGGAAGACAAACCAAGATCTGGGCGTCCAAGGGTTTCTTCAGCAAGAAATGACCGCATCCTGATCCGCATGTGCAGGGAAAACTGCTGAATGACATGACAGGAGCTTCAGCAGCAGTGGTCAAACCAAACTAGTGTCCAGTGTTCCACCCACACTGTACGTGGCCGACTTTTAGATCATGGCTTAAGGTCCTACAAGGCTGTCAAGAAGCCCCTGATCAATGAGAGACAGAGGTTAGCCTGGTGTCGTTGGGCCCAAGCACGCAAGAACTGGACAGCCAGGAACTGGAAGAAGATTCTGTGGTCAGATGAGTCCAGTCTCCAGCTTTATCTTCCCCCTGCTAATGTGAGGGTACGCAGAAGGCCAGGTGAAGCATTATCTCCAGCATGTACAGTACCTACTGTCGAGCATGGTGGAGGCAGTATCATGATTTGGGGATGCATACGTGCTGCTGGTGTTGGTCATCTCACTGTCTGTGATGACACATTGAACTGTGCCAAGTATTGTGCCATTCTTGAAACCCACATGCTCCCTTCTGCACTGTTCCGTCGAGATCAAAACTGGATGTTTCAACAAGATAATGCCCCTTACCACACATCCAGGGCCAGTAGAACTTGGCTGCAGGAGCACAGTATCCAGGTCTGAGAGTGGCCAGCTCAATCTCTGAACATGAGCCCCATTGAAAATCTGTGGTGGATTATCAAAAGTTCTGTTTCAAAGCGTACACCAAAGAATTTAGAAGAATTAAAAGCAGCAATTCGAGAAGAATGGGACAAGATTACCCCTCAACAGTGTGAAAGGCTCGTGGGGAACATGCCAGCCAGGATTAGAGCTCTACTGCGTGCTAATGGCAGGACTACTAAATATTAATTTGATGATGTGATGGTTTATTTATTGTTTTGTTCAGTTTTGAACACATTCTCTGTTACTTGTTGACTTTGATACTGACAATGTTGAGAACTGACATATTGAAACTATCAAGAATTTTGTTTTGTTAACAACAAATAAACAAAAAAAAAAAAAAAAATTGTATTTGTTTGTGTCTGTCTAATGCAGCCACACCTTTTGAAACACAAAAAAAGATTTTTCAACAAATATTTCATTATAATATTTGAGATTGTGTAAAATTTTAAGGGTGTCTGAAAACTTTTTTCCACCACTGTACTTGTCTCAAAGATTAAGCCATGCAAGTCTAAGTACACACGGCCGGTACAGTGAAACTATGAATGGCTCATTAAATCAGTTATGGTAAGCAGAAGAGTAATTGCGAAAAGATGCAGGTGAATTCAATGATTAATATTCTGAAAGAATTTTGAACCTAGACAAAGACATTTTCAAAATAACTGCAAAAATGTAAACTTTTTTGTTACAGCTCCACCTTGAGGTCAATGAGTGTCATTACTGTTGCCTGAGCAGTGGGTGGAATTTGCAACTCAGCTGCCAGTTTGGTTAGATTTTGTGACACAATTTTACTACACAAACACTTCTAGTGGTGGCAGAGGAGAAGGAGAAAGAGGAGGAGGAGGAGAAGAACGAGATGAACAAAAAGAAGGAGTAAAAAGAAGAAGTGGGAGAAGAAGAAGAAGGGTAGGAGACGATGGAGAAGGTGAAGAAGAAGAAGAAGCAGGAGAAGAAGAAGGTGAAGAAGGAGAGGAAGAAAAAGGAGGAGGGGGAGAAGTAGAGGGTCAAGAAAAAGGACAAGAAAAAGGAGAAGAAGAAGGTGAAGAAAGAGGATGGAGAAGGAGAAGATGGAAAAGAAGAAGGTGATAAGTGAGGAGGAGAAGATGAAGGAGAGAGTGAAGAAGAAGGAGAAAAAGAAGAGGGAGAATATGGTGAAGAAGGAGAAGAAGAAAAAAGAGAAGGAAAATAAGAAGAAGGTGAAGAAGAAAAAGGAGAAGAAGAAGGAGAAGATTCCTCTCAAATGTATTAAAACTAAAGTAACAAGCCTGTTTTGAAAATGGAAGGAGTAGAAAGTACAGATATTTGTATTAAAATTTAGGGAGTAAAAGTTGAAAGTTGTCAGAAAAATAATTACTCAAAAACTGATACCTGAAAACTCTACTTAGGTTTGGTAACTAAGTATTTGTACTTTGTTACTTCCCACCTCCGGTTAAAATCAAATAGTGGATATCTAAAACTGGTGTTCAAACTAGTCCAAACAACAGAGATATATGGAATGTGAGTTATTATTAGTAATACTAGTATTCTTAGTGCTCAAAGGATTGAGATTGTCTTGTAATGATGTAATGTTGTACCAGTCTGAGGTTCTCTTAGTCCTTGCTGGGTTAGGTGCTGTCCTCCTTTGTTGAGCTGCTGTGTATTGAGCTGACTGCAGGTAGACGTCCCACTGGAGGATGTCAGAGCCACAGCTGTCTGTCTGTCCGAAGCTTCAAGAACACAAAACAGAACAGGAATAGGTTCATCTGTTCTGCTTTGAACCACAAAGACCAAGCAGAGAGAAACAGTAGGATCAGTCGGAACAGTGAGACAGTCTCAAAACTACTGACCAGGAAAAATTAAAAAAAAGGAAGAAAAAGGCTAAATGCTAAAATTCTGTAAAAGAGTAAGACTCAGTAAAGTCAGTTGGTCAGCAGGCTCAAAAAGCCTAAAAAAGTTATCCATCTAAGCTAGCTAACATTAGCCACCACAAGCCACTGGTCATATTAGACCAAAAAAGGCTGCAGCAGGAAAATTGTGTGGATTCATTTTAATTTGTAAGACCAAGAATGTGCCATGTCCTCTTTCAAAGATACAGTCAACAATTAATTTTAGACTTTCTGCTTCCAGCCTGAGAATTGTCTGCTCTTTTCTGTTTTACACCACTGCAAGCTAAATAATATTATTATTTAATATGTATGTTGCTTGGACAAAAAAAGCAATCTGACAGGGATTTAGTTCAGAAATTTCCATCAAATCCAGTGTTACATCATCAGACACATTTTGAACATATAGAGAAGTGTGCAGTGTTTCATACCGCTGTGCAGCATGAGTGCATTCTTTCTGTCCTTAGCCAGTGAGTGATCAGGTTTGTATCCACAGCCCTGCCCAGTCAGCTCCTGGCATTTCTTATCAAACGTCTTCTTGTGATGTGGCCGAACAAACTGGTACATGCCTGTGAAACAGTGGCTGCATTAGAGATCAACTGATCACAAAGTTAACTTGGAAACACACACAACACTAAACATAAACACACAAATTATCAAGCACAAACACAATCTGTAGATTTTTTTTCAGTTGACAGCTGTGACAAAGAACTCAAATTTACAAGGTAGGTGCTTGTAAATCACAGCGTAAATGTGCAGGTTACATAAGATAGCGTGCTGTTGAGCAGAGAACTTACCCCTGAGCAGACTGTAAGTATTAGCGTCTTCAGTTAAAACAGCCGTCTCAGTCATTAGGACGTCCAGGCTGTCGGTCTTCTTGTAGGTTTGCAGTGCCTGTATGATGCGGTCGAAGTTGACCTGGCTCAGTGACTTCTTCATCTCTGCCAGGAAAGTCTTGGCCCTGCTGGCTTTACCTTCCTCACACACATCCTCTGGCCTGCTTCTCTTCTTCAAAAACAATGCAGAAAAATACACTGTTTATACATGGAAAAACTTTTTATAGAAATAAAATAAAGCAAGACATGATCAAGACTGTAACAGTTTCAACAACCAAAATGCACACAGGTACTGTAAATCAGACAAAACCTCAAATTTAAAAAATATTACATTCAGATGAGGACGAAATTATTGGCCCCCCCAATGAAACTGTCATTTTTTAAAAAGGATTTCCCAAGTGCTGTTAAACAGAGCGAGGAATTTTTAACTCAGCTTTTCCAAACATCCTAGTTTTATTTTGGATGCTTACATTATTTTATTTTGCACACAGAAACAAAATTATTTCACAAAAACCAAGAACTACTCATGGACCTTGGTCTTCAGTTCACCCCACAGATTTTCAATGGGATTCAAGTCAGGTCTTTGAACAGACCAGTCAGTAATGTTCACTTTGGTCTTCTGGAGGTAATTCTTCACCAGGAGCGACGTATGTTTTGTGCTGTTGTTCACGTTGGAAGACAAAGCAACGACCCAGACCCAGTTTGGGTTTTCTTTCAGAATCTTCACATATCCTTCTTTCTTCATGATTCCTTCCACCTTGATGAGATTCCCAGTTCCAGACGCACTGAAGCATCTCCACAGCATAATACTCCCACCACTGTGTTTGACTGTTGGGACGGTGTTCTTTGGGTTATACACCTCTCCCTTCTTTCTCCAAACATGAGCAACATCTCTGTGGTCAAAAAGTTGTAGTCTCATCTCATCTGACCAAAGGACACACTTCCAGTATGCAGAATCTTTCTCCAGGTTGTCCTTAGTATACTCCAGTCTGGCTTGAAGGTGTCTCTTCTGCAGAAGTGAAGTTTTTCTTGGTCTGCAACCTCGCAGTCCATTCCTGTGCAGGGCTCTTGTGATTGTCTTCTTTGAGACTACAATTCCTGACTTGGCTAAGTCATTCACTAGCGTCTTGGCAGTTGTTTTGGGGTCTTTAGACACATCTCTCACTAGTTTTCTTTACAGAGCCTCTGCCAGGCTTGTTCTGTACTGTGTGGCGCTCTTTGAATTTCTTGATGATGCTTCTCACTCCAGTTCTTGACACTTTGAAACTTCCATTGTTTGGGAGATTCTGAAATGCTGTTTTCCTGTGAAACTCCAGCAGTGTTTTGTGGATTAAAAAACTAGACTGAGCTTCAATCAGCATGAAGGTGAGTAGATAATGAGTGAATTTTCATTTTTGGGTGAACTTTCCCTTTAAAGCCCATGCTGGGTGTGGAGCTGTAAGTGCACGTCAGCACTGTGGCTAAACAGATCCGGTGGAGTGTCTGACTGCAGCTGCTGCTTTTAACAACAAAACCAAAAAACAGCAATTGCTCTTTAAAACAATACATACCTCTTCTTGGACCAATTTGATTTTACGTTTGCCTCCCCGCAGTTCATCATCCATCTTCTTGTCATATTGAAGAGACAGTGTGGACAAACGATTTGCCTTCAAAAGAAAATACACAATTAAACAAAATAAATACCTCCTCGCCAATGATTTGACTTCACTATTTTTGTTTTATGGCATCAGTAATGGTTGTACTGACCCACGTCACACATGGGCTCTATACACAGCTAAAAATGGTGTTGTACCAGATATTTATCAGTTAAACAGATTATTGTATTAAGAGACCTTATTTTTCTACAAAGTCTCTTCTGACAAACAAAATCCAGACGTGTCAAAAAGGGAGCGGCCAGACCAGTGTCTCACAGAAAAGAAGCTACCTGCTCTTCTCCCACGACAGCATCGTTGTCCTCTGTACTGCAATGGTCCCCTCGCTCCAGAGCATCCAGCAGGTTCACCGGTCTTCTCTGATTCTCTTGCACTTCACTCTCGTACTCAATACAGATCCTGGCCATCCCAGGAGCCCCGGTGTGTTCATCTGTTCACAAAGCCCAGACAACAGCTTAAAAAAAAAATCAACGAAGGACTGTCATGTCCTCTTGGAATTGTTTAAGGCTTTTAAAGTGCTGTAGAAAGGATGAATCTAGAGCTATACTCACTGAGTCTCCTCCTCTTCAGACTGGGAAGGTGGGTGTCCAGCACCTTTGCCTTCTGGGCGTGGGAGCTTTGGATGGAGGATGAGCAGGAAGTGAAGCCAGAGGACTGAATGTCTGGTAAACATGCCGCCTCACAGCTCTCTGCTACAGTCTTCTTCTTCTCTACCACAGGCCTCTGGCACATTCAAACACAACACAAACACTCAGCTGACATATTCAACTGGAATCAACTTCCATAAGGTTGAAAGTGATGATATCCAGAAAGGACTTTCACCTAATGATGATGATATGATCAATACATTCATAAAATGCAACACATAGTCCTTAACATAAAAACATAATCATGATATTTATGATAAAATCCTAATAAAAGGGAAAATAAAATCCAATCAATCAACCACAAAACACCTCCAAGACTTCTATTAAAGCTTTTTTTTAATGAATGTGGTTTTGATATGCTTTACATTTGGTTAAAAGTTATGTTTCAACAATTTCAGTTCTAAATTTGTTTGTAGAGTATGATCAAATTCAGGTAAGAAAATATTGATGAATACTCAGATTTGTGCTTAAAACATTCTTGCACACAGTTTTACGGTACACACAGAGGCCCACTGACAGTGGCAAGATAGCAAAATTGGTCTAAAAGAAAACAGTAACACATTTCTAGCAGATTGTTTCTTATTTTGCCATTTTATTTCCACTTAACTGTCCATCTTATTTTACTGTTAAATCACAGACTATCTTAATCACGCCAGGGCTCACCACCTATCTCTTTGTTTTTCTCCCTCTGTACAGTTTGTGTCTGATGTGTTGATTTTCTTCATAAGAAGGATCTTTTAAAGTTGCACAAAAAACACAACTCACGTTTTGGATTTATATATATATATATAGGACTAGTTACATTATTAATATAAATCCTTTGGTCCTTTGGTGTCAAACCAAACATCATCAAGTCTTACAAAATCATGGTATGATTACAACAGGAGTCAGTGAAAGAATCTTGGCATTTTTGTGAACTGTGTGAGTAGAATCTACCATTTTCTGTGCAACCCTGAAGAACTGAGAGACGTCACGGACCACATTCCCAAAGCCATCATACAGACGCACATAAGGCCTGACCCACGATGGAAGCTGAGCCTTGGCTTCAGAATTTTTAAACCTGGAACAAAAGTCACATGTTATAGTTGTGTGGATTTGGATAGAAGTTGGTATTTTCATGGCATGGAGAACTGAATGAAAGATGCTATCCAGCTGCATTATGGGAAATATAAACACATATACACAACAGGACTTTGTTGAGGAACATTATCATCAGTACAAAATGTGCTCACAGACTTCCTACACATTTTCCATTTTCAAAATTCCAGACTCAATTTTTCAGACTTCTTGTATTTTTTTTCAGACCATATTTGAAATCTGAGTGCAAACGGCTAGATGTTGATTATGTAAATAAATGGTTTTCAAAATCCAAAATTCAGTTCAGCAGTATTCCAGCTAATGTTAGCTAGTCATTTGAAGGCTAGACTGACCAACTCAAATTCTCTCCACTGAACATTTGGTGCATTTGTGGGAAACAAAATGAGTTGAAAAAAGTTAAATAATGTAATTTTTCATGGCATCTGTGCAGCTTTGTTTTTTAACAACAACGGATGAAGCCATAAAGGTTTGGTTTCCTTACGCAGATAAGATGATCTGTTTACTTCCCTGATAACTTCATTATGGCACAACTCATAAATGTTTAGACATACTTAAGATTTGATTATTTCTGATGCTGTATATATATGCAGTTCAAATATATTGTTGCATTTTTTGGTTGAGTTATAAACACTTGGAGCAGAGCTGTGTTGCAGGCTGTAACGTACTCCCTGCCTTGCTTTCAACAACTAGCTCTCTCTGGCCCCCGCTCTCTCACACAGTGGCTGCCTGCTCACCATGAAAAACACTTCTCTTGTATCTTGTTCTCTTATTTTTTAGAAATTCGGAAAATTATATTTTAGAAAACAGACTAGAGGCAATAGTCTGTATTCTCTTTTCATACTTATCCATACCTGGAAATGACTGAATTAAAATTTCATACTTTTCTTGACTTGGTAGAACTGTGCGGTTATCATCAAGCCTCGACTTTGACAAAATGTGCAGCAGAAGTTTTTTTTTTTTTAAGTTATATTTTTGGGCTTTTCTTGCCTTTATTTGATAGGATAGCTGAAGAGTAGACAGGAAAGGGGGGTGAAGAGAGAGGGGATGACACGCAGCAAAGGGCCACAGGCAGGAGTTGAACCAGCGGCTGCTGCAGAGGACTGACGGCCTCCACACATGGGGCAGACGCTCTACCAACTGAGCTAAACAGCTGCCCCATGCAGCAGAAGTTAACCTTGAAAAATCAAACAGGTGCAGGTGTGGGTGAACAGAGGGGGACGTCTACCATGTATTAATGCACATGCAGCTCTATAGATCAAGAAGTTGATGACTGTGAATATTATGTCACCTTCCCAAAGTGAACAGTTTCACGGGGAAGCACACACAGAGCAGAGCAGCTAGCAAATCAAAGAAAAGAGAAGCCTGGAGCACAACACACACAAAAAGAGTGTCTTCATACTCTTTTCTGCAGCTGCTGACTATATTCAATACTGATAAATATGATGATTCTATTCTGGATTGAGGCCCAAAAATCTATCAAGTGTCTCAGAAACAGTAAAGCTCCATGCCTGACCTCTGGTCACACAGAAAGATGGCTCCATAGTCCTCCCTGTGGCGAATGACTCTCCCAATGGCCTGGTTCACAGCTCGGAAAGCCTGCTGTCTGTACCACTGCTGCCCAGAAAGGTACTGTCCAGACACACACACACACACACAGAGACACACAGAGAAACACAGAGACACACAGACACACACAGACACACACAGACACACACACACACACACAGACACACACACACACACACACACACACACACGATAAGACTAAGGCACTCAAACATCATCAGGCCGGTTCAAAGAAGATTCTTCCCTCACCTTCAGCCCTTGAGTTTTCTTCCGGCTCATCTCATCCAAGAACTGCATCTTGAGGATGACTCGAGGGTCCATCCTGGGAGGGAAAGGGAGGCCGGTGATGATGACACCCCGACCAAAGGTGTCCGCAAAATCCAGACCCTCGCTAGCCTTATATAGGAAGACATTTTTAGAAATGCTGTAAGAGAGCAGTGTTGGGAAATCTGTGACTGACAGTAATACAGGGTGCCATTTGTTGGGTCACAAAGAACCTCAGAGATTTATAACCTGGAAAACTGAACACATTCTGTCTGTCTATGAGTCTCCTCTGCTTTCAGTACTATGGACAGTACCACATTAATACAAGCACCCCCCCAAGTAAACCTTTGGAGTCAAGCTGCAGAAGGCACAGGAACGATGCTGCACCACTCCATGAAGAAATACAGGTAGTTTACAACTGACAAAATCTATTCTTTTAAGTTTTTAAGAATAATCACTTAAGTTAAAGCCCAATCAGTCACAGAGCAGTTTTTGTAGTGTGAGGCATCTGTGAGAGCAGCAGACAGACTGTCAAACAGAGACAGGGAGTGCTCATGTGGACTGATAGCTGTGTAATATTCTCAGGTTCAACTTGATGAAACTCTTCATGAAGTCACTCTAATATGTGACTGTGTGCTCAGGTACAGTTGAGTAATACAGCTGACGTAAACCTGAACAGTGGTTAAATTACCTGAAACCTGTCACATTACAAGCCTCCGTCTGCATGAATCATAGTGCGCTCTGGCTGAATTCAGAGGTTTAGTGCTGTATTTTAATTACCAGTTATTTCACAAATCTTACAGTATAAATACCAACTTACTTCAATATGGGGCTTGCATTATCATATAACATTGAATATTACACAAACTTTATTTAAAGATTTTAATTGTGACAATACTGGATACAAATGAAGTATGTACCAGTCCCAGGCTGGGAGCTCCCTGGTCCTGTTCTGGCAGAATATAGCAAAAAAAAAAGTTCTAGAAGGAAGAATCTAATTGTTAGATTAGCATTTAACCTTTTTTTCTGTTGTGTGTATACCATCACCTATGTGTCACACCACTCCATAACTAACTTTTTCATTCATTCATTCATTTTCTGTAACCGCTTATTCTGTAAGGGTCGCGGGCTTATGGAGCCTATCCCAGCTGACATTGGGTGAGAGGCGGGGTTCACCCTGGACAAGTCGCCAGTTCATCACAGGGCTGACACATAGACAGACAACCACTCACACTCACATTCACACCTACGGGCAATTTAGAGTCACCAGTTAACCTAGCATGCATGTCTTTGGACTGTGGGAGGAAGCCAGAGAACCCGGAGAGAACCCACGCAGACACAGGAACATGCAAACTCCACACAGAAAGGCCCTGACCCAGCAAGCGGCAGTGCTAACCACTGCACCACCGTGCCGCCCCAAAACTAACTTTTTTTTTTAATGGATTAAAAATATTCTTGCAAATGCGATATTTAAAGGGATAGTTCACCCAAAAATGAAAATTCAATCATTACCTACTCAGCCTCATGCCGATTGGCTTTAGTTTTTTAGTGGTTCCAATTGTTGTGGGTCAGGTGTATTTTGCTAATCTGCACAACACTGCTGGAGTTTCACATGAAAACAAGGTTGCAGAATCTCTCAAACAATTGAAGTGAATGGTGACTGGTAAATGGTTTTCAAATGTAAAGAACAACTGGAAAAAACCATAAAATGTCTCCATACTGCTCGTCAGGTGTAGTCCAAGTCTCCTAAAGCCCCAATACTGTTTGCACGTCGTCACACCACACACATCCAGTTCAGACAGTGTGCATGTGAACGTGGCTCCAGGCTAAGAATCTACAGTGAAGATTGAGGATAAAAACATGGTGTAAATAACATTTTGTGGTCATCTTGGCACGTTGGGGCTTTAGGAGAATTGGATTACACCAGACAAGCAGTATGGAGGCATTTTATGTTTTTTGTCAGTTGTTTTCTTACATTTTAAAACTGGTCATCATTCACTTCCACTGTTTGGGAGATTCTGCAACACTGTTTTCCTGTGAAAATCCAGCAGTGTTTTGTGGACTAAAAAACTAAACCCGACCTTCAATCAGCATGAGGGTGAAAATGTCTGGGTCATGGTCAGGATTTTTCACTCAAGGTGAAGTGACGGCTTCAGTTACTCTTCACAGTGATGTGCTGCAGAGTAAGACACAGCAGCATCTGTCCTGACTTTAACTCCAACTCTGCATTTACATTTCAGGTATTAAACTGTGTTTCACACCATGATGGTTACATGTAGTCAGTGGATCACATGCATGTCAAACCACAGAGGGCGACCCATACTGAACACGGGACAACTGTAGTCCATTGCAATCCTACCATCAATGAATCCAAAGTGTCCATAAAGATGTGCCTTCTTCTAGACTTGGGCGGTATTAAGGTAATACAGAAATCCCGACTGCATGATTTTTAATAGCATCAATACCAGATGCTGTATTGTAGCTGATAGCACGTGCCACCAGAGATCAGTCTCTACTGAAGGACAAGGCAGTGCAGCTGAGCTGAGAAACATGTCCTCTAGAGGATAAAGTTAGTGGACTATCTGGTAAAAAAACAGAGGACAAATGCCTCTGCCCTGAGAGTATTTTGGGTTCAGTCCCAATGTTACAGGTAAGCCAGCAAACACCACAGACTACTGACATAGCGAGGTAAGTGTGTAACTTTAGTGAGGGTGAAAGAGGGAGAGTGCCAGAGTCATTTCTGTCTGTGGTGGCAGAGAGTGATGCAATGTTGCGATTGCAACAGTTAAGGCAAATTCAGCCAATACTTGTGAATTCTGTACCACCTTGTAATTTTGTCCAACCACAACTTTTCTGCAACTTTGACCAACAGTTGTAGTTTCCTGCGAGTTCCAGAAATCATAGCAGGTTTCAATGAACTGACTCAATGTTTTATTATTTTTAGTGTTTTATTGTATTATTTTATTTTATCACGGATACTGAAGAGGTTTATCATTATTATTGACATTTATCAACACTGCACTTATATATTATTTTTTATAATTTTGTTTTGGTTTTGAGTTTGAGCTCCAAAAAGATTTTGCTTCTTGTGGAGTACCCTAACAAGTGAACATTTTTTAACATATTTTTTAAACATCATACAAAGCATATTTTGCTCTAATTTTGGTGACCCTGAGCCTTTCTGGTAAGGTTACATATAATACACAAGCTCCCTGGAAGTTGGCTTTGAATTTTAAGGAATTATACAAAAAAGCGATTAAAAGGATAAAAAATTGCTAATTCCTAACTTTTTTTTGGGAGGGGGCAATTTTCATTTGTTATCGCAATTTCTTTGCAAAAAAACCCTAAAAATTTCACATAACTTGTGCAGATTTTTTTTAAATAGCTGCTGTAAAATCAGGCATTTCCCACACTAACTCCTGGAGGGACTGGATGTCTTCTCTGGATATCATGAATATCCATAACACATTTCATGGCCATTTTTTTTTTTTTTTTTACACATGAACCTCACCTTCCCTCGACACACAGCAAAGAAGCTTCCTCCTTTGGATGTTGAATCACTGACTTTGCTGTAATATCCATCTATAACCTGAGAAGAGACAGAGAGACAAGACCAGCTGTTGTTACCAGCTCACACCATGACCAGCTCATGAAATACTGTGAGACCATTAAAGAAACATGGATATCATCTTGATTGAAGGTTCATAGTCCTGCATCATCTAGATCTTTATATTCAGAATTATACAAAACACTCACCTCAGTGAAGGTGCCCTTCCCTTTAGGTTCAACAAACATGGGCTTTATAGTTTCAATGCGGTCTGCATGTCCGTTAGCCTGGTGAGACAGAATACACAGATACACACAAACAGACACATAGACAGATTCTCCATGACAACATCAATTCAGAAATCATTTGGACAGTTCAAAATAAATATACAATAAAGTACACAATAACAGTCCTTTTTACAGTTTGTAACCAATGAGAAAGCTGTGCATTATGCTATAAAAGAGTCTATATCACTTCACTCACTCTCCAGAATTCCAGGGTTTTTTCCATCACGGGGAAGGAGGGGAAAAACACTAAGAGACCATGAGGAACCACACGGCTCAGGTTGGCTGAAGAGAGAACACAGAAACCAACACATTCATGCGATGATCAAGACAGAAATGATGAAAAACATCATACTATCACACTACAGGCACAATTCAAAATGACAGTTAATTTAAATGAGAGAATGGTTTGGCAGAGAGAGTTTGATAGCACAACTGATGATGAGGACTGGCAGATGATGGGAAATAAATTAAGAGAAGAAAACTGGAAGTTTATTCACTTTGAAAAGGGCTCCCGCACACTGCAACTTGCAATATAATATTTATTTGTGATATTTCAATACTAGAAACACACTGCAATATCCCACACAGAGACAGAAATAAAATAAAAATACAAAAATATATAAATAAAAATAAGGCACTCTGTATGATACCGATCAAATTTAACATGCCTGAATGGGCAAAATACAAATAAATTTATAGATATTCCATAACCTGCAATATTTGCAGGTTACATTTGAAAATAAGCCAATAGGGATAAACACTCACCAGTCACTTTATTAGGTACAACTTACTAATACCAGGTTGGACCCCTTTTGCCTTCATAACTGCCTTAATTTTTTTGTGGCATAGATTCAACAAGGTGCTGGAAATATTCATCAGAGATTTTGGTCCATATTGACATGACAGCATCACATAATTGCTGCAGAATTGTTGGCTGCACATCCATGACATATATCTTCCCTTCCACCACATCCCAAAGGTGCCCTATTGGATTGAGATCTGGTGACTCTGGAGGTCAGTGGAGTACAGTGAACTCACTGTCATGTTCAAGAAACCAGTTTGAGATGATTTGAGCTTTGTGACATGGTGCGTTATCCTGCTGGAGGTAGCTGTCAGAAGATGGGTACACTGTGGTCATAAAGGAATGGACATGGTCAGCAACAATACTCAGGTGGGTACTAAGGGGCCCAAAGTGTACCAGGAAAATACCCCCCACACCATTACACCACCAGCAGCAGCCTGAACTGTGGCCTGTGACAAGGCAGGATGGATCCATGCTTTCATGTTTAATGCCAAATTCTGACCCGACCATCTGAATGTCGCAGCAGAAATCAAGACTCATTAGACCAGACAATGTTTTTACAATCTTCTATTGTCCAATTTGGGTGAGCCCGTGTGAACTGTGGCCTCAGTTTCCTGTTCTTAGCTGACAGGAGTAATACCTGGCGAGGTCTTCTGCTGCTGTAGCCCATCTGCTTCAAGGTTCAACATGTTGTGTGTTCAGAGATGGTCTTCTGCATACCTTAGTTGTAACAAGTGGTTTTTTGAGTTACTGTTGTCTTTCTATTATCTGAACCAGGCTGGCCATTCTCCTCTGCCCTCTGGCATCAACAAGGCATTTTCACCCTCACTGGATATTTTCTCTTTTTTGGACCATTCTCCCTAGACCCTAGAGATGGTCATTCTAAAAATCATACAGCTGCATGATTTTTGAGGCTCTCTACAGTAATGGAGAGGGTTTTATATCCTTACAATTTAGGATGATATTGATCTTTTTAAATGCCATTTTTCTAGATATCAGGTTCAGCCATAAATGTTGGAATCTGACTAGGAGCTTTTTACTGCTATAATTTATATTTACAGCGACCTTTAAGATGGCTTCTCATGGACACAAATCGTGTGCCTGATGAAGGTCTAGTACCAAAACATAGCAAATAAATATGATATTGCTAGTTAGACAGTATTTAGTTAGACAGTAGACAGTGCTAGTTAGACAGTATAAAAATTGGAAACTCCCTATGCCAACAGATTTAAAAGAATGTGCATATATAATGACAGCTACAAAATGATGGTTAAAAGCTAATCAATAGGCAATGTGTCTGATCTTACCAACAGTGTTGCCTAAAGATGCCATGTTTTCAGGAACAAACCTGTCGCACAAGGAAAGATTATTAGTTTTATTTACATCATCACAGCCACAAGATCAACCTGTAGAGCAATAACATTTTCTTATTAAAGAAGCTGCTCCACATCACATGTAATGTTCTATTAAAAGGCAGACAAACTCAAGCTTATAAAACTGTGTAACTCTGCCCAATAAATTAACTTACTAAAATAAGCTTGTGAAGCATTTAACTTCACTGGTAAAAGGAAAAAAGTAACTGTTGAAAAGTGTAGAACAGACCTTCTATCAAATGCTGAACTTAACGCCGCTCCATCTGGGCCTCGGTCAATGATGCTCACAAAGATCTGGTCTCGCTCAATCACATGGCCGTTCTCCAGAGTCACAGGGAATTCTCTACACCAACAGCAACAAAACAAACTGGGGTCAAATTCAACTTGCTGTTAATGCTACAAAATAAATAGTGTCAAGGGTTTGCTTGAAATCTGATATTTTTGAGAACATTTCCTGAAGTGCAGCTTTTCAGCCTGTTCATAGTTTACAAGACTGTCTGCTCTGTCTTTCTGTCAGGCTTTTTTTACTCCCTACATTTGAATACACTTTCTGCTCATGACATTTTCAAAACAGGCTTGTTACTTTAGTTTTGAAGCATTTGAAATTTGAGAAAGCATTTGGGAAATACAGACAAAAGATGTTAGACAGAACAAAAAAAAGACAGAACATGACAAAAAAACCCAACATAAACCATGAAAAACAGAAAAAGACAAAAGAGACATAAGAACATGAAGAAGATGTAACAAGAAAAAACAATGTAACAAGAACACAACAATGTAAAAGTCATAATAAGATTAAAAAGGAGTAAAATATGTAACTAGAGAAAAGAGACAACAGGATGAAAAAGGTGTAGCAGGAAAAAAAAAAACTGTAATAAGACAAACACAAGATGAAACAAGGACAAAAAAAACAACAACATAAAAGACTTCTATGTTTTACTTTTACACTTCAAGTACATTTCAGAGTGTGTACATTTGTACTTTTTCTGCAGTAAACAAGTTGAATCAGTACTTCTACTTTCACCAGAGTGTTTTTTTCACACAAATTTCTGTACTTGTATTTGAGTAAATAACGTGTGACTGTCTCCTCCAACTGTTGTCCACTTCATTTTTTCCAACACAGCTGTTCTAAATGTTCTCCTCCTGAGCTGCACTCCTCCGGTTTGGGGCGACTGTTGCAGTGGTTTTGAAGAAATAATTTTCATTCCCATAATTTTACCCCTGCTTATTATCTTGCCATCACGTTTATGCTTGTAGCTAGCTGATGATGACGTGTGCACACACTGTGTACATGATCCTGACGACAGAACAGGCTATATATTTGAAACATTTCAGTGATCTCACATTTTATGTATTTTCATTTCAAAATTTGCAGCTTTTCAATTTTCTTTTTCGTTTTTGTTTTTATTAATTTACTTCATGAAAAAAAACATTTCTGACACTCCTTTGTGTGCCACTAGAGGGAGCTCACGTACCACAGTTTACAAACCTAGGACTTTGATCAAACCAGTCCTGAAGAGAAGATATTGTGCATGTACAGGTAAAATGACCTTTGAGGACAAAAGGAAACTTACATCCTCATCTCAGAGGTGAATGAGGACAGGGGAGAGAGGGTACCACTGGTCAGAATGATGCAGCGAACACCTTGTTTCACCAGATCCTGCATGCTGAAGCCCGGAGAGAAACACCAGTAACTCAGAATATTACCTACAAGGAGCACAGAAACACATGAGACCTGTTTAACCAGGTTTTCAGAGAAACTAATGACAAAGTTAACTCTAAGTTTGAGCAGGTTTCAGCAGGTTTGATACACACATGGAAAATTTCATGGCAGGACATGAAGTGATTTGGAGGGAAGTTAAAGAGAGGGTATTATTAGTGTGTTAAAGCTGGCATCCTTTACTGCTTCACCTTTCTAACAGGGTGAAGTTACATCAGAACAAGTCATTCTGAACTGACACTCAGATCAAATAATGATATTCAGACTGTAACTTTCCACTGGTGTAGCTGTGTGAATACTGCAGCCCTGCATGTCACAGGTTGTGTATCATTACCTTGCTTCTTTGATGAAGACGAACTCCACACATCACTACTCTGTTTCTTCTTGTGATAGCTGGTGTCTTGATGGATATGAACCTGAGCCAAACAGACAGACATGACAGCTGACACCGTCACTGTGTGCATAATGACAGAGTGTGTGGAGATATGGCCACCAATTGCTTTTAATGAATACACACCTTAAAATGAGCTGTGTTGGACTGCATCTGCAGTTGTCTGTCCTTTTCTGATGGTTCTCCAGAGAACACCAGCTACAGGACAGAAGGAATTACATTTGCGAAACAGATGGATAAAAACTGCAGTTGGATCACTTATGTTTTATACCATTAGATGTAATGTACAGCAGGAAACATGGTAGGCCACAACAGACATTTTAGGAAATATGCTAATTTTCTTTCTTGCTTTCTCCCTAAAAAGTAAAATAAGAAGATTAGTATCAATCTTATAAATTAATTACAAATTTTAGAAATTAATCTTGTTCCAAGGAGTCTGAGTATTAAACCTAACATCACCAGAAAGGTTCAAGATTAGTAAAATTCAGGCAAGACATGATTTAAATGTAAATGAAGATGTTCACTTGGTGGGGTATTCCACAAAGAAGCAAAAACTTTTTGGAGCTCAAACTCAAAAACCAAAATTATTAAAAACAATGTAAGTGCACAGAGCGTGAACAATAATAAACCTTTTCAGCATTTGCGACAAAATAAAATAACATAATAAAACAGTAAATAAAACATTGAATTGGTTCATTGAGATGTATATGTATGATTTTAGCGTGGGGGACTGCTATGATTGGTGGAACTCGTTGGAACTCCTCTGCTTTGCTTCTCTTTAAAAGTGACACAAATAAAAAAGAAAACTATTCCTTTAACTTTCAAATGTAACATACCTGTATGATATCAGCCAGCTTCTGCAGTCCACTTGTGTTCAGGAATATTCCTGACTCTGTGAGAAACGTGTTAGTTAGTGTCTGTCATGCCTTTGTTGTTGCATGTATTTGTTCATGGTAGTTTATATCAGTGCTTGTCATTGTTGTGCTGGTTTATTGTTAGAACAAGAGTTGAGGTGGCTTGTAAATTCTTAACCTCAGCTGTATCACAGCTTTGTAAGGAATAGCCAATATGTTAGCCTTAAATTGTATGCAAATATAGTGTAGAAAAGAACTCTCAAGCCATTAAATCACACTGTTGGGTGTAAATAGCTGTCACTGTAGACTTAAACTCAGAAAGCAGGTTGGTGTCACAAGTCTGATATCCAATGAACACTTTACATGGAACCCTGATACAGATATTAGATTAAATCGGCCCCATCTCTAGTTTCATTTAGAAGTCGATGTGCCATGGAAACCATTAAATTCATGAGCAGACGATGATGAGGATGAGGAGAGAGACAACTTTTTAATTACAGCTTTTTGTGAAGCAGTGGCTGTATGGAGGAGAGGTGGGATTGGTGAGAATGATTTCATAAAGAGATGTCACGCAAATGTTCAGGCTATTAAGGGGCTACTTAGGAGCCTACTACTAACTACTACATCTGTCCGTGTCTCTACACAAGGGTCTTTGAAGACACAGTAGGTGTGTGAGGGAGGGAAAAGTCAGATCAACTCCACTTGACTGTTTACACTGAGGTCACATTCCAAAAAAAAAAAATCTGACCTATATCTGATTTAGGACCACATTGAAAAAAAAAAAACAGATTCCATGTGACTTGTGCTGTTCACACTGTCATGAAGACAAAAACATCACCATAGTATCGGTTTATGAGTCATAAGAAATCATCAATAATCTTTCAGAAGGAGTAAATGTTAAGAACAGTTATATGTTAAAGGAATACTTCACCCAAAAATTAAAATTGAGGCATTATCTACTCACCCTCATGTCAGCTGAGGGTCAGGTTTAGTTTTTAGTCCACAAAACATTTCTGGAGTTTTTACAGGAAAACAGAAGTTGCATGGTGTAAATAACTTTAGTTTTAGTCAACTTGGCATGTTGGGGCTTTAGGAGACTTGGATTACACCAGACCATTTTATGTTTTGTTTTTCCCCAGTTGTTTTTCTGTAATGCTCTTTTCCTGTTAAACATGTTTTGTGGTCTAACAAAATAAACCCAACCTTCAAACAGCATGAGTGCGAGTAGATAATGACTGAATTTTAATTTTGGGGTAAAATATCCCTTTATGGGAGTCTGACAGGTGCTCACTGAACTCCAGTGTGTATTTACAGAACAGCTGGCTTCTGCTTTTAGGATATCGGGACAGCGAATCAACTTGCAGTGTCCAAGTCCTTATTGCTTGTTATTGTCACAATATGTCACTTCATTTCTAAGTCCAGTTATAGTCTAACAGCTTTGTGACATCACAGTGACCTCCGACCACAACATTCCAATGATTTCATCCTTGAGTCTAAGTGGACATTTATGGCAGGTTTTTTCAGATATTCCAACAACATGATGCCTCCGTCTGTGCCTATCACCAGTGTGGAGGCATAAAAATATAGAGAAATCAAAGAGTACTGACGTCCTGCTAAGTATCCAGAGATCTGCTCCAGAGCTTCATACACTGCTGTCTTGCTGCTGTAGGTCAGGTGGGCTCTCTCCAACAGCTCATAGATGAAGCTGAGACACAGAAGAGGATGGACAGAAGACAATTACAGCCACACAGATATCCACTGGTGACACATTGCAATGATGAAAATTTTGTGATATTCATTTAGATTTTTTGGTGTTTTATTTTTGTTTGTTTTTCCATCAATAGCTAATATAACCCAGTGACAGCAATGTTTTTACAAAATGTCTCTGAAGCATTTTGCTTCCAAACCAGTCAGAGGATTGAAGCAGCTTGTTTTAGACTCAGCAGACTCTTAGACACAACTGAGAAAAATAATATCACTCCAAACCCCAAAGTTCCAGTAGAGCCTTTGTTACTTTATTTTATTACTCGATTTTACATTGTAATCCGTGAATTTCTGTTTGTTGTTCAGTACAAATAACTAAGAGGCAGGCTTCCTGTGCACAGGTGCATTTAATAACAGACAGTTTCATCAATCATTACTAAGGTGAATGTTACTGATTTCAGGTGATAATCAGCCAACCCTATTTCAGTACTTCATACAACAGAAGGCGGTTGGCAACAACAAACAGTGAGGTTTGATACTTGACCCTAATGTCATATGAGACTCATTCAGGTCTCATAACAGTCACATAAATGAAGGTGTGAAAGTATGAGGTCACTCTCCTGAGAGGGTGATGTCAGGATGGACTGAAGTGTTTGGTAGAAATCTGTATCAGATGCCATGCTAACCTAACTAACAGATGGGCACACTTGTGTTGAAACCCAGGTTAGACAGACATACTGATTAGATACCACACTTTCACGTACATTCCAGGTTTTGTGATGCCTTTGTCACTTGGAACGTCATAGGAATCGATGGCAGCTTCCAGATCCAGCAGTATCTCTGTCAAAGCAGACCATGGGTAAAACTCCAACAGAGCACTGATGAATGGTCCAAACTAGTTACTGATGTACTGCTAATAATGAGGCTTATTTATCTTCTGAATACCTTTAAGAATACTTACGTTTGATTTTAGCAATGGTGGTTATGTCCAATTTTAAACCTGAAACCAAAATATTACCAGTTGAGATTTCGGTTCATATAGATTTGTTTATAACATTTAGAGAGGGTTGCACAAACAGAAATTAATCTAAAACCAGAGAAGAACAGACAAAAAGAAATCAAAAACAACAAAAAAGAAAAAAAAAAGGAAATGACATGGAAAATAACTCACAGGTGAGGAGAGATGGGGGACAGACTGGAACAAACATTTGATTTTTTTCTATCGTTAACTTGATTTTGAATTTTGTTCTTTTGCTTGTTTTCCTTTATAGTTGATCATACACAAACACACACACATATATACACACACATATACATTTATGAAATTCTCTCAATAAAAAAACAGATTGAACAAAGTTAAATTAAATTAATCTAAGATAAAATGTAAAATTAGTTCTAATCAGAGTTTAGAAAAATGAGTTAACGCAGAGTTCTGTTGCACAATAAAAACTTATTTCAGTTTAGTAAATCCACGTTTAGTGATGTAAAGCAAACTTAAATAAATATGCATCTGCAAATGAATCAATATGGAGAAAGTTGCTTTACTGTAAGGGTTGAGTAACCATAAAAAAAGGGGCAAACCTGTTAACCTCTGGCTGCTCTGTATGAGGGATGTGCACAATTAGTTGACTACACAATTAAACATCGCCACCCATGCTAGTCAGCACAAGAAATATTAGTCAGTTAAACTATTTAGCTATATTTATTCATGTAAAAATGGCAGTTAACTGTTGCCTCTAAGGTGGTATGCAGCTGCCCATCAGTAGTTGGGGTTGCAGCCCCTCTCGCCCAGCACGACTGCCCCGATGGCCCACATAACACCGGATATTTTTAATCAGCAAAGCGGGACAGATGACAGCTCATAAAACCAGTGCAGTTTGGGACTGTTTTGACACAAGAAATGAAAATAAGATTGAATGTAGACTGTGACACAATAAACTGATATATAATCACTCGAGTGGAGCAACATGTGACCACATTCAGCACAGACGGACATTAACCTGCAAGCAGAGCAGCTGCTGCTGCTAGCATTGCTAATGTTAGCCACACTGTGTGTCAAGCTGGCAGCTAATGTCAGCTCAGGGTAAACAATGTAGTTTGCCTGCAGACACCGTGATCCTCTTCAGTCTGAAAAAGTGAAGCTTTCAGTGAACTGTTGTCATGTTTTGTAGGTTAATGTGTAATGTTCATATTGCATGGTGCAAAGTGCCACATTTCACTCATATAATATGACAATTGTAGACTGTGATTAACGGCTTTAAATGGTACTTAATACACACTGTATTTTTTCAGACAGTGTTTAACATTATCAATTAATAAATTGGGCTCAATTTTAACTGCTTTAAGAGTGTTTTCTTACTGTTAGACCTGTCTAAATTAAATTTTGACATGTTAATCGACATGTAAATTAGCCACCGGGAACATCCCTATTCTGTATTCATTGAAATGTTTCATTGTTTAATAGCTAAAAGCCAAAACAAAAGAAGATATATTATCTGCTAGCTGACTAAACACAAACAAACAAACAAACAAACAAACAAACAAACAAAAAAAAAAAACATTACATTGTCTGCTAGATACCTAAAAGTTTGTTAAAAAGTTTAATTGTCTGTGAGCTAGCTAAAAATGTTACATAATTTATTAGCTAGCTAAAAATTGGGTTAGCCCAGTTAGCCTATTCATGATGACTCAGAAACAAATTATTGTATACATGTAAAAAGGCAACTAAGTTAAACTTCTTAAAGTCTAAGTTTAAAGATAATACTGGATCACATTTTAAACTAAAGTTTTGGTGCAATGTAATTACATTTAATCTAGGTTTGGAGCAAAAACTAAACTGAAGTTTAACATTAATGTGTTTTAATTTTAAGTTAGTCTAAAAGATTGGTGCAACACAATTTTAAGTTATAATAAAAACTTTAAATAAGCATTCTGACCGGAGCTGAGGGAGTCCACGTTGAAGTCTTCACTGACAGAGTCTCCACGGCTCACATCTTTAGCCTGCTCCAGCAGCAGCCTGTCCACAGCATTAATGGCTGAAGCTATATCATAGGGAGTCAAGTCAAATGATGTTGATTCTTCACACGTCTTCTCCTGCAGACAACACAAACATCACCTTATGAGATTTTCTGCCCTCTATGAGACCTGTTACCACAGGCAAGACCACTGTCATGTCCGTCTTCATGATCCTGAATCTGCAGTCTACTGGTTCCTGACGTTTTTCAGTCACCCTGCCTCAGAAGCCAAAGAACCGGATTGTTTTTTTAGATGATTAACTGATTTGTCAGCGTTTGCTTCAGCTGCATTCACAAAAATCTGGCCACCAAAACCTCTGCAGGGATGTGTGGAGGTGTGAGAGTGTTCATCTGTGCTTTAGAATGTAACCTCTGTGAAAATAACATTTTATTTCTCTGATTTACTGCTTGGGTCTCAGTAAGACCTCTCGCCTCTCAAGTAACTTACCACATTGTGAGCTTCATCAAAGATGACCACAGCTCCATTGAGCTCGATGTTGTGTGCCCTGCGGCTCTGTGGGACAAGACAACAAAACAAACACAGTACACATTTGGATATGTAATAGTAAGTGGTGGAAAGAGTACTGAAAATCTGTACTCAAGTACAAGTACTGTTACACTGCTAAAATATTTCTCAATTACAAGTAAAAGTACTGGTGCTAGAGTATCAGTTACTTTTAACTGATGATGTCACCATCACCTCTCCAAACTAGGGTTGACAACTTTGTGCATTTTCTTGAACCAACAGTTGAAAATGCAAACAATCAATTAATTACTAATCATTTATAAGATACAAAACAAAGCAAATCCTTCTATATGTGCAGTATCACTGTCAGTGCTTATAGTCAGCAGTCCAAGATCTAGTTTTGGACACTTCAGTGAAAAAGATTTGGGCGTCCTTGTGAAAAAGAAAGTGCTAGAAGCTTAGTGACGCAGGGCTAGTAAGCAAACTATTGTAGCTCTCACACGAGCGATTGTGAACAACAGCTACCTTGGTCACTGGAAAGAATTCAAGAGATGTACCACATTTGTACCATGTCATCCTGTCGCCTGTCTCTTGTGGAGCAGTTCATACTCAGCAGTGTTATAGAAGTCACACTGTTCACTTAAAGATCAACCACACATGTGTAAATCATACTCTCCAGAGATCTGTGACACAGACATGTCAGTGGAATTTCTAAATAAATGTGTATCTTAAAGATGACAATATAGATCGATATTTTCACTTTTCATCTGGTGAAATCCTACACCGAACTATAAATCAATTCCTTCTGCAGAGGAGGAGAGACAGTAAATCCAGCTGATAGGTGGTAAATTGTGGTATTTGTGTCTTATTTTTCAGCAGAGCGCGACTGCAGATTTCACCTGAATTTTTGTGAAAGTTTTGTGTCCTCATTCACAGCAGTTTGACATGTGTCTCACCTTTGGATCCAGCAGGTAGTTGTACGGCATAAAAATGACATCTGCTTGCTGTTTCAGGGAACGGGAGAGGTAGTAAGGACACACCCTGTGGAAAAATGTTACTTGTCTTTAACAACAAAGCAGAAGCACAAAGTTCATAGCTGCATCAACAATGTTCACAACAGTAAATTTTAAAAAAATATATGCACACAAACACATATATATATATGTATGTATATCTGTAAGTATCAATTTGTGGGTTTAAACCTTTTTGCACTCAACAGAGGAAAGCACCTCAGTTGGCCAAAATTAAAGTCACTCCAGATTAATTCTGTTTAAAGGAGTCAGAGCAGTCACACATTTGTTTCATCATCACAAAGTCTGCAGTGTTTCAATAACTGCACACACTGCACACTTGTCAGTGGTCGTTATTGCAGCCGTTCAAACAACTATTTTGCCTTTAAAATCCTCAGATGATTAGTAAGCAATGAGATCTCCAATTGTTTGGGTATCTGGAGTCTAAATGAGGATTGCTTGAAAGCATCTTGAATTTTGTGTAAATTTGTAATAGGCCTTGACCACTTCCACCTATCAAATATGGCACTTCAGATTTTGGTAAATATTTGTCCCCCCAGAGCGTGCACACCAAAATCTGTGAAATTCTGTTAACTGGGTTTTTAGGTGCATGTTTTTGGCTTTTTTGGTGCCTCTAATGGGTCGGACTCAAAATTCCTTTGTAGACCTATTCCCAAACTCAATCTGAGTTTTGTGATGATTGAACAAATAATTAATGGAAGGAGCATCCAACACCAAGAGGAAAAAGTCAAGTGGATCCTTACAACAATATTTTATATTCATAGTTATACTTGGTGTGAATTGACCTTAATGGACAATTTCTTGTTAGACTCCACATTTTGTGAAGACATTCTGACTTACGGCGGCCATGTTTTTGACTGATTTTGCTCATTTGTGGTAGAAATGTGCATCTCAGTCCCCGAGGGGAGTATACCTAATTCAGAACTCAAAATCCAGAAAGTTCTTCATTTAACTGTTCTTACATTATGCAAATCAACAAAAAATCCATCAGGGTGGACATTTGTGGTCTAAGGGGCTTTTTCATAGAGCACACTGAGCTAGAGTTTGTGTCCGGTTTCAAAATTGCATTTATGGTACAGCGCCACCATCAGGCTGATTGTTTACAGTTATTGCACCCAGTTTCATGTTTCTAGCCCATCCAAACCGGCACAAACTGAGCAGGGCTGTACTGCTAACCACTGTGTGACTGTGACACCAACAAGAGTACACCAGTGCTGTCACACTCAGGAAATTTTAGTCAACGATTAACTGTCATACAAATAATCGATTTAATTGTCTATTTTGTTCATTTTGTTTTTTATGCATGAATTGAGCTTTCCTCAGTCAACCATTCAACAGAATGTCCTATTTGATAGTAAAGTGAATATCTTTGGGTTTTGCAGTGTTTGTTTTAGGGAAGTCAAGTTGGGCTTTAGGGAACTGAGATACATGTGATTCTTTCAGTATTTTTTCACATATAAGAATCCAAACCACTGAAATTTGGATAAATGATTGGCAGATGAATCAATAATAATGCACACACTGCGCACACACAACTATTGGGCTAACACCATGTTTCACTGAATGTCTAATCAATAATACAGTGATTATTAGTTAAATAGACGAGTAGGACAACATGAATACAGAAATCCCACCTCTGTTTGTTGCCATATTTGACTAAATCTTCCACATCGAGGATTGAATTCACCAAGTCTCTGTCAGTGCTCTTCTCTACAGAAGAAAAGATAACAACTGAGACTTGTACAAGGGGACACAAGAAGCATTTAATAAACAGATGTTATATCATTGCCAGATGTTCTAAACACTTGAACCCCATTCCTGCTGGAAGAAGCTCCAGCTGTGTTCTTCCATTAATAATCCAGTAATCTTATTGTGACACTGACGCTGGTGTTAAAATATTACACATAGCCTTCAAGTCATTATGTGTTGCCTTTTCAGACCTCACTTATATCTACTGCTGAAGGAAATGGTTTTACACATTACCTTCAACGTTGTTGTAGAAGACACATGACCTGGTGGAAACTTTTGCTCTGCACATGTGGACCTGAAAAGCAGTCACAGCAAGAAAGCAAGGGATACATTCAGATGTGTAGAGACTGGTGTCTCCTCCAACGAAAGGATCACAACTTTCTGTTTCTTTAATGAGATGTAGCAACACTTAGGCCCACTCACTTTACAGGCCAATGTTGTCACTTACTTTGACGTGGTTGCTCTCCTGACGCATCACCTCCGGGTTGATACACAGCTGCTCTCTTGATCCCAGTACACACACCTTTGGCCTGAATCAGACACATGACGATTTACCAGAAAACACAAAACTCAGCTCATCTGTGCTGGACATCAGACAGACGTGTAAGATGTGGGCCCATGAGTCCCATTTCCTTTTCCAGGATCAGCCTCAAAGTCTGTGTAAAGGAAGTTTTTCTTCTAAAGACACATGTTGCTGAAAACGTGACAAGACTGAGAACTATGTAGTACATAGTAGTAATAGTGGAGTTAGAACGTTAAACTGTCACCGGCTCTGGTGACTACAACATGTCCTCACAAGACCAAGAAAGCTGGAACATGGAACGTCCATGTTTCAGGCTCTGAGACACCAGAGTGGACACGCCCCCAGTGTTTCAGAGCAGAGAAAACTGCGGAATTTTTCAAGATTTTGAGACCTAGTTTTATATACTTGATGAACTTTTAATCGTTTAAATTTGACTGAGTGGTTAATATCATGTTTCTCTGGTGTGACAAACTCAGAAAACATGTTTATTATTAGTTTACGCAGACTTCAAGCCCAAGCTCGGGGAGCATGCCTCTTATCTGTCTTATCTCCTCAGCAGTACATGTGGCTAATCTGGCTGGTGGTTGAAAGATACTGTGTGTATTGTTGACCATTTAATGTCCACCGCTCTTTAATCCAAACCCTATGTCTCCTTTTCCAATGCCTACAAGTGTAATTCTGTCATTGGTGACATGTGTTCCAGCAATAAAGCTGAAAAATACCAGATTAAAAGATATAGCGATGTTTGAAGGGCTACCAGACGCTGCATCTGCATGTGCCGGTTCCTGGTTCTGGCTTTAAGGATCAGTAGATCAGCCACAAAACAATGCTGGTATCCTCATTTTTGTTCAAATGTTGCATACTGATCTAAATGCTTTTTCTAGAAGGGATCTTATCTGACCCTCACAGTAATAAAACATTCTCCGAAATACAGTACCCTGTCCACTATACACACCAGCATTCATCATGCATAACCAGAGAATATTTGTAACATACTGAATGGTTTAGAAATGACACTGTACCTGTATGAAGTGTTCTTTAACTCACTGATAACCTGTGCAAGCTGGGAGTGTGTCCTGGATGCATATATGATTTTGGGAACATCTGTGTAATAGGCTGGAAGACAAAAAGAACACATAGTTACATCAAGTTACATAAGGCATAACATGGATGTGATGCAGTCAGTCGTGTCGGTGGCTGAATGACCAGTTCTGTCTCAGAGATATTAATGAATTAAGGTTTAAGGCTTTCCCATTGAACTGGACCTTTTTCATTTGATCTAATCTCTTCTAGCGTCCAACAATGACTTAGGATGATGTAACACTGCTGCCTTCATCTGTCTGTTTAAAGTTTAAAAGTCTTTTTGTGATTCATACATAAGAATCTCTTACATAAGTTAAAGGGATAGTTCACCCAAAAATGAAAATTCAGTCACTATCTACTCACCATCATGCTGACTGAAGGTCAGGTTTACTGGACTTTGACAGGAAAACAGTGTCACAGGTTGGTTGGTTTTGTGGACCAACCAAATAAACCCTACCTTCAATCGGCATGAGGGTGAGTAGATAATGACTGATTTTTGACTAGATGTGGACCTGTAAGAGCACTGATCCAGTGGAGTCTATGACTGCAGCAAACAACAAACAACAACAACAACAAAATCAAAAAACAGCAGCTGCTCTTTAACACAACATGTACCTGTTCTTGGTCCTGTGACTTTATTAAGAACGAACAACACATTTCGCCTGTTGTTTCTTCAGGTTTGCTCAGAAAAGCAAAAGTTCTGCTGTCACAGTAAAATCTTTAATTTAGTATTTGTGTTACATCAGCATTTGCTTATTGCTTTACTCAGACCTCATAGGACAGAACATTTACAGACAGACTGTTTACTGGGACACAGAGAGAAGAGCATTATATCAGTGATTAATAAAACCTATTTTGCCATGAAAAGACCATAATGAATGCAAGATACACCTCTCACAGTGAATGACCAGGACCCCGTTTCCCAGAGCCTTTGTAGTGCTACGTGCGTCTCTTGTTTCCCAGAGTTGGGACAACCTTAAGGGAGACCTTAAAATACAACTTACGACGCACATAGTGCTACGACGGCTCTGGGAAACGGGGTCCAGATCAGTTTTATCATCATCATCTCCATATCATTTGTTTTTTGTTGTTTTGACTGGTTGTAGGTGGTGCTGCAGCTGTAGCTCTCACACAGGAACTACTGCTACAATAACAGCACTTTGGCCCTAATATGTCTCTATGTCTCTCCTGAATAGAAATAAGATTAGAGATTAATAAAGTATGCCTTCTTCTTCTTCAAGGCAGTTTTAAGAAACTCAAGACACTTTCAGTATTTCCAAAACGTGCAAGTCAGACGCTTTCAGTGTGTTTGGGCCTTTAGTCTGACATGTTGATGTTGATTGTAAGATTGTGTGGTTGTGACTCAGGCGTCTATTCAGATATAATAATAATATGATTTGACACAACATTAATCAGTCCCTCCAGGAGATTGTGATCACAACAATTCACGCAAATTCATCCCCATGAATTCTAGTCAGTCCATTGAGACGTACATGTATGATATTAGCACAGGGGACTGTTCTGACTGGTGGAACCGAATGGAAGCATGATGATCAGATTTGTGGAAAAGTTGCAGAATTTGGACAAAACTGCAGGGCTGAACAGATTTCAAGGGGACTGGTTGAATTTGCATGACCTGTCACAACAGCAACATCACAGCTTCCCGGAGGGACTGATTTTTGTAATTATGAACCTTTTTGGTATGAGCTTAGTTAGAACACTGAGTGTCGTTTTACTCTGCCTGCAACAAGTAGCCTTCGACTTAAATTCTGAATTATACAGAAGAAATCATAACTTTCTCTTGCAATTTTCATTTAGTCCTGCAATTTCAATGCAAAAAATGGCTAAAAGCATCTCAACATTCATTGCAATGTTTTTTAGAAAAGCTGCCGTGAAGTCAGCCATTTTAAGCCGCAGCAATCCCAACAAAGGCCCACGAAATCCTGCAGAGACTGATTAACATGACAAGGAACAGGTCTTAGACAGGCTTTAGTTTCAATTATTGCTGTACTGGATTGCATTACACTGAAAAAAAAACAACTGCATTGAAAATATCTATAGTGTTTTAAGAAGTCCTCCCTGATAGTCTTTACAGACGTATGACTTCATTGTTTGCAGTGCTGTTGTAGATGCACTTGTTGTACCTGTCATTGGCACTGAGAGGCGCTAACACTCTACACTGAGGCTGATGTAAGAGCTCAACATTTCCAGAACTAGTGCGACTGTTGCTCTCATTCACCTGCAGATGTGACCCACATTACTTTATTGCAGGTTTTCCTACTACAAGTTATCAAGTTCATCACTTATTTCATTCGTCCTGCTGCATTTATACAGTTTTTGTTTTTACAGACAGAGTTAAGGGAATAAAATAGAAAGACAGAAAAAGGGGGAAAAAAGAAGAAATTGTGATATGGTCATTTTATTTTCTGATATTCTGATTTACAATTTTATTTTCTGATATAATAGAGAAATTTGTTACTCCTGGATACTTTACGTGTAACTACTTCTCCAGTAATAAATGGGATATGAACATACTTGGTGTGTCACCATCTGTAGCAGCCGTCCCCCAGGATGACAGCGTTGTGTTTGGGAACATCTCTTCACCACCCAGCCTCTCTGCGATCTTGCGGGCAGAGATGGTGTCCTTGAAGTGCTCTCTCCAGGCAAGGGTGGCACACAGCAGGCACAGAGTTTTACCAGTACCTGTAGGACTCTCCAGAACCCCATTGACTTTCTGAAACAAACAGGCAGACGTGTACACTGTTTTCATGTTCGGAGAGACAACAAGAACAATATTTTGCAAATTTTTCTGCATCTTTCAGTGACCTATCCATCAGGCAGCTGTTATTAGCACAACATCCTAACCTTTGCATATGGGTCAAGCAGTTTTTGTTGTACTTTGAGTCGTAGGAGTGTCACAATTTCAACACAAAATCAATCAAAATGAACTTTCACTTTCAATAATCAAAATCAAAGGCAGAATCTGCACGTCTCTCAGTATTTTTTTCTCTTCACCCTTGCATACTTGTGGTGTCCAGTGCATGTCTGAAGAAAAACACTTCTTGCTCTGTCTCTTGTTCTGTTGTGGTGGCTAATATTTTCTGATGGTATGACTTCAAATAGTACATTAAGATTACATTATTATCTCAAAGGCTTCACAGCAGTAGCTTAAGGTTGTTTATGACACTTGATTCCAAATATCTTTTTTAAAAAACAATGTGTGCAGGAGCCATGATGATATTTGATATCTGTTTAATGCATAATAATTCCTCCAAACACTAGGGGGGTGTACTGGATAGGCTGAAAGTCATAGTGGATTTAATGCCATCAAACACAGGGGTGCTCGTGTCCTCCACTCACTTCCTCTCCTCGCGCCTTAGCTCCTCCCAGTGAGGATATGAGAGAGAGATGTGAGAAAAAGACACACGGATGGAGGGGACAAAGTTGTGAAATGAAAAATCCTCAGTTCCTTTTAGCATCAGTCTGAAGTGGCAGCAGTTACTGTTGAGGAGCTGCACAGCTGCATCAGCTGTCAAACTGACTGGTACCACAAGAACAAATTTAAGAACAATTTCAACACCTGACAGTATTCACTTAGATCTGTAGAAGTGTGACACTGATCCCACTGTAATCAACTCTGAATCATCACTGTACCAGACGCCTCTTTTCATCCTGTCTCTAACTGTTTGTGTCATTACTCAGTATATATATACACACACACACACACATATATATATATATATATATATATATATATATATATATATATATATATATATTTTTTTTTTTTTTTTTTTTTTTTTTTTTTTTTTTTTTTCACATCAGAATCATTAAAGTGCTGCAGAAACTTCTATCAGTCACTGAACTTTGATTTCCTGCGTTGGTCCTGATGATACAGGATGACAGAGAAATCAGAGAATTCTGACATTTATTATTAATTAATTATTGAAAAATAATTCAAAACAATTAATCAATTCTCAAAATAGTTGGTGATTAATTTAATAATGGATCAAAAATCAATTAGATGTTGCAGCTCTAGTTTATTTGTTTATTGACTGTCCCCTGTCCCCACATAATATTGCAGAAGTGGTCCCCGGGCAAACCAAGTTGAATGTCCCTGTTCTAAACCCTTTTAAAAATGGAATCATTGCTAACTGAAAAATTTAAGTTGCTGCAACATTAATTCTTGATTTCTACACATGATGCAACTATAACACGGAGGATTGTAATAGATGATGGAGCACTCACTCCAAACACAACAAGAATTCACTTTCTTTACATTTTACACAGATATAAATAAATGACTTTAGCACTGCTGTCCTGCTGAAACATAAGTTCTCACCTTCTGCAGACACTCGATCACTTTGCCCATGTAGTCCCTCTGACAGTCATACGGAGGAAAAGGAAAATTCACCGTCACTCCGTTCAGAGTCAGTGAAGACATCATGAGTCCACAGCAGAGTTCCACGGGACACACTTCACTCCAGGGCGGACTCACTCTCAAACACTTCAGGCTGATGAAAACTATTGAAGAAGAAACTACAGTCTGATCACCAACGCAACTCTTTAAACGGCTGTGCTTGCCGCCTTATTTCCGCTGCTCATGCGCAGCGCACTGTTATGACGTAACGCTGCTGCGTTTTTTTTCTTTATAATCTTTATTAACCAGTCTCCATTAGGAAAAGTTTGTTTCTCCTTTAGAGCTATGAACTCCAAAATTGGGGCCTTGTTTCAGGATGACCTGGTTTCTATTCCTTCAACAACATTTTATTGGAGTAATTTTGTGGGTGGTGTGGTTTGAAAGGTTTGGTCTTTACCACATAAATATCTTTTAACACATAAGGTAAAAGAAGTGTCATTTAAAGGGGTAGTTCACCCATGGCTCCAAGCTAAGGATCTACAATGAATATTCAGGCTAAAAAACTTGTGGAAATAACATTTTTTATGTAAACTTGGCATGTTGGAGCCTTAGGAGACTTGGATTACACCAGACAAGCAGTATGAAAACATTTTATGTTTATTCTGTTGTTTTTTCTGTTTGAAAACTGGTCACCATTCACTTCCACTTTTTGGAGTTTCTGCAACACTGTTTTCCTGTGAAACTCCAGCAGTGTTTTGTGGACTGCAAAACTAAACCTGACCTTCAATCAGCATGAAGGTGGGTAGGTAATGACTGAATTTTGACTTTGGGTGAACTATCCCTTTAAAGGGAAGACGATATGTTGAGCTGTGTTGTTTACAGTGTTAATTGATTCTTACATTTTTGTAAAAAACAAAAAACAAAAAAAAAACATATGCAGCCTCTACACCAAAAATATCTTGTCAGTTTTGATGGGGGCTATACTTCATGAGTCTCCATAAGTTTACTATGGATGACAAATCAAAAAGAAAGAAAAGTTGTGAGGGAAAAGAGGTAATAGTTGTGGCTCCAGACAGCTTTTTCTTGTTTTTTGGCCAAAATAGCTCTTTTGATCATAAAGGTTGCAGACGCCTTGTTTAGACCACAATGAGTGTTTCAAGCTGGTACAATGCAGGTAACTGATGGTGAAAATCAATGAGTGTATAAGACAAAAGAGACATTTATTACACACCCAATGCCCATAATCATATAAATGTGTAAGGGAAGGTACCAGGAGTACCAGGACCAGGCAAATGGATAGTCTGTAAAAACAGCAGTGGGCAGCTGCTGGACTGACACACTGCTTGGTGTTTTGAGGGGAGTGATTTAATAGGATCCCCTCTTTAAAAACATTTTTAATAGTCAAAGGGTGAAGCCATATTCCTCCTAGCTCTTGGAATTAAATCCAAGATTTGTTAAATCATTTTTAAAAAGTGTTATTTGTTAGATTCTCAGAAAAACAGGATCATGTATACATTTCTTATTTCCTACCTGCAGCATTTGTTTCTACAGTGGGTGATGTAGCTGCTGTTTTGTATGTTTAGTTATTTGCATCATTCACTGTTCATTTTCATGAAGATGGGTTTGCACATACGCAACAAATCCAGTTCATTTTGCCATAGACCAGAGTGTTACAATTGACCTGTCTCACAACTGTAATAAAAGCAGTAGCCACTCCAGAATTCAATGAGTTCTTCCTTGGCCCATCCTACACCCCTCCATAACAATCAGGCCAGTAGTTTTTCTGTCATCCTGCTAACTAACAAAAAAAAGAATTGAAAACATAACCTTGGCAGAGGTAACAAATTCAGTTCAGTTTCATTTGTATAGCACCAAATCCTAACAAAGTTATCTCAGGGTGCTTTTCAAATAGAGCAGGTCTAGACAGTACTCTTCAGAAACCCAACAGTTCCCACCAGGAGCAAACACTGAGGCTACTGTGACATGTACTGTAGTAAATGTGTACACACACACGCACATGGTAGATGTTATTACTTTTATGGCCTTTTTCCATTTGGGCATCAGCTCAGACTGCAGGGAAGCTGCAGTTGTTCTACCTTGCAGTGTTCATTGTGTGGCACTGTAATAATTACAGGGTTCCTTGGTGGTTAACTGTAACTTATTGCTTAATTGTAAAAAAGCAACTTAACTCTCTTCAAAAGATGTTTCTGTTTTACCTGGAATTGAGATAGAAAGAAAAATAGCAGATTTGTGAAAATTAAAACATTAGGTTGATTTATTTTAAACACATTCATAAGGGTGTAGTATTTCAATCATTTTACCACTCATGAAGACTTGTCACACTGAACGTAGCTTAATCAGTGAGATCAGGAAGGATTTTGAATGATAGCTATTTGTAGGGTTGTGTATCAGCTCTGCACTACTGCCCACAACTGTCAAACACTTTGTTTCAACGAGTCATCATCCACACGTAATAATTACATCATTTATTCTATCATAGTGAAACACAATAATCATGAAATACATCAAGTGGATGCTGGACATCCTATTCCTCTCCTGCTGTTGGCAAAGCAATCTTGTTTGGGTCGTAGTAGTTCTCATCTATGAGAGGAAGACCTTCATTCTCTCTCTGCAGGATGACACGCTCCGCCTCCCTTCTTGCCCACTGCCGCATTCTGGGACACACACACAAAACAGTGAGAATCAGGCAAAAAGAAAAGGAAAAATCTAAGAAAATTCAAGGTGGAAAATGTTCCATGGAAATTAAATGGAATTTATGGGAATGAATAGGAAATAAATTGGAAACATAGAGGTTATTTGCTCGGGCTGTATTTACCATATAATATGCACAAAGAAATAAAACTTAAACCATATCAAGATCCAGTGGTTCCCAAACTGGAATGTTTGCTGATGCTGTCAAGCTAACAGAAGGGTAGGGGGATGGGAGGAGGCATGCCAGAAAAAGTTTGGAACCACTGTCATAAGCAGACAGTGTAAAACCTTGTAAAAGAAACGAAAAAGCATCTAAATAAACAATTTAGTGACACTGATGCCTCACCTCCACTATCTAAGCTCATTGAGGATGGCTGTTTTAGACTAAACGAGCCTCAGCTTTGCCCACATGGGTGCCAGTTTTTCACACTGCGTTGGTCAGCCTGTTGTGAGCCTTGGTGAGAGTGTTCCCAAACAGGGACCAGTTGTGCTGATGCAAATTCAAAAATAATCCTGAGCTTAACTTTTCTTCCCTTTTCAGAAACATTCTGGAAATTTACTCACTTTTTTGGAATTGTGGGTGTGAAACGAGTCTACTTTTGAAATATGCTATCAGATTATGTAGTCAAGTATTTTCTGAATGTAAAAAAAATATAAAAAAGAAAAGCATGAGACTTCTGCTCTTCCCACTGACAGAATACCACAGCGTAGCAAAGCCTTCACTGTGATATGAGGAAAAAATGTCCTGACCACAGCCATCTCATATTTGACAGTAAACATTATAGCAGGTATTATGCAGCAATGAAGAACTGAGAACTCACCCGTGGTCTGGTAAATAGTGGATAAATGTTCCTCCAATAACAAGAGCCACTGAGATGCCAAAGAAGAAGCCCACCCGCATGTTCCACTCATCCACCACAGGGTCACTGGAGAAGCCATGGTAATCTGGATTCTGAAAAGACACAAAATGGGACAAATTAATTCCAAGAGTGGATACAATCCAGACTGGTTTCATGACATGTTTGATTTTTGATTAGTTATGTCATGTTGGACAGAGACAGGACAGAAACATCAATACTCAGACTGTCCTGATTGACTGACAGACTAAGACACTTTCCTGTTTAGACAGTAAACTTGGTCCTAACACTCAGTGAGGGGAAACAGTACGATGCCATATTGAGTCCCTCCTTTCTACAACTTTTCCACAATCAACTTGTATTTATTTTCTGATAAGTCTGTGTTTGATTTAGCATATTTATTTTACTGTCCTTTGCACTGACCATTATCACTTTAATGAATTTTGCTATTGTTTTGATCATATGGTTACTGATGCTGTTGTTGTTGTCACATTGTTGTTATTATTATTGGAGACGATGGTTGCCACAGTGATGATGGTATTAATGACAATGACAATATGCAATGTTGCTGTTATGATTGCTGTGTTTTCTTTTTTGTTTTGTTTTGGTTTTTATCCCTCACTCTTTTTTCTTTTTTTCCCCCTATCTTCCTTTTTCTTTTCTTTTTTCTTCTCACTCTAAAAAATTTTTTTTTTTCTGTATAGGACGCTTGTGATTCACCATGTTCTTTGTGTTGATATGATTTATATTACACAATGATATGAATTTGCAGCACAGAGAACAAAGCACATGCTTTGATGAAATATGACAATAAATAAGACACTTTCTCCCACTGCCAACTGTCACATTCTGCTTCCCTCTGAACTTCTATGATTGGTTTCACCTTGCACGTGTGTGTGTGTGTCGCCCGTACTGTAATGGGAACTACCACACCAGAGATTTAGACTTCCAAAAAAGGTTCCTCAGAAGCAAATTGCTTTGGGTAGAACCATAGCCCTTGAAGAAGAACCCTTTTTGGAACCTTTATTTCTAACAGTGTAGCCTATGAAACAAATAAAGAGCTACATATTTCAGATGTTTATTTGATAGTAGATAGATTAAATTTTACATGATCGATTAAATTCGTAATGACTGATTAATTTATCACTGATACATATATATATATATATATATATATATATATATATATATATATATATATATATAAATATATATGTATACTGTTACTTCCAGCCCTGCCAATAACTGCCACGACTATTGATTCAAAATCCATCAATACATTTTTAATAAGTGAAATTGTAGATGACAATTAATAGATTAATGATTAAAGATTAGCATCCTTACTGCTGCAGCGTGTTGTCTTGTTGTCATTGGCCTGTTTGTGATCAGAACGTCTTATTGGCTACTAAAATGCAGATGAAAGGTTGGGATGCTGAGTAGATTTCATGGTGTATTGCATATTTAAGTATAAGTAAAAGTACAGGCTTTAAAATCTACTCATAAAAGTACAAGAATTACTTGAACTACTTACTTACAGTAGATTGAGTATCTGTAATGAGTTCCCTCCACCCCTGCAGAGCTCTTGCTAACATTAGCTACCTAGCTGCTACAGTTCACTCAGTGGATCTGCTCTGCAGTGCTACTGGAACATTTTAGCTCAGACTTTGACTGACTAACGTAGTTCGGTATCCACTGTCTCTGTGTGTAACTTGTGTTTGGTCAGTCCATCATGGAGAGAACTCACCTTGACGTACTGGCTGACCTCACCGTGTCCAGCAGCCTCCGCGGCGGGGTGCACCTCTGTCACGGCGGTGGAACCGGCAGCACCACTCGGTTTGGACTGAGAGACGAACCGAGCCGGTGGACTTGACAGCAAACGGGGAAGAGCGGGCCCGAACCGCGACAGTCGGGTCAACATTTCGCCTGTTTGTGAAGGATACTGTCGACCCGGAATGGGAAACCGTGGAGTTGACCTCTTCTTCTTCACTTCCTTGAGCTGAGGTGACACATTACCGCCACCAAGAGGTGGTCGCGGGTCATGTACCATGAGGATTCTGCTGAGGCTGTGGCCAAGTTACAGAGACAGTTGCAAACAAGTAACTAGCAGGGCTGTAGCCAGGATCCAAAAGTACAAAACAATCAAAATGTATCAATCAATTTATGTATCAAAGATTCCTGATTGTTATAAATTCTTTCATATTCATAAACTTATTTAGCTTTAAAAAAAAGTAGGCTGATGAACTAAGGCAGTGGCTCCCAAACTTTTTTGGCATGCTCCCCTTTCAGAAGTTACTTTCACCCCCAGTTTTGGAAACCACCGAACTAAAGCAACAGACATACAGAAGAACATAGGATAACTGTAGAGATCAGTGGTTTCTGACTGCTGACTGAACAAGGCACCAGGATGAGTGAGGCCTGGTCTACAGCAGGCCAACTGCACAGAATAAATCTCCAAGGTAACTTGTGCCACTGCTTTCACAAAACTGAGTCACAGCTAAATTCAGCCAAATTGGAAAATTCTGGCTTAATCTGCTGTCTTGGTTTTGTGAATTAGCCCTCAGCTAGCCCTAATATCAAAATGTAATGGGTAGACTGTCATGAAATTTACTGAAGACAGACTGTACTCTTTTGATTTCAGTGACCCCATGGCCTTTCCCCTAGAACAGACCTGGGCAAAATGCAGCCCGGGGCCCAGATACAGACAAATGAGAGGTTTGATTTGGCTCACAAGTTCATACCATTTTGCTTACCATCAAACTTTTATCAGACCTTTATTTTTAAAGGTCCCAGGAAACTGGATCTTTTGGATTTTTTTTTAAATTAAACTCTTATTAAACTTTGTTCACTTAATGCTGTACATCATTTACGTTGTTCTCCTGCTTTTGCTGCTACTATCATTGCAACCTGTATGCAGCATGCATGGTACACTGTAAAACATCATGCTTTGGACATTGCCAACAAAATATTAACCCGCAATTCATCACATGGCAATTCAGAAACTGACCATTCCATTATTAGAGATTTGTCCATTATTAGGACCTTATATCATTTGTGTCTGGCCACGACAGCCTAATCAATTCCTTAAGTGGTTCCCTATGAAAAATAATTGCTCACCCCGATTACGAGAGTGCTACAGCACCTCTGTCTGAACAGCTGCCACTGCGGCTACAAGTGACCATTATTTGTTATAATTATTTAAGGAAAATGTCAAAACTGATTGAAGCAGTAAAGCAGGTAAAGTTATAATGTCTGTGAACTGACTCAATAATGTCTGTTGCACAGCAAACATCTAATCTTTAGTGAGCAAGCATTAGCCTCCAAAAGCTGCTGGTCACACCTGAGTGAGTATGCAAGTAGCAAAACTCCTGAACATGCTGAATTGAACTTTTACTGCTGATTCAGCTTTTTCGTGGTATCTCCACATTGCACTGTCTCACACCTGTTTGGAACATTCCACGGATAAAGAGCTTAAACTGCGTGGGCAAATAGTTCATGTCAAGTTTAAGAACAATGTCTCTTTTTAAAAAAAAAATGGTGAGGGGGCATTTATGCCTTTAATTTAATAGAAAAGCTGAAGAAAGGACATAACCTTTTTACAAATTCCATGACCTGGATGACTGAGAATCTTCATGGACATGTTGCTACAAACTTTGGGACAACACCGTTTGACTGGAGTTTGACTGGAGTTTGACTGGAGTATGAGAGGACATCCAGAAAACACCCAAGCAGGTCCAGTTGCCTGCGATAAAACTTTTACAAATAAAAACCCACATGATTGTATAAAGGATACTACACAGGATCAGGAGCTCTTCAGGAGACTTTTGTCAGTGAATAGTTTGTCTCTGCATCTACAAATGCAAGTTAAGACTCTACCATGCAAAGAGAAAGACATATATCAACAACATCCAGAAACACTGCAGACTTCTCTGGACCCGAGCTCATCTGAGATGGACTGACGCAAAGTGGAAAAGTGTCTGACGAGTCCACATTTCAGATTGTTCTCACTAATCATGGACATCATGTCCTCCAGGCTAAAGAAGAAAAGGACCATCCAGATTGTTACCAGAACTAACTTCAAAAACAGAATCTGTGATGATATGGGGGCGTGTTAGTGCACATGGCATCATGGGTAACTGTCACATATGTGAAGGTCCCATTGATGCTGAAAGGCAGAAACAGGTTTTGGAGCAACATATGCTGTCATCCAGATGTCTTCAGAGACATTCCTTCTTATTTCAGCGAGACACTATCAAGACACATTGTGGACGTGTTCCAACAGCATGTCTTTGTAGTAAAAGAGTTCAAGTACTAGACTGACCTGCCTGCAGTCCAGACCGGTCTCCCAGTGAAAATGTGTGAAACATTATGAAGCGCAAAATAAAAAGACTGTTGAGAATCTGAAGTCATATATCGAGCAAGAATGAGGAAGAATTTCTCTTTCAAAACTTAAACAATTAGTGTTCTGACTTCAGAAACATGTTGTTATAAGAAAAGATGATGTAACACAGGTAAACATACTTCTGTCCAAACTTCTTTGTAATGTATCATGTATCAAATTCAGACTGAGTGTGTACTTACAAAAAACAGTAAAAAAAAAAAAAGAAAAAGAAAAAAAAAAAAAGAGTTAATTAGTTTGAACATTAAATAGTTTTCAATTGAACATAGGTTGAAGAGGATTCACAAATCATTGCAATCTGTTTTTATTTACATCCAAGCTTTTTTGGAATTGTTGTGCTTTTCAGCCCCAGTTAGCATTTCTTAGCAGTGCCTGATTTACTATCTGACCAATGGTGCAGTTCTCCAAGAATGAAAGGTATTTTAAACCTGTATGAATAGAGCATTATTAGTAAAGGTGTATCATAAACCAAATTATACACTTTTATTAAAGCAATTTCAGACAACTGAAAAACACGATCAATCAAACCCAATCAGTTGCATTGATTATTTATTTGTGTCCGATATACAATCAGTAACATTGTTGTGTTGTATGATTAAAAAGTTTAACATTATGTGTACATATAATTTAACGAGATAAACAAATCTTTTTCTTTTTTTGTACAAATGCACATATTGCCAGCTCATAGTCCAGTTACTTTAGTTCTTTTTAAATATGCTATTAAATACTGATATACAAAAGGAGGCAAAACCAAATGTACTTTAAGAGTAATAGCCACAATAATCACAAGGTTCATCCTAGAGATATGGAAAGTCCTTTAGTTTCTGCTTAAAACAGAAGAACTGGTCAGAGGGATTTTCCTACTGGAGTTGGAGCATCAAACTTTCTGTTCAGCCTTAAGCATTACAGACTACTGACGATATATAAAATAGGCCACTGAAAATAAAGAATAAAGGTAAACAATGAGATAGAAAACAGTCAAACAACAAACTGGATCATTTAATATACACTCCCTGACTTATGCCCCCATATCCCCAAATCTTACAACACAACTGAACTTTGTTGAGGTCCAAAGAATGAGCTGGGAGAAAATGTGAGGATTTGGTTTATTATTACGAAATCAGGAAGTGTATTTCTTCAGATTACTATTGCAGCCAAGCACAGCACTTCCTCTACATCAATGTGAGGAGAGCTCTTCAGCTCTTCCATTAGGTAAATGAATACTGTTTCAGCTGCACTTTATCTTTTTTTTCCAGGGGGATTAATCAAAACTCACCCAATACTTTCTGACATCAGGATGCCCCAGACATTAACCATGTCTGTCCAATAATGATTTAATTCCCTGGCATTTAAATCAGCCTGTATGATGACACAATGTATACAGATATTAAGAGCACAAAAGAAAATATAAATCAAGGCTACTGATTCAAGTGAGGCACTTTTCTGCCAAAACATTGTACACAGGCTAATATTTTTGCCAGTATTCCTGTCAAGTGGCATCACATCTTATTCCAATTTATAATGTCTATCACACTGAAGAATGGTAAAGATATTTATTATGTAGTCAAGACTACTAGTGTCTTATCTGCAACCACACAAAGCAAGTATAAAGACTACCAATATGTGATACCTCAGCCTGATTTAAGAACATATTTCCATAGTTTCTTTGAAATCATAATACAGAAAACAATGCATAAAGAGTCTTTGGAAAACATCAATAACCAAAGTGCTGAAATAACACATAATGACCCACCACAGAATGAAATCATGTGCTGTACCTTCTTACCAGCTGTTGTAGTTTGAATGTAGAAGTCCAGCATATACAGCATATCAACAGAATGGTAGTTGTATAATGCAGAAAAACACCAAACTGATCTCTATAGCACTGCATCCATAGATCTGCAGATGTGCAATATGGTTAGATAACATCATTTCCTGTGATGTCATCAATACAAAAATGATCAGCTGCTTTCTCGTGTTTAAACTACAGAAACTCTTGTACCAAATGATCAGCTTTGAGACTTAACTTCATGAATAACTTAACACAAAAATATCCTCATCTGTCCATCAGGTGTCAGCCTTTAAAAACTGCTACTAGCAGTCCTCAACTGTGATTGGTTGAGTCACGTTCAAAGTTGTGATAACAAACAAACACTAAAAACAAACAAAAACACATTGCTGTGACTGTATAAGAATGAGTTAACTAACAATACCCCTTCTGTGAACTTGTCACAGATATATCCTCATTGCACTGACCCAAAATATTTCATGTCGCAAGTTTGAATATAGTTTAAAGGACCAGTGTGTAAGATTTAGCAGCATCTAGCAGTGAGCTTTCAGATTGCAAACACATCTTCTCACTCTCCACTTCCAAGCATGCAGAAAAATTTACAGTGGCCACAAAATTTCACATCTACAGCCAGCGTTTGTCTGTTTTGGGCTACTGTAGAAACATGTGAAACCTTGTGGACTCAGTGGACAGGGACCCATCCTCTGCAGATCTTAACGACTAATTTGTAAGGTAACAAAAACACAATGATGATTATACACTAATGAAATCATACTTATGACCATTATATACCATTTCCACCTAAATCTTATACACTGGACCTTTATGACTTCTGTCCTGGCAACCTAAAGTTACCTAAACTGCACTTGGGTAAGAAATACAAATCATGAAACCACTTTTTACAAAAGCCATACAAGCAACAAGATAACAGTATTTAAAAAAAAGGAAGAAGAAAAAAAAATTGCAGCTGAACTGATGAAAAATAATCTTTGGGTTTTTCTACCAAGATCTGTGTAGGGAAGGCTTGACTTAAAAAGTTCTTTATCTTGTGCTGGCTCTTTATGCAGCCCCTCTGAAACAAGCTGTTTTAGCTGTATGAGCCCCCACCCCCTCTTTCTAAAAGCCCAATTTCTTCCAGTTGGCCAACAGCGCCACTCGGTGATTGGGAACACTACATAATCCTCTTGTTGTTGTGCTTGATGCATATAACAGCTACAGCTACATGGAGCACTGAAGCTCAGGCTTCACTGATCCATCTCAGACAAAACACAACCCAACTTTATTCACTGTGGTGAAAAGTGATTTTATGAGTTTCCTGATGGACAGATAGCTTTACTAGTTGCTAAAGTAACAGCTAACTGCTGCTGTTAGCTCAGTTAGCTGTTCCATCAGCTGACTGACTCTGCTCAGAGCTGCTGTAAATCGTCTCAGTAACAGACGGACTGAGCAGGTGGTTGAGTGTGTCCCTGTACCTGTTCCTGTTGTGCCTGGAGCAGATGACCAAATAAAGAAAAAAAGACACTGTAACATTAGAAATATGACAGCAAATAAGGTCAAGCATCATAGGTCTCCCACAGTTAAGTCAAGGCAACAGCTGACTGCAGACCATGCTGCATCTGTTTTGTGAAGCAGATTATACTCTGGCAGAGCATGGTTAGAAAAAAAGGATGGCAAGACATCTTATGTGGCAGCTTCCTCTGTTTTGGACTCTGTTCCCTAAAATGCCAGCATTGTCAACATAAACTCAGGCAAAAGCCTTCAACAGATGTACTTCACCTCTGTGAGAAAATAAACCGATTTTGGTCCAAAATGTCATCATTATAAATACTGGTGTGCAGTTGATTCACAGAGCTCCAGGGTAAACATGGATTTGTGTATTCTTCTTGCATTTTTTAAACATATTAGTATAAAACTGCGGCATATCTAAAATTCATTGTGTTCTTTCTGAGGAGACTTTTTCTTTACACAACAGTACGTTGTATGTAAATTTGTTGATGATTTCCCCTTTAAGCTTAAGGACGACAGTGTCATCAGTAAGAAGAGATATAGTATGTGTGCTGGCTTTGTCTTCTTGCTGTCATTAGTTTATTTCGTTCCAGGAAGACTAATAACTTAGATCTTGGTTAATAAGTCTTGCTCCTGTAAAAGTCCTTTGAGACATGCTTTATGACTAGGAGCAATTCAAACCTTGGCTGTCAACCAATCAGTGTATGGAATTCTCCTCATGTAACTTGAGTGTTTTAGTTAAGACACTTTTGTGGCTTACTGGACAACATGTAAACTAAAAAAGTTAAAAGGGGGCAACACAGGCTAAATGCACCAAGTGGCTAAAATTTTGTTGCTTCTGACAAAACTCAGACAATCAAACTGTCTGACCGTTGAACACCTGAATCACAGGGGTTCACATTTCACTCATCAGCAACTTTAGAGGACACAATGAGGAATTTAAGGTCTTTTACCGCCTCTTTAAGGACACAACAAAAAAACTTGCAAGGTTGATGACAAAATTAAATATTACAATGACCACAGACATAAGGAATATATGTATTCAAGCATACACAGAATGAGAAGATTATTAACAGACCAATCCAATGTGGGAGGTTGTCTGAAAAACCTCTAATGGGCCACAAATAATCTACAGAGGAGTTCACAGAGGATGGGAGGCCAATGATGCATGATGGAATCAGGAAGTGGGAGAAATGGAGATCTCAGCTGTGGGGGAGGGAATGGTGGTTGCGAGGTTATAGGTTGAGTTTGGAGATGATGGCTGAGGTGATGCTAACGGGCTGTATATGGGCCTGGCAGAGACGGTTGAAGAAGGGGATTGTTGAGTAGCAGTAGCTGTTGTTGGGGAGTCCGAACTAACCTCATCACCTTCTTCTGAGTCCCATACTTCACTCTGCAAGTAGTCTGCAAATAAAGCCTTGGCTCGCTGCAGCACCCTGCTCAGGTTGTGGCGCCGCACAAGGCGATCAAAGTGCATAGCCAGCTCATTGTAATCCAAGCTGTTCTTGATGATGTGGTCTCGGTGTTCCAGCAGTATGGACAGGCACAGGAACAGCATGAAGGGGTTGCCCTTGCCAAACTCTTGAGGAGGTGGCAGGGAACACGGTTTGATGCTGGTGGTCTCAGCTTTTGAAGAACTGGGTGTTTGGGCTGTGGTGCTGGGGGATTTGTTGCCAGGCGAAGGGAGATTGTTAGAGGATGACCTGCTGCCAGACAGCGAGGGACCTCTTCCAAAGGACAAAATTGGTGACGACAGTAGAGATCGATTCTGAGTGTGGGAGGGAGACACAACAGATGTTTTCACGGTGGGGTTCGTGGGCGAGTTCATGTCTGTAGTGCTGAGCACTTGGGCAGAGGTGGTCAATACTTTTGGCGCAGTTCTTGGAAAGGCCTCTCTTCCATTGGTTTTGGATGGGGATGGAGATTTTGGAGGAGAGTCTGGAGAAGCACCTGGCCAGCTGGAGGCTGAAGCTGAAGATGTGGGAGAGACAGAGGGGCCAGTTTTCCACATTGGTAGGCCACTAGAAAAGGGAGGAGGTGATGACATTGGTGAGAAAGCATTGTCACAGTTTTTTATGAGAGGCGTTCTCTCTCCTGGGTCTTCCTCACTGTCGACAGTGGACTGGCGTCTTGGGATGCTTGCTACTGACTTTGAAGCGACCAAGCCCTGTGGCTGCTCAGCATCCTCCATATCAAAGCTATCTTCATTCCGAGCCGTGTAGTATTTAAACTCTCCGAAACTAGTTTGCCTCTCAAAAGAAGGAACTGGAAAATCTGCCTTTTCCATCGTCTCTTGAGGAATATCACATTCGCTGCTCTCGCTTTCATTTCCAGGGGTTGCATCTATTTTTTCTGTAACAGCATTCCTGCTCACATCTGACTCTTCCCTTGAAGGCCTCAACATATGTCGTCTACGCTGCTTCTCTTTTTGTTTATTATCATCTCCGTGGCAATTCTCAACTGCCTTGTCCTTATCTCTGCAGGAAATTGTTTCATCGGTCTCCAGTGGTGGTCCCAGAAGCTCCACTTCAGTTTCAGGAGGATCCGGAGGCAGAGAGCTCCAAGTAACCTCCAACATCCTCAAAGCGTCGTCAAACGCAAACTCTCGCTTGAGCTCCAAAAGCAGCCAGCGGTAACAGAAGAAGAGGTCATCAGCTCCTCGGGACACCAAGTAAGAGTAAAATTCAGGATCTGAGTACTGCAGAAGCAGCTTTAGATGCTGGAACTTAATAGACATGAGCTGCCCATCTGGCCTGAAGTTCCCCTCCAAGCGTTTCATAATGCCACAAAAGCAAATGAAGGCATGCGCCTCATTGTCCATTACTGCAAGTATAGGGGAGGCAATATCACTCATGCCTTGACAGTACGATATCTGAAAAACAAAAGAAATAAAGCAGTCATTAACAGTCTTTTAGTTCAAGGCTTAACCAGGGGCCTCATTTACATGCATCCACCCAAAATAGAAGAATGGACAGGTATTGTTAATGAAATTTATACAACGGAAGATTTACTTTCTAATTTTGCTTATGAATGGAAAGATTTACTAAATGTCCAAATGGGTTTCTTATGTACAAAAGTCATGACCAAAGTTTATGGAATTATATACTTTGTTATATTTTAGGGCTTGCTTTGTTGTGTGTATGATTTGTTTGGTATATTTGTGTTTGTGTCTCTGTTCACCCCCATCCTCTACTTAAAGTCTAAGGAAAAGGTTGCCTGGTGTCCTAATCATTTTTTAAAAACATATATATAGCTTCTTGGATTGTTTTTCAACATGTCAGTACACAGTTCTGTATCAGCCAATACATCCCTTATTTTAAATTTCTTAGATACATATTACTTAAAAAAGGATAAAGTGAGGGGAAGGGTGTTAAGCCATGTAGTTTGTAAGCTGCAGACTTGTAATGCTCTCTGTAACTCTTTTCTGTCTCTGCAGTTGATGAAATTCTCTTGATTATCCTTGAAATAAAGAATTTAAAAAAAGAGAGAATCATCTGCCAATCATCAGTCTGTTACCATACTATATCTTTATTCATCTAAATGATAGAATATCATTTATTATTATAGTGATTTCAGGTCTTCTGCTATGAGATGTTAGTGAAGAAAATTCTGTCTTATACAGTATGACAAAGGACACAAGGTAATATCATAATCAATGATCATTTGCTATTATTTATTTAGTAATTTTAACTTGTATTTCAGTCCATCTTATTTATTCTAGTGGTTATTTATTTGAGTATTTTTTGTTATTTTTCTATTTTTAAGTCTTTGGAATACTTTTATCAGTTGTGTGGAACATGTACTGAAAATCTGTACTCAAGTACTGCAAAAGAAATTATTCAGTAAAAGTACTGGTGTTAGACATATACTTAAATCTCTTCTAATCTCAAAAACTACTCAGACAATTAGTTATTTTTTAAGTGTTGATGTTTAATGTATTATGAACAGGGGTTTGCACATTTTGTGTATTTTCCGACAGCTGTAAATGCAAACAATCGATTAATTGTTAATAAAATATATATATTTTTTGCATTTTTGGTCTTTTTTTCTCATTTTAAGTTTAAGTTATTCAACAAATGGCTCCACCAGACAAAACAATGTTTGAATGAGGTGCAATTACAGCCACAACTATTGACTCAATATCCATCAGTGCATTTTTAATTAGTTGCATTCTTAATGACAATTGATGTATTAATGATTAATCATTAACATCTTTACTCCAAACGTGTGCTGCTGCAGTGTGCTGTCTTGTTTTTCACTTGTATGGATTGTATTGGATTTTAATTCAAATTGTACTCAGTACTCAATTATGATTTTAAAAAGAAACTAAGTAGATTAGTAGAAAGTATGAGAAAGTATGATAAAAGTACAAGTAGCCAAAAAAACTAATTAATTTCAGTAATTTGAGAATTTGTAATTAGTTACTTCCACACCTGTGTGTGCCTATTGTTTCTAATGTTTGTAAAATGTCTGAAGATGGATGCTGTGTCTTCTACTGTAAAACAAATATACCTACAGGCACAAATAAAGTAAGTTATTATCTATATTTGTAATACTCTCACCAAGTGCGAGTCAGGCTGAATGTAAAAATACACGTATCAGGTATGACCCACAGGGAATGTGATTTTTGATGCAAATTGTGGCAATTGGGCACTTATAGTTTTGAAGTACCCTATCAGCTGTCCCTGTAACTGCTGACTGCGCAGGTGAGTTAGTAAATCTGCAGCCAAACTATAATAACGTTCTCACAGTGTTTGCCTTGCCTTGTCTCATCACCCCCCACCCCACACACACACACACACACACACACACACACACACACACACACACAAAACCCATGTAGATACAAGCCAATTGATCGAACATCTGTACACACCTGTGGATGCGTGATGGCAAATGTGGTGAGCAGATCTGTAAGGGAAGTCAGATGTGGACTGTCCTCTGAGCCTGCATAGTATGGATGAGCCCGGTCTGTCCTCAGGACATCTTTAAGGACATTCCCACGAATAAATTCAAGGTCTTCAAGGCTGACCCGGGCTGTCCACTCTCTTTTCAACTGGTCATATTCCCTTGTCTTCCTCTTCATGTAGTCCATTCTTTCCTGTCCACTCAGCCCATCAGGGTAGACATTCAGAAGGTATCTCCAAACAACCTAACAGAAATGATATAATTTAATATATGAAAGCATGATTTTTTGTTTCACACAGACCATTTTCATTTTGTGTCTGCAGGAGTAAGGCAGAGAAATGGGCTGTTTTTTGTTTTATTTTGTGATATAGAGAAGGAAACCCTATGACTAATCACAAACCATCATCTTCATGACAACCGACTAATGCCAAAGTCTGCTGAAAATAAAGGCCGGTCCTCCTAACAACATACTTCAGTTTCTTTTCTTGTTGAAATAATATGCCAAGAATCAGAACACGGGTTCACTAAGAAACAGAACTGACAATAATGATGATTAAAAAGAAAATTTAAATGACATTCAAGCCTGTTTATTTGAAATTTAGCAAAACACAGGTACTACACCTTTCGCAGTGAGGGCTCCACACCACCATGGTAGATCCGCAGTCTGAGCTCCTCGGGTCGTGACAACTGGCCCTGTCCATTGAGGTAACTGTGAAACTCAGCATCACTCAGAGGGGGCTTGAAAGGCTTGATCTCCTCCCCATAAGACCAGCTAAAGGCCTGCTGGACTCTAGACAGGGTCCGACCCACCTGATCACAAGGAAAACAAGTACATAAGACCCTGACTCAAAGAGAAGAACAGACTGCCTGAGGAAGATGAGAAAACTGCAAGAAGGTGAGGGAACCTGGGACAGTAGAGACTGGGTGAAAGGAAGAGCTGCAGATGCCAAAGACCGGGTCCTCTCTGCAAGAAGCTGCTCAGAACCAATCACATCTTTGGGGCTTATGATATCCCAATCCTCCATAACAGGACCTGCAGTTGAACAAAAAGTAGTCAGTCATCTAGTTCAGGTCTACCTCTTTTTTATCCTCCCTATTTAAAGTCCAAGTCTGTCTCAAAACAACAGGAAAGTGTCCATAGGAGCACTGAAACAGGTTTTGATTGCTGTAATCCTGCGAACTCTCCTGTTCTTACTTATTTCATTTTTAAAAAGTGAACATGTCAGCAGTGCCAACTCACACCCTTACACAGATACCAATTCATCTGTTAGGGCTCTTTTTCTTTTCTTCTTACCCTCCTTTTTTCATTTTCTATTCCTGTTTTTGTACTGTTGTCATTGTGGTTATTCCATCAATTGCTGTGGCTTGCTGTACTTGTTATTATTGTATAGTGTCTTTTCCAAATTTTGAATAAATAAAAAAACTGATCACAAAAAAACAGGCTGTGTAAAAGCCTTAAGAGAGAGTAGGGGGAATATGTTGCACGTGTTGCCATGATAAGCAACTGTCAAATGATACTTTCTCATGTCTTAATCTACAAGGTTTTTTAAAAAAAAGTTAAAGAAATGATAATGCTGGACAATTCAGTAGCTTGTTCCTGGCTTAAAACATCTGACTTTACTCATGTATCAAAGTGTTGCGTTTAGGTTCATACACATACACAATTGTCTGTAGATGTCACATTTCACAAATTTTGACACTTTATGTTCTCCGTCACATATTAATCTCCAAAGTTTAGTATTTATTTTCTCCTTTAAATGGGTTCTGTATACAATATTCACTGCCACTAGATGTTGCACTAGAGCACCTACATGTCAGACCAAAACAAATAAGAATGTCGGCCATAGTTAAATGTGAAAATATTCTGGGTGTGACTTGATTCACTGCTCAGGACACACTGATCCATTACTCACTGTATCAAATAGCTGCTTGGTGCTATGTTATCATATATTTATTTATTTATTTAAAAAGGATCCCCATTAGCTAGTGCCATTGACACAAGCTAGTCTTCCTGGGGTCCAAATCAATTCATCATATTGATCATTAGCTCATAACATCACATTAGTGTTACATAAGTACATCACATGTATGTAACAATATATCTAAGTATATATTATAAGCTTTTAGGCTGTGTAAGTTGATTTAAGGACAAACTGGTTTTCTTACTGTCTTCTGAAGGCTTTATGTCCATCTTGAGCTGTAGATATGGTTTGGCTGCACTCACAAATGCAACATCCAAATCCCAGTCAGACACCAGAGACAGATACATTTCAGCACCACTCCGATCTCGAGACAGGTAACTGATCCCGAAATTTCGTTTCCTGGTTTGAAAGACAAACAAAAACAAAATGCTGACACACATAATTGAACGCTTGTTAGGACAAACTCAGATAGCCTTTGAGTCTTTGAGTTTTGCTGGGGTGATTGCTCTTACCCGTTCAAATCAAAGGCTCTGATGAGTATGTGCTGCAGGACTTCTAGTGATGTTATCTGAGGATCAACGGCAAAGGAGCGAAACTCCACGGGAAGCACCCCATCACATTTCTGAAAAACATTGCAACACAATCTTGAAAATATCACATCATCACTGACAAATGTTTCAAAAATGATGATAGTGTGGAAAAGGCATGAAAGGAGGTGATGACAGTTCCATGTTGTGAGTTAAAACCATAAACTATACAATAATACTATATACTCAATAATACAACAGAACATATTCTATGTGCTGCTGTTGTATTATACTATGTTGGCAGGTAGTACACATGCTATTCTGTTCTAGACTGCCACATGTCAGACGTTTTGCCTGATGTTCTAGTCATGTGATATTCAAGGTGATACTTTACGCACTAGAGGCCTTGTACTTACTTTAATTTTTATTGTACTACTGAACTTGATATAATTGTAAATGTTTGTGTATTATTATTGTTGTGTTATGTTTGTGTTATGTCTGTAATGTATTATATCCCAACAGTGCACATCTATGATGTATGATATGTGATCACATGACCACCCTGTGATGTATACACAGAGGTGTGTCTCCTCATTTTCTACATGTCTGATGAAGGGCTGGGGCCCGAAACGTCGCGTGTGGTAATACTACTAAAAATGCTATAAGGAACAGTTTCTGGTGTGCAGAGTTAATTTTTATGATTTTTATACTTTAGCGGTTAGTATACACTAATTGATGTATAGAAGGCATGTATTCAAGGGATGACACTGGAAAAGTCATTTCATTTTCAAATTTGGAAATATCAAAAAAAGGTTGATTTGGTAGTATGTTTTGTGAGGCATCATCAAAGCTGTCAATGGTCCATATTTTTAAAAGATTTTCCTTGAGTGAGCAGGTTCTCTCTGTCCATTGTGGTTCGCATGCTGAGATTTTAAGTACACTGTAACTATTATGGGTGCATGATAAATATCAGGAACAAAAAGTTATCAGCCAATATCCAGCTATATCGGTCTATATCAGTATCGGCTTATGTTAACCACTATACTATTATCTAACTTGACAGACTATCAAAGTATTTCATTTGAATTTTTGTGCAAAATGTTTAATAAAAGTTTGTGAAGCTGCTCACTGTATCTTAGCCTCTCTTAATGTCAGGTGTGCATAAACTGGTGCTTATGGACTTCTTAATACAAAAATGTGAAATTATCAGGTGTCTTCTTCATATCAGCCATTAGAAACAGGTAATCATCAGTTATCAGTAGTGGCTGAAAAAATCTATATCGTGCATCTGTATCAACCATCCATTTGTCCTGTTTCATTGAATGTACCACTCTTACATGCTTAGCAGCAGTTTATAGTAGGGCTGGGTGGTGCAGTTAATAATAATTATTAAGAAATTTTAATTTAATTTCAATTAATTAATTTTCTTAACTTGCTTTCTTATAATTGCTCACTTGGAGAACAGAAATTTATAGAATGATAATATTATAAGCTTATATTATCACAATGTAATTGTGCTAAAAGTTGATGAATAATAATATTTAATTATCGCCCACCCACAGTATGGAAAACACATACCTACTGAGTGTTTAGTCTATCTTACAATGACTTATAATAAACATTCTTAGTTATCATTCACATCATTCTCACGTACAGTAAAGCGATTCATTAAAATCTGTGAGTTTCCTGGAGCAGAGCGCCTCTGCTTCAGGTAACATGTGACGTCACGAAGTCCTGTCCCGCGCACACGCGCGCGCAGCTGCTGAGCAGGCAGGTGACGTCAGCTGAAGTCTGTGAGGTGCACCGCTCTGGGTTCAGCGTTAGGCTGGATATTAAGAATGGTTTCAACAGATAATTGTCAAAGTGTCAGTTGCGTGTGTGTGTTACAGACGGTCAGAAGAAGGTGACAGGAGGAATAATGGATGAGCTCCTCCAGCTGTCACACGTTCAAAGACAACAAACAAAGCTGGCCATAAACAAAATGTAGCCACGCACAGAGCCGCTGTGCACGCACGCACACGCGCACACACACACACAGTGCCCACAGTTAATGTCACAGAGCTTCGATTCAGTCGACGTGTAGCACCATAGACTGTCAGCAAACATGAAGCACACAACTGAATAAACAGGTTAACGGGGCTGCTAGCTAACTGAAGCAGCAGACGCTGGCAGACCAACGTTATTTGCTCCCCTCATCATCCTACCTTGACTTTGACACGAACCACCCCCCTCTCCTCCTCGCCGGCCATTTTAAACACTCCGTTTTGGAACAGGGTGTTCCTTCTGTGTTTTGTTTCTCTTCTACACCGACATAGTGAACAGTGAAATGATGGACAGTAGTGCTAACACTAGCCGAGTTCCTCTGTTTCGTGATCTTCTTCTGCTTTGATTTGACTCCGTGTTTACGGTTGTATTAGCGCCATCTACTGGATACACCTTCATCATGTCTTTACTAACCCTCAAAGCGCCAGACTGCTCCAAATCCAGTGGTGGAAGAAATCAGCTTTAAACTGAAGTAACTAGCTACTTCACCACAGTGGAACATTCAGTGGTGGAAAGAGTACTGAAAATCTGTACTCAAGTACAAGCACTGTTACATTGCTAAAATATTACTCAATTGCAAGTAAAAGTACTGGTGTCAGAAATATACTTACGTAAAAGTACAAAGTAATACTCTGAGTATTATCAGACCGTTGATGTCACAGTCACCTCTCCAAACTAGGGTTGCAAATTTTGTACATTTTCCTGAATCAAAAGTTGAAAACGCTTACAATCGATTAATAATCAATCAAAAGTCATTTATAAGATACAAAAAATTTTTTTTCTTCATTTTCTTTTTTTTTTTGGTCATTTCTTCTCTCATTTTAAGTCTTTTAAGTCTAAGTTTTAAGTTTAAGTTTAATTTTACAGATTGAACAAATGGCTCTGCCATGACTACTGATTAAATATCCATGAATACATTTTTAATTAACAGCAATTAATCAATTAATGATTAACCATTAACATCCTTTCTCCAAATGAGTGTGCAGCATTTTGTTTTGATTTTCGTTTGTAGGTCATTGTTTTCATTGGTTTGTTTGTGATCAGATCACCTTATTGGTTACAAAAATGCATTAATTGAAATTGTACCCAACTATATTTTAAAAGTAAGAAAGTAGATTACATCTTGTAATGCATACTTAAGTGCAAGTAAAAGTATGGACTTGAAAATCTACTCATAAGTACAAGTACCCCAAAAAACTACTTAATTACAGTAATTTAAGTATTGGTAAATAGTTACTTCCATTTCTAAAGTACATAAATTCTATGAGCTAACTATATTAAAAGTAAACATAGTCATAAAAAACATCTCATGAATGCCAGATTATTATTGTCTAACACTATACTACTAGATTATTAATACTGTTGTGGTTCATTTTAAAACATTTCTATGCTGTTGGCTACTACAGTGTATCATATTGATCATACTGTATCTTTTCTATATAAAATCTCAGTAATGCTCTTTAATGTAGTGGAGTAACGACTACAAGATTAGATGTAGTGGAGCACAAGTAGCATACAATGGAAATACTTGAGTATGGTGCAAGTTCCTCAAATTTGTACAGTATGGTACAAAGTATTAATCACTGTCCACTACTGTACAAATCATAAATACAAGTAGCTGCTTTTGACATAATTGATTTGTCTTGTTGACTGTCCAATTACCAGGGGTGGAAGTAACTAATTACAAATATTCAAATTACTGCAATTGAGTAGTTTTTTTTTTTTTTTGGGTACTTGTACTTTTATGAGTAGATTTTCAAGACTGTACTTTTATTGGTACATATTATGCATGACAAGATGTGATCTACCTAGTTACTTTTAAAGCCATAGCTAACTACAGAGTACAATTTGAATTAATATCCAAACCTTTTGTGTGCATTTTTAAAACATGACAGCTGAAAACAGGACAGGAACAGGGGAGAAAGAGCAGGGGGATGACATGCACACGGGGCAAAAGCTCCATCAACTGAGCCACCAGGCCACCAATTTTGCAAAAAACAAAACGCTGCAGCAGCACACATTTGAAGTAAGGATGCCAGTGATTAGTCATTAATTGATCAATTGCAGTTAAGAAACTGACTAATTAAAAATTAACCCTAACCGACTTAAACAGGAAATAAACAAGTGTTTTGTGTCTTATAAATGATTAATTAGTTGCTAGCATTTTCAACTATTGGTTAAGAAAAACGCACAGAGGTGACAGTGACATCAACAGCTAAAAGTAACTAATACTCTGAGTAGTTTTTATGACAAGTACTTTGTAGTTTACTTAGGTATTTTTTGTAACACCAGTACTTTTACGTGTAATTGAGTAATATTCTAGCGATTTAACTATATTTGTACTTGAGTACAGATTTTCAGTACTCTTTTCACCACTGTCGATTACTAATTCATCTCGGAAGATGAACCCTCTCCATGTCACACACTGGTAATACAAGTTTTTTACAATATGAGTACACAAATTGCAACAGAAACTCTTACAACTGTTCTAGTCTCATAAATATGTCTTTTATAACACAGCAAAAGCAAAAGAAATCCAAGTGAGGGAAAGCATTGAAAACTACTGCATCCCATGATGCCAGTTTGTGATGTTTCTAGTCAGGATGCTTTCAATTGCTCCTCTGTGAAAGTTTACATGACCATGGCACAGGAAGTTTGCCTTCTTAAATTTCCTTAAGAAAAACACCTGTTTCTGAGTCTTCTTTACCAGAGTAAGAAATTTCAAATATGTTGCTTAGTTATTACCACCCAGTACACAAAAATAGCACTTGCTAATTATCACATTATTAACCATGAAATTTGTGGGTAATTTGGAGGTATTTTGTGGATAATTTCTAAGACATGTTACTTGGTAATTACCACCTATTCATTATGAAATTAGGGGACCTGGAAATTGAAGCATTACCCTGTTCACCAGTTACTTTCATTGTTTGGGAGGTTCTGCAATGCTTCCCTGTGAGACTCCAGCAGTGTTCTGTGGATTAATAAAATAAACCCCACCTTCAATCGGCATGGGGGTGAGTATGACTGAATTTTCATTTTTGGATGAACTACCCCTTAAGACTGCTCCCATTCAGAACACAATGTCAACACAAAATCTTTGGAGTTTATGTTGTAAATTGTGTGAGGCTGACACACACCTTTGAATAAAATGCTTGACTATGGACAGAGTTTAGACCTTCACACTGAAAAAGACAAGATATAAACTGTGGTCATTGAGTGACAACATGAAAAGCCATGAAAACATGTAAAGTGTGAAAATTAAAGGACACAAAACCCAAATGTACCAAAGAAACACAGTCACCATCATATCATCACACATCTGACCTAACCCCAACCCAACATCCATCCAACTGTGCAGAAATGTTCCGGTCATGAGACTGTTGCTTTTGGTGCATACTGGGAAATGTATTTCTAGCGTTCACATTTCCCATTTCTTCTTGACGACAGTGCGTCGAGATGAAACTCTGACTCCCAGCTCCCCTCTGTTCCCTTATTACTTCATTTCCACAGCGAACAAGACCCACAGATGTCAGATTTGTTCCGTTTTGGTCAGCTTCAACCTGCAGAGAAAACAAATCCTTCATTCTATCTGAAGCTTCTTTGTTTCAGACGCTTCAAGTGCACCGGAGGACGATGGCTTCAGTTAGCCTCGAAAATGAATTAGCTGTTAGTAGCTAGTTCCTAAGTTGGCTAACAGAAGATGGAAGCTATTTCTCCTGTCTGCTCTCATCCATGGGAAAGCTATACTAATATTAGCTAACTCCATGTTATTAAATATCCCCGCTAGCATCAGATGTTCAGCTACAATCTTGTCTGTTAGCTAGTAGCTAGCTGTTAGCTTCTGTCTGGAACGATGGAAGAAGTGGACAACATTTTGATTCACGCCCTCAAACAAGTCGGCACGTAAGTGTGAGAGTGAGCGGGTCGTGTACTGTGGTGTGTAGAGCTAACTGAAGCAGAACTGACTGAAATGAAATGCTAGCTGACTGATGTGAAGTTTGGTTGTTAGCAACATGGCTGTCAGTCAGAATCCGTCAGTCATCATATGATCACAGACGTATGAGGAGGCAAAGTCTGTGAGCTCAAGTTGAATAAGATACTAACCTGTCAGTAATGATTGAGGGTATTTGCTTTGTGCCCACAGAGAGGTGAGTGAGGACATCGACAGCGTCAAACAGTTCAGCAGTGAGCTGATCGTGGAGGCGGTGGCTCGATGTCTCCGGGTGATCGATCCTGGCCTGGGCAGCGCGCTGCCCACCTCCCTGCCTCCCGGCATGTCTGCCCGCTTCAGAGTGGGCATGAGCCTGGCACAGGCCTGTCAGGTGAGACCACTGTCAAGCCACTCTCCTCTCACACCACTGGGATGGGATGCATGTTAGTTTTCTGCCTGGTTCTCTTTTAGTCAATAACCTGTGAGACCACACCCACATTCAGGAGGAAAATACATTTTTACAGAGCCTTTAAACCCTTAAAGCGCTTAATAGACAGGTTTTGTGTTTACAAACATTGTTTACAGGGTGCCACATCCAGGGGGCAAAACAGCTGTGGTAACTGGTCAAAAGATTACAGTCAACAGTTGTAATGAAAGTACATGTAACATAGGTTGTAAATCCTTGTTGACATAATCATAAAATGCCATGTCAGAGTTGTATCTGTTTGTCTTTCATAATATATTGTTTAGAATGTTAGCTAACCATAGTTGACTCAGTATAGTCATGAGGTTTCTGAATGAATTTGCCCCACCATGATATCTTTGGATATCAATTACCAGATGTAGATCATAGTTAGAATTATGGGGGAGCTAAAAGGAGCTGGGCTCCCTGATAAGTACATGAGCTCCCTTGAAAGCAGTCTTTGAGATATTCACAGGGTGCCCTAAAACATTATCCATTTTTAAGTCATATTTTATTTTCTGTACATTAAGGTTGCTGGGATAAATAATAATAGTACAGTATGTCCATAGTGTGAATTATGGGGGAGCTCAGCTCCCTTGAAAAGGTCATGAGCTCCCCTGATAGGTTACTTTGAGACATTTAGGAGGAGCTCTAAAACATTGTTCATTTACAGCATTACAGATTATATTTTCTTTTCTTATATTTTCTTGTTTTTTATTCTCCTTAAACAGCACAAAAAGTCTTTTTATTTTGTAGCTAAAAACACAAATTTACTAAACAAAGTTTAACACATGTTCAGTTCCATTGTTTTACCTTGTGATGTGTGATTCTTTCAAGGATGTGAATGAGAAAAGCATCGCCTGTGTCCCCCTGCTAAATTCATGATTTTTACTTATATATATTTTTTAGTTTTTGCTCTGATTATTCTTTGAGTTTGGAACAGTAGCCTTATGCTGGTGTTATATAGTTTCTATTAAATATTATTGACAATATTAAGTGTCTCTAGTGGTAACAGTAGGTTTTTTGCAGTAACCCTGTGATTGCACACTGCTGCATACTTCCATATGTACATGTGCATGTGACATGTCTTAATGGCGGCGTGCACTGCAAAATAGGGCTACCCCGAAAGCCACTGTGTAATTTGAACCCTGATACAGATACAACACTCAGTCAGCGCTCAGAGATCAATGTATTTACATTTTTACAGGCAACAGCTTCACCTCCTACAGTGTCCTCCTCCATCATGTCTAGAAGGGAACCCTTGATTTACAAAACTCTTGCGAGATCATGCTTTAGATTAGAATGATCACTTGCGGGATTCTTAGCGGGTCTGGGGTTCCCTTCTAGAAACAACTGTCCTCCTTCTAGCGAGGCCCAAGGGAGGGAGAAGAAGAGAGGCCCCTACACTGTTTGCAGAATAAGTCGCTAAATTTGTCGCTGCTCGGTTTTTAGAAGTAAGTCATTAAAAGTCTTACAAGTCGTTAAATCTGTTGGCAACACTGGTTGTACTATGTGGACAAAGTGCTGCTTCCTGCCCTCAAGTTGCACATGCATCTGTGTGATGATGTTGCACTGAAACCCGTCAATTAGAAGCAGAGATAATTATGGATGTGCCTGTATCAGTACCAACTCAAATGAAGTACTGCCTATAATCCCCCAGTAGTATTCTTAACATGTCAAACTATTGGTTTCAGGACATTGGTTATAAAGGAGAGATTGGCTACCAGACCTTTCTGTACAGTAACGAGCCAGAGATCCGCTCCCTGCTCATGTTTCTGGTGGAGAAGCTGCCCAGAGAACGTGCCGAGACCTCAGACCAGCCAACAGGTACAGACAACACCGTGTCATATCGTCTCTCCTCAGACAGACAGAAAGACAGACAGATACTTCAGAGTTACAGGTGCTGTTGTTTAATAATTTAACTGTAGTTTTGAAGACATATTATCCTGATGTAAAACTATCCCACCTACTCTCTAGTGTTCATAAAAACCTAAAAAAGAAAGAAGAAAAAAGACAATGATCTTTCCGCTGTTTGACATTTCTACCTTGCAGCATCATCAGTCCGTTTTTACAGTTGTGCATGGAGGAGCACTCTGTGGTCCAATTGAACAATGGTTTGAACATGTCATGGAATTCAAAACAGCTCAAACATGTTAGTCTTTCTATTAGTATGTCATTAGGTGTCTCGGATGCACTAAATTTGATAAATCTATTAATTACTAAGTTTAATTTTCATTTTTCTCATCCAGTGCAATTTTCATCTCCAGTGCATCCAGTCTGTCTGTCAGGCTGTTATCCAGCTGATATTGTGTAGCCTTAACCTTGCATGACACCGTCCTAGAGAAATGAGGAAATGCTGTTTTTGTTTCATAAGATAGTGCTGGCATGACAAGATACTTTGTTATCATGTGCCACATATTTCGTCAGTTTTCTCATCCGAAGCTGTCTTCTCTTCCTGAAGGTAAATCTGTGGTCCTCCAGAGAGCCATCGCTGCTGCTATCAAAGCCCAACTGGCTGTGCCCTGGATGCCCTCAAACTGCAGACTGCCACTGCATACTGAAACACAAGTAAAATCTCTAAAATTGCATTTTGATATCTGAAAGATCTGAAGCTTTAATATGTGTGGATGTCTCAAGTAGATCAGCAGGATCAGAAGAGCTGCCTTCAAAAATGAGCCTCTGTGCTGTGTTGATTATGGGAGTACACAAAGTAGACGGCAGCCAGCAGTCTGAGGCAGTGAGATGACTGAATCAGCTGAATCATCAGTACAAAAGATGAACCACTTTATACAAATCATATGTAACCAAACACAGAAAAGTGGTGGTGTAGGTGGTTCCCAACCTTGTTTCTATAATTGAGTAGACTGACAACTCCTCACTAAGTGACATATTCTATTGATATTTCATATCATATTTAAAGGGATAGTTCACCCAGAAATGAATTCAGTCATTGTTTCACTGGAACAGTGTTGCAGACAATGGAAGATAATGGTGACCCGTTTTCAAATGGACAAAAAAACAGTTCAGACAGTGTGCATGAAGATTCAGGCTAAAAACAAGGTGTAAAATATTTTTTTTTAAAGTCAACTTGGCATGTTGGGCTTTAGGAGACTTGGATTACACCAGACAAGTAGTCATTTTCTGTCTGAAAACTGGTCACCATTTACTTCCATTGTTTGGGAGATTCTGCAATGCTGTTTTCCTGTGAAACTCCAGCAGTGTTTTGAGGACTAAAAAACTAAATCTGACCTTCAATCAGCACGAAGGTCAATAGATAATGACTGAATTTTCATTTTGGGGTGAACTATCCCTAATGCATAACAACAACAATACAGAACAATTGATAACCAACAATTTTGAACAAATAACAATTTCGTTTTTTTTGTTGTTGTTGTTTTGTTTTTCTTGTTTTTTTTTTCCTTCAGTGAAAGACTGTTATGATAAGTTCACTTTTTTTCCTGTTTAGACTCCAGGTGCATTGCACAGCTTCCATGTGCAGCCGCTCAGTTTATCACACTACACTAAAGGTCCTGGACAGAAGCAGCTAAAAGGTAGGCCTCTGCCTGCCCACACTACTATGTGATGGGTCACCATGGCCTTGCACAGTTTTCTCATTATTTTGACCTCAAAAATGTTGTTTAAAGAATCATCTACAGTGATGAGAGTCTGATTTTTTAGACCAATACCAATTGACCTGTCACTAAACCCCGCCCTCCTTAGTTGCTGTTGCTACGCTTGCCAAATTTTCCATTCTCGCTCTGCATTTATGCAGTTTACGGTGATAATGGTGGCAGATTTAACATTGAAATTGGGAGTAATTGATGAAACACAAGGTCTGTGATTCCTTAGATTCGTAAACAAAAGGAGATTCTCATTTCTAGCTGACGGTAGATTTTGTCAGAATAATGACTCACATTGCAGATTTCATCAGTGTAGCTGGCTGATTTAAGCTAATGCTAACTCCTTGAGTTGGCTGAGAAGTCTCCAGCTGACGTTTTAATTTTTCCATCTGACATGTTTTAAAAGAAGAACCCTGTGAAAGTGTTTATGTAAAATTAGCTAACAGCTGTATACATGCTGTAACATTCATGCTAAAAGACTGAAGCTAAAGCTAGCTTACATCTTAGCAAACATTGGTCAGATGGTGAAATATGGCAGATATATCTACATGATAGATGACAGAAATACACTCATTAATGTGGGGAAAGGAAGCACAGGGACTCGATTAGTTATGGGTGCAACGGATCAAAAAACTCACGGTTCGGATCGTATCACGGTTTTGAGTGACGGATCGGATCATTTTTAGGATCAGCAAAAAAGAAAAAAGTGGTGGGATTAGGGTTAAATTATTTTAAAAATGCACTTGTCTTTGATCTTTGTCTGTCTGTCAATAATATAATAATAATGATATAGTAATGATAATGGTAATAATATTAAAAACTTCAAACTTATACAGTGCTGTACTATGTATATACTATATATATATATATGTTAGATCATTATATACTGTACAGTATAATACAAAACTACGCTCTGTAGTCTGGCTCAATGTCCCGCCTACAGCACAGCACATCTGATTGGTTAGAAGTCATGATCAATCAATCAGCAGACACACTGTGTCACAGACGGGGTGAGACAGAGCTGCACCGGTGAGCAGAGAGGAGCTGTGTAGAAGTTAAGACAGCTGATATCACCAAAGTTTCAATGAACATCACAGTTTTATGATCTGTTTCTTTGGTGATAGCATAGTTACATCAGTGAAAAAAGTTATGGTCTGGATTTCACTCAAGGTGATGTGACAGCTTTTAAATCAGTCGCTCTTCACAGAGATGCTGTGATCTGTCCTGTCTTTTCATTGAGATTTTGGGTATTATAACTTACACAAAAGTAACAGTGACAGTAAAACTATGATGCTCACATGTGGTCCATGGATCACATGAGTGCTGAACCATAGAGGGCGATCCGTACGGGACACGGATCAACTGCGATCCGTTGCACCCCTAATATTAGTGCAGCAGACGTCAAGACGGTCACCCAGCCAGACCAGCCAGACTGTGATTGTGGAAGACAGCCAAGATGAGACCTAAGTAACTCGGCTTACACCTGAGACAGCGAGCCAGAGAGAGATGCACTGTTGTTGTCAGTCAGTTAGGGTCAGATTGTAAAACATTTACTCCTGCCAGGGAGTTCCTCTTATTTTCACAAATGTTCCCCATTCTGCTAAATTTAATTCAGCCCAAGCATTGTTCTCTGCATGATATGTTCTGTACTTGTGCTTGTACAGTGGTATCGGTGCGTCCCTAGTATTATTAGTTTCACTGGAAAATGTACTGGCATTATGCTTTCTTATGGAGGTTAAGTGTGAGCTGATGGCCAGACAAGAAGACAACAAGAAGTCTGTTTTTGTGGAAGTGAGGGCAAAGCTCTGACCAATGAGGTGTTTGTATCACACATGTTCCTCTTCTGTTCACGTCACCATGTGAAGAAAAACTCTTTGCTGAAGAATGTGTGTGCTGCGATTCCAGAGGTGAAGGACTACCAGCGGGACATTCTTCCTCCTGTGACTGCCCAGCTTTCCCATCATGCCTCTGTGGTGGCGTCCATACTGGAGCAGCACACAGCTGAGCTGAGTGCTGCACAGGAGTGGGACAACGAGTGGAACAGTCAGGGACTCCTGTCTCGCCTCACACCACAGGTAAATCATCTGGCTCAGTCATCTTTACATTTGTGGCAGTTTTAGACAGATTGTATGTTGCTGCTGCTGTTGGTTTGATCCTCTCGACATGTTGTCAGTTACTTACCTCTAACAGCCAGAGAACATCGTGCTCACCTCTCTACTGCCACTTTCTTTAGCTATACATTTATCTGTACATCTAGCATCTATACACACACAGACAGACAGACACAGTAATGCTGTTCAAAAGTGCCTTTAAAGTGCTCTTTACAAATAGATGTTGTAGGAAGGTTTTAAGTGTTTCCGGATTGTGGAGCAAACTCAAGGGTATGTGTGGGGAAAATGATTCCAACAGTGTTTTCCCCTCTTCTATGATATTGTGCAAACATCAAGTAAACGAAAGCTTTAATCATTTAATTATTCTTTTTTCAGGGACAAAACTATTATACTATTGGATGGTGAAATGTAGTGGATGTAAACGTAGGGGACTTCTTACATTTTGGTGAGGATGGCAGAGCATGGAGCAGATGGTTACAATCTGACCAGCAACCTCTGACCTAAAGGCCGGTGTATGGAAGTATTTGGGATTCTATGAAGTCAAAGTGAAAAAGGGACCTGACAAGAGCCACACTATATGCAAGTTGTCTGACTAAAGAATTTATAAATCATTACAGTTTGTTTTAAAAGTAGCAGGTAGTCACAGTGAGGAAAAAAAACAATGTATAGAAGTGAAAATGATCACATTGTAGCCTCTGAACTGGAATTGAATCTTAAGGTGCCAGGAGATTTCCACACCAATGCCTACCAGTTTTGTACAGCCACTTTAACGGTCACTCTTTTTCCGACACCTTGCTTGTCCGTAAGCTTGATGTGATAATTTTGTTGGATTGCTGGTGTTATCTTCTGTCCTTGCTGTAAAATGTTCTACACAGCTTTTTACAGTCACTCGATTTCTTTAGAATTATGGA